>NC_064622.1:330375733-331625733 GCF_023898315.1 Schistocerca nitens
AGTATTATTGTTTAAGGTAAAGAAGCAGCCTTGCGCATATCTAGTAATGTATGTGAATTGTCATTCCAATTTTTTTAAAAATGCCACAATAATAATTTTTATAATATAAAGTAATTTTTTTTAAAAAAAGTATTCATTTCAATTTAAAGATTTTACCCAATGAATAATTAATTCCTTTCACGAGTCACAAAGCATAGGCCAGCATTGCACGGAGCTATGCCGAAAAATTTTTATGTTATAGCAGATATATTCGCAGTTTTTACTGAGCTAAGAATGTTTGCTTTTTTTTTATATTCAGAATACAGGGCCGTGGCGCAGCGCTGCTGTCGTCATAAAATTTACCAGGTTACTGAATTTTTTTATTATCTTGTTGTTTAGGAATTTTTCTGTTTCGAACTTAACATTAAATGAGAAAAGAATTTTGTGGGAACATTAATTGTGAATGCATTTCTGCACAGAGATTATAAATGGGAGCCAATTTTGTTCAGAGTTTACAATAATTTAAAATTCATTTAATTTTTATTTCCGTAGGGAGGTCACACTTGGCGACCCTGCCAGGATCGTATTTCTTTGTGAAACTTCTGATAAGTAGTCATATATCTGCTCTTATTTACTTAAATGTAGTTTGCATCTGGCGCAACGCATTTACTAATTTGTCACTCTTTCTTTCACAGATCATCGGCAATTTGTTGCTCTTTCTTGTAATTGTGTTTGTTGCATTTTTTGCATTGTCCTTGTTTCATTTGTGCTTAATTTTGATTTGTGAAAAATGCCGCGAAAAACTGTTAACAGTACATCGCGATGTGTAATGAGTGAAATAGCCGACTCTAATAGTTTGACCGATAATACTTGCGACACTCAGTGTCTTAATGACAGTCCTCCATTTACTGACAATCAGTGCGTGCCGATCACTAACATTGATTTTGATCCTAATGATGAACAAATAAATTCAATTGTGTCGTCTGTCAATTTAACGACAATTGATGACACGGCACGTTCTGATACAATGCACGCTGCACAGTTTAACATGCCCGATTTGCAAAATTTGCATAGTGAACAGATAAATTTTTCTAACGAAAATGAACAGTGTACTCAAAGTACGACAGATTTATTTGATTCCGATTTAGTGACCAACAGTGCACATTTGATTGGCAAACCTTTTCAAGAATTACAGAATAACCAAATGGTTACAGAAAACGTGACAAATGCAGGTACACCATTACACAGTACAGAGAATAGAGCCGATAATTTTGGCTGGGATCAAGTTATGGCATTATTACGACAAATGAATGAAAAAATAGATAGCAATACCAATGATAAGCAAGACAGCAGTCACAAACAACTTAGTGAAAATCTCAAACAACAACTTAATGAAAATAATGAAAAACTCAAACAACAACTTAATGAAAAACTAGACAACAATTCCAAACAGTTGAATGAAAAATTAGACAATTCCAGACAGCTTAGTGAACAGATTACAGCCGTTGCCGCGCAATGTCATGATACTAAATAACAATTACGTGAGGAAATTAAGGCTTGTGCTAGGAAAAGTAGTGAAGAAATTAGATCTGTTGCTCAAGAATTAAGGAATATGCAATCAGCTACAACAGAATCACTTAGAGACGAAATTAGTGCAGTCAGTAAACAATGCTCTGAAAACGCAACACAGTTACGCGACGAGTTTAAATTAATGTCAGCAGAACTTTCACGCACACTAGATGCAAAAGTAGACGCGAAATTTGACCAACAGAACAGTAAAATTGACGAACGTTTTAATCACCACCTACAAAACAGTGAAACGCGTTACCGTAAATTCATACAGGAACAGAATAAAGTAAAGCGACAAGTCATGGAAACAATTACCGCACATAGACAGGAGGATAAGCGTAAATTGTTTACGAAAGCAAAAACATACGCAGACAACAATATTGCTACAGTACCAGACGAAATTAATAATATCAAACAGTTGAACACCGAATTGCATGATGAAATTTCCGATCTTAAATCAAACACAGATACACACACAGTAGATTTTCAAACAGTGACCGACAGACTCGAACAATTAGAACTAACACAGGATTCCGATGTCATCAAAGTCGACGTTAAAAAATTGAACGAAACCACACGTAAAATACAAAAACAAATTAATGCTTGTGACACTAAAAACGATGATCAGGTAAAAATAGTGACTGAAAAATATGATGAATTGGCCAGTCGTATTGATGTTATCGAAAGTAATAATGACAGCTAATCAGACGATACTTCACCGATTTCGTTTAATCAAACACCTGAATTCCAAAATTTACAGCAGACAATCATTGAGATAGATTCGTCCAATAATACATTACGTAGAAAATTGTCAACTTTACAGCAAGAAGTGACAGAGATGAAAAATGTTTCAGTCAATAACACGTCACAGCATACGGCACATTCCGAACATTTGTCACACTCACACAGCCAGTATAATTTAGGTAATTTACAGAGATTACGTGACTTAGATTCCGAACAACCACAGAAAAATAGATTCTCATACAATCCTGAACCTGTTCAGACGTACAGAGACGATAATTTTGATTACAAACATTTTCTATCAGTGAGTAAATTTAAAGTATTTAAAAATGACAGAACACAGATTCACCCATTGGATTGGATACAACAATTTAGCTTTGTTTTTCCACCGGCTTGGCCCGTAACACATAAACTTGAATTTATTTGCAGTTTTTTGGAAGGCGAACCGGCAGCTCGTATGAGACCGATCGCGAGACAATGCTACTCGGTAGAAGAATTTCAGAATGCTTTTCTGTCAGCGTATTGGTCGAAGACGACACAGTGCGGATTTAAGGATCAATTAATTAGTTTACCGAATTATAAGAACTCAAATTTTTCCACTGTCACGCAATTTTTGAAAACATGGTCCAACAAAACCAGTACTTAAGTGAACCATACAGTGAATCTGCACTTATTCAATTATGCATTTCTAAATTACCACGATCATTAAGAGTGTCACTTTTAACGGGTCAGCAGAAAGAAAATATTTTGGCATTCAGAGATCTGTTACAGCTTTTGGAAGTGCAGCAATCGGATTATTCCTTTATAAACAAAAATTTTTCATATAATAACCAAGGTCAAAAACATACAGCAATTACGATCAGCCACGCAATTTCAATAGCAAAGGTAATAGACGCTTCAGAAACGACAATCACCAGAACTTTAATAACAGACAACATTTTAATTATCAGTATCGTCAAAATGATCAGCAACAGGAACCACATTTTTGTAACAATAGACGTTTTTCACCGCAACAGCATGAAAGCCAACCGGTTAGCATACCTAACCAACAATGTAATGTACAAGGTCAACAAGGTTTAATGTTTCGCCGCCTGCACGTATAGCTTCAGCTCCAACAAATAGTGACGCACAGCAAGAAGGGAATCAGTACGTACAGAAAACACACTATTTCAATTCCTATCGCAATGCACCGTATAGAAATGACTATCATGACAGACGTAAAAGTAATGAGCACAATTTTCAGCGTACGTTTAATAACAGTCGGTCTTATCAGCAACAGAATCATCCGCAACAACAGATTATCATGAATGAACCAGACAGTAGATATGATCCCGAACGTAATACGTCAGGAAGAAATAACAGAACAGTACAAATAGTGGAAATGCCACAGCATCCTCCCGAAAATAATAGCACATCAGATAGAATTTGACTAGATACAGTACAGGTTGCATGTTCCAGCAACGTAAGCGATACTTTTGACACAGAGAATCATGTTCACGAAAATGTTATTACTTTTGACGACATCCGAGACACTCTTTTGCAGGAAAGACCAGTTGTTCAAAAAACCATTTCACACCCTGTCATCGAAGTAAAAATTGGATCATCCAAATTTTCAGCAGTAATCGATTCTGGATCTCCTATGTCAGTCATAAATGAGGAAACTTTCAACGAATGTAACAGGGAGAATGCCTATCCTACGTTACCGTTAGGCAAAACGAAAGTAAAAGGAGCAGTATATGGTAAAGGAGTAGATGTTAAATTACAGACACATTTATCATTTTGTATTGCAGGTCATACATTTCACTCAAATTTTTGGATTGTTCCCTTATTGACGACAGACGTTATTTTAGGTACGAATTTTCTGGTACAACACGACGCAGTTATTGACTTTCAAAACTCCTATTTAATGTTAAAGGACGAAAATGCACAACTGGCTTTAGAATTTCAGCACTCTTTATCTGCAGAAGAACAAACAATTAATCGTACAGAGGTCATTTCCGCATCACGTAACATTGACTGTCATTCCACATTGTTCACAGATACGTAGGTACACAACTATAATACTCCAGACGAAGCCGACTATGACGCGATACAGATGATTTCGGATAAAGTTAAACAGAGCAGTGCAAATACAGACGACGAACGCACGCAACTACGCAAAATTCTTTTACAGCAAGCTCCAGTTTTTGACAACGTTCCTGGTACTATGTCCGGTTTTATGTATGAATTTCAAGTTAAACAGCACGACACATTTAAAGCGAAACATTATCCCATTCCGTATATTCACAGAGAACAAGTTAAGAAAGAATTGCAAGCTATGCTTGACCAAGGAATTATTGAACCGGCAGTTAGTCCGTACATAAACCCGCTCCATATTGTTAAGAAAAAGGATGGTTCACTTCGCCTCGTACTTGATTCGCGTCACATCAATGACATTATTATTAATGAAACAGATCGCCCTCAAACACTAGATGAACTTCTACAGAAATTTCATGGTACTGCTGTTTATTCCACATTAGATTTGAAATCGGGATTTTGGCAAATTCAACTCCATCCGGACTGCAGAAAGTACAGGGCTTTTCTCTGTTTTGGTGACTTATCAATTTTGTAAATTACCGTTCGGTTTAACTATTTCTTCAGCAGCATTTATTCGCGGTTTGAATACAATACTTCCGACAGAACTTAAAGACAGTATCACAACGTATGTAGACGACATTCTTATTGCAGAAGCTAACTGGTCTGAACACAATCTGATTCTTGAACAACTGTTACGAACTTTTCGTGCACAAGGACTAAGTAAATCGCACTTTGGCAAAACTTCTATAAAATTTCTTGGACATGTAATTTCAGCAGAAGGCATTGCGCCTGACCCGGAAAAACTTCAAGCTTTACGTGACATTACTGTTCCTACGACGAAGAAATAACTACGCAGCTTTTTGGGTTTAATTAACTTTTTTCGTAAATTTATTCATTACTCTGCTTTAGACACCCCTAGATTGTGTCAATTGACAGGTAAAAATACTATTTGGTCCTGGGATAGGCAAGCACATTCTGAATTTGTGAACCTGAAACAAGCTTTGTTGAATGCACCACTTTTATCACATCCAGATCTTACTAGAAATTTTTCCATTGCCACCGACAGTTCCAACACCGCTTTAGGCGTACCCATTTTTCAGGAAATTGAAGAAGATGGCACTACAGTCTTTGCGAGTCGCATTCTGTCACGTGCTGAACGCAATTATTCTGTTACAGAACTTGAAACATTATGTGTTGTATGGGCATTTACGAGATTTCGGCATTTTCTTTATGGAAGACATACGACCGTTTACACAGATCATAGAGCTATACAGTTTTTACTTTCCGCTAAATTTACTCACGACAGATTAAGCAGATGGAAACTTTATTTACAGGAATTTAATTTTACAATTGTTCACATTCCCGGTACACAAAATATTGTAGCAGACGCACTATCGTGTTCTCTCAGCAACAATCAGCAAGACATCGCAACCAACTTCTGTAAAGCAAATTTCAGCGTCATGTACATTCAACAAGTTGCATTTGAGAATTTCATTTCGTCGTCATTACAAGACATAGCACAAGAACAGAGTAAAGACAACGTATGGAAAGAAATTAAACACCTTTGGCAAGATAGGAATAATGTTACTATTAGAAACTATTACACTGTACGCAATAACATTCTGTTTCGCCGCTCTCACCCTGACAGCAACAATTGGTTATTATGCATTCCTGACGAACTTGTTAACAAATTAATTTGGTGTATTCATTTAAGCTACGCACATTACGGAGCCAGAAAATGTTTTCTTATACTGAGACAGAACTGTTATTTTACCAAGATGGAAAAACGTATTCGACGAGTTTTAGCGTCATGTAAAATCTGCCAGAAAGCTAAGTCAGATACGACTTCACATATTCCTCCATTACATCACATTGTACCTGTTAAATTGAGACACATGGCCGCTGTAGACATTTTTGGTCCGATTCCCAGAACTAATAGAGGTTTTTGCTACATCTTTGTCGCTGTTGAACTCACTTCAAAATTTGTTACCTTCACTCCGTTACGCAAAGCTACTGCTAAAACTGTTTCGAAAGCATTTGTAAAACATTTTCTATATCATGTAGGGCATGTAATGAAAGTAATTTCCGACAATGGACCACAGTTTCGATCTGCTATATGGACACGTATGTTACGAGCTAGAAACATTTCTCCGATCTATATATCCAGGTACCATGCTTCTTCGAACCCTTGTGAACGATTAATGAAAGAAATTGGTAAACTATGTAGAATATACTGCCATAAAAAACATATTGATTGGGACACACATATACTCTCATTCCAGGATGTAATTAATTCCATACCAAATGAATCTACTATGCTATCTCCGTCTGTTATACTGAAAAATGTTGAACCACCTAACAAAATTACAGAATTAGTAACCTTTCCTACATCTCGTCGACTACGACACCATGACATAATTGACATTGCGCTGAACAACATCAAACGTGCCGCAGAGCGTCGGAGACGACAGCAAAAACAGGTTTGTACACGCCGTGACTTTCACATTGGACAGAAGATATTAGTACGCACACATTATTTATCTAGTAGAGGAAAAAGTAGATGTAGTAAATTTGAGCTTCTATACGCAGGTCCATATCGAATTCGCAGCATTCCTCACCCCAATGTAGTACACGTGGAAACTCTGAGAACCAGAAAAACCAAAGGCAATCACCATGTCTCCAACATCAAACCCTTTATTGAATGAACATACTTTATGATTTATCACACTGTAATGCCATTTCCTGATTTTTTTATGACCACTTACGCAATTATATTCACATGAACACTTACTGATGATTATCGTATTTTTTCTTGGCAAGTGCCCGGCAAGGTAAGGTTAGCAGGTCGCTTTTCTTGTCGTTACACATCAGACTGTGCACATTTTTCCAGATGAACTTTCACATTTTGTGACCACTTATGCAATTATATTTATGTGATTACTTACTGATGATTATCATATTTCTTCTTGGCAAGTGCCCGGCAAGGTAAGGTTAGCAGGTCGCTTTTTTGTCGTTACACATAAGACCGTGCACATTTTCCATTCTTCATGTATGTATGATTGTTTTCCTGTTTTGTTTGTATGCACTATGAAATATTTAAGATACCATCGTCTACTATTTTACATTTTTTTTTTTTTGCTGCTACATTGTGATACTCTGTGTACATTTTTTGCACCTGCACACTGTCTATGTTTTTTGACATATTACGTATTCTGTCATGCTATGCTGTATGCTCAATTATATCACTAGAAACCAGCTTTTATTTAATGGGTATATGATTTAAATGCAAGACATTAATCATTGTTCATCATTTTCAGAAAGAAATAACATGTAAAAGAAACAAATTAAACAGAAATGGGAATTTCACCTTCGAAATGAACGAAAGAAGATGCAATACCTCGTCACGAAGAGTAAATGGATCAGAATTAACAAGCATTAACAAGAATATACTATACACATCGTATGATAGCAGTCTTAACTAATTTTTTCTTTCAGAATACGAGGCGATTGATGCAGGCTGTCAGACAGAACTACACATCTTAGTTTTAGTGATGAAATATGCTAGAAATAAGGAACTCTATACTATGGATAGTTGTATAATGAATAATGAAGTGACTTTTTTGCAGATGATAATGAATGATGATGAATAGTGATGCAGAATATGCTAATATGGATAATGAAGTTTTTCTTTACAGGTGATGATAATAATGGAGTTATGATGATATGGATAATGAAGTTTTTCTCTGCGGATGAGGATAATGTTGAAGTTTATGCTATGTAGTTATTTAAGTATTTGTTGCAGTTCGTTTTGACAGTATGTCTTATGTCGCATGGGATGATGACTGAGGGTTTTGGAAAGGACAGCTAGAGAACATACCTGTATATATTTAATACACGTTTCATTACCTGTTAACTATAAGTTCACTACTTTTCAGCATAATATGCGTTTCTTCTTTCAGCTTAATAATCCATTTTGTATTTTTTTTCAGGAGAAATTATTCATGAAATTAATGTGCTATAAGCAGTTGGTCATTAAATCTGTGTCATTCATGAATGTGATCACATATACTCTATTTGTTTCATAACCTTGCTACAGCTGACTCATGACGAATGACGTTACCCATCTTCATTTGCAGCAATAAGTCAAAAGCAAATATTGTTATGCCCCAGCAATTAATTATCGATCCCAACGCAATGCATTGCTAGCACAAAAAAATGTATTACCGGTCCCAAATAATGATACCAATTTAAAAGAGTTATGAGTAATAGTGAATAATTTTTTTCCAACCACAGACTTTGAGTAATAGCTACAGAGTGTTACATTTTAAATATGTTATATGTCACTTGAATGATGAAAAATGTTTTGTAATATTCAGTACTTGCTGACCAATGAATGCCAATGTTTCTTATATTTTAAATTTGTATTATGTCATTTTCATGCTATATATATGAATACCAGTAGCTTGATGCTACACTCTTTAACTCCTGTTTTGAATGATGACTTCTGATGTTTTGTAACTGATCAATGAGTGCCAATGTTCTCTGTAAAAAAAAATGACTTATGAACATTATTCTGTAATGCTTCATACATGGTAAAGAAATGTTCAATAGCTGGGCGATGAGTGCCACAAATTACTCAAATTAGTTGTTAGACTAATGTAATTATCAATGATGACTGGCATAAGACTTAATGTCCTTCACCTTCTGACCTAATTACCAGAAATTACTGCAATATCCGTTTGTCCTGTCTATCCTCATGCTCATGGAGCACTATATTTGGTTTTTGCACTAATTCTACGTTGGTGTACCTTACAAGAACGTGGTGTTGACACGACATGCTGTCCACCACCTTGAGCGATGGAGATGTTATTATGGTCCCACTGTTTGGTGTACCTAATATGCTACCAAAATGATAACATGGAATGTTACTACGACATTTCAGTGTCTTGGCTACACTGATTAATACTTCAGGGAAAACAGATTGTCTCACTTGGTGTTGTGCTTCTGTAGAAAGATATGGACTTTCAGTGCAGCTGCGTGCAACCTAATGTGCTACAACCATGATGCAATCCTTCCCTTTCCTATCCTAGTTCTTGTAAAATAGTAAAAAAAAACTACAGTGTGTGTGCACTTTTTGTCATTTGTTAATATGATTTGTACTCATTACATATACATTTTGTGATTTGCTGATATATTCTGAACTACAGTGCGTATGCACTTTATGTCATTTGTTAATATGATTTGTATTCATTACGTATGTACTACAGTGCGTGTGCACTTTATGTCATTTGTTAATATGATTTGTACTCATTCCGTATACATTTTGTGATTTCCTGATATATTCTGAGCTACTGTGTGTGTGCACTTTATGTCATTTATTAATATGATTTGTATTCATTGCGTATACATTTTGTGATTTGCCGATATATTCTGAACTACAGTGTGTGTGCACTTTATGTCATTTGTTAATTTGATTTGTACTCATTGCCTATACATTTTGTGATTTCCTGATATGTTCTCCACTACAGTGCGTGTGCACTTTTGCCATTTGTTAATATGTTTTGTACTCATTTTGTATACATTTTGTCATTGCTTGATATGTTCTGTACTCAGTGCATGTGCACTATATTTTATTTCATGGTTCAAATGGCTCTGAGCACTATGAGACTCAACTGCTGAGGTCATTAGTCCCCTAGAACTTAGAACTAGTTAAACCTAACTAACCTAAGGACATCACACACATCCATGCCCGAGGCAGGATTCGAACCTGCGACCGTAGCGGTCTCGCGGTTCCAGACTGCAGCGCCAGAACCGCGCGGCCACTTCGGCCGGCTTTATTTCATGTTCTGCACTTATATATATATATGTATATATTCTGTGATTGTAACCTTAGTTAATTAAGAAAAATTTGTTGCTCATGGCAAGTCCAATTGACTCATAATCGCTGCCAAATTTTTGCCCCCCCCCCCCCCCCCCCCAGTGGAGGGTTATGTAAGACGTATGCGTTGCCGGCGATGGGCGAGCCATAGGAGAGTCTCTGACCAGAGAGCAGTAAGTAGTTAGTTGTTGCTTGTCGCTAGTCGGCATTAGTGTGCAGTAGTCTTCTGTAGTCTTCGGTAGTCGGCAGTAGTCGGCGCGTGTTTGCACTTGTGTGCAGTCTGCTCTGGTCGGGACTCTGGGGGATGAGTGTTATTGTTTAAGGTAAAAAAGCAGCCTTGCGCATGTCTAGTAATGTATGTGAATTGTCATTCCAATTTTTTTTAAAAATGCCACAATAATAATTTTTATAATATAAAGTAATTTTTTTAAAAAAGTATTCATTTCAATTTAAAGATTTTATCCAATGAATAATTAATTCCTTTCACGAGTCACAAAGCATAGGCCAGCATTGCACGGAGCTGTGCCGAAAATTTTTATGTAAGAGCAGATATATTCGCAGTTTTTACTGAGCTAAGAATGTTTGCTTTTTTTTTTTATTCAGAATACAGGGCCGTGGCGCAGCGCTGCTGTCGTCATAAAATTTACCAGGTTACTGAATTTTTTTATTATCTTGTTGTTTAGGAATTTTTCTGTTTCGAACTTAACATTAAATGAGAAAAGAATTTTGTGGGAACATTAATTGTGAATGCATTTCTGCACAGAGATTATAAATGGGAGCCAATTTTGTTCAGAGTTTACAATAATTTAAAATTCATTTAATTTTTATTTCCGTAGGGAGGTCACACTTGGCGACCCTGCCAGGATCGTATTTCTTTGTGAAACTTCTGATAAGTAGTCATATATCTGCTCTTATTTACTTAAATGTAGTTTGCATCTGGCGCAACGCATTTACTAATTTGTCACTCTTTCTTTCACAGATCATCGGCAATTTGTTGCTCTTTCTTGTAATTGTGTTTGTTGCATTTTTTGCATTGTCCTTGTTTCATTTGTGCTTAATTTTGATTTGTGAAAAATGCCGCGAAAAACTGTTAACAGTACATCGCGATGTGTAATGAGTGAAATAGCCGACTCTAATAGTTTGACCGATAATACTTGCGACACTCAGTGTCTTAATGATAGTCCTCCATTTACAGACAGCGCTGCTGTCGTCATAAAATTTACCAGGTTACTGAATTTTTTTATTATCTTGGTGTTTAGGAATTTTTCTGTTTCGAACTTAACATTAAATGAGAAAAGAATTTTGTGGGAACATTAATTGTGAATGCATTTCTGCACAGAGATTATAAAGGGGAGCCAATTTTATTCAGAGGTTACAATATTTTTAAATTCATTTAATTCTTATTTCCGTGGGGAGGTTACATTATGACCCGTGGATCTACCCTTCATTCGATCCCTGGGATACCCTACGTTTCAGCAGGATAATGCACGACCGCATGTCGCAGGTCCTGTACAGGCCTTTCTGGATACAATAAATGTTCGACTGCTGCCCTGGCCAGCACATTCTCCAGATCTCTCACCAATTGAAAAGGTTTGGTCAATGGTGGCCGAGCAACTGGCTCGTCACAATACGCCAGTCACTACTCTTGATGAACTGTGGTATCGTGTTGAAGCTGCATGGGCAGCTGTACTTGTACACGCCATCCAAGCTCTTTTTGACTCAATGCCCAGGCGTATGAAGGCCGTTATTACGGCCAGAGGTGGTTGTTCTGGGTACTGATTTCTCAGGATTTATGCACCCAAATTGCGTGAAAATGTAATCACATGTCAGTTCTAGTATAATATATTTATCCAATGAATACCCGTTTGTCATGTACAGTTCTTCTTGGTGTAGCAATTTTTATGGCCAGTAGTATAGTTTTATTGTACATTTGACCAAGCGGGGTAGCGCTGTGGATAGTACAAAGAACTCGCATTCGGGAGGACGACAGTTTCAAACGCGCGTCTGGCCATCCTGATTGAGGTTTTCCGAGATTTTACTAAATCGCTTTAGGCAAATGCCGGAATGGTTCCTTCGAAACGACACGGCCACATTCCTTCCATATCCTTTCCTCATACGAGCTTGTGCTCCGTCTCTAATGATCTCGTTGTCGATGTGACGTCAAACTCTAATCTCCTCCTCCCCTATAATACGTTTGCAAATGAAGTGGGTGTATGCATTTGTTACATACCTCACAGGGAGCTCTTTGACGTTTATACTAGTAGCATGGAAACAAGGGGAACTGCAACATTCACATAATTATTTTTTGTAGATGTACTGCGGCCGACAAACTGGTACTTTGAGTTACCAGTGCAAATGAGAGAATTAAAACTAAAAATAGTAGGACGGCAAAATATGGAGCAAAAATTGTTCTGTGGAGAAACGTACCGAGATGATCCGGAGGATGAGCGTGGTGTTCTGGAAGTCGTACTCGAGGCTGAAGTGTATCTGGCCGACGTTCTCAGACGACTCCGTGTTGTCGATGTACATGTCGAGCATCGACATGGAGCGGTTCTGCAGGAAGGCCATCTGCAAAGAAGAAGAGCGCCGTTGTGAGACGAGGCGTTGAACGTCGAGCGGACGGCGGCGTTGGTGTCGGCTGTGAGGGATACGCGGGCTGTTTGCTCTGTCGCGAGGCGTCTCATAAACCGGCGCTTGTGTTCATAGCTCACGCTTAGTGTAGGACAAACACAGCTCACACTGACGTTTCTGAATGCTGCAACACCCAGAAAGGCTGACCGGCATGAATTCAGGACTCCACAACAAAACCTGGGGTTTCTGGTGTACTACGTTTGCTGCCATGCTTCTCCCAATACCGTACTGTGTCCGCCGTCCTTCAGAGTTCCGGCGCCTGTCACACCTGTATAAGAACATATCACTATGTTCATCTCCAGACACTCCGCATATCTTCGTGGGGCATTCCAACCGCATCCCTCTTCCATAAATACTGTACAAGTACTGAAGAATTGTGAGGTGATATTCTGCGGGACCTGACAAAAAGTAGCTAGCATCTTTTGCTCGAGGACTGGCGGAAAGAGAAAGACATCCTAGCATAATTTGCCTACTTTGAGAACGAAACACACTGGATCAAGAATTAGTCACTCGAGGCTAATACCGTGTAGCACAGCATTTACCCTTGATAATGGCCTCATTTCGATGAAGAAGGAAGTCTATAAGTTTCGTGAATGCTACACCGCCGGAAAAAAAATGCAGCAATTTCAAGAAGTGTGTTCAGCTTCACCGGGATATAATATGTGCTTGTAGTGTCAGTGATTCTTATTTTAAAATTTGTAGATGTATGTTATTGCTATCACTTTACGGAAATGTGTCTATGATACTGTCTCCAAGTACTGAACACGTCTGATGAACTCTTACCACGTTTTTTATAACCTGCTTTATTTTGGAGTTAATAGGTCGACCAGCATGCATCAGAGTTATTGGCCTCAAACATTCTGTGTTTGTTGGTGGATATTTCTTCGGTACTTTTACTATTTGTCCTTCATGGAAACTTTCAGGGAGTTGTCTACGTTCCAAGTGTTGTTAAATCGTCAAGTTCGGCTTTTAGGATGTCTCAGTAATTAAGGTAGAGCTCTGCTCGTATTCCATCTGCACTTGACTATTTTGCTCTCGGTTTCTGGATAGAGCTTAAAATACAGTACTTCATCTTCCATGATTACGTCAGCGAGGGCGCTGTTTTCTGCGTCACTTACGGCAGCACTGATATCTTGCAGAATATAAGCTTCATAGTTCTCGTCTCCTTCCGTTTCCGCATATAATTCACAGAAATGTCGCCTAATTCCGTATTTTATTTTATTTTGGGCTATTGTCTCCTTTCATATTTTAAATTCCTCCGTTATTTTGTAATGGGCCCGTTTTGTCGTTCAGACTAGGTGGAAAAAGTCAGTTTCCTCTTATACGATGTCATATCTTCATCTCACTTTAAGAGCTTCCCTCTTCTGTAATACTGTGATATGTTTTTCTATTTTATTTGTATACTATTACTGTTTATTTCATCTTTATGTTACAGTTCTCGAAATCAAAGGAAAGGGATTTCGTCAGTGCGCTTATTCCGCTCACGCTAATAACCGTACTCTCTGGGCAGTGTCTTCAATTTCGGTTTCGCTTGCCGCATCCACCATTGCAGTTTATTGCCCGGGTATTTCCTAATATTATGGGAACCATCTGTGTTCGTAACTCCGTCTCTTTTAATTCTACGTCGTAGAAAAAGCTGGTATTTAGCTTCTAGTAGCACTTCCCGCGAAAGACCTGTTGTTTTGCCAAATTATTTCTGTTTAAGTAGGCACAGTGATCCGAAAAGTTAACCAGCCACATTTCAGCAGCTGTGGCGTTAATAAATCTCGTAAGACACAGATCCCATCAATTGTACTTGCCGAGGAGCCGTTTACGTGTTCGTATGCCTTTTATGTCACCGTTGTTAACCTCCCAGGAGTCCCGCTGTCTATTCCAGCTGCGCAGAAAAACTGTTGAAGACACACTGATTTGAACCGTGATGAGATTTCGCTAACGCTGAAAGTGCAGATTCTGTAAGTTTAAAACGTTATTGTCACTCCCTGAATGTGTCGGTTTCTTACTAATTGGGTCCCGTCTTTGTCTGAAATGTATGTTTTGTCATCTGATTTTGTTTAGCGTATCTTATTCAATCTGTATATTGAGCAAGCAGTAAAGGAAACAAAATAAAAATTCGGAGTAGGTATTAAAATCCATGGAGAAGAAATAAAAACTTTTGAGTGAAATGATAATTAAGCGGACACCCTAGCTGCAAACAGGCGTTGATGTACTTCATTGGGGACATGTTGAAAATGTGTGCGCCGACCGGGACTCGAACCTGGGATCTCCTGCTTACATGGCAGACGCTCTATCCATCTGAGCCACCGCGGGCACAGAGGATAGTGCGTCTGCAGGGACTTATCCATTGCACGCTCCCCGTGAGATCCACATTCCCAACATGTCCACATCACTACATTCGTAGTGCGCCTAATAGATGTTTGCCCATCATACTCATTACTCGTGGCAGATTAATCTACCAAGTCCCGTACGAGTTCGGGCATAGCGTGTGCGTTCGCACAAGAAGGTCAATGGCCGGGAAGCCATATTTTAACTGTATATGACGGTAGTAACTGTTCTCGAAAGAACGGTTACCGTGGATGACCATGCAGCTTTGCTAGAAATGTAATGATAATTAAACGGACACCCTAGCTGCAAACAGGCGTTGATGTACTTCATTGGGATAAGTCCCTGCAGTCGCACTATCCTCGGTGCCCGCGGTGGCTCAGATGGATAGAGCGTCTGCCATGTAAGCAGGAGATCCCGGGTTCGAGTCCAGGTCGGGGCACACATTTTCAACATGTCCCCAATGAAGTACATCAACGCCTGTTTGCAGCTAGGGTGTCCGTTTAATTATCATTTCATTTCTAGCAAAGCTGCAAGGTCATCCACGGTAACCGTTCTTTCGAGAACAGTTGCTACCGTCATATACAGTTAAAAACTTTGGGGTTCGCCGACGACATTGTAATTCTGTCAGAGACAGCAAAGGACTTTGAAGAGCAGTTGAACGGAATGGACGGCGTCTTGAAAGGAGGGTATAAGATGAACATTAACAAAATCAAAACAAGGATAATGGAATGTAGTCGAATTAAGTCGGGTGATGCTGAGGGAATTGGATTAGGAAATGGGCCATTTAAAGTAGTAAAGGAGTTTCGTTATTTGGGGAGCAAAATAACTGATGATTGTTGAAGCAGAGAGGATATAAAATGTAGACTGGCAATGGCAAGGAAAGCGTTTCTGAAGAAGAGAAATTTGTTAACATCGAGTATAGATTTAAGTGTCAGGAAGTAGTTTCTGAAAGTATTTGTATGGAATGTAGCCATGTATGGAAGCGAAACATGGACGATAAATAGTTTGGACAAGAAGAGAATAGAAGCTTTCGAAATGTGGCGCTACAGAAGAATGCTGAAGATTAGATGGGTAGATCACATAACTAATGGTTCAAATGGCTCTCAGCACTATGGGACTTAACATCTGAGGTCATCAGGCCCCTAGAACTTAGAACTACTTAAACCTAACTAACCTAAGGACATCACACACATCCATGCCCGAGGCAGGATTCTAACCTGCGATCGTAGCGGTCGCGCGGTTCCATACTTAAGCGCCTAGAACCGCTCGGCCACACCGGCCGGCTCACATAACTAATGAGGAGGTATTGAATAGAATTTGGGAAAAGAGGAGTTTGTGGCACAACTTGACAACAAGAAGGGACCGGTTGGTAGGACATGTTCTGAGGCATCAAGGGATCAAAAATTTAGCATTGGAGGGTAGCGTGGAGGGTAAAAATCGTAGAGGGAGACCAAGAGATGAATACACTAAACAGATTCAGAAGGATGTAGGTTGCAGTAGGTAGTGGGAGATGAAGAAGCTTGCACAGTATAGAGTAGCATGGAGAGCTGCATCAAACCAGTCTCAGGACTGAAGACGACAACAACAACAACAACAATCTTTCTCTGCGCTTACTTTTAGTAGCCACAACAAATCCCTGATTCGGTGCTTTCTGTCCGCCTTCTCTTTACTCCACAGGTACGTTGTGCTCGGCATGGGGGGATGCTGCAGATTCTGACGCCACTATATCTTCCACATCACTCTCACCAAGGTCAGTATTTGGCTCTGTTGGGAGTTCTGGTTCTATTTCTTCATGTGCTTCTCCACAGATACTGACTGATATCTTCCTTTTGTCTCTTTGTTCTGTGTGGCAAAATGTAGTCCTCCATCGCGAGCTTCAGAAATCTATATTTGCAGCTGCTCTGCTTGCTGAACTTTTTGTTCTGTGATTCTGAGGAATCGTTATTCCTCTGCACTTCAGAGTTTGCTACCGATTCCGCATACAATACTACGGTTTGATTTGCATCCATCTGAAAAGTGATGGTATTGGTTTTTAGACTTTGTCGCCCACGTTCCACTTTCGTCTGGAACGTCATGTGGCCCATGATTTCGTGTTTCAGCACTATTTATGTTAACTGCGCTCTTAACTTCTGACTGTGAGCAGTTACTGCCGTATTGTTCACATCTGAAGCTCTGTTTGTGCCCACAAACAGATCGGAAAATAGAGACTGACATTTCGTAACATTTATTTCCATATGAAAGTTTCTTCTCGGATACTCCTCCTTAACATGATCAGTCTGTTTGCGTATGAAACATGACTGGAGTTGCTCCAGGTACGTTATATGGTTCTCATAGCCCTTTATGTTTACCACCGATCTAACTGGATATTTGACATCAATTTTTACTGATTGTATACACTCGAAACGGGTAATACTCAGCGCACACCTCGTTTCGAATACCACGAATGTCACAATAAAGTTGTAATTTCTGTCTTATAACATCGTTCGCCACTTCTATTAGTATATTAAACACTCACATTAGTCGTTTTCTGCTGCACTCACAGAAAGCTTAACCGCAAATCCAGAAACTAGAGCCATTTCAAAGTTTCCTGAACACACCCAAATAACGCGTTCGTAAACTAGGTTGGAACAAATTTTGAAATAAAATCTACTTGATCTCTATTAAGTCTGAGATTGGTAGTTATCCATTGTCGTATTTCTAAGGCTCGTTGTCCCTTGAAAATTCAAATTTTACAGTATTTTTTGTGATATGTTTCCATTGCAGTTATACTTTTCCTTTACACTATTGAAATAATGAAGATAAACGTAAATAACGCTTGTCTCGATCAGGAACGGTAAACGATGACGAAAGATTAGATGGGTAGATCACATAACTAATGGTTCAAATGGCTCTCAGCACTATGGGACTTAACATCTGAGGTCATCAGGCCCCTAGAACTTAGAACTACTTAAACCTAACTAACCTAAGGACATCACACACATCCATGCCCGAGGCAGGATTCTAACCTGCGATCGTAGCGGTCGCGCGGTTCCATACTTAAGCGCCTAGAACCGCTCGGCCACACCGGCCGGCTCACATAACTAATGAGGAGGTATTGAATAGAATTTGGGAAAAGAGGAGTTTGTGGCACAACTTGACAACAAGAAGGGACCGGTTGGTAGGACATGTTCTGAGGCATCAAGGGATCAAAAATTTAGCATTGGAGGGTAGCGTGGAGGGTAAAAATCGTAGAGGGAGACCAAGAGATGAATACACTAAACAGATTCAGAAGGATGTAGGTTGCAGTAGGTAGTGGGAGATGAAGAAGCTTGCACAGTATAGAGTAGCATGGAGAGCTGCATCAAACCAGTCTCAGGACTGAAGACGACAACAACAACAACAACAATCTTTCTCTGCGCTTACTTTTAGTAGCCACAACAAATCCCTGATTCGGTGCTTTCTGTCCGCCTTCTCTTTACTCCACAGGTACGTTGTGCTCGGCATGGGGGGATGCTGCAGATTCTGACGCCACTATATCTTCCACATCACTCTCACCAAGGTCAGTATTTGGCTCTGTTGGGAGTTCTGGTTCTATTTCTTCATGTGCTTCTCCACAGATACTGACTGATATCTTCCTTTTGTCTCTTTGTTCTGTGTGGCAAAATGTAGTCCTCCATCGCGAGCTTCAGAAATCTATATTTGCAGCTGCTCTGCTTGCTGAACTTTTTGTTCTGTGATTCTGAGGAATCGTTATTCCTCTGCACTTCAGAGTTTGCTACCGATTCCGCATACAATACTACGGTTTGATTTGCATCCATCTGAAAAGTGATGGTATTGGTTTTTAGACTTTGTCGCCCACGTTCCACTTTCGTCTGGAACGTCATGTGGCCCATGATTTCGTGTTTCAGCACTATTTATGTTAACTGCGCTCTTAACTTCTGACTGTGAGCAGTTACTGCCGTATTGTTCACATCTGAAGCTCTGTTTGTGCCCACAAACAGATCGGAAAATAGAGACTGACATTTCGTAACATTTATTTCCATATGAAAGTTTCTTCTCGGATACTCCTCCTTAACATGATCAGTCTGTTTGCGTATGAAACATGACTGGAGTTGCTCCAGGTACGTTATATGGTTCTCATAGCCCTTTATGTTTACCACCGATCTAACTGGATATTTGACATCAATTTTTACTGATTGTATACACTCGAAACGGGTAATACTCAGCGCACACCTCGTTTCGAATACCACGAATGTCACAATAAAGTTGTAATTTCTGTCTTATAACATCGTTCGCCACTTCTATTAGTATATTAAACACTCACATTAGTCGTTTTCTGCTGCACTCACAGAAAGCTTAACCGCAAATCCAGAAACTAGAGCCATTTCAAAGTTTCCTGAACACACCCAAATAACGCGTTCGTAAACTAGGTTGGAACAAATTTTGAAATAAAATCTACTTGATCTCTATTAAGTCTGAGATTGGTAGTTATCCATTGTCGTATTTCTAAGGCTCGTTGTCCCTTGAAAATTCAAATTTTACAGTATTTTTTGTGATATGTTTCCATTGCAGTTATACTTTTCCTTTACACTATTGAAATAGTGAAGATAAACGTAAATAACGCTTGTCTCGATCAGGAACGGTAAACGATGACGAAACGAACACATTTGAAGGCCCCACAATATCAGCAAGCAAACAACAATTACACACTAGCGTGATCTGCCATGTGCAGACTTGATCGGATAACTGACGGAGAGGTACTGAAGCGAATCGAGAAATGAAAGAAAAAAGAAGGGATCAGTTGATAGGACAGAAAAAAAGTTAAAATGTGTGTGAATTGCCGGCCGGAGTGGCCGAGCGCTTCTAGGCGCTACAGTCTGGAACCGCGCGACTGCGACGATCGCAGGTTCGAATCCTGCCTCGAGCATGGATGTGTGTGATGTCCTTAGGTTAGTTAGGTTTAAGTAGTTCTAAGTTCTAGGGGACTGATGACCTCAGAAGTTATGTCCCATAGTGCTCGGAGCCATTTGAACCTTTTTTGTGCGTGAATTCCTGAGGGACCAAACTACTGATGCCATCGGTCTCTATACTTACACACTACTTAAACTAACTAATGCTAAGAATAACACACACATCCATGCTCGAGGGAGGACTCAAACTTCCGGCGGGAGGGGCCGCCCAATCCGTGACATGGCGCCTCAAACTGCGCGGCCACCCCACGCGGCCGATAGGACATATATTGAGGCACAAAGGAGCAGTAAATTTGATAATGGAGGGATTTTCTGGGGCAGAACGAGTACCCTTCAGCTCAGCATATATTTAAGAACCCGTCCGTCGTCTAGCCTGCCAGTTGTGGATGCAGTGCTGTCTAGGATACTTCATACCAACGAGGAACCAAGAGGTCTACAAGCGTGAAAACGTCGCGCTTGTGACCATAGCCTCGTAGGAGTCTGCCGCAAACTGACAGTAAATTACAACGTTGGACTAGTGTCTCAGGGAGGAACTACTTACAATGGTGGCCTCGACGTTCAGATCACAGATTTACTTCAAACTTTGTACACCTTCAATAGTTCATTAGGACAAAATAATGTGCAACAACAAAGCCGTGCTAGAATGAGATTCTCACTCAGCAGCGGAGTGTGCGCTAACATGAAACTTCCGGGCAGATTAAAACTGTGTGCCGGACCGAGACTCGAACTCGGGATCTTTGCCTTTCGCGGACAAGTGCTGTGCCACATGAGCTACCCAAGCACGACTCACGTCCCGTTCTCACAGCTTTACTTCCGCCAGTATGTCTCCTACTTTCCAAACTTCACAGAAGCTCTCCTGCGAACCTTAACAGAACTAGCACTCCTGGAAGAAAGAATATTGCGGAGACATGGCTCAGCCACAGCCTGGCTCCTTTCTTCCAGGAGTGCTAGTTCTGCAAGGTTCGCAGGAGAGCTTCTGTGAAGTTTGGAAAGTAGGAGACGAGGTACTGGCGGAAGTAAAGGTGTGAGGAGGGGGCTGAGTCGTGCTTGGGTAGCGCAGATGATAGAGCACTTGCCCGCGAAAGGCAAAAGTCCCGAGTTCGAGTCTCGGTCCGGCACAGTTTTAATTTGTCAGGAAGTTTCAAGGCGTGCTACTTTGGCTGTTTCGAGAAAATCACAAGAGAAATCTTACGCATTAATGATGTGCCGGTGCGTTGCGATCCCGAGTAAAAGATGTCGGCGGTCATGCGATTAGCGTTCAAGCTCCGTAATCGGTGGAATGCTGTGTCGAGACCTGCTCACGTTTTTGTAACTTGCATTTTTTTCAGCACTACTCATATTATTTTGTGCATATTACATTTGAAAGGTAATAATATGAAAAGACAAACGTATCTTCATTAACTTTTATTGAATTTTCTATGTTATTTCACTGTTTACTATTTTTTATTATTACAGTAAATTTGCGACTTATATTTCTATACGCAAGTTAAAAACCTTATCAGTCGTCTTCAAACTTGTTCAGCTTGATTGACAACGAACGAGAAATTGCTTTTCGTGAAGATGCTGTTAAAATACATTCAATCGTACATCGCCAATTTTAGGTACCCATATTTACGAAAATGTTGCGTTACGCATGGTTTGCATCAAAGTGTCGGAAGAGAGAAATTTTCCAAAATGTCAACGAGCTTTTTTATCTCCAGAAACTCTGAAGATTCTTTGTGCCTGCGGGAAAACCGCAGCTCTTTCACTGTAATAGAGCCGTTTTAATTTATGTTTTCCGTGACTGTATGAAAAATATCACCCTGAAACTTGTAATGTCGAAGGCACATCCGAAGATTCATCGTACATTATCCTCATATTCTGGCATGCTGTAACTCAATGTATTATTGAATAAAGTTATTCACACTTTTATTTATCGACGTTTTACTTGATATTTTCAAGCCTGTCTCTCGTCCTTGAAACCTGTGCCTGCAGTTCGAAGTCTCCAGGTGCAAAGCAGCTGTCGGTATCTTATCCGACTGCAGGTATAGGGGATTTCGAAACTCACAACAGGCATACACTTTAAGGAAAAAGTTATGCTTGTTGTCGTTCAAATGGCTCTAAGCACTATGGGACTTAACATCTGAGGTCATCAATCCCCTAGACTTAGAACTACTTAAACCTGATTAACCTATGGACATCACACACATCCATGCCCGAGGCAGGATTCGACCGTAGCAGCAGCGCGGTTCCGGAATGAAGCGCCTAGAATCTCTCGGCCACAGTGGCCGGCTTCTTGTCGTTCACTTTTCGATATTTATAAATACAGTATTTGTTGTGATAGTAAAAAGTAGCAAACAGTGAAACAACACTGGAAATTCAGAAAAGTTTATGCAAATACGCATGTCTTTTCATATTATTTCCTTTCAAATGTAATATGTACGAAATGATACGACTGGTGTTGAAAACAATATGAGTTAAAAATGTAAGCGGGACTCGATACAGCAATCCACAGATTGCGGAGCTTGATCGATATCTGCATCACCGGCACCATCTCGTGTTCAGGATTGCAACGCAACGGCACGTCATTGACGCATAAAACTTCACTTGTGATTTTCTCGAAATCGCCTCAGCACATTATATTGTCCTAATGGACTACTGAAACTGTGCAGAATTTAAAGTAAAACCGTGATGCGAACGGCGTAGTCTCCCGTTATTAGTTGGCCTCAGTGGTTAACTATCTCCGTATCTCTTCTTAAAACTGTTGTGCAGAATTTTCAGTGCAATACATATTCAGAACTAATTTGAGGAAGAAATGAAATGCAATAATTCTGTAACAAATTTCCAGAGACTCTGGATCCCTTATACCAAAATACTTAGAAAATTTATTTCTTGAATGAATCATTTTTGAGTTATGTGGGCGTCCAGACTAAAAGCTGCATTGTGATTAAATATATTGTGTACAGTGACTTAAAAAAAGTATTTGTGAACGGAAGTGAAACAATACGTGCTAGCCGGCCGCGGTGGTCTAGCGGTTCTGGCGCTGCAGTCCGGAACCGCGGGACTGCTACGGTCGCAGGTTCGAATCCTGCCTCGGGCATGGGTGTGTGTGATGTCCTTAGGTTAGTTAGGTTTAAGTAGTTCTAAGTTCTAGGGGACTTATGACCTAAGATGTTGAGTCCCATAGTGCTCAGAGCCATTTGAACCATTTGAATACGTGCTAACTGAAATTCCCAGGCAGCAAGTACAAAACAAACAGAAACAACCTCCCGTAGGCATGGAGATTCTGGAGTATCTGTGAAAATCCAACACTGCGTCAGTAAAAGCGCCAGGAAGTGTGTCCTGCCTTATTATTTCATTATCTTTTTGTCTCGCTTACTCTGTCAATTTGGGTCAATGGCGACTGGTTTCGAAAGTGGCCATTCATTATTGAACCATTAACTGAATGGTTCAGTTAAAGGCCACTTTCGAAACCAGTCACCAGTAATCCAAACGTAACGATTCATTATCGAACCATTAAATGAACCACACTCGAAACCAGTCGCCATTAACCTAAAAGTGACGATTCATTACCGAAATATTAACTGAACCACCACACTGGTTTGGTAATGAATCACGTTTGGGTCAATGGTGACGGGTTTCGAACGTGGTCATTCATTATCGAGCCGTTAATTGAGAGGTTCGGCTAACGGTTCGATAACGAATGGTCACATTCGAAACTAGTCAACATTAACCCAAGTTGTCAGTGCAACTGATATAGAAAAAAAAATAATATTGGAGTATTGGTTTGGTAGCGTGCAGTCTATACGTTCACTGTGTTTCTGTAAGCGTGTATCTTTCGTGTTGAGTAACTTTCCTTCATACCCGAGGTAGATAACATACGAGTGTGAGGTAACGTTTCACTCTGAAGTAAGCCATATCGAATGTTGGTGGCGTATGAAATTTCCACCGCCAATATTTGGAAGGCAAGGGGAGGAAATGTGATGGCGTAAATTTTCTGATTCCCCAATATCATGGACTAAATTCCACACTTCTCTGCAGCGTCTCATGAAGTGAGAGAATATGACGCCATTGATGACGATCTGCCTATCGGATGGGGACATTAAGCTTGGCGGGTCTCTTAGTGGTAATCGCGAGGAGTAGGCCATGTTATCGCACCAGGTGTCCCCCATTTACCCTCTCTCTCGATAATCAAATGGTTCAAATGGCTCTGAGCACTATGGGACTCAACTTCTGAGGTCATTAGTCCCCTAGAACTTAGAACTAGTTAAACCTAACTAACCTAAGGACATCACACACATCCATGCCCGAGGCAGGATTCGAACCTGCGACCGTAGCGGTCTCGCGGTTCCAGACTGCAGCGCCTAGAACCGCACGGCCACTTCGGCCGGCTCTCGATAATCATACAACACAAACATAGCTTCACATTGTACATGCATTTATTGCACACAACGAATCCACATACGACACAACTCTCACTTACCCGCACCACGTTTTCCAGCACGCGGCTTAACTTACCCCGCAGGATATCCCACCCAAAAATGGCATAGGGTTTCTTTCCATCGGTTGAGTGAATGGAAACTATGTGGGAGGCTTCGCACTTTCTCTTACCACCAGCATGGTGAGTGCAGCACGCATTGCAGGGTTGGGAGTATGCAATGGCTCGTGGCCTCTGACTCACCGAGGAGTGCTCGCCCTTCGCACCCGCACTGGCGCCGGCGCCGCCCTGGCCCTTTGCCTGGCCCTTGGATCCCTGCGGGCCTCCGCTGCCCGGCGTCCCCGGGGTGCCAGGGGTTCCAGGCGTCCCCGCTGCCGATGACGACTGGGCCGCTCCAGACTTGGACCCGGAGCTGGTACCCATCGACCTGCCAAACACAAGCCACGCTCCTGTTGAAGCTTGTAACATAAAATACCGGGACTGACGACACATGTGGTTAGTGAACAACACGATATGCTGTATCGGGTATTACACAGAGGTGACAAGTCATGCGATAGCGATATGCACATATACAGCTGGTGGTAGTATCGCGTATAGAAGGTATAAAAGGTCAGTGCCTTGACGGAATTCCCATTTGTACTTAGCTGATTCGTGCGAAAATATTTACAACGTGATTATGGCAGCGCGATGGGAATTAACAGACTTTGGAAGCGTAATGGTTGTTGGAGCTAGACGCATGGGACATTCCATTTCGGAAATCGTCAGGGAATTCGTGGCTGACAGCCTTCACTAAACGACCGAGAGCAACGGCGTTTGCTTAGAGCTGTTAGTGCTAACAGACAAGCAACACTGCGTGAAATAATCACAGAAATCAAAGTGGAAAGTACGACGAGCGTATCCATCAGGACAGGTTGGCAAAATTTGGCATTAATGGGCTACGGCAGCAGATGACCAAGGTCAGTGCGCTTGCTAACATCATAATATCACTAACACTCGTGATGGAGTCGGTTGGACCCTTTCTTTTTTTTTTTCTTCTTTGAGTCATCAATCTTCTGACTCTTTTGATGCGGTCCAATTCCTTTCCTGTGCCAACCTCTTCATCTCAGAGTACCACTTGCAACCTACGTCCTCAATTATTTGTTGGATGTATTCCGATCTCTGTCTTCCTCTCAAGTTCTACCCTCTACAGCTCCATTTAGTACCATGGAAATTATTCGTTGATGTTTTAACAGATGTCCTATCATCCTACCCCTTCTTCTTCTTCTTCTTCTTCTTCTTCTTCTTCTTAGTGTTTTTCATAAATTCCTTCTCTCTCTATTCTGCGTAGAGCCCCCTCTTTCCTAACCTTATCAGTTCATCAAATTTTCGACATTCGTCTGTAGCACGTCTCAACTGCTTCGATTCCCTTCTGTTCTGGTTTTCCCACAATCCATGTTTCACTAATGCACAATGCTCGTCTCCAAACGTACTTTCCCAGAAATTTCTCCCTCAGATTAATACCTATGTTTGTCATTAGTAGACTTCTCCTGGGCAGGAATGCTCCTTTTGCCAGTGCTAGTCTGCTTTTGATATCCTCCTTGCTCCGTCCGTCAATGGTTATTTCGCTGCCTAGGCAGCACAGTTCATTAACTTCACCTACTTCATGACTATCAATCGAGTTTCTCGCTGTTCCCATTTCTGCTACTTCCCATCACTTTCACTTTGCTTCGATTTATTCTCAATCCACATTCTGTACTCAGTAGACAGTTCGTTGCATTAAGCTGATCCTGTAACTCTTCTTAATTTTCACTGAGAATATCAACGTCATCCGCGAATCATAACATAGATATCATTTCATCCTGAATTTTAATCCCACTCTTGAAACTTTCTTTTATTTCCTTCATTGCTCCTAAGATCACAGACTGAATACTAGGGACGAAAGACTACATCCTTGTCTTCCACCCTTTTTAGTTTGAGCACTTCGTTCTTGGTCGTCCACTCTTATTATTCCGTCTTGGCTCTTATTCATGTTGCATATTTGTCGTATCTCCCTGTAGCTTACTGCTATTTCCTTCATAATTAGAGCATCTTGCAGCATTTGACACTGTCGAATGATTTTTCCAGGTCTATAAATACTATGAACGTATCATTATTTTTCTTTAGTCTTGTTTCCATTATTAACCGCGACGTGAGAAATGCCTCTCTGGTGCCTTTACCTTTCCTAAAGCCAAACTGATTGTCATCTAGCACAACCTCAATTTTCTTTACATTATTCTTGTCACCAACTTCGATACATGAGCTATTCAGCTGATTGTGCGATAATTATCGCACTTGTCAGCTCTTGCACTCTTTGCTGTTATGTGGATGATATTTTTCCGAAAGTCAGGTAGCATGTCATACCAATGTCAATAGTCACTTCGTTGTCACTGCCCCCAATGATTTTAGAAATTGTAATGAAATGTTATCTATCCCTTGTGCCTTAATCGATCTTAAGTCTTCCAAAGCTCTTTTCAATTCTAATTCTAGTACTTGATCCCCTATCTCTTCTACATCGACTCCTCTATCTTCTTCTTCACTTTATCAGACAAGTCTTCTCCCTTACAGAGTCCTTCAATGTACTCTTTCCACCTGTCTCTTCTCTTCTCTCCATTTAACAGTGGAATTCCCATTGCACTCTTAATGTTACCACCCTTATTTTTAATTTCACCGAAGGTTGTTTTGACTTTTCTATAGGCTGAGTCAGTCATTCCGACATCTCGCATTAACTTCCCTGTACTTTCTATTTATTTGGTTCATAAGCGAGTTGTATTTCTATATTCCTGAATTTCCATGAACAACTGCGTACTTCCTTCTTTCATCGATCAGCTGAAGTATTTCTTCTTTTACTCTTGGTTTCTTCACAGTTACCTCCTTTGTATCTATGTTTTTCTTTCCAACTTCTCTGATTGCCGTTTTTAAAGATGTCCATTTCTCTTCAACTGAACTGCCTACTGAGCTATTCCTTATCACAATATTGATAGCCTCAGAGAACTTCAAGCGTCTCTCTTCTTTCGTTAGTACTGGCATGTGCTACTTCTTTGACCATTGATTCTGCCTGACTAGTCTCTTAAATTTCAGCCTACTCTTCATCACTACTAAATTGTGGTTTAAGCCTATATCTGCTCCTTGGTACACCTTTCAATCCAGTATCTGATTTCGGAATCTCTGCCTGACAATGATGTAATCCAGCTCAAATCCGTATCTCGCAGCCCTTTCCAAGTACTCCTTTTATGGTTCTTGAACAATGTATTCTCTATTACTAGCTGACATTTATTTCAGAACTCAATTAGTATTTCTCCTCTCTCATTTCTAGTGCTCATATTTTCCTGTCACCCATTCTTCTACTCCTTCCCCTACAACTGCATTCCAATCTCCCATTACTATTAGATTTTCATCTCCCTTTAGGTACTGAATTACCCACTCAGTATTCTCATATACTTTCTCTTTCACTTTATCTTCAGCTTGCGACGTCGGCATGGGGTTGGGTTGTTTTGGGGGGAGGAGACCAGATAGCAAGATCATCGGTCTCATCGGATTAGGGAAGGACGGGGAAGGAAGTCGGTCGTGCCTTTCAAAGGAACCATCCCGGCATTTGCCTGGAGCTATTTAGTGAAATCACGGAAAACCTAAATCAGGATGGCCGGACACGGGATTGAACCGTCGTCCTCCCGAATACGAGTCCACGTCGGCATGTATACCTGAACTGTCGCTGTCGGTGTTGGTGTTTGTTTGCTGTCGATTCTGATGAGAACAACCCTTTCACTTAACTGTTCACTGTAAAAATTCTCTGCGTTACCTTCCTACTCATAACGAATCCTTTTCCCGTTATACCATTTTCTGCTGCTGTTGATATTACTCTATACCCATCTAACCAGAAGTCCTTGTCTTCATTCTATTTCACTTCACTGACCTCCACTGTATCTAGTTTGAGCCTTTGGATTTTCCTTTTCAGATTTTCTAGCTTCCCTACCACGTTCATACTTCTGACATTCCACTCTCCGATTCGCAAAACGTTATCCTTTCGTTGGTTATTCAGTCTTCTTGTCGTGGTCACGTCCCCCATGGCAGTTCCCTTCGGATATCCGAATGGGGGGCTATTAAGAAATTTTTGCCAATAGAGGGGTCATCATGATACTTTTTCAGTTACACCCATATGATCTGTGGATACATATTACGTGTCTTTAATGCACTGGTTTCCATTGCCTTCTTCGTCCTCTTGCCGTTGATCATTGCTGATTCTTCCACATTTAGGGGCAGTTTCCCACCTCAAGGGCAAGTGGGTGCCCTGAACCTCTGTCCGCTCCTCAGCCCTCTTTGATAAGGCCGTTGGCAGATTGAGGATGACTTTTTATGCCGGAGGTCTTCGGTCGCCAAAGCTGATGAGTTTTGCTCAAAATTTAAGCGTGGGCGAAGACCTTTTGATTACTAATCAAAGACACTACTCTAAGACCGCAGTTGTACCCTAGACCACTAGAAAACCGTGGCCCCGATTTCAGTTGGTAAGTGCTGATGGTAGGTTCCGAGTGTGACGTAGACCACCCGAACCCACGGACCCAAGCTCTCAACAAGGGGTTGTGCAAGGTGGTGGTGGCTCCAGAATGGTGTGGGCTTTGTTTACATGGAATGGCCTGGGTCTTGGTTATGTTATACTACTTGGAAACCATTTATAGTCATTCATGGACGTCATGCTCACAAACAACGATGGAATTTTTATCGATGACAATGAGTCTTGTCACCGAGCCACAACTGTTCTCAGTTAGTTTGAAGAACATTCTGAACAATTCAGGTGAATGGTTTAGCCATCCAGATCGCCCAACATGAATCCTATCGAACATTTATGCGACATAACCGAGAGGTGAGTTCGTGCACAAAATCCTGCAGCGGCAGTACCTTCGCAGTTATGGACGGCTATAGAGGCTGCAGGGCTCAGTATTTCTACAGACGACTTCAAACGACTTGCCACATTGAGTTACTGCACTTCATGGGGCAAAAGGAGGTCCGACTTAATATTGGGAGAAATCCCATGACTTTACACCTCTGGAGTAATTTTTGTAATTTCACAGAAAGAATTGCAGAACACACAAAATGTATGTTTTAATTTCAAAATGGAATAGGAAAATATATTAAACTTCTGTTACCGAGCTGTCTGGAGGTGAAAGTATGAGAAATACTCCAATGTACAGCACTCTCCTCTATTATACATCTCACACTTTTTTTTCATTGTTTTGAGAAGTATGTCTAATTGCGAATTCTGTGCCTACTGACGATAAATACAAATTGTCTTTGTCAAAAACTCAAGTATCAAAAATTTGCAACAACGTATTTACGAGTTTGTGATTATGTAGCATAAAACTGTCAAATCTACAAGAATAATGTCATTTTTGTAGTTTAGTTATCTTGATATGAAAATAAAGAACAGAAAACTCTAGAAAAGCAAGCAGCTTGTAACGTCGTGACTAATTATTGAAGCTGTAAACAGTTCAAAGATAACTATCCTTAACTTGTTTTATAAGACAACTGGATGTATCAGATAATGTAACTGTACCATTAAGCCTCTGTAAATAGGAGTTATTGAAATAATGAAGCACTTTAATACCAATTAGCATATATATAAAGTAATTGTTCGAAATAAACATTTTAAGAAATTTTACATAAATAATATAGCTTTGTTACAATCTGACTGCGTGAAACATTTACCTGTTTGTTAAATATGAATACCTAACTTCTCTTTATAAAATCATCTATGTTCTAGACACTACAGTGTGTTTTTCGATTACAAATTTTTGCTTTCTTATGTAAGCGCCGGAGCAAGGCTAGGCAGGCAGTGCAGTGCAGTGAGTGTGTTGTTGTTGTTGTTGTTGTTGTATGCTGTCGTCGTCGTCGTCGTCGTCGTCGTCGGCGTCATTACAGTTATGGAGAATTGGATTTGAAAGTACGAGTATCAGCCAAATGGAGTCGAAGGGTACAAAAAACATAAATTTATCTGCACATTAGGAATTAATAAACAAAAAGATGTATACAAATATTGGTAGGTTATCAAATGGCTCTGAGCACTATGGGACTCAACATCTTAGGTCATAAGTCCCCTAGAACTTAGAACTACTTAAACCTAACTAACCTAAGGACATCACACACACACCCATGCCCGAGGCAGGATTCGAACCTGCGACCGTAGCAGTCCCGCGGTTCCGGACTGCAGCGCCAGAACCGCACGGCCACCGCGGCCGGCGGTAGGTTATCATTTATGATCAAGAACCCTGGACCTGTTATTTCTACATGAAAGTTAAATATAAAAGTTATTTTTATCTAACGATATTCGCTTAACTAATGGCATGAGATGATATGTGTTGGCCGATGTTGCTAAAACACCTGACAAATTTTCTGTTGAGACAATCGGATTTTTACCGTAGAAGCTGAATACTCACCTTGAAATGTAACTAATGAATTACTACATCTACATCTACATACATACTCCGCAATACACCATACGGTGCGCGGCGGAGGGTACCTCGTACCACAACTAGCATCTTCTCTCCCTGTTCCACTCCCAAACAGAACGAGGGAAAAATGACTGCCTATATGCCTCTGTACGAGCCCTAATCTCTCTTATCTTTGTAGTCTTTCCGCGAAATGTAAGTTGGCGGCAGTAAAATTGTACTGCAGTCAGCCTCAAATGCTGGTTCTCTAAATTTCCTCAGTAGCGATTCATGAAAAGAACGCCTCCTTTCCTCTAGAGACTCCCACCCGAGTTCCTGAAGCATTTCCGTAACACTCGCTTGATGATCAAACCTACCAGTGACAAATCTAGCAGCCCGCCTCTGAATTGCTTCTATGTCCTCCCTCAATCCGACCTGATAGGGATCCCAAACGCTCGAGCAGTACTCAAGAATAGGTCGTATTAGTGTTTTATAAGCGGTCTCCTTTAAAGATGAACCGCATCTTCCCAAAATTCTACCAATGAACCGAAGACGACTATCCGCCTTCCCCACAACTGCCATTACATGCTGGTCCCACTTCATATCGCTCTGACATGTTACGCCCAAATATTTATACGACGTGACTGTGTCAAGAGCTACACTACTAATGGAGTATTCAAACATTACGGGATTCTTTTTCCTATTCAGCTGCATTAATTTACATTTATCTATATTTAGAGTTAGCTGCCATTCTTTACACCAGTCACAAATCCTGCAACGGGGAAATAATGAATTCTAAGCACTCCAGCCAAAGCTAGTCATCTACGGGAGAAATCTTACAGTTCCGTGTAATACCGCATCTGGCCTTGATAACCACTTCAGTTTGGTGAGACGGGTCGTCTACAACTTTCTTCAGTCATGGCATATCAAACTGAAGGCACTCACTGATTGGACCCCGTAAAACTACCTAATAATGGCTAATGATGAATATGTTAAGTTTTACTTTTCATCCCCTTTTCTGAATAGTTCCAGATATTTCCAATGGTATAATGGCAGGGTGATTTAGCGGGCCAGTCGAGGTGTGGTAGGACGCCTGAGTATTCGTCAAACCAGGAGCGTATGCGTGGACCTCTGAACGTGGCTGTTGTCACAAACGAACGAAAAACACACCAAAAGATCACAGAACCACCTCCAAACTGAAGGAAGTGTTTCATCTGTTCCTACGTATGGGCTACATGCAAGCCACAAGTCCTTCAAAAAGCTCATGCGAGATTTTCACATTCTCTCACTCGCTATGTGCTGATTATTAGTCCTAAAGAAAAAAAATGAACAGTTTTTTTGTAGGAATTTTAAGGGAGTTAAATTTTGTACTGGGGTACATTTTCGCTAGAGGCTGTAGTTTACGAATTATTCAAGAAAAACGTATAAAAGTTGCCTTCAAACATGTTTTTCTTGGATAACTCGAAAACTGTGACCTCTAGTGAAAACATCCCAATACAAAATTTAACTACGTTACGTTTCCTACAAAAAGGTCCTGTTCATTTTTTCTGTAGGACTAATAGTTTGCATGCAGCGAGCGAGAAAATATGAAAGTCTTGCGCGTTTGTGAAGGTGTTGCAGGCTGCATAAAGCCCGTAGCTGAATTACCCAGTGTGTGTACAGGGTGGTGGAAATTAAAGTTTCGTTACTTGATAGAGCCACTATGAAAAATGTGTGATTGTTGGAAAATGAAGCTTTGCGCAAACATTTGGTAAGACATGTGGAGAGAAATAAGGAATAAACCATTGAAAGAAACACATTTTAATTTCAATGCGAGAGGGGAACGTTTGTTAATTGCGTATCATGTTTAATTTCCAGGCTAGAAACGTTCTCAACGTGACAACCATTTGCATCGACGAGTCTGGAAACGCACTAGAGATTGCTCTACTACTGCCCCAAACAACGGTGGACCACGAAATGTTTAGCTGTCGTGACACAGCTCGTGCACTGCTTGAAGATCACGCACTGTATCCGGCATTCTCAGTCACAACATGTAAGGTGCCTCTTACGTGAGGAAGACATTTTTACCAGTTCTAATAAATTATTGTCTCTTATTGATGTATTTACGATGGTTAAGAAGTGCTGTAGTCCGTAGCCGGCCATGAGTCGGAGAGCATTTCCCACGCTGGCTGGCTAGGTGACGAAGCAACCATATGTCGCGCGTAGTGGGGTGGGGCTCGGCGCTGGACCGTAGCAACAAGGGTTAGCCTGGGAAATATACATGATGGGAAGTACCGCCATCTTGGCGCCAAAGTCACCTATTTTGTTTATCTATATTTAATAATTAAAGTCATTTATGACAACATGAATACTAGGAGGAGCCTCTGGATGTTTAAAACTATTTATCATAATTTTGCCTCGTTAAAATTCACACTCGTTCATTAACAAATGCATATCTTAGTAAGTACGAACTCGATCGGAAATCCATGAACTGTAACGAAACTAGTAAGAGATACGGACTGCGCGACAAAGTCGGCAGTCGGCGTTAAGAGCTCTTCCTGTCTTGTTCGATGCTAGCCATGCTCTCGGTTACGAGTAGTTTGTGACATGAGTTTTTCATTATTGATCTGATAGGAATAAAAGTGATATTAGGGTATTATGAATGTTAATTTCGAGTAAATAGATACCCCAAAGTTGATCGACAGCAATTCAGATAATTAGCTTCCACCGACAGAGACATCCGATGCGCCAATGAAGAATCTGCACGGGACGACATTTACGAGAGCTGCACCGCGCACAGGTAGGAGGAAATCCGACGACACGACCCGTCAAGGCGGATCAAGGAAGGTCCGACTTACACTCGCAAATTGCGGGTGGAAATGCTGACCAGTTATATTGCGGCTAAGATGAGTAATAACGATATCAGTTTAGAAGCGAGGGGATTTTGCAAGCATCAGTAACGTCTCCAACAATTAGTGGCGCGATTGGCCGCCAGCCTCTCCCAGGAGCAGTTCCCAAAACGCCGGTTTATTCTAAGTTCCGAATCATGTTTTTCAACCCCAGTGCAGAAAGAGGACCTGTCCATACTTCTTTAATGCGTCGCTATTCGCGAGGAGCAGCAGCACTATTGCTGTTGTTTTGATTAAACAGCCCTGCTCTCCTTGTCCTATGCTGACTCTGCAACTTTAGTGTAGACTGCTGCTTGTATTTCTGCCGTACCAGTAGGGGAGCCTAACAGCAGGTCATGACGCTAACACTATTAACAACGCAAATCCTGCAGCGCACAGTCTGAATACCATTCCTATAAAATTGGGTACCCATACGATAAATAGTTTTCCGTCTACATTGGCTCAAGTGACGAAAGTTTGATTATAACCATCCTGTATGCCCAAGAGACAGACGCTGCTGCCGACTGTACCGTACTGTACGGAGACTTTAATTTCGAATGGTGCACTCTGCATTTGGGTCTATATTGTACATGGGATTTCAGAACATTTTTGGACTATTTGACTCGTATGAAGAACTGTCTTGTGTAATATTTGAATAAATTTGAAGTTCCATACGGTCAAGTGTCGGGACTGTACAGTCTGAAAATAAATAAGTATAAATACATACGAAAATTTATTTGATATACAGCGTTCCAGGGGATGTACCGTAAAAATGCACTAGCCCTTTGTAATGAGTTTATTCTGACATTATTATTATTTTGGTTAAATTGAGTGAAAGGAACGTTAAAACTTAGCGCAGCCACTTTGTTTATCACACAACATGGCTAATGTCTCACTTCCTTACATGAACTACGCAAATAAAAGTGTGGATCTCAGGCACTTATTTTTGTTTTAGAATGAATAATGAAAGAAAGTATTGTGGACAAATTAATACTAATGAAAGTAACGGCAGTAAAGCTAAGCATTCTAATCGTTATTAACTCTTTTACTTTTCCCTTTCGTTGAATAAATGGATTGCGTGAGACAACACTGTATTGATATCCAATTTTTGCTCGCTTTTTAGTATCGCGAAATCATACAGAGGAGAGATCTGCAACCTCAAAATACACTGTGGAGATATTGTACAATAGAAAATTCCATCCCACAGCGAAGTTACTCTCATGTGTGCGGACAACAGGTGGCTGCAATATTCCACACAGATCTCATTTTAAACGGAACCTCATTCATTCAGACAAACATAAATATGAAATATTTTGCTCAAGTAAATGTATCAAATTGTTTTAGCTAAAGGAACTGAGAAAGTATTTTCAGTTGCTTACTGTAAACATTGTTAGAAGAAAATTTAACCCACTTCTCACTTCTTGTTCTGAGGCCAGTTAATATGAAATATTACTTTTCGTGGGAAAAAATACTACGTATTTTGTAGTACATTCTGTGGAGAATACAACTAATTTTGATAAAAAAGGAAGGAAGGAAGGAAAGGTAGGATTTAACGTCGCGTCGACGTCGAATTCATTAGAGACGGAGCACACACTCGGAATGTTTCAAGGATGGTGAAGGAAATCGTTCATGTCAGTTGAGAGGAATCATCCCGAACTTACGTTTAATGATTTAGGGAAATCACGGAAAACCGAAATCTGGATGCCCAGACGCGGATTTTAACCGTTGTCCTTCCGAATGCGTCTCCATTTTGCTAACCACTGCGCCACCTCACTCCGTTTGACATGAAGAACCAAAAATTTTGAAAGTATCCATGGAGAACATAATTTTAAACGTCGAATTTCAGTTATGTATTTATCAGTATTTTCACTTTCTATTTATTTAAGAAAAAACGTTGACTATCTTTAAGAAAGTTAAATCAACACCTCCCACAAAGTGCGCGATCTAGTATGCAACATTTCTGACTTTGATACAGTACTTCAGTCTACTATAAAGGAGGAGTACATAGCAAATTCGGTTTTCTTTTGAAGGAAGGGATTCAGTTTTAAATTAATCAATTGTGAGCAAATAGCCGTAGGTAGTTTTCATAATTAGATATAACATAGTCTGTTTAAAAAGTGAAATATTTAATGATTTTATGCTTATAAATGATACGAAAAACATGAAGAGTAAGGTACTTATCCGTCTTTTAAAAGGTGGAAGAGATGTGAATGTGCCGTAAAGGTAAGAATGTATGTATTTATTAAACTGTGGGACCATTAGAAGGATAATGACGTCGTATTTGACTGAACTAAAAGAAGAAAAGAGTTAGTTGACAATATTTTGGAAGAAAATATTTTCGAAATTAATGCTTTGAGATCACATGCTGAAACAACTATAGCAGACAAAATTTTTGAAACAGTTCCATCTGACAAAGCACTAAGACCTGACTAATATTTTATTTAATTTCATAGTTTTAGATTTCTAACAATCGTCTGCTACAGACACAACATGATAAATTGTGATTATCTTTCTTCTTCTTAGTGCATGTGCGCCAATCTAGTGATGGGCTTGGCAGAGAATATCTCATAGACCAAAACCAATGTGAGAGAAATGTTTCATCTGCTTTTCAAGACGAGTGCTTGATGTACGTGTGTGTGTGTGTGTGTGTGTGTGTGTGTGTGTGTGTGCGCGCGTGTGTGTGTGTGTGAGAGAGAGTGAGAGTGAGAGAGAGAGAGAGAGAGAGAGAGAGAGAGAGACTTCAAGGCAATAACGTCAACGTGTAACTGTTGTTAGGCTGATTCAGACACCACTGCCTTTTGACGCCGCACAAGTGTTCACTGCGGGAAGCTTCTAAATAATTTGAAACACATACCATTGGAAGGGCCACGTCTGCAAGAAAGGAGAGGAAGTACTTTCTAGTGTACTCTACAGAGTGCACCTATGTGGCGATGGATTTTTAATCTTCTTCAGCTTATGGAGTCAATTTTCATCACTTACAGAGAAAATAGTAAAAATAAGTTACTTAAAAACGCAGATAAAGCAGAAAACAAGATACAGTATTACTGATCATAGTAGTAAATGTAATATAAAACAGGTACAGATTATAAGAGATAGGTGCAGTGAAAGTAATTCCCACATTCAGCAGGAATAAACAATAGAAACAAATTCAAAATAAAGCTATCATATGAAGGAAATGTTTTTATTCGTTACGAAAGATATCATCGTTCGAAATCCGTCATTAAACACTGTTGCAGCTGTTCCTTAGAAATTTTTCATGGTTTGGAGACTAATTCTCAAAATAACGGGAATGACATTTTGTACTATTGCTTCGTTTTAATTGTTCGTACGTTTAGGACGGACTGTAACTATTAATAGGCTCCAGAAACAAAGTACAAAGAGATCTGGGGAGAAGGGGAGATTAAGGCCTAACATTCCTTCGGCAGCTGATTCATCATAAACGGAGCAAAAGCTTGAATTGGAGAAGAACAGGTAATGAAATCAGCTGTTTCATTTCCAAAGTTTCATCCTGTGATTTGTATCAAGAGATTCAGGGAAATCGAAATCCGTATGTCCAGATGTGGACTTGACCACTGCTTCATCTGGAAACAGCTCCAATACCAGTGTCATTACGCTGCAGAAAAAGAGGAGACGGCAGTGGAGCATAGCTCTTAGAATCGACAGTGAGCGAAGAGAAGGGAGAGCTGTGACACTGTTCTGTTGAAAGCTTATGTTTTCCTGCAATTCTTCTATTCTGGGCAGCAGAATATGGTGTGTTATGTCACACTAAAGACATATGGTCCATAATATAAAATACAGATGACTTTGAGTTTTCTGCACTTGTCCCACTTTCTTCCTCAAGAACGATGTGCTCTGCACAACCCTTAGTCGGCTACAGAGCACCCAGTAATTACAAGAGAAGCATGAAACTAACATTCGTGAAGATAATGCCTATTACATACAGCTCGGTACAGATTATTATTATTATTTTTTGTTTGTTTATGATGCGGAACATTTGCAAATATGGCTGGTAGCCAAACAAAACAACAGCTGAACGAGAGAAGAAGTTAAAATTCACAGAAAAAGGATGGTGAGAATACATCTCCGCTTTTGAATAGTTCTTGGGTGAGCACAAATGTAAATTCATGCATCTCAGAATACTAGTTGTGACAAGGTATACATTGATCGTGACCGGGCCAAATATCTCACGAAATAAGCGTCAAACGAAAAAACTACAAAGAACGAAACTCGTCAAGCTTGAAGGGCGAAACCAGATGGCGCTATGGTTGGCCCGCTAGATGGCGCTGCCATAGGTCAAACGGATATCGACTGCGTTTTTTTAAAAATAGGAACCCCTATTTTTTATTATATATTCGTGTAGTACTTAAAGAAATATGAATGTTTTAGTCGGATCACTTTTTTCGCTTTGTGATAGATGGCGCTGTAATAGTCACAAACATATGGCTCACAATTTTAGACGAACAGTTAGTAACAGGTAGGTTTTTTAAATTGAAATACAGAACGTAGGTACGTTTGAACATTTTATTTCCGTTGTTCCAATGTGATACATGTACCTTTGTGAACTTAACATTTCTGAGAACGCATGCTGTTACAGTGTGATTACCTCTAAATACCACATTAATGCAATAAATGCCCAAAATGATGTCCGTCAACCTCAATGCATTTGGCAATACGTGTAACGACATTCCTCTCAAGAAGGAGTAGTTGCATTGACAATGCGCTGACGCATGTTGTCAGGCGTTGTCGGTGGATCACGATAGCAAATATCCTTTAACTGTCCCCACAGAAAGAAATCCGGGGACGTCAGATCCGGTGAACGTGCGGGCCATGGTATGGTGCTTCGACGACCAGTCCACCTGTCATGAAATATGCTATTCAATACACCTTTAACCGCACGCGAATTATGTGCCATCCATCATGTTGGAAGTACATCGCCATTCAGTCATGCAGTGAAACATCTTGTAGTAACATCGGTATAACATTACGTAGGAAATCAGCATACATTGCACCATTTAGATTGCCATCGATAAAATGGGGGCCAATTATCCTTCCTCCCATAATGCCGTACCGTACATTAACCCGTCAAGGTCACTGATGTTCCACTTTCTGCAGCCATCGTGGATTTTCCGTTGCTCAATAGTGCATATTATGCCGGTTTACGTTACCGCTGTTGGTGAATGACGCTTCGTCGCTAATAGAACGCGTGCAAAAAATCTGCCATCATCCCGTAATTGCTTTTGTGCCCAGTGGCAGAACTGTACACGAAGTCCAAAGTCGTCGCCATGCAATTCCTGGAGCATAGAAATATGATACGGGTGCAATCGATGTTGATGTAGCATTCTCAACACAACCGTTTCTGACATTCCTGATTCTCGCGCAATTTGTCTGCTACTGATGTGCGGATTAGCCGCGACTGCAGCTAAAACACCTACTTGGGCATCATCATTTGTTGCGGGTCGTGGTTGACGTTTCACGTGTGGCTGAACACTTCCTGTTTCCTTAAATAACGTAACTATCCGGGTAACGGTCCGGACACTTGGATGATGTCGCCCAGGATACCGAGCAGCATACATAGCACACGCCCGTTGGGCATTTTGATCACAATAGCCATACATCAACACGATATCGACCTTTCCCACGATTGGTAAACGGTCCATTTTAACACTGGTACTGTACCACGAAGCAAATACCGTCCGCACTGGCGGAATGTTACGTGATACCATGTACTTATTCGTTTGTGACTATTACAGCGCCATCTATCACAAAGCGAAAAAAGTGGTCCAACTAAAAGATTCATATTTCTTTACGTACTACATGCAAATGTAATAAAAAATTGGGTTCCCTATTTTAAAAAAAAACAGTTTATATCCATTTGACCTATGGCAGCGCCATGTAGCGGGCCAACCATAGCGCCATCTGTTTCCCCCCTTCAAGTTAGACGAGTTTCGTTCTTTGTAGATTTTTCATTTGATGCTTATTTCGTGAGATATTTGGCCTGGTCACTATCAATGGAGCACTCTGTATATAGGCGAAACTGGGAGGAAAATAAAAAAAAGGCGTTAAACAGCACAAATACCACACAAACGTAAGAGGAAGTATAAAATGTGGTGTAGCGGAGCACCAAGATGGACGTGGCCAGAATTTAGGTTTTTTATAACATGAAAATGCTACTCTGAGGAAGTATTATTTGTGGATGAAGAGTCCGAGACGTACAGGGTCGTTATAATTAAATTTCCGCTATTTGAGCCAATGTTGAAGGAAAACTATTTACCTTATAGGTACCAACTCTATAGGAATGGTGTTCAGACTGTGCGCTGCAGGGTTTGCGTTACTGCCAGCATTGGTGTCATGACTTGCCATTTGGCGCCGGTACTGGTACGGCAATATGATGGTGGAAACTCAAGCATCAGTGTGAATTACAGTTTCAGGCAATCAAGATTCTGGACAGAGTGTGCAGGGCTTTACTCGTAACGCTTTTATCAAAACAACTGCAATAGTGGTGCTGCTCTTCGCGACTATCGATGCATTAAATGATACAGATAGGTCTTCTTTCCTCTCCGGGATTGAAGAACACACTACGAAAGTTCGATTGAACTGGTGATTTGGGAACTGCTCATGCTTGAGGCCGGTGGCTAATTGTTCCACAAACCGTTGAAAAAGTTACTGTGCCGTGACAGAGAATGCTGGACGCAATGTGCGATCTACCCATGCAGTGCACGCAATGGTTCACCGTTCGAGAGCTGCTGCGAAAATTGTGAAATGTTTAGTCAGGTCGCGAATGCGGATGGTCGTCACACTAAGCAACGTTTGTAACCTGGAAGGTAAACGTGGTACCCAATTGACGAATGTTTTCTCTCATGAGGAAATAAATAGTCTTTCTATCTATAGTTTGTTCGTTATTTCTCTTCCGCCTGTCATTACAAATGTTCGCACAAAGTTTCATTGTCCTGCAATCATTCTTTTTTTCATGGGGCTCTCTCAAGCAGCGAAAGTTTCGTTATAACCACCCTGTAGTTGGAATGTCTATGAATGAATTCATTTCCAATAAAGGTGAGGCAAACACCCAGACATGCCGCACGAAGAACTTAAACAACCATCAGGAAGCCACTCTGGCGGCAAAACAACAGTTATATTTTGATAAAATCCCCCTCTCTTTCACTATCTGGTATCCGTGTTTAGCTATTGTCAACGACCCACAAAAGGCAGCCTGGAGATTTTTAACCAACTGCCCGTTTCCAGGAAATCAAGGGAAAACAGCCTTTTGTAAGTGCAGGCGACAGTGATTATCGACTGTGTTCAACCGTCTTGGGCCACCAGATGAGCCCTGTATGCCTAGAAATTTGAAGAGGAATATTAGGCGACGTCACAACTCAAAAGAATTTACCATAATTTTTCACACATTCAATAGAAACACCTTCAACATAGCTGGTTTTACGTGTTAATTATATCAAAACGCTAGAGCGTTTCAGTGGATATTCTGTTAATTACATCAATGGTCTTTCATCCTTTATGTTTCTTTATTATTACACTGTAAGAAGAAAAAAAAGACGCACCAAGAAGCAGTTATACAAATGGGTCTCAAATTGATATTCATCAAGGTATGCAATATTGTAAACTTTGGTGGTAGATGGAAGAATGCGTGATGCTGCTGCGAAACTCGCAGCTGGTAAGGATAGTAAACATGTCGATACCAGGACCCAAAATCTTTGAGAATTTCATTCCGTATACTCAATAGGGCAGGGGCGTGAACAGTATATGCAGATGTCAGTATCTGAGAGAGGACGTGTGCTTTAGGCTCAAAGAATCCAGTTGGAGAAATCAGCAAATCGCTCGACATTTGGATAGGAGCGATGTCAATATGCGACAAGGTTGGCGAAATGGATGAGACATGGCGGAACACAGTGTCAAGAAGGAAGCGAACTATCTGGAGAGACGACAGAACGAGAGAACCGAGCAATCGTCAGAGAAGGACTCAGAGCCCCGTTTTCATCAACATCATCATTGAACCAACGACAACTGGTGCTTCAGTGCCAACAGGGACCATTGACAGGCGGCACACAGAAAGTGGACTGTGGAGAGAACCAAGCAATTGTCAGAGAAGGACTCAGAGCCCCGTATTCATCAACATCATCATTGAACCAACGACAACTGGTGCTTCAGTGCCAACAGGGACCATTGATAGGCGGCACACAGAAAGTGGACTGTGGAGAGAACCAAGCAATCGTCAGAGAAGGACTCAGAGCCCCGTATTCATCAACATCATCATTGAACCAATGACAACTGGTGCTTCAGTGCCAACAGGGACCATTGACAGGCGGCACCCAGAAAGTGGACTGTGGAGAGAACCAAGCAATCGTCAGAGAAGGACTCAGAGCCCCGTATTCATCAACATCATCATTGAACCAATGCCAACTGGTGCTTCAGTGCCAACAGGGACCATTGATAGGCGGCACACAGAAAGTGGACTGTGGAGAGAACCAAGCAATCGTCAGAGAAGGACTCAGAGCCCCGTATTCATCAACATCATCATTGAACCAACGACAACTGGTGCTTCAGTGCCAACAGGGACCATTGATAGGCGGCACACAGAAAGTGGACTGTGGAGAGAACCAAGCAATCGTCAGAGAAGGACTCAGAGCCCCGTATTTATCAACATCATCATTGAACCAACGACAACTGGTGCTTCAGTGCCAACAGGGACCATTGATAGGCGGCACCCAGAAAGTGGACTGTGGAGAGAACCAAGCAATCGTCAGAGAAGGACTCAGAGCCCCGTATTCATCAACATCATCATTGAACCAACGACAACTGGTGCTTCAGTGCCAACAGGGACCATTGATAGGCGGCACACAGAAAGTGGACTGTGGTCACGCCGCCCGTTGGGCGACTCCCATTGACCTCTGTAGATCGACAAGCCTGTTTGGAGTGCTACGCGGCGCATTCTCACTGAAATCTCACTGACTGGAGCAGAACTGTCAACCGTGATGAGTCGCGCATTGAACTCAGACCTGAACACTAGCGAAGATTTGTCTGGAGACGCCCTGGACAGTGGTTGGACACCTATCTGGCCCAACAACCAGGACTAGGGGTGTGGGGTGCCATTTCATTTCACAGCAAGACCTATTTGGTTGTCATCCGCTACACTTACAGCATAGCTACAGGTCGACAATATTCTATGTCCCGTTTTGTTTCCCTTCATGGCAAACCATTCTGGGCTTATTTTTCAGCAAGATAGCACCCGTCCGCACACAGCAAGAGTTTTTAAATGATCTAGGTGATAATCTAAGCGGCCCCTTACATTGTTTGCAGATGACGCTGTAATTTACCGTCTAGTAAAATCAACAGACGATCAATTCCAATTACAAAATGATCTAGAGAGAATTTCTGTATGGTGCGAAAAGTGGCAATTGGCACTAAACAAAGATAAGTGCGAAGTAATACACATGGGTACTAAAAGAAATCCGATATATTTTGGGTATACGATAAATCGCACAAATCTAAGGGCTGTCAATTCGACTAAATACCTAGGAATTACAATTACGAGCGACTTAAATTGGAAAGACCACATAGATAATACTGTGGGGAAGGAGAAACAAAGACTGCGTTTTGTTGGCAGAACACCTAGAAGATGCGACAAACCCACTAAAGAGACAGCCTACATTACACTTGTCCGTCCTCTGCTGGAACATTGCTGCGCGATGTGGGATCCTTACCAGGTAGGACTGACGGAGGACATCGAAAAAGTGCAAAGAATGACACCTCGTTTCGCGTTAACGCGTAATAGGGGTGAGAGTATCACTGATATGATACGCGAGTTGGGGTAGCAGTCACTGAAACAAAGGCGGTTTTCTTTGTGGCGAGATCTATTTACGAAATTTCAGTCACCAACTTTCTCTTCCGAATGCGAAAATATTTTGTTGACACCCACCTACGTAGGGAAAAATGATAATCATAATAAAATAAGAGAAATCAGATCTCGAACGAAAAGATTTAGGTATTCCTTTTTCCCAAGCACCATTCGAGAATGGAATGGTAGAGAAGTAGCATGAAAATGGTTCGATGAACCCTCTGCCACGCACTGAAGTGTGAAATTCAGAGTAGCCATGCAGATGTATATGTCTACTGCTTGTCTTGGTTCTTGCCAAACCTTATCTTGGTCAGCGGTAACACGTACATACGTTCGTCAGCCAAATTTAAAATGAAATATTAATATGCTCTGTTTGGGAACCCACGATCAGGCAGGGTATTAGAAGTCCGCCCAGGCAGTGGCCTGCTTGCCTGGTAAGCCTCATACAACTGTGGCGTGGCATGTTTCCTTTGATGTAAAGTGGGGGTGAAGTCTGTGGCCCAAGATCGTGATCCAGCTAATGGCCTGGTTGCAGACAGAGCACAGCATTCCTCCGCCGCGGCACTAGGTGAGGGATGGTGGCGGCCCTATCGCCCTGGCTGCCCTTTATCCCTGGGAAAGACCCTCGATACTCATTTCATAGCAGGCAGAGTGAATCTGTGGCCATCCTGGAGGGACTGGAACAAGAAAAATGTCCCAGCCCCTAACTGAGACTGAAACCGGGACCTACAGGGCTGTAGCTTATTGCTGTACCCGCTAGACCACAACGGCCACTGGAGATTAATGTAATAAATATATAAATTATCTAAAGAGTGATTAGATGAACTGAGAGGCCGAATGTGTTGACGTAGGCATCTAATCATTCCAACAATTATACAGGTGGTCAGAAAGAGTCCGAAAAGCTTGTAAGGCTGTTGCAAGATAGGTCGTGTTGAGAAATAACTGATAAGAAAATGAAGTAAGCAAACCAGGCTTTTGGGCTGACAAGTTCAAGCGGCTCGCCAGATACAATTAGTGTTCTCATTGCGCAGATGATAGCACATGAGGCTTACTACCGTCCTAAACCTAGTTTTTGAATCAGTGTTTTGGTCGGCTTTACGAAACGAAACTAAGAACACCTTTGGCGACACTTTCTCTGGCGGGCCACTTGACTTTGCTCACGCAACGGCCTGATTGGCTAACTTCAAAGCTAATTAACTAGGAAATTACGCAACGTATCGAATTTTTTTCTTGAGAATAATTTCTCAGCACAACCTACCCTCCAACCCTCTTACAATCTTTTCAGACTGTTTCTGACCACCCTGTATACTAACGCTTACGGAAAATACAGCACTAAGGAATAATGATTTGAATGATTCCACAGCATGACAGAGTGTCAGCAATAAATGATTAAGATTGCAAAGGCATCATGCTACACATACATAGGGCAAGCAGCACCCTCTGTGGGGCGACCAACAAACTCAGTGAAGAGCTGACAAAGTGAAAACGTGGAAGTAAGTGCCAAGATGATTTGTCAGGATTGTAGTGCACACTTAGTTAGGCGCCCTTTTGGAAGGTACATTATGTAGTGACGAATTTCTTATACTGTCCAACCAGCGAAGCTCATTAATTATATTTATGAACTACAAAAGGGCTCTAAGCACTATGGTACTTAACAGCTGAGGTCATCAGTCCCCTAAACGTAGAACTACTTAACCTAACTAACCTAAGGATATCACAAAAATCCATGCCCGAGGCAGGATTCGAACCTGCGACCGTAGCAGCCGCGTGGTTCCGGGCTGAAGTGCCTAGAAACGCTCGGCAACCGCGGCCGGCTATGAACTACAAGCAGTGCGTTTGAGTACGACATTTCAAATCAATAACTAATAAAATAGTTATACCAGCTGTAATATAATTGAATAAAATGTACAGGTATATTTTTGGTTCCAGATCATTCACATATTATGGATCACAGCTGAATTCGTTGTAGTTACCATTTACAAAATTAGTTAACGGCTTGTTGTGCACTCTTAACTTTTCACGGCGTAATGAATAATTCATTAAATTTGGGGCAAGCAGCTGCGGAAATACTACGTCTTCCACTGATATTTCGGCAGTGTACTGGCCGGCCATCCTCAGTGAGAAGAAAGACCGCCGACAGGCTGCCAAGCGCGACCATATGTAATCCACCGCGGCGGTAATGCGCATGCGGTCACAGATGCCGGTCTGCGGCAGTGGAAGAAGTAGTATTTTCGCGGCTGCATACCCGAAATTAGATTAGTTAACGACTTATTCTGAAATAATTATCACATTTCCGTCATATATCAAGATTAAAAATAAAATTATATGCCTAACATATTAATAATTATCTCAGAGTCGGTTTCTTGGGTATTGATTACTCTGAGGCCAGTGGCAATAGGATGTTTATAGGAATGTTGCAGTGTTTTTAATTACGGAAAAGGGGGAGGGGGAATGGCTGATACGATGATAATGTTTTGTTACATTCGTGCAGCTTTGGATCAGCAGCATTTCCAGGTGGCAGGTTTTGTCTTATTTGCATGAAGACGATGGCTGACTGGACTAAGCAATGTCTCTGACTTACACACTGAGATGACAAAAGTCGCGGTGTACCTCCTAATATCGTGTCGGACCTCCTTTTGTCTGGCTTAATGCAGCAACTCGACGAGCCATGGACTCAGCAAGTCGTTGGAAGTCCTCTGCAGAAATATTGAACTATGCTGCCTCTATAGCTGTCCATAATTGCGAAAGTGTTGCCGGAACGGGTTTTTACGCACGAACTGATCTCTCGATTATGCCCGATAAATTTTCTTTGGGACTCACGTCGGCGATCCGGATGGCAAAATTATTCCCTCGAATTGTTGAAAGGTGGCTACACTGAGCCACAGCGCCAGAGATTGCGCCAAAGAGTATCATTCAGCCGCTTCCACTGGCAGTTCTTATCGAGAAGTCGTGGTGGAGAGTGCTTGTTGAGATGTAGCAGTGGTGAGTCGTTGTTGAGAAGTTCCCATGGAGAGTGCTTGTTCAGAACTTGTAGTATTGTTTTGATGGGCTAGACACCAGATGTTGTTGGATTAGGGATGCTGTAATGTGCTTTTCGTCAATATATATGAAGGTAAAAAAATTCCTTTTTTTAAATTTATTTCAATGTCTTAAACAATAATGCCTCTTGGTCACAGGTTCAGCCAACAAAGCATCTGGCTCGTATTCTTGTATTAGACTGTATTTCTGGTTCCTATGTGCAATTATAGTATTTCTGGTTTTTTTTAATTACTTCAGTATAAATGGTGTTTAAAATATCTGGTCGTATTGAGGAAGAACCGTGCCAGATGTGTACGTTGAATCACACTTCCACACACAGAACAGCTACACTTGTGTTTTGTTGCTTCGTAGGTTTTATAGTTGCTGGGGACTTAATTAATTAATTGTGTTAACGGAAGTTCTCTTTCATTCGTTGTTGTTGTTCTATGCAGTCAGATTGCGTACTATTACTAGTCAGGGCCAACCGGTTACGAGACTGCGTAACCGGACATACAGCGACTAAAATTTAAAAAAATTATTTGTATTCTAAATAATTAAGCCCCCATGCATTGTCCAGTAAGTTCTTCCAACCAATCACGAATAGTTTTGGCCCAGTGACTGGCGCATTGTAGTCCATAAAAATGCCATCGTTGTTTGAGATCATGAAGTCCACGAATGGCTGAAAATGGTCTCCAAGTAGACGAACATATCCCTTTCCAGTAAGTGATCGGTTCAGTTGGAGCATTCCATGTAAACACAACCCACACCAATATGCCACCACCAGCTTGGCAAATAGATCCATGGCTTCGTGGGGGTCTGCGCCACAGTTCAATCTGCCGTCATCTCTTACCAACTAAAATCGGGACCAATCTGACCAGGTCACGGTTTTCCAGTCGTCTAGGGTTCAACCGATATGGTCACAAGCCCAGGAGAGGCGCTGCAGGCGATATCGTGGTGTTAGCAAAAGAACTTGCATCGGTCGTCTGCTGCCGTAGCCCATTAATGCCAGATTTCGCCACACTGTGCTAACGGATACGCTCGTCATACGTCCCCCTTTGATTTCTGTGGTTATTTCATGCGGTGTTGCTTCTCTGTCAGTACTGACAACTCCAAGCAAACGCCGCTACTCTCTGAAGAGGCTGTCGGCCTCTGCGTTGTCCGTGATGAGAGGTAATGCCTCAAATCTGGTATTCTCGGTATACTCTTGACACTGGGGATCGCGGAATATTGAATTCCCTACGGTTTCCGAAATGGAATGCCTCGTGTGTATAGCTCCAACTACCACTGCGCGTCCAAAGTCTGTTAATTCCCATAGCGCGGCCGTAATCACGTCGGAAAACTTTTCACATGAATCACCTGGGTACAGGTGACAGCTCCGCCAACGCACTGCCCTTTTTTATCTTGTGTAGGCGATACTGCACCAACTGCATATATGCATAGCGTTATCCCACGTTTTTTCCACATCTTTGTAGGCATTATTTGTCCTCACAACCGAAGAGTTGAGCGACCTCGTGGCAGAAGTCACATGAGACCTAGTTGTAAGGCGTCCTACAGTATCCGTCTACCCCGGCGTTCCGCAAAATATGCCCTGGATGTGTGTTTATACGTTATTTGCCAGCACTGTTTTTCATTCCTCCAATCCACTTATTTGTTTAGTGATTTTTATTGATCTTGCATAGCGTCCGAGTTTCCCAACGTTAAAAAAGTATGCTTCACCTTTTTAATCTAACTCACAATCAGTCCAGTACACATACGTTCTTTTGTCAAATTTGGAAGTTAAATGTGTGACATTTATTGAACTGTTGTTTGTGTTACATACCGACTGTGATCGGAGAAAATCGGTAACAACATCTATTCTGCCGTAGCATTCGTTTGGAACCGCATGGGGACACGATGTAAAAACGTATCGAAAAATGCTTTCACTTTGTGCTAACAAGGACTAGGGCGCAAGTGTAGAAAGGCATCTGCATGGTAAGGTTTTTTGTAAACTTTAAACTTGGTGTGAAGTCCTTAGAAATTTTCTTGTGTATCGAGTAGAACAGATGTAATCTTAAATCTTATGATAGCAAATGTTTATTTTTCTGTGATTGACATGACATGTGTGTTCCATTTTCGAGAAAGTGATTCACAGTCCGTCATAGCTGGGAAGGAGAGATCAGTCCTCTTTACCGGAAGAATAAAAAATGATAGATGTTCGTTCTTGCAATCACCTCTAATGTTTGCATTTTGCTAGCTAGTACAGGATTCGCTAACCACAAGCATAGAAACACATCTCGAAGAAAATAAGTTTTCGTCAAGTCTCAGAATAAGCAGATTTTCAGGTTCAAATGGTTCAAATGGCTCTGAGCACTATGGGACTCAACTGCTGAGGTCATTAGTCCCCTAGAACTTAGAACTAGTTAAACCTAACTAACCTAAGGACATCATAAACATCCATGCCCTAGGCAGGATTCGAACCTGCGACCGTAGCGGTCTTGCGGTTCCAGACTGCAGCGCCTTTATCCGCACGGCCACTTCGGCCGGCGCAGATTTTCAGGAAAAATCTTTGTCATGAAACAGGTTGATTTTCCCAAACACGATACCTTGATAACGACAGACACAGGGAAACAGATGAAGTCCGTGTTCTTGTATCACACTGTCGTCTGGTAATAAATATCTGACCTTTCGAGAATCTCCTCACACAGTCGATATGAACGCTCTCTTCCAGTACAGTAACCGCGTCCACTTCAATTGCAGATTAGTGTATGCAGCTGTAGGATAAAACATCTCATGTGTTGTGTTGCCTTATCTCTATTTGTAAAATGCAATTTCCTGACTGACTGACTTATCTTCGCCCAGTACAAGACGCTAAGGGCAGAAACTGGAAATTTACAGAGGGTGTTAATCTTATACCACAGGCATCGTTTGGCTAAGGATTGTTTGAAACTCCATACGCAAGGGCGTAATGTAGAGAATGAAAGGTTTTTTGAAGATACATTACCATTAAGGCAATTTTGAAGGTAGAACTAAAAAAATTGGTATTTGGTTTCTCTGACAGATACTACAATATGCGGTTCAGCGTTTTTTGAAATTCAATCATTAGCGTGTAAAATAGTGGGTGAAAGTTTTTATCGAAAATAAATCATGTATCTGATTTCTCGTTTGGACATAAAAAATGCATGTTTTAGTGTTTTTGGAAATTCAACCCCTAAGGGGATAAAATAGGGGAGGAAAGCTTTTATGGAAATATTTCATTGCGAAAGAATTTTTGCAACAAAATCTCTGAAAATTTGTATTTTTCTTCTGTGATCGAAATAAAGAGTATACATGTTTCAGTGTTTTTGGGATATTCAAAACCGAACGGATGAAAATTTTTATGAAAATGTTTCGTTATATTAAAACATTTTTAAAGCTAATTCTATAAAATTTTGTATTTGACTTTAAAGAAATGTTTATCAGGGGATGAAAGTTTCTATAGAAATATCATGACAAGAGCTCAAAAGGCAGATTAATAAAGACCTCCGTCTCTCGCTGCCAGAACCACTTTCTAGTCAGAAGTACATTCGGAAAAAACCAAGATCCTATGGCCTTAATTATGGTGCAAAGTTTAGAAGATGTTGCTATATGTAAAGAACGCAAACATTCGTGTAAGTGAAAACAAAATATGTGCAAATCATACACCCAGAGCGAGCGAAGCAGTGGGTGCTAAGGTAGTTATCGTGTAATTCGCCTATAAGAAACGGAATGGAATACTAGTAGGAAGGAATCACAGAAACAATTCATTTACTAGTCAGTGTTCTTCGATGGCAGTTTTCCAGTGTGCTCTGTCGTGTTTTGGGGATGAGATACTAGGAGATTCAGTCGCAGTGTGCTATAAATGAGTCAGTCTGTTGAAATCTACGTTGGCATGTTAGGGTGATTACTGTATTACATAACCTTCATATCTGATGTTAATGAAATTTTCAGAAAGTCCGACGATGTGCACATGGTAAAATACATTTTTCCTCGTGTTTATCGTCTGTCAGATTCAAAAGAATAAAGATAACTAGAAAGACTATTCTAGCATATAGGTGACGATCGAATGTCTACCCGAATTTATGTGTTTGGAAATATAATATTATTGGAAATGCATCGTGCTATCTTGTGCTGTATTACAATAAAGAAGCCATTCCTGAGCTCTGTGCAAGACTAATCCTCTTTTCAAGGTGCATATCTTGTTATTACAATTCTACCGCATACGTGCCAGTGAAGTGATGCGAAATCAGTAAGTGCGATTAAATGAATGCTACATTTAACACAACACATACTTACTCGAACTGGGTCCTGGACGCGTACAGGAGGCCAGCACCAGAAGAAACAGACAAAGCGAGCATTAAAAGTCAGTGGCATCGCCTCAGATTTATGCGTTCAGAATGAAAGGCAGTCGCTGCAAGCTGAACGCCTTACGTCTGTGTTTCTACACGTAGAAGGCACTAGTCTACTTTGAAATACGCTCATTTCATGTACCTAATGCCCCAGACCACAGATGCAAATAGACCGCGCACACCCCCTGTCTGGCATGTCAAAGTTACAAACAAGTATCTAAGTCACGTGAAGAACGGCAGACAGCCGGGTTTCTGTCATTATGTATTACACGAAGTGGAGCTGACATTTGCAGGTTTTCTCATTTAAAGCCGGAATCAAGCATTAATTTTAGCAACTGAACAACTTGTTATGATAATATTACATCTAATCTTATTTCTCCGAAATTCTCAACATTTCTGCGATGGCCATCGTTTTTTCATTTGGCCAGGTGACAGGATAATAAATAATTTGAAACGTTGATTGACACTTATTTCTTTTTACTAACGACAGAACTACAGTTCTTCGGTGAATTCTTGTTTCGGTTACACTGAGTCATTTAGCTAGACGCTTCCACGGGAGTAACAGACAAAATGCCGTTTGGGCAGGAAGCATTTGGTTTTCTGACAATTCCTCAACAATACGTGTAAAATCTTTTATTAAGTTTTTATAAAAAGACATCCATCTGTCACCATTACGTCCGGTCGTTATGCAAAATAAAAGTTTTACGACGTTTTAAGGAATCCTGTACAGATACAGATACTTTACGATGCTCTTGTACTCAATCAGATATTAACATCCTTTCGTCTTAGAAGCTTCTACATTCATCGACTTTTAGACCCGAGGGCCAACCTACAACTTAACTTACTCTCCAAAGAATTAGAAATATGTTTCCTACGTAGCTTTGTGTAATCGTTCGTCTTGAAATCTCTATTTTCAAAGCAAGGGTCAAAACATTTCTTAATACTTTATCGGCAGAATCCTGTACTCAGTTCTGAGATTAAGCAGAAACAAATTTCGAAGTTAAATAGATAAAAGAAAGATCATGCACTTAATATTTCGTAGTTCTCCAAGCGTATTTTTACGATATATGTAACGACCCCTATAATTCAGTTCGTAATATTTAGAAACGAATAAATACTCTCTAATAGAAGACCGTTTTTATCTACTTGATAACGATATCAGTCCTTAGCGCAAGTCTTTAAATTAACTAACTTAATATCTAAATATGTGTTTTTGTCATTTTGAAACAATTTTACCTGTATAACGAAATTTTAGCAAAATAACTGATGATGGTCGAAGTAGAGAGGATATAAAATGTAGACTGGCAATGGCAAGGAAAACGTTTTTGAAGAAGAGAAATTTGTTAACATCGAGTATAGATTTAAGTGTCAGGAAACCGTTTCTGAAAGTATATGTATGGAGTGTAGCCATGTATGGAAGTGAAACATGGACGATAAATAGTTTGGACAAGAAGAGAATAGAAGCTTTCGAAATGTGGTGCTGCAGAAGATTGCTGAAGATTAGATGGGTAGATCACATAACGAATGAGGAGGTACTGAATAGGATTGGGGAGAAGAGGAGTTTGTGGCACAACTTGACTAGAAGGAGGGATCGGTTGGTAGGACATGTTATGACGCATCAAGGGATCACAAATTTAGTTTTGGAGGGCAGCGTGGAGGGTAAAAATCGTAGAGGGAGACCAAGAGATGAATACACTAAGCAGATTCAGAAGGATGTAGGTTGCAGTAGGTACTGGGAGATGAAGAAGGTTGCACAGGATAGAGTAGCGTGGAGAGCTGCATCAAACCAGTCTCAGGACTGAAGACCACAACAACAACATCCTTTCACGTATATTTCGTGCAACCAAACGCTGCAAATGATTTCAACATTGTAATAAAGAAACCTTTACTGAAATGCAACAATTAAGATAAAGATCAGTTTAACAGCATTCCGGAAGTCCTATGCAAACGGATGCCTCCATTAGTCACCTGATCGAGATGTTCACATCTCTTACTTTATTACGATCATCTTTTCTTCCTCTGTAGGTAGACGTCAAATAGAACATTTTCGAATTCGGAGGAGAATATTGGTGGTTGATGTTCCACCGCAACGAGAAACGACAAGTGAGTGGCGGTGAAAATCTGCCCCCTGTTAAGAGATAATACAAAACGAGTAGCCATTCTTCGAGCTTTTTCGATGTCCTCTGTCAATCCTATCTAGTAAGAATCCCCTGTCCGCAGCTCGTGGTCGTGCGGTAGCGTTCTCGTTTCCCGCGCCGGGGTTCCCGGGTTCGATTCCCGGCGGGGTCAGGGATTTTCTCTGCCTCGTGATGACTGGGTGTTGTGTGGTGTCCTTAGGTTAGTTAGGTTTAAGTAGTTCTACGTTCTAGGGGACTGATGACCATAGATGTTAAGTCCCATAGTGCTCAGAGCCATTTGAACCATTTTTGAAGAATCCCCTGCTGCACAGCAGTACTCTAACAGAGGACGGACAGGCGTAATGTGAGCAATCTCTGTAGTAAATCTGTTACATCTTCTAAGTGTTTTGCGAATAAAACGCAGTCTTAGATTTGTCTTCCCCACAATATTATCTATTTCATCGCTCCAGTTTAAATTATTCGTAGGTGTTATCCTTAGGTTCAAAATGGTTCAAATGGCTCTGAGCACTATGCGACTTAACATCTGAGGTCACCAGTCTCCTAGAACTTAGAACTACTTAAACCTAACTAACCTAAGGACATCACACACGTCCATGCCCGAGGCAGGATTCAAACCTGCAACCGTAGCAGTCGCGCGGCTCCAGACTGAAGCGCCTAGAAACGCTCGTCCTATCCTTCGGTATTTAGATGAATTGACAGCCTTTAGAGTTGCGCAGTTTATCGTGTACCAGAAATTTAACCGGTTGCTTTTAGTAGTCATGTGAGATGGAAGCACACTTTTTATTATTTAGGGTCAATTTCCACTTTTTGCGTCATACCGATGTCTTGACTGTACTAGACGGTAAGTGACAGCATCATCTGCAAACAGTTTAAGGTGGCCCGTCAGATTGTCTCCTAAATCGTTTACATAGATCAGGGAAGAGCAGAGGGCCTGTAACATTTCAACATTTCCTTCGGGAAGAGCAAATATCAATTCTATTTTCCTCAATGACTTTCCTTCAGTTACTGTGAACTGTGAGCTTTCTTGCAGGAAGTCTCTAATCTGGTCTCACTACTGAGACGATGCTTCATAGGCAAGCAATTTAATGAGAAGTCGCTTGTGAGTAACGATTTCAAATGGATCCTGGAAATGTAAAAATATGGAATCAATTTGAGATACTCTGACGACAGCGCTCATTACACAGTAGAATAAAGAGCTTGTTGTGTTGCACAAGAACGATATTTTCTGAATCCGTGCTATTTGTCAACAAATGATTTTCTTTGAGACTATAACTGCAGTTTGCTGCTTATGAGATGGCATCATCTCTGATCTCGCGCATATACTCCACAAGCCACTTGATTTTGTGTGGTGGAGAGTACTTTTCACAGCACTGCCACATGTACTCTCGGAAATTCGCTGCTCGATGTTTAGACATAGTAGCAGGATGTTTACGTACGTGTCACCTGTCAAAGTCGTGTCTAGACGTGTCAGGGGTCCCCTGTCATCCAACTGCAGGTATCCCACACTATTACAGAGCCTCCACCAACCTGAACAGTCCCCCGCTGACATGCAGGGTCCATGGATTCATGAGGTTGTCTTCACACCCATACACGTCCATCAACAGTCCAATGTCGGTGTTGACGGGCCCAGGCGAGGCGTAAAGCTTTGTGTCGTGCAGTCATCAAGGGTACATGAGTGGGCCCGACTCCGAAAGCCCATATCGATGATGTTTCGTTGAATGGTTCGCACACTGACACTTGTTGATGGCCCAGCATTGAAATCTGCAGCAATTTGTGGAAGGGCTGCACTTCCGTCACGTTGAACGATTCCCTTCAGCCGTTGTTGGTCTCGTTTTTTCAGGATCTTTTTCCGGCCGCTGCGTTGTCGGAGATTAGATGTTTAACCGGACTGCTGATATTCACGGTACACTTCTGAAGTGGTCGTACGGGAAAATCCCCAGTTCATCGCTACCTCGGAGATACTGTGTCCCATCGTTCGTGCGCCGACTATGACACCAGGTTGAAACTCATTTAAATCTTGATAACCTGTTATCGTAGCAGCGGTAAGCGATCTAACAACTGCGCCAGACACTTGTCTTATATAGGCATTGCCGACCGCAGCGCAGTATTCTTCCTGTTTACGTATCTCTGTATTTGAATACGCATGCTTATAACACTTTCTTTGGCACTTGAGTGTACTTTTGAATGATCCATTTCACCAAACTGAATTCTTAAGAATTTTGAGCGTCGAAGAATCCCATTTCAGGTCGAAAAGTGGACGAGTACACACGGTTACACGGTTGAAGAGTTTTATAAGCCGAAGTTACAGTTTTTCTTTTACGAACATGCTGGCGATATGTCGTAATGAGAAAAACAAAAACATGTTAGTTGTCTTGTGTGGTGCAATGAATACAAGTTTCCTGGAGTGGTAGCGTTTCAGGTACACAATCGATCTGCCACGTGTTGGACGTGGTCAGCCAGTAACAGGTTCATTAGAGACCCCGCAATCAGCGCTAATGAACCGTCTGCTCCGGTGGCTGCAACACTAAGCAACCAAACCGACACCTGTCCAGTTCGATGTTGCAGCGTGTACATGTTTCGGTTGCACTGCTTGGTGTCTTGTGATAGGATATGACATAACTGCATGCGGTTTTACTGAAAATTGCCGTGCGGGGTAGCAGAGCCGTCTAGGGCGTATTGTCACGGTTCGAACGGCTTCCCCCGTCGGAGGTTCGAGTCCTTCCTCGGGCATGGGTGTGTGTGTGTCGTCCTTAGCGTAAGTTGGTTTAAGTTATATTAAGTAGTGTGTAAGCTTAGGGACCGATGACCTCAGCAGTTTGGTCCCATAAGACCTTACAACAAATTTCTAAAAATTTACTGAAAATTTTTGCTTTGTTTTACCTTGTTTGCAGAATAGCAAGGTCCATCTTTTCGGCTGACATTTAACTAATTCCGAAAGTTGGATGTATACCTATAATATTGTTACTTAATAATGTTGTTATAAAATAATTTTCATATTACAGTACATTACCATCTATACTGTGCAAGCCACGTTTTCATTGATGGCAGAACATACTGTGTATTCCACTGTCATTTTCCCCCGTCACTTGCTCCAGTCGCGAGGGGCCGCGCAATCCGTGACATGGCCCCTCAAACCACGCGGCCACTACGCGCTGAAGGTGCAATATTAGTTCGCCCGATATAAGCGATATGAGCGGTGGAGTCAACCAAACTGGACCTATTACCTGTGCTGCCATAGGTCCAGTTTGGTTGGCTCCATCGCTCATATGTTCGTATACGAAGCCCAAATACATGTATGGTAATGGACATTGAGGGAGACTGCACTTTTAAAAAGACGTTTTCTCCACACCTCAGGGACACCCTTCAACTTGGCTCGCAGTTCCAACAATCAGTGAAACACAGCTACGTTTGGGTAGTCGGTTACGTATTTTCTACATGACCTCTGCAAGACCATCTATCGTACGAGAATATAAACAGTACCTTGCAGAGGAGCATCATTACCTTAAGAAATTGTACAACAACAGGTACAAGATTTTTCTTTTAAATGTCGTGTTAACTCTATAGCAACCTTGAGTCGTCGAATGAAAGCTTGCTTTTCTTGAGAGAATCCATGTACTTGCCCTGGAACCCTAGTTTTCATCTTACTTTCTTTTGTGAGTGAATGTAGAGCTATTTTCTTGCCCTTGTTTCTATCTTTGTTTATAATTTCTAAAAAAATTGTAAATTTGTGGTAAGATCTTAAGGGACCAAACTGCTTAGGTCATTGGTCCCTAAGCTTACACACTACTTAATCTAACTTAAGCTAATGGACAATACACACAGCCATGCCCGAGGGAGGACTCGAACCTCCGACGGGGGGAGCGGCGTATAATTTGTATCGTCAAGATTTTTTACCACCTCTTTTAACATGTAAACATTTCGTAAATACAATAGGCACATCCAAAACCATGTCTAAAATTAAACTGTAACTGAGATTGTAACTGCAGGCTTAAAAGTTGTCTCTCATATTTGTATATCTTCCAACTTCCGTGGTCTTAGTTTATTGTGTGTCGATTATCTGCGCGCAATCTTTGTTCTTATCTCTTAACTCACTCATCGACTTTCACTACAGCGTCTGCTACGACAGTGTATCTGCTGAAGTTCTTTGCGGCTGAGCGATCTAACCCAATGAGGTGCATAGATGCGCCGACGTTGGGCATGCTTTGAAAGCTTTTCAGGAGAACAAAGCTGAGCCTTTGTCCTATTATGATCGTGGCTGTGGGAGGCATAAGGTGTACTTTCCTAACGTGTGAAGTGGTGTGCTATTGAAAGTGTGAAAGTGGCTGCGTTCATATATGTCGGGAAAGAGAGAAAGTTGGTTGGTTGGTTGGTTGGTTGGTTGGTTGATCTGGAGGAGGGGACCAAAAGGGAGAAGGAGAGCTGTATATAAGGGGCAGTGAAATGAAAACAAGGCAGATGAAAAAGAGTAAGTTAAGTGTTTATTACTTAAAAAGTAATCGCAGTAATGTTAATACATTTACTCCACTGTAAGACAAGGCGGTCAATGCTTTCATGGAAAAATTATTTGCGGTTACCTACGGAACCATGATTGTACCCAGGCGTGCACTTTTTTGCCCGAAGCAAATCGACGGCCTCGAATGTCTTTCTTCAGAGCTCCAAGAATGTGGAAATCACATGGGGAGAGTTCGGGACTGTATGGAGGATGTGTAAGGGCTTCCCAGCGAAACGACTATAGAGTAGTCGGAACAGCATTTGCAAGGTGTGGGCGGGCATTATCCTGCAACAGAATGATGTCGTCCGTCAGCATGCCTCGGCGTTCGGAATAAGCTGCACAAGTTTCACTGGAAGACTCTTACTTATTCTCCATACAGTCACAATCTCTTCCCGTGCTATTTCCATATTTTTTGTTCCCTGAAGAACGACCTTCGAGGTAGTCGATGTGCTTTGGATAACCAAGTGCACGCCTGGGTACAATCATAGTTCCCTACGCAACCGAAACCATTTTTCCGTGAAGGCACTGAGCGTTCTGTTTCACAGCGAAAAAAATGTATTAATAGTTATAGCAATTATTTTTAAATAATAGACAGTTTACTATTTTTTTCTCCAATATGTGTCGTTTTCATTTGACTGTCCCTTACATAGGTGGATGCAACAATGGTTTGTATGTATGAGATATTTTTTTAACATAAAGCTCCTCAGCCGGCTGCTGTGACCGAGTGGTTTTAGTCGCTTTAGTCGGGAACCGCGCTGCTGCTACGCAGGGCCGGCCGCGGTGGTCTTGCGGTTCTAGGCGCTGCAGTCCGGAACCGCGGGACTGCTACGGTCGCAGGTTCGAATCCTGCCTCGGGCATGGATGTGTGTGATGTCCATAGGTTAGTTAGGTTTAAGTAGTTCTAAGTTCTAGGGGACTGATGACCTAAGATGTTAAGTCCCATAGTGCTCAGAGCCATTTGAACCATTTTTTGCTACGCAGGTTCGAATCCTGCCTCGGGCATGGATATGTGTGATGTTCTTAGCTTAGTTAGGTTTAAGTAGTTGTAAGTGTAGGGGACTGATGACCTCAGATGTTAAGTCCCATAATGATCAGAGCCATATGCTCCTCTCGCACGAAGATTCTGGACAAAAGGCAAAGTTTTGCGTTATCAAATGCAGGACGGGCTATATTGGCTTGTCAAGATTCATCTGGCTCAAGAATTTATCGTGGTAAAGTGACTCTCATGTACCATAACGATTCGGTGAGGTAGATTCCTTTCTGATTATGAACTGCAGTTATTTCACATTGGGGTTTAGCATTCGGTATTTCATTCTGAAAAAATGTTCTGCATCCTACGTGATTTTCAAATAGACATTGAAGGACTGAACGTTGTATGGCTGTGTTGAGGACAGCAGTTGTTTCACGTAACTTTAATTTGTGTTCTGCATGTAAATCTTTTGTACTCTCTAGGCACAACAACAATTCCAAAGCAAACGCAAATCTTATAACTTTATTTGAAATTCACACCTTTCGTAAGTACATTTAAATGAAGTACAAGTGCATGTGACGAAACATAGCGCCTTGCATGAATGCTTTATGTGGAAGTAACGAAACTAGGTATTTTGTTGTCTAATTCATTCAGTCTTTCACTCAGCATAACTTCTGCCAGTAACGAATATTTTGAGATAAGCCACTCTTTGAATTAGCGACTTACTTTCAGATCGCAGACGGTAAGTTTGTCTCGAGATCTTCGGGAACGCAGCTGCATGATATTGTGATTACATGTTTTGTGATAACTGGCATTACAACCTCCCCACGACGAAGTACAACTACTTTATATGTGAATGCAGAAGTTTGGGTCTGTATCTTGCCAATCATACGAGAACTAAGTTGGGAAGATTCAACTTGGTTTCAGTAAAGGCAAAATTAACCAGTGGGCAATATTAAATTATTTCAAGCGTAAAATATGTCTGTCTCGCTATTTCAGCATGGTTGTCTAAAGAGCCTGAAATGAGGATAGTCAGATTACATTATACTAATTTATGTTGGCCTTGCCAATTTTAAAAAGAGCATCCTTATGTGGACTTAACAAGTCCCGAGCGTTGCAGTATAGAATACAAAAGGTTACAGTCGTACACGAACACCATACAAGGTTATGACGTTATTGGTTGATGACTATATGTTTATGTTTATATTGTGACTGTCCAATGTAGAAAAAGTGTAAACAGCTGTAATGATCTTTCACGCATTCAACGTTTGTTGTAGTTGAACGCCTTGAACTAAATAATTCACTCAAACTGTTATTTTCATATAAAATTTTTTGGAAATAAATACGATAAACTTGTCTGCTGCCTGACATATGAACGATTCCGCTTAAGAGAATACACGACGCTTACCCCACAAGGAAATCGGGAAGATTGTCACCTTTAAGTATTCATAACTGACTACAGTTGTCACGTTTCGCATGGTCAGTTTTTTCGAATGCATCTTCCTTTTATCGTAGGGGAAGCGGAAGCGGACAACTGAAGTTAGTCAACAAATCAACGATTTGGATGCAGATAGAACAGAATTTCTTTTGATACATTATCTGCCCAGTGTCAAAAAGAGCTATACTTACGTATTACGTTTTAACGCTTTGTATCACTCTGAGTATTGTCAGCAAATGACAACGTGTCAGATCTGTAATAAATTGTATTTCTCATTCTTTATTTGTTTCAATTCGTCGAGTCACCTCGTATGTCCATGCTTCTACTCGATATTTTGTAAATGCTCATTTACGTTTAGGCCGTGATAATTCACAACATACACTCTGTAAACATCACTTATATAGTTTTGACGGAAATTCCAATGAACTGCTGGTTGCAATACCAAGGAGGATGGAAAATGAAGACATTTTACGTTTTGCGTATACAGCGTACTAAGAAGAGTACAAGATGGTTACAAATAAATTTCCGCTAACTGAGGAAATGTTCCCGTATGGGTGTACAATTTTATACGAATGATGTTTAGATTGTGCGCTGCAGGATTTGCGTTGTTACTGGTGTTTCTGTCTTGCGTGGTGATAGGCTCTGAAACTGGTACAGGCAGGGCGACGTAGGATTGAAGCGCATCACTGTTACAGTCACGTTACAGGTGCAGACAGTCAGTATAGGTATGGGCATGGTGAGCAGGACTTTCGTGAGATGGTATCCAGGCTGCTGTGGATGCAATGGTCGTCACATTTGGAACCTGGAACGTAAATATGGTACGCAGTTAACAAATGTTACCATCTCATGTGGAAATTAAAATGTGTTTCTTTTAGTGGTTCACTTCTTATTTCTCTTCCGCATGTCCTTGCAAATGTTTCCACAAAGTTTCATTGCCCTACGATTACTCGTTTTCCACGTGGGCCTTCTCAAGAAGCGAAAGTTTGATCATAACCAACACGTTCATAATTAAATTTGTAGGTGATTTGGGGATATACGGGTTGCTGAATTTAATAAACCGCGTCTAGCTGCAACAAACGCTCTAATCAGGTTGGATATCGAGTCGAAGTGAGCTTGGTTGAACAATATGGTTAAGTTGTTCCGTTCTTTTCAGTTTTATGCTGCGCTCATAAATCGGAGTGGGAGACGAATAGTGCCATGTCAGTCTCTCGCGAACCCTTGACCAGATATTATCAATGGGAGAGCGATATGGGGAAAGCGGTCGCCAGATCGAAAGTCGAGCACCTCAGTATCGAGGTAAGCAAATTGTATTGTTGTGTAATCTTGTTGAAAGATACATTACCGATATCTACATCCACATACATACTTTGAAAGCCACCTATGATGCGTGGTGGAGAGTACGTTGTATCACTACTATTCATTTCCCTTCCTGCTCCACTCGCAAATACAGTTAGGGGAAAACGGCTATCTATATGCCTCTGTACGAGTCCTAAAATCTCTTATCCTTACGCGAAATGTACGTTTGCAGCAGTAGAATCGTTGTATTTGCAACGAATAACTAATTTAGTATAATATAAACATAAAACCGAAATAGATAAGAAATAAAATATAAGTTGTGAAAGAATACGTTTACAACCATCACTAAATTAAACGTTACATGAGTATAATCAAATGTAGAAGACGAAAATATAATATATAAAATACAACGGAATCATTTAGGTGAGACTAGATTAGTGGTAACGAAAAGCAACTTTTATTACAATAAAAGCGATTTTTGTATTTTTTAAAAGAAACTTAATGGTACAGCTTTAGGTCATATAACAGTCCAGCTGTTATACAAAGCCACTGTCAAATATGCCCATATGAGGTGAGATCTGTATCGCATTCAATCTATGTGCTCACTTTCGTGAGCTTTTTACTGAAGTTTGGTTTAAATGTAAGCACGATACTATTGAAATGTCTGTATATAGAATACTAAGATACATACTTGTGTTATTATGTACATATTTGCTACCGTTAATTTTCTTGTACACTTTATCCCGTAGCTTCAGTCCGATGGTGAAATTTTGAAACGCGTAACGCTTAGTAAAGAACTGTGCGATCAAGACCTTTGTATATTTCAAAGTTGAGCGAGAATGTGGGTGGTTTTACTGGTACCTGCTTTGGGCGGTTGGAGTGAATTGCTAATTAGTTGCATAATCAAACACTTGGTACACTTTATGCCATTATGACGTTTGTTGTTTGATACCTTCGTTTCAATAGCCAGCAGGGAATTAACTTTCGGTCTCCAGTTACTGTCAACGTACCCGAATCGAATTTCGCCTCATTTTCTCTCGGAGTCCACAACTTCCAGCACAAATCGTTGAATAATTCCCAGTTTCACAACTGAGAACATCCAAGAATATTATACTTTTTAAAATATCAAATTTCGTATATACACGAAAACATGCCAAGCTAAAACTTTGTCCAAACAGGTCACGGAGAGTCCAACGGTACCGTCCGACCACCGTGTCATTCTGAGACGGTAGGCGTCACTGGATGCGGATATGGAGGGTCATGTCCATTGTCAGCTACTTCTCAGTCAAGTAGTTCCTCAACTGGCGACACAAGGGCTGAGTGCGCCCCGCTTGCCAACAGCGCTCCCAGATCCGGACGGTCACCCCACCGATTTCGGTGATCTGACAGGACCCTGCGTTACCACAGCGGTGACGCCGTTGGCGAAAACTTTCCGAAACATATCTGAAATTAGTGAACATTTTAGAACAAGATCAGTTGATTTTAATATATTCTGTATCAAAAAATACATTCCCACTATTGAAATCCTGAAGGAAAGAAGGAGGCAGTTGCGGTTGTAATAACTTTGCACGCACACAACTTTTCGTAACGTACGACCAGAACAGATCTCGTACAGCTTCTTTACGTGAACTGGAAAATGTAACGCTAAACACACACACACACACATACACACACACACACACAAGATGTTTAAAAGTTTTCACAATGTACGTCTAGGGATGAAAGATCAGAGACTGATGACCTTAGCAGTTACGTCCCATAAGATTTCACACACATTTGATGACAAATCATGTCATTGGCAATAGCTTCTGTTACACACAAAATGTTCGCTGACACTTTCCAGTGCCGCCTGGTTCCCTTTAGTACTCGCCGACCCTGGAGAGAGGCAGGTGTGAGGCATACTACCTATGTAAGTAAATTCAAAGATAAATTTTCAACAAGAAAACCATTACAATGTGTGGCTCTAAGCGGAGAATGATATTTTGGAAGCGAATCAGAAACTTCAATTTTGACCGGCCTACAGCATTTCACGTGGAGCAGATGACTCAATTACAGCCAACACACAGTGCATATGAAAGCTGCAAAGAGCCAATGTCCTGGGACTCCGCAGGATCATTACTAGTATTAAACAATGCCTAGCGTCACTGGGAAGCTTCAGTGAACATTTTGTATCTAACAAGCTTTGTTCTCCATAACGTCATCTATCGCTACTGGACGTTTGTTGCAGAAAGTCTGAAACAACTGACACACACATATTATACAGGGTGGTCCATTGATAGTGACCGGGCCAAATATCTCACGAAATAAGCATCAAACTAAAAAACTACAAAGAACGAAACTTGTCTAGCTTGAAGTGGGAAACCAGATGGCGCTATGGTTGGACCGCTAGATGGCGCTGCCATAGGTCAAACGGATATCAACTGCGTTTTTTTTAAATAGGAACCCTCATTTTATTACATATTCGTGTAGTACGTAAAGAAATATGAATGTTTTAGTTTGACCACTTTTTTCGCTTTGTGATAGATGGCGCTGCAATAGTCACGAACTTATAAGTACGTGGTATCTTGTAACATTCCGCCAGTGCGGAAGGTATTTGCTTCGTGATACATTACCCGTGTTAAAATGGACCATTTACCAATTGCGGAAAAGGTCGATATCGTGTTGATGTATGGCTATTGTGATCAAAATGCCCAACGGGCGTGTGCTATATATGCTGCTCGGTATCCTGGACGACATCATCCAAGTGTCCGGACCGTTCGCCGGATAGTTACGTTATTTAGGGAAACAGGAAGTGTTCAGCCACATGTGAAACGTCAACCACGACCTGCAACAAGTGATGATGTCCAAGCAGGTGTTTTAGCTGCAGTCGCGGCTAATCCGCACATCAGTAGCAGACAAATTGCGAGAGTATCGGGAATCTCAAAAACGTCGGTGTTGAGAATGCTACATCAACATCGATTGTACCCGTACCATATTTCTATGCACCAGGAATTGCATCGCGACGACTTTGAACGTCGTGTACAGTTTTGCCACTGGGCACAAGAGAATTTACGGGACGATGACAGATTTTTTGCACGAGTTCTATTTAGCGACGAAGCGTCATACACCAACAGCGGTAACGTAAACCGGCATAATATGCACTATTGGCAAACGGAAAATCCACGATGGCTGCGACAAGTGGAACATTAGTGACCTTGGCGGGTTAATGTATGGTGCGGTATTATGGGTGGAAGGATAATTGCCGGCCGGTGTGGCCGTGCGGTTAAAGGCGCTTCAGTCTGGAACCGCGTGACCGCTACGGTCGCAGGTTCGATTCCTGCCTCGGGCATGGATGTGTGTGATGTCCTTAGGTTAGTTAGGTTTAATTAGTTCTAAGTTCTAGGCGACTGATGACCTCAGCAGTTGAGTCGCATAGTGCTCAGAGCCATTTGAACCATTTTCAAGGACAATTGGCCCCCATTTTACCGGTGGTAGTCTAAATGGTGCAGTGCAAGCTGATTTCCTACGTAATATTCTACCGATGTTACTACAAGATGTTTCTCTTCATGACAGACTGGCGATGTATTTCCAACCTGATGGATGTCCGGCACATAGCATATTTCATAACAGGTGGATTGGTCGTTGAAGCACCATACCATGGCCCGCACGTTCAACGGATCTGACGTCCTCGGATTTTCTTCTGTGGGGAAAGTTGAGGGATATTTGCTATCGTGATCCACCGACGACGCCTGACAACATGTGTCAGCGCATTGTCAATGCATGTGCGAACATTACGGAAGGCGAACTACTCGCTGTTGAGAGGAATGTCGTTACATGTATTGCCAAATGCATTGAGGTTGACGGACATCAGGACATCATTTTGAGCATTTATTGAGAAATGATAAGTTCACAAAGGTATATGTATCACATTGGAACAATCGAAATTAAATGTTCAAACGTACCTACGTTCTGTATTTTAATTTAAAAAACCTACCTGTTACCAACTGTTCGTCTAAAATTGTGAGCCATATGTTTGTGTCTATTACAGTGCCATCTATCACAAAGTGAAAAAAGTGGTCCAACTAAAACATTCATATTTCTTTAAGTTGGTTGGGTTTGGTTTGTTTGGGGAAGGAGACCAGACAGCGTGGTCATCGGTCTCATCGGATTAGGGAAGGACGGGGAAGGAAGTCGGCCGTGCCCTTTGAAAGGAACCATCCCGGCATTTGCCTGGAGCGATTTAGGGAAATCACGGAAAACCTAAATCAGGATGGCCGGACGCGGGCTTGAACCGTCGTCCTCCCGAATGCGACTCCAGTGTCTAACCACTGCGCCACCCCGCTCGGTTTTCTTTAAGTACTACACGAATATGTAATAAAAATTGCACAGAAACACCAGCGCCTGTAGCCTATGTACCCACATAGTCAGAAATCCAACTAATTCAGGTCCCGTGCAGGGAGAGACCACGCCACCAGACCACCTCGCCCAGTCCATCGCCCATGAAAGATTGCGATGAGGTATTGTCTCATGACCCGAAAATAATGGGATGGTGCTCTGTAGTGTACAAGTCACAGCTGTTGTCTTTCTGCAAAGGTAACGTTCTCGAATAGCATTGGTAATGTATTTTAAAAAACGCGGTTGATATCCGTTTGACCCATGGCAGCGGCATCTAGCGGGTCAACCATAGCGCCATCTGGTTTCCCCCTTCAAGCTAGACAAGTTTCGTTCTTTGTAGTTTTTTCGTTTGATGCTTATTTCGTGATATATTTGCCCCGGTCATTATCAAAGGACCACATAAGTTAGTGTCTAAACTTAAGGTCGAAAGTGACTTTCTTATGAAGTGTTACTGCAAAGTAATATAGCTCGACAAAACTTGGACTACAGATAAAAAGAATTTCCACATTGTAATAGAGAAGGTAATCCAATGGAAATACACAATGAGACTAACAAAAATGATACTTTTATTCAAAGCGAGTAATTACACTAAAGTGTCCGCGTTTCATTATGGTCCCCTGGACTGGACAAATTGTGGGACATATTTCTTAAAGAGCAGTGGTTCCCAACCTGGGGTAAAACGAAGTTTTCTGAGGAGTAAAAACAAAACAATTCGAGTCTTTACGAGTAACGAAACTAAATTATTTTCAAAAGCTCATTACTATTATCACAATTTTGTAAGTTTCTACTACTGATTATGTAAGTTATCAATAATCAGTAGATTAATGTGGTGGATGTGACAGATTCCACAAATAGTCCACCCACTGTGTACAAGTTTTTCTTTGCCCTATAGATCGCTAAAAATCTCAAGAAAATATCTTCTCTAAGTTTTATACAGTACCTACCAGTAGTCTAGGAATTGCCTCATTACCCGCTTCGAAACAGAGAAATAAATTGTTTTACAGCACGACACAGCAATAAATGCGTAAGGGCTACGATAGTGCTGAACATAATAATAGTACTATTATTATTATTTTTATTACTGTGGCTGTGGTTTGTCACAAAGTATGAACAGCCTGAAGTCTTCCAATTTCTGCCAGTTCAGAAGTAAGGATTCCAGCAATCCACTGATTTACGAACAGTATGTGTAGTACACACATTTTAACTTGATTTTAAATCAAGAAAGTGCAGCAATAGAAACAAATAATGCAGGGGAAGTATATTTTGTAACAAGTTTCTACCTCACTGTGGATAGGTAGTTTGAGAAGGAGTTGTGGGTAGCACTTGCGATGCACCGCGAATTGCTTCGTCACTCAATCTAACCCATACACACACACACGCACGCACACAAAACTAAATATCTTTCATCATTTTAAAAACAAAGGTGTTCCAAGAAAAGTCTTTCATTGTACAGTTTATTTAGGTGCTAATTGGTGATAATGTGGGGGAGAGGAGCCCAACAAATGGCGGGGAGGGAGGGCGGGGGTACTAGCTAATGTCTGATTGCACTAAGGGGAGATGGTCTAAAAGAGGTTGGGAGCCGCTGTAGTAGAGCTAGTGATCACAATGCACGGCAACGGGCTGCCATGCTGACACGTCTGGTAAAGAGTTCCTGTGGTAGGGCGATGCATTCCTCCACCAGCTCGATCCACAGCTGCTAGGCGGTCGTTGGTGCATGTGAACGTGCTGCCATGCGTCTACCTAACGCATCCCACATGCGCTCGATGAGAAACAGACAGGCCAGTCCATTCGCCAAATTCTCCTACACCTGCGCTGTTTGATGCGGCCGCGCATTGTCATCCATAAAAATGAAGTCAGGGCCGAATGCACTTGTGAAGAGACGCACATGGTGAAAGAGTACAGTCTCACAATAACTTTTTCCAGTGAAATTACCGCGTTCACACTGGAAGAGTCTTTAACACCTACCCATTGTCTCATATGACAGAGTATTCTTACCGTGCACTTCCTCCAAACCAGCGTGTATCGTTTTAGGGTTGATCTCCTTTAAACGCAGAAAACAAATTACGGCACAACATTCTAGTTTATCAATCGGCTCCTCTAGCTTCGTGATACGACACTCTGGCGCAGGGATTTCACTGTATACTAGGACTCCAGACAAGTAACTGTAAACAAACAGAAAAATAATTACATCACTTTATATTTTCGTATAAAATCCATCGTCACTTGTCTACCCGTTCTTGTTCCACTCGTCAGTGGAGCACGGGAGACGTGACTGCGTACATCCCACATAATTTGCGTACCTAGTTACTATGAACTTTAAGTGAACTAATAATAGAGGCAGTTTCGTTGTCTAGAATTTCGATTCTTCAAACGTGCGCAACAGCTTTTTTTTTTTTTTTTTTTTTTTTACTAAAACAGGCTGTCTATTCGCCAAAGATATCCACGTAGACCCCTGACAAATCAGCAACAAATCTTGCAGCACGCCGTTGAAATTTGAACGAATGTGGTTAACAACATAACATTCGCCTGTACTGAACTTTTAGCTTAGTTCGTTTTGAGATTGAGTGATTAGTGTATGTTACGGTGCCAGTGTTTGTGCACTACGTACCACAGCGTACCATTACAATGGGGACAGCACGACACAACATGCCAGGTCGGACCGTGTCCGTGTCCGGTGGCTGCGACAGAGCGGGTCGCGTCCCAGGGGGCGCCTCGACATCGCCGACATCGACCGATCGACCTCTCGCTCTAGTCAGAGTTCAAATGGCTGCTCTGGGTGCGGTCGACACGCCCGTCACTTTTCATAAACAATTATTGCGAGCGCACAGCACATTTGCAACTGCGTTGTGCCGTAGCAGGCAAATTCACTTGTCGACTTCACCGTGTACGTTGACGTCACTCGGGGAACTTTAATTTTTACTGCTATCACACACGATAGTACAGTTCATTCTCTCCTTCCTTACTTCCGCGTCACCGAAATTGATGTATTTTGCATTAAGGTGTTACGCATCGTCTTGCGGTGCAAGTGATTCTACTCTGATGGCTGGTTTAATCATCAGCACTAAAGTTTATTATCCTGAAGGAAATAGTGGATCACAATAACGATATACGACGTTCAGTCAGAAAGTAATACCTGCAATTTTTTATTTTTATTTTATTATAGAATAAGAGCTACACCATTCACGATTAATTTGACACGTTTCAGTATAATTACCATCTTCGTTCACGGTTCATTCGCACCTTGGAACGAGAGCATTCATCACGGTTCTGCTTAAAAAAAATGAAGCCTAGTCTCGTCTCCACATACAATTTTCGCCAATACTCAGTACATCTGAAGAGTACCGGCACCAGGCACAATATTTGATTAGTAATCACTATGTTTCAAATTCCTGATCAGGTTAGTTGACACTTCCAAGAAGTTCTAAGTCTATTCACGGAGTGGTAGTGGCGAATGGTCCGCTAGTGCTCGTCGTGCTAGCGTGCAGAATGGCAGCCCCGGGGGTAGTCCCACTGACTCTCCAGCTGAACTCTAGTTGACTCCCCACTCCACTCTGCTGCCGTCGAGCCGCGTCTCCCTAATTGCAAGGTGGGCGGAAGTGTACTTAGCAACACTCTAATTCTGCCCACGTGACAGGCGCTGCGAAAAAGTGCGGCTAAGGGGTCGCGCTCTGTAAGCCCAACACCAACTGCGGTGTCGTCTGCACGCTTAACGCCTGCTGCTCAAGCAACCCGTCTGACTTGGCTGTACTGCTTGGAGCCTATGTACACCGGGGGAAAAAAATGGTTCAAATGGCTCTATGAGACTTAACAGCTATGGTCATCAGTCCCCTAGAACTTAGAACTACTTAAACCTAACTAACCTAAGGACACCACACAACACCCAGCCATCACGAGGCAGAGAAAATCCCTGACCCCGCCGGGAATCGAACCCGGGAACCCGGGCGTGGGAAGCGAGAACGCTACCGCACGACCACGAGCTGCGGGCAATACACCGGGGGAAAAAAAAAAAAAAAAAAACAATTACGCCGAAATGGGAGAGTAACAGACCACAACTGAATATTAAAAGTTCTTGAAGAACATGTTTTATTATACTCCGACAGTTGCTGCGTAGTAACTACTACAGCAGCGCCTGAAACTTGATACGGCATCAAGATTCACTGTTTCTTTAAAGTTAATAAATTTCAACTTTGACGTCTATTGGACTAGGTCGTAATCATAAATGTACCCGATTTCAATTTTAATAAATAGTGTCTTCGGATACGTCGTTAATTTCTCATATAGGGTGCCTCCAACCTTTCGGGTCAAGTTGAAACAAGTGGTAGTGCGCCCACAACCGATATATTGAGGTAGGGAAACATTGGTCGGAAATGCGTACTTATTATGTTACGGACATACACAGCGTACACAGCGTAACAACAGCGTAGCTCGTAGTAAGAGTTCAAAGTGGCGACCGCCTATCTCAACGCAGGCATGGTAACGGCGCGTGAAATTCAGCCGCGCTTTCGCGAAGATCCAAGGTGTCGTTGTACAGTGGATTAGAAGCGTACAAGACTGACTAGTTTATACTGTTCACGGCTGTGGCCTCATTCACCAGTGATGGTGTTTTCAACAGCCATGTCTAGCGTGGGGACAATCCTCACGCCTCCCACATTGGTGGCCACCAGCAACGATTTTCTGTCAACGTATGGGTGGGCAATGTCCAAGATAACCTAACAGGATCTTGTTTGTTGCCGCCCGGTCCATGTGATCTGGCGTTCCGGCGAGATATGTAGACACAGTTCTTGGAGACTGTACCCCTTGGCGTCCGCGAAAGAATCTGGTGTGAACACGACAGTGCACCATCTCACTTCGATGTTAACACCTTTATCGTTGCATTGGAAGGGGAGATGCTGTCCAATGGTAAACGCGATCACCGAATTCCGCACCTCTGGAATTTTCCCTTTGGGATTACGTCAAGACGTTCGTGTGTGAAACCCACGTAGAAACTGATGAGGACCGGCTTGCTAGGGTCCAGGCCGCCTGTCTCCTAGTACGACAGACACCAGGGATCTTTGGAAGAGTGTGGCAGAGCTTCATGCGCCGTTGGCATGCATGAATTGAGAATGGCGGTTGTCACTTTGAACAGCTACTAGGAGCTACGTTGCTGTTATGTGAGGCACATTGTGTATGTCCATAACACAATGAATATGTTCAGCCGACCAGAGTGGACGAGCGGTTCTAGGCGCTACAGTTTGGAACCGCGCGACCGCTACGGTCGCAGGTTCCAATCCTGCCTCTGGCATGGATGTGTGTGTTGTCTTTAGGTTAGTTAGGTTTAAGTAGTTCTAAGTTCTAAGGGACTGATGACCTCAGATGTTAAGCCCCATAGTGCTTAGAGCCATTTGAACCATTTTTGAATATGTATACTTGTTTTGTAAATAAAACTGCCTTTCCCTGCTGCTAGTTACTTTATTTATCCCATACACGTTTCGCCCTCTCCTGTTTTAAGGCATCATCAGTGGGGTCTATAACGATACAGTTTTTTTTTTAGTTTTAGATTATTAAACAGTTCAGTTCGCAACTTTTTTGTAAAAAACGTAATTACCTACGATTTGCTGATCTGCATTTCCTCACATCTGGTCTGGAGGTCGCACTACCACTTTTATCACTGCCGTATTATCACATCTTTGTGTTCTCGCCTTTCACACACTGTTCACCAAGTTTCTCACATCATAAATAGAAGTTAGCCTCGAACATATACTTCGTTAGGTTGGCAACAAACAGGTAAACATGCAAAAGATGATGAAATGGAGTCGCAATATTTACGTTGTGAAAAACAGTGTACGACGAAATAGTTGTATCGAGCGGCAAAATAACAAAAGTCCACCACAAAAATGAGTGAGAAACATGGTGAAGAGTGTGTGGAAGGCGAGAACACAAGGATGTGATTATATAGCAGTGATAAAAGTAGTAATGCGAGCTCCAGACCAGATCTGAGGCAACGCAGATCAGCAAATCGTAAGTAATTACGTTTTTTACAAAAAAATCGCGAAGTGAACTGTTTAATAATCTAAAACTAACAAAACTGTATAGTTATAGACCCCACTGACGATGCCTTAAAACAGGAGAAGGCGAAACGCGTGTGGGATAAATAAAATATGTTGTATGTTAACCGAGGACCTAGAAACGACGGAGAGGCTTCGTCCCCGCCGCAGCCGCAATGGTCCACAACCCCACGACGACTACCGCAGTCCACTTCACCCCTCGGCCGTCCCACACCGAACCCAGGGTTATTGTGCGGTTCGGCCCCCGGTGGACCCCCCCCCCCCCCTCCCCAGGGAACGTCTCACACCAGACGAGTGTAACCCCTATGTTTGCATGGTAGAGTAATGGTGGTGTACTCGTACGTGGAGAAGTTGTTTGTGCAGCAATCGCCGACATAGAATAGCTGAAGCGGAATAAGGGGAAGCAGCCCGCATTCGCCGAGGCAGATGGAAAACCGCCTAAAAACCATCCCCAGACTGGCCGGCTCACCAGACCTCGACACAAGTCCGCTGGGCGGATTCGTGCCTGGGACCAGGCGCTCCTTCCCGCTCCGGAAAGCCGTGCGGTAGACCGCTCGGCTAACCGGGTGTGCTAAATAAACTAGCAGCAGGAAAAGACAGTTTTATTTACAAAACAAGTATTTATATGCTTGCTGCGGAGGATGGTCACACAAACAAACATGCTACCATGCATATGAATTTTCGACTACTGGATCCCTATCTCAACTGGTTGTGGACGCACTATCACCTGCTTCGGGACATGGGTTCCAATTCAAAATATTTTCTACTCTGTCCCCTCTAAAAGTCCTGGAAGTTTGTAAAGGGAATTTCCCCACACCCATATATGTTTCTGACACCAAGAACTCGAGGGCACTAAATGACCGCATCTTTCCAACTGCGCGAGGTTACCGCCATTGGCTTGGGCAGTGAAAGTTGGGGACGGTTATTTTCAAGTCATCCCCGCATCAGATGGTACACGGTGCCAGGTGGTAGGGGACCTGCTCAGTGGCCAAGTGCGGCGTTGCTGTAAAGCCCAAAACTTGTTTCCTAGTTCAGATCTCAGTAGTCAGTTCGCAGAAGACAGTACTCATTCTCTGGGCAACTCCATAATCATCCTCGGTTCGAATGCATGAGCCACCGCCGCGCGAGAATGTAAACATGAGATGAGCCCTTTGTAACATCGTCTGGCAGCCCGGAATTCTTCAGTAACTTCAGGGTTTTTCTGCTGTACGTCAAAGTTGGGCCCCGTTTAAGACATTTATACATACTGTCCTCCAACAGTGACGTCATTTTACTGTGATATTCGGTAGTATTAAGGAGCACGGTGGCATTTGTTTTGTCAGCTGGTAATATGACAAGATCTTCATCCTTCCGAAGTAAACGGAGCCCCTCCCTCTCTACTGATATTAGATCTGGGAGGCCAAAAAGCGACATATGAGGTGAGCCCGTCCCGTCGTTAGTCACCTTGCGACATATGGGGTGATTACATTTAAATTTTCGTTTCCTGAGAGAACCCCCATTAAAAACGTTTAAAGGAACATGCGGAAGATAAATAACGAATAAACGATTGAAAGAAACACATTTTAAATTCCTCGTAATAGTTTAACATTTGTTAACTGCGTACTATGTTTAGGTTCCAGGTTACAAACGTTGCCCAGTGAAACTACCATTTACGTCCACGACAGCCAAGAACCACACTAGAGATGCTGTCAACAGGTGCTCGCAGCACTTTTGGAAGGGTGGACCATGAATATCCAACTGTCGTGACAGCTCGAGCATTACTTGAAGGTCGCCCACTGCGTCCAGCATTCTCAGCCATGACAACAGTAACGAACAGTCTGTGGAGCATTTGGCCATCCGTTCTTCCCAGTACTAATTCCTAAATCGCCAGTTAATTCGAACTTCCCAATCACGTTCTTCAACTCCAGTGTGGAAACAGAACCTCTCCGTATTCCTTAAATGTATCGCTACAAAACAGTTTCACGAGTAAATCCCAGCTCACCTTGTTCATAACCGTGTTGATTGTGTGGAACTGTAATGCGTACTGATGCTTGTATGTCAACCCTTCGCCACCGTACGACTACGCCAAGCAGGAAGTCATGACGCTAACAACGCCAATTTTGCGGCGCCCAGTCAAGATATCATTCCTGCAAAATGCGATACGCATACAGTAAATACTTTTGCATCTACGCTGACTCAAGTAGCTTTGTTATAGTCACTCTGTTCTCCATTTCCACTCTACTTAAGGCGTTTTACAAAGTGATCCCTTGTGTGCCAACTTGCAGTTGAGGGAAGTGCTGTGTCTAGGTTTCCTTTATACTGTGTGTTTTTACTTTTCCCCTTGCAAGACATAGCCACTATCAATAAAATTACAGAACATTAACCTTTCCTGCAAGTAGGAAAACAAACTCACGTAGCTTGTGTGAGGAATAAATTATCTCATCCTGGTTGCAGGTAAAATAAGGTCACTTGCACGATAACAGCTTCCCGAATGTCTGTCTTCCTTCTCAAGTTACCAAGACTAGTCGATTCCTCATCCCCGCCCCACAGCAAGACACGTCTGGCAATAGGCCATCCCATTCGAGATATCTACACTAATGGCGCTGCTGAAGGTATCCTGCTATTTGCTCATCGCTGTAAAAATGCTGCTGACTACAACGAAAGACAGAAAACTTTGAACCGTGTATCTATTTTGTATTTGCTGTAAACAAATAGTTGTCACTACTAAGTTCTAAATCTCATATTTACGCCCGACCAATGGTGCCTTATCACGAAATACTCGTTCCCTGATCAGCTGCCATGTGAACCGTTGTCATCCTCAAGGTTTGGACGCATCCGGTATATCCATAGGAGCACAGGCGGCTGAGTTAGAGGAAGGGGAACTCGCGCAGAGCAACAGCCCCACTGTCAGAGCCTGGAGGCGAAGAGCCTGCAGCTGCTATCACAGTACTCCTTTCGCTCGGTCGAAGCGACGCTATCGCTGCGGGTTCGTTCAGAAAGACAGCGCCCTCAACATGCAAACGGGTCCGCATGGGTCACTTTGAGGAGAGGGGTACGAGATGAGTCCTGTGGGATAAAGCTGTTGCTTTGCTTCCACGCTGGAGCTGTTCCAGTCCTGGGGAGGTGACGGCGCAATGTGTATTGGGAGAATGATTAACTTCAAACGCGTGCGCATAGATTTACTGGATAGCACAATCTGTTGGTGAGTGTGCTTTTTTGCGAGTACATCCACATCTACATATATATCCGCAATGCACCGTAATGTGCGCGGCGAAGGGTACACTGTTCCACTACTGGTCGATACCTTTCCTATGGAACAACACAAGTCCTGAAACAGAGCGGTGTATTATGCTTGCATACACTCCCTATTGAGATATGGCATCATATTCTGGGAAATTCTCCTCATAGCATAACAACATTCCGGAAACAAAAAAAAAAAAAGATTGTGAGGATCATGAAAAATGTTAACAGCCGAAAATCATGCAAACCATTCTTTAAAGAACTGGTGATTCTACCCCTACCATGTATCTATATACTAGAATTTGTTATGTACCTAAAAAAGCATGTTAAGAATGGAAATGTATTTATTCAAAATAAATTTGTACATGAACACCACACAAGGGCAAATAGTGACATACACAGGCATCATTGTTACACCACACTGTGCAATAAAGGTGTATATCACTCAAGTTCACATTTGTTTAATAAGCTGCCAAGTAACTTAAAGACCATAAACAAAGTACATAGCTTTAAAAAATCTGTAACTTCATATCTTTTGGAAAACTGTTTTTACTCAGTAACACAGTATCTTGAAAAATAAGATAATTTTTGTTGTAACAATGTAAAAATGTAATGTAGCAATATAGCAATATAACAATGGAACGATGTATAAATGTAATGTATACAACCAACGTAACAATATATTAACGTAATGTCATTTTGTCCAACATCTAGGGTATACTATATGTACCTCAAAGATTCAGGACGTAAATAAATAAATAAATAAATAAATATTATAGCCGCAGACAGAAAGACTGTCTAAATGCTTCCGTATGAGCCCTCATTTTGCGTATGTTACCTTCGTGGTCCTTACACTAAATGTATGTTGGTGGCAGTGGGATGGTTCCGAAGTCAGCTTCCAATGCCTGTTCTCAAAATTTTTCTATAGCGTTCCTCGAAAAGAACGTTGCCTTACCTCCAGGGATTCCCGTTTAAGTTGCGTGATGTTCGAAACTATCGGCAATAATCCTAGCAACCCGCTTCTAAAGTGCTTGGATGTCTTTCTTTAACTCGACCAAATGCAGATCCCAAACACTATCAGTACTCAAGAATATGGAACACTAACGTCCTATATGCGGCATCCTTTACAGGTGCACCACATTTTCCCAAAATTCTCCCAATAAACCCAACTCGACCATTCGCCTTCCCTACGACAATTCTCACATGCTCGTACCATCTCACATCGCTTTGCAAACATTACGCCCGGATATTTGAAAAACGTTACTATGACAAGCAGGCCACTACTAATGCTGTATCCAAGCATTACGGGTTTGTTTTTCATACTCATCTGTACCCAACACGCTTAATTTTTTGTTGGCCATATTAGTGACCCCTACTGATGTATTAACACATTTCTTACCATCGCATCCTGTCTTGTCAGAGTTCATATGTTTCTTCCCTCATCAACTTTTGGGAGTGTCTTCTCATTTCATGTTTTACCAAGAATCCTCAGACACGAGATTCTTGAAGAATCGAACCCCCATTCATCACACAAACTAGAAATTTGTATATTCCTACAGTCATTCAACGCCGACAACTTCCCGTACACCACAGCAGCAGACAACGGCAGATTACTGCTCACCCTTTACGCCAGATCATATATGCACGAGGGCTATTCGGAAAGTAAGGAACGATAGGTCGAGAAATGGAAACCACCGTGAAAAAACTGTTTAATTTGCAACGGTTAGCTACACCTTCCAGCTACTTCTCCACACAGTCGACGGTCAGACTTAGACATCTCTCGTAGCGTTGTAATAACTTTTCCATTCCCTCATTATAGAAGACAGCCGCCAGTTCTTTTCGACACTTTTCTACTCTGGATTGCAGCTCGTTGTCTGTGTCAAAATATTGTCTTCATAGCCAGCGGTTCGTTTGAGCAGAGATGAACCTGAGGGGTAGCCAATTACGGGTTGTATTGCGGGTGATCAAACACTTCCCATCGAAAACGCTGCAGGAGTATCTTCATTGTCCCAGTGGAGTGCGGCCGAGAATTGTCGTGTAGATCGAACCGCATGACAGTTATGTGGATTGCATAGCTTCAGGTGAAATCTTTCGCCAGGCCCTCATGCTTGGCGGGAGACGCTAATTTCTAGCCGTCTTCACGTTCTCACTGTGAGCTCAGAACTGAAAAGAGCGACATGATGCGATCGACGGACGTACTAGACACAGTGCCCAACGCTTCTGTGCAAAGCTTCATCAGATTTTCGCTGTATTTTCCATTTCCCGACCGATCGTGCCTTACTTTCCGAATAACCCTTGTATATACGAGGGCGGTTCAGAAAGTAACCTCCGATTGGTCACAGTGCGGGTTGTGGGGGGAGTAGCGACGCCATCTGTGCGTTCACGCACTCAACAGGTCAGTCGGCATCAAGCCGTGGTCGAGTGAACGTCGTACCTGCGCTAGTTTAGTTTTTGTGGCAGTTTGAAATGTGTGCTGCAATAGAAAACCCCGCCAAATGTGAAGTGCGTGCTGTCATAAGGTTTTTTACAGCCAAAGGATATTCTGCAGCAGCTATTCATCGTGAGCTTTGTGCCGTGTACGGACCAAGAGTTATGAGTGAAGGAGTTGTCCGTGAATGGGTACGTTTATTTAAAAGTGGACGAGAAAACGTTCATGATGAAGAGAGGAGTGGTAGACCATCATTGGTGACTGACGAACTCGTTCAGACAGTTGATGCAAAAGTTCGTGAAAATCGATGTTTCTCAATGTCGGAGTTGTCTACTGGTTTTCCACAGATTTCTAAGACTCTCTTGTACGAGATAGTGACAACAAGATTGGGTTACCGTAAGTTCTGTGCACGATGGGTGCCCAAAATTCTTATCGACCACCACAAAACTCAAAGAATGGCCTCTGCATTAGACTTTCTGTCACGTTATGAGGACGAAGGAGAACCATTGTTAAACAGAATCGTGACCGGTGACGAAACCTGGATTAAGTACGTGAACCCTGAGACAAAAGAACAATCAAAGATGTGGGCACATTCAAATTCGCCTACCAAACCAAGAAAAGCCTCGCAAGATTTTTCTGCCAGAAAACTGATGGCAACGGTGTTTTGGGATGCCAAAGGGGTGTTGTTGGTTGAATTCATGGAACGTGGTACGACCATTAATCAAGACGTGTACTGTGAAACAATAAAAAAGTTACGACGGGCTATACAGAACAAACGCCGTGGTATACTGACTTCCGGTATCGTTTTTTTGCACGATAACGCCCGTCCTCACTCTGCTCGCAGAACAACGGCCCTTCTTGAGTCCTTCAAGTGGGACGTTATCAACCATCCACCTTACAGCCCAGACCTGGCGCCAAGTGATTATCATCTCTTCATGCATTTGAAGAAATGGCTCGGGTCACAGCGGTTTGATGACGACGAAGAGCTCAAAGATGCGGTCACAGGCTGGCTCCAGGCACAAGCGGGTGATTTTTATGCAGAAGGAATTTCAAAGCTTGTGAAGAGATACGATAAGTGCCTCAATCGCTATGGAGACTATGTAGAAAAATAGTGCAAAGATGTAGTTGTAAGATGTATATATTAAAATATTTTTATTTAACTTGGTGTATTTTTTTAAATCAACGGGAGGTTACTTTCTGAACGGCCCTCGTAGAAAATAGTAATGGCCTATCACATTTCCCTGCTGCTCTCCTGACGACACCGTTGTCTCTAATGAACAGTGGCCACTGAGGACAACATACTGGTTTCTATTACTTAGGAAATGTTCGAGTTGCTCGCGTATCTGGGTACCACACCTAAGCTGGAATTATGTCTGTATCGTAGTTCACTTTGAGATTGAGTGTAGTTTTCCCACAAGGCACAAAAAAGCGGACGAGAAGATTTTCGAAGTATTTGAGACGTGATGTTATGGTAGGATGTTTAAAATGGGATGAAGTCTTAAGATATTACTAAATGGCTAAAACGGTCTCCCAGCCACCAGGTCCAAGTTGGAGGGACAACAAAAAATTGATTTTCAGTAATTCATGTAACGGTTCATCGAGTTAAAAAATTTATTAAGCTGCCGTAGTCTACTCTTTAAGAAGTATAATCTTACGTTACAGGTGTAACAGCAGGTCAAGTATTAAAGTAAGAAACTGTGTACATGTCTTGAAGGAGCTGAACTCATCATTCCAGTATTTGAGAATGAGACCTGTTTCATACATGGAAGTTCGATTCTACAAGAATCTTGTGTCTGAGGATTACTGGTAAAACAGGAAATGAGATGACTCTCCCAAGAGTTGGTGAGGAAAGAAACATATGGAGAACACTGACAAGAAGACATGACGCGATGGTCCTAGATCAGTAGGAGCTGTAGTATGTTAATACTGTGGACTGGAGTCAACAAAAAATCAAGGATGTTGGTTGCAGGTGCTCCTGTGTGAGGAAGTGTTTTAAGGGGAAATCATGGCGGGCCGCATCAGATTTGTAGAAGAATAACGAACAAACAAAAATGGGATCACGTGGTAGATGTTGAGGTTCTAGCGATTGAGAACCGACGTGCTGCTGCATTTAATGAAATGTTACGATCTGAGATGGAACTATGCAGCTCTTTTTAGTGTTTGAGGATCGGGAGTAATTCAAAGCTCATCATTTTTCTGTCTTTTAGGAATTAGGTACTAGCTAGAGATGCTGACTCTTCTGTTTTCAACATGATGTGTTGTTTCGTGCATGTGTGAAACTGTTGCTTATGTGCGAGGAGTAATCACAAAGTTTAAATCATCGCCTTGAATAAGTAAAATTACGTTACTAAATTTTTAATAGTTTGCAAGCAGACATCTAGAGTCTTGACCATCATCATCATCATCATCATCATCATCCTCACGAATTAGGCTTTTGGCCTGTTACCCTCAGAAATGTTCAAGCTGTCTCTTTAAGGAGCGTCCAACGTTTCTCTGTTCAATAAGTAATGCAACGCTTTTTTCTGAAGGCAGGATACCAGTAAATCGTTTTATTATACAGTTTTTTGGCTACAAATCCCTACATAATCTCCTTCAATACGATGGCCTTATGCCACCCTACGGTGAGAGCCTGTATGCTCACATGGTATCACCTCTACTGGTCGACGTCGAAGTGAACGGTTTCCGCATCAATAACCTACCCATCATCCACGTAGTGCTTCCCGCACAGATCATCCTTCATTGGGCCAAACAGATTCAAGTCGGAAGGTGCGAGATCTGGGCTGAAGGATGGACGAGGATGAACACCGCAATGAAGTTTCGGGAGCTCCTGGCGGGTGCGCAGACCTAGCGTAGCCGTGGAGAAGGTGAAGTTCGTTTCATTTTTGTGGCGACGAACACACCGAAGTCGCTTTTTCAGTTTCCTGAGGGTAGCACAATACATTTCAGAGTTGATCGTTGCACAATGAAGGAGGACATCAAACAGAATAATCCATCCAGGGTCACAGAAGACCGTCGCCATGACTTTACTGTCTGAGGCTGCTGCTCTGAACTTTTTATTCGGAGGAGAGGTGGTGTGATGCCACTTCATGAATTGGCGTTTTGTTTCCCACGTTTCATCGATTTTAACTATGTTCGACAAAAAAATTGTTGTGACCAAACTCGTAACGCGCAAGCAATTCCGATCCTTCATTGCTCTTTATGATCTGTGTGGCGACGAGGAACGCAGCGGGCACACATCGTTGAGTACCACAACGGTGGACGAGCAGCTAGCTGTTTGAATGTGATCCGTCGATCACCTCGAACGAGAGTGTCTAAACGTTTCATTACAGGAGTCACAGCGGTATGCGGCCGGTGGGCACGCAGGAGATCGGACAGATTTGCGCGAGTTTGTTTCGATAATGACAGACGCCTAGCCCAACGACTCATCGAGCTTTTGTTCGCTTTTAGGTCTGCAGTCGCCTATGGATATCTGCGATGCTCTGGTTTTCCGTCAAAAGAAAGTTAATTAAAGCTTAGTGCTTGAAATGCAACTCCGTTACAGACGCTATTTTGAAGGCTACGTATAGCACCACCACCTAGCCAAACTTCATGAAAATATAGAGGCGGAAGCGGGACTATTCCACGACGGCCCACAACAAATTCAGCATTTTGCAACCGAAATTGGCCGAGAAAAAAATGTGTGCTTTAATTATTGAACACCCCACCTATTGTATTGCAGCTGTAGTTATCCTGTTATTAGACATCCGTTGGACATAAACCTTCCACTTCAATCGGTGTTTTGCAGTTATATTTGTAATGGGTCCAATAGCTAGTTGTTCGCTAATATCGGTTTCCTTTTATGGTCTAATAAGGAATATCCCGCTACAAAGCAGAGAAGCTTCATCTCTGATGACTCGATTCGTCCTGCTAAACATTGAAAACCCCGCGCCAAAGTACCATAGCATGCCGTTAGATACGCCAAACCAAAATGGCATAGCCCATTTGACAAGGTTTTCTGCTTTTGAAGGGGAACAACACAGTAACAATTAAACCTGAGTTCGAGAAACTGAACGGCAACAGTACACATTGAAATGACATACTCTTTAGGTGACGTAGATGCTTCCAGGGTGGTTAAACAAGCCTAAACGAGAAAGAACTAAGTGGCAGATGTCCTGTATCCTCCTACAGTCGCTCAACTTCGACACCTTCCCGTACACCTCAGCATCCTCAGCAAACAACCGCAGATGGCTGCCCACCCTGTCTGCCAGATCATTTATGTATACAGAAAATAACAGCGGTCCTATGACACTTATCTGTGGCATTCTTGACTATGCTCTTGTCCCTGATGAACACTCGCCGTCGAGAACAACATACTGGGTTCTATTACTTAAGTAATCATGGTGCCTCTCCAATATCTGGGATCTTTATTAGCAGCATGCAGTGGGGCACGGTGTTAAATGTTTTCCAGAAATTTAGGCATATGCAGTGTGGCTGTTGCTCTTCATCCGTAGTATATCATTGAGGAAAGAGCAAGCTGCGTTTCGCACGAATGATGCTTTCTAAAAACGTTCTCGTTCGTAGACATAAGCATTTCGGTCTCAAGGAAATTTATCATATTCTAACTGATGTTGGATTCCGCAAGAAAACGATATTAGGGATATTAGTCTGTAATTTTTCGGGTCCGTTTCTTTTATCCTTCGTGTATACAGGAGTCACCTGCGCTTTTTGCTAGTCGCTTGGGACTTTGCGCTGGGCGAGAGATTCTCGATAAATGTAAGCTAAGCAAGGAACGAATGTAGTAGAGTACCAGCGACTTATTTATTTTCATCTCTTTCAGTTGTTTCTCTACGCCAGGAATGTTTATTACTACGTCTTCCGTACGGGAGTCTGTTCGTTGGTCAGACTACAGTATATTTGTACGATTTCTTAAATGCGGAATATAAAACTTCGTCTTTCCTTTTACTACCTCCAAAACTGCCCCAACAGATTGGTCAACGAGTGCATGACTGGAAGTCTTAGACCAGCTTAGCGGCTTTACATAGGACTACTGCTTTCTCGGGTTTCGGTCAGATATTTTGCTACGGTACGACGGTGGTAACTATCGTATGTTTCGCGCATTAGTCTTTACACAGACGCACGAATCCCTACTAGCTTTTGCCTTCCGTAATTTGCACGTTCTCTTTTCCTCCGAGAGTGCAACAGCCTTTGTTTCATCAGCATTTTCCGAATTTCTTGTTAAATCATGGTGGATCCTCCACTTATTAGGCCTATAGTTCTCGATACCGAAGATCTACAGTCTGTTTAGACCTTGCCCATAGTTCCTTTACGTTCACCTTGCTGGAAGTGACATCAATTCACTATCTAAGTGAGATGCTAACAACTGCTGATCGGCTCTTTCTAGCAGAAACACTGCCCTAGACTTCTTGACTGATTAATTAAATTTCGTAATCGTAGCTGCTATAACGGCACCATGATTGCTAATCCCCATCTCTACACTGATGCTGTCGATAAGGTACGGCCTGTTTGTAGCTACGATGTCTAAGATATTTACATTGCGTGTGGACTGCCGACCTAGAGCTCAAGAGAGCTTTCAAAAAACTGTGTTCAAGAGTATTTCGCAAGACGGTCTGCCTGTACCCCCCGCACTGAATCCATAGACGTACCAGTCTATAATCGATATGTTAGAGTCGCCTCCAAATAGTATTACATGATCTGGGTATTTACCTTCAATTGACTGTAGACACTCTTTAAATGACTAGAATTTTCACAGCCCAATCGAGTGGCCGGTAAAAATATCCACTTGGTTTCACTTAGACCTGTTATACGCGACCAGGTAACTTCATTGTCACACTCAACTCCTACCTCAGTAAACAGCATTTTTGTCAACTTCAACGGAAACTCTCCCCCCCACCTCCTCCTATGGCGCCTAATCTGTCTTCCCGATATATGTTCCATGGCCCGCTAAATGTTTTACTATTTTCTATTTTGAGTTTAAGCCGACTCTCGGTCCAAGAAGAATCTGAGCGCGAGAACGTTCCTGGAGGACAGTAAATTCGAGAAATTTGTAACGAGCACTGATTACACTTCGACTGTCAAATTGTCTAAGAGTACTTCAAACTACCGCACAACTAAAAAAAAAAAATCATATGCACTCCACAAGTACTCTGCAACCCGAGTAACTGCTCCCTTTGACTGTTGCACTCCTGACCTATCAAGGTCTCTAAATCTGTAGTCAAGACTGTCACTACTATTTGACCTATCTGACTAACGTTGAATCACAGACAGATCAGACATTTCTTTTTGTAAATACATGTATGAAGAGTGTCTTATTAGTTGCAAACGTGAGGTACTTTGTCCTGAAGTTCTTTCACAGTGGTAAAAGAGATTCAAACGTGGATTTGAGCTGAAAACTACTTGCATTACCTACCCTCAATGGTGCCGCAAAAATTTAGCGACTTATTCTTCAAACTTAAGCCACTAATTTCTATTTCAGGCAAAAATCACAAAAGCTTAAAAATCTTCAGTAAAATAGATAGAAGTGGATACAGAAGTTTAATGACGCAGACTGCGGTTACCAACTGAAATAAGGATGAAGTTATAGATCGCTATCGTAGTATTTGTGTAGTTACAGAGAAGTATCAACGATGTATGGTGGAATAAGATGCTGTCCTGAGAAAGATGGAAAGCTGCAGACACAGGTAAACAGTCGTCGGAAAAGACCAAGTGACGAAAATAAAAGCTGCAAATCGAGGAAGCCAAGTTTGTGCTCATAATGGTGAATGGAAGAGTTGCAGCTTATAAACACTATTGTTTAACTTTCTTTCTAGAAGAAGCCGCGAAAGAAGTGAAACAAAACCTCAGAAGAGGAACTGAACTACAACATAGTCGCAGCTCTATGTTCCACTTTTCGCACCCTGTATACTTCAATATCAGCTACAAATTTAATCCTGTATTCTTGTTATTGTGCTATACACGAATACCAAGAAAAGTTTATTTGTTATCCTTCTTAGGGTTTCACTTTTAGTGACTAGCGATATCGGAGGAGGAGGAGGAGGAGGAGGAGGAGGAGAAGCAGAAGGAGATTAGTGTTTAAAGTCCTATAGACAATGATGTCTTTAGAGACTGAGCAGAAGCTCAAATTAGTGGAGAATGGGGAAGGAAATCGACCGCGCCCTTTTTAAAGCAAACATCCCGGCGTTTACCTGAAGCGATTTAGAGAAATCACGGAAAACTTAAATCACAATGGTCAGACGCGGGTATTAATCGTCGTCCTCCCGAATGCTTGTCCAGTGTGCTAACCACCGCGCCACCTCGCTCGGTCTGATGAAGATGGAGAAGACAGATTATCGGGAGAAAAGGAGGATAGTATGAAACTAGTCGAATGAAATAAGCCTATATCACAAATAGTATTTTGACGTCAATTGTAGGATACGGGTCAGAAGTCTGGGCTCACGAGGATCATGCCTGCCATGGCCGTAAGAAGAGTGCAGCGAAATATGCTCCTGCGATCATGAGGGGCCTATAGAACAACTCCAGGGGGAGCACTAACAGTATTAATGGAGCTTTGTCCTCTCGACATAAAGATCAGGGAACAGGCGACGTGTTACTGGGTCAAAAAGGGAAACAGGGACAAAATAATTGAACTAATGGGGATTCACGTGGGATGGCACTGCTCTTGCAGGGATGGAATCTTACCTCTAAACTGGAAAGCAGACGATCCCATTAACAGAGTATATCCCAGGCACAAAAATAATCTCAGAATGGGGGGAAAATGACTTAGCGTTGGAGGGCAGCATGGAGGGTAAAAATCGTAGAGGGAGACCAAGAGGTGAATACACTAAGCAGATTTAGAAGGATGTAGGTTACAATAAGTACTGGGAGATGAAGCTTGCACAATGTCTTCAGCCTCTGAAAATTGCTGTCTGCATTCCAAGAGTTTTCGAGCTTACAGTCAGATGAAGTCGTCAGACATCTTGCCACAACATTTAGACTGACAGCCATTCACTAACAAACTAGAAATTAGACGTAGGAGGGAGGAGCTTTGGCAAGAACAGTGGGATAATGAAGACACAGGTCGCAGAACACACGAACTACTGCCCAACGTCAGGGAGCGACTACAGTTAAAACACTTCAAGCCTTCAAGAGGACTGCTGCACTTCCTTACGGGACGTGGACCCTACCCGGCATACTTATGCCGGTTTGGGAAACGGGCTACAACAGCGTGTGACGACGTAGCGGCACAATTATAACAGTTACCAAACTAGGACACGTATCACCTGCTGAGGCATGAGGACCACTTCCAAATCCTGTTAACTAATGAAACATCACACAAAGTCATACAGGAATTTCTACGGGACAATAACTAACAGATCATATCTGATCACCTGACTAGACTCCGTGCACGTGTCCTGTTCCGCCGAGGCGTGGACTTGGCCAGCCGCTTCACGGCTGAGATCCGCCACCTCTGGGATTAGGGGGATGGTGCACCTTTTACTCGATTCTGACACTCACCAGACTTGACATAGGAATACATACAAGGTTAGTTGTAGGATAAGCTAGGATAGCGACTCAGAGTAGTTCTGCAGCGATTAACCACTCTGGGCCAGCCCGGTGGCAGGGGCATGCTCACCGGGATTAGCTCGGTGAGCACGGCCAACTAATGTAGGTTTATGTACGCTGGCACACCTGTTACGCTGCAGGTAGAGTAGACTAGCATAAATAGTAGAAAATAGTCAAATATTGGTAACCTTAGTACATAGCAGTAGTGCCCATAGTGGAAGAGTAACAGGACTAACATTCTTAGAATAAAAAGCTGCAGTAATAATAATTGTATTAGTATCAAGTAGGACCTACTAATGTATTAGGTGGTGGGTTGCTTATATATGATGTACTGAAGAATAAAGATTTTTTTTAAAAAAAAGCCTTAACAAAAAGATATTTGCGTTATTAAAACGTGAATCTGTATTAACAAGCAGGAAAGAAATTTTTAACGGCACTGCATTGGAGCGTTACCTTAGTTAACATACGAAGCTATTATTGAGATCTGTTTGATGCTACGGCTATAGCGCAATACCGGAACGCAACACACTGTACGCTACGCAGTTTAGAGTTACTATTATCCGGAGAATGTTCCACATTTTCTTGTCGAAGCTCACAAGTATGCCACACGGCATGGCTGCTCGGACAGTCCGAAAAAAAAGTAGCGTGCATCACGCACATGTCTGCTGCCGTCGCCTCTTGCATAAAACATCAAGCCCGGGAGTTTTCGTTCAACTTGTGTTGTCGTCCAGTGCCCCCATATCGACCATCACGCACTCGACCGAAGTTCGTATACTCGCTGGGGTCCACTGGGCACTTCACGTTAACTTGCAGCCCTTCAACACGGAGCTGCGAGACCTCTCAGCTTGGGCCGCAATTGATGATCTGTAGCTTTTCAGATGGTTCTCACCACTCGTACGTGTGTCTGGAAGGTGTTCACAAACGCACCGAATACAAGCTGACCAGGAAATATTTTAGTAATCATCATAAACTAAAGACTATGCCTTGTCGATTTAGCCACGTCCCTTTCTCCATTGTCCACCTCTTCAATTCTTCATACGATTTTATCACCATATCTTCTTTGATGTTATTAAAATATGTTGCTCTTGGCCTGCCTCTTGGTTTCTTCCCTAAAAACTTTTCCTTCAAATACATTCTTTAGGAACTGGTTGTGTCTCATTATGTGCCCTATCACTTCTGATTTTCTTCTTCCTATATAATTTAACAGCGTTCTGTTCTCATTCACTTCTCTTAAGACCTGTTCATTACCTTTTCTATCTACCCAGCTTGTTTTCGTCATCCTTCTCCATATTCACATTTCCATTGCTTCCAGTCTCTCTTTCTCTGCCTTTCCCAGAGTACACGCTTCACATCCGCATGTTAAGACTCTCCAGACAGAAGTTTTGGCAAATTTTTTCCTACTTTCTGGGCTTATATATTGGCTGTTAGTAAATTCCTTTTATTTTGGAAAGCTTGCTTTGCCAAGGCTATTTTTGTCTTTATATCTGTGATACATTTATTGTCGTTAGTGATTGTGCTCCCCAAGTATCAGAAGTTCTCAACCTGCTCTAGAACATCATCTTCTATTTTAATATTAACTTTACCATTTTCTTTTGTCTTCCCTACTACCATAGTTTTTGTTTTCTTCTTATTTATTTTTAGATTAAATACTCTTAGGACTTTGGCGAATTTTAGCAACATAAACTCCATTTTCTTTACTGCGTCCGCAAGTGCCACTGTATCATCTGCAAAACGGATACAGTGTATTCGTTCCCCATTAATTTTAATTCCTTTGGTTGTTGTTGTTGTTGTTGTTCTTGTTGTAGTCTTCAGTCCTGAGACTGGTTTGATACAGCTCTCCATGCTACTCTATTCTGTGCAAGCTGCTTCATCTCCCAGTACCTACTGTAACCTACATCCTTCTGAATCTGCTTAGTGTATTCATCTCTTGGTCTCCCTCTACGATTTTTACCCTCCACGCTGCCCACCAGTACTAAATTGGTGATCCCGCAATGCCTCAGAACATGTCCTACCAACCGATCCCTTCTTCTAGTCAAGTTGTGCCACAAACTCCTCTTCTCCCCAATTATATTGAATACCTCCTCATTAGTTATGTGATCTACCCATCTAATCTTCAGCATTCTTCTGTAGCACCACATTTCGAAAGCTTCTATTCTCTTCTTGTCCGAACTTTTTATCGTTCCTGTTTCACTTCCATACATGGCGACACTCCTTACAAATACATTCAGAAACGACTTCCTGACACTTAAATCTATACTCGATGTTAACAAATTTCTCTTCTTCAAAAACGCTTTCCTTGCCATTGCCAGTCTACTTTTTGTATCCTCTCTATTTCGACCATCATCAGTTATTTTGCTCCCCAAACAGCAAAACTCCTTTACTACTTTAAGTGTCTCATTTCCTAATCTAATTCCCGCAGCATCACCCGACATAATTCGACTACATTCCATTATCCTCGTTTTGCTTTTGTTGATGTTCATCTTATATCCTCCTTTCAAGACTCTGTCCATTCCGTTAAACTGCTCTTCCAAATCCTTTGCTGTCTCTAACAGAATTACAATGTCATCGGCGAACCTCAAAGTTTTTATTTCTTCTCCATGAATTTTAATACCTACTCCGAATTTTTCTTTTGTTTCTTTATTGCTTGCTCAATATACAGATTGAATAACATCGGGGAGAGCCTACAACCCTGTCTCACTCCCTTCCCAACCACTGCTTCCCTTACATGCCCCCTGGACTCTTATAACTGCCATCTGGATGCTGTACAAATTGTAAATAGCCTTTCGCTCCCTGTATTTTACCCCTGCCACCTTCAGAATTTGAAAGAGAGTATTCCAGTCTTCCTTTCGATATTCTTTTCAATTCTAATATTTTAGTAACCTTCATAAAAATTGGAGCGCTGTTGACGAGGTACAACAACTTGATCGGTTTCGGTATCCAGTTGTTATGCTGTGGAGAAGGAGGCATAATATTGCGTGGGTGTACCGACCTCCAAGTCTTTGATCATTGTCGTACACTGAAAGGTCTACGTTATTGTGACGATGTGGTCCTCATCCACGTGATTCTTTGCAGGGGAGCATTCGGTCGCGACTTCATTTTCATGGATACAATGCGCGACCGTATTGAACTGCGCAGGTGGAGGGACTTGGTTCAAATGGCTCTGAGCGCTATGGGACTCAACATCTTAGGTCATAAGTCCCCTAGAACTTAGAACTACTTAAACCTAAGTAACCTAAGGACATCACACACACCCATGCCCGAGGCAGGATTCGAACCTGCGACCGTAGCAGTCCCGCCGTTCCAGACTGCAGCGCCAGAACCGCACGGCCACCGCGGCCGGCGTGGAGGGACTCTTGGAATCAAATGATATGCGGCGAATGGACTGGCCTGCCCGTTTGCCTGACTTAAATCCTATCGAGCACGTGTAGGGTGCATTGGGGAGAATTTAGCAGCCCCACATGCACCAACGACCACCCAGCAGTTATTAATTTGAAGGATCACCCTCAGTTGCGCAAATTTTCTGGTATTTACTAGGTTTCGGCTAAATTAATCTAGCCAGAGTAAGGCACAGTCAACATTAAAATTAAAACCTATAGTACCGTGGTACCATGTCGAATTAAAACTACACTACTGGCCACTAAAATTGCTACACCAAGAAGAAACGCAGATGATAAACTGGTATTCATTGGACAAATATATTATACCAGAACTGACATGTGATTACATTTTCACGCAATTTGGGTGCACAGATCCTGAGAAATCAGTACGCACAACAACCACCTCTGGCTGTAATAACAGCCTTGATACGCCTGGGCAAAGAGTGAAACAGAGCTAGGATGGCGTGTACAGGTACAGCTGCCCATGCAGATTCAACACGATACCACAGTTGATCAAGAGTAGTGACTGGCGTATTGTGATGAGCCAGTTGCTCGGCCACCATTGACCAGACGTTTTCAGTTGGTGACAGATCTGGAGAATGTGCTGGCCAGGTCAGCAGTCGATCATTTTCTGTATCCAGAAAGGCCCGTACAGGACCTGCAACATTCGGTAGTGCATTATCCTGCTGAAATGTAGGGTTTCGTAGGGATCGAATGAAGGGTAGAGCCACGAGTCGTAAAACATCTGAAACGTAACGTCCACTGTTCAAAGGGCCGACAATGCGAACTAGCGGTGACCAAGACGTGTAAGCAATGGCTCCCCATACCAATACGCCGGGTGATGCGCCATCATGGCGATGACGAATACATTTCCAATGTGCTTTCACCGCGATGTCGCCAAACACGGATACGACCATCATGATGCTGTAAACAGAACCTGGATTCATCCGAAAAAATGACGTTTTGCCATTCGTGCACCCAGGTTCGTCGTTGAGTACACCATCGCAGGCGCTCCTGTCTGTGATGCAGCGTCAAGAGTAACCGCAGCCGTGGTCTCCGAGCTGATAGTCCATGCTGCTGCAAACGTCGTCGAACTGTTCGTACAGATGGTTGTTGTTGTCGTGCAAACGTCCCCATCTGTTGACTCAGGGATCGAGACGTGGCTGCACGATCCTTTACAGCCATGCAGATAAGATGCCTGTCATCTCGACTGCTAGTGACACGAGGCCATTGGGATCCAGCACGGCGTTCCGCACTTCCCCACCTCAACCTACCGATTCCATATTCTGCTAACAGTCATTGGATCTCGACCAACGCGAGCAGCAATGTCGCGATACGATAAACCGCAATCGCGATATGCTACAATCCGACCTTTATCAAAGTCGGAAACGTGATGGTACCCATTTCTCCTCCTTACACGAGGCATCACAACAACGTTTCACCAGGCAACGCCGGTCAACTGCTGTTTGAGTATGAGAAATCTGTTGGAAACTTTCCTCTTGTCAACACGTTGTAGGTGTCGCCACCGGCGCCAACATAATCATCTGCATATCACAGCATCTTCTTGCTGTCGGTTAAATTTCACGTCTGTAGCACGTCATCTTCGTGGTGTAGCAATTTTAATGGCCAGTAGTGTACTTAACTGAAGTCCAGCCCCAGCATCTCTTCACCACGCGGTCGGTTGGCAGCGGCAATTACGTTAGCACTGACCGTTGCACGCTGACGTAAGTCCTTCACAGTTGCTGACGGGGCTGCAATACGCTAAAAATTCTTACATCCAGCAGTTGTCAGCCGCGCTGGTGGAGAAATGGAACGCCCTACCACAAGAACCCTTTACCAGTTTCGTGGACCTCATGGGAGTACGTTGCACAGGGTGCGCTTCCGACGGTGGCTAGCAGGCACTATATTAAGAATGTCCTGCCTTTTGTAGCGTCTAGAGGATTTCAAGAAGCGCAGTCACTTCAGTGTAATTGTTGTCTTCGAGCAAATGTGTCATTTCTGTACCATCCATTGCGTATTTCTTTCACTTACCTTCCATTATAAAGGGCGTTCCATTTATGTCGACCACCCTAAATAAGTTTTCTAGATGCAAATTACAAAATGTTTCAAGCAAATGCTCTTTAGCTGTCAGGAGGACATCAACCAGCATCATTGCCTTCGATGTAGCTTTGGTTTTTACAAGGATATGAACAGCAGTATGAATTTTTTAAATGGCACCCTGTATTTTTTATTCGGAAATTCATTTCCTCTCCTAAAGACCTATTCAAAAATGTATCACAGTGCACCATTCACTGAAACACAACGTTATTAATTACATAACACAACACTGACTTTGACGCTCCCAGCGCTTAGTGCAGGTACTCTGTGTAATGGAACACACCCACCTGCTGACGTTGACAGAGGACAAGTGTAAACATAAGTAGAATGCACACCCGTCATTCGCTCAACCATCGTCGGTTGAAGAGTTGTGTGAGTAGAATGTACACCAACGAAGATAGAAATGCTACTCATCTATGGGGAATGTAAATTAGCAGAAGAGTAATTGCAATATGTTTTCTTATGTACGGGTACATTTAGTACAGTAGTTTAGTCCTTTTAAATACTGTTGTTGGTTGGTTGTTTTGGGGAAGGAGACCAGACAGCGTGGTCATCGGTCTCATCGGAGTAGGGAAGGATGGGGAAGGAAGTCGGCCGTGCCCTTTGAAAGGAACCGTCCCGGCATTTGCCTGGAGTGATTTAGGGAAATCAGGGAAAACCTAAATCAGGATGGTCGGACGCGGGATTGAACCGTCGTCCTCCCGAATGCGAGTCCAGTGTTAAATACTGTTGTGTAGAGTAGGCATACAGTAAAGGCTGTCCTTTCTACAAACTGTATCGACATAACGTTTCTTTTATTGTTGTTGGTGACGGTAGGCCAAATGCTACGCCGGAAGCGGAACCGTACAGAGAGCGATATTCTGAAAAGAACCCACGTTCCCGACGGATGTTTTCTCGTCTCGTTGCGACGCTTCAGGAAACGGGAAGTTTCAACCCACGACAACGCAATCATCGTAGCAATCATCGTAGCACTCGCACAGACGAAACTGCCGAAGTTACTGTTCTCACTACCGTAGCTATGAATCCACATGTGAACACACGACAGCTTGAACACGAGATAGGCTTTCCTAGAACCAGTGCACATCGTATTCTTACACGTCACCGGTTCCACGCTTACCATGTACACCTACATCAAGAATTGCATGGGAATGATTTCAGAATCGTGTACAGTTCTGTCAGTGAGCACAGCAGCAAATCCTCGCCAACCGAACTTATTCTCCAACGTTCTATTTACCGATGAATGTTCCTTCTCAAACAAAGGACAGGTAAATACAAGGAACATGCATTGTTAGCCCAGCAACACCCCACCATGGCTTAGACAGGTGGAACATCAGCGTCAATGGGGAGTTAACGTCTGGTGAGGGATGCTTGGTACTACAATTATTGGCCCTTGTTTCATCGATGGTAGTCTAAACGGCACAGCGGGTGCCAACTTCCTCAGACGAATTCTTCCTCCTCTTCTGGATGAAGTGCCGCTAAGAACCAGAATGCTTATGTGGTATCAACACGAAGGATGTCCAGCACATAATGCCTTGCGTGCACGACGTGTTCTGAACCGAAGGTATCCTGCCAGATGGATTGGTCGAGGAGGAACAGCTACTTGGCCTGCTAGGTCTCCTGATTTAAATTCTCTGGACTTTTTTCTTTGGGGGTGCATTAAAGACGTTGTCTATCGCGATATTCCAGCAACTCCAGAGGACATGCAGGAACGTATCGTGTTTGCTTGTAATTCTCTTCAGCAGGCAACACCGGAAGCAGTAAATAATTCTTTCATTCAACGAGTCCACCAGTGTATCGGTGCCCAGGGTCACCACTTTGAGCACCTTCGAATGTTCTACTCCTGGGCAATGGCACAGGAGAGTCAAAGTCAATTTTGTGCTAATGATTTTACTTGGTTTTCATTTGTTTTCTGATAACTAACAAGTAGAAGAGTTTGTGATCCTGGGCTCAAAGTCAATGTTGTGTTATGTAATTAATAACGTTGTGTTTCAGTGAATGGTACACTGTGATACATTTTTGAATAGGTCTTTAAGGAGAGGAAATGAATTACCGAATAAAAAATACAGGGTGCCATTTAAAAAAGTCATGCCACTGTTCATATACTTGTAAAAAACAAAGCTACAGCGAAGGCAATGATGCTGATTGATGTCCCCCTGGCGGCTCAAGAACATTTGCTTGAAACATTTTGTAATTTGCATCTGGACAAACAGTTACTTAGTGTGGTCAAGATAAATGGGACACACAGTATACTGTAGCAGTTCTTCCAATGTGTTGTCCAAGTTTCATCGAGCTATGTTACTTGTCAGCGACACATCAGCCGAAAGTTCAAAGACTCGAATTGTTCGCAGTGAACGGAGGGAGACATCTAATCGAAAAGCTGTGGGTGCTGGCATCCGCTATAATGGGGAAACTGATGTATTCTCGACGCAAGCAGCATCTATTGGAACAGACCTCGATCTGAAATTACCGTATACGATGTACTTATGTGAGGACATGAGGCTCAGAAATCATGGATATCAAGAGGTGTGGAACGTGTCCCAACGAACGAGTGCTCGATATTATGCGGCATTACAACCTCAGATTCCTACAAGTCCGAGATTTACGATTTCATTTGGACCGATGAACGATTTTCACCACCATTCGAATCTGCTTTGACTACTGTTATTTTACTCTTCATCTGCGCAGAACCAACATTATTTACGGTTTACCAGCGTGTGAGTCTGAACCTGCATTAGCAGCAGAAGCAGACAATGTCTTTTCGTATCCCAAATTTAACTGTGGAAGATCGGAATTTTTGAAGACATTGATCTCAACTAGCGTCTTCTATTTTGTTTAGCCGAATAACTGGCACCACACAGGGAAGCCGTACCGTACACTGCATGCAAACAAGCTCCACACATCCCCCACACAGTGAGATGATCTATGGCCGATCTCCCACTACTGTATAACGATTGTTCCAGGAATGTAGCAGCTGCAGCAACTGCGACACATCGCCATCCCTTGTCACGGTAATGATGCATGATACCTATACTAACAAATCCAACCTTGCATGAGCTATCGCAGCTAGTAAGCCACTACTGCTCTTACTACCCATCCCACTGTCGCAGAGGTTTTTTTTCCCATGGCACGAGCTATGGCACTTTTTTCCCTCTGCTCTTCAAATCGCTACCCTCACTCGCGTTTCGTCCACTATCTATCACCTGACGGACCGTGTTAATGCATAGTCCTACCCAGACGCACGGACAACATCACAGCCCAGCATCCTGTGATCCACTTACTAGATAACTAACATGTTCTACGGAGGTGACAGTAGAACTTTTGGTTTGGTCACCACGTTGGTGCGGGCGTGGAGGGGCCCCATCTCTAGTAAAGACATTTGCTTTTGTAAAGTGATTGGTAATTTCCTTAAGAGAATAAGAAAGTATCTGTAGATTTTCTTACCATCTCTAATTTTTTTTCTTTGTATATCAATTATGATTACATTTAAGTAATAGTTTGAATTGATAATACGATAATGCCTACCTTATTTCTAGTGCTACTTATTAAACATTTATTGTGGACAGAATAGAAGATGCAGAAGAACCGTGATCGTATACTTTTCAAAAGGCCCATACCAACAGTTCTTCTTCTTCTCCTCCTCCTGCTCCTTCTTCCTAGCACCTTCCCGTTGAAACAGGGTCTGCAGTTTGGGTCATTGCACACCTTTTCTCACAGTATAATGCTTCCTATGGATTTGGACTCCTTAATCTTAAATATGCACACCCTGTAATTTTCAGCGCACACATTCATTGAGAACGCTGTGCAAGAAAATTTAAAACTCCTTGCAAATCAAAACATGCATTTTTAAACTCCATGAGAAACAATGTTCCTGCTGCTTGAACCACCTGCTAGCGATAAACAATGGCCAATGTTCATATTAACTTGTTCATCCATTTCAGGAAAACTGTTGAAAGATGATTCGAACATTGCCTTTGTTGAATTACTTACAGAAATTTAATGGAGTATAAATTAAAATCTGATACATTCTGACACATTTACCATGCGTTACCGATACGCCGGCCGGAGTGGCAAAGCGGTTCTAGGCGCTAAGTCTGTAACCGCGCGACCGCTACGGTCGCAGGTTCGAATCCTGCCTCGGGCATGGATGTGTGTGATGTCCTTAGGTTAGTTAGGTTTAACTAGTTCTAAGTTCTAGGGGAGTGATGACCTGAGAAGTTAAGTCCCATAGTGCTCAGAGCCATTTGAACCATTTGTTACCGAGCACGCCATTTAATCAAGCTAATTAATTCGCGCATATACACGATTTGTTACTTTGAGCAGTTTCACGTGTGTTGTTTTGATTTAACTTGTCGTTTCTTGTTTCCAACGTTTGTCTAGCGTATTGACTGTCCACCGAACTACAGCGGTGTTGATAGTCGTGTGTCCCAGGCTAGGAAGTGTTATGCTATGGCTCCATCGCTTATTCAGATAATCGACCAGTTAGTTGAAATGTTCAATTAATGATCAAATAATTTTTAGTCTAGTTAATTATTCCTGGCTGTGGTTGACGGATCTGGAATTAGCAGTGTTTGAATTTTTTTGTGGGTCACTGTTCGTGTACAATTCAGTAACAGATTCATTATGCAATAATTAACTGGGGTTTTCTGATAACTAATTAGGCTTCTGTGTTGACTTTGTACTGGAATCAGGCTTTTAGCACAGTACGCAACTTCTACATGATACAAGAGAAATAATAATTAATTACGAGAATTTACTGCGGCGTGCTCACATGGTGAGAGTGTTCTTGTGTAACACAATCACCAATATTTTACATCAGTCGTACTTCACCACTGCGACCTCAGTCGTCGAATTCTTCTATGTCGTCGCCATTTAAAATAATCGGACTTTAAAAAATGCTAACTTAGAGAAATGTGTGTGTGCTGCATCACTGCAACACAACTACAGACAATTAGTACAATATGGAACATAAAATTGGTGCATGTGGACGTGCTGGAATATACCGGGTGATCAAAAAGTCAGTATAAATTTGAAAACTTAATAAACCCCGGGCCGGCCGAAGTGGCCGTGCGGTTAAAGGCGCTGCAGTCTGGAACCGCAAGACCGCTACGGTCGCAGGTTCAAATCCTGCCTCGGGCGTGGATGTTTGTGATGTCCTTAGGTTAGTTAGGTTTAACTAGTTCTGAGTTCTAGGAGACTAATGACCTCAGCAGTTGAGTCCCATAGTGCTCAGAGCCATTTGAACCATTTTGAATAAACCCCGGAATAATGTAGATAGAGAGGTAAAAATTGACACACATGCTTGGAATGACATGGGGTTTTATTAGGGAAAAAAAAACACGAAGTTCACAAAATGTCCGACAGATGGCGCTGGACAGCAAAACGTCAGTGACTGCTACCGTGACGGGTGAGAGGTACGCCGATATGTTACAGACTCGCATCACCCCCAGCCTGGCTGATAAACACCTGCTGGAGCGTACGATGTTTATGCAGGATGGCGCTCCACCCCATATTGCTAGAAGCGTGACAGATCTCTTGCGCGCGTCATTTGGTGACGATCGTGTGCTCAGCCACCACTTTCGTCATGCTTGGCCTCCCAGGTCCCCAGACCTCAGTCCGTGCGGTTATTGGCTTTGGGGTTACCTGAAGTCGCAAGTGTATCGTGATCGACCTACATCTCTACGGATGCTGAAAGACAACATCCGACGCCAATGCCTCACCATAACTCCGGACATGCTTTACAGTGCTCTTCAAAACATTATTCCACGACTACAGCTTTTGTTGAGGAATGATGGTGGACATATTGAGCATTTCCTGTAAACATCATCATCTTTGCTTTGTCTTACTTTGTTATGCTAATTATTGCTAATCTGATAAAATGAAGCGCCATCTGTCGGACATTTTTTGAACGTTTGTATTTTTTTGGTTCTAATAAAACCCCATGCTATTCCAAGCATGTGTGTCAAATTGTACCTCTCTATCTACATTATTCCATTATTTATTCAGTTTTCAAATTTGTACTGACTTTTTGATCACCCGGTATCTCCCCAACACATGAAACAGGTGCTCGATGTGATTTAAGTCCTGGGAACAGGCAGACCAGTACACTCGTCACTTACACTTTCGTTCAAAGGCCGCCTCCGCCCGCGCTGTTCGATGCGGACATCTCTACTGTGCAGGCGGAGGTGGTCTTAGAACGTGAGGATATTCGGCGAATGAAATGGACTGCCTGTTCCCCCCGACTTAAGTGCTATCGAGCATTTGTTTCATGTGTTGGGGAGAAATATTACAGGACGTCCACGTGCGCCAACGACCATCTAGTCCAGCAGTTGTAACCACGCAGATGAAGGAATGAAACGTCCTACAACAAGAACTCCTTAGCAGTCTTGTGGTTGCATGGGAGTACGTCTCAGAACATGGACTGCTGCTCGTGGTCACCACACACACTATTAAGAATCATGTTCCCCTTTTGTAATCGCCAGGGGACCGTATTAATTCGCGGTGACTTCACTGTAATTGTTGTCTTTTATCAAAAGTGTAATATCTTTTCGTCTCCTTGCATATTTCTTTCTCTGAACTATACTGTAGCGTATCTGCTGGTAAGCCTTTCGGGATGTGAGGTCGTGGTCCAAGAAACTCTTCTGTTCCTGACGTTTCGTCAAGGACTGCGCTGGACATCCTCAGAGGCGCTCCTCCGCTGAGTCTTGCTGACAGTCCTGGACGAAACGTTAAAGGAACAGAAGACTTTCTTGGACCACGACCTCACATCCAGAGAGGCTTACCAGCAGCTGTGTCAACCGGTACTGAAAGCTTTCGTTCTATAGTGTAGCAGTTCCTTCTAAGTATGTTCCAAGTTTCATGGAGCTATTTTACTTGGTAGTTGTCCGCCCCATGTAGCTGAATGGTCAGCGTGACGGATTGTCAATCCTCTGGGCCCAGGTTCGATTCCCGGCTGGGTCGGGGAATTTTCTCCGCCCAGGGACCGGGTGTTGTGCTGTCCTCATCATCATCCTTTCATCCTCATCGACTTCAGGTATCCGAAGTGGCGTCAGATTGAAAGATCGGCACCCGGCGAATGATCTTCCCGGCGGGGGGCCCTAGCCATACGATAAAATAAAATAATAAAAATAAAACTTCGCAGTTACACATCACGCGAAAGTACTTTCGTAATTAAGTTTAGAGTTCTGTGGTGTTTGTGGCTACAGTACGGAGATACCAACGTACGGTATCTGCAAAAACCAAAGTGGGATTAATAGGCGTGGAAGACCAAGAAACAACAAGACAAAGTTCGAGTTAAGCGGGTTGGATGCCAGAACTGCAGCTTATGACCGTTGGTGTTTAAGTAGCACATCTCGGAAGCAGTGAAGGTCTACTGTGCATGAAAAAATGGTTCAAATGGCTCTGAGCACTATGGGACTCAACTGCTGTGGTCATCAGTCCCCTAGAACTTAGAACTACTTAAACCTAACTAACCTAAGGACATCACACACATCCATGCCCGAGGCAGGATTCGAACCTGCGACCGTAGCAGTCGCACGGTTCCGGACTGCGCGCCTAGAACCGCGAGACCACCGCGGCCGGCTACTTTGCATGAACCACGAAGGTAAATTCTAACAAACTGCACTTCATTCCTCTTCAGATAATGAAGTAGAGGCTTGCTTACCTGCTGTCTCGATTTCCCCGCCGAACTTCTCCTACATAGGCTGCAGCTCCTAACGTGTGATTTAGACAGTGAATTCTGGAGTTGCTTCCGAGTGTAGTATCAGCTCATTTATTAATTCAAACCAACAAATGAGGGCTAGTCTGAACTCATTAATCACAGTAACGACCGTCGAATCTTGATTATAAGTCTTCGAGTACCGTAACTTCCACTAAATAATGCACAGCGTTTACGTGTTCCTTCACTTCAAATCGTCGCCCTATTCAGAGTAAATCTTGGGCTTATTTTCTTAAATGAAATATGGCGCTCGTGATCTCTACATATTTACAGTCTGGATGGCAGTACTAGACTGAGTACAAACGTGCCTGCAGGATAAGCTGAACTTTAACCCACGTTTAACTAAACGAAATAACGACGCCCTGTACACGTATGTCGCCTGTATGAAGGCTGCTTTTGACTCCCTTCGGCAGTGTCTTACCATTTTTCGACTGCCAGCAAAGGGTGCACTTTCAAGGTTGATCGGCTATGTTTGCCAATCACACGTGACATTGATTTAATTATTTTGCTAATTTTTGCACCTCATATTTTAATAACTGACATTGTAGTTCTATAGACATCTTTATGAGTACATTATTCAGCATTGTCAGATTGGTTTCTTAATCATTTAAACATTAAACATTAGTACTACAAGTTATGAGTCTTGGCAACAAATCTGAAAGGGATTCCCTGCTACCTGTCGTCACTCAAGGACAACTTAACCTATTTGATCGATTTCCTACACTCCCGGTCCATATGGGTCTACCACATGTCGCTTTTGGAGTGGTTAACCTTCAAGGGTTTGACAAATGTGCAAAAATCGCGAGAAAAACATACTTGAAAATTCTAGACAAGCATGAAATTTGCAGTGTTGTATTTGATCACCAACACTGCTTGTGCAATGTCATCAATACGTTGCAAGTGTCACTCGTGTTGTGTGTATTTGTGAGAGCACTATCTCGGAGCTAAGCCATTTCGAATGTGAGCAAATAATTGGTGCCTGTGCACTAGGTGCTTACGTAACCAAGGTTTAGTCTTTCAAGAGGCACTGCATCTAAGATTTATTGGACATAGAGGGAAAGCGGAAAAACATCATCCGCTAAGTCATAATGCGGACGGAAGTGTGCGTTGAGTGATCGTGATTGATGGTCGGTGACGAAAAATAAGAGAACGACAGCTGTAAAAGTCACCGCGGAACTGAATATCATGTTCGCGAACCCAGTCCGCACCAAAACACACGAAGAGGGCTCCATAAGCTGGGAATTGCAGGAATCCCAAAACCATTCACCAGTGAAGATTTACTTCACCGTAACAGGAAAAGGTGATGCAGAATCCTTGAAAGCCTCGACTGCGCTGCAAAGGGAGAATGTCATTTGTTGGATGAATCTTGTTGCACAATGTGTCCAACTTCTGGCCGAGTTTAGGCCCAAAGAGTGCAACATGACGGGATTTCGGTGATGATTTAGGCAGACATATCGCGGTATTCCATGGGCCTCATTGTTACTCTGCAAGGTCGCATCACTACCAAGTATTATGTGTCCATTTTGGCTAATGAGGTTCATCCAGTGGTACACTGTTTGTTTCCCAATGGTGGAGTGTTCCCAGACGACATGGTATGTATTCACACGGCATGCTTCGGCCACGACTGGTGACGGGAGCAAGAGGATGAATTGTTGCTTCCCCCTTGGCCGCAAGAGTTCTCAGATGTCAATATTATTGATCATTTGTGGTCTAATTTGGAAAGAAGGGAGCGTGGTCGCTATCCACCTTCATCGTGGTTGCTGAACTCGCCTTTATTTTGCGGAAGCATGATATGATTCCCCTGAAAACCATACAAGCCCTGTATTTATCCATTCAGAGACGATTGGAAGCTGTTTTGAATGTCAACGATTTACGCACACCGTACGATAATGTGATATGTTTTTTGTGTTTCCATATTTTTGTCCATCTCCTGTAGGTTATGTCGAAGATAACGAGATGAGAGACTTCGGTTCACTGGGAGGATGCTAGGTAAATGCAGTCAGTCTGCAAAAGAGACTGATTAATTGTGTGACGCATCTAGTGTGTGAGACCTGTGCGAAAAAGGATTAAGAGGACAAGGCCAGCACTAATGATCACTGATGTGCTTGTCATAATAAAGTATTACGGAAATTCTGATAAAACTTAACAAGTTTACACTACAGCGCGAGCATAAGTATTTACGAAATCATACTTGTAGTGTTCCACACACGACTGGAACTGCAAGAATCCTGAATAATTGCTACAAGGAGAAATACCATTTGCCGAGTGTGAATATAGACTATGAAACATAATGTGTCTCTATACAAGCTGGTGGCTCCCGTACGCGTTCACTGCACTGTGCAGATCCTGATCACAGGGTTTATACGAGGGACTTTCAATAATCAATAAAACGCATTTTTACTCGGCCAGTTTCTGTTGAAAGAATACGGAATTTATTGTGGGACATCAAGGAATATTTCCACTTTAGCCACTATAGTATCATGAAGATCCAATATGTGGCGACGCTATACATCGCTTCCAAAATGGCGTTTGTCACTCAGGTGTGTTTCAAGCTGAGAGCTGTCATTGAGTTTCTTTTGGCGGGAAACCAAAGGACTGCTTAATGTCTTCAGGGAGATGGCAGTGAACAAAAGCAATGGCGTGTGACGAGGGCCTCCCCTCGGGTAGACCGCTCGCCTGGTGCAAGTCTTTCGATTTGACGCCACTTCGACGACTTGCTCGTCGATGGGGATGAAATGATGATGATTAGGACAACACAACACCCAGTCCCTGAGCGGAGAAAATCTCCGACCCAGCCGGGAATCGAACACGGACCCTTAGGATTGACAGTCTCGCGCTGACCACTCAGCTACCGGGGGCTGACAACAAGGTCATTGAACCTTATCCATCTCCAGCGTCCTCGCCTGCCGCACACAGCTGTGACTCCAGCAACGTTAGAATGTGCGGACACAGTCGTTCGAGGTGATCGACGGATCACAATCAAACACCTCACTGCTCGACTGGGTGTCTCTGTTGGTACTGCTGACTCATTCGTCCACCCGTTGGGGTACTGAAAGGTGCATATGACCGCTGTGTTCCTCGCCTCCTAATAGAAGACTATAAAGAGCAAGGAAGGAACAGCTGTGCGGAATTGCTTGCGCGTTACGAAGCTGATACTGACAATATTTTGTCGTATATCATCACAGGCGATGAAACAAGCGTTCATGTAAAGTCATGGCGATGAGTCTTCTGGGGCTCTCAAAGGGGTGTTTTGTTTGATGTCCTCCCTTAGCGTGCAATGATCAACTCTGAGGTGTATTATGCTGATCTCAGAAAACTGAAGAAAGGACTTCAGCGTGTTCGTCGCCAGAAATAATGCAAACGAACTTCTCCATGGCAACGCAAGGCCTCAAGCAAGTCTGCGCATCCGGGAGGAGCTCACAAAACTTCGTTGGACTGTTCTTCTTCTTCGACTGTACAGACCAGATCTCGCACCTTCCATCTGGCCCGTTGAAGGTTGCACTCCACAAGAGGCAGTACGTGGATGATGAGGAAGTTATTTATGTAGCAAGACGATGGCTCCGATGTCGACCAGTACATTGGTACCAAGTGGATTTACAGGCCCTCCCAGTAATGTGACAGAAAATTGCCGCACTGAACGGAGATTATATTGAAAAATAGAGCATTTTAGCTAAAAGAGAGGGGAAGAATATGATGTACTGAAATTCCGAAAAAAACAACCTGCTTCCAGAAAAGAAATATTGCACTACTTTTTGAACACCCCTGTTACTACGGCGCTCTTGCGAGCCTCGGGAACAACGCAAATGAAACATGGAGAACAACGTCAGACTTGTTGAAAGATTGATGAGATTAAAAGTGTAAATGATAATGCCTTCGTCATGTGACTTACTTTGCTTGCTTCTGGGCGCACTATTACAATTTGTAGGTACTACCAAGCGATTCTTCAGTTAGCGTACATATTTCATTGTCAGTGTTATTACTTTGTTGCAACATTACAAAATACATCATGTAAAGGCGTACCGAGTGTACTGTTGATATGAGACATACCATTGTTGTCCTTTCGAAACAAGTTACATTGCAAGTAGTACTACACGTGAATATCATTATATCAATTATTTGATCATACAGGGATCGTCATGTTAATACCTATTACACGGTGTGTTAGAGCACGAGCTGACATTATTATACAGGTTGTCAACAGGGACTAATGACAGTTCTACAACGACGTAAGTTAAGTACATTCTTAGCAGTTAAATCAACAGGGTTATTGGTAACAGAATGTGAGCTGTGTGAATTATTCATAATCCTGCGGCGATTATAAAAGAGCATACACCACATATATTGGTGCCAATAACGCTCTATATATTACTAAACGACTGAAACGGTCGTTTGTTAATGTTGTAGGTCACCTATCTGGAGGCTCCGAGGGTCAATAAAATTTCCTCTTCAGTGTTTGATACAATTATTGACCGAATTTCAAAGCGTAAAATGCTGCCATAATCTACTGGTTAAAGTCGTATAATTTTTCGTTGAAGGTTAGCGCAATATGTCAACTATTAATGTAAGAAACACTGTACGTCTTTAGGCAGTGTAACTCACGGTGTACAAATTACCCAGCGACTTCCGATACACTTTACACACAATTTCAAAGTCTTTTCTCGCTAACATCCCTCACAAAATAATGAAAGAAATGAAGTTCATTCTGTACCACATTTTCGCTGTTCATGCAGTAAAACTTCATTATCAGTATAAAGTTTTAGTTTATTACTTCGTTACTACGAAATCTTTTCGCAACACCTTTTGCAGACAATATCCATGTATACCACTGAATGTACTTGCAAAATTATATCTTTGTACGACACACAGCTCAAGAGATATGTCAACATAAACATTGAGATGAGTGAAAAACTAGCTTTTCTTAAAACGGAGAGTAAATTATCCAGACTACACTCATCCATATGAAGGTTTTACCTGATTAACGTCAAATATTTGACACATCAACTCATTCGTGAAGAATCAAACGTTTGAGGCTGCTTTACATATGTTAGTTAGATTCTTTAAAGAATCAGGTGGCAGAGAGGTTGCTGGTTTAAGAAGTACCTGCCAAATACGTACTTTACTTATGAGGTCACTGCACAAGTATCTTTGGTCCTTGTGTAAAGTTGCTGACAAAGTACACGATACCTTAAATTCATGCCGTGATATGCCACGTAAGTGGTGTTAACGTGACGATTCCTGTATGGTCAGATAAAGAAGATGATCTTCCTTGAAATAAGACAGTCTCGATTGTAAATATGTTTTTTTATTTACAGGAAATGAAGCGTTTCGCTCTTTTGGGGCGTCATAATATTAGACCAGGGTGAAAATGACAATAGCGAGGCATGTGCAGATTAAAATGGGAAAATGGAGCTAATATAAAATGCAAAAGAGGCAAAGTTTCAGGCTGTGCAGACGTCTCTACATTTAATCCTAACTTGAACTTACGTAAGAATTAATTCGTCCATTAATGCCCACAAATGTGATATTCTTGACATCGAGACGACAGGCAGCGCATCTGATTTCGAAACAATAAGAATTGGGTGTTATCAAGTAACAGTCTACTCGGTACAAGTTTTCAGTACATAAATTATGATGTTATAATAGTGCACTAATGATGAAATGTGTGTGTTAACTGCAGAATAAATTGACAGTGGGTGCAGTAGCAATAGTCTAGCTGGTCGGTGTGGCCGAGCGGTTCTAGGCGCTTCAGTCTGGAACCGCGCGACCGCTACGGTTGCAGGTTCGAATCCTGCCTCGGGCATGAATGTGTGTGATGTCCTTAGATTAGTTAGGTTCAAGTAGTTCTAAGTTCTAGGGGACTGATGACCTCAGATGTTAAGTCCCATAGTGCTCAGAGCCATTTGAACCATTTTTTGAATAGTCTGCCGGCCGCGGTGGTCTAGCGGTTCTGGCGCTGCAGTCCGGAACCGCGGGACTGCTACGGTCGCAGGTTCGAATCCTGCCTCGGGCATGGGTGTGTGTGATGTCCTTAGGTTAGTTAGGTTTAAGTAGTTCTAAGTTCTAGGGGACTTATGACCTAAGATGTTGAGTCCCATAGTGCTCAGAGCCATTTGAACCATTTGAATAGTCTACCCAAAACAGAAGATGATAATGGTCAAATGGGAGAAGCATTATCTCCTACTAATAAGAGATTAAAATGAACTGCAGCTAATCATCTTTTGGACCCAGTTCTCTTTACTTCAGTGGCTGCTAAGACAAAATGGGAGAGATATTCTGCACTATGCATGACGCTCTCTCTTCATTTTTGCTTAACCAAAACATGTTCCAGCACTTTTTGGGCCAATTTCAGGTTTTTTTAAATTTATTATTCTATCTGTAAATTGTTGTAGCATGATGCTTCTTGTGGACGTTGTGTGAATTTAGGCTCACAGCTATTTATGTGTACAAAGGTGACAAAAATCGACGTTAAATTTTACAGTTGTTTACATTTAGAGCTGAAAGACACAAGTCACTAAATTAAGACATAGCATAAACTTGGAAAAAACTTGGAAAAAACTCGGTATCATGTGTCTTTAAATGTGTATGGAAAGAAACTTAAAATTAATCGCCTACTAATGGCTCCATAAGATATGAAAATAGCTTTCAGCAAGAATCATTATAACCTGCACAAAAAGTTATGTTAAATTATTTTCATTCAGAGCAATAAACAAAACCTACTGAAGATAGCCCAGGAAGCGCTAAAACGTGTTTCTGTAAAGCAAAAATAAGAAATCCTCTGACGATATGTTCTTCATGTAATACCTTACCTTCTGATGAAGTCACCCTTAGAGGTGACGAAACCTGGTCAAGGTATATAGAAAACCTATGCAATCGGTTGGCTGATTTTTACATATTTTTCAAAAAACAATGAAAAGTACTGCCATTTCTGTCATATATTTTGATTCTCGCATTCTGACTCTTCAAAACCTATAGGGTACTTCCCGTTGACCTGAAATCAAGAAATTTCCTAAGAGGCAGGATTTCACACTACAACCAAAGAAAGAAATCCAAAATTTGTTAGTTTGTAATTATATCAAACGAAAAAAAAAATTGCCGGCCGCGGTGGCCGAGCGGTTCTAGGCGCTTTAGTCCGGAAGCGCGCGGCTGCTACGGTCGCAGGTTCGAATCCTGCCTCGGGCATGGATGTGTGCGATGTCCTTAGGTTAGTCAGGTTTCAGTAGTTCTAAGTTCTATTGGACTGATGACCCCAGATGATAAGTCCCATAGTGCTCAGAGCCATTTGAACCATTTTTTTAAACATTTTTTATCGTTTGTTATCAGACTGACTGTCCCTCCATCTGTTAAGATCCCTTTCTCTCAGGGACGAGCATAAGCATCAAGTTCAATTCATGGCACATGCTGTGGTCTATAGTCCTTTGATGGTGTAAAAACGTTGAACTTTTACGTCAGTGCAATCAAACGAAACGGTTCTTTATGTCAGGTATTTTGACACTCGCAAATTCGCCAATTAAAACGGGTACTTCTCCTTGATGTAGAATCATGAAACTGGAGAGAAGAAAGGTTTCATAGTATAGTATAGTAAATATTTAGAAAATAGTTAATTTGTAATTATACCACACGAAAAAAAACATTTCTCTCGTCATTACTTCAAACTTGAAATTAAAATATTCTCGAAAGCCTTGGAATCTTTGGGACCAATATCTTGCCAATATGAATGTCGATGCCAGGCAAAAATCGTTGTGATCCTCTGTAAGAACTGTCTACACAGATAATTTAGCTTGTAAATAAATCTCAGTGCGTGAGTCCTACTTGTGTCTGGCCAAATGTTTCTTTCCTGCTCTTTTTCACTATGAATACTTGATACTGAAGTTTTATAAGTAATTTTCTATTAGCTAACAAATTTTACAGAAGTCCTATTACGTTACATTGTGTGGGTGTTCAGAATTTACTAGTTTCTTTGTTTGTATAACAACTTTTTTTCCCTTAATTTCTAAAAGATCCTCAACCATTTCAGTTTCCAAAACAACCTTTCTTTCTTTTTTTAAAATTGGTTTATTGTACTGCCTTTTGATCGTTATTAATGCTTTTACATATGGAATACGTGAGTCGGATGCAGATGACACTTGTGCGGAGGTTGGGTAATCCGTGTGTTTATAGATTACTCCGTGAGAGTGTTGATTCTGTAATAACATGTGCGGAAGGTTTTTGAAATTGTAAAAAGGAACTGCAGTTTTACATGGCGAAGCTGGACTGTTTTTACTACGATGTATTGTGGAGATACAACAATGAAATCTTAGGGTGAGCCCCAGAACCATATTTAAAACAATTATGTCGGGAAAATCTTAAGAAGCATATTATTAATATCACTTCGTTTTATTCCGGCTAACGTATTCGCCGTCACTCGTCAAAACAATATAAATATGCAAGTGCAGCTGTGGGTAAAACCTAAGCTAACAATATTTGCTCACCAATACGTAGAGCGCTTTACTGTCACACTGTGCTCCTATTTTCTTTTTAAGTAGCAAATAATTAAAAAAACTGGATTTTTCCCGTTCAATGGAGCTGACTACATTGTTGAAAAAGGTTATTTAGTGATAATTGTTTCATATTTATCTTGTTAATCATATCATGCTCTGTGTAGGGTTTTACTTTGTCCGAATACCGTAAAATTTGAAGCATTTTTCGAAATATCTAGCCTCTTTCGTGGAAGAATCCTCATGGACGCAATAACCAAGTCATCATGGAACATTCATAAAGTATCGCGAAAACAAAATAAACAACGAGACACATGCTCAGCAGCCATAAAAGTACAAATTACACTACTTTAACGTGAATGAACGCGACAAGAATAGTTCATTATCTTAAAATACAACGTACTCCGCAAGGGGTACTCTGTGCTACTGCTAGTTACTCCCCTTTTCTACTCACAAAAAGAGGAGAGAAAAACGATTGTCTGTCTGTTCAGCGCAAAGTCCCAAGCGACTGGAAAGAAAGCACAGGTGGCTCCTATATGTAAGAAAGGTAATTCAACGGTCCCGTAGAATTATATACCAATATCTTTAACAACAGTTTGCTGCGGAATTTTTGAATTTATTTTGAATTCGAATATAATACATTTCCGTAAGACAGAAAATGTTCCGCCCATAAATAGGCAAGAATATCGAAATCAGCGAACGCGTGAAAAATGGTTCAAATGGCTCTGAGCACTATGGGACTCAACATCTTAGGTCATAAGTCCCCTAGAACTTAGAACTACTTAAACCTAACTAACCTAAGGACATCACACACACCCATGCCCGAGGCAGGATTCGAACCTGCGACCGTAGCGGTCGCGCGGTTCCAAACTGATGCGCCTAGAACCGCTCGCCCACCGCGGCCGGCGGCAAATGGTGGTTCAGTAAATAGTCTCAACAGTGTTTCGCGAAAAGAACATCTTCTCGCCAGGTATTCCAATTTGACTTCACGGAGCATTTTCGTAATACTGACGTGTTAATCGAACCTACCGGCAACATATGTCCGAGCTCGTCTCTGAACTACTTCCTTTAATCAGACTTGTTGGGGATCCTAAACACCTGAGAAATACTAAAAAACGACTCATATAAGTGTTCTATATGCAGTCTCCTTTACATGCTAGTTCAAAAAAATGTTCAAATGTGTGTGAAATCTTATGGGACTTAACTGCTAAGGTCATCAGTCCCTAAGCTTACACACTACTTAACCTAAATTATCCTAAGAACAAACACACACACCCATGCCCGAGGTTGGACTCGAACCTCCGCCGGGCCAGCCGCACAGTCCATGGCTGCAGCGCCTGAGACCGCTCGGCTAATCCCGCGCGGCCATGCTAGTTCCACTTCATGAGTTATGCGTTGATGTTTAACCGAACTACCAGCACACCACTAACAACGTATTCGAATGTTACAGGATTGTTTTTCCTACTACCTGCAGCAACTTACATTTTTCACATTTGGAGGAAGCTGCCGTTCATCATACCAAATAAAAATTCTGTTTAAGTCACCGTGTTTCGTCCTGCAGTCATTCAACGATGACACTTCCCCGTACAGTACAGCGTCCTTAGCTAAGTGCTATGTTAACAGACGAATCTAGCTTCCCCTCCCCTACCCCCCACCAAACTTGAACGTCCAAAATTTCTTCCAGAGAAACCTTAACGTTGACGTCCCACCCCGTCCAGTTCAGTTTCATTGCCGGCATGTGTGAAAGCAGCCGCTTGAAATATACTGTGGATTTTTTTGATGTTCTACCTGTGACGTTTTCTAAGCTTGAGGCCGATAAAAAGAAATTCGAAGGGCCTATTCAATTATGTTGCTAATCCAAATAGTGATTTTCATCAATATTATGTGGTGAATTTTAATGGTTGCAGTCAAATCCCAGAGGTCACTGTTGCTATTAGGTTTTTCTAACTGTATATCATGTCAATACTGATCGGTCAAAACAAGTCTTCATAGCACAATATTTGTTACACAGAACAAATCACAGTAGAATTTCGCAGTAACAACAGACATCGCGTATGTTTTTGCTCTGTTACCAACCTACATTTGGACCCCATTCACAGAAATTAAAAGTACTGCAGGTCTATACGATCTACCACCTCATTTGTTTCGTGGTATCCGAGCGGTTCTAGGCGCTACAGTCTGGAACCGCGCGACCGCTACGGTCGCAGATTCGAATCCTCCTTCGGGCATGGATGTGTGTGATGTCCTTAGTTAGGTTTAAGTAGTTCTAAGTTCTAGGGGACTGATGACCTCCATAGTGCTCAGAGCCATTTTTGAACCTGATTTGTTCACCCTGAACTGCCATTTGCCGTATCTTTAAAATCTCTAAACAGACATCCCTCTCCCCATCACGCTTTAGGACATCAAAAAAATCGAAGTGGAAACATAATTTTATTAACAGAATTAAACTGCCTGAAGACTAAGCGCTATTTGAGTTTTATTATCATTTGCTTAAAATAGTTTTCCTTTACATATTTAATTTGTTTGGAAATATGTTAATGTTGTAGCAACCATACTTGAGCCCACTATTTCCACAATCCTGCCTGCCATCTTAGCAAAATAAAATAAACTTGATTTTTTACGAAATTTAAAATGACTGAGAACTGAAGTGTAATACATCTCATCTTAAAAGAACTTTCTTCTTGATTCCGAAGTTGGTCTTAGTTTATGCAAATGTACAATATTTCCAGAGTTATGGATAATTTCGTATTACGATTTATATTCTAGTAATATTAATTCAGACAATGTGCTTAGATTAGAGATATATGTGCAAAATATGATTTTTTATCCTAAAGCATATGATGAATAAATGTTCCAAATCATTCCTTTGAATCTTGATACTGCGAAACTGCTTCCTTTATTAATATACGATGCAATTTTGGAATTACCAAATGAGTAGGCCCCCATGAACCCTATTACGCTACTAAGGGGTATTTAGTCGTTACAGATCCTCAGTTCATGTTAGTACAATATGGGGTGGTGACTTGAACTGGTTTCAATATTCGAAATACGGAGTTCCTACAAGAATCCTAAAGTACTGTCTCGAGAGCATTTTATGGTATCTATGGAATCAGAAAGCAATGGGCTTGCTATGAACACGTCTTGTGTAAGAAAAAGTGGAACTCACGTAATATTATGGTCAAAGATTCTTCATTTGTATTTCCATGTTGTATGTAGTTTCTTTACACTTATTCATGATATTTTACTTCCCTCTTTGCAACTACAAGAAAATGCGTATTTTTGTCAGCAAACGACATATTACCAATGGTACCTAACGAAAATTGTTTTACCACTTGCTACCTTCCTAGATCGAAAAACAGTTCGGTACAAAAAATGTTGATTTTACTTATGGTAGTTCATGGGAATATCATGGAACAAAATCATAAAAAAAATATAATCGTCAAATTCAGTAAAGACATACATCTCCCCCCTTTCCAAGAAAACTCCCATATACACAAAGCATTAACGCACAATAAACATTTACTCGAAGATCAAACAAATTTTGGAAACCAGGCACTGGAAAAAATTGAAAAAAAATCACACAAAAAACTTTCCCTGTCTCATCCTTCGCTCTCTTGGTCCTCACCCTTTTCTTCCAACTCACTCTCCATCCCACTTCTTTACTGTTCACTCATCTTACCCTCCCCTCTCCCCCTCCCCCCCCCCCCACTCCGTCTCCCCAGACCTAGATTTTCAACTCTATCAATCTATTTCTCTTATATGTTAAATAAATGCACAGTAACAAAATTGAATGGAATAACACACAAATAACGAACTGTAAAGAAAATAAGGCACAGTTTTAAATAAAAACTAGTTTTAACATTGGTAACACTATTCAAAAGCATACGTTACATATATAGCCAGAAGGATGCAAATATACCGTGGTTGTGTTTAACATGAAAAATGAATAGTTGCGCAAAATGGTGGGGAATTAGGCTAGAATCAACGGTGACAAATGAATAAATAACTCAAAGACGTGCAAGCAGACGGCGTTTCGTGATGTGATCGAAAAATCAGGCATGAAATACCGTCAACTCCGGGCCGTATGGTGGATGATCAGACACTTCCGATCAAAAACGCTGCAGAAGCGTGCTCATTGCCCCTGCGATGTGCGACCGAGGTTTATCGTGAGGAAGGAAATGCCTGAGTTGTGTGGGCTGCATGAAATCAGGCGAAATCTCGCACAAGCACTCATATTTGGTGGGAGACGCTATTTTCTGGGGGATGGGGGATGTCAAATTAAACACCTTTCAGCTGTCAAATTTCAAATGGACCAAATGGCTCTAAGCACTATGAGACTTCACATCGGAGGTCATCAGTCCCCAAGACTTAGAACTACTTAAACCTAACCAACCTAAGGACATGACACACATCCATGCCTGAGGCAGAATTCGAACCTGCGACCGTAGCAGCAGTGCGGTTCCGGACTGAAGCGCCTAGAACCGCTCGGCTTCAGCGGCCGGCGTTAAATTTCTAATTTTATTTTATTTGGCAACCAGTTTCTGCGTTATACTACACCATCGTCAGGCCCCCTACCGACGTCTAGGAAGAATCTACCTCGGTTGGATCTAAGCAAGGGTCAGCAATACTGGTATTAGTTGATGACAGCTAGCTCTAAATATAGATAAATGTAAATTAATGCAGATGAATAGGCAAAAGAATCCTGTAATGTTTGAGTACTCCATTAGTAGTGTAGCGCTTGACACAGGTACGTTGATTAAATATTTGGGCGTAACATTGCAGAGTGATATGAAGTGGGACAAGAAATTTCAGAGGTGGGCTGCTAGATTTGTTACTGGTAGGTTTGATCATCACGCGAGTGTTACGGAAATGCTTCAGGAACTCGGGTGGTAGTCTCTGAAAGAAAGGAGGCGTTTTTTTCGTGAATCGCTACTGAGGAAATTTAGAGAACCAGCATTTGAGGCCGACTGCAGTACAATTTTACTGCCGCCAACTTATATTTCGCGGAAAGACCACAAAGATAAGAGAGATTAGGGCTCGTGCAGTGGCATATAGGCAGCCATGTTTACTTCGTTCTGTTCGGGAGTGGAACAGGGAGAGAAGATGCTAGTTGTGGTACGAGGTACCCTCCGTTACGCTCCGTATGGTGGATTGCGGAGTATGTATGTAGATGTAGATGATACTTGCTACTTCAAATATCACCTGCCAACTCTGTCGGATTTTAGCGCTTAGATGCGCCAGATCCTCATCAGTAAATACCGGTTTTAATAGATTTTAACATTTATGGTTCACTCTATACGAATGAATCTCTAAGGAACATTTTAAGCCAATAAAAGAATTAGATTAAAAATTTTTCTCTACCCTGTTCTACTCTCTTAAAGCGAAATTTCCCTTTTTTTTTTTTTTTTTTTTTTTTGAGCAGCTGCAGCCTCGGAGGAAGCAACGGACTGCTGTCTGGAGGCTAGGCGGCCGTTACCTGGCGGTGTAGTACTCTATGAAAGAGATGACGAGGTCCAGTGACCGGCTGACGGCGTCCCAGCTGAGCCACGAGTTGCGCCTGGCGGTCATCTGCACCGGCGCTGGGTCCGGCAGCCCCCACCAAGAGTCCAGCGAGAACGAGCGCAGGCTGCCCAGGCCAGGGAGCGAACCCGCGTGCCGGTAGAACAGGTCGCCCACCCGGCTGCGCGACGCCATGCCGAGACTCGACACCGGCCGGTCACCCTAACAGAGGCCTCCGCGTCGCCCGGTAGCCGCTTTGGCTCGGCTCCGCACTTCATGTGTAGCGAGGCGGGTGACGGCGGACTAGCCGCTGGGGGGACTCGTGGCTGCCGTGTGGCTGTCGCGTGCCGCGTGCTCCGCGCATGCGCACTCTGGCGCGTCTCTACACCGGCGCACGTGTTGGGTAGGGCTAGGGATAGGACGGCGACTAGCGGTGACTCGTGCACACAGAGAATTCCTGGAGCTTCTAGTTGCATTTTTCGAGAAGCTCACTCGAAACGGAGCGGCGCACTGTAGGGATGGGAAAAACTGACCGGTTAAAACTCTCTGAATAACAGGTATTTTTCGGTATTTGTCTGGTCTCCGTTATAAAAGGTATTTTATTTTTACTAGTAACGAGTAAAAAAAGATTTAGAAAAAATATCTAAATGGTGCGAAAAGTGGCAGTTGACCCTAAATAATGAAAAGCGTGAGGTCATCCACATGAGTGCTAAAAGGAACTCATTAAACTTCGGTTACACGATAAATCAGTCTAATCTAAAAGCCGTAAATTCAACTAAATGCCTAGGTATTTGTGGTGTGCGTACTGTAAGACCTTCAGTACACACACCATCAGATTATTTCACTTGTCGCTCCAACGAAGTATGTGAGTGTCAGCAATATGTCTCGTGGTCTTTTCGTGGCGTGTTTATCTTCTGCAGTTAGGTCGGACGATAGAAATTCCACTTGCGCGCTTAGAGTAGCAGATTGACGGTAACCAACTTTCAACAGAACTTGATTAATTTTCACACACATTTATTAAAATAATAACAAGCATAAAAATTACTTAACTTGGTTCTGGATGCTGTTTACAATCGACAATCTTAAGTTCCTTCGGTATTGGTACGTTAATCTTATTTTCACATATATCTCTGATACTTGACAAAAGTGTCTATACATTTATCTTCATGGCTAAGTACAGGAATATGGTAATCTTATTAGGCGCAGACTGGAACTTGACTGGTACAGGCAAATGTAGAACTCGTACAGACTGGTACAGACTAATGCAGACTGGTACAGACTAATGCAGACTGGTACAGACTAATGCAGACTGACTAATCTGAGGTCTGTACACTCGTTATAATACCTCGCGCGTTCATGTATCACTGCAAGAGTGCGATCTGCGAGGAGAAAAGGTTCTACATTAGCAGCAATCTCATTGGCTGCGTTACATATTAATACGCGGATCGGCGGAAGCAGAATTTGGTCCGTCTCTATTGCAGCGCCATCTCGTAGTGCGGAGACGGACGAGCGCTGCGCCTGCGCTGTTGCGCTTAGCGGGGCGCGCTCTAGTGGGGAAGTTGTGTATGCGCTGACTACGCAGAACTATGTACACAACAGTATTACAATTACAAACAACTTAAATTGGAAAGAACACATAGAAAATGTTGTGGGGAAGGCTAACCAAAGGCTGCGTTTTATTGGCAGGACACTTAGAAAATGTAACAGACCTACTAACAAGGGAACCTCCACATCGCACCCCCCTCAGATTTAGTTATAAGCTGGCACAGTGGATAGGTCTTGAAAAACTGAACACAGATCAATCAAGAAAACAGGAAGAAGTTGTGTGGAACTATGAAAAAAATAAGCAAAATATACAAACTGAGGAGTCTATGCACAAGATAAGCAACATCAAAGATACTGTGGGCTCAGGAGCACCGTGGTCTCGTGGTTAGCGTGAGCAGCTGCGGAACGAGAGGTCCTTGGTTCAAGTCTTCCCTCGAGTGAAAAGTTTAGTTTTTTATTTTCAGACAATTATCAAAGTTCAGGCACTGACACAGAATCAACCTCGCTCTCCAAAATTCCACGACATGTTCAGATTTGCTTGGACATATGCAGGATTTGACGGTCTACACACGGAAAAATTTGAAAAAGTTAAAAACATATGTTTTGACAGAGCACAGGGAAAACTGTGCGACTGTGAAACTGTTGCATTCCTTTGTTGCAGTTCATGTGACAAACTCTTATGTTTTCATCACTTTTTTGGGAGTGATTATCACATCCACAAAAAATCCTAAATCGGGCAAGGCAGAAGAATCTTTTTACCCATTCGCCAAGAGTACAAGTTACGTGGGTCGACGACATATTCCTGTCATGTGACGCACATGCCGTCACCGGTGACGTATAGAATATGTCAGACGTGTTTTCCTACGGAGGAATCGGTTGATCTATGACCTTGCGATCAAATGTGTTCGGTTCCCATTGGAGAGGCACGTCCTTTCGTCTACTAATCGCACGGTTTTGCGGTGCGGTAGCAAAACACAGACACTAAACTTATTACAGTGAACAGAGACGTCAATGAACGAACGGACAGATCATAACTTCGCGAAAATAAAGAAAGAAAACTTTTCACTCGAGGGAATACTTAAACCAAGGACCTCTCGTTCCGCAGCTGCTCAAGCTAGCCGCGGTACCACGGCGCTCCTGGGCCCACGCTATCCTTGATGTTGCCTATCTTGCGCATGGACTACTCAGTTTGTATATTTTGCTTATTTTTTTCATAGTTTCACACAACTTCTTCCTGTTTTCTCGATTGATCTGTGTTCAGTTTTTCAAGGCCTATCCACTGTGCCAACTTTAAATCTGAGGGGGATGCGATGGAGAGGTTACCTTGTAAGGAGACTGCCTAGACTACGCTTGTCCGTCCTCTTTTAGAATACTGCTGCACTGTGTGGGATCCTTACCAGATACAATCGACGGAGTACATCGAAAGAGTTCAAAGAAGGGCAGCACGTTTTGTATTATCGCGAAATATTGGAGAGAGTGTCACAGAAATGATACAGGATTTGGGCTGGAAATCATTAAAACAAAGGCGTTTTTCGTTGCGCCGGAATCTTCTCACGAAATTCCAATCACCAACTTCCTCCTCCGAATGCGAAAATATTTTGTTGACACCGACCTACATAGGGAGGAACGATCACTACGATAAAATAAGGGAAATCAGAGCTCGTACCGAAAGATATAGGTGTTCATTCTTTCTGCACGCTATACGAGATTGGAATAATAAAGAATTGTGGATGTGGTTCGATGAAAGCTCTGCCAGGCACTTAAATGTGATTTGCAGAATATCGATGTAGACATAGATGAAATGGAATATCAATTAGCCACAGCAGCAGTGCTAAACTGTTTGGTTTATGAGTAAATCTTTTTGAAAGAACGACTGATTTTTATTCGTAAAATTTCCATTGCTGTGAAATAGTGTGTTATTACAGAATGGTAGTACCCAACCTTTCTTAGACCATTACCCCTGAGTGCAGCTAGACATTAGCTAGTACCCGCACCTCCCCCCCCCCCTCCGTCCCCTGCCCCCCGTTGTCTGTTGCCGCCCCCCCCCCTCCTTTCCCTCAACATGAAGATCAACTTTAGCACCTAACTAAACTGAGAATGAAAGACTTTGCTTGGAACAGTTATTTTTAAAATGATGAAAGATGTGAAAGGTGGACGATATTTAGTGTGTGTGTTTTAGAATGAATGATGGAGCAATTTTCGGTGCATCGAAGGTGCTACCCACAACTTCTTCTCAGGTAAGAAAGCTGACTATCCACAGTGAGGGTAGACCAAGCGAGTTCAGATGTGTGCACTATACTTAATGTTTGTGAATCACTTGATTGCTGGACTCCTTACTTCTGAACTGGCACAAATTAGACGACATCAAGCTGCTAATGCTTTGTGTCTAACCAGCTTAATAATAATAATAAATATAATAATAATAATAATAATGCGTACAGCCTTATGTAGCTACTGCTGTGTTGTGCTGTCAATTAATTTACTTATCTTTTTCGAAGCGAGTAAGGAAGAGTGATTTCAGGTGTGCCGCAGGGGAGTATCGTAGAACCGTTGCTATTCACAATATACATAAATGACCTTGTGGATAACATCGGAAGTTCACTGAGGCTTTTTGCGGATGATGCTATAGTATATCGAGAGGTTGTGACAATGAAAAATTGTACTGAAATGCAGGAGGATCTGCAACGAATTGACGCATGGTGCAGGGAATGGCAATTGAATCTCAATGTAGACAAGTGCAATGTGCTGCGAATACATAGAAAGAAAGATCCTTTATGATTTAGCTACAATATAGCAGTTCAGCAACTGGAAGCAGTTAATTCCATAAATTATCTGGTAGTAGGCATTAGGAGCGATTTAAAATGGAACGACCATATAAAATTAATCGTCGGTAAAGCAGATGCCAGACTGACATTCATTGGAAGAATCCTAAGGAAATGCAATCCGAAAACGAAGGAAGTAGGTTACAGTACACTTGTTCGCCCACTGCTTGAATATTGCTCACCAGTGTGGGATCCGTACCAGATAGGGTTGATAGAAGAGATAGAGAAGATCCAACGGAGAGCAGCGCGCTTCGTTACAGGATCATTTAGTAATCACGAAAGCGTTACGGAGTTGATAGATAAACTCCAGTGGAAGACTCTGCAGGAGAGACGCTCAGTAGCTCGGTACGGGCTTTTGTTGAAGTTTCTAGAACATACCTTCACCGAGGAGTCAAGCAGTATATTGCTCCCTCCTACGTATATCTCGCGAAGAGATCATGGGGATAAAATCAGAGAGATTAGAGCGCACACAGAGGCATACCGACAATCTTTCTTTCCACGAACCATACGAGACTGGAATAGAAGGGATAACCGATAGAGGTACTCAAAGTACCCTCCGCCACACACCGTCAAGTGGCTTGCGGAATGTGGATGTAGATGTAGATGTACATGCAATTTGTAGACGACTGCAGGTACAATTTGGACGACTTGGAGAAGACATTTTCTTGAGATATTTAGCACATTTTCTGTGTATGGCTCACTGTCATCATTAGCAATGTACGGGAAAAGCACAACACATATGTGTAGTGGGTGGATTATGTGAGGTACCTGTAACCTCTACCGGATTAATGCTACTAAGAAAGTAATTATTGATAACTTATATAATCAATGTTAGAGTCTTACAGAATTGTGATAATAGTATCGATCCATTGAATGTAATTAAGTTTAGTGACTGAGACAGAATAAAGATGACTCTGAGCACTATAGGACTTAACTTCTGAGGTCATCAGTCCCCGAGACTTAGAACTACTTAAACCTAACTAACCTAAGGACATCACACACATCCATGCCCGAGGCAGGATTCGAAGCTGCGACTGTAGCAGTGGCGCGGTTCCGAACTGAAGCGCCTAGAACCACTCGGCCACCGCGGCCGGCTAGACAGAATAAAATCGTTTAGTTTTTACACCTCAGAAAGTTTTATTTTACCACTCAGAAGGTAATTCTCCCAGGTTGAGAACCACTGAGAAAATAGGAAAAGCGATCAGAGCTATTTTAATAACAATGCAGATAGAAACGAGGAATAAACAAATGGCATAAGAATTGGTGCAGCACTGATGAGACAATAGCCATGTGGTGTGGCCTACTAGTGGCACCTATGTACATGCACGCACAAGATTTGGTCTCTTACTGCCGTCGTCGGAGAGAATTGCACCATCCCTAGTCTGGAAGTATTTTACGAAGTGTGTGTTGATGAAGCACAATGTTTCATTTGTTTTAAAAGATTAAAAACGGGAGGAGCCACAACAAACTTTCGACATAATGTAAGGAGAAAATTTAAAACTTAAGAGCTCATTCATAGTTTACAATAAAAATAGAAATCAACTGATCTGATGCCTGCGTAGCCGCAACATACCTTTATCTGCTTTTTAGCCCTTGAAAACTGACAAATTAACATGAAAAACAGAGTTCTTCAATTTCAGTTTTCATCCTTTAGGACTGACTGGTCGTGAAGTCCAAACAGCGCTATGATCCCAAATAACATCATGATTATTGAGCAGAGTTTCTAATATTACAATCAGTAGAAGAATGCTAGTGGTTTTTTCTAATGATCAACGACTTATCACTTTCTGAGAAAAGCAGCTAACGGTGTATGTTTTTTTATTTGCCTGTTAAATATTTTGATGCTACATGTCATGAATCTGAGGGACTGAAAATGTTTCAATCTTTGTGTGATTTCTACGTTTATTACAGGAAATGACAGTGATAAAACCGAAGAGCGTTTATTTAAGAATCAGGTTATTTTGAGCAGTTTTAACAGTCCGGTTAAACTGACTTTGAAAAAAAAAAACCCTGATATAACCGTGTAAGGTGGCTATAATTTCGCACCTTACAAGCATCCATCCACATACTCTGCTGTGATCTACAACACACAATTAATTATCATGTGATAGGTTGTACATCATATATATGAATATATAAAGAACATTGTCATGTATACTTTGTAAATAATTGTTAACGCTTATTGCATGAAAGGCGACGGAGTGTCTTCATTATCATACTAGTAGAATTTGGAGCGACAGCGTCAGGCAGAACTCAAGCCCTCGATGGAAGACCTACACAGGTGTGTTGGTCCTGCTTAAACACAGGAAGTAGCAAGACGGACGTTGGGACACCTGAACGCTGGAGCACAATAGAGTCGCGACCGGCTGGTGTTTGGCCGGACGGGAAGGATTATACTTTGGAAACTACGTAAATCTTGGATGCAGCTAGAGGAACGAAGAAGCGTCACCTCGGAAACCTCGTAGGCTGGGTTATTTCCAAGGATTTTTACTCAGAAGCGTACTATTGTACAAGTATAGGTTCTTCCTCGCAAACTTTCCGCGCTGGACGACAAAAGACTAAAACATGGATGGTCGGCATTCTGAAGAATCTGTAGAGAGGGAGAAAATTCCGTGGTTTCGGCAATACGATTCGTTTCCGGAATTACGAGAGTGGGGAGCCGAGCCTTGCTGGGAGGCCAGTGCTGGAGAGACGGGGTCTTCCGTTGTGAGCGACCTTGTGTGACGGTCGCTCGATATCAGCTTTGTTGGTACAGACGGACTTGCTGTCTTTGCTCTCAGGAGACTTTATATCTAGAACAGTAAGGCACTGTACTGTTGCGAACCTATACGATTCTGGACTTCACCTCTGTGTTGGAGATCGTCGTGGAGTACGCAGCGTTCAGTAACTGAGAGCACTTCCTCTGCCTATACTTACGTTGAGACGTTATCTGAACTCCGTCCTTGTGGCTGCGAGTTCGCGTTTCTCGTCTGTAGAACACAGAGAGGAGAAGACAGTATTACAGTTTATTAGTCAGAGGACCGCCTTCTGCCGTCCTAGTGTTTGAAAGTGTTTATTTGTGGCTGGAGGTCTTCCATCGTCACAGACGAGTACGAGAACCATCACTTCGACGCACCCGACGCAGTACATACGGCGATATCGCAAATTGCTTTGGCTTCTTAGGGCTATAAAAGCCAAACAGCTGTTATGACGTTAGTTTATTTCCACTGAGGTTCCACACCACCGTATACCATATTTGAAAGTAGTGTCTTCTAATGTTTGGAACGTGGATTACGTCAGTCATTTCGTTATTCATATTAGATTGCGCAGTCATAATAAGGGGCAGAGTTGGACAATTGATTAGTAATTTTACTTAGGAAATGTAAACTTTGTAATATAAAGGTTTTTTAATCTACAATAAATATATAAGCAGGGACAACGTTTATCATTTAGTAGGACTAGTTGCCTTCATCATTCATTTAGATTATAATTTATAGAATTAAGATATCCTAAGATCTGCTTCAGGGGGTAGTCAGACAGGGTCAAATCTTCATTTTAGCGTTTATTATTTTCCGTTGCCCATATTCATTTTACACCCGCCTGGAGTAGCATCTTGGAACAGCAAGCCGGTTGTTTCAGCGATAACTGCCATCCCTGGCACAAAATGGGCCAACTCGCTTTAAAACCTGTACATAATAGAAAAACAGATATTATAAAATCCTAAAAAACTTTATTTCTTTCAGATTCTTTGGGTCGCTGATTTGGAATCCGATTTTGGAACTACAAAATTCACAATGGCGGATCTAATTTGGCGGATCACACATAATAGATTTACCCGATTCAAGTAAAAGTTCGAGAGTAAATTATTGTGAGATCGCTTATAACGAATTAGAAGTCGAAATTTCCGAACTGAAGTGTTTTATTCCGTATTTCACATTTTTCAGTCGAAATCATTGTCACGTTCCTCGCTTGCTTTCAGAAGGGTCGCTGTTGGGTTGTCCACTGGGACATGGTTCCAAGAGCAGATCTTTTATCTTCTTTAGTTTTTGTTTTCTGGTCTCTCGAGATGTACGGATCCGAAGACGCCAGAAGCCAATGGAATACGACGTGCATCGTTTTCTCACGAGAATGCTTGTGTGTAAGATCTTCGTGGTAACACCGCGTATTTTTATTACAAGCTTCCTGCACATCTACAGTCAGCCGACCAGTGGGCAACGGAGGAGCTTCGACTACGGGAATTCGCGCATCAAAATTATGTGGATTGATGTCGGCAGTGGGCATAACTGCAGAATATATTGCGTCTGGCCTTGTTAGCACTAGATTTTCGAGAAATTAACATTTTTTCAGAGTTCTTGATATATACATTTTAGTTCTACAGTTCTCTCTAGTTCTACAGTTCTCTGTACTGAATTTGAATAGTTCTGCAGGGTCCGCAGCTCGTGGTCGTGCGGTAGCGTTCTCGTTTCCCACGTCCGGGTTCCCAGGTTCGGTTCCCGGCGGGGTCAGGGATTTTCTCTGCCTCGTGATGACTGGGTGTTGTGTGATGTCCTTAGGTTAGTTAGGTTTAAGTAGTTCTAAGTTCTATGCGATTGATGAGCATAGATGGTAAGTCCCATAGTGCTCAGAGCCATTTTTGAGTTCTGCAGGATTTCGTGAAAAAAACATTGTTCGGAGAAATTTTAATCTTCTAAAAAATTTATTTGCCAATTTGAGAAAAAAATTATGATGAAAATTCCGTATAGTTCGCTAGGGATTTTATACAAAACCCTAATGACATTTTTTGTGCACACCAAAGTCCATGAGATAAATGCAATAATTAGGGACGCATTTTTACCGTGTGGCACTGCCGCCCGGTAGAAAAAAGACCCTCCAGTAAAAGCGTGCTAATATTTACGCGCAAATACATTTTAACTCTTTAGCTATACTAATAAGGTAGCAGCAGATTCATTCAGAAAAATGGAGCCATGCAGAGAAAATTCTGCGGCCAACGTTTTTGGATATTAGTTCTAAGTCGATATATGTCAGTACACCGGATAAAAACGTCATAACCGTACCTTCTGGAGTGCTACCCATCTTATTATATCCTGACAACTAGGCAGGATCGCTGTAATGTATTAAATAGGTCACAAAAATAATATCTGAAAAATGTGTCGTTATTCGACTCACTGTACCCTGCATACCGTCAGTTGTCACAGCACTTATCATACTGACACAAATATCTGTATGTACCACTGAGATCTACACCGTGCCGGCCGGTGTGGCCGTGCGGTTCTACGCGCTTCAGTTTGGAACCACGTGACCGCTACGGTCGCAGGTTCGCATCCTGCCTCGGGCATGGATGTGTGTGATGTCCTTAGGTTAGTTAGGTTTAAGTAGTTCTAAGTTCTAGGGGACTGATGACCACAGATGTTAAGTCCCATAGTGCTCAGAGCCATTTGAACCATTTGAACCATCTACACCGCAGGACTAAAGTCGGATCGTGCTCCTTTTTTTCCAAGTCAATCCAGGTTTTGAAGCGAGCTGGTCCACCGTGCAGGCAAACGTCACTTCTATATTCTTAGTATATATATAATTTTCTAAGAAAAAAGAACAACGCATCATGAAGGTATTACCCTAATGGGACGGAAATCTGTAGATGTGATGAACATGTACGGACAAACAAATGATCGCAATTTCAGAAAAATTTAATGATTTTTTCAAGGGAAAGAGCTTCAGAAACTGAGCCAGTCAATAATACGTTGGTCCTCCTTTGACCCTTATGCAGTCAGTTATTCGGCCAATCATTGACTTATAGAATTGCTGGACGTCCTCCTGAGGGATTTCGTGCCAAATTCTGTCCAATTGGAACGTTAGATTATCAAAATCCCGAGCTGGTTGGAGAGCCTTTCCCATAATGCTCCAAATGTTCTCAATTGGGGAGAGATCCGGCGATCTTGCTGGCCAAGGTACAGTTTGGTAAGCAGGAAGCGCGGCCTGGAATCTCGCTGACAGGAGTAGAATTGTCTGCAGCCCTGCTTCGAACTGAGCCTTGAGGACCAGCGAAGGCGTGTCTAGAGACGTCCCGGACAGCCTTGGGATACCAACCTGTTGCCTGCCATACAGCCTGACAACCATGAGTGATAGTCTGGGAAGATGATTCTTTTCATAGCAGGATCCCTTCGTTTGTCATCTGTGGCATCCTTACAGCACAGCGGTACGTCGACGATATTGTACGCCCAGTTTTTTTACCTTCCATGTCAAGTCATCCTGGGCTTACATTTCAGGAAGATAATGCCCGCCGTCGCACGGAGAAGGTTTATACATCTACATCTACATTTATACTCCGCAAGCCACCTAACGGTGTGTGGCGGAGGGCCCAATTCGCGCCAAAGTCATATTCCCTCTCCCCCCCCTCCCCCCCCCCTCCTGTACCACTCGCGGATCGTTGACGGAAAAACGACTGTCTGAACGCCTCAGTTCGAGCTCTTATTTCCGTTATCTTCAAGTGTGTTCCACTTCAAGCTTTCTATGAGATTTGTAAAGCTCTCGCGATGGCTAAATGTACCAGTCACGAATTTTGTCGCTCTTCTTTGGACCTTCTCAGTCTCTTGAATCAGACCCAACTGTTAAGGGTTCCATACAGACGAACAATACTCCAAGACTGGACGAACTAACGTATTGTAAGATATTTCCTTTGTTGAAGGACTGCATCCCTTCAGGATTCTACCAATAAATCGCAATCTAGAGTTCGCCTTACCCGTTACATGTGTAATATGATCATTCCATTTGAGATCATTTCGAATAGTCACACCCAGATACTTGACGGAAGTTACCGCTTCCGAAGACTGGGCATTTATTTTGTACTCGTACATTAATGGGGATTTTCACCTTGTTATACGCAGTAGGTCACACTAATATTGAGAGATAACTGCCAGTCATTACACCACGCATTTATTTTCTGCAAATCCTCATTGATTTGTTTACAATTTTCGTGTGATACAACTTTTCTGTAGACTACAACATCATCGGCAAACAGTCTAATGCCACTGTCAATACCATCAACCATATCGTTTACGTAAATCGTAAAAAGCAGAGGACCTATTACGCTGCCCTGGGGCACACCTCAAGTTACGCTTGTTTCTGTTGAAGTCACCCCGTTCAGAACGACATACTGCTTCCTGTCTGCTACAAAACTTTCTATCCAACTGCGTATGTCATCGGATAGACCGTAAGCGCGCGCTTTTTGTAGCAAGCGACAGTGCGGAACTGAGTCGAAGGCCTTTCGGAAGTCGAGAAATATGGCATCAACCTGGGAGTCGGTATCTAGAGCGTATTGTACATCATGTACAAAGAGGGCCAACTGTGTCTCGCATGACCGCTGTTTCCTGTCCATGTCGGCGCAGAAAGAGCGATATTTCTTATATTCAGCTATCTACATTAATTTTTACAACCTCCATACTGTTCTAGACGTTTTGTCAATACACGTTGCCCATCCAAATTTAAAGTGTGTACAGTTGTTTACATCAAATGTTAAGAACTGCTACATTTAAGCTGGTAACAAATATATACTGCCTGGCAAAAATGTTGCACCCAGAAGCGAGGTAGCTTCAAGGGTTGATTTGGATTGGATTGTTTGGGGGAAGAGACCAAACAGCGAGGTCATCGGTCTCATCGGATTTGGGAAGGACGGGGAAGGAAATCGGCCGTGCCGTTTCAAAGGAACCATCCCGACATTTGCCTGGAGCGATTTAGGGAAATCACGGAAAACCTAAATCAGGATGGCCGGACGCGGGATTGAACCGTCGTCCTTCCGATCAAGGGTTGAGATGGTATGTCATGTTACTTTAATGATCACAGTATCGACTCAAATTTACAACGAAATTGGCTACATTAGGCCACTTGTCAGTATGACGTTGCACCATCCTCTGGCTTGGATGCAAGCAGTTGATCGGTTCGGAGGAATGTCATTAGGCCGCTAATACTTTCGTACAGCTAGCTGACTCACAACCTTGTAAATGGTCCTTGCTATCCTAGATACTGCCAGTGGCAAGGTGTTGACTTTAAACTGTTCCCACAGATGCTCTACAGGATACTGGTCTGTTGGTCTTGTTGGCCACGGAAATACCTCAGCATCACGCAGACAGTTCATAAAAATACGTGCTGTGTGTGGACTTGCACTATACTATTGAAAAACGACACCGCGGTACTGTCGTGTGAGAGATAACACATGAGGAAGCAGTACGTCCGCGACCTATTGCTGTACCATGAGAGTCCCCTCTACCGTGACCTGTCAAACAAAAATTGTTTACATCTACATCTAATTTTACATTTGTGATCTCCTCGGGAGGTATAAGTAGGGGGACGCAATATATTCGGTACCTCATCCAGAAACGCACCCTCTCGAAACCTGGACAGCAAGCTAAACCGCGATGCAGAGCGCCTCTCTTGCAGAGTCTGCCACTTGAGTTTTCTCCCTTAAACTGTTTGTCAAACCCTTCCTTGGCCAGAAAGGTCGGCGATTCTTTCCATAACTGGGGACATTTGGAGCATTACGGACAGCGCCCTCCAACCTACTCGGGATTAGCGCCAATTGACCTGAATTCGGCACGATATACCTCAAGAGGACATCCAACAACTGTGTCAATAATATATGAAGATGGTATCTGTTCTTTCGGACATATCCGAAAGAACAGATACCGATCTTCACGTAGTTAAGGCTAACCAGCCATTGACCTTCTTCTGTGCGGATGCACACGTATTGCCCTGACTCTTACGGGCTCTTACTCTGCCGCGAGTAAAGAGTGTAATGGGCAGGGGCACTACGAATGTAGTGTGTGGACATTAAGTTGGTAATGTGGGTCTCACAGGGAGCGTGCAAGGGATAAGTCCCTGCAGTCGCACTATCCTTTGTGCCCTCGGTGGCTCAGATGGGTCGAGCGTCTGGCATGTAAGCAGGAGATTTCGGGTTCGAGTACCGGTCGGGGCACACATTTTCGACTGTCTCCGTTGATGTATATCAACACCTGTCGGCAACGTAGGGTATTGATTTAATTATAGTTCCATTCTGTCAATAATGTCATGCCGAGTAACTGTCTACGTAAGAGCCAAAGGTAGACCAACGCGTTATTGGCTTGCTCAGTTTGTGAAGCTCTTTCTCTAAATCATACAATTTTTCTGAAATTGTGTTAATTTGTTTTTATATACATGTAAATTACATCTACCGGTTTGCGTCCCATTCGAAAAATTTCTTCGAAGTGCACCTATCTTTTTGTCTTAGAATGTATATATGTTTTGCACGATTTCACTGTAACACGGCAAACGTGTTGGATGATAGTAAGTGGCTCTGAGCAGTATGAGACTTAACATCTGAGATCATCAGACCCCTAGAACTTCAAACTACGTTAACCTAAGGACATCACACACATCCATGCCCGAGGCAGGATTCGAAACTGCGACCGTAGCAGCAGCGCGGTTTCGGACTGAAGCGCCTAGAACCGCTCGGCCACAACGGCCGGCGATGATAGTGCGTGCGTATCTATGTTGTGGATATACCTTCAACTGGAACATTGGACAGCAGGAATTGTCCTTAGTTGGAGGAAATCGAGGAATAGAAACTGATCTTGTCGCCACCGATATAGAGTCGCTTTACTTCGCATTTTCTTCGCTCTCAACCGCCCGATAAAGTGAACCAGTGCTTACAAAGTACTCACCGACATATAGGCGAAGTTTGTAAAGAGCGGAATATTTGCTTTTAGTATCTCTTCATCAACACTGCCACACGTATTACGACGCAAAAAGCAAACAGGTAAACAGGGTTGCGCTTCTTTCTTGCATTTCGTCTTTGTTGCAAAATAATGGCGGCTGCGCGCGGTAGTCCATGGTAGCGGAGCGGAGATATTCAACAGGAAGGTAAGGCGTGCGTCTTTTTCTCTTGCTGCGAATGAAAGGAAGCAGGAGCACCACGACGTGCTGCAACTTCACAAAAAAACGAACATCGGCAGTGTCCGGTGGTGAAAAGGAGCGAGGGAGATGTTCGCGTGAGGAGAAAGGTGTATGCTGCTAGACGAATGACTCGTCTTGTGTGTGAGGCGAAGGATGTCGCACACAAGACGCACAATTTAATAAATGAATGGATTACTGCAGCTTCGTTTTCTGCCCCTTAGAAGCACGCTTGTCCGCCTAGCAAGTTCGTACCGCATTGCTTGGGCGTGCACTGTTTGAACTATGTTAAAATGTTATAAACGAAATAAATTTCCTGAATGTGTCCGAGATCATTTTGGAGATATTGTGAGTAAAAGCGTCTTGGTCGCTTAATATATATCTCAATTTTATAACGTAACTGCTGCCCGACCTAAGCGTAGTTTTTCTTGATTCCGACACCGAAAGTTGTTTTACAAGTTTTAAACTGAGATCTGATGACGAAAATATCCGCAATGACAGTATATATTAAACTTCTTGGCACATTAAAACTGTGTTCCGGACCGAGACTCTAACTCGGGCCCTTTGCCTTTCGCGGGCAAGCTCTCTACCAACTTTTTTTAAAATCTCATTTTGTTCGTGATTGTTCGTTCTATTTGTGCGGCGCAGAAGCCCAATAACGCTTGTTCAAGTTCATCGTCGTTCCACTAAATCAATTTTTTTTAATTATACAGGGCGATTAATCCTCTGACTGAACATGCTGGCTACCGTGCCGGCGACCAACTATCACACGCCCTTTCCTCACAGCTTTACCTCCGCCAGTACCTCGTCTTCTACCTTCCAAACTTCACAGAAGCTCTACTGCGAAACTCGCAAAACTAGTTTACAATCAACTTAATGACAGTTGTAAATGAAACGTATTTCTCAATGAGTTGGTATCCATTTTTGAAAGTAGTTGCCTGCTTATGGAATATCGTCTCCATTGTGCGACTGGATTCGTAATTTATTGTGAGAGTGTTCACAGTTCGTACTAATTGATCGAATATCACCAACTAAAACAGAAGTGATATTTGACGTTCCCCAAGGTAGTGTTGTAGGCGCACTGCTGTTTATTATCTATATAAACAATTTAAGAGACAATCTGAACAGCCGTCTTAGGTTGTTTGCAGATGATGCTGTCGTTTATCGTCTAGTAATGTCGTCAGAAGATCAAAACAAATTGCAAATCGATTTAGAAAAGATATCTGTATTGTGCGAAAATTGGCAATTGACCCTACATAATAAGAAGTGTGAGGTAATTCACATGAGTGCTGAAAGGACTTCGGTTACACGATAAATCAGTCAAATCTAAAGGCCGTAAATTCAACTAAACACCTAGGAATTACAATTACGAACAACTTATTTGAAAAGAGCACATAGAAAATGTTGCAGGGATGGCAAACCAAAGACCGCGTTTTATTGGCAGAATGCTTAGAATATGTAGCAGATTTACTAAGGAGACTGTCTACACTACGCTTGTCTGCCCTCCTTTGGAGTACTGCTGCGTGGTGTGGGATCCTTACCAGATAGGATTTACGGAGCGCAGCGAGAAAACTCAAAGCAGAGCAGCACGTTTTGTATTATCTCGAAATAGGAGAGAGCGTATCACTGGCATGACACAGGATATGGGATGGACATGATTAACAAAAAGGCGTTTCTCGTTGCGGCGGTATCTTCTCACGAAATTTCAGTCAACAACTTTTTCCTCATAATGCAAAAATATTTTGTTGACGCCGACCTACATAGGAAGAAACGATTATCATAGTAAAATAAGGGAAATCAGAGCACGCACGGAAAGATATGAGTGTTCGTTTTTTTCTTGCGACATTGGAATAGCAGACAATTATTGCGAAGACGGTTCGATGAAGCCTCTGCCAGGCACTTAGTGTGATTTGCGGAGTATTGATGTAGATGTAGATGTAGTTTCCCTAAAAAACTATTTACATCTAATAACGGGAAATCCTTACGGAAACCTAGAAACAATAAGGTACCAGGCTCTATAAAAATGCACATCTTGTCTGATATCGACAGATCAGTTAATAAAATGAAATCAATGTGGAGAGACAGGGAAAGAAGCCACACAAGATGACATTATTTCTACTAAAAAGATTAGGAGAACTGTGAAATATAGTTTGTATAGTGAGTATAGTGAGTACAGTTTGTATGATAAGTACACAACTGGCCATTCAAATTGCTACACCACGAAGATGACGTGCTACAGACGCGAAATTTAACCGACAGGAAGAAGATGCTGTGATATGCAAATGAATAGCTTTCCACAGCATACACAAAAGGTTGGCGCCGGTGGCGACATCTACAACATGGTGACATGAGTAAAGTTTCCAACCGATTTCTCATACACAAACAGCAGTTGACCGGTGTTGCCTGGTGAAACGTTGTTGTGATGCCTCGTGTAAGAAGGAGGAATGCGTACCATCACGTTTCCGACTTTGATAAAGGTCGGATTGTAGCCTATCGCCGTTGCGGTTAATCGTATCGCGACATTGATGCTCGCGTTGGACGAGATCCAATGACTGTTAGCAGAATATGGAATCGGTGGGTTCAGGAGGGTAATACGGAACGCCGTGCTGGATCCCAACGGCCTCGTATCACTTGCAGTCGAGATGACATCTTATCCGCATGGCTGTAACGGATCGTGCAGCCACGTCTCGATCCTCGAGTCAACAGATGGAGACGTTTGCAAGACAAAAACCATCTGCACGAATAGTTCGACGACGTTTGCAGCAGCATTTACTATCAGCTCGGAGACCATGGCTGCGGTTACCCTTGACGCTGCATCACAGACAGGAGTGCCTGCGATGGTGTACTCAACGACGAACCTGGGTGCACGAATGGCAAAACGCCATTTTTTCGGATGAATCCAGGTTCTGTTTACAGCATCATGATGGTCGCATCCATGTTTGGCGACATCGCGGTGAACGCACATTGGCAGCGTGTATTCGTCATCACCATACTGATGTATCACCGGGCGTGATGGTATGGGGTGCCATTGGTTACACGTCTCGGTCATCTCTTGTTCGCATTGACGGCACTTTGAACAGTGGACGTTACATTTCAGTTGTGTTACGACCCGTGGCTCTATCCTTCATTCGATCCCTGCGAAACCCTACATTTCAGCAGGATAATGCACGACCGCATGTTGCAGGTTTGTACGGGCTTTTCTGGATACAGAAAATGTTCGACTTCTGCCCTGGCCAACACATTCTCCAGATCTCTCACCAATTGAAAACGTCTGGTCAATGGTGGTCGAGCAACTGGCTCGTCACAATACGCCAGTCACTGCTCTTGCATTAGCACACTGGACTCGCATTCAGGAGGACGACAGTTCAATCCCGTCTCCAACCATCCTGCTTTAGGTTTTCCGTGATTTCCCTAAATCGTTTCAGGCAAATGCCGGGATGGTTCCTTTGAAAAGGCACGGCCGCTTTCCTTCACAATCCTTCCCTAACCCAAGCTTGCGCTCCGTCTCTAATGACCACGTTGTCGACGGGACGTTAAACACTAACCACCTACCTACCTACTACTCTTGAAGAACTGTGGTATCGTGTTGAAGCTGCATGGGCAGCTGTACCTGTACACGCCATCCAATCTCTGTTTGACTCAATGCCCAGACGTATCAAGGCCGTTATTACGGCCAGAGGTGGTTGTTCTGGGTACTGATTTCTCAGGATCTATGTACCCAAATTGCGTGAATTGCAATCACATGTCAGTTCTAGTATAATATATTTGTTCAGTGAATAACCGTTTATCATCTGCATTTCTTCTTGGTGTAGCAATTTTAATGGCCTGTAGTGTATAATTTGTTTATTAAGTGTAATTTGTATAATGAGTATATTTTGTGTAATAAATACAGTTTGTAAATGTAGTTCGTGAGCAACATAGATTTTTAACGATTACGTTTTACAAACAGGTGTGCAAAGTCGTGTAAATAGCTCAAAGAGAAAGCAATAAACAGGAGATTGAGTGAAGTAAAAATCAATCTAAGTTCTTTATCTGAAATAAGACATATCAGCATGACTGAAAGACAAAAAGATTATATGGAGTAGGCAATATCCTTAATAAGACTAAAAATATTGTATGTTCCAAGGCACTTATGCAACGCACCTTTAATTTAGGAATTTTCCCGTAGCACACTGGACTTGCATTCGGGAGGACGACTGTTCAAACCCGAGTCCGGCCATTCTGATTTAGGTTTTCTGCGATTTCCCTAAATCTCTTCAGGCAAATGCCAGGATGGTTCTTTTGAAAGGGCACGGGCGATCTTGCCTATCCTTCTACACTCCGATGGGCCGATGACCTCGCTGTTTGGTCTCCTCCCCCAAATTAATAAATCAACCAACTTTTGCCAGAAAGATTGAAATATGCCTCTGTCAGGCCTTTATATAACAATAGTAACCACACAGACGTCAGTAACTACCTCCCAGTTTAATTGCTTATGTCATTTTCTAAAATGTTTGAGGAGTTAATGCAAGCCAGGGCTGTCACCTACCATTGTAGTAAGGGTATATATGGGCATAATTTGGATTTTAAAAGGGCCACTCCACTGGGTCAGCTATTCATATATTTATTGAGCACATATAAAATCTTTAAAAATGAAATATCACCAATTGGGATCTTCTGTGGCATCAACAGTGACTCGGGAACACGGTTGGAAGCAGACCGTTAATCAATGACACCGAGAAAATATGAGAGATGTTAACTGTATTACGGTATCATGTAATTACCATAAAGGTGAATAGAAAATATTGGAATGACTGTAGGCACAGTGTGTGTGTGTTGCTTTGCTTGTTATTCCCAGTAGAAGAATGGACTTTTTGGATGTATTATCTCCATCGCTGTTAGAATCTACGAATCCGTGAATACTGATTGTGGTACACAGACGCTAAAAAACTGCGCCGCTATTAAGAAACAATCTGTAAAGTATGATATTTACATCCAATACGATTGATTGTAATAGAACAAATAACTTTTTTTCTGGGAAACACTTGGCAGTTTCTGAAGCCACCACAACCTGTCGACCAGCGAAGCATGCATTGCGGAAAAGTATGGCAGAATATTAACTAACAAGGAATTTATGATAAACTTATTGGAGGGTTTTCGCTGCAAGCCATATTGAGCCAAACATACGGCTCAACGTCACACATTACTGAAAGAAACTTTACTGGCCGTCCTCGTACAACACCTTTTCAAGAGGTGATGGATGATGTATCTGCTACTGCCGTGAGAATTTTGTAGATCTCACTGGGCGATTTTTTATTTTATTTTTTATTTTTATTACGACTCTGTCGTGCCCTTAGCTCTGTTATCTCCAACGATTGTACAGCAGTGTTACTGAGGGGCGAGGGGGTCGGTTCAGCCTGTTGTCTTCTGAGCGAGGTGAATGGGAGAATGATTTAGCTGATGGTAAATTCCGGAGATAATATCTGCGGGAGAGAAAAGATGACTGTTAACTCGAAAGCACTTAGATGCCGCCTAGAAATTTGAAAAGGAAATGAAAGTTCACGGAGAAGAAACGGAAAGTGAGGTTTGCAGATGACAGTGATTGTGTCGAAGCCGGCAGAAGATTAGGAAGAACAGTTGAACCGAATGGACCGTGCCTAGAAAAGAGATTACAAAATGAGCAACAAAAATAAAACAGAGGTAACGAAATGTGGTCGAATTAAATCAAGCAATATTGACGGAATTAGATTATGAAAAGAGGCACATGAGTTTAGTTATTTAGGTCGCAAAATAACCGACGTAGAGAGGATGTAAATGTAGATAGAAATTAAAGTATGACAGAGAGAAATCTGTTGACGTCGGAAGCTGCTTCATGCTTTCGGAAGTCTTCCTTGAATTTATTTGTCTGGCGTGTAGACTTGTACATAAGCGAAAAATGGAGGATAAACAATTCAGAGAAGATGGGAATAGAAGCTTTTGTATTTTGTTTCTTTAATCTCAGTCTACGCAGTAGCTATTCCGAGACTTGCACTGGATAAAATAGTGCGGAGAGTTGCATCAAACCGGTTTCTGGGCTGAAGACCACACAGGAGCAGCAGCATAAACGGCTGTCTTCTTGAGAGGCTTTGCGGTCGGAATAGCCTCTGCCAATCGTAATTCTGTCCGAAAATTGAGCAGATCAGGCTGAGACAATTTCGTCCTCCGGTTCTGATGCCATCCTGCAGGTTAATGTAACTGCTTATCACTGTGTGCGATATTAAGTGTTCGTTGCGGCAAGGTGGCTAGAAGAGCTAGATATACTAATATTGCTAAAACACATTTGTACGACAAAACATTGTCCTTTCCAACAGTAACAGTGTATTTTGATTAGCGATACGACTTAATTCATAATATGAAAGCAATAAATACCGTGCTGCTTTCGTATGAAGTCAAAAAACATGTTGTACGGTTATCCAAATGTTTCCTCTGTAAAATGTTGCTAACTATTTAGAAAAATGAATAGTTTATGTAAACCTGCAATATTACAGTGATTGGCACTGAAAAATATTTCCTTCAAGAGTAATTTTACTCATTTTCACGTGTCTATTGGCTGTGATACTTGTTTAACAGTTCTTACAGTTACCAAATGCGTTACTTTAGCATTGCTCGACTCATTTGACGTATTTGATCGATTTTTCAAATGAAAACAGATGTCTGAAATTTTTGAAGGCTTTAGAGACGGTTTTTCTTTTTTCTTTCCCAAGCGTCTTGCAGTCATATCTGAGATATCCTTCTGGGAGAAAAATAAAAGTCCTCCGCTCAGGCTGACCTTGTTTATATTCGCATACTTTAATTCAATCTCGTTGTTACAAATTAAAATGTATCTCTTCTTCAAGCAAGTAAGTGTGTGTGTGTGTGTGTGTGTGTGTGTGTGTGTGTGTGTGTGTATTACTTCATAAATGAAAATATGTTTAAAATTTTTTTTTGACTAACTTCACATCCATTACGATCAATCCACTTTGGATCTGTGGAAGTCACATTAGCATACTCATATTTGTCTTTCATTGTTTTTCTGAAATGTTCTACATTGTGGAAGATCTCCTCAATATGATCAATTGGAATGGAAAGTGCATCTAATCTAATCAGAAAGGATATGTTTATGGTGTTGGGATAGCAACCAGCCACAAATTTACTTTCAGTTCCTTTATTCAAAGGGTACCGCTACCGGTTTTGAATCGTTATGATTCATCTACAGACGGTTTACATGCTTTCCTTATAACATGTGGTGCGTTTTTTACAGTTTAACTGTCGTGAAACGTCGGTTTGGAGTGTTTGTTTTCATAACATTCGTCCAACGGATGAGAATATATTCCCACTGCATTCTTATTGTTGCACACGTAAATTTTTCTCACTGAACACTTTAGATTTGTCACTGAAAAGATTTCTACCACGCACCACATGCATGTATCAAAAGATGTATGTATCAAAAGATGTTGTGCGTGGTAGAAATCTTTTCAGTGACAAATCTAAAGTGTTCAGTGAGAAAAATTTACGTGTGCAACAATAAGAATGCAGTGGGAATGTATTCTCATCCGTTGGACGAATGTTATGAAAACAAACACTCCAAACCGACGTTTCACGACAATTAATCTGTAAAAAACGCACCACATGTTATAAGGAAAGCGTGTAAACCGTCTCTAGATGAATCATAACTATTCAAAACCGGTAGCGGTACCCTTTGCATAAAGGAACTGAAAGTAAATTTGTGGCTGGTTGCTGTCCCAACACCATAAACATTTGTCTTCAAGTAACAGCCACGGTCTCCAACAATATCATATGACAAAATTGCATTAAGGATATGTTTATTTTAGGGGAATGATGTAAGGTAATTTAGTGGAAGTACTGACTTTCGACAGCTACAACCTTTTCTCACTTCTGGTAACAAACGCATTCCGCGATAAAAAATATCAGGTTCTTTTTATTTGATCTACTCGTGGAACCAGTTTTCGGGATCGTTAAAAAATGTTAAGTATTGTTGCGAAAGGGCATAGCATCTACTAAAAAAGTAGTTGAAAGGGGAGATGCATGGTGGATAACGCGGGTGGGTTAAGACAGCCAATTTACATCCCTTCAAGGTTTCCTTCACTCAGTTTGTAACACATCTTTTCACATTGTCACGAAGAAGAACGTCTTTGTCATTTCCCTGAGTGTATGGTGGGACTTTATCTGTAGGTGCGCTATTCAAATTGAGTAATAGTGCGTCGTTATGTTCAACGCCACTGTTTCACCCGCTTGCAGCAACTTACGGTGCATTACACGGTTGAGGACGCATTTTATCAGTCGCCTTAAAATCGTTGTCTTTGAATCATCGAAACCGTTCTCTGCACGTCGTTTCCGAAAAAGCATGTTTTCCCCTCGCTTCCAGTCGCAAAGGATAACTTTCCACAGCAGATTTTTTGAGATGAAACCAGATGAGTAACACTTCTCGCAAATCTTGTTTTGTAGGTATGAAATCCGACACGTTTAAGACACTAACTAAGTATGTTCTTTGGCTGCGCTCAAAAGTCACACACAAATGAGAAAGCCTAATGTTTCTACTATTATAAATGTATCTCTACGTCATAGCGAGAATAAATTCAAGCTCCCTGTACGACGTATGTTTTTTGTGATCCGATCTGTTACGGAACTTAACAAATACCAAAAAGTTAATAATATATGTGGTCAGCGCACAGAATGACCGCGAGCATCGGACTTCGTCGGTGAGGCAAACGAAGAATTTTTGAGTATTGTATATTCAAATTCGATGGCCAGAATACTGAGACAAGACAAAAACATGGTTCAAATGGCTCTGAGCACTATGGGGCTCAACATCTGAGGTCATCAATCCCCTAGAACTTAGAACTACTTAAACCTAACTAAGCTAAGGACATCACACACATCCATGCCCGAGGCAGGATTCGAACGTGCGACCGTAGTGGTCGCGCGGTTCCCGACTGAAGCCCCTAGAACTGCTCGGTCACACCAGCCGGCGAGCCAAGACATGAATCCAAAGTAAACAAAGAGGGTATGCTGTTGTAATGTAACGTGAGAGAATGAATACTTTTGTATCACTGGATATATGGTGTTTCGTTTATCTATCGAAAGAATAACTGAATAGGTCTAATTAAAATCGTCCAGCTAACACACTCTCTCGCTATTGCAGTTATACTGTTGCGATGTGAATTACTCTTGTGTAAAGGTTTTCCAGTTTACCTACTCGGTAAATAGATAGTGCTGCACTTCTTTCTGAAAATCAAGATATAGTCGGTCCAATATGAGTGCAATGGTTGCCCGAGTTACAATAGTTGACTTACGTCACTAGCGAAACTCTTATACTGACCCTTTTTTGTTTATTCAAATTAAAGACTTTTATTAAATTTGTTACAAGAAAGGAAAATGCCTGTAACCTGAGTAATGTAAGGTAACAAACGTTTGGTTACATTGCGTTTTGTTATTTGAATCAGTCGGCATAAATTCGTTATTTACATTCTCTCTTAAGTTTTTATAATGCTCAGTATCGTCTCCTGCTTAATAGTTTATTACATAATCCTTTTCGTGCACGTGATCTCATAGGAGACATCATATTTCATTTTTTGACTGCAAAAGTTCCGTGACTATTATGCGACGTAAGGTTTGTCCCTTAGAGCTGTGTAGATGTCATCATGGAAGTACTCAGCGCATAAAAATTTCCTCGAAAGCTACCATCCTGTTTCCTTTGTTGTATATCATTCCCTCGCCTGTTATAAGGAAAGCGAGAGAGGACGGACGCACTGAGACTGAAGGAACTAGGGCTTGTGTGGAAAGCGCGGCGCCAAGCGAGAGCGCCGGTGTTTACCTGATGGGAGCTACGCTGGCAAGAGAGGTTAGCTTCGTCGATGGAGGAAGTACGAGGCACAGTGACTCAAAGCAGACATCGGCGCATTAACGTGTCTCAAGTAGCCGGATACGTAAAGTGTTAATGCAGCCGCTGGATGAATGGAAAAATTACAGAAGGGAGTGTCATTCTTCAATATTATAGGCCTATCATCTTCGTCGAATATTAACTTATGGTGCGCCGGTATCACATTGGTCATCCTCGTGGTTAAAGCCTCATCATCAGTGAATTATGCGGTCTTTGATTTATAGATTAAATGATTACCAGAGTGTGTTGTGGTACAGGCACTCGTGAAGTGAGGGTTCTCACTGGTTACGGAATTATCTGCCGCTCATTTGTGTCTAGTTGTGTGTTAATCACGACGGTAAACCGCTTATAGGGACCGAGATGTCAAGGGTCTACATTCTAAACTATTTGTCGTGTAAAAAGAGTTATTTCTGGTCTCTGATACTAAACTGTTTCAGGTTTAAGAGCCAACATTGTCTTGTATTTACGTGGAATGAGGTGGATGGGTGGAGAATATCGTTGGACGAGGCGTGTGGTGAAGCATCGGTAGTGACTCAAGCAGACGTTACTAAAAGGGATCAATGCTCTAATTGTATCCAAACCAACGTCAGTAAATATTAAGATCATTTGTTTATCATCGAGTCTTCCGTAAGTCCTGAACAAAATTTGTGTATTCACTTCTACATTCTCGTAAATTTAAAGTTTGATAGTGGTCTCGTAATGCTTATTCTGCCTCGTGAGTAAAAGTGGAAACGAGGACGCTGATTATCAGTTTAAGTAAGATTAAGACAATTAAAAATGTCTAAAGCAGAACAATAATTGAAAGTTGTTAAGGCTTTCGTGGCCACTTGTTGACAAACTGCCTATTGGCTTCTGTCTCGGGTTCTTCGGCCGACGTTCATCTAATGATTTTTCTGACGTTTCGCCAGCACGAGTGGCTGGCATTGTCAAAGCTTCACCCTCCATTGCCGGCAATGGAGGGTGAAGCTTTGACAATGCCAGCCACTCGTGCTGGCGAAACGTCAGAAAAATCATTAGATGAACGTCGGCCGAAGAACCCGAGACAGAAGCCAATAGGCAGTTTGTCAATAATTGAAAGACTTTCATAGATGGTTCCATTTTTAAGACCTTAAATTGTGCTAGTGTCAGTACTGGTATGGTTGTACATGTTTTCTTTCTTTTTTTTAAAAATATTGGTTTCCTTATCGAAGTAATTTCGTTGGAAGAGTTTGCGCTGTATTGGATAATTGTATTGAGTATTGTTGCGTTATCAGTGAAAATTTGGCGTGATTTTATAATTTGAAAAAGACGTTTGAAGTGTTAAAGTTGTCCGTACTCAGTCACAAACGCTGCTCCCCTTTTCCACTATGGCCCAGATACCTGTAACAATAGTATATGTAAAACGCTCAACTTACGTCACTACAATAAGTTGTTGGAAGTGAACATTGTCGCGCTAAGTAGCCGCGCGGTTTGAAGCGTCCTGTCACGGAGTGCGTGGCCTCTCCCGCCGGAGGTTCGAGTCCTCTCCCGGGCGTGTGTGTGTGTGTGTGTGTGTGTGTGTGTGTGTGTGTGTACTGTTCTTAGCGCTCAACGCCGAGGTTAGCAGAGGATAGTGTATTCGCCTCGTAGTATACAGGGTGTTACAAAAAGGTACGGCCAAACTTTCAGGAAACATTCCTCACACACAAAGAAAGAAAATATGTTATGTGAACATGTGTCCGGAAACGCTTACTTTCCATGTTAGAGCTCATTTTATTACTTCTCTTCAAATCACATTAATCATGGAATGGAAACACACAGCAACAGAACGTACCAGCGTGACTTCAAACACTTTGTTACAGGAAATGTTCAAAATGTCCTCCGTTAGCGAGGATACATGCATCCACCCTCCGTCGCATGGAATCCCTGATGCACTGATGCAGCCCTGGAGAATGGCGTATTCTATCACAGCCGTCCACAATACGAGCACGAAGAGCCTCTACATTTGGTACTGGGGTTGCGTAGACAAGAGCTTTCAAATGCCCCCGTAAATGAAAGTCAAGAGGGTAGAGGTCAGGAGAGCGTGGAGGCCATGGAATTGGTCCGCCTCTACCAATCCATCGGTCACCGAATCTGTTGTTGAGAAGCGTACGAACACTTCGACTGAAATGTGCAGGAGCTCCATCGTGCATGAACCACATGTTGTGTCGTACTTGTAAAGGCACATGTTCTAGCAGCACAGGTAGAGTATCCCGTATGAAATCATGATAACGTGCTCCATTGGGCGTAGGTGGACGAAACTAAAATGAGCTCTAACATGGAAATCAAGCGTTTCCGGACACATGTCCACATAACATCTTTTCTTTATTTGTGTGTGAGGAATGTTTTCTGTAAGTTTGGCCGTACCTTTTTGTAACACCCTGTATACTATAAAAACTGACAAACTATTCTTACTTCTGTACTCATGGAACCATTTTATAAGAGAGCGAGGTACTGTAAGTACCGTGCACAGTGCGATAGTGCTTTTTTCTTGGCATGCCGCCTTTGACAGGGCTCTCGTGGACATTCCAGCGAAACTTCCAGTCATGATGTTTGGTTTGTGGGGCGCTCAACTGCGCGATCATCTGCGCCGGTACAAAGTCCCAAGTTTTACAGTCTCATTTTTTCCACAGTCCAATTTAGCCACTGTCACGATTGATGATGGTGGTGATGATGATGATGAAATGATGAGGACAATACAAACACCGTCCCCGGGCAGAGAAAAATCCCCAACCCGACCAGAAATCGAACCTCCAGACAAGATGATTGACTGGTATTAGTGTAGGTGAACTCTAATTGTTGATAGATCTTTAACTCCATTCCTGATGTCCATACTAGATCCTGTCTGATTATATGTGACAACAAATGGAGGATTTACCACAACGGATGGTGGCAACACCAAATACTGGTTTGTGAAACGTAATATCGCTTGATTGTTCTATTTAGACAGTGTAGAAGCGTTATAGAAATACACAATAAAGGCTTTGTGCTTCGCTGCAGGCGTTGCTTTCCAAATTCCGAGAGTTCATATTTTATCAATAAGCAAGGAATGTACTACTTCCGTGCAAATGACGACGGGTACCGACACCATTTTGTGCCATCAGCGAATTTAAGAGGAAAGGAAAAAATAGTCCTGGTAAACTACTGTGTGTATACCCTTCGCAGCAACACTAAACGCTGCAGAGCTCGAATGATTATATTTAATTAATAATATGTTTTTCTATAGGTGCACGATACATGTTGTCTTAAATTTGCCATTTTAGATGTGTCGTACTATCTAAATAGTTACACATAGTAGTCAAAGTTTACATAGATTCTTAAACGTAGTTCGCAGGTTGTTTTACTTTTGACAAGTTGAATGTTGGGTTTTACCGCAAGTAACGTATGACAAAAACAATTTTTCGCATGTGTATGTTCCGTACGGTATTTACATCGACACGAATGAATCTCGTTGAAAGTCAAAAAATTGGAACTGTCTCATATTGAACAAACAGGATTATGGAACAGTACCTGATTAAAAATTCGTCATTAGCCACATATAAAATTCCTACTGTCTTGCATTATTTCCTTCCTCAAGCGACACCCGGGTATGTGGAATATCCAATTGCACACAAATTAATGAACAGATTCTCGTTGTTCGAAGAACGTTTCCACGTTATTTTCTTCCCATCGGTACTCTCTTTCCAAGAGAAAACGAACTCTAGAAAGGGATAATGTCACAGACATGATACGTGAATTGGAGTGGTAATCATTAAAACAAAGGCGTTTTTCGTTGCGACTGGATCTTCTCATGAAATTTCAATCACCAGTTTTCTCCTCCGATTGCGAAAACATTCTTTTGGTACCCACCAACATAGGGAGAAATGATCATCATGGTAAAATAAGAGAAATCAGGGCTCGCACAGAAAAATTTAGTGCTCGTTTTTGCGCGTGCCGTTAGAGAATGGAACGGTAGAGAGACAGCTTGAAGGTGGTTCATTGAACCCTCTGCCAGGCACTTTATTGTGAATAGCAGAGTAACCACGTAGATGTAGAATTGGAATAACAACATTTAAAACCCTCGAAAGCAATATTCTGAAGAACATTCATGTAAGAAGACATATCGGTATTCTATGGCAGAATACGTCACGTCTTCATCGGATCGAGCATGCAGACTTATTACAGAAGCAAAATATGCATGCGAAAATATTTGCGATTTTTTAAAAAAAGTGGGTGTGAATTCGTAAGAGACCAAACCGCTTAGGTCATCTGGCCCTAGACTTATACACTACTTAAACTAACTTATGCTAAGGGCAGCACACACACCCAAGCCCGAGGGAGGACTCGAACCTGCGGCGGGAGGGGTCGCGCAGTCAGTGACATGGCACCTCAAACCGCGAGGCCACTACGCGCAGCATTTGTGAAATTATTATTTTCGTGTCAGAAGTATAAATAAAACTCAGTTTATACAAATGTTGATAGATCAACACAGTTTGGCCACTTCCAATGCATTTTCCGTTGCTTGATGAAAGTCATTTTCTGTGCAGATGGCTGGGCACAGTCCACACTGAAGCAAATGTTGGACAGTCTGTTCTTCCCCACTGTCACATTGGGCATTGTTTTCTTCAATGTACCACCATTTTGCGACCTTAACCCATTATCTGCCAATTTCCGACCTCAGTCTATTCAAGGACTTCAGACTGGCCAATTCTCATCATGACGAGGGGATAAAGATTCTGCATCTTTTCCAACCAGGAGGATAGAATGTCTCGGCCCTCCATAGTTGCAGACTGACTGCTGCATCAGTAGTTCTTAATTTCTCCGATGTTCTGAGAAAACTTTTTCTTGACCTTAGTCGTTGTGGGTAGGCTTGTTGTCCATGCATAGGGTGCATTTATTTCTGCTCCAGTTTCGCTCTTTCCTCCTTCGAACAGGAGATGGTGGAGTTCCAGCGAGGTAGTAAAGCCAATGACTGAAGTTAACTTCAAGTAGCCTGTTATAATTCTGCATGTGTCATTTGGGCAATATCTACCTGTTTGGAATGTGTTGACTTCTACCAAATAGGGCAGGCATAGTCTGCAGCGGAGTAGCATAATGCTACTGCAGAAGTTCGAATGGGTTCACCTTGAATGCCCCATTGTGATCCGGTCAGTTTTCTCAGCAGGTAGATCCTGGCAGAGACTTTTGATCTGAATTTCACGCAGTGTTTTTTGAACGTTAGAAATCTATTATTCCTAGGTATTTTTGAGTGCCATATCCTTCCAATTTAACCACCATTCTATCTTTAACTTTTGGCTAGTTTCCTTATTTCTCAGATGGAAAGCACACGTTTGTGTCTTTGAAGGGTTTATACTGTAGTATATTGACAGATCTTCAAAAGAACTCTTTAGGGTGATTTATATTTAATCGAAATTTGTGCTCTGGGTTTCCAGAGCAGGATCATCAACATACAAGAAACTCCTGCAGTTGGGGACTGGGTTGGTCGTTAGCATATATATTGAACAGGACTCGAGCCAATACACTTCCCTGTGGAATGCCACTTTTCTGTAGCCTCTATTGGCTACACTATCCTTGGAGGTCAGAGAAGAATCTTCGGTTCTGCAGAAGGTTGGCGATCTACATCTACATCGATACTCTGCAAATCACATTCAAGTGCCTGGCAGAGGGTTCATCGAACCACCTTCACAATTCTCTATTATTCCAGTCTCGTATAGCGCGGGGAAAGAATGAACACCTATATCTTTCCGTATGAGCTCTTATTTCCCTTATTTTATTGTGGTGATCGTTACTCCCTATGAAAGTCGGTGTCAACAAAATATTTTCGCATTCGGAGGAGAAAGTTGGTGATTGGAATTTCTTGAGAATCCTGGTGAGGCTGAAGTCCTTGGTTAGGTTGTTGACCTTGCTTAATAGTAACTGGTGATTGATGGTGTCTTACACTGTTGTCAAGTCCACGAGTACCACTAATGTCACTTCGAGGTTTCAAAACCATCTTACCAGAACTGTTTAAGTCTGAGTAATTGTCCTGTGCAGCTTTTACTAGGGCGGAATCAAGCGTGCTGAGGTACAAGCAAGGGATCAATAACATGTGAGAACCAGTTTAAAATCATTCTCTGTAACAGTTTGTGAAGGCGACAAAACAGAATACGAATTACTCAGGTTAATAGTTTCATTGCCTAGGATAGTCTTCCTTTACGAAAAAGCACGATCGTACACGGGAGCACCTACAAACGATGAAAACGTTTAGAATGCCCACCGTCGGCATACTCCTGACATTGTAACTGTCAGTATTACTTCTTCTCACACTTGAAAGAATGGCTTGGTGGACAACGGTGTGATGTTGACGAGGAACTCAAGACAGCTGTCGACATCTGCTTTAAATCTGAGAACTTCTTCGCAAATGAGTTGTAGGAGCTAGTGCAACATTGTGAATGGTCCTTAAAAATCAACGAGGGTTACATGTAAAAGTAAAGTACATTTATACTACACTGAGATGACAATAGTCGCCGGCCGGAGTGGCCGAGAGGTTCTAGGCGCTACAGTCTGGAACCGTGCGACCGCTACGGTCACAGGTTCGAATCCTGCCTCGGGCACGGATGTGTGTGATGTCCTTAGGTTGGTTAGGTTTAGGTAGTTCTAAGTTCTAGGGCACTGATGACCTCAGTGTTAAGAGCCATTTTTGACGATAGTTATGGGATACTTAATAATATCATATCGCACCTTTTTTTGCCCAACGTGGTGCAGAACTCGACGTGGCATTAACTCAACAAGTCGTTGGAAGTCCTCTTCAGAAATATTGAGCCTGCTACCTATATTGTCGACGATAATTGCGGAAGTGTTGCCGGTGTAGGATTTTGTGCATGATCCGACCTCTCGATTATGTCCCATAAATGTTGTAAGGGGACTCATGTCGGCCGATATGGGTGACCAAATCATTTGCTCGAAATGTCTAGTGTGTTCTTCAAACCAACTGCAAACAATTGAGACTCAGTCACATGGTGCATTAACGTAAGTAAAAATTCCATCGTTGTTTGGGAAATGAAGTCCATGAGTGGCTGCAGATGGTCTCCAAATAGTCGAACGTTACCATTTACAGTCAATGATCGGTTCAGTTGGACCAGAGGACCCAGTCCCTTCCATGTACACTCAGTCGACACTATTATGGAGCCATTTATTTAATTTATTTAATCGAATGGCTAGGGCCCCCCATCGGGCAGACTGTTCGCCGGGTGCCGGTCTTTCAATTTGACGCCACTTCGGCGATGTGCAGTCGATGAGGATGATAGGACGATGATGAGGACAGCACAACACCCAGTCCCTGGGCGGAGAAAATTCCCCGACCCAGTCGGAAATCGAACCCGGGCCCAGAGGATTGACAATCCGTCACGCTGACCATTCAGCTACCGGGGGCGGACATGGAGCCATTAGCAGCTTGCACATAGCTTCATTGAGAACTTGGGTCCAGCCCGCAGCTGTGGCCGAGCGCTTCTAGGCGCTTCAGTCTGGGGCCGCGCTGCTACGGTCGCAGGTTCGAGTCCTGCCTCGGGCATGGATGTGTGTGATGTCCTTAGGTTAGTTAGGTTTAAGTAGTTCTAAGTCTAGGGGCCGGCCGCGGTGGTCTCGCGGTTCTAGGCGCGCAGTCCGGAACCGTGCGACTGCTACGGTCGCAGGTTCGAATCCTGCCTTGGGCATGGATGTGTGTGATGTCCTTAGGTTAGTTAGGTTTAAGTAGTTCTAAGTTCTAGGGGACTAATGACCACAGCAGTTGAGTCCCATAGTGCTCAGAGCCATTTGAACCTTTTTTTTCTAAGTCTAGGGGACTGATGACCTCAGATGTTAAGTCCCATAGTGCTCAGAACCATTTGAACAACTTGGCTCCATCGCTTCGGGGTGTCTGCACCACATTCGAAGCCTATCATCAGCTCTTAGCAACTGAAATCGGGACTCATCTGACCAAGCCATAGTTTTCCAGTTGTCTAAGGTTCAATCGATATGGTCACGAGCGTAGGAGGTGCTGCAGCAATGTCGTGCTGTTACCAGAAGCACTTGCGGCGGTGGTTGCTGCCGTAGCTCATTAACGCCTCATACCACCGCAATGTTCTAACGGATACGTTCGTTATACGTTCCACATTGATTTCTGTGATTATTTCACACAGTTTTGCTTCTCTATAAGCACTGACAACTCTCCGAAAACACCGTTGCCATCGATTGTTAAGTGAAGGCCGTCGGCTACTGCGTTGTTCGTGGTGAGAGGTAATGCCTGTAAACTGATATTCTCTGCACACTGTTGGCGCTGTGCATCTACAAGGGCAGTTCAATAAGTAATGCAACACATTTTTTTTCTCGGCCAATTTTGGTTGAAAAAACCGGAAATTTCTTGTGGAATATTTTCAAACATTCCCGCTTCGTCTCGTATAGTTTCATTGACTTCCGACAGGTTGCAGCGCTGTACGGAGCTGTTAAAATGGCGTCTGTAACGGATGTGCGTTGCAAACAACAGGCAGTGATCGAGTTTCTTTTGGCGGAAAACCAGGGCATCTCAGATATTCATAGGCGCTTGCAGAATGTCTACGGTGATCTGGCAGTGGACAAAAGCACGGTGAGTCGTTGGGCAAAGCGTGTGTCATCATCGCCGCAAGGTCAAGCAAGACTGTCTGATCTCCCGCGTGCGGGCCGGCCGTGCACAGCTGTGACTCCTGCAATGGCGGAGCGTGCGAACACACTCGTTCGAGATCATCGACGGATCACCATCAAACAACTCAGTGCTCAACTTGACATCTCTGTTGGTAGTGCTGTCACAATTGTTCACCAGTTGGGATATTCAAAGGTTTGTTCCCGCTGGGTCCCTCGTTGTCTAACTGAACACCATAAAGAGCAAAGGAGAACCATCTGTGCGGAATTGCCTGCTCGTCATGTGGCTGAGGGTGACAATTTCTTGTCAAAGATTGTTACAGGCGATGAAACATGGGTTCATCACTTCGAACCTGAAACAAAACGGCAATCAATGGAGCGGCGCCACACCCACTCCCCTACCAAGAAAAAGTTTAAAGCCATACCCTCAGCTGGTAAAGTCATGGTTACAGTCTTCTGGGACGCTGAAGGGGTTATTCTGTTCGATGTCCTTCCCCATGGTCAAACGATCAACTCTGAAGTGTATTGTGCTACTCTTCAGAAATTGAAGAAACGACTTCAGCGTGTTCGTAGGCACAAAAATCAGAACGAACTTCTCCTTCTTCATGACAACACAAGACCTCACAGAAGTCTTCGCACCCGAGAGGAGCTCACAAAACTTCAGTGGACTGTTCTTCCTCATGCACCCTACAGCCCCGATCTCGCACCGTCGGATTTCCATATGTTTGGCCCAATGAAGGACGCAATCCGTGGGACGCACTACGCGGATGATGAAGAAGTTATTGATGCAGTACGACGTTGGCTCCGACATCGACCAGTGGAATGGTACCGTGCAGGCATACAGGACCTCATTTCAAGGTGGCGTAAGGCCGTAGCATTGAATGGAGATTACGTTGAAAAATAGTGTTGTGTAGCTAAAAGATTGGGGAATAACCTGGTGTATTTCAATACTGAATAAAACAACCCCTGTTTCAGCAAAAAAAATGTGTTGCATTACTTATTGAACTGCCCTCGTATTTCATAATATTGAATTCCCTAACGATTTCCGAAACAGAATGTTGAGAAACAATGTTCCATACGTCTAGCTGGAAGTACCTGTCCGCGTTCAACGTCTGGTGATTTCCATCGTGCGGTCAGAATCACGTCGGAAACCATTTCACATGAATGCTCACAATGCTCTTTTACACCTTGTGTACGCTACACTAATGCCATTTGCATGTGCGCATATGTGCATAACGCTATCTTTTATGATCTCTCACGGATACGTCACTTTGATGATAGAACGGGTCTTACTTTTCAAATACGTCTCGTACACGGCTGGAACATTCAATGTCAGTCCATAGAGACTTTGCACAAAATGTGTATTTTGAGAATACACTTTGTGGTGTCTAGACGTCAAGAATCTGAGCAATTCGAAGGAAAGGCAATGGGCGAATGGTGCTTAGCCCAAGTGCAGCAGTAGTAGCGGACTGCTAGCTATGAGCGTTGGCTGTAGGTGGATGGAGCCTCTTCGGCGGGCTAGCTAATGTTCTAGGGGGGTGGCCTGCGCACTACAGGAAATATTTATGATCGCTTTTCCACTTTCGTACAGAATTTCTGATATCATCGCCACAATATGGCACATCTAGAATTTTGTATGATTAGATGCTTCTCCTGGACATACAGTTAGTTTAAGATCTGCGGGCGTAGAAGTTTCATTTGATGCATTTATCACAAATTGCGTGATATTAGCTGCCATATGAAGTTGTTTAAATAATGTGTAAGGTACCTTCGCAGGGGAGAGGAAACATAAATGAATTTGGAAAACCATTTAAAATAAAGACATTACTCCACGGTATCCGTCTTTAACCTTGTCCATTGTCCATGGTTTACCTTTCTGTCAGTGAAGTAAGGAAGCTAACTGACACCCATGCAGAAACTCCGAATATATGCTCCTTTCCCCCTCCACCGACATCTCCCCATTTTCTGCTTAACCCACATAACTGCTTAGTTTGTTTTTTAGTCAATAGGATCAACCGGCTTCTGTGAGTAGCTTCTTTGACTAATAATCGAAACGTCCTGGGTTGTATCCCAACCACTCCTTACATTTGCAGTAAAAATTTTCAGCAATGGTGACCTAAAAATTCGGTTTAAGAAGTCACTGTGTCTCGTCAAAGAGGGGGGGGGGCGGACACATGTTCGGAAGCACCATCTTGCCCTTAGGGTGCGAATAAACACCATGAATATCCACAATATTTGTGGCCTGTAATTGAAAAAAGTGTCGCAGTCTCTCCATTGGAAAAACATTTCCGATTAGTGTCCTATTTGGATGTCCTTTCAGGAAGGGCATAGACAAGTAGTAGATGACCGTCAGGAAAAGACTGAGTAACCAACGAAAGGTTAAAATTCTGTGGGTCTAAGCGTGTAACGTCAGATCTCTGAATGTAGTAGGGAAAAGGAAAATGCTAAATCTCAGTCTAAACAGGGAGGTGGGGCCGGGGGGGGGGGGGGGGGGGGGATGTAGAACGGAAGCGAGATCCTCAGCTCTAGACAGAAGAATATAGTGTAATCTCAGCATCATCAGAAGAAAGTGGTATAAGGAGAGTAGAATTTGTTAAGAGCAAAAGTGTGTGGCTGAGAGTTGATATGAACAGCTCAGTGGTAACATCGTTCTCGTCTGAATCGACAGCGAAAAAATGACAACAAAATAGAAAGGATCTACACACCAAGGTCACAGGCAGAAGATGAAGAAACAGAGAAAATATATATATGGAATTTGAAGGTATAGTTCAATACGCAAAGAGATACAAGAGTATAATAATATTAGATGACTGGAACAGTGTAATTGCGGAAGGACTACAAGCCTGAGTTTTTAGAGAATATGGGCTTGGTAGTAGAAATGAGTTAGGACAAAGACAAATTGAGTTATGCAATAAATTTCAGCTACTAATTGCGAATATTTCGTTAAAAATTGTAAGAGGACGTGGTATACTTGGAAAAGGCCTGGAGATACGGGAAGATTCCAGTTAGTTTACTTCATAGTCATAGAATTCGAAATCAGATATTCTATTATCATATGGCGTCCCAAAGAGCAGATATTTAAGCATATCACAATTCAATAATAACGAAGAGCACGCTGAGATTTAAGATTATCGTCTGAAAGAATGAATGAATGTGAAAGCAAATGGGATATTGAAGAACTGAGACTACAGATACTGTGATAGTGAACACCACAATACGGAGTTCAGTAGAAGAGGAATGTATATCTTGAAACAGGGCAATCACACCATGTGATCCGGACGGGGTGGCCGTGCTGTTCTGGGCGCTACAGTCTCGAACCGCGCGACCGCTACGGTCGCAGGTTCGAATCCTGCCTCGGGCATGGATGTGTGTGATGTCCTTAGGTTAGTTAGGTTTAAGTAGTTCTAAGTTCTAGGGGACTGATGACCTCAGAAGTTAAGTCCCATAGTGCTCAGGGCCATTTGAACCATTTTGAACACCATGTGAATGCAAAAATGTAGGTAAAAGGATGGTAACCGCGAAGAGACGTTTGGTAATGGAAGAAATACTTCAAATGATTAACTAAAGAAGGAAGTACAAAAATGTTCAGGAAAATACAGGAATACAGCAATGCACCCATCTTAGGAATGAAATAAATAAAAAGTACAGGGAAGCGACGGTGAAACACCTGTAGTAAAACAAAGAAGAACCTGGAAAATAAATGGTCTTCAGAAGATATGTTCTAAAATCTTGGGGTGAGTGGCAACCAAATGACTATTCAATTTTGTATGTAGAATCTATGAGGCTCGAGACTTACTGTCAGATTTTTTGAAAAGTAGCCCAAAAAGCAGCAAAAGCGAGAACTATTACACACTCAACACACGCATCCAAGTTGATGACACGAATAATATGCAATTGAATGGAAAGGAAATCTGGGTTCTGTTATACGACGATCAATTCGGATTTAGGAAAACTAAAGGAGCTAGAGAGGAAGTTCTGATGTTACGCTTGATAATGGAAGAAAGGCTTAACAAAAATCAAGACATGTTAATAGGTTTTGTCGATCGAGAAAAAGCGTTAAACAATGTAAAATTATGTAAGATGATCATAATTTTCATAAAAATAGGTGTAAGCTATAGGAAAGACGGGCAATATATAACATGTACAAGAACCGAATGGGAAAAATATGAATGGAACATGAAGAACGAAGATCTCAGAGCGTAGCGTTGTATGGAAGTGGATCATGGACTGTGGCAAGGCCTAAAAGAAGAGGATCTAAGCGTTTTACGTGTGATGGTGTTGTAGGACGTCGAAGAATAGGTGGGCTGATAAGGTAAGGGATGAGAAGATTCTCCACAGAATCGCCGATGAGAAAAACATCTAACATGTTGACAAGAAGAAGAGGCAAAGAAAAATTTCCGTGGTACCTGATGGAGTTGTAGAGGGTAAAAAATCTAGGGGAAGACAGAGATTGGAACATATCCAACAAAAAATTGAGGATGTTCTCGGAAGACAACAGTACGTCTCTTCTGAAGGCAAGAGAGTCCTTTGAAGGGAGACAGCTCTCCAATAGGTCAAAGAATAACTTGATCGTATTGCATTATTGGCCAGGAGATGACATCTGGACTTGTTCAGCCGCCAGGTGCAAGTCTTCCTATTTGACCCCACTTCCGTGACTTGAGTATCGCGTATCCTGGCTGTCGTACCCTATGCAGTAACGCCACTGCCTCGCATACCACTTTGAGCATCGTGAAATACCGACAGGCAACCGTGTCCAAGCATGACAGAGCAGGACTAAAGCAAATGTCGTGTGCTGTATGCTACTCCTGAAAAACAGAGGAAGATATTATCATACAAATCTATGGAGTGACAAATACTCTATGCACAGCCGAACTAATTTTACCACATACGTCAGTCTCGGGAATCACGTTTCAGGTTAAAAGTGACCCCCCTTTTGTAATGTTCTGCACGGTGTGACTTCTTATTGGGTGTTTTAACAAAATGTGAAACACCAACCCATCAGTATATACGAACTTTTCTCTAACTTTTATTTAACTGAGGCCGAAATAATGGATTTCTGAACTCCCTCTTGGAAGAAGAAAAAAAAATGGAGTCTTTGTAAAAAATAATCCATTAAATTTCGGGCATGCAGCCGCGCAAATAAAATTTCTTCTACTGATATTTCGGTCGCGTATCGTCCGGCCATCTTCAGAGCGAGTCACAAGACTGACGACAAGGTGCCAAGCGCGGCCTTATATGCTCCACCGCGGCGGTACTGCGCATGCGGGTCACAGATGGTGGTCGGCGGCAGAGACATATGCTCACACATGCGCCGCCTGTGGCGAAGGCGTACGGACATTCGATGTGCTTATCGATGTTTGATCGGCGGCGGTGACACGATGACGATTCTCTGCAATTTAATTACTCCAAGAGCCGGATTCCATGCTTTGTCCAAATTAAAACCATTATCTCTGTTTATTAAATTGTTGGCTAATCGAATTTCTATAGCTTCCTTGAATACAGATTCCCAAAAAGAAGAGGTGGATGTTAAAATCTTCACATCACTGTAATTCTGGAATGACCCGTATGAATACAATGTTCGGCCACAGCTGACTTGTCTGGTTGTAATAAGCGTGTGTATCTTCGGTGCTCCACACACCTCTCATGAACGGTGCGTGTTGTTTGACCTATGTATGAGTGCTCACAATTTCCGCAAGGAATCTGGTACACACCCGCCTTACGAAGCAGTAAATCGTCCTTCACAGAGCCGAGTAAAGCGGCAATCTTCGTGGGGGCCGGAAGATCACCTTAACACAGTGTTTCTCAAGAATACGGCCTATCTTTGAAGAAAGAGCACCCACATAGAGCAGAAACGCCCTAGATCTGAAGAAATTACTATCTTCTTCCCCATCACATACCTGATTTTTAGGAGGTTGCACCGAATGCTCTACGAATTTGTTGCGGAGAATATCCATTCGATTTAAAAATACTCTTGAGGTATGTTAGTTCTCCTTGTAAATTGTCTTCATCGGATATACAGTGCGCCCGATGCACTAAGATCTTAAGAACACCCATGCTCTGAGAAGGGTGATGGCAGCTACTGGCATGAAGGTATAGATTTGTGTGCGTTGGTTTCCGATATACGGCATGTCCTAATGTGCCATCACTTTTACGGCGAACGACAACATCCAGAAAGGGGAGGCAGCCGTCTTTTTCTATTTCCATAGTAAATTTAATGCTAGCATGGATGGAATTCAAATGCTCAAGAAATCGATGTAATTCATCCATACCATGGGGCCATACCACGAATGTGTCGTCCACGTGCTTCCAGAAGACCGTAGGTTTAAAACATGCTGAGTCCAGTGCCTTGTCCTCGAAGTCTTCCATGAATAAATTAGCTACCAGAGGGGAGAGGGGGCTTCCCATGGCAACACCGTTAATTTGCTCATAAAATTCACCATCAAACAAAATAAGATGATAAAAGCACATGTTCAAATAAGGCCGTAATGTTCTTATCAAAATGTTGGCTGATAAGAGCTAAAGAGTCCTTTAAAGGTACCTTGGTGTATAATGATACTACGTCAAAACTAACAAGCACATCCATACTATTTAGCCTGACATTGCTAAGTCTCTGAATAAAATCCATAGAATTACGAATGTGGTGACTACATTTTCCTACCAATGGTTTTAATAAGGAAGCTAAATATTTGGCAGGAAAATATGTTGGTGAACCAATAGTGCTCGTTATAGGTCTCATAGACAAGTCCTCTAGACGCTCATCCTTACCCATCTTGTGAACTTTAGGAAGACCATAAAATCTCGGTGGTACTGCACCTCGTACTTTTAAACTTCTTATGACTTCCTTCGGTAGTGATGAAGCGTTCAGCAAGGCAGCAGTCCTTATTGTCACCTTGTTAGTAGGATCTTTGTTAATCTTCCGGTATGCACCAGAACTAAGTAGACCACATATCTTTTCCTTGTAGACTTCCTGAGGCAAAAGGACGGTAGCATTACCTTTATCAGCACGCAGGACGACTATATCAGTATCCTCACGCAGCTTTCCTATCGCACGTCTTTCTTCCTTGGAAACGTTGCTTCTTTGTGGACGATGCTTCGTGATTGCTTGACAGGTTTCTCGTCTGATTTCTTCCGCAGAATCCTCTGATAGTGGTCGGACAGCATCTTCAATGGCACTGATGAAAGATGATATCGGCAAAGTCTTTGGAGTAGGGGCAAAATTTAGCCCTTTACTTAAGACAGACAACGTAGCTTCGTCTAATTCCTTACCCGTCAAATCTATGACAGGGCGTCGAATAACAGAGTCCACCTGAGAAGGCTGGTCCAATCGGCTGTACTTGGTAATCTGTCTTTTTGTGGCCACTTCGCGAACCCAGTCAGACTTCGCCCATGTCGTGCCATCGATCCAGTCCCAGGAGTCAGGAGATAAAGCAGCTGCTACCTTCAGATGCAGATGATACAGATGTTAAGAAACAATGTCCAACTTCCGACGAGTAAAACGAATTCTTTCTCTGACAATAGTGGAACCAGCCCTATGTAAAATTCTATTTACTGCAGCATTCTTAACAAAGTGAACCAACCTTGCAAATTTTGGGACAACTCCATGGTCGCGCACATGGAGTCTTTGTAGTCTACATGTCACGCATCTGACTTTTCGAAGAAAATGCAGTGAATAACAGACGTATGATGAGGCGATGAGGCGCAGCAACAGTACCGGATTGGCCGTTGTGTGAGTGAGCAGTAGACGGATGGAGCTTGTTCGGCGGGTTAGCCTGTGTTTTAGGGAGCAGGAGGTATGACGATGGAGCGCGTTTGACGGGCTGGCTTGCGTTTTAGGAGGTAGACTGGGCGCTGCAGGAAATACTTAACAATCACTTTTCCATTTTTGTACAATGTTTATGATGCTATCGTCACCTTCTGGTAGAATTACAATTTTATATGACTAGATTCTTCTCCTGACAGTGTTCAATTTTTGCGGATGTATATTTTTCATTCGATGTCTGAATCACTAATTGCATTCTATTAACTGTTATTTAAAGCTTTTTAAATTATGTGTAAGTTTTTGGTAGTGTAGAGGAAACATGCATGACAAAGTACACCCATTCTGTTAACGCATATGAGTGAAAGATAATGGTGATTCGAGTGTCACTAAAAAAAAAAAAAATGCCACACATTTTTTTTCAAAATGTCCTATTTTTGTTCTACCTCTTTCCTACTCACGGAGGTAAAAGAGACAGTCTTACCGCTTGTATTCAAATTTAAGTCAAGCTGCTTCCACAAATTATGCTGTGCTAGCAATTCGTCAAGCTGACGGTATCATTTGAAGTTTATCTGAAGCAGCGTGTTTTATAGACTTCCTGTCTTGCGAGAACGAGACAGAGCCAAACACTGACAAGAGACTGAAGAAGACGTATAGGAATGACGCTGTTAATCGCAGTACAGGTAGTCGTTCAATAAGCATATCATCTGTTGAAAGTGGTCACGTCAATACCCGGGACCTCCTGCATTGTGGTAGGCCGAGTGCTCCACAGACTTCTGACAATTTGTTGTGTATTAACAGTCCAAGTTTGCCTGAAAATTATATTAACTGTAAACGAACTATAAATCTGTGCGGGAGTGTGAGAAGCGAATGTGTGCAGAATATTGAGAGATTTGAAGTTCAGAAAGGTTTGCGACCGGTGGGTTGCGAGAATGTTGGAGGACAGTCAAAAAAAAAAAAAAAAAAAAAAAAAAAAAAAAAAAAAAAAACACGAAAGACAGTTTGCAGCAAGCTCTTGGCACAGTACAAGAATTTTGGAGATGATGTCTTTACAAGAATTTTGAAGGAAGATAAAAATGTAATTGCATTACTTTGAAAGGAGACGAAATGGGGATTGATGGAAGTGCATCATGCAAACTCGCTGGAGAACAATAAATTCAAAACTGCAACATCAGCAGGAAAAGTGATGGCCACTGGGTTTTTGGTTCAGAAGGGTTGTTGTTTGTGGATATCACACCACACGGAACTACCCATCAGTTCTAAAGCGCATATGGTAAGCTTTAAATAACTTCATGAAAGCCGGCCGATGTGGCCGAGCGGCTCCAGGCGCTTCAGTCCGGAACCGCGCTGCTGCTTCGGTCGCAGGTTCGAATCCTGCCTCGGGCATGGATGTGTGTGATGTCCTTAGGTTAGTTAGGTTTAAGTAGTTATAAGTATAGGGGACTGATGACCTCAGATGTTAAGTCCCATAATGCTTAGAGCCATTTGAACCATTTGAACTTCATTCCAGAATGTGTCGCATCAGACAACATCGGTGAAAACACGATTTTTTGTTGTTGCCTGGTAACGCCTGGCCACACATAAATGAGAAAACGACCTCTGATTTCATAGAGCTTCAGTGAACAACGCTGAAACACCCATCCAACGGTCGTGATTTGGCATTGTGTGATTACCAGCTCTCCCGCAAACTGAAATAATCCCTTTTGCAGATCTATGTTTGAAGATGATGACACCGTTGTGAAAACAGCTTAACAGTGGCCCAACCGTGCTTGTCCTGACTTCTGCCTTGCAGGTATATAGGCGTTAGTTCCACGGTGGCACTACATCTACATCTACCTAAATACCCCGCAAGCCACTGTATGCTGCGTGGTGGAGTGCCCTGTACCGTTACTAGTCCTTTAATTTCCTGTTCCACTCGCAAACAGAGCGAGGAAGAAACGACTGTCTACAAGCCTCCTGCGAGTCCTAGCCCTTCTAATCTTATATTCGTGGTCCTTACGCGAAATTTGTGTTAGTGGGAGTAGAATCATTCTGCAGTCAGTCTCGCACACCGGTTCTCTAAATTTTCTCAAAAATATTCCTGGAAAAGAATGTCGCCTTCCCTCTAATGATTCCTATTTGAGTTCCCGAAACATCCACGTGATACTTGCTTGTTGTTCCAACCAACAGTTTTAGCAACACTCCTATGAGCTGCTTAGACGCCTTACTTTAATGCGACCTGGTGTATATCCCAAACAAACAGCTGTAGACTGCTGGTTACCGTGTCCTTCAGATCATAACAGCTGTCCTATCACATTTCTCTGGGGCACTCCGGACGATACCCTTATTTCAGACGAACACTTGCCACCGAGGAAAACATAATTATGTAAGAAGTCTTAGAGCAACTCACATATATGTGAACTTATTCCATGTGCTTGTATCTTCTTTAACACTCACCATAGAGGCAGTTGAAAGAGATGGAAATCGTGTTAAAAATGACATGGTGTGAAGAATATATTAATGTTAATAATATCAAAGATATGGGAAATTAATTAGATTTTGTTTTAAACATTGTGCGTTTCTTTTGGAGTAACGTTCATGTTTTACCGCAAGTTTTCGTGCATTTCATCCCGTAAGTCTCCAAATGTATATGCGCAGTACATGACGCATAGGATCGGAATTCTGAATCAGAGGGAAGACACAAAGGATGAAACAAAGAAAAAAGGGGAAGCAGAAGAACAACGTGTGAACGACGCCATAAAAGAAATAATTCTAAGACTATATGAACTGTCACGCATGGCGGCGATTCATGCAGTAGGATTCATAAAATAGTACTAACTTGCAAAAGATTATATCACATGAACACAGCGGAGAGCAGGCACTATTTAAGAATGTCGCTAGTAACACATGCCATGGAAGTTTCCTAGAAATTGCAACTGAACAATTGCTGATATTGCGTTTCGAGTAGTTCATCTCCTGACTAGTTGTGAACTTCATTATTAACATTAGTACACACATATTTCGTATTGCTTATTTCATGCAACTGTTAAAAATTGTAGCATTTCGAAACAATGACGTATCTCCATCTCTCATGGGTTCGCCCTTCTGTGCAACGCGCTTCTGCCATCTATCGACAGACCTCAGTAACTACACGCTTGGTCTGGACGCTCGTGCTACCTAGCGGTCGGCTGCTGAACTGACACGACGCCGACGACTTTCCATTTTAACAAAGGCGGAATCAGAGCGCCAAATTCATAGATTTACCACTGACGTTGCACACATTCATTTAGTAGCATACTGACTCTGGAATATTCTTTACCAAAGCAAACAAAAAATTTAGCTTTCACATTTTTTTGAACTTTAACTGTAGCAGTCAATATTTTAAAAAAATGGAATGTACGAAAATAACGCAATACCCCCGTTGACATGATCAGATGTGAATTTTCGTACATAAAGTGTAACAGAAGGTATAAAAGTTGTATAGATGTTGTTTTAAAGTTTATGTTTTTAATCTCTGAAGAGTTTTAAACAACAGTATTATCTTCCTCATCTTTTTGTATCCAGAAAGATTTTTTGAAATATATTGAAGCTTTTAAATTCAGGTGAGTCCCTATATATGAAGGGAACAGTCTTCGAGAATATTTTCCAATTTTATTTCCAAACTCATCTGGTACAGTTGATCGGGTCACATGAATAAATTATCTGAATTACTTAATTAAAGTTGATACATCAAGATGTAATAGATGTACTTTGCTTAAACTATTGAAATGTGCTTACCTTCTAGGTATAGAATAGCAATTTTCAAAAATACGTTGAGTGTATAGCTAGCAAATGTTTAGGATGCATGAAGTGTTTCGTAGCTTTTGTCAAGTTATTTTTGTGTGACACGATAAGTCTTCAAATTCACCGAATCAGTTACATAAAAAATGACGATTTTGGAATCTCTCCTCCTTTTTATAGACTAGCATCAGTTTATTTTCTTTCTAGATAGTAGAAAGCGTAGTTACATTTCTCACTTCATTTTCGTAATCAGACAAATGTGATAGGTATCGAGTTATGAATGTACAATGACCTCTGAAGTTGTAAATAAAATGAATAAATTCCAACTGTTATAACCGCTACTATCCTCATTTGTTGACATATAATTTGAAGCTAGTTAATATGAAACTTTTACTCTCTATCAAGCACTCATAAGGCTGCAAGAAGTATATACATAATCATAAAATGTTTTTTCTTCATGTGGTTAGTCTGTTTTAAACTAGTTGTCTCTTAACGTTTAATCTCCAAAGTTGTCTGCAAGCAGCTCCTAAGGGCATCACTCTCTACAGCGATAGAAAATCGCTTTAAAGCCTCTATCTCCCACAAAAATAAAGTAAAAGATTAATACTCGATGCAGATCTACATAGTTTCTCTCGACATGTCAAATTTTTTCTTAATTTTAATTAGGTAAATAGCTACGTTAGTTTTTTTGAATCGGATTAAATTTTTCCGTCCGGGAACAGCGTCAAACTTACCACGTATATCTAAAAAACTATTTCTTTCACACCAGTACTTTTTTTCGTTGATTACCAAAATATTTCGCTTGGAAACTTATCTTTAAAATATCGTACTGCATTGCGTTTCCTCTGTACATACTTATGAAAACAGCGTGTTCTTCCGGTTGTGTTGGTATTTAACTCTTAACATGTATAAAGTCTAAAGTCTCTATCTTCTACAAAAGTAATGTAAAATTCTGGAATTTAAGGGGAGCACGCCAGAAGCCTTTTCTTAATTTTAATTAGGGCGACCGTTACGTAGGTTATTAAAGTAGGGGAAATGTTCGCGTCCGGGAAAGATTCCTTCTTATCACTACATATATCGAAAACAGTTACACACATGAAATTACACCCTGATGTCCGCGCAAAATGAAATATGTTTAAAATTACGTCTAACTTTCCATAAGGAGCAGATGGGAGTTGGCTTAACAGTATTCCTTAGTTTCTCAACGGTATATAGTAATTGATCCAAATAGTGTCAGAGAAGTAAGACGTTCATTAAAGTAAACTGTACACTACAAACTACGTACTAATCAGACAACTGGAAGACACCGGTTCATTCAGAGTCTAAATCAGTGCAACTGTCGGTGTCGCTACTCATAGTGACAGATTTTATCAAGTCTTCAAACGATTTCACAAAAGTACTGCAGTTCATCTCTTCGTGGTCATTCGAGGTCTTGTTTGAAATGAATAACAGCCGATAGTTAGAGATAATACCTTTAGAGTTTCCGGCATGTGCTACAATCATTTTTGCCTCTGCTGCCATGTAACGCTGATGATATGGTCTGTCCAGCCTTATTTTTTAAACTGTGTCCCGTATTCACTCATGTTTCATCAAGTCAAAATTTGTCTCTACTATTATAATTCTCTAATAAAGCGGAATCTCCAGGCTGCAATATCTTGGAGTCGCATTAATAACTTACGGCCAGAAATGAATTTATAGCGAAATCCTAACTTTTTTCACAAACTGTAACTGGGACGATTTACTGCTTTTAAATACAATCATACTCATAAGTTAAAGATAATGCTGATACATGGTGAAACAACGCTCTGGTGAGCGGTTTGTGGGTTTAAATCACCTCGGGATATGACCATGCGGTGCATTTGACCTGCGGTCGTCACACGGTGGCGCTGGCAGCAGTCGACATAGGGAGAGGTGTGTTGGTGCATGTCAGAGTACGGTGCAGCGAGTAAGTGTGCACACGTTTTAAGACGTGCTAATGGTGACTGTGTGTTGAAAATTGCTCAAAGAACACATATTGATGACGTTATGAGGGATAGAATACTAGGGCGACGGGAGGCTAGTTAAATAGATAGAGTAGGTCGTAGCACGGACCCTCTGTGTGCCACAAAGTGTGATCTCTAGATAATGGCAACGATTCCAGCTGACAGGAAACGTGTCAAGGTGCGACAGTGCGGGACGACCATAATGTACAACACCACAAGAAGACCGATATCTCGCCATCAGTGTCCGCAGACGGCCACGGAGTACTGCAGGTAGCCTTGCTCGGAACCTTATCGCAGCTACTGGAACAGTTGTCTCCAGACAGTCTACAGACGACAAGGTGCATTCCACTGACCCCTGGTCACAGTACAGCCCGTAAAGCCTGGTGTCAAGAACACAGTACATGGTCATTGGAACAGTGGTCCCAGGTTATGTTCACGGACGAGTCCAGACAGTCTGAACAGTGATTTTCATCTGGCGCGAACCAGGAACCAAACCCTTAATGTCCTTGATAGGGACCTATATGGAGGTCGTGGTTTGATGGTGTGGGGTTGGATAATGATTGGTGCACATACACCCCTGCTTGTCTTTGACAGAGGAACTGTACCGTCAGGTGTATCGGGACGTCATTTTGCACCATGTCCGCCTTTTCAGAGGTGCAGTGGGTCCCACCTTCCTCCTGATGGATGATAACGCACGGCCTCACCGAGCTTCCATCGTGGAGGAGTACCTTGAAACAGAAGATAACAGGCGAATGGAGTGGCCTGCCTGTTCTCCAGACTTAAACCCCATCGAGCACGTCTCGGATTCTCTCAGTCGACGTATCGCTCCACGTCTTCAAACCCCTACGACACTTCAGGAGTTCCGACAGGCACTGGTGCAAGAATGGGAGGCTATACCCAAGCAGCTGCTCGACCACCTGATCCAGAGTATGCCAACCCGTTGTGCGGCCTGTGTACGTGTGCATGGTGATCATATCCCATATTGATGTCGGGGTACATGCACAGGAAACAGTGGCTTTTGTAGCACATGTGTTTCGGGACGGTTCTCTCAACTTACCACTATTACCGTGGACTTAGATCTGTGTCGTGTGTGTTCCCTATGTGCCTATGCTATTAGCGCCAGTTTTGTGCAGTGTCACATTGTGTGGCATCACATTCTGCAGTTATCAAATGGTTCAAATGGCTCTGAGCTCTATGGGACTTAACATCTGTGGTCATCAGTCCCATAGAACTACTTAAACCTAACTAACCTAAGGACATCACACACATCCATGCACGAGGCAGGATTCGAACCTGCGACCGTAGCGGTCACGCAGTTCCAGACTGAAGCGTCTAGAACCGCACGGCCGCACCGGCCGGCCTGCAGTTATCCTTAATATATGAGCATGAGTGTAGATCCGCTGTTACAAGGGTAGCATGTAGCTTTTTGAGTGTCGGATCCTCGATTAATATCCAACTATCTGACGACGAACCGCTTCTGCCTCACGAAAGTCGAGATTTGTGTCTTCTCTTCTCAAGCCACTTGTTCATCCCAGGTGTCTCCAATTTAGATGACTCGCCTGATTCTTTTTCGCTAATTTCGCCTTACAGTCTCTTATCATAGATTGTTCGCTGATTAGTACAGCAGCTGCAGTTCTTTCTCTCTCCCTTTCTTTCTTTCTCTCTCTTTCAAGAGAGACACGAACTCACTGAGAGGGACTGCGTCTAATCACACATGTCCAACGCTTTTTGGGAGTTTCCTAGGTGTGTGCATCCCCGGTCTGCCGCTCTTTCGACTACTTTCATCACACATCTCATGTCAAGGTAAGCTGAAAGTAATCAAAATCTGCCACTACAATAACTCGCTGAGAACTGGCTGGCACAATGCTGTAGGCAGGGCAGCGCAGCGCAGCGTAGCGTAGCCTCCACCCATCGGTTTATTGGTACTGGGAGCCGTGCGCTCCACTACCTGTCAAGTGACAACTGGTTTAAATCAGACTATAGAGCTTTTACTGCAACACTGTTAAAAAGAGAAAAGATGCGGTTCTAGGCGCGCAGTCCGGAACCGCGCGACTGCTACGGTCGCAGGTTCGAATCCTGCCTCGGGCATGGATGTGTGTGATGTCCTTAGGTTAGTTAGGTTTAAGTAGTTCTAAGTTCTAGGGGACTGATGACCACAGATGTTAAATCCCACAGTGCTCAGAACCATTTGAACCATTTTTTTTTATTTATGACGCTACGCCTTCTGTTATTCTTTCTTGGGCCTGTTCCTTTTTGACACAGGTCTTCATCACTCGTACTTAAGTATTTCTTCGCCGCACACAGCTGAGGTTTCGTATGTTTCGCGAGCACACGAAACGATCCAGTTACTACCTATATTATTAACCGACATACGCGCTTCGTGGCACACAAATCCAATTACAGGTTGCCTATCTAACAGCTCCCATGGGCCATACAAATTAAATTTGACTTTCAGTATTTCGTATAGCTGTTGACTGAATTAAAAAAGTAATCTACTCGTTATGAGGGCTAATCTTATGTTAAAGGATTAACACAGTATGGCAAGTATTACAGGTAAAAACTGTGTGTACACTATGTGATCAAAAGTATCCAGACACCTGACTAGGGGACCATCAGATGTTAAGTCCCATAGCGCTCAGAGCCATTAGACACCTGGCTGAAAATGACTTACAAGTTCGTGGCGCCCTCTATCGGTAGCGCCTGAATACAAAATGGTGTTGACCCACCCTTAGCCTTGATGACAGCTTCCACTCTCGCAGGCATACGTTCAACCAGGTGCTGGAAGATTTCTTGGGGAATGGCAGCCAATTCTTCACGGAGTGCTGCACTGAGCATGTCGATTGGTGAGGCCTGGCATTAAGTCGGCGTTCCAAAACATCCCAAAGGTGTTCTATAGGATTCAGGTTAGGACTCTGTTCAGGCCTTTCCACTACAGGGATCTTACTGTCGTGTAACCACGCCGCCACAGGCCGTGCATTATGAACAGGTGCTCGATCGTGTTGAAAGATGAAATCGCCATCCCCGAATTGCTCTTCAACAGTAGGAAGCAAGAAAATGCTTCAAACATCAATGTAGGCCTGTGCTGTGATAGTGCCACGCGAAACAAGAGGTGCAAGCCTCACCATAACACCACCGCCCCCGAATTTTACTGTTGGCATTACACACGCTGCCAAATGACGTTCACCGGGCATTCACCATACCCACACCCTGCCATCAATCGCCACATTGTGTACCGTGATTTGTCCCGCCACACAACGTTTTTCCACAGTTCGATCGTCCAATGTTTTCGGTCCTTACACCAAGCGAGGCGTCGTTTGGTATTTACCAGCGTGATGTGTGGCTTATGAGCAGCCACTCGACCATGATATCCAAGTTTTCTCACCTCCCACCTAGTTGTCATAGTACTTGCAATGGATCCTGGTGCACTTTGGAATTTCTGTGTGATGGTCTTAATAGATGTGTGCCTATTACACATTACGACCCTCTTCAACTGTCGGCGGTCTCTGTCATTCAATAGACGAGGTCGGCCTGTACGATTTTGTGCTGTACGTGTCCCTTCATGTTGCCACTTCACTATCACATAAGAAACAGTGGACCTAGGGATCTTTAGGAGTTTGGAAATATCGCGTACAGACGTATGACACAAGTGACACCCAATCACCTAACCACGTTCGAAGTCCATAAGTTCCGCGGAGCGCCCCATTCTGCTTTCTCACGATGTGTAATGACTACTGAGGTCGCTGATATGGATTAACTGGCAGTAGGTGGCACCACAATTCACCTAATACGAAAAACTTGTGTTTTTGGGGGTGTTCTGATACTTTTGATCACATAGTGTATCTCTTGTGACAGCCTAACTCACGGTTCGCAAATACCCAGACGATATTCGCCCAGTATTTGAGAATGAGAACACTTATTGGCCTATAAAAAACATTATTCATAATTTCAAACATTTGCGAAATATTTTTCCTCTGACGTCTTCGCAGAATGACGAAACGAATAAAGTGTATCGCTACGTTTTCTCTGTTCATGCTGCAAAACTGGTATGTCGGCTATGACGTTTTAATTTATAACTTGTTTATCACTGACTGTTCGCAACACACATATCTGAAAAGTCATACCGTTGTACGATACGCAGTTCAGGAGATATGACGTCATGATGCGAGAAAAGCCGGCTTTTGCTTGAAAAGGAACGCAAAATACGCAGGTTAAACTCGTGCAGAGTTTGATAATGAGAACATATAGCGACTTCAAACAATCTTTAAACATAATTTCAAACTTTTTAGCACTTGTGTGTTTAATGTCTCATATTTAGCACATTAACTTATTTATATTCAGAAGATTGAAACTGTTTTGTACATAGGAATTAAATTCTTAAAAAGGACCAGAGCTTACTACTTATCTGTTTAAACTGGCTATCTGAGCGTGCTGGTCAAAAATCCTCGATTTCGGTCACAATGAGTCACAAGAACGGGTAAGAAAATACATTCCGACTCCGAAAATGGTTCAAATGGCTCTGAGCACTATGGGACTCAACTGCTGTGGTTATTAGTCCCCTAGAACTTAGAACTAGTTAAACCTAACTAACCTAAGGACATCACAAACATCCATGCCCGAGGCAGGATTCGAACCTGCGACCGTAGCGGTCTTGCGGTTCCAGACTGCAGCGCCTTTAACCGCATGGCCACTTCGGCCGGCGTTTCCGACTCCGACATGAACCTATTACTTCATTATAAAAGCAACTAACTGTAACAGCCATTATGATTTTTTTAATTTTCATAAACCAGTTTTAGAAGTGTAGCAGGTCGAGGGCTGTGCAGTGACAGCTACTGGGTCGCGGGGGCCGTCTTTTTGCTTATTAGGAGGCGCTTGACTCCTACCTGCGTACACACAATGGCGATGGAGGCTGCGGTACGTTGCAGTTGGCTACAGAGAGACAACCTGTGCGAGAACAATTCTTCATTATTCTCTTTGACTTGAAAAGTTATTTGGATGCGTCCTCATCCAGGGCACGGCTTGTCTTAACGTTGTCTCATAATACAGGGTTGGATAAATTATTTTTACAACTTAAGACTTTAAAAATTTTCAGATATTAACTAATGGTTTTCAGCATAAGATAACTCAAAGTTTTTTCACCTTCCAGGTAAATATGACCCAAAACTGATAAAAAGTGGACGCCACAGGAGAAAGCACAGTGTACGGCCTCATTCACACAGCCGATGTGCGATACCGAAGTGCAACAAAACTTTCGAACACGCTATGGAAGGCAACCACCGTGCCGACCAACTATTCGGGCTTGACATGCGTCATTTACGGGAACAGGTAGTCCTCTGCATAAAAGGGGGCGGGTCAGATGCCAAAGTGGAAAAGGTACTACAGGCGTCTACAAAGAGTCCGACAAAATTTCTGTAAAATATCTGGGAGTATGCGTGCGGAACGATTTGAAGTGGAATGATCATATAAAATTAATTGTTGGTAAGGCGGGTACCAGGTTGAGATTCATTGGGAGAGTCCTTAGAAATTTTAGTCCATCAACAAAGGAGGTGGCTTACAAAACACTCGTTCGACCTATACTTGAGTACTGCTCATCAGTGTGGGATCCGTACCACATCGGGTTGACGGAGGAGATAGAGAAGATCCAAAGTAGAGCGGCGCGTTTCGTCACAAGGTTATTTGGTAAGCGTGATAGCGTTACGGGGATGTTTACAAACTCAAGTGGCAGACTCTGCAAGAGAGGCGCTCTGCATCGCGGGGTAGCTTGCTGTCCAGGTTTCGAGAGGGTGCGTTTCTGGATGAGATATCTAATATATTGCATCCCCCTACTTATACCTCCCGAGGAGATCACGAATGTAAAATTAGAGAGATTCGAGCGCGCACCGAGGCTTTCCGGCAGTCGTTCTTCCCGCGAACCATACGCGACTGGAACAGGAAAGGGAGGTAATGACAGTGGCACGTAAAGTGCCCTCCGCCACACACCATTGGGTGGCTTGCGGAGTATAAATGTAGATGTAGACAAAATCGATGCATACTTCGGCCAGACAATTGGAAATGAGACGAACAACAGTGCACAATGACTTGCAAAGAGGTTACGGCTACATCCCTACAAGATGGAGCTCCTTCAGGCATTAAATCCTTCGGACAAATCTCAGCTCAGACCGTTCGCAGTGGATATGCTAGGGAAGATTGACGCAGATAATGACTTTTTGGAAAAGGTTTGTTTCTCCGATGAGTCAACGTTTCTTGTATCCGGCAAACTGAATCGCCATAACGTTCTTTTACGGGGTTCACAGCATCCTCACGTTACACGTGAAACAAAGGAACAGTCCCAAATTCAACGTTTGTTGTGGACTGATGCACAATTGAGTTATTGGTTCATTCTGTCTCATCGAGTCTGACGTTAACGGTGGTGTTTACTGGGAAAAGTTACGGGAGTTTCCTGAGCCCCAACTGGAATATCTGCAATCTGAGCCGGCAGGAGTGGCCGAGCGGTTCTAGGCGCTACAGTCAGGAACCGCGCGACCGCTACGGTCGCAGGTTCGAATCCTGCCTCGGGCATGGATATGTGTGATGTCCTTAGGTTAGTTAGATTTAAGTAGTTCTCAGTTCTATGGGACTGATGACCTTAGAAGAAGCTAAGTCCCATAGTGCTCAGAGCCATTTGAACAATTTTTTTTGCAATCTGATGTCATATTACAGCAGGATGGGACGCCACTCCACTGGTCCCTAAACGTTCACCAATTCCTAGATGAAAAGTTTCAGGATAAGTGAACTGGATGAGATGGTCCAGTTCGATGGTCACAACGATCCCCACAACACTAGAGTCCTTCCTGCAGGATTTCGTAAACGATCTGGTGTCCCGAAACAAGTTTAAAGGCCTACAGGATTTGAAGGCAAGCATTTTCAATGCAAATCTTCAGGTTTTCGCGGCGCAAAGACTGCTCCATTAAGTTTCGGGAATGCAGCCGCATGAATTCTGCTTCTTCTTCTAATATTTCGGCTGTATACCTTTCAGCCATCTTCAGAGGGAGCCGTACGACTGACGCTCCAGCGCTCGCTCCATCCTTTTAAACTCGCGGACCGCGCCAGTGCGCATGCGGCCACAGATAAACAAGGCGCCACTGATGTTGATCGGCGGCAAAGACGTAACTTACGCATGAGTTACGTCTGTGGCTGCGCATTCGATCCATGCTGGGAGGTCGATGTATTACTGGGAGCTGAACTGTAGCGACGTCTTTGTAAGTTCAATATTGAAAGTGCCGGATTCCATGATTTATCTAATGTGAAACCGCTGTCTCTATTAATTAAATTCTTCGTCAAGCGGATTTCAGTGGCCTCTTTTACTACGGAGTCCCAGAAAGATGAAACAGAAGTCAGAATTTCGACATTTTCATATACCATAAAGTGACCAGAGTCAATAGAATGCTCTGCAACAGCCGATTTACTGGGTTGTAAGAGCCGAGTGTACCTGCGATGTTCCGTACACCTCTCTTGGACTGTACGATTCGTTTGTCCGATATATGAAAGGCCACATTCACATGGTATCTTGTAAACTCCAGGCTTGCGGAGTAATAAGTCATCTTTAACAGAACCCAGGAGTTAAGCCGTCTTCGCCGGTGGACGAAAAACCACTTTTACTTTATGTTTAGTGAGGATCAAAAAATGGCTCTGAGCACTATGGGACTTAACTTCTATGGTCATCAGTCCCCTAGAACTTAGAACTACTTAAACCTAACTAACCTAAGGACATCACACAACACCCAGCCATCACGAGGCAGAGAAAATCCCTGACCCCGCCGGGAATCGAACCCGGGAACCCGGGCGCGGGAAGCGAGAACGCTACCGCACGACCACGAGATGCGGGCTAGTGAGGATCCGTCCTATTTTGGATGAAAGGCTTCCCACATACGGCAGGACAGCCATGGATTTAAATGTTTCCTCGTCATCTTCTGCATTCCTTACGGACACCTTAGGTTTTATTTGTAGTGCCTTACGTATCTGTTGTGGAGAATACCCGTTGTCCTCAAAAACTCTCTTCAGATGTAAAAGTTCGTCTTTTAAACTACTTTCATCAGATATGACGTGTGCTCGGTGTACCAAAGTTCTTAGAACACTACTCGTCTGCGAAGGATGGTGACAGCTATTTGCATGTAAATATAAGTCCGTATGGGTCGGTTTCCGATATACTGCATGACCCAGAGTGCCATCTTCTTTGCGCCGAACCAAGACATCCAAAAATGGAAGACATCCCTCCTTTTCCACTTCCATTGTAAACTGAATTTGTCCATGGATGGAATTCAGATGGTTTAAGAAGTCCTGCAATTTGTCCTCGCCATGGGGCCACACTACAAAGGTGTCGTCAACGTACCTCCAAAAAACTGTAGGCTTCAAACTAGCAGACTCCAGGGCCTTCTCCTCGAAGTCCTCCATAAATAAATTGGCCACCAAGAGTGACAAAGGACTACCCATGGCAACACCGTCTGTTCAAAAAAGTCGTTATTAAATAAAAAGCCTACAGAGCTTGGACGGCGTGTACAGGTACAACTGTCCATGCAGCTTCAACACGATACCACAGTTCATCAAGAGTAGTGACTGGCGTATTGTGACGAGCCAGTTGCTCGGCCACCATTGACCAGACGTTTTCAATTGGTGAGAGATAGAATGTGCTGACCAGGGCAGCAGTCGAACATTTTCAGTATCCAGAAAGGCCCATACATGACCTGCAACATGCGGTCGTGCATTATCCTGCTGAAATGTAGGGTTTCGCAGGGATCGAATGAACGTCCACTGTTCAAAGTGCCGTCAATGCGAATAAGAGCTGACCGAGACTTGTAACCAATGGCAGCCGATACCATCACGCCGGGTGATATGCCAGTATGGCGATGACGAATACACGCTGCCAATGTGCGTTCACCGCGATGTCGCCAAACACGGATGCGACCATCATGAAGCTGTAAACTGAACCTGGATTCATCCGAAAAAATGACGTTTTGCCATTCGTGCACCCAGATTCGTCGCTGAGTACACCATCGCAGGCGCTCCTGTCTGTGATGCAGCGTCAAGGGTAACCGCAGCCACGGTCTCCGAGCTGTTAGTCCATGCTCCTGCAAACGTCGTCGAACTGTTCGTGCAGATGGTTGTTGTCTTGCAAACGTCCCCATCTGATGACTTAGGGATCGAGACGTGGCTACACGATCCGTTACAGCCACGCGGATAAGATGACTGCTAGTGATAGGAGGCCGTTGGGATCCAGCACGGCGTTCCGTATTACCCTCCTGAATCCACCGATTCCATATTCAGCTAACAGTCATTGGATCTCGTCCAACGCGAGAAGCAATGTCACGGTACGATAAACCGCAATCGCGATAGGCTACAACCCGACCTTTATCAAAGTCGGAAACGTGATGGTACGCATTTTTGCTCCTTACACGAGGCATCACAACAACGTTTCACCAGGCAACGCCGGTCAACTGCTGTTTGTATATGAGAAATCGGTTGGAAACTTTTTGTGGCGAATGTGGAGTCAGTGGGCAGATCGCAGGGCGTGGCCACGCCGCTGACAACGGACCGCCAGCTGTGTCTTCTGTCAATACGGCCCTGTAGCCCAAAGATGCGGCAGGTGACGGATTTGCCCAGAATCAAACTCAGGTCCGTTGACCAGAGTACAGCAGCGGACAGCTGGCGGGTCTCGACGACACGGAGCCGGTGGACGTCGGTTCGTTGTCCTGGGGTGGCAGTGGCAGTTGCGTCGTATTTCCGGCAACATCCGGCGCAGCACCGTCCAACTTTATCACAGGATGATAACAAGCACATATACAGATGGCGGTTGTGTTTCGTATACAAGTTATAAAAGGGCAGTGCGTTGGCGAAGCTGTCGTTTGTATTCAGGTGATTCATGTGAAAAGGTTTCCGACGTGATTATGGCCGTACGAGGGGAATTAACAGGCTTCGAACACAGAATGATAGTTGGAAATCGTTAGGGAACTCAATATTCCGAGAGCCGTAGTGTCAAGAGTATGACGAGAATACTACGTTTCAGACATTACCTCTCACCAAGACAACGCAGTGACGAGCGCCTTCACTTACATCTACATCTGGATTTATACTCCGCAAGCCACCCAACGGTGTGTGGCGGAGGGCACTTTACGTGCCACTGTCATTGCCTCCCTTTCCTGTTCCAGTCGCGTATGGTTCGCGGGAAGAACGACTGCCGGAAAGCCTCGGTGCGCGCTCGAATCTCTCTTACATTCGTGATCTCCTCGGGAGGTATAAGTAGGGGAAAGCAATATATTCGATACCTCATCAAGAAACGCACCCTCTCGAAATCTGGACAGCAAGCTACACCGCGATGCAGAGCGCCTCTCTTGCAGAGTCTGTCACTTGAGTTTACTAAACATCTCCGTAACGCTATCACGCTTACCAGATAACCCTGTGACCAAACGCGCCGCTCTTCTTTGGATCTTCTTTATCTCCTCTGTCGACCCGATCTGGTACGGATCCCACACTGATGAGCAATACTCAAGTATAGGTCGAACGAGTGTTTTGTAAGCCACCTCCTTTGTTGATGGACTACATTTTCTAAGGACTCTCCCAATGAATCCCAACCTGGCACCCGCCTTACCAATAATAAATTTTATATCATCATTTCACTTCAAATCGTTCCGTACGCATATTCCCAGATATTTTACAGAAGCAACTGCTACCAGTGTTTGTTCCGCTATCATATAATCATACAATAAACGATACTTCTTTCTATGTATTCGGAATATATTACATTTGTCTATGTTAAGGGTCAGTTGGCATTCCCTGTACCAAGTGCCTATCCGCTGCAGATCTTTCTGCATTTCGCTGCAATTTTCTAATGTTGCAACTTCTCTGTATACTACAGCATCATCCGCGAAAAGCCGCATGGAGCTTCCGACACTATCTACTAGGTCATTTATATATATTGCTTAACCCACTTCAAAAAGTGCCTGAAGCGCCCGAGATCTAATTTGTGGGAATAATACTTCGGAGAGTGACTGGTCGCAGTTATCAGCACTTATATCTTCCTGAGGGATATCGTGTCAAATTCTGTCCGAGTGGTATGTTAGTCATCAACATCCGAACACTGTTGGAACGCCCTGACTAATAGTCCACACGTACTCAATTGGGAAGAGATCCAGCGACCTTTCTGGCCAAAGTAGTGTTTGACAACACGAGGACGAGCAGCAGAAACTCTCGCAGGAGGCGGAAGGGCATTATCTCGCTGAAATGTAAGTCCAGCGTGTCTTGCTATGAAGGGCAACAAAACAAGACGTATAATATCGTCCATGCACTATTGTGTTGTAAAGGTGCCGTGAACGACAATCAAATGTGGTATTTCTATGAAAAGAAATGGTACCCCAAACCATCCTTGCTGGTTGTCGATCCGTATTGTGGTTTACATACAGGTTCGTATTACATTTCTTATGATGTGTGCCCCACCACACCCAGAAGTTTGTCGCAACATTTCTGGGACACCTGTATAAAGGAGTATCGGCACTGTATGTAAGGCCACTGCAATAAGGTGTCACTAAACGAGAGGGGTTTGATAAGTCTGGTACATTTCCATGAAAGAATGGAACGTTTTAGTGGTGCCCTCATGGCTGGTAAACTAGATTGTTTCAAGGATTGTATAAAGAATTTGAGCAATGTACAGCGTACGTTCATTGTTGACAGCTTTCTGAATCGAGCACTGTATCGACTTCGATTGAAAATTAGGAAAACCGAGTTTGTGCTGTTACTAAACATTTTAATTTGAAATATTTGACTGCCACTCAAATCAAAACAGAATTAGATGGAATTGACGCGGGTTGTGCAGCATCATTGAGGATCATTTTATTTAGGATTAATGATTTTAAACGTGGTCGGACAAGTTCTGAAGTCGAAGCGGTCTCCGGTCGTCCACTTGAGGTCAGTACACAGGAGATCACTGACAAAATTCATGATATGATAAGCAAGATCACTGCATAAACATTCGTGATATCGCTGAGACTGCAGGAATATCAGATGAGCGAGTGGGTAATATCCTGCACGAGGAGTTAGCTATGGAGATGCTGTGTGATGTGCGTGCCGCGATTGCTTAGTCGGCCAAAAGCGCATCCGGCGAACAAGAAAATGATTCAAATGGCTCTGAGCACTATGGGACTTAACATCTGAGGTCATCAGTCCCCTAGAACTTAGAACTAATTAAACCTAACTAACCTAAGGACATCACACACTTCCACGTCCGAGGCAGGATTCGAACCTGCGACCGTAGCAGCAGCGCGGTTCCGGACTGAAGCGCTTAGAACCGCTCCGCTACAGCGGCCGCCGCCGGCGAACATTTCAACACAATGTCCGGCAATGTTTAATCACAGTCCGCAAAACTTCCTGCGCCGATTTGTGATTTCTGATGAAAACTGGATCCATCATTACATAACAGAGTCCAAACGGACGTCAAAACAATGGACACAGGCTGATGAAAGTGTACCGAAGAAAGCAAATAACATTTTGTCAGCAGGCAAGATTATGGCCACCATTTTCATTGTTTCCCAAGGAATAATCATCACAGATTACTTAGTAAAAGGCAGAACCATAACTAGAACCTATAATGCTGCATTGTTTGATCGTTTGAAACTTGCGTTGACTGAGAAAAGACCAAGATTGGCACGCAAAAAGTGCTCATTCACCAGAATAACGCACCAACCCACACATCAGCGATAACAATTGCGAAATTGCGTGAAATGGGCTCTGAATTGATTCCTCTTCCATGTTGTCCCCCAGACTTAGCCCCAGGTGACTTCTTTCCGATCCCTGGCTTGAAACGTTGGCTTGCTGCGAAGAAATTTTCATCAAGTGAGGAAGTGGTGGTTGCAGTCAACGAGTATTTTGTCGAGATCTATTTTTCTGATGGAATGAAAATGTTGGAGGATCGCTGCAGAAAGTGTATATCCCTGGAATAAGACTACGTGGGGAAGTAAGATACTTGTTTACGAAATAAAAACTTCTCTTGTTTTTTAAACTGTCTTATCAAACCACCTCGTATGTAGGACCACAGGACAGTACACTATGGTGACTAAAGTCATGGAATATCTCCTAATATCGTTTCGGACCACCTCCTGACGGGCGTAGTGCAACAACTCGACGTGACATGTATTCAACAAGTCATTCGAAGTCCCTCGCAGAAATATTGAGGCTTTCTGACTCTCTAGCTGTCCATTCCGAAAGTGTTGCCGGCGTAGAATTTTATGTCCGGAATGACCTCTCGGTTGTGTTCCATAAATCTACGATGGGGTTCATGTCGGGTGATCTGAGTGGCCAACTCATTCGCTCGAACTATTCGGTATGTTCTTCAAACCAAACGCGAACAACTGTGGCCCGGTGACATAGCGCAATAGTTCATTGTCATACATAAAAATTCTCTCGTTCTTTGGGAACATAAAGTCCATGAATGGCTAAAAATGATCTCTGAGTAGCCGAACATAATCACGTCCAGTCAGTGACTGGTTCATTTAATGTAAACACAACCCACACAATTATGGAGCCACCACCAACTTGCGCAGTCCATTGTGGACCTGGTCCATGGCTTTGTGGGGTCTGTGTCACACTCGAACCCTGCCATCAGATCTCGACGACTGAAATCGGGACTCTCACGGCCAGGGTACGGTTTTCCAATTGTCTGGGGCCCAAGCAATATGATCACGAGCCTAGGAGAGGTGTTGGAAGTGATGTCGTACTGTTAGCGTCGGTCGTATGCTGCCATAGCCCGTTAACGCCAAATTTCGCCGTGCTTTCCTACACTGACATCAGCCATTGCTTCACTCACTGTTGATTGTCTTTTAGCACTGACAACTCTACGCAAACCCCTCTGCTCTCGTTAGTTAAGGCCGTCGGCCACTGCCTTGTCCATGGTGTGAGGTTGTAATATTTATGGCTTATTCAGCCATCATATTAGGCTCCAGGAAGCTATTCCCAGGGCAGTGGAGATGCAAGAAGCATAGAGATGACGCAGTGTGGGACGTGGTACGGGTGACAGATGTTAGATTCGGTACCATTCCCGTGAGAAAGACCGCCTGCATGATGCTGCTGCTCTGTGATTGGCTGCTGTGTTCGGCGGTAGGGCGCCAAAACGTTAAACTTTAGTTGCTAATATTAATTAAACCTGTCATCCAAATTACTTCATTTTTAAAATAAACATCTCTCAACAGCCAGCTATCAATCAGTCATTTCAAAATTATGAAAATCGAAGCATTACTAAAACAAAAGACTGACGATATTACTGCCGATGCACTTCGGTGGCGTTCGGGTCACGCCTTGCTGGCTTGGCGCGCGGAGTGTCTCGGGCAGTCCGGCTCTCCAGTTCTCACCGTTCCAGTGGACAGACATGTTGTCTGTTATAGCAATATTTCTTTCATGCAATTTTATTTACTACAGTTCCGACCGTCGCTAGGTACAGACATGTTGTCTGTAATAGTAGTATTTGATTCATGTAATTTTATTCTCCAATTCTGACGGCTCCAGTAGACAGACATGTTGTCTGTGGCAGGATGTATTTCATGTTATTTTAGCCAGATATAATGACTATGGAAAGATATGTTCAATACGTTGTGATCAAGAATAGTTTCTCGTGTCTATATCAATAAAAACGCGAGTGGCATCCCAAATGAGTTATAGTTTATTCGTAGCAGCAGTTCCTTGCGAAGTTAATTTCAGCCTCAAGAAAAAGAATCCACGACCTGCGTGCTGTTTTCTGCGCTGGGGACATCATCATCATGAAGACAGCAGGTTACTGAAGTGTACAAGAACTTATGTATTCCACATAGGGCAGTGGAAACAACTAGGCACCTCACGTGTACTGCATGCACAATACAAATGTGCAGGGGAGGTAAAGAAGGATGAAAGTATTAACACTATCTCACTTTCATTCCTTCTTTCTTGCCGTAAGGTGATGCCTAAAATTTCGAATTCTCGGTACATTCTTAATACTGTGGATCTCGGAATACTGAATTACCGAGCGATGTGACGCAGTGGTTAGCACACTGGACTCACATTCGGGAGGACGACGGTTCCACCCCGCGTCCGGCAATAGTGATTTAGGTTTTCCGAGATTTCGATAAATCGCTTCAGGCAAATGCCGTGATGGTTCCTTTGAAAAGGCAAGGCCGACTTCCTTCCCCATCCTTCCGTAATCCAGTGGGACGGATGACCTGGCTGTTTGGTCCCCTCCCCAAAACCAAAAAACCAACATTGAATTCCGGAATGATTTTCGAAACGGAATGTCTCATGCGTCTAGCTCCAGCTACCATTCCGCTCTCAAAAGGGAACCTCCCCATCGCACCCCCCATCAGATTTAGTTATAAATTGGCACAGTGTATAGGCCTTGAAAAACTGAACACAGATTAATCGAGAAAACAGGAAGAAGTTGTGTGAGACTATGAAAAAGATAAGCAAAATATACGAGGCCTGTTCAGAAAGTAAGCTCCGATTGATTGCCAAATTGAAACCACAGTGAACATCAGAAATGTTTTACTTGTAACAATTAGCTACACCTTTCAGCTACTTCTCTACGTAGTCGCCGTTCTGACTTAGACTTTTGTCATAGCGTTGTACCAACTTTTCAATAGCCTCATCATAGAAGGCAGCCGCCAGTGCTTTCCGCCAATTCTCCACGCTGGCCTACACCTCGTTGTCTGTGTCAAAATGTTGTCTTCAAAGACAGCGGTTCATGTGACCAGAGATGAAACTCAGGGGGAGACAATTGCGGACTGTATTGTGGGTAATCTCACATTTCCATTTGAAAACGATGCAGGAGCATCTTCATTGCCCCTGCAGAATGCGGCTGAGAATTGTCTTGAAGAAGAAACAGCACGACAGTTATGTAATGTTAGCTGCATAGCTTCAGGCGAAATTTCTCACCAGGCCCTCGTACTTGGCGGCAGACACTATTTTCTAGACATCTTTACCCACTCACTGCGAGCTCAGAAATGAGAAGAGCGACGTGATGCTAACTGGGGTTATACTAGAGACACTACCCAACACATCTGTGCAAAGCTTTATCGGATTTTCATAGTCGTTTCCATTTCGCGACCGATCGGAGCTTACTTTCTGAACGCCCCTCGTAAAAACTGAGTAGTCCATGCGCAAGACAGGCAACATCAAGGACTGTGTGAACTCAGGAGCGCCGTGGTCCCGTGGTAAGCGTGAGCAGCTGCGGAACGAGAGGTCCTTGGTTCAAGTCTTCCCTCGAGTGAAAAAGTTTAATTTTTTATATTCAGACAATTATTATCTGTCCGTCCGTCCGTCCGATGCGAGGTAACTGCGCCGTAGTATGGGGACACTACACCTAAACACTTCTTTGGGAGTGATTATCACATCCACACGAAAACCTAAATCGGGCACGGTAGAAGAATCTTTTTACCCATTCGCCAAGTGTACAAGTTAGGTGGGTCGACAACATATTCCTGTCGTGTGACGCACATGCCGTCACCAGTGTCGTACAGAATATATCAGACGTGTTTTCCTGTGGAGGAATCAGTTGACCTATGACCTTGCGATCAAATGTTTTCGGTTCCCATTGGACAGGCACGTCCTTTCGTCTACTAATCGCACGGTTTTGCGGTGCGGTCGCAAAACACAGACATTAAACTTACTACAGTGAACAGAGACGTCATTGAACGAACGGACAGATAATAAATTTTCGAAAATAAAGGAAGTATACTTTTCAGTCAAGGTAAGACTTTAACCAAGGATCTCTCGTTCCGCAACTGCTCACGCTAACCATGGGACCACGGCGCTGCTGAGCTCACGCTGCCCTTGATGTTGCCTATCTTGCGCATGGATTACTCAGTTTGCATATTTTGCTTATTTTTTTTCATAGTTGCACAAAACTTCTTCCTGTTTTCTCGATTGATCTGTGTTCAGTTTTTCAAGGCCTATCCACTGTGCAAACTTATAACTAAATCAGAGGGGGGTGCGATGGGGAGGTTCCCTTGTCAGAGTCTTAAATCCCGTCGTGCGGCCATAATGACGATTACCTGAGCACAAGTGAAGACACCGCCAATGCACTGTCCATTCATACCTTGTGAACGCGATACCACCGCCATCTATGTATGTGCATATCGCTATCCCATAATTTTTTTTCATCTCAGTGTATTTTCGCCATTGTGTGAAAAAGCTGCGGGATCACTGGACCAAGTGCATATTTCTCAGAGGTAGCCATGCAGGGAAGTAAGTTGACTTGTTTAGGAAACAAGCATTTTTTCTTGCTTTTTACCAGACTTGCAGGACCACATCTACATCTACATGATTACTCTTCAATCCTCATTTAAGGGCTTGGCAGAGGGTTCATCGAACCACAATCATACTATCTCTCTACCATTCCACTCCCGAACAGCGCGCGGGAAAAACCACCACCTAAACCTTTCTGTTCGAGCTGTGATTTCTCTTATTTTATTTTGATGATCATTCCTACCTATGTAGGTTGGGCTCAACAAAATATTTTCGCATCCGGAAGAGGAAGTTGGTGACTGAAATTTCGTAAATAGATCTCGCCGCGACGAAAAACGTCTTTGCTTTAATGACTTCCATCCCAACTCGCGTATCATATCTGCCACACTCTCTCCCCTATTACGTGATAATACAAAACGAGCTGCCCTTTTTTGCACCCTTTCGATGTCCTCCGTCAATACCACCTGGTAAGGATCCCACACCGCGTAGCAATTTTCTAACAGAGGACGAACGAGTGTAGTGTAAGCTGTCTCTTTAGTGGACTTGTTGCATCTTCTAAGTGTCCTGCCAATGAAACGCAACCTTTGGCTCGTCTTCCCCACAATATTATCTATGTGGTCTTTCCAACTGAAGTTATTCGTAATTTTAACACCCAGGTACTTAGTTGAATTGACAGCCTTTAGAATTGTACTATTTATCGAGTAATCGAATTCCAACGGATTTCTTTTGGAACTCATGGTGATCACCTCACACTTTTCGTTATTTAGCGTCAACTGCCACCTGCCACACCATACAGCATTTTTTTCTAAATCGCTTTGCAACTGATACTGGTCTTCGGATGACCTTACTAGACGGTAAATTACAGCATCATCTGCGAACGACCTAAGAGAACTGCTCAGATTGTCACCCAGGTCATTTATATAGAAGCAGGAGAGTTCCCAGGACGCTTCCCTGGGGAACACCTGATATCACTTCAGTTTTGCCATCTATTACTACGAACTGCGATCTTCCTGACAGGAAATCACGAATCCAGTCGCACAACTGAGACGATACCCCATAGGCCCGCAGCTTGATTAGAAGTCGCTTGTGAGGAACGGTGTCAAAAGCTTTCCGGAAATCTAGAAATACGGAATCAACTTGAGATCCGCTGTCTATAGCGGCCATTACTTCGTGCGAATAAAGAGCTAGGTGCGTGGTCAAGAACGATGTTTTCTGAAACCATGCTGATTACGTGTCAATAGATCGTTCCCTTCGAGGTGACTCGAAATGTTTGAATACAGTATATGCTCCAAAACCCTACTGCAAACCGACGTCAATGATATAGGTCTGTAGTTCGATGGATTACTCCTACTACCCTTCTTAAACACTGGTGCGACCTGCGCAATTTTCCAATCTGTAGGTACAGATCTATCGGTGATCGAGCGGTTGTATATGATTACTAAGTAGGGAGCTATTGTATCAGCGTAATCTGAATGGAACCTAATCGGTATACAATCTGGACCTGAAGACTTGCCCGTATCAAGCGATCTGAGTTGCTTCGCAACCCGTAAGGTATCTACTTCTAAGAAACTCATGCTAGCAGCTGTTCGTGTTTCAAATTCTGGAATATTCCATTCGTCTTCCGTGGTGAAGGAATTTCGGAAAACTGCGTTCAATAACTCCGCTTTAGCGGCACAGTCGTCGGTAACAGTACCATCGACACTGCACAGCGAAGGTATTGACTGCGTCTTGCCGCTTGTGTACTTTACATACGACCAGAATTTCTGCGGATTTTCTACCAAATTTCGAGACAATGTTTCGTTGTGGAATCTATTAAAGGCATCTCGCATTGAAGTCCGTGCCGAATTTCGCGCGTCTGTAAATTTTATCCAATCTTCGGGATTTCGCGTTCTTCTGAACTTCACATGCTGTTTCCGTTGCCTTTGCAACAGCGTTCGGACCTGTTTTGTGTACCATGGAGGATCAGTTCCATCTCTTACCAACGTATGAGCTATGAGTCTCTCAATTGCTGTTGCTACTAAATTTTTGAATTTGAGCCACATTACAAGTATTACAGGTACCATTGGGTACTGCCCCATATTGCTAGAAAACGGAACACAGTCTGTTTCCCCAGTGCAGCGCTTCTGTTACTCACCCGAGAGCCTTGGTGGAGATGAGGGGCGTGCGTAGGCTGAGGAAGCCGTTGACGCGGCGCTCCTTGGCCGGGGTGCCGCTACCGCCGCCACCCCCGCCGCCCTCGCCGCCGCCGTCGTTGTCGGCCTCCCTCTTGCGCTTCCGGCGGCGCCACCAGTAGCAGGCGGCGAGAGAACCTCCCACCAGCAGCAACGCCAGCACGGTGCACACCACCGCCGTCACCACCACGTCGCGCCTCTCCATCACCACCTGCAACGGCAGACGCGTCACGTCCAATGAGATCTGATTCCCGTGTAGGACATACAATGCAGGTTGATATACGTCGGTCATCATAGTATTTACATTTATGAGCCCCAACCTCGACGCCAAATATACTGCTGGTCATTAGAATTTCGACAACGATAACAAAATTGACAGATGTGAAAATTACCGAACTATCAGTTTAATAAGTCACAGCTGCAAAATACTAACGCGAATTCTTTACAGTCGAATGGAAAAACTGGTAGAAGCCGACCTCGGTGAAGATCAGTTTGGATTCCGTAGAAATGTTGGAGCACGTGAGGCAATACTGACCCTAGTACTTATCTTAGAAGAAAGATTAAGGAAAGGCAAACCTATGTTTCTAGCATTTGTAGACTTAGAGAAAGCTTTTGACAATGTTGACTGGAATACTCTCCTTCAAATTCTGAAGGTGGAAGGAGTAAAATACAGGGAGCGAAAGGCTATTTACAATTTGTACAGAAACCAGATGGCAGTTATAAGAGTCGAGGGGCATGAAAGGGAAGCAGTGGTTGGGAAGGGAGTGAGACAGGGTTGTAGCCTCTCCCCGATGCTATTCAATCTGTATATTGAGCAAGCAGTAAAGGAAATGAAGGAAAAGTTTGGAGTAGGTATTAAAATCCATGGAGAAGAAATAAAAACTTTGAGGTTCGCCGATGACATGGTAATTCTGTCAGAGACAGCAAAGGACTTGGGAAGAGCAGTTGAACGGAGTGTACAGTGTCTTGAAAGGAGGGTATAAGATGAACATCAACAAAAGCAAAACGAGGATAATGGAATGTAGTCGAATTAAGTCGGGTGATGCTGAGGGAATTAGATTAGGAAATGAGACACTTAAAGTAGTAAAGGCGTTTTGCTATTTGGGGAGCAAAATAACTGATGAGGGTCGAAGTAGAGAGGATATAAAATGTAGACTGGCAATGGCAAGGAAAGCGTTTCTGAAGGAGAGAAATTTGTTAACATCGAGTATAGATTTAAGTGTCAGGAAGTCGTTTCTGAAAGTATTTGTATGAAGTGTAGCCATGTACGGAAGTGAAACATGGACGATAAATAGTTTAGACAAGAAGAGAATAGAAGCTTTCGAAATGTGGTGCTACAGAAGAATGCTGAAGATTAGATGGGTAGATCACATAACTAATCAGGAGGTATTGAATAGAATTGGGGAGAAGAGGAGTTTGTGGTACAACTTGACTAGAAGAAGGGATCGGTTGGTAGGACATGTTCTGAGGCATCGAGGGATCACCAATTTAGTACTGGTGGGCAGCGTGGAGGGTAAAAATCGTAGAGGGAGACCAAGAGATGAAAACACTAAGCAGATTCAGAAGGATGTAGGCTGCAGTAGGTACTGGGAGATGAAGAGGCTTGCACAGGATAGAGTAGCATGGAGAGCTGCATCAAACCAGTCTCTGTACTGAAGACCACAACAAGAACAACAACAACAAAATTTAAGTGATTGTGCGTATACAGCGGGAGCAGCCAGAATCTCGGAACGCTGGCGGCCCTTCGTCATGGGGGCCGCTCTCTCTCGTCACGCGAGGACAACACGGAAAGTGCCATAACCCGATTTCCCAGGAACTTCGCTAATTGGAAGAGTAGTCAAAATAGCGAACACATGTCTCGACTTATCCTTAGACACCCGACCGTTTCTGAAAACAGAGAAAGTCAAAGTTTTCGAGGTATTGTATTGTATGTTAACGGGGGCCAAGAAACGACGGAGAGGCGTCGTCCCCGCCGCAGCCGCAGTGGTCCGGAACCCCACCACGACTACCGCAATCCACTTCACCCCACCGCCGCCCCCACCGAACCACTCTTTCAGGGTTATTGTCCGGTTCGCCCCCCTTCACCCCCCCTCCCCTTCAGGGAACGTCTCACACCGTTACACCAGTGGTAGAGTAATGGTGGTGTACGCGTACGTGGAGAACTTGTTTGCGCAGCAATCGCCGACATGGTGTAGCTGAGGCGGAATAAGGGGAACCAGCCCACATTCGCCGAGGTCGATGGGAAACCGCCTAAAAACAATCCACAGACTGGCCGGCTCACCGGACCTGGACACAAGTCCGCCTGGCGGATTCGTGCCGGGGACCAGGTGCTCCTACCCCAATCTGGAAAGCCGTGTGCTAGACCGCAATGCTATCCGGGTGCGCATTTTCCAGGTAGTTTATGTGCCTTTTTACCGCACGATATCTCAGACGAAATCTTGGCACAGTGGTTAGCGTCGCGGCTTTTTTATTTAGCGTCCCATGTTCGAAACACGATTATTACTTTTATTTTTTTTTCATTTGTACACCCATGTCTGTAGAAGATTACTACACTGTTTTCCATTCTGTACTGGTACAACGTTGTCCTTCTTCGTCGACAAACTGTATGTCAGATAAAACAATAAAAACATGAGAAAAGTGTTTTAAATGGTTTTCGTTGAAAGTCCTGTAGCGTATCTTGATTCGTAATGAGCTGCAGTTATCGGAAAAGCGATCCGCCATGCATGGTTCGCCGCGAAATTGTTGCCAGCGCTCGAAATCTTCACCAATGTTAATGACGTTTCTTTTCTGGGTGAGTTTCACATGAAGAAATGTCACTGTGATAAACGTGTCTCCGCACGATGCTCGTGGTGATCAGAATATCTGGGTTTCGAACGTTTCTAAGATCAGAATCATCCAAGTGATTTAACCAAATCTTCCTGAATAACAAACTTTTGAATAAAATGTAAGAATTAGTATAAGAATATGACACTGTAGTATCAGAATATGAGAATTTGAAAGGATTGCAGCCTCTCAAAGTACCATACACACATATATTATACAATAAATGTGTGACACTTATTCTGAAATAGACCTGTAGTTTTACAATTAATATAATGCCATTGTATCTTCAATATTTGTAAGATACGGTCTTGGAGTAATCTACGGCCATGGATAAATAAAGGAAAACAATAAAAATAAAACAAAATAAAAAAAAACAGTTATAGGTTTTCGAACACAGGACACAAAATTAAAGAGCCACGACGCTAACCACTGAGCTATCATTCGTCTAAGAAGATGGTCCAGTAAAAGCCACAGAAAGTGCCTTGAAAACTTTCATCATAGTTTCTCTCAGTAACGGTTGGGTATCTACTTATCTACTTATAAGCCGCGACAGGCGTTCAATTATTTTGACTCCTCTTCCACTGAGCGAAGTTCCTTGGAAATCGGGTGATGGCACTTGCTGTGTTTCCTCCACCATCCCACTATACCAGGGGTGGTCAAGATTTTGGCTTATGGGCCATGCTGGGGCAGAGTACCATAGTGCTCACCATCACTTCACCTTTTCCCCCCTTCCATGCAATACTGTCTCCCTTGCACTCAAGGTGCCACGTAATCGTGACATATTTGGTTTTATAATCCAAAAGAAGGTCTTTGATACGAATATGTCAACTGAAATATCGTAGCACTTCTGCAACCTCATCATGGAAACTTAGAAATTCTGCCTAACAAGATTTGTCATTAAAATTGGAATTACGTTGCAGTTACATTCTGCGCATGTGCAGGGACCCGACTCTTTCTGCTGCAGCGGCAAACGGTCTCGGAAACAGATGTAAGATCTTAACAGTCTTCAAAATCTTTATAGAACTATCCATGTAATTCTTTAAAGGCAATATAAATTCTTAAAACTTCGCATTTTTCTTTAACACCACTGAACTTAGGGAACTTATACAGGCTTCCAGGTAGATGCTATTTTCCTTGACTTCCGGAAGGCGTTCGATACAGTTCCGCACTGTCGCCTGATGAACAAAGTGAGAGCCTACGGAATATCAGACCAGCTGTGTGGCTGGATTGAAGAGTTTTTAGCAAACAGAACACAGCATGTTGTTATCAATGGAGAGACGTGTACAGACGTTAAAGTAACCTCTGGCGTGCCACAAGGAAGTGTTATGGGACCATTGCTTTTCACAATATATATATAAATGACCTAGTAGATAGTGTCGGAAGTTCCATGCGGCTTTCCGCGGACGATGCTGTAGTATACAGAGAAGTTGCAGCATTAGAAAATTGAAGCGAAATGCAGGAAGATCTGCAGCGGATAGGCACTTGGTGCAGTGAGTGGCAACTGACCCTTAACATAGACAAATGTAACGTATTCCGAATACATAGAAAGAAGGATCCTTTATTGTCTGATTATATGATAGCGGAACAAACACTGGTAGCAGTTACTTCTGTAAAACATCTGGGAGTATGCGTGCGGAACAATTTGAGGTGGAATGATCATATAAAATTAATTGTTGGTAAGGCGGGTGCCAGGTTGAGATTCATTGGGAGAGTCCTTAGAAAATGTAGTCCATCAACAAAGGAGGTGGCTTACAAAACACTCGTTCGACCTGTACTTGAGTATTGCTCATCAGTGTGGGATCCGTACCAAGTCGGGTTGACAGAGGAGATAGAGAAGATCCAAAGAAGAGCGGCGCGTTTCGTCACAGGGTTATTTGTTAAGCCTGATAGCGTTACGATGTTTAGCAAACTCAAGTGGCAGACTCTGCATCGCGGTGTAGCTTGCTGTCCAGGTTTCGAGAGGGTGCGTTTCTGGATGAGGTATCGAACATATTGCTTCGCCCTACTTATACCTCCCGAGGAGATCACGAATGTAAAATTAGAGAGATTCGAGCGCGCACGGAGGCTTTCCGGCAGTCGTTCTTCCCGCGAACCATACGCGACTGGAACAGGAAAGGGAGGTAATGACAGTGGTACGTGAAGTGCCCTCCGCCACACACCGTTGGGTGGCTTGCGGAGTATAAATGTAGATGTAGATGTACTGTCTTTTCCAGAATGTGTCCCATCTACAACATGATTTTTTTTTTAGAAAATACCTCCCCATTAAAACAGAAAGAAGTTACCTTCCGATGTCTTAATGCAGGCAGTTTGCAGTCAAGTACACTTAAAACGTGAAGTCTTCTGTCCATTTCAGATGTTCTAATTTTCGTTCTGCACTCCTTTTCACAAATTCAACAATAGTGACTTTTAAGTCGAAAAATCGTTCCAGGCATGCCCCTTGACTTGACCAACGTACTTCGCGTTAATATGTGAAGTCTTTATACTTTTTTTCAGGTGTACTGAAGACTGTTGCAACTGACAACGAAATAATCAGTGCAACTTCAGAAATATTACTATTCGCACCACTTATGTTTTCAAGTACTCCAGGCCTGCAAATTTAGCAGAAAGTGCTTTTCGATGTACAGAACAATAAATCCTGTCTGTTGATCATTTTGATTGTTCGTTGTTTGACTTGCATGGCACTGTAATGTCGTTTCATTGGAAATATGCAGTTCCTGCCGCTTACGCAAATTCAGAATTCTCATCCCTCTCTTCAGTCATTCACATTCATTTTAAAATATTGCGACGACAGATTGCTGGAGTGCCTCTTTTTAAACAAAATCCACTGGAAGCATGAACGTCTTCACATGACGAAGAAATAGCGATTGTTAACAGAGCTGTAGCACGATTCTGTCGAAGTCAGATAGCTGTGCCGATCGAAAAATGCCGCTCCCCAATGCTAAATGAAATATCGCTCTGCACCGAATACTTCCGAGGAGGACCGAGCAAAGCCGAGCGACACGCCCGCTGCCCACACAGGCCGCATGCGTGAAGTCTGACACGCCGTGGCCGACCTTGCACTCTACTGTCTGAGCGGGAACGCTGGGCGCAACCCCAAACGTGCCGCTTAGATGACGCAAGAGTCACAAAGGAACACAGACCGGCTTGCATGCGGCTTGGGTTCATATTATGCCGTATTAGGAAATTCGAAAAACTTAAGCTATGTATCATGAAGAGCGGTATTATATGTTACTGGCTGTTGTTACAAGGGCGTATACCTACAAAGATAAAAAATTAAAATAAAGTTGAGTTTGAAACTGAACTATGTCAATAATAATGTGTGAGCCACATAGTTCCGTGCAAAATTCTTCCAACATTTCAGCTGAGATAGAGAAAAGATGCAAAAACAAATAGTCTCTATAGCACGCTGTTACGGATGGGATAAATTATCAAATTACATGTAAAAGAGGAAAAAATTTGTTACCTAGCACTGCTCTATTGACAGTGCATCAGATAGAACTCTCAACAAAATGTGTCAGAAAAAAAAAGTTTTCATCACTATTTAATTGCCTTTGATTCGCTGAAGATGTAATAAAATTGATGATCTGGTACTAAGCCTTGGCACACAGACAGGCGCAAGCAGTTCTTCAGAATGTCCTCACACAGGTCTCCACATAATCGTGACTTCTTTACTTTCTTTACCGAAAAACACTTTTACACACAAGAATTGATCCAGACATGTATATCGCTTTTGCAGCCTTATTATGGGGACGTGGAAACACTTGCCGACGGAAACCTTTTTATAGCTACTAGACACTTTTAACGTAATAGAATTTGTCTTTTAATCGGAAATTGCTCCGCAGATCGATCAATCAATTTGAAAATGAACAGGGACGCTTTTAAATGATATGACAAATGGTCTTGAAAACGAAATTAGTCAGAAACCGATGCGAGGTTGTCAGTTTCCGGAAAACGATTTGAAAACTCTTTCTGTATTTCTTCCAGCACCGAAATGAATTGTTCGAAATTCGAATTTTATTTAACATCAGAGAGCTTAGGAACATGAGCGGTGATCTTTTTCAGAATCGTCTCTCTCACATTGTGATTTTCATTTCAAATGTAGCCACCATTCACGTCAAATCATATTTTAATTCCTCCTCACTTTGCAACATCTTATTGACGGTGTTCAAGTGAGCAGTCGAGTCAAGTAAAAATTCAAGGTCTGCAGTCCATTCTGCACCTTCTAATGTTGATTCCTACTTTCCGTTTCCTTCATAAATTTAACAATAGCAGGTCTTAAATCGAAAAATTATTTCAAGCGTGGCCCTTGACTTAATTGCTGTACGTCTCAGTAGTAAGTCACGTATCCATACTGTTCCCGTCAGGACCCCAGATTCTACTTCTCTTGATTTATTTTTGTGAGGAGCCCTGACAGATGGAGTATACCGTTGTCACTCGACCACACTAGACGATATGTGCCGACAAATCATCACAGAATGCTTCACAATGTCATCCACTTATCCACTGCTCTACCCACTGAAAGTGAAGAAAACGTACAGGAGCTGTTGAATAAAATGAGCAGTATATTGAGCACAGAATTTGGATTGAGCACAAACCGAACAATGACGAAAGTAATGAGGAGTAGCAGAAATGACATCAGCGATAAACATCAAAGTTACTGAACATGAAGCAGATGAAGTGAAGGAATTCTGTTACTTTGGAAGCAAACTACCGTACCACGGACGAATAAAAAAGGAAATAAAAAGCAGACTAGTAAAGGCGAACAGGGCATTCATGGTCAAAAGAATTCTAACAATTGCCTTAATGAGAGGAAGTAATTTCTGAGAATGTACGCTTGGAGCGCAGCTGTGTATCGTGTGAATCATGGAATCTTGGGAAACTCTAAAAGAAGAGAATCGAAGCGTTTGGCGTGTGAGATTACAGGAAAATGTCGAAAGTTAAGTGGACTTATGAAGTATTAGGAGGCTCTGCAGAAACGATCACGAAAGGAATATAATGAGAACATCGACAAGAAGTCTGGAGAGGATGATAGGATATGCGTTATGACATCATCAGGGAATAAAGTCCATGGTACTTGTGGGAACTTTAAACAGTAAAAACTGTAGAGGAACTCAAATTGAAATGTATCCCTAATAATTGGGAACTTTCGGTACAAGTGCTGCTCTGAAATGAGGAGATTAGCCTGGCCGCACCAGGACAGCCAGAAGACTGATGACAAAAAAATAGTTCCACTGTATAACTGTCTTTCAAACGGCTATTGCAAATTTGCCTTGCAGTCGACGGGAAGCTGTCCGAGCTCATGCCTCAGATGAAGAGTAAAGCTGCGTTTTGCTAAGAAAATTATTAATTCAGTAGGTGATGAGTATGCAGATCAGTAGGAGAAAAATGTTTAATTTATTGACTTACGTTATCCAATTAATTAAAGTTTTGAGAAGGATCTGTAGTCAAAGTTAGCCAATAACATTTGTTTTAGCCGCAAGAGGCTTTCTGGCGCCCCCAGGTGAAGACGGGTCAGATAATCTATCCGTGAATTCAGAAATAAATACACTGGTGCTTTTTTCCTAGAAGAGGACTTTTTCCATTCTAGAGAATGCAAGGGCAAGTACTGTACTTAGTCAGTCTTAAGTCTTGCGTCAACCAAGATATTGAAGAAAAATGTCCGCAGCTCGTGGTCGTGCGGTAGGGTTCTCGCTTCCCGCGCCCGGGTTCGATTCCCGGCGGGGTCAGGGATTTTCTCTGCCTCGTGATGACTGGGTGTTGTGTGATGTCCTTAGGTTAGTTAGGTTTAAGCAGTTCTAAGTTCTAGGGGACTGATGACCACAGATGTTAAGTCCCATAGTTCTCAGAGCCATTTGAACCATTTTTTTAAAAGAAAGATGTAACGGCTTCCTAAACTCTTGAAAAGATGATTTCAGTGATACAGGGCTTGTCAATATTGGCTATGAAACTTTAGGAAATATATCCTAGGCAAGTGCTTAAACTTTAAGGCAATGTTGCCGGTAAAGGCTAATGCTAAGTAAATACAGTAGAGCGTCGATTATCCGAAGTAATGGGGAGACATGGGTGTTCGGAAAACTGGTTTGTTCGGATATCGAACTGTACATGTTTATTTGCCAAAAAGGAATACTGTACAGTAAATTTATTCATAAAAACAGGCACCTCTTTTAGTATTACAAAGTAACATACAAAGGCAACTTCAGTAGGAATATATAGTATGTGGCCTCATAGAAAGGACAACACGTTTACGTTTAAGCATTTTGTATCAAGTTCACTTCTTCACGCAGCAGCACACAAGTGGTCGTAACAGAGAACAGAAGGTGACTGTTTGCACCGTGAGAAGCTCTTCTTGGGGGCGCGCAATCCTTCAAACTGCGCGGAGAGGCACGCTTCAACTCTAAGCTGGCGCAGCTGTTGCTGTGAACAGCTTTGATACTGCCGCTGCTTCTACTGCCAGTGCCAAGCCGACAGAAGTGTGCTGATCGTCGAAACACAGCGACTGGCGGCTTGGCCGGTCAGCAGCGCCTTTTGAAGGCCCAAGTTCCGCCAGCGGTGGCCCAGTGCGGCGACTACTGTGGGAAACTTGGTTTGGGAGTGAGGGGGATGATGGACTTTAGGGTGGGAGAGTAACAGGTGCGAGGCGAGTACACAGTTCGGTTAAGCGGTCGTTCGGTTGACCGACGTTCGGGTAATCGACGCTCTACTGTAGCCACCTAGTGGGACCCTGCTATGCTGCCAGATGCAACAAAAAGAAAGACCAACGCCACTAACGTAAAACACGTTCCATGAATCTCGAATAATATGTATCTCCTTTTCTGAAATTTACTTCATTACAGTTGAGATCATTTTCGACCCGCCTGCATACTTCCTAACTAGCCACCTAGAGGAGGTAGTAATGATCAAAAACAGAAGAAAAGTTGAAGTTCTCGTAACTAAGCAGCATGTTGAGCAATAATAATGATGAAACTTCCTGGCAGATTAAAACTGTGTGCCCGACCGAGACTCGAACTCGGGACCTTTGCCCGAGTTCGAGTCTCGGTCGGGCACACAGTTTCAATCTGCCAGGAAGTTTCATATCAGCGCACACTCCGCTGCAGAGTGAAAATCTCATTCTGGAATAATAATTATGTAGGCTAAAAGAATAAATAAAAAAATTATTCTAGTTCTGGGGTTTGAATCCAGGTCTCGTGTTTACTAGCGGATGCGCTGTTCGTTAAGCTGCTCTGGCACTCCAGGTACCAGAGCTTCATGGACTACCGAAGTATGTCTCCCGCCCTGAGGTGAGAGTTCGAATTTCATCGGGTCTCAACGTATATAGCTGATATTGCTAAGTCATATTGGGTCTCATCTTCGTCTACAAAACTGGTGTAGGCCGAAACAATGAATTAAAATTTGGAGCTGGAATTTGTACTGGGGCAGGAGATGTACAAGTGGAGTCCTTGCAGCTATACTAGCCGGAGTTCTAGCGTCGCGTAAATGCTAGTACATCTGCGTAGTAAGTGGGAGATCCGGTTTTGAATCCTGGCATTAGCACAAATTTACTTCATTGTTTCGGCCTGCACCATTATCGACTGCTCAACATGTTGTAATTTCGAGAACCTTCCTTCTAGCCGGCCGTGGTGGTCTCGCGGTTCTAGGCGCGCAGTCCGGAACCGTGCGACTGCTACGGTCGCAGGTTCGAATCCTGCCTCGGGCATGGATGTTTGTGATGTCCTTAGGTTAGTTAGGTTTAACTAGTTCTAAGTTCTAGGGGACTAATGACCTCAGCAGTTGAGTCCCATAGTGCTCAGAGCCAAGTTGAGTCCCATAGTGCTCAGAGCCATTTGAACCATTCCTTCTACTTTTGACTAGTACTACCTACTTTAAGTGACTAGTTTCGAAGTATACTGGGCCGTCTGGAAACTATTATCTGTTAGATATGGGCCATTTTATTTATGTGTAGTATTCTGAGTGCGCATAGTATATTACCATAATTATCGCAATACACATTCGTGGTCATATACACTCCTGGAAATTGAAATAAGAACACCGTGAATTCATTGTCCCAGGAAGGGGAAACTTTATTGACACATTCCTGGGGTCAGATACATCACATGATCACACTGACAGAACCACAGGCACATAGACACAGGCAACAGAGCATGCACAATGTCGGCACTAGTACAATGTATATCCACCTTTCGCAGCAATGCAGGCTGCTATTCTCCCATGGAGACGATCGTAGAGATGCTGGATGTAGTCCTGTGGAACGGCTTGCCATGCCATTTCCACCTGGCGCCTCAGTTGGACCAGCGTTCGTGCTGGACGTGCAGACCGCGTGAGACGACGCTTCATCCAGTCCCAAACATGCTCAATGGGGGACAGATCCGGAGATCTTGCTGGCCAGGGTAGTTGACTTACACCTTCTAGAGCACGTTGGGTGGCACGGGATACATGCGGACGTGCATTGTCCTGTTGGAACAGCAAGTTCCCTTGCCGGTCTAGGAATGGTAGAACGATGGGTTCGATGACGGTTTGGATGTACCGTGCACTATTCAGTGTCCCCTCGACGATCACCAGTGGTGTACGGCCAGTGTAGGAGATCGCTCCCCACACCATGATGCCGGGTGTTGGCCCTGTGTGCCTCGGTCGTATGCAGTCCTGATTGTGGCGCTCACCTGCACGGCGCCAAACACGCATACGACCATCATTGGCACCAAGGCAGAAGCGACTCTCATCGCTGAAGACGACACGTCTCCATTCGTCCCTCCATTCACGCCTGTCGCGACACCACTGGAGGCGGGCTGCACGATGTTGGGGCGTGAGCGGAAGACGGCCTAACGGTGTGCGGGACCGTAGCCCAGCTTCATGAAGACGGTTGCGAATGGTCCTCGCCGATACCCCAGGAGCAACAGTGTCCCTAATTTGCTGGGAAGTGGCGGTGCGGTCCCCTACGGCACTGCGTAGGATCCTACGGTCTTGGGGTGCATCCGTGCGTCGCTGCGGTCCGGTCCCAGGTCGACGGGCACGTGCACCTTCCGCCGACCACTGGCGACGACATCGATGTACTGTGGAGACCTCACGCCCCACGTGTTGAGCAATTCGGCGGTACGTCCACCCGGCCTCCCGCATGCCCACTATACGCCCTCGCTCAAAGTCCGTCAACTGCACATACGGTTCACGTCCACGCTGTCGCGGCATGCTACCAGTGTTAAAGACTGCGATGGAGCTCCGTATGCCACGGCAAACTGGCTGACACTGACGGCGGCGGTGCACAAATGCTGCGCAGCTAGCGCCATTCGACGGCCAACACCGCGGTTCCTGGTGTGTCCGCTGTGCCGTGCGTGTGATCATTGCTTGTACAGCCCTCTCGCAGTGTCCGGAGCAAGTATGGTGGGTCTGACACACCGGTGTCAATGTGTTCTTTTTTCCATTTCCAGGAGTGTACAAATCCTTCAGCAATCAGGTACGTGAGACATCGGAGTCGCCTCAGTATCAATGTATGGTGAAGAGTTATCAGCGGCAGACTCAGAGTCATACACTTTAAGAGATCAATAAGCGGTGTGTATCACCTTTCTCAGCGCTGTAAATTACCAGCAATATTGGAGAAAGGTTTTCAGGCTATTCTGGCGAGGCGTGTCATCTTGGAAAATTGGGTTTTCTACCGGTAATCTGTGTCGTACTTTGAAAGGTGGCTACACTGAGCCACAGCGCCAGAGATTGCGCCAAAGAGTATTATTCAGCCGCTTCCACTGGCAGTTCTTGTCGAGAAGTCGTCGTGGAGTGTGCTTGTTGAGATGTAGCAGTGGTGAGTCGTTGTTGAGAGGTTCCCATGGAAAGTGCTTGTTCAGATGTTGTCATATTGTTTTGATGGGTTAGACACCAGATGTTGTTGGATTAGGTATGCTGTAATGTGCTTTTCGTCAATATATATGAAGGTAAAAAATTCCTTTCTTTTTATTATTTCAATGTCTTAAACAATAATGCCTCTTGGTCACAGGTTCAGTCAACAAAGCATCTGGCTCGTGTTCTTGTATTAGACTGTATTTCTGGTTTCTATGTGCAATTATAGTATTTCTGTTTTTTTTAATTACTTCAGTATAAATGGTGTTTAAAATATCTGGTCTTATTGAGGAAGAACCGTGCCAGATGTGTACGTTGAATCACACTTCCACACACAGAACAGCGACACTTGTGCCTTGTTGTTTCGTAGGTTTCATAGTTGCTGGGGACTTAATTAATTAATTGTGTTAACGGAAGTTTTCTTTCTTTCTTTCTTTGTTGTTACTCTATGCAGTCAGATTGCGTACTATACCAGACAGGGCCAACCGGTTACGAGACTGCGTAACCGAACAGACAGCTACTAAATCAGAAAATTTAAAAGTATTTGCATTCATTAGATAATTAAGCCCCCATGCACGTGGCGACCGCTGCTTCGGATCGTCCCTTGGAATTCTTCTGATTGTAAAAATAGCAAACAGTAGTATTGTTGTAGTAATTTGTAGTTTAGTAATTGTAGTCTATATTGCATGTGTAGATTTGGTAATTGTCATTCTTCTAATGGTATTTTTTTTGGAAGAATTTAATTTTTGTTGTCTTGTATACGGGTTTGATTATTTTGTGCAATTATGAAGATTTCAATTGTTCGTTAATCGTGTTTGAGCGAAGCATTTCGTGTGAATGATATTGTTGGTGATAAAGTGTCATTGTGTGTAATTTTCGTATAGTGACGAGTTTTGAATGTTTTGTAAATGATTACGCGATCGATGAAAAAGGCAAAAATGATGAATAGTGAGAATGACGAAATTGTTAGCATGGCGAACTCGCTAACACAGGAGAACAGTATGATGAATAATGAAGTTGAAAACAATTTAATAAGTCGGGAAAATAGTCCGGAAACAGTTCATAATTTTTCACAATCAAAAAATTTTCAGAATACGAGATTAACGACAGAAGATATGGAGCAGCCGGCCGCGGTGGTCTCGCGGTTCTAGGCGCGCAGTCCGGAACCGTGCGACTGCTACGGTCGCAGGTTCGAATCCTGCCTCGGGCATGGATGTGTGTGATGTCCTTAGGTTAGTTAGGTTTAAGTAGTTCTAAGTTCCAGGGGACTGATGGCCACAGCAGTTGAGTCCCATAGTGCTCAGAGCCATTTGAACCATTTTTGATATGGAGCAGTTGATGTGTGCTATATTAAATTTGGGATCACGAATGGAAACACGGTTAGACTCACAAATAGGAACAATTAAAACTGAGATAGGAAGAATTAAAACGAAGATGGAAACTTTGACAACACGATTAGACTCACAAATAGGGACATGTTTCAAAAATACGAAAGATGAATCAAAGAAAGAAATTAGAGAAGAAGTACAACCGATTTTGAATGCTCACAATAATAGTTTAATTTCAATAGAAATTAGACAAGAGGAACAGGACAGAGAACAGGAAGAAAGAGATCGCGTGATAGTACAAAAATTTTCAGAGTTAAATTTACAACGTGCATACGATAAGGAAGAACTATTTGAGAGAATCGAGGAATCCGTACCAAATGACAGAATAAATAACTTAACACAACAGTATGAACAGTTAACTACTAAATGTGTCAATACCGAAACCCGAGTCGCGACACTTACGGAAGACGTAAATAAACAGAAAGAACAGATAGGTGACTTATCGGAAAGAAGTGAGGAGATTTCAGATAAACTGACAAGTTTTAGTTTAAATGGGGACAGAGATTCAGATGATACAGCTCCATTGCCATTTTCAGAAACCGAAGAGTACCAGAACATAAATAAGCATGTTGAAAATCAGGGAAAATTTAATGAACGCGTTAAAAGGGAATTTGAGGCATTACGAAAGCAAGTCAAACAAATTGAAGGCGAAATCGTAGGAAAAGACTGCAGAAGAAATTTAGAATCACAGATAGCAGAGGGGTTTGAAGAAAATAATTTGTTTCATTTACGAGATGCAACAAGAGAGCGCCAGGCGCGCGAACTTGACAATAATCGACATTCGGACTGGGACAGACGCGGTAGGTCTTTGTCGCCACGAGGAGAAAACTTTGACTATAAACACTTCTTAACTGTTCGGAAATTTAAGATCTTTCGCAATTCTAAGAATGACATACATCCATGTTCATGGTTAGATCAACTTACGTACGCACTTCCGCCAAATTTGCCACTAAGTCACAAACTGGACTTAGAAAAATCTGAATTTGGTCGTTCTCAGGTGAAATTTCTTGGTCATATTATTTCTACAGAAGGTATTCTTCCTGATCCAGAGAAACTAGACGCGATTCGTAATTATGCTGTTCCTACTACAAAACGTGATGTTCGTAGTTTCCTTGGTGTCTGTAATTTTCTTAGACGCTTTGTTAGATTGGACGATTTGGCCACACCTCGTTTATGTGAACTATCTGGAAAGAATTCTAATTGGTGTTGGGATGAGGAAGCTCAGTCAGAATTTGAACAACTTCTTGATGCTTTAGTTGCTGCTCCACTTCTTTCACATCCGGATTTATCTAAAGATTTTTGTTTGGCGACGGACTCATCATACAAAGGCCTAGGTGCACACTTATTTCAAGAGATAGAAGAAGACGGCGTTGTAGTACAGAAAACTATTGCATTTGGAAGTCGTGTTCTCACTAAATCAGAAAAGAATTATTCGATTACGGAACTTGAAGCCTTGGCTGTTGTTTGGGCTTTCACAAAATTTCGCATATTTTTGTATGGCAGACATACTAAGGTTTACACCGATCATCGAGCTCTGGAATTTCTTATGTCAACAAAATTAACACATGGAAGATTGTCACGATGGACGCTGTACCTACAGGAATTTGATTTTAGTATTGTTTACATACAGGGTTCTTCAAATATTATTGCTGATGCTTTATCACGTGCACCTATGGGTTTGAAACAAAGTGCTGAGGAGGACTGCAAAGAAAACAATTATTGTTTGATGTATATTCAAGGTGTTGCGTTTGAGAATTTTATTTCGTCTTCGCTCCAGGAAATCGCTAAGGAGCAAAATAAGAATCCAATCTGGAAGGACATTAAGGAGAAGTGGAGGAGAAAGGAAAGCGTAGCGATTAGACAGTATTATTTAGTTCGCAATGATATTCTTTTTAAACGAAAATCGGTCGACAACTCTCTTTGGTTAGTTTGTATTCCTGATGAGTGGGTTAATAAATTGATTTGGTACACACATTTCAGTTATGCACACTCTGGTCCCAGAAAATGCTTTCATAAATTACGAGAAAATTGCTACTTCAGTAATATGGAAAAACGTATTCGATCTGTTCTTGCCAAATGCAAAGCCGCCAACTATTTCTCACAGAGCACCGTTGTTTCCTATCATTCCAGCGAAATTAAAGGAGATGGCTGCAGTCGATTTGTTCGGTCCTGTGGTTCGTTCTACTAATGGTTTTGCGTACGTTTTGGTAGCAGTGGAATTGACATCAAAATATGTGTGTTTTACACCTTTACGCAAAGCAGCAGCTCGTTCAGTATCTAACGCTTTCACCAAACATTTTCTTAAAGAAGTGGGTCATGTTGATAAGGTTATATCAGATAATGGATCACAGTTTCGCTCTAAAATTTGGCTTCGTACTCTACGGCGTCGTAAGATTAAACCAATTTTCATTTCACTTTTTCACCCTCAATCTAACGCTTCAGAGAGATGGATGAAGGAAATCAATAAATTGTGTCGTCTTTATTGTCATCAGAATCACAGAACGTGGGATCAGTATCTTCATATTTTTCAAAACATTCTGAATGAACTCCCTAATGATTCAACTTCTTTACCGCCTATATTGATATTAAAAAATAAAGCACCGACAAATCGCATTTCTGAAATTGTTCCTTTTCCGCCTACACGGAAACTGCGACATTCTGAAGTTGTCAACCTGGCTCTACGAAATATTGCATCTGCGGCTGCTAGAAGAGAGAAATAAGCTAAACGTCCTGGTCGTTTAAAAACCTTGTCAGTTGGTCAAAAGGTGTTAATTAAGTCTCATAGTTTGTCTCACAAAGGAAAAGGCTTGTGTCGCAAATTTTTTCTGCTTTATAACGGTCCATAATAGGGTTCGCAAAATTATTCATGACAACACTGTAGAAGTAGAAACTCTTAAATCTCGGCGCTCTAAGGGAATACATCATATATCGAACGTTAAAATTTTTTGTGGAATGACATACTTTTGAGAAACTAACAGTTATACGTAAACACACGGACAGTACAAGGCTACCGCGCCGTGTTCCGGCGGCGGCACATACTCAAAGCAACAGTCAAGTCTGCGCGGCGCACAAGGCAGTCGTTGACCGCAAACAATTACTTCCTACGTCACGCGTACCTACAGCTGATCGAGCGTTCAGTGCGAATGCACTGACAGCCGTAAACAAATACACGGTCTAATTTCTCTGATTAAATTCAGTATAAAGCTATAGTGACTTGATAAATTATGTTATTAACGTTCAGTATTTTTCAGGATACGGTTGTATAAAATATTTAAGACCTTCAGGTAAATTCTGTGTGTGTCCGACATTAAGAGGACTTGGTACCGAGAAAATTTCCGGAAGAATGTAATTTCGAAGAAGAAAGCAATAAACTAAAAAGGTAACTATTAATTGAGTTTATTTTTCAGGTAACATATTTCCACTTAGGTACGTACTTTAGACGTAATTTGCTGCTCGCGATTACGTGATTCATACTTTGTGCTAAATTTCATGTTCTATGAATTTACTTGTGAAGCGACGTGCTTGTGTACATTAACTGATTTTGACAATGATTGATTAATGAACAGGGTTGTTACTTGTGTATATTATGCATCGCTTGGCTGCACTGCTTTTTCACTGATGTCACTTTTTTTTATTATGTGCCTGCTGTGCTTATTTATTTAAATTATAATTGTCACCTGATTAGTTCTGCTGATATGGTTATGAATGTAAGTTATACTTTGTGATTTATCTGCTTGCGCCTTCATGTTTACTTCTTAAGATTACATGTGAACATTTATTTGCTAATGCTGATATGATGCTAATGACCTGTTTATTATGTAAGATATATATTTGCTGCTTTGCGTATGGATTGCATATTTACACATTCCTGTTTTGTTGTCATAACTACTCTTTAATTTGGTATATAGAAATGCTGATATACTGTGTACGAACATAGAGTTTAGGTTACACTATGGTATTAATTATAGATTGTTTGCTTGGCAGAGCCTCGTTGTAGGGATTGTGCTGCATCCACTTGTTGACATTCTGTTCTCTACTGGTATATTTACTCCCTATTGCATGTTTTGCTTACGCTCAGTGCCTTATATTTTTAAGATAAGAAAATGAACTGCTATAATTCTACGAACGATATTGGTACAAGAAACTTCATTGAAGTCACATGAGCTGGAGGTTTTATGGAAGCTGTATAAATTTATGCTAATAGGAAGGAAGCTGACGACATGACATACCAACACTAGGTTTAGACCATTGACAGTTATTACATTGCATTCTTCGTGAGCAATTGAAATAGCAAGTGACACTTGACACAAGAAATACTCCACATTTTTGCTTCTGTTTTGCCATAATTCTTGAAGTGGTGTACACACTATGAAATATTATGATCATTCACACTCCGTACTCGTACTTACTTACTGAAAGTTATTCAAACTGAAGGCTGTTAGAGGTCATGTATGCATTTCTTTTATTTTATGATGGACAAGGTAACCAAAATGTATTTTATAATTCATAATGAGTAGAAGATTTGGCTCAGGTGGACTACACAGAGGTTGTGAGTGGACATTGTGACTTCGGATTGCATGGGATGATGAATTGAAGTTTGCACCAGGATTTTATCTGTACTTGTTCGAGGAGACTGACTAGAGGAAAGAGTTGTTATGGAAGTGAAATGATATTGGCGATAAGGTTTATATGTATCGACGTATTGAAGAGGTATTATTGAGATATTGAGATTGTGAAGTTGATGATTATTGGAGTTTTGGTGGACAAGAGGTAAGGTAAATGATATTGATGATAAGGTTTATATGTATCGACGTAAGAGGTATTAGTGAAGTATTAAGATTATGTGATGCTGATGATTATTGGAGTTTTGGTGGATAAGAGGTAAAGTAAGTGAGGACCATATTTTTTTGTTGGTTTATATGGAACAAGGAGGATGAAGATGGCAGACTAGAACACTCAAATGGAAGGAAGATTGTCTACACACACACTTTGTTAAATCAATAAGCAGTATATACTTTTTTTTTTGGAGAGAGGAAGCATTTGCATATCTTGGCACACTGACAGTTGTTCAGAAACCGTACATTTTGATTTGGCTTGGCAAACATTGGTCTTGACATGATGACTATGACGTTGACTAACTATTATTGACTGTTATACATTGCTGCCACTACTCCTTGATACACATGTTGAACATCAAATTTTGACAGAATTGCATTTACACAGTTAACACTATTCAATTACACAGTAGTACTTAATGTGGATGAAAGATAAGTGAGTGTGTTTTGTGTGTTTTCCTTTCCTATCCCAAATAATTGGTACCGACCTATCTCCTGAATATTATTTTACTTGTTTGTTGTGGCTTGCACTGACACCCATAAATATTATAGGTTTACTGATATTTGTGTATTGTAATAGTTAATATGACAATTATCTGATATCATTTGTGTGTTTGTTATAATTTGTATGTTTAGTGTAAGGGCATTAAGAATAATGTTGTAAAAGCAATTGTGTGTGCATTCAAACTGTTGTTCATGCCTGCACCTGTTCAACATGATGGGTGCCACTTGGAAATGTTTAATTTATGCTGATGAACTCTGATGAGCTGTCTAATTAGTGATAGTGAATATTATGGACTGTTACCTGCACATGTTCAACATGATGGGTGCCACTTGGAAATGTTTAATTTCTGCTAATGAACTCTGATGAACTGTCTGATTAGTGATAGTGAATATTATGGACTGTTACCTGCACCTGTTCAACATTACTGGGTGCCACTGATGGACTGTTTCTACTGACATAATGTCACTTGTTGGTGTCTGCACCTGTTCAACATTGCTAGGTGCCACTGATGGACTGCTTCTACTGAAATGATGTCACTTGTTGGTGTCTGCACCTGTTCAACACTGCTGGGTGCCACTGATAGAACTGTTTCTACTGACATAATGTCACTTGTTGGTGTCTGCATCTGCTCAACATTGCTGGGTGCCACTGATGGAACTGCTTCTACTGAAATAATGTGACTTGTTGCTGTCTGCACCTGTTTAACATTGCTGGGTGCCACTGATGGAACTGCTTCTACTGAAATAATGTCACTTGATGGTGTCTGCACCTGTTCAACATTACTGGGTGCCACTGATGGAACTGCTTCTACTGAAATGATGTCACTTGTTGGTGTCTGCACCTGTTCAACATTGCTGGGTGCCACTGATGGACTGCTTCTACTGAAATAATGTCACTCGTTGGTGTCTGCACCTGTTGACCATTGCTGGGTGCTACTGCTGGAACTGTCAACTACTTGTTTATTGATATATTGACAAGATTTTATGTGAATATTTGTAAAAACTGATTTTTTGTGTGTTTACTGTTTATGAAATGTTATGAGATTCTTATCTGCACCTGTTCGTCAATTATGGTGCCATTGATTGAATAATACTTATGTAAACTATTATGTAAAATCACATGTATGCAAGCATTTGTATTCCTTACTGTATTTTATATATTAGGTTATTGAAGGGTCAGTGCAAAGCCAAAATTTATTTAATTATGTGATATTTATTTATTAATATTACTTTTTAATTTTTGTCTGTATTTTTTGGACGAATTTGGTGGCATTTTCACCACCAATGCTGCCAAAAATACCATCAAATTCTGGCCCGTGGAGGAGGGGCATATGAAAGTGGCTACACTGAGCCACAGCGCCAGAGATTGCGCCAAAGAGTATTATTCAGCCGCTTCTACTGGCAGTTCTTGTCGAGAAGTCGTCGTGGAGTGTGCTTGTTGAGATGTAGCAGTGGTGAGTCGTTGTTGAGAGGTTCCCATGGAGAGTGCTTGTTCAGATGTTGTCATATTGTTTTGATGGGCTAGACACCAGATGTTGTTGGATTAGGGATTCTGTAATGTGCTTTTCGTCAATATATATGAAGGTAAAAAATTCCTTTCTTTTTATTATTTCAATGTCTTAAACAATAATGCCTCTTGGTCACAGGTTCAGTCAACAAAGCATCTGGCTCGTGTTCTTGTATTAGACTGTATTTCTGGTTTCTATGTGCAATTATAGTATTTCTGTTTTTTTTAATTACTTCAGTATAAATGGTGTTTAAAATATCTGGTCTTATTGGGGAAGAACCGTGCCAGATGTGTACGTTGAATCACACTTCCACACACAGAACAGCGACACTTGTGCATTGTTGTTTCGTAGCTTTCATAGTTGCTGGGGACTTAATTAATTAATTGTGTTAACGGAAGTTTTCTTTCGTTCTTTGTTATTCTATGCAGTCAGATTGCGTACTATACCAGACAGGGCCAACCGGTTACGAGACTGCGTAACCGAACAGACAGCTACTAAATCAGAAAATTTAAAAGTATTTGCATTCATTAGATAATTAAGCCCCCATGCAACTTGTACAATATTTCGATCGCATAGCTCGTAGCCCTTGTCACGTGCTCCCTGAGGCTGAATCCATAGTGAAAAGGGTCCAGTATTTATGCCTGTGAGGGCTAGCCGTTCTGTCATCGGTCCGCGCCACGCCAGGTGCTCCACCCGACGTACGCAACGGTCAGTCGCAGCATCCGTAGTATTTTCTACTTGTAGTAGTTTCGACTGCTTTTTGCTTGTTTGTTTTCTTTTAGGGCGCAAAAACAGCTAGGGTCATACGCGCCCATAACAAAATTATAGAACAAGGAAAGACAGAGAGGATTTTTTTATTTAAAAAAAAAAGACTTCCCGTCAGTCCCAATCTACAAAAGAGAAGACAGCTATAAACAGGGATATGGAGAAAAGTCTTTTACACCATAAAGATACGGAGATCCAGAACCAAAATTTAAGTGGCCTTCACCACGTTGCTACGACGGATGGAAAATAAAATGCAGTCGACAGCCCGCGTGTCGTTTGCTAAAACGGCCGATAAGTCAGGCGGGAAAGCAAGCGGGAGCGTAAACAGTTAAAATACTGTATTCCGTCAGGAAATGGCGGACAGTTAAAACTTGGGCGCGATGTGTACAAAGTGGTGGGGGAGCTCCACATAACAAATGAAAATGGCTCCCTCCTCGAAGGCGAGAGGGCCGAGAGTAGGTCGTCAAAGCCACTGGGAGAGGCTTAATCATCTGGAGCTTATTCCCATGAAGGGAGGACGAGTGGTGATGCCAAAGTGACACCACCTCCTGACAGACAGCAATACAGAGATCATTTGAGGAAATATAAGAAATAGTGGGCTGAGGTAAGAGGACTAAAAAATGGCAATGAGCACTATGGGACTTAACATCTATGGTCATCAGTCCCCTAGAACTTAGAACTACTTAAACCTAACTAACCTAAGGACATCACACACATCCATGCCCGAGGCAGGATTCGAACCTACGACCGTAGCGGTCACGCGGTTCCAGACTAAAGCGCCTAGAACCGCACGGCCACACCGGACGGCGTATGACTCCAGGCTTGGCTACAACGCTAGACTGACATGACAAGAAACCAACATAAACAGCACAGTGGTTCCATCAAGAGTGAGCAAGTGACTTTTCCTGAACTCGTTGCACTAAGGGATCGCAGTGAACAGCGCACAGAGGCTTTGAATGGCGCTGAGAGGGCATGAGCAGATGAGACAATTAAAAAGCCTGTGACGCTGGGTACACTCCGTGGCCTGATACAGGGCGAAGAGCTCTGCCGTAAATACTGAGCACTGTGCCGGAAGCCGATACTGAAAAACGTCGGCGCCAATGACGAAGGCTCACCCGACACCACGGCGAGTCCGAGAGCCAGCAGTGTACACAAAGGTGTAGTCCCGAAGTTCCATGCGAAGATCGTGAAACTGAAGGCGATAGAGCAAGGCTGGGGAAATGTCCTTAGGAAGCGAGTGAAGGCTAAGGTGAACATGGACTACCGCACGAAGCCAAGGTGGTGAAGGGTTCACACCCACCAGGAAAAGTGGCAGGGAGCGAGGAGCTAAGCAGCCGGAGCAAGAGCTGAAAACAAACTCCAGGAAGTAACAGAGAAGGACAGCCCCATACTGGTGACCAAAGGTGTCATCGAAGGAGGAGGCATAGGACGCGTGGCCACGCATGTCAGACAAACGACATACCTGCTGAGGAGAAAATCACGGTGGTAGGACTGCGGTGGTTCAGCAGCTTCTGTGTACGCTCTCGGCTAGAGTAAAAGGCACCAGAGGCCAAACGGATGCCACGATGGTGTGTAGTATTGAGATGGCGTAAGAGGGATGAACGTGTAGATGCATAAGCAAAGCACCCATAGTCTAGTTTCGAACGGACAAGGGACCGGTATAAACAGGAGGGTGGTTCCTGCACCCCAGGAAGTACCACTGAGGGCACGTAGGACTCTGAAGGACAGTGTACAGCGGGCTGCCAGGTAAGCCACGTGGTACGACCAAGGGTGTTTTCTATCGAGCATGAGCCCCAGGAATTTCGTAGTTTCAACGAACGGAAGAGCAACAGGCCCAAGGTGTAATGTTGGTGGCAGAAACCAATTGCGCCGTCAGAAATTCATATAAATGGGTTTGTCAGTGGAAAGATGAAAGTCATTGTCGGTGTTTCATAAGTGAAGATGATCGAGACATCGCTAAAGACGCCGCTCAATGAGACAGGTCCGTGGAGAACTGAAATAGGTGGCCAGAGACTCCCGGCAGGATACAGGCCATTGTAGGGTTAATGGCGATAGCAAAGAGGACGATGCTGAGGACGGAACCCTCACGGCCGGCCGGAGTGGCCGAGCGGTTCTAGGCGCTACAGTCAGGAACCGCGCGACCGCTACGGTCGCAGGTTCGAATCCTGCCTCGGGCATGGATGTGTGTGATTTCCTTAGGTTAGTTAGGTTTAAGTAGTTCTAAGTTCTAGGGGACTGATGACCTCAGAAGTTAAGTCCCATAGTGCTCAGAGCCATTTGAACCATTTTTGAACCCTCACGCACACAGATTTCCTGGATGAATGTGTCCGACAAGGCGTAACTCACACGGACATTGAAAACTCGAACTGTTAAAAATTCCTCAAGGAAACAGGACAGGCGGCCATGTAAGTCCCACATGTAGAGAGTACTGAGGATACCAGTCCTTCATCAGGTGTTGTAGGGTTTCTCCCAATCGAAAAACACGACCGCAGAAAACCATTCATGACTCAGGTGGACAAAGTAATGAGGTGGTCAACTGCAGAACGTCGCGCTCGATATCCACACTGTGCTGTAGTTAGTACATTGCGAGATTCGAACCACCAAACCAGCCGGGCAGGAATCATATGTCCCAACACCTTGCAAACGCAGCTGATAAGAGAGATGAGGCAGTAGCTAGAAGGAAGGTGTTTATCCTTACAAGGTTTAGGTATGGGCTTCACGCCAGCGCTTGGGAAATGTGCCCTCTGCCCAGATGGGGTTGTATGTATTAAGCAGGAAGCGCTTACCCACAAGAGAGAAGTGCTGCAACATCTGAGTATCAACAGCGTCTGGTCCTGGGGCGGAGGATCGGGATGAAGTGAGAATATGATCTAGCTCTCTCATAGTAAAGGCGGCATTGTAGCACTCACAATTCTGAAAAGAAAAGGATATCGTCCGAGCCTCCTCCTCTCGTTTCCGATGGAGAAAGGCAGGGTGATAGTGGGAAGAGCTCGAAATTTCCGCAAAAAAAGGTGGCCCAAGATGTTGGAGACAGCAGCATGGTCCACAATGATATCGTATGCAACTATCAGACCAGAAAGTGGGGAATGGATCATGGTCTCAGAGAGCTGTCGGAGGTTGGCCCACACGACAGAGGAAGGAGTGGAACTGTTAAAAGAGCTAGTGAATGAAATCCAGCTAGTTTTTTTGCTATCCCAAATAACGCGACGACAATGTGCATTGATCTTTTTATAATGAATGCAGTTTGCCATCGTAGGATGACTGTTAAAACCGTGGAGAGCACATCTCCGCGCGTGAATTCGGTCGTGGCGTGCCTCAGTGCACTAAGGGAGCGGGACAGGGCGTGGTAAAGAGGAAGTGTGGGGAATGGAACGTTCTGTAGCGGTAAGGATAAAGTTTGCAAGATAGCAGTCATGATCATCACATCTGGGGAAATCATGTACGTCGAAGGTTGCCAGGAAGGACTGAAGTCCCCAGTCGGCCTTAGTAGGCTGCCATTTGGGTGTGCACGCAGATGGGATAGGAATCGGCAAACAGATACAAACGGGAAATGGTCGCTCGTGTAGGTGCCAGAAAGAACGGATCACTGGAGACGGTGGGCAAGTTGGCCAGTGTACAAAGATAGGTCCAAATGGGAGTAGGTGTGCGAGTAGTCGGAAAGGAATGTAGGTGCTTCTGTGTTAAGACAGAAGAGGTTCCGTTGATTAAGAAGGTCAGTCGAGAGGGATCCTTTCTGACAGTTCTGGGAGAACTACAAAGGGGATGGTGCATATGAAAGTCACTGAGCAGCAGAAATGGGCGAGGTAGCTGCCCAGTAAGCTGGAAGAAGTGACATCAAATGATGGAGGAACATAAATGGTGCAAAGGGAAAATGTCAGATGAGGGACGGAAAAGCAAACTGCAACAGCTTGATGATTGGGAGATGGGTTGACCATGAACGTCATCCCACACGAGCAGCATGACTCCCCCGTGAGATGGAATGCCGACCTCAGGTGGAAGGGCAAAATGGACGAGGAAGGAATGCAAAAGCTGAACGTGACCGTGAGGATGCAATTTGGTTCCCTGAAGGCAGAGTGAGTACAAGGGGACACTTGATTCTGAAAGCAACCATAACACGTCTTTGTTGAATCGAAGGCCATGAAAGTTCCATTGGAGGAGGGTCATGATGATGAAGAAATGAAGAGGTATTACCTCGGCAGCTGTCGAGTGCCAGCCTACAGGGCACAGAGGCAGATAATCCTGCTCCGTGAGGTCCACAGAATGATTGGCTTGCTTGTGCTGTCTATCTGCGCAGTCTAGCGCTGGACGGATGCGAGAATTTTCGAGTCGGCGAAGGAGAAGACCTTCTGCCTTTGTTGGACTTCTTCGAGCCTTCCCGGTTAGCAGAGGAAGAATCAGATGTTGATTGGCTGGAGGAACGTAGGAAAGTCTTTACGGGAGTACTCCTTCTGTTCTTTCCGGCACGCCGGTTGTGTAGTTTGCGACTTCGCTCCTTGAGGCGAGAGTTAGATGGCTTGTTGCACAGCTGGACGAGGGGATGGTAATGCTATCTTGACACTGGGTGATTTCACAATCTTCATGGAGCGAGACGTAGCAAGAACAGTACTATAAGTGCCAGACGGTAGAATGCAAGGGTTGCGACTAGCCAATAGCTCGCGAGCGACTGGGCAAGGAACTTTTTCTTTTACCCGGATCTTCAGGACAGCGCGCTCATCGAGATACACAGAACCACAGGACATTCTCGAAAGGAGGTGGCATGGTCGCCATTGCAGTTGATACAGTGTGTAGGGGAAGGCGGACAATCGCCCTCGTGCGCTTCCCTACCACAGGTTACACATTTGGCCGAGTGTCGACAAGACATTCGTGTGTGGTTGAAATGATGACGCTGGTAGCAGCGCGTCGGTGTCGAAATGTATGGTCAAACCTAATAGCCGGCTTTGATCTTAGATAGGAGAACTGCTCTATGGAAGGTGAGAAAAAGAGTGCATGTGGGCACTAAGGAGGAATCTACTTTTTTCATCACCAGGTGGACGGCAATGACACCCTGATCAGAAAGGTAAGTTTAGTTTTTATTCTCGGTCCGACCGTCGAGCAGCCTTGTGTAAATAAAATCACGGAAAGAATTTAGAGTCCTATGGGCCTCGTCACAAACAGGATAGCCGTGGAGAAGCGAAGAGGCAAGCAGTTGTTGTGCTTGAGGATCAGAAATAGTCTCCAAAAGCAAAGTGCCATTCCATAAACGAGTGCAGGGTTTTACAGGGCCGGCATCTGCATCATCACCTTTCTGAATAATAAATGGATTTACCGTTGTGGAGGACTGACTTCAGTATGTGAAACCACGAGGAACTGTGCTGCAGCTGGAAGGGTCTTTGAATCATTAGCATCATTCCGTTTACGTTTCGTAGACGCTGACTGTGAAGATGATTTGCTCATTGCTAGAAAATCCCCCCGATTGCCAGTGTCTCTGATGGCGCGCACCTTCCAACTGGTGGCCCCCTTCACAAGGGGGCGCATTCGCCTTAGGTGATTGTTCACACCTCATGTCTCAGATCCCGATCACCTGACAGAAGGACCAATCAGCAGTTTGGGAAGACAGCAGCTCAGGCAGTCACCCCTCCCTGGGACTGGCCTGTACCAAGGGGTATGGGCGAACCCTACCTGTCAACCCAGAGCTGGGAGTCACGCGTTATTCAGTCATCTGGCCTTCAGGAGCGCACAGGGAGGAAGAAGAAGAAGAAGAGGAACCTCAAACGCCGAAGTGGAGGAATGATAGAAGAAGGTAAACAAAGAAAGAAAAAGGGAACGAAAATCAGTGGTGAGACTATTCTTATATCAGCGATGGACAATGTAGAACATTCTCAGTAACACTCCATACATGTTCACCAAGGGAGGGGAAAAAGTAGCAAGGGGATAGACATGAAGCACGGAAGGGAAAAGGTGCTGCACAGGCTGGGGCCCTTATGGTAGCCAAGTACTAACCCGCCAAAGAGTTGCGAGGCTCCAGAGGGTTCCGACTGCTGTGCGCGTACTTTTCAGCTATTGTCAGTTAACGCCCAGTACAACTTGAAGGTGGAACAGAACATCAGATGACAAACAGACAAAAAGCACTCGCACAGTATTTGGAATAGCTATGGTTAGAAAATTCTGCCATTGCTGCTACAGCGTGTAGATAGGACAGGGCGCCTGGTGCGGCATGGACGGATGACGGCGTACCCAGCCCCATATAAGCCTAAATACTGGACCCTTTCCACCCTGGATCCAGTCTGAGGACGCACCTGATGAAGACTGAAAGTTACACGATTAAATATTGTGCAAGTACGGCGCGGTTTACCGGCAGAAAACTTGATTTTCCAAGATGACACTACTGGAGAATGTTACTCTTGCAGAAAGAAAAGGACTGTTGTTTATGCACAACAGGAAATCACATCATTTTCTGCAGATTGTATGCCTGGACTTCACTGCAATGCTTCATGGAGTACGGGCTCGTTGATGAAGTCTGGTAGCATGACCTGTTCAGTGGACCCGAATCCATTGGATTTATGGCTGTGGGAGCATTTAAAAGCCTTGATGTTTGTTCAAGCCATGGACGATATGCGGGTGTTACAGGAGAGTGTGACCACAGCCTGTTACACAATTTAAATGGATGTGGATGTATTGGGACATGCTTTCAGGGCTGTGGAGGAATTGGCCATTAGGAGGTCAGGAGAAGGTATGCTTTAGACTTGGTTTGTTGAGGTGGTGATGGTTGGAACCACTTGGCGAGTCGTTAATGAAGCATCCATACTCAAAAGTCATTTTTTCATTTTATCACAGACGCGGGATTACAGCAGGCAGGTGAGTATTTCCCCTTGGTGACTAAGTGACTGACGCACGCCGCGGTCAATGGCCAGCAACTGCCAGCTCGGTAGTCTGCACAGTATGCATTAGTAGCGACGACCAGTGGCATCAGAGAAGCTGCTCTTCAAAACTGTGCTAGACACAGCTCCTGGAAGTGTGACTAATTCGTGCTTGGCTTGTTCCACATCAGGGTGGATGGTGTTTGGATCATAACATCCAGCACAGCCAAAGTCTAAGGCGTGAATCTGCACTGGGTGGAAGTCAGCGATGGCGGAGGATCTCAGAAACAATGGTACAGCAACAGGGACTGGGTCGCCCCTAGTCCAGGCTTAGACATGTGTCCCACCGGGGAAGTGGTCGCCAATAGGGTGTAATCATCCAACTGGATACTTTATCTGGCGCTGCAGTGGTCTCCACCTCCATCTCGGAAGTTGATAGTGATGATTGACTTCGTGTACACAGCCGGATACAGTCGTGTACAGAGAATGTCGGTGAGCACCTGAGAATATTTGAGAGTTAGGGTCTGATTTGGAGGAATGTTTATGATAATCTGTTGGTCAGAACTTCTCCAAGAGCGTTGCCACTGGGTGGTTCAAAATAGTTCAAATGGTTCTGAGCATTATGGGACTTGACTTCTGAGGTCGTCAGTCCCATGGAACTTAGAACTAATTAAACCTAACTAACCTAAGGACATCAAACACATCCATGCCCGAGGCAGGATTCGAACCTGCGACCGTAGCGGTCGCGCGGTTCCAGACTGTAGCGCCTAGAACCGCTCGGCCACCCAGGCCGGCCCACTGGGTGGCGATGACTTCATTTGTTGAGGTTTTCTCATTTAGTCAGCTTCTCCTGGAGCCTAAGTGGAGTTTATTATGGCCCAACTTCACACTTCAGAGGCGCTGGCTAGCTTCTCCTACTTTGTCAGTTTCCTGATGAAGCGCTCCTTTGTTCTGAATGCGTCTTCTTGTGAAATAGCCTGGGCTTAGGGCTGACATATGCTTCCCTCTGTATGACATCTTTCCGCTGAGGATCGGAGGAGCAGTTCATCACAACTGACAGAGTCGTGGTGGAACTAATCACTGTGGATAAGTTGTGAAGGATGTGCCAGAACGCGCGGAAACCACGTGCACCTGCTTCTACATAACAGATAGATAGGAATGTGAAGACCGAGTCTTTGAGGTCTCAAAAGGTGTTGGTTTCCGGACATATCATCATAGGAACTTTTCTTCTATGCAGTTCTCACAATACTACCTTCTGCAGGAATGTGGTAATTTTTTAAGTCCTGTATATATGTCTGAAATAAAAGAAAACTGCCCCACGCACACTGATAACTACTAGAGTTATGGGCACAATCACCCTCTTTCAGTTAGAGTACATTCTTTTATAGCTGTGGTGTCATTATTCGAGAGCCAGGCAATCTATACGTCCAAATGACGACATGACTCCATCACCAGTCAGTAGTGAATTAATAATTCACATGTTGTTACTTCGGGATGAAGGCCAATTTAGCATGTAATTCAAAGACTATGAATAGCAACGTGTATATCGCACGGAGTATCGCTTCTTTATTTACGCAACCCGTATTCACAAGACGATGATTTAACCGTCTGGATTTGGGGATGATAGTACTTCAGGTATTAAATAAAACTTTACCGTGATATGAAAAAAATATAAATGGTCATCAACACGAGTTTCAAACGACCGAATTTGATCTGAGGGATATTCATCTTGGGCCAAATTCTGTCTAGGTAGAGTATATGAAAAGTACCCAATGTTTTCATGCTGACCTTTCAATTATTTCGAAATAATTAAAATTCTATTCTTATGTTGGAGTCTAGGTGTCTGATCTGCGGCACTCTGACTCCTCCTTTGACAGAGACAGCTCAGTTGCACAAAACGCTGTTTGTGAAAACGAGCAACACCAAGCGGTTATATACACACGTAAAAAAATGTGTTGCATCACTCCGGTTCCCAGAACTCCTGAAGACAGACGTTGAGTGTGGATATTGTATCACAGACACAGTCCCTTTGACTGTTCAGAGATGTCATAAAACCCGCCCTGAGATGTAAACACGAGCAGCGCCTATTAGACGGAGGGGGTCCGACTGCCGATCAGTTCCAGTCATTCCACCAGGAAGGAGGTACACAGCTCGAATTGTCTGTAGTTCAACCATGCCTAGATGGCCAATACCGCGGTTCGTCCGCATTGTTACTTTGTGCCAGAATGGGCTCTCAACAAGGGAAGTGTGCGAGTGAACCAAAACGATGTTATTCGGGCATGGAGGAGCTACAGAGAGACTGGAACTGTCGATGACATGCCTCGCTCAGGCCGCCCAAGGGCTACTGCTGCAGTGGATGACCGTTAAGTACGGATTATGGCTCGAAGGATCCCTGATAGCAACGCCACCACGATGAATAATGCTTTTCGTGCAGTTACAGGACGTCGTGGCACGACTCACACTGTGCGCAATAGGCTGCATCGTGCGCAGTTTCACTCCCGACTTCCATAGCGAGGTCCACCTTAGCAACCACGACAACATGCAGCGCGGTACAAATGGGCCCAACAACATGCCGAATGGGCCGCTCAGAATTGGCATCACGTTCTCTTCACCGATGAGTGTCGCATATGCCTTCAACCAGACAATCGTCGGAGACGTGTTAGGAGGCAACCCGATCAGGCTGAACGCCTTAGACGCATGTCGAGCGAGTGCAGCTGTTTTGCGGTGGCATTATGTGGGGCCGACGTACGCCGCTGGTGGTAATGGAAGGCTCCGTAACGGCTGTACGATACGTGAATGCAATCCTCCGACCGATAGTGCAACCATATCGGCAGCATAATGGCGAGCCATTCGTCTTCATGGACGACAGTTCGCGCCCACACCGTGCACATCTCCTGAATGACTTCCTTCAGAATAACGAAATCGCTCGACTAGAGTGGCCAAGATGTTCTCCAGACATGAACCCTATCGAACATGCGAACATGCCTGGGGTAGATTGAAAAGGGTTGTTTATGGACGACGTGACCCGTCAACCACTCTGAGGGATCTACGCCGAATCGCCGTTGAAGTGTGGGACAATGTGGACCAACAGTGCCTTGATGAACTTGTGGATAGTATGCCACGACGCATACAGGCATACATCAATGCAAGAGGACGTGCTACTGGATTAGAGGTACCGGTGTGTACAGCAATCACGACCACAGCCTCTGAAGGTCTCGCTGTATGGTGATACAACATACAATGTGTAGTTTTCATGAGCAATAAAAAGGGCGGAAATGATGTTTTTGTTGATCTCTATTCGAATTTTCTGTACAGGTTCCGGAACCCTCGGAACAGAGGTGATGCAAAACTTTTTTGATGTGTGTTTTATAGTTTTGGTGGAATTGGCTGATGAGAGTTTCCTTACAAACTTTTTTATCTCACTATGAATAACAAGTGGACCTGTCTGTCAATATATGGCTGTAGCATTGGGTGAGATATCAAAGTAGTAAACCAAAATAGGAAATTTGATTCGTTAGCTGACGTTAGTTTCAGTACATACACGTAGTAAACAGGTAGTTAGAAGTAATGATATGATGCAGTTAAAAATGTTCAGTATGCTACATCCGAACAATTTTTTATCACCCGCAAATGGACGGTTCCAAAACTGATTGCTTGTAGTCAGATGCAACGGCTGCGCCACTAGTCGTGTGCTTCCTATCGCTCTGAGTATATAAAACGGTGGTTTTATGACAATTTTTGCACTTGCTCCAAGTGCATCTTTGAACGGTTTGTTAACCTGATACCTTAACAGTGGAGAATAGCTGCTGCTTCAAGTAACTATTCTCTAAATGTTTACCTGATCTTCTCGTGTCTCAGTATCTGTATCATAGTTACAATTGATGAAGATAATAACTGTTCTCGAAAGAACAGATACCATTGATGACCGTGTAGCTTCTCTAGAATAAATGATAATTAATTGAAACCCTCAGCTGCCGACAGGTGTTATTGACATACCTTGATGGGGACAGCTGAAAATGTGTGCTCCGACCGGGACTCGAACCCGCAATCTCCGAGATGGGCAAAATATCTATTAGGAACATTACGTATGTAGATGGACAGTTGGAGATGTGGGTTTCACGGGAAGCATGCAAGGGATAAGTCCCTGCAGTCGCGTTATTCATGTGTGCTCTCGGAGGCTCAGATGGAGTGAGCGTCTGCTATGTCAGCAAGAGATCCCGGCTTCGAGTCCCGGTCGGGGCACACATTTTCAGCTGTTCCCATCAAGGTATGTCAACACCTGTCGGCAGCTGAGGGTTTCAAGTAATTATCATTTAAGTTACAATGCATGGGGGCTTAATAAAAGTTGAATGCAAATAATTTTAATTTTTTTTGCTTTAGTAGCTGTCTGTCCGATTACGAAGTCTCGTAACGGTTGGCCCTGACTGTTATTATTACGCTATCTGACTGCATAGAACAACAACAAAGAATGAAATGGAAATTTTCATTAACACAATTAATTAATTAAGTCCCCAGCAACTATAAAACCTACGAAACCAAAGCACAAGTGTAACTGTTCTGTGTGTGGAAGTATGACTCAACGTACGCATCTGGCACGGTTCTTCTTCAACAACACAAGAAATTTTAAATATCACTTATACTGAATTAATTAAAGGAAATAAAAATACCATAATTACTCAAGAAAACCAGAATTACACTCTAATCCAAGAACACAAGCCAGATGCTTTGTTGACTGAACCTGTAATGACGCATTATTTAAAACATGGAAATAATGAAAAATAAATCAAGTTTCGTTACCTTCATATATTGACCAAAATCACTCTCATAAATACAATATATCTCCACACCGACTCGCTATTACCACATCTCAACAAGAACTTTTCAGTATCACATCTCAGCAAGCACTCCTTACTAGCACATCTGAACACGAACTGACTACTACGAGTCCTGGACAAGCACTGCCCACTACGACATCTCAATAATCACTGTGCCAGTGGAGGCGGCGGAACAATGCTCTCTAGCGATCTCTGGCGCTGTGGCTCAGTGTAGCCACCTTTCAACAATTATACTATATTCGATTCTTGGAATTGTCATTACTTCATAATCAAAGCATCCTACGTATTGCAGTAGGCAACGGACGTCAGTAGAAAATACTGATCGGCGTATACAACGAAGGAACGGAAAACACTCCGCTTGTACAAGCCACCAATAGTACGACAGGCGCCTTCATCAAGATGACATGGCACTTGTGGAGCGGCTCTACTCTCCGGTTGACTGCAGGGAATGTTGCATATGCGCCAAAACTTATGTTTTCATGACTCATTATTTGTTAAATACAACGTACATAGTGGTGTGTATAAGCATAATCAGTTTCTTATCAACGTAGACATTAGGAAGTACTGATGGAAATAATCTGATATTAACGTTTAAAACATAAGTTATACACGCCCTGAACAACTTCATGAATTATCATGTTGGTACGATGATATCACGTTGCCTCCTGTTTGTGAAAATAAGTTACACAAAATTCTGCTGTGGTGTTATGTCATAGGTTTGCCGGTTAGATATTTCAGGTTTCGCCGGTAGCCAGCGAAGTATTGGCGGGCGACCCAGTTAGTGTTCAGATTTGGTCGTCTGTCTGTAGAGATATGTTATGTGTCGCCAGTATGTTAGCAATGCAGAGTAGTTACGTACTGCGAACGTTTATATCCATGGTTCATCAGTGTGTTCATTTGGTGTATTAAAACATATTTGTTACATGTATGGATTACTTTCTGTGTGCGTTTACAGATCGTGTACCGACGTCAGCACACGACTTGATAATCACTGTGGTTTTACAGTTTTAACCAACGTTAACTTTGTGAGTAAAATAACGAACATTTTTCAAATTTCAGCCGCGTCACCTAATACACTGAAGCGCCAAAAAAACTGGTATACACATGCGTAATCAAATACAGTGATACGTAAACAGGCAGAATACGGCGCAGCCGTCGGCAAGACCTATATAAGACAACAAGTGTCTGGCGTAGTTGTTAGATTGCATACTGCTGCTGCAATGGCAGGTTATCAGGATTGAAGTGGTTTTGAACGTGGTGTCATAGCCGGCGCACGAGCGGTGGGACACAGCATCTCCGATGTAGCAATGAAGTGGACATTTTCCCATACGATCGTTTCACGAGCGTACCGTGAATATCAGACGTCCGGTAAAACATCAAATCTCCGACATCGCTTCGGCCGGAAAAAAGATCCTTCAAAAACGGGACCAACGACAACTGAAGGCAATCGTTCAACGTGACATTAGTGCAACCTTTCCACAAATTGCTGCAGATTTCAATGCTAGGAGATCATCAAGTGTCAGCGTGCGAACCATTCAACGAAACATCATCAATATGGGCTTTCGGAGCCGATAGGCCCACTCGTGTACCTTCGATAACTGCACGACACAAAGCTTACGCCTCGCCTGGGTCCGTCAACACCGACATTGGATTGTTGATGACTGGAAACATGCAGCCTGGTCAGACAAGTCTCGTTTCAAATTGTATCGAGTGAGTGGACGTGTACGAGTATGGAGACAACCTCATGTATCCATGGACGCTGCATGCCAGCTGGTGGAGGCTCTGTAATGGTGTGGGGTGTGTTCAGTTGGACTGATATGGGACCGGTGATACGTCTAGATACGACTATGACTGGCGAGAACGTAAGCATCCATTCATGTGCATTCTGCACTTCGACGGAGTTAGCAATTGCAGCAGGACAATGGCAGAATTGCTACAGAGTGGCTCCAGGAACTCTCTTCCAAGTTTAAACATTTCTGCTGTTCACCAAACTCCCCAGACATGAACATTATTGAATATATCTGGGACGTCCTGCGACGTGCTCTTCACAATAGATCTCCACCCCCTCGTACTCTTACGGATTTATGGAGAACTCTACAGGGTTCTTGGTTCAAATGGCTCTGAGCACTATGGGACTCAACTGCTGAGGTCATTAGTCCCCTAGAACTTAGAACTAGTTAAACCTAACTAACCTAAGGACATCACACACATCCATGCCCGAGGCAGGATTCGAACCTGCGACCGTAGCGGTCTCGCGGTTCCAGACTGCAGCGCCAGAACCGCGCTAGGGTTCTTGGTGTCAGTTCCCTCCAGCACTACTTCAGACATTAATCGAGTCCATGCCACGTCATGTTGCGGTGCTTCTGCGTACTCGCGGGGGCCATACACGATTTTAGGAGTGTGTACCAGTCTCTTTGGTTCTTCAGTGTAGTATGCTTGAGCCTAAAGATACAACTCACATAATTACAGCAGCAATCCATTTCAGTCAATTGCAGCAGAAGTTCAGACGCCTCGCCTTACACTGTGCGGGGACAAATCACTTGGAGTGAAGACAACATGTCAACAGAATATACAGAATTCTGATCTTTTCCAACGCTTTAGGACCCAGCAGCGACATCTACACGGCTGCAGTTTCAGTACACGTGAGGCCAGCAATGTGGACACAGCGCTCACATTTGTAGAGGGAAGGTCATAACTTCATTTACAATAAATTCGTCATAGAACACACTGCATGATGTGACATTAGCCGTTATAACGGAGTTATAGAACAGTGTAGCTACACTAGGTAATGGTAGTATCAGCGCTTCCCCATTTCTTGTATTGCCATTTACTAAGTACGATCCAGAGGCTAGAAGGCCAGTCGAGAATGTGGTATGAGTCTAAAGCACAAGTACACTTGTTTGCCAGCTACACAACTTTTCAGTAAACAATGTTGCTACTGCGAGACATTGTTCAGTAAGTGAATGTATAAACACTTGTGGCTTGCACGCCTTCGACCGTGATGGTGAAAGGCGCAAGGGATAAAGTCCGCTTGACAGACTCCGTGATGTCCCTAATGACGTACGAGAGTTAGGCGTCAGACATAACTAAATTGGAAGAAGGCAGATAGCGCTTCACCGTTGGTTAATCTTCAGTTACTTTATAATGATAACCGACTGTCGATGTTACCTCTCTCACCCTCTGGTGGCTAACTCATTAATGGAGGATTGTGAAGAAAAAGCACTGCGTTCTGCAGTTTTAATACACTACTGGCCATTAAAATTGCTACATCACGAAGATGACGTGCTACAGACGCGAAATTTAACCGACAGGAAGAAGATGCTTTGATATGCAAATGATTAGGTTTTCAGAGCATTCACGCAAGGTTGGCGCCGGTGGCGACACCTACAACGTGCTGAAGTAAGGAAAGTTTCCAACCGATTTCTCATACACAAACAGCAGTTGACCGGCGTTGCCTGGTGAAACGTTGTTGTGATGCCTCGTGTAAGGAGGAGAAATGCGTGCCATCACGTTTCCGACTTTGATAGAGGTCGGATTGTAGCCTATCGCGATTGCGGTTTATCGTATTGGGACATTGCTGCTCGCGTTGGTCGAGATCCAATGACTGCTAGCAGATTATGGAATCGGTGGGATCAGGAGGGTAATACGGATCGCCGTGCTGGATCCCAACGGCCTCGTATCACTAGCAGTCGAGATGACAGGCATCTTATCCGCATGGCTGTAACGGATCGTGCAGCCACGTCTCGATTCCTGAGTCAACAGATGGGGACGTTTGTAAGACAAGAACCACCTGCAGGAACAGTTCGACGCCGTTTGCAGCAGCATGGACTATCAGCTCGGAGACCATGGCTGCGGTTACCCTTGACGCTGCATCACAGACAGGAGCGCCTGCGATGGTGTACTCAACGGCGAACTTGGGTGCACGAATAGCAAAACGTCATTTTTTCGGATGAATCCAGGTTCTGTTTACAGCATCGTGATGGTCGCATCCGTGTTTGGTGACATCGCGGTGAACACACATTGGAAGAGTGTATTCGTCATCGCCAAACTGGCGTATGACCCGGCGTGATGGTATGGGGTGCAACTGGTTACACCTCTCGGTCACCTCTTGTTGGCACTGACGGCACTTTGAACAATGGACGTTACATTTCAGATGAGTTACGACCCGTGGCTCTACCCTTCATTCGATCCCTGCGAAACCCTACATTTCAGCAGGATAATGCACGACCTCATGTTGCAGGTCCTGTACGGGCCTTTCTGAATACAGAAAATGTTCGACTGCTGCCCTGGCCAGCACATTCTCCAGATCTCTCACCAACTGAAAACGTCTGGTCAATGGGCAATGCTCGAAGTGGGAGTTAACCGGAAGGCCAGTCGATTAACTGTAAATATATAGAGAAGTCAAATTGCTGAACTGAATATTTATGGTAAAAAAAACCATACAGGAGAGGAGTAATACAGGGTGCCCTCTATCACCCTATTTTATATGTTCATCGAGGAGGCAATAACCAGAACGAAGGAAAAAAATTAGAATCATAATTAATGGTATTCACATTCACTGCATCGTATTTTCCGCCGTTATTGCAATAGCGGAAGACTCAGAGAAAGTGGTAAATAAAAAGCTTAAGGTCAAAAATCAAGAAATAACAAAACTAAAAACAAAAATAAAGACAAAAGTCGTGGTTATGGTTGACGGAATTGGTGGAGGCAAGACTGACACAGAAATAGGGAGTGAATAACTCGAGGAAGTCAACGAATTTAAATATCGGTAGCACTATGGAGGAAAACAATGGATGTGGCGAGGAAATCTAGAGAAGAATAACACTGACCAAGAGTGCCTTCCAAAATAAGAAGAACCTTCTTGTGAAGAAGTACAACAGCTTCCGAACTATTATTTATTATTTTGAAGCAATATTAGCTCTACCTCAAATTTTGGAAAGGATATGGGCAGGTGGAACTTGCTGCAGGTGACATATGTCCACAATCACAGAAACAGCCATGCACTTCTACATCTGGCAACATCCAGGCAATTTTTCAGCAGAGCAGGAATAGAGGATGTGGTCGCACTCTAAAATAAAACATTCTTTCTTAGCTTTACATTCTACTTTGTCTATTTTTGAGCTCTGGATGCCACAAGCTAAAATGTGCCTCATCTGTTTCGTACTTTTTATTAATTTTGTTGTTGTTGCAACACTAATTCTATTAACTAAATTATTGAAAATAAAAGTAGTTCTTATTGCCCATGTAGTGTACTTAACCTTTTTTTTATTTACCTTCACATGTCCCCCATTCAGTGCTTTATTAATCGCTTCACACTTTTGGTTCAAAATGGCTCTGAGCACTATGGGACTCAACTGCTGAGGTCATTAGTCCCCTAGAACTTAGAACTAGTTAAACGTAACTAACCTAAGGACATCACACACATCCATGCCCGAGGCAGGATTCGAACCTGCGACCGTAGCGGTCTCGCGGTTCCAGACTGCAGCGCCAGAACCGCGCGGCCACTTCGGCCGGCGCACTTTTCTGGAATTATTTTGATTAATGTGCAATGTGATATTAGAGTGCTGTATTATAAGCTAGAGTAGCTCTCCCGTGTGTCAAGAAACACAGTGTCACGTCACGATTAGTCTGTCTTCTGCACATGTAGCATTTCTAATAGAGTATTCTGTTTTGTAATATGAGAAGCCGCTTTGCTGAGCACGGACCTTATTTGGCAGCAAAAATCCTTATAGCGTTACATAGAAGACAAATTCTAATACACAATACTGTAGTTACGTGGCGAAGAATTTCGTTACTGTGACACTGCCGATACAATTTCCGTTGTATTAAATTCCACTTGTAGGGGGCCGTCCCCTAATATGCCTGCGAGATTATGCAGCCAATTTTATTCACATTGATGAAAAGATCATTTTCCACCTTCTGCTATAGAACTTTTTATTCTGCAATTGAAATTTCAGTATCACGCCATTGCCAAGCACCTACAAACATACAATACCATTTATCATTAAAACATAATTGGAAGACAGTAATATGAACAAAAAACTCTGTAATCTGCTAACTTACAAATATTCAGTACTATTTTATACCACAGATACTTGTACAGTTTATAAATATGGGTATCTTCGTAGGTCATGTGTTACTTTGTCAGCTGTTAACGAATCGTTCGTGCATCCAAATGTTGATCCATGCGTCACAGGTACGTGTCCCACAGTTCCTTTGGCCTTTCTAACACTGCAAACATTTTTATATTGGACGTTACACCTAGTGACATGATGCTGCGTTTTGCAGAGATGCTGTGTTTTGTTAGCCGTTTTAAACAACTCACGTTGTTCTTTCAACAGGTCAGTATTCTGATCAGCTCCGTGTGTTCTGACATTGAGACTCTGGATCTTCATTACTGTTCTTGTAATCTTCCCCAGAAATAGTCCAAAACTATTCATTACATATTCGATTTCAAGCGATCAGTTTCGCGCACACATGTTCCTCTATAATCAGCACTAGCACAGAGCTTCTTATCAGCCATAGAAAACAATGACCACTATGAAAAGTTTATAACATTGTTCGTTTATTTGAGCTCAGATCCATCTGGGTAACGACTAGATAAGTGATGTCGTATCTTCTTGAACTAAACACCTTTTCAAACCCAATGGAAAAATATATAGAGAAAAACGTTATTTATAGCTTTAATTCTGTGGATAAGTGTATCAACTGAACTCTGAGCATAACATCGCCCACCACCATAGTCTCTGTATCGCCTATATCGCGAACATAGTCCATCTCACATCTGTCGTGTCTTTCGTATAGATAAATGGAAACGCTGAAAGTTGAGTAACCCTTTCGAATACAAAGTGTGGCTATCGGAGACTACGTAGAAAAAGTAAGGAAGAAGGAAAGTGGAGTAACTGCACTACAGAGAAAAGTTTTTAAAAAAAGGGAAACCAGATCTGACTGTACATCTAGAACAAAAAAACCTGTTTAAATAGTCTATCGCAAAGGATAAGAATTATCCTAACACCAGAAGAACTAGCATCAAAGAGACGGCTTTCCAACTAGCTACAAGGAAAACGCTTCCTGACCATTTTCTAAAGCAAACGACATTTTCTAAGGCAATAAATCAGTTTGCTTCCATTGTGAAATCCCAGCCGAAAATCCAATTATGTTAATTTTAGATGGTTACTGTTCATATACTTGAAACTTTGAGATGATACGCTTTGCCAGGAAAGTCGTGTATTATTATTGACCCTTGATTCCTAATTTCGACTAAAAAGCGATGTTAGGAACAGGAATAAGCAGAATTAGGAATATGGCTTCCGAACATTTTAGTTTACAGTTTCGCTTGTATAATTCACACAGGAGTTTTCGAAGGGAACTGACTCCTGGAAACTAAAAGATGGTAGTTACTTATAACAGTTATTGAGATACCAGCTTCATATGTCGCCACAATAAGAATAAATAATGAATAGTTGGAACAGGTCATATTTGAAACCCTCGCCTTACTCTTCATGCTTTCACTGTTGTGCTTCTGTTGTCTTTGCGACCAAGCTGTTGCATTTTGTATTCAACTACTCCTTCGCTTTCAAACACATTATGAGTTCGTACTTTACTCCTAAATGTTATTTCTAATTACTTCATGCTTACACCGTTGTGCTTACCTTGTTCTTTCGACCAAGCTGTTGCATTTTGTTTTCAGCTCTTCCTTCACTTTCAAACACATCTTGAGTTCACACAAAGCTTCTAAATATCTTTTATAACAATACGGATCCTGCGGCTTTTCTAGTTATTTCCTAGAATCCTTAATGCACGCCGTAGTTGCCATTTCCAAAGAATATCTGTTAATAAGCCTACTTTCATTCAATCGGCGTGCTTCTCATTTAGCTGTTCCGGCCCATTAGCTCGCAACTGAGTTATAATTTTGGGAAAAGTCACACCACCTTCGTTGCTCAGCCTGTAGAAAAAACAAAAAGTTTCCCATGCTCTACATGAACGCTGCAGTGTTTTGAAGTCCTTCCACACAGTAATTTATTCCTGTGGATCAGCCGTACAACATACCCAGCACATAACATTGACAGAATAGATAACAGAAGAAATTGACCATTTACTGTTATGATCATCTTTTCTGCCGGCCGATGTGGCCGAGCGGTTCTAGGCACTTCAGTCTGGAACCGCGCGACCACTACGGTCGCAGGTTCGAATCCTGCCTCGGGCATGGATGTGTGTGATGTCCTTAGGTTACTTAGATTTAAGTAGTTCGAAGTTCTGGGGGACTGATGACCTCAGAAGTTAAGTCCCGTAGTGCTCAGAGCCATTTGAACCATTTTTTCATATTTTCTTTTGTTGGGTTCCGATTCAAGGGTCCTTAAACCGAACTACATAAACGTTTTATGTAACTAACATAACATCGCAACACTGGAGCAAAACATTTATCATGGTGGTAATAAAAACTCCGGAACATGACAAGGTATAGATGAATACATAAACACGGACTGAAGTTACTGTACTGAATTACTTTGTTTGTTGTAAAACATTCCGGACATGGAGCAAATATCTTCCGAACAAGTTTTCCTTTTTAAGTCACTGGGAATTCTCGAGTTTCTTCCAAACTGTATAGCATTTAATATTATTCGCAATACCTTGTTTGGAGAACATACAAGTTTGTTAATATGTGTAGATGCAGAATGTTCTCATATGCGGCAGGCGCAGAATTTTGTTGGTTTTATTATCAATTTGTAAAGCGGTAGATTGTTTTTCCCATTTAGAGACGACCTTCTGTTTATTAATGTATGTAAAACAGCTAATACGTTGTTTGTTTTATTCGTTACATCTGTTACACGTTACATGTACGCGACGAATTGGTCCAAGGAATACTTTCGTTGGATAATAGCTACGGCGTTTGCAGATATCTTTTACTTGTATAAAAAATTGCTTACCTTTTGACCAAATTTGTTTTGACCCACCACTCTGTAAATAATTTTTTAGGTAGTGCTAAAGAAAGTTAGAATTTGCCTAGAATGAGTGTCACTTCGTTTTCAGTGTAACATATCGCTGTTTCACTAGTGTAGGAAGCTGTGCAGATCTGGTATGCCAGATAAATAATGTTAAAGAGTGTCCGTCCCAAAACGGAACCTTGTGGTACTCTGGCTCTAGACGCAAGACACAGTGTCACCAGTGACTACACTAAAAGTACGCTCTTTAATCTTACAATATACCACGGGAAGTTTAGTTTTATTAACTTGTTCAAACCAGTATGCCATACTCTGTTGAAAGCTTGGGTCACGTCTATATACACTGAAGAGCCGAAGAAACTGGTACACCTGCCTAATATCGTGTAGGGCCCCCGCGAGCAAGCCGGCCGCTGTGACCGAGCGGTTCTAGGCGCTTCAGTTCGGAACCGCGCTGCTGCTACGGTCGCAGGTTCCAATCCTGCCTCGGGCATGGATGTGTGTGATGTCCTTAGCTTAGTTAGGTTTAAGTAGTTCTAAGTCGAGGGGACTGATGACGTCAGGTGTTAAGTCTCATAGTGCTTAGAGCCATTTGAACCATTTGAACCCCCGCGAGCACGCAGAAGAGCCGCAACACCACGTGGCATGGACTCGACTAATGTCTGAAGTAGTGCTGGAGGGAACTGACACCGTGAATCCTGCAGGGCTGTCCATAAACCCGTAAGAGTACGAGGTGCGGGAGATCTCTTCTGAACAGCACGTTGCAAGGTGTCCCAGATATGCTCAATAATGTTCATGTCTGGGGACTTTAGTGGCCAGTGGAAGTGTTTAAACTCAGAAGAGTGTTCCTAGAGCCACTCTGTAGCAATTCTGGATGTGTGTGTTGTCGTATTGTCCTGCTGGGCCGGCCACAGTGGCCGAGCGGTTCTAGGCGCTTCAGTCCGGAACCTTGCTGCTGCTATGGTCGCAGGTTCGAATCCTGCCTCGGGCATGGATGTGTGTGACGTTCTTAGGTTAGTTAGGTTTAAGTAGTTCTATGTCTAGGGGACTGATGACCTCAGATGTTAAGTCCCATATTGCTTAGAGCCATTTGCACCATTTCTCCTGCTGTAATTGATCAAGTCCGCCGGAATGCGCAATGGACATGAATAGATGCAGGTGATCAGACAGGATGCTTATGTACGTGTCACTTGTCAGAGTCGTATCTAGACGTATCAGGGGTCCCATATCACTCCACCTGCAGCCGGCCGGAGTGGCCGTGCGGTTCTCGGCTCTTCAGTCTGGAACCGAGCAACCGCTACAGTCGCAGGTTCGAATCCTGCATCGGGCATGGATGTGTGTGATGTCCTTAGGTTAGTTAGGTTTAAGTAGTTCTAAGTTCTAGGCGACTGATGACCTGAGAAGTTAAGTCGCATAGTGCTCAGTGGCATTTGAACCATTTGAACTCCACCTGCACACGCGCCAACACCACTACCAACCCCCAGCAGCTTCAACAGTCGCCTGCTGATATGCAACATCCATGGATTCATGAGGTTGCCTCCATACCTGTACACGTCCATCCACTCGATACAATCTGAAACGAAACTCGTCCCGTCAGGCAACATATTTTCACTCAACAGTCAAAAGTCGTTGTTGACAGGCCCAGGCGAGGCGTAAAGCTTTATGTCGTCAAGAGACGCGAGTGGGCCTTTGGCTCCGAAAGTCCATATCTATGATGTTTCGTTGAACGATGCGAACACTGAGACTTGTTGATGGCCTAGGATTGAAATCTGCAACAATTTGCGGTAGTGTTGCACTTCTGTCGCCTTGAACGATGCTCTTCACATGTCGTTGGTCCCGTTCTTGCAGGATGTTTTTCCGGCCACATCGATTTCGGAGATTTGATGTTTTACCGGATTCCTGGTATTCACGGTGCGCTTTTGAAATGGTCGTATGGGAAAATTCCCATATCATCGCTACCACAGAGATGCTGTGTCCCATCGCTCGTGCGCCGACTATAACACCACGTTCAAACTCACTTATAACTTGACACCCTGCCGTTGTAGCAGCAGTAACCTATCTACCAACAGCGCTGTATTCTGCCTGTTTACATATTTCTGTATTTGAACACGCACGCCTATGCCAGTTTCTCTGGCGCTTCAGTGTACGAGGTGTGGCTAGAAAAAAACCGGACTAGTACTGGTGAAACAATAAAACGAATGCAATAAGGCTGAAAGTCGCGTGGCCTGTCACGTGACTCTCGCTCCGCCTACTGCTCGAGTTTCATCTGCCTCCTGCACTCAGTCTGCCCGTGGCGTCTGTTTTAAGTAGTTGACGTTTTGTCTGTGCGTCGGAAAATGTTGAGTGTACAGAAAGAACAGCGTGTTAACATCAAATTTTGTTTCAAACTAGGAAAATTTTCCTTGTCAACTCCTGTTAACTCAGACACTGCTCTGATTGTTAAACGGCGATCTTGTCGAACAAGTTTACCGATTTTTTCAATGTTTGCATCAGTTTTTGCTGACAATGGTCTGCCAGTGCGAGTGTCATCACTGGTGTCTTCGCGGCCATCTTTAAATCGTTTAAACCTCTCAAACACTTGTGTTCGCGATAAACAATCATCGCCGTACACTTCTTGTAACATTACAAACGTTTCACTTGCAGATTTTCCTAGTTTGAAACAAAATTTGATGTTAACACGCTGTTCTTTCTGTACACTCAACATTTTCCGACGCACAGACAAAACGTCAACTACTTAAAACAGACGCCACGGGCAGACTGAATGCAGGAGGCAGATGAAACTCGAGCAGTAGGCGGAGCGAGAGTCACGTGACAGGCCACGCGACTTTCAGCCTTATTGCATTCGTTTTATTGTTTCACCAGTACTAGTCCGGTTTTTTTCTAGCCACACCTCGTATATAACTGCAATGTCACTGGCTACGCTGGCAGTGTCCACGCGTACGAGTGCTGTGGAGGGAGTATATTACAATTGCTTCCACTAGCTGCAACTGCTGCAGGGCAGCTGAATGTTTCGCATGAGATCCGAACTGGGTATTTGGTAGAACTGATTTGTTACTGCATGTTTATGGAAATCGGTTTACCAACAAAAAAGAGGAAGCAGTTCGAAATGGAGAACATAAGCTCTCAGCTTCAGCTTCGAACCTTGGGACAGGAGAATTGTACAGGTGCGTGAATGATGTTGATATGGATTCCACTGGATTCAGACTAGAGCTTCTCTGCCACGCTATAAAATTTTCATGTTCATGTGTTAGCTGCAAAAATACGGAATGCATTATTGTTGTTGAAGAAAGAACAGCAGGAGTAGCTTGTGATTTTAAATTGATTTGTAATTCGTTTGGCTATGAATTTTCATTTTCCTCCACCAATACAATTGCCACTGGTACCTATGAAAGCAATTTTAGGTTAGCATATGCTCGGAGTTGCCTTGGACAGGGCAGGGAAGGGAAGGGAAGGAGGTAATTTATTGTGTGGTTTTCTGAACATGCCTGCACCTTGTGCAAGGTTTGAAAAAATGAATAAAGAAATGTCTGATGTCGTATGCGATACTACCAAAGATTCTATAAAGAGAGCAGAGGAGGAATTGGTGGAAATAAACCAAAAAGAAATAGATCCTGGCGTAGATGTTCATCACGGAGAATCTCCTACAAATGCTACTGACCTGTGTGTGTCTGTAGATGGGATCTGGATGAAAAGGCGTCACTCATCTCTGTATGGAGTTGTATGTGTTGTTGGTATTGACTCAGGTAAAGTATTAGATGTAGAAATTACGCACAAATTCTGCCACCAGTGTGCAACAAGGAAAGTGCAACAATGAAGACAGTGAGAAACTGTGGCAAGAAAAGCATGCAGTAGCATGCTCTAAAAATTATAGTGGCTCAAGTGGGGCCCTGAAGACTGCTGCAGTTGGGAGGATATTCTCCAAATCAGAGGACCAGTATGGTGTTAGATATACTAAATACCTTGGTGATGGAGACTCCTCTTCGTTCAAAGCTGTGACAGATAAAAATCCGTACAACAGAAGAACAGAAAAGTTGGAATATGTTGGCCACATCCAAAAGGCGCTTGGTGGTAGGCTTCGTCGCTTGCCGAAAGAGAAGAAAGGTGAAGTATTTGAGGATGGAAAACAACTAGGGGGAAAAGGCAGGCTTATTCTGAAAGAAATTGATTCTATTCAGTTACTTCATGGGAGAGCCATCAGGAAAAACACACATAATATAGAGGCAATGAGGCGCGCTGTGCAGGCAATTTTTTTTCCCACAAACTATCCACTGACCAAACAACAATGAACAATCTGTGTCCGACAGACGATTGGTGTAAGTCCAGCAACAGAAATGAGACGTATTCACATAAACACTAATTACCATAATCTTTTATGAATGCAATTAAGGCCACATTCAGATTTCTTGCAAACCATAATTTATTGAGGGAGTTTCTTCACGGGAAGACACAAATTGCAAATGAAAGCCTCAGTAATTTAATTTCGATTAGATGCCCAAAAAGGACATTCTGTGGACTTCAAGGACTCAAAATAGGTGTCTATGATGTAGTTTTCTATTACAACAACGGAAATATTGGCAGAAATGAAATGCTGTAGAGAGTTGGTACAGATCCTCGTGTGTTTGCAACAAAAGCATTTTACACCATCGACGAGAGCAGTCTCAAGAAAGCTAACAGATCAGTGTCTTACCTACAAATACAGGTCAGGCAGATTCGAAGAGGAAAGAAGAGAAGCCTGGAAGATGAGGAGTATCAGTATGGAGGATTTTAAAATTGAGGTAAGCATATTACATGTAGAAGTATGAGAAGAAAATCTTTGAACCTCATTTTCTCTGATGTACATTTTTTATGTTATTAGAAGCCTTTTCTCAAAACGTATATGCACCAATGCTATGAAATTTTCAAGAACTGTTCGCAACGTGTTGCTGTCTCCCTGGAACTAAAAAATACTAGATCCTGTAATTATATTCTGACTTTTAGATGACTATGTAGAAAAAAAGTTAATTTTGGATGTAAAAAATTAAAAACTCTGTTAATGATACAATTTGTACCATAAATTAAAAGCTGTCGTTCACTTGTCTTATATCCTTCTCAGGACACTACAGTAAAATTTTCAGATTAATTGCATGATTAGAATTTGAGTTATGGCTTTTTATTAAAAAGTCAATAAGAAAATTTAAAATTCAAATCTGTGGCAAAATATTGATCCTGACTATATTATATTTTTCCGTTAAAACAGAGCTCTTTTGCTTTATGCATGCAAGATTTTAGATTTATACATTAATAAATATGACTGTAATGATTTTTTACAAAATGTTTACATTTTCCGTTATATCCTCACTTAAAGTAGTAGATGAGTTTTGCTCTTTGGAGAGAAAAATAACTGATGATGGTCGAAGTAGAGAGGATATGAAATGTAGACTGGGTATGGCAAGGAAAGCGTTTCTGAAGAAGAGAAATTTGTTGACATCAAGTACAGATTTAAGTGTCAGGAAGTCTTTTCTGAAAGTATTTATGTGGAGTTTAGCCATGTATGGAAGTGAATCATGGACGATAAGTAGTTTAGACAAGAAGAGAATACGAGCTTTCGAAATGTGGTGCTACAGAAGAAGATTGAAGATTAGATGGGTGAATAACGTAACTAATGAGGAGGTACTGTATAGAATTGGGGAGAAGAGGAATTTGTGGCACAACGTTACTGGAAGAAGTGATCGGTTGGTAGGACACGTTCTGAGGCATCAAGGGATCATCAATTTAGTACTGGAGGGAAGCGCGGAGGGAAAAAATCGTAGAAGGAGACCAAGGCATGAATCCACTAAAACAATTCAGAAGGATGTAGGTTGCAGTTGTTACTCTGAGATTAAGAACCTTGCAGAGGATAGAGTAGCACGGAGAGCTGCATCAAACCAGTCTCTGGACCGAAGACCACAATAACACATCAATGTCGGTAAAAAAAAAAAAAAATTGCCTCGAAGGTTACAAAAGATAGTAAAGAGAGCTGAAGATGAAAATGACTGACTAATGATTTTAATAAAGCCGTAGTGCGTCAAATCCGGTCCATTGGTTTCTATGTCTGGCAGCTCAGTATGGTCAGCTAATAACTACTGCAATCATAATTCACGGTAAAGAATATGGCTCACTTACAGAAACTCACGCATTTCTCTGGTCATTGGAAAAAGACACATACGTCGATTTGTTCAGAACAAACGGCTGAAATCAAACTTTAGATATTTTAAGCACAAACCTCATGAACTTTAAACTTAAAAATATTTCTTACGCAAATTTATTTTTGTGGTTGTGGCTTGATAACATGTGTGTATCATTTTTATATATTGTCTCTCACGGCAACCGACAATATACTTGTGTAACACAATTGTTATGAACATATTCTTTTACTCCATTTCCTATAACCTTATACAAACAGGCTATATTCCAAATTTGACATTACCCACAAGGAATTCTTATGTTAGGCAAATAGCTAGCCGTCCTTCAGGAAGTAGTGATTTTCTGTAGTTTGTGTCCCGTTCCTTTAATGTCACTGCCGATGAGGGATAAAACTTTATGGAACTGTATTTCATTAAGCACAAAATTAGTTTTAAACTTTTCATCGTCATTCTGTAAATCTTTCCTTAAGTGGTGGTATTCGCCGTACACTGTTCTAACATTTATCGGTTTATTTGATACCAAATATAACAACAATAATTCGTCATCACTATCGACACTTGAAATATACTCCATCCACGCCACACGAGAGCTGAGACGTGGGTCAGACTGTGGCGCACTGAACGCCATTTCTAGTACTATCCATAAACTGCACTCAAGTTAGCACGTCGTCTCAATAAATATCAACTACGCAGAGAGGATAGTAAACGTAGCTCATAATACGTAGTTTCCGGTTTGAAGGGTACGTATCCCGAGTCGGGATACGTGGTATATACTTCACTGTCTTACGAACACTGAAACTTCCCCTTAGTAAAACTAATGAATGACTGTGCTGATAAAGCCCTACGTTATTTTATTTTCAAACAGCTGAGCAAAACTGAACGTACTCAGACATTCACTAAAGTGACACACAATACTTTTAGCGCAACGCAATCTGACTTTCAGTAATCCCTACAAAAGAATGGTCCTGACTAACATTAACCTATACGTTTCACAAGTCACTTACCTCACAAAAATCTTCGTTACTCGAACTACTGCAATACAGCGAGCGCCACTACTGCCAGCTAAATAAAAGATTCTAACTACTGAAGGCACTAACTACTGATAGGCATAGTTAGCAAATGAAATATTTTGATAGAGAACAAACAAATGTATTTACCTTAATAGTGTTCAAAAGTCGTAATATACAGGGTGAGTCACCTAACATCAACGCTGGATATATTTCGTAAACCACATCAAATACTGACGAATCGATTCCACAGACCGAACGTGAGGAGAGGGGCTAGTGTAATTGGTTAATACAAACCATAAAAAAATGCACGGAAGCATGTTTTTTAACACAAACCTAGGTTTTTTAAATGAAACTCCGTTAGTTTTGTTAGCACATCTGAACGTATAAACAAATACGTAATCAGTGCCGTTTGTTGCATTGTAAAATGTTAATTACATCCGGAGATATTGTAACCTAAAGTTGACGCTTGAGTACCACTCCTCCGCTGTTCGATCGTGTGTATCGGAGAGCACAGAATTACGTAGGGATCCAAAAGGAACGGTGATGGACCTTAGGTACAGAAGAGACTGGAACAGCACATTACGTCCACATGCTAACACCTTTTTATTGGTCTTTTTCACTGACGCACATGTACATTACCATGAGGGGTGAGGTACACGTACACACGTGGTTTCCGTTTTCAATTACGGAGTGGAATAGAGTGTGTCCCGACATGTCAGGCCAATAGATGTTCAATGTGGTGGCCATCATTTGCTGCACACAATTGCAATCTCTGGCGTAATGAATGTCGTACACGTCGCAGTACATCTGGTGTAATGTCGCCGCAGGCTGCCACAATACGTTGTTTCATATCATCTGGGTTGTAGGCACATCACAGTACACATTCTCCTTTAACGTACCCCACAGAAAGAATCCAGAGGTGTAAGATCAGGAGAACGGGCTGGCCAATTTATGCGTCCTCCACGTCCTATGAAACGCCCGTCAAACATCCTGTCAAGGGTCAGCCTAGTGTTAATTGCGGAATGTACAGGTGCACCATCATGCTGATACCACATACGTCGACGCGTTTCCAATGGGACATTTTCGAGCAACGTTGGCAGATCATTCTGTAGAAACGGGATGTATGTTGCAGCTGTTTGGGCCCCTGCAATGAAGTGAGGACCAATGAGGTGGTCGCCAATGATTCCGCACCACACATTTACAGTCCACGGTCGCTGTCGCTCTACCTGTCTGAACCAGCGAGGATTGTCCACGGACCAGTAATGCATGTTCCGTAGATTCACTGCCCCGTGGTTTGTGAAACCCGCTTCATCGGTAAACAGGTAGAACTGCAACGCATTCTCTGTTAATCCCCATTGACAGAATTGCACTCGATGATTAAAGTCATCACAATGTAATTGCTGATGTAGCAACACATGAAACGGGTGAAAGCGGTGACCTTTGGATACCTACGTAATTCGGTGCTCTCCGATACACACGATCGAACAGCGGAGGAGTGGTACTCAAGCGTCAACTTTAGGTTACAATATCTCCGGATGTAATTAACATTTTACAATGCAACAAACGGCACTGATTACGTATTTGTTTATATGTTCAGATGTGTTAACAAAACTAACGTGCTTCCATTAAAAAAACGCAGGTCTGTGTTAAAAAACATACTTACGTGCATTTTTGTATGGTTTGTATTAAACAATTACACTATCCCCTCTCCTCACGTTCGGTCTGTGGAATCAGTTCGTCAGTATTTGATGTGGTTTACGAAATATATCCAGCGGTAACGTTAGGTGACTCACTCTGTGTATATCACTTCATGACATCCAGTCTTACAAATTTACTGTCTCTGTCCAGATCATCCGCTCTCAAAACTCTGCCATCTCATTCCCCACATCCAGCACTGCTGGCGGCTCACCTCCAACTGCGCGCTGTGAACATCCACCTGCCCAACACTACAATAGCAAACAAAAATGCAAACCAGCCACAGACTGCACACAGCACAGCCAGTGATTTTCATACAGAGCGCTACGTGGCGTTACTAATACTACTTACAAGACGTAGCTCGAGATAAGCTACGCCGGTGTGGAAGGACCTTAAGATTACGTGTGCTGTGAAGAGTTCGCGCTATTTGCTTTATCCAGCACTGAGGCTCACTATTTGTCTAATTTGAGTTCTCTTTGTTTTCTGTTGAATTTTTTTTGTGGTTTTGAATTTCTGTGTCCTCTCTGTACATCCTAGCGTTGTAATTACTAGACCTTGGTAAAACCACAATGCCGGAGAAACGTATTTGTTGATTTCCCGACACTACTGCATGATCTGCTACTGCTGATTTATCCGTCTTGCTCAGGCGACAATTGCTCTTGTGTTCCTTAAGGCGGACATAATGCTTCTCTTTGTACTTCCTATGTACACTTGTCAGCAAGCGTATGAGATTTTATGTACTCGTGCTGTGGCACGCTGCGGACGTGGATCTTTTGCAGCGTTCCAATATTCGCGTACATTTCTCTTGGGTTTAAACACTGTATCAATACCATGTTTTCTATGTGCTTTGCTGATACGATCTGTGACAATTTTTACGAATGGCAGGAAATTTCCCCTTTAGTTTGTTGCGCATTTCCATTATACTAGGATACTAGAACCGATAAAGCGATGTATCTAATTAGTGTAGAACATTTATTATTTAAGACCAAAGAATAACTACTGCAAACCAAACATACACTCCTGGAAATGGAAAAAAGAACACATTGACACCGGTGTGTCAGACCCACCATACTTGCTCCGGACACTGCGAGAGGGCTGTACAAGCAATGATCACACGCACGGCACAGCGGACACACCAGGAACCGCGGTGTTGGCCGTCGAATGGCGCTAGCTGCGCAGCATTTGTGCACCGCCGCCGTCAGTGTCAGCCAGTTTGCCGTGGCATACGGAGCTCCATCGCAGTCTTTAACACTGGTAGCATGCCGCGACAGCGTGGACGTGAACCGTATGTGCAGTTGACGGACTTTGAGCGAGGGCGTATAGTGGGCATGCGGGAGGCCGGGTGGACGTACCGCCGAATTGCTCAACACGTGGGGCGTGAGGTCTCCACAGTACATCGATGTTGTCGCCAGTGGTCGGCGGAAGGTGCACGTGCCCGTCGACCTGGGACCGGACCGCAGCGACGCACGGATGCACGCCAAGACCGTAGGATCCTACGCAGTGCCGTAGGGGACCGCACCGCCACTTCCCAGCAAATTAGGGACACTGTTGCTCCTGGGGTATCGGCGAGGACCATTCGCAACCGTCTCCATGAAGCTGGGCTACGGTCCCGCACACCGTTAGGCCGTCTTCCGCTCACGCCCCAACATCGTGCAGCCCGCCTCCAGTGGTGTCGCGACAGGCGTGAATGGAGGGACGAATGGAGACGTGTCGTCTTCAGCGATGAGAGTCGCTTCTGCCTTGGTGCCAATGATGGTCGTATGCGTGCTTGGCGCCGTGCAGGTGAGCGCCACAATCATGACTGCATACGACCGAGGCACACAGGGCCAACACCCGGCATCATGGTGTGGGGAGCGATCTCCTACACTGGCCGTACACCACTGGTGATCGTCGAGGGGACACTGAATAGTGCACGGTACATCCAAACCGTCATCGAACCCATCGTTCTACCATTCCTAGACCGGCAAGGGAACTTGCTGTTCCAACAGGACAATGCACGTCCGCATGTATCCCGTGCCAGCCAACGTGCTCTAGAAGGTGTAAGTCAACTACCCTGGCCAGCAAGATCTCCGGATCTGTCCCCCATTGAGCATGTTTGGTACTGGATGAAGCGTCGTCTCACGCGTTCTGCACGTCCAGCACGAACGCTGGTCCAACTGAGGTGCCAGGTGGAAATGGCATGGCAAGCCGTTCCACAGGACTACATCCAGCATCTCTACGATCGTCTCCATGAGAGAATAGCAGCCTGCATTGCTGCGAAAGGTGGATATACACTGTACTAGTGCCGACATTGTGCATGCTCTGTTGCCTGTGTCTATGTGCCTGTGGTTCTGTCAGTGTGATCATGTGATGTATCTGACCCCGGGAATGTGTCAATAAAGTTTCCCCTTCCTGGGACAATGAATTCACGGTGTTCTTATTTCAATTTCCAGGAGTGTATATCCCTGAACATACCACTGAATATAAATACTTCGAACACTGTGTGGTTTCACTATAATCATCATTGCAACGCTCCATCATTACAGCCTGATTCTTTTTGAAAAGCACAAAAACAATTTCAACAGAAGTGAAGAAACACTGAAATGAGACAAATCGTGTGCCTTAGAGCTAAATAAAAGTGCCCCACTAAAAGTCCCATAACATACGTCGGCGAGACTCCGCAGTCTGAGGGAATGGTCTGATGACGTCACGAATAGATAGTTGCGTGGATAAACTGTTCAGCTTCCTGAGCTTGTTCGAGTCTGTGCTTTCCGAGCCGTTAAAGCCTCTGATGATGTCTGCAGCAGCGGCAGACGAAACGTTAGCAAGAGAATTGTGCCTTGGACCATGGCCATAAAACAAATAACAGCTATTACACAAATACCGGCGGAGGAAGTCTGCATTCTGGAACTGACTATGATTTGCATTGGTTGCGGTTCTGAGAATAATATGCCACGTTATAAAATGTCGATACGGGGGACGTAGAATTGATCAAAAAATCCAGCCGTTCTCCACTCCGTATTCCACACCCGCCACCTTATACCCTCCCTACTCATACACCTACCGCCCCCCTTCCACCAGCAAGCTGCACTACCCTAACCCAAGCGGCACTCCAGTGCTTTCATTAAGCTGGTCGGCGGCCTTGTTAATTGGCTCTTTGATCTGCCTTAATTCACCTTTTAAGCCTTATTTATGCGCGCCGAAAAGGGAAAAAAATTTATTTCGTGCTTCGTTCTGCCGCGCTAGAGGGAGGAAAAAAACTCACAGGAGAGACGCAGGTTACATGCAGGTGGAATCGTTTACACGCTGAACTGCTCTAGCTCTAGGGAAACTTTCCATCTGGAATAAATAATGTTGCGGCCATGTGAATGAAAGGCCTGCGAAAGTTCAGACAAGTTCTTTTGCTGTCCTACACTTCATTCTCGAGAAGCAGCTGAATTTTTGTTTCCACGCGGGAAACATAAAAGAATGTATAAGAATACAACAGAAAGAGAGAGAGAGAGAGAGATAGTTAATTGACGATATAATTCAAGAACATGTATTTAATACCTAAATTAAACCACCACACTTACATAAAACCGATAGACATGAAATACATGTCAGCGCTGTCAAAAGCAGCACAGAAATATTCACCCAATTATGTGTCAGTCTAAGGAATCAAAAGCATTCCTAGAAGAGTTGGAAATGTAAGTACCAAATCAAACAGCCGTACATTCGTACTGCACGGAACACATCTTTATCCTCCGACGCACAGCAGCCAATTTGTTTTAAACACAGTGCCAGGAAATTCGTTAGTAACTACAAAGTCATAAATAAGTAAATAAATAAGACATTAAAAGGTACTTTTAGGTGTTTCTTGATGTTATAGACACAATATAAGTGTAATTGCATTAGTGTGTTAGTGTTGTATGAAAGAAGGTAAAACAGTGTAAAAACTATACTTTTTTTATTGGGTCTTCAGTTGTAATTTTATGAAATATCTAGCGCTTAATTGAATTAGCCATATACTGTAAGAGTGGATGTTACCGCAGATTAGTTAAACAGGGAGTCTTTTGCGAAAATTGTAGGTTATTGTTTCTTTGGGGCGGTTGCGGTGAGAAAGAGAATTAACAGTGGGGCTCTTCCCCGGAACCGTAGGTTATGCCAGTAAGACCGGAAAAATCGAGGAACACGACACGAAGATCTGTGACCTTCAGAAAGAGTTAGAAAACGCGAAATTTCCATTATGATAGCGGAAGGAAAAAAAAGTGCTGTGATAAGGAGGCAAGAAAATGACAGACTGAGGAATTTCTTTTAGCAAATTAGAAACTGAGTTAAGCAATAGATTTCGCTTGCTACCATGTAGGGATATGTAAGGCGCTGCTAAACAGTGTTAAGAAACTTCCAGTCAAGTTGTTTGAAAAACCGAACAGAAAATGAAGAGTTCTGCTGATACGTAGCAGACATAGGAGGGATGTAGGAGAGCAGCTTCAGGAATACTTAGGTGCAGAACAGCAGGTCACAAGTTTTGTTAAACCCAGTGCTAGTCTTAGCCAGGTAACAGAAAACTTAGGATAAATGTGTAAGGATTTTAACAAAGAAGATCAGGTGTTGATAGATGAGGGAACTGGAGACAGCCTGGCTAAAAAGACAGTATTAAGGGTGGCAGGGAAAAAATAGGAGCAGGTAATGAGTACACAAATGTGGATTTTGTGGAGGTTACATGGCACCATGAGCAGTCCTGACTTAAAACTCTGATGTGAAGCGAGTAAACACACTTTGAGCGAGCTCCTTCAGATGGATGTCTCATATTGGTGCTGTTCTAGAAGTTGCTCTAGGAAGGTGGGGATATACTTCTTATGGTCTACACCTGACCAGAAGGTCTAAGGGCAAGTTAGCAGATCTATTAACAGAAAATATAAGGGCGGCCACCAGCACTCAAAGGCAAATCCCTGTGGTCACTGGGGACAGGTGAGATATTGATGTTAAGTCAGGCTTAGAATTAAGACACACAGCGTTAAAGGAAATTAACTAATAACATAGACACCCAGCTCTTCTTATAATGATGAAGAGAGTTCGCCACTTCCAGATGGGGAAGGGAATGGGGATAAAAATTAAGTAAAGGAGTTGTTAATTTCTTTGTAACATTTAGTTATTGGCAAGTAATTGATGTCATTTGTCTGTCTCAACACAACATAACCACACGGATAGAAAATCTTAATGTGGTTGTAAGTTAGCTGCATATTTATGTAGATCCAAAATGGATACAGGAAGAGTTGATTCATAAAACACAAGAGCAGTTTAAAAAGAAAAATAAATAAAAATGTAGAAGTAAGTAAATTATTTATAGATCAGGGTACAGAATAATGTGCTTGTGAGCTAATACTGGGACAGTTAAAGTGCAGTAGTCTTCTCTGCCTAACAGGGGACTTTCATGAAATGCTTTAATTGTTTATTGTGATGCCTAACAGAAAGAAGGTATTATTAATTTGTGATGATTATAACGTAAATTTTTTGAAGGAATCTTACAGCATAAGTTATTTATAGGTGCTTTAGCAGCTTGTAATTTGGTACCAGTTATAAATTTCCCTAAACGGGTCCTGAATATGGTAGTACCCTTACAGATAATAATTTCATACAAACTGAAATTAAAGAACTACATAGTTATCCATTGGTAGACGGACGGGCAGTTAGCTATATTTCATAAGTTAGCTTCGTGTACAGTTCAAAAACAGTCAAAGAAAATAGTGAATATGATTAAATAAGAAACTACAAAAGAGTTTTTTTTAAAGAAAATTTAAATATGTTGACTGCGTTGAAGTTTGTAATGACCCTGACGCTAGCTGCAAATTCAACATATTTCTTAATGAATCGGCATCTATTTTTGAGTATAGTTTTCCTAAAGATAGTTAAATACACGTATAGAAATGTAAAACCCTGCATCGCTTCCAGTATCCCTCTCTTTGCAACGAAAAAAGAACTTGTACAGAAAAAGCCAGAACACGTAATGATCCAGAGAGAATTTCTTATTATAAACAGTAGCGTAACATTTAAGAAAAGTTGTAAGAAAATCCAGGAGTGAGCAAATATTGTGTGAAATAGAATAGAAAAATAAACGTGGAATATTGTTAAAAGAGAGGCAGGGGAAGAAACTATAGAAGAGCACATCATTTCTGGAAGGAGAAAGGGAGAATTGTAAAACACAATTCATATGTAACAGATATTTCTAATGATTACTTTTTAAAAATAGCTGAGAAAGTTGGTGCAAATAGTTCAGAAGAGAAAGCAAAACAATACGTCGAAGAAGCGATATAGAGAACATGAATTAACAATTAACCTCACATCCAAATCTGAAATAAAAGTTAATATGCGTGGATAATTTCTCCAATAAGACATTAAAAAGGTGTTACCCTATAATATGTAATGTTATTAGTCACTTACGTAGTCCACCATTAAACTAGGAGTTTTCCCAGAAAGGCTGAAATACACTACAGTCAGTCATCTCTATAAAAAGAGTGGCTCCATAGATATCAGCAACTACCGCCAAGTTTAACTACATCATTTTGTAAAATTTTTGAGAACTTTGTGTTCTCCAGGGTTCTCACCCACCTGTATAATGAGTGGATACTTAACCAATCACAGCTGGATTTCAAAAGCGCCAGTGTACGCATTCACATATTTATATAATTGCTGAGTACATAATGATGTGTCGGCAGCTGGGCCAACACCTTGTAGATAGAGGTGGCTTAAAAGGCACGCTAGACTAACGCAGACGGGCGTGAAGTACTGGAACAGGATACGTAATTAATGCTATGAAGAAAAGTACGTAGCTGGTATAATACTTATCTTTAATCAATCATTGTGGTACATCGCACAAAGGAGACTTTAATTACAATCACTGTAAGGCTAATGGCGCCTTGTTAGTTCGTAGCCATTAACTTAGCTGAAGGCTATTCTGTCTCTCGGCTAATGAGAGAGAAAGGCTTCGTACGTCTAGTCGCTATCTCTGTCGTCCGTACAACTGGGGCTGAGTTCGAGTCAGTCTCTCGAGACCTGCCTTGTGGTGGCGCTAGGTTTGCGATCACACAGTGGCGACACGCGGGTCCGACATGTACTACAGGACCGCGGCCGATTTAAGCTACCACCTAGCACGTGTGGTGTCTGGCTGTGACACCACACATAATAAGATCTTCAAATGATAAAATATCGCCAATTGGGGTCGCTGTGCCTTGTCGAAGGCATTTGCTTGTGCCAGTCATAGTATTCCCTTAGGAAAGTTAAATTTTTGTGGGATACGTAGTTCGACAAATCCTTGATTTAGTTCTTATTTAAGAAACAGAGTGCAGAACCTTACGCTGGGATGATCGACAAGCAAGAAAAGCGACGCCACACCGTGTGCATGGGAAGAAATTAGAATGGGAGTCCAGTAGAGAGAGAGACGGAAAATCTCCTTCCACATCTGGTGTCAATGTGAATAATATCGTTCCTGGGTTGTTTGGAGTCATATGTTGAGGATTCAACATATTTAATACAGATTTTCCGGAGTGGTAAGTACAGTCACGGATCTAATGGTCAGCTGTGATACGAAATCGTTGTTTACGAACGCTGAGGCCACCAACGCCTTACAGGAGAAAATACTGACGAACATTTGCCACTGTATCTGCCATCAAACATATTGGATCTGGCAGGGCTATTCCTTCTGTAGCAAGCGATGTGTTTGTGGAAGGCTTCGGACAAACAGCACTAAGGCCCACGCCGCTGCGCCCACGTTAACTGGTCGAGGTACTTGGACGTGACTTGCGTCAGACGGCAGCATGGGGAAGCACAACTACGTAAGTTTCACCAGCGCCTCAACACCTTCCACAAAAACAAAGTCCGGACTGAAAATGGAGAATGACTGAGCGATTTATTTCTTGGGCGTGGTAATTTATAAAACATTTAGTGACAAACGATGGCATGAAGCGTGTAATAACCGACGCACACACACAAATATCAGCATGCAGAGACGCACCATCGTCCAACACAAAAGAATGCTGTGTTACGCACGCTGACAGCACGTGCTTACTGAATAAGCGATGTGATAACGGACAGCATGAATTAAACGTGCTCTGGACAACATTACATGCAGACGGGTACACTTAAGCCGCTTTTACACCGAAGGGAACACACGTGAATGTCCAATAGCGAAGGAGAATTTTCACTCTTGTAATCGCTAGGAGCGCATGAGAAAAGTATTTTGTCGCGTTCGGTTGACATTCGCTTGTGTTCGTTCGCGTTGTTCTAGTTGTCAGTCTTTTAGTGAATCATCAAATTGTTCAAATGGCTCTAAGGGACTTAACATCTGAGGTCGTCAGTCCCCTAGAACTACTTAAACCTAACTAACCTATGGACATCATACACATCCATGCCCTAGGCAGGATTCGAACCTGCGACTGCAGCGGTCCTGCGGTTCCACACTGAAGCGCCTAGGACCGCTCGGCCACTCCGACCGGCAGCGAATCATCAAAGGAAGTTTCCGTTCTGTTTCGGTGGTAGCAGTACAGGAAAGCTTAGTCTGCTATCTTGTCTACCTTTTTGTTCTGGACATGAGCTGCGTGAATGATGGAATTGTACGAAAAGAATGTAATATTGCCGAGAGAACTTAGATATCATACGTGCTTATTTGATCCGAGAAACCCGCAGAAAAAATGCCGAAAGAAAATAAACATGATTGGCAGAAAGCTTCCTAATCACTCAAAAGCCCTACTGGGTACTTGTAAAGGAGGATTAATTCTTTACATGCTTGCATCAGTCGGGAACTGAGTGAGTAGGAAGAAGCTTTGTAAGTCCTTTTGTTAAGGAGGATAAAGCACAACAAAGTTTCTTGAAAGTAAACGAGAACGAAGATGTACACTACGCTGATTAAAATGAAAAGTGTACGGAAGATCTTACTCTTGTTGCTTACGTTCATGATATCTGTAATTAAAATGCTGGTTTATCACTTATGTCAGAGAATTTTGACGATAAAAATAATTTATCCGAGATCGTGCTATCTGTTCTCTAATAAACCATACAGCAGATTTTATCAAGTAGCATACGTGACAGATTGTATGCGTATATCACATTTCATTAATAATATTTTATTGACATTTTCCTCGTTATACGTACACTAATAAAATATTTGGGATCGACAGAAGCGTCCGATCCCACGCGTCGGCTTTGACCCGTGACGTAAGGGTGTTGTGTGTGACGTCATGACGGCGCGGAGTTTGGTTTGAGTGTGGCTGTCTCCAGTTCTGTTTTATCTTATTTTATTTACTTTTCTGATCTGTTCGTTCTATCTCGTGAGATTTTTTTTAAATTTAAAAACACTTATTACTTATTTTAATTATCTGTTTCCTCCAATTTCTGTTTTAGTTTATTATATTTATCTTTCTGATCTGTTCGTTCTATCCCGTGAGATTTTTTTTTAAAAGACAAAAAAACACTAATCAGCTACTGAAGCATCTTTATCTTCTATGGGTTGCAGGGGTTACGACCCCTGGGGAGGTGGGTCGGTATTCATGCATGGCTGTCTTCACTTACACGTTGTAGCTACGCATGGCGTCTAAATTTGTTTATATTTAGTTTGCCCCCCACCCAAAACACCCCATTTCCCGCGCTTGTCCCGTTAGTGTCATTAGGCTTCTTGTGGAAAGTGTGTGTGTTTGTTTTTGTTTCCGCCATATTTGTGACGTCATGGGTCAAAGCAGACGGGCGGGATCGGACGCTTCCGTATTTCCAATATTTGATGTACTTAGTACATGTCACTGCAGATGTCAGAAACTATCTGATACATATAGCAGCTACTGGGCGAAAGAATCAGCAGCTGTGTAGCCTTTCTTCTGGTTATATTGGTCAATGGTAATTAGCGTTGTGCTTTTAAATTCCCTCCTCGGTCGTAACGAGAAGCCAACCAAGAGCATCAATCGACATATGAGCCAAGTTTTGGACTAATACTGTAGAAAGCTGGAGATGCAATTCAATTTTAAGAGCACTAAACCCACGAATTTCAAGTTTGTATATCATTTGGGACACCGAAATTCTTCCTTTCCTACTTTGTTTTGGTTATTTTGTCAGAAACAGTGCTCTCACTACGCAAAATAATCCTCTGTGAAAATCGGAATTTTGCGTCGTGCCGATTTTTAGCGGCTAAAAACAATAGCGCAGCGTTAAGAGGCTACGCTCGTGTACTCGTGTTCTCTTTAGCTCCCTGTGGTGTAAACGCTTGTTCACAGATACAACCGAATTGTAATGAACACTGGCGAACACTCTGCAATTGCACATTCGCTTTTGTTCGTGTCCATTAGCTCCGGTGGAGAGGGGGCTTAATAACAAGAACTGCAAAGCAGCACAAAGACAAATCAAAGAAAGGAACAGATCAGCTCGCTTACCTTTACGTGGAAAGTGTCAGAGACCGCATAAGCAAGGTGCTGTGGCATGGAGGAACTAAGCCAGTACTGGAAACCGGCTGCAAGATCCGAAATCTGTTGAAGCCCAGGAAGGAGTCTGTAGATGCTCTCCATGGTACGGGCGTTTATGAAGTCCGATGTGACTGCAGTGATGTCGTTGTTGGCAAAACCTGGAGAACGAATATCACTCGCGGGTCGGTGCATGAATTTAATGTGCGGCACAGCTAATCAGCAGTAGCCGATCGCCATCAGGACTGTGGCCATCGTATCAGTTTCCACCGTGCTCGTTTCGTTGTCCGGCAGTCACGCGTGCAGCAACGCCAAATAGGAGGCTACTGAAGTAATTGAACGTCCGAACAGCGTGATCAGGGGGAATGGCTACTAGCAGCCGACGACTTGCTACCAATGAGCCCAGTCCAACGCGTCACCAGAGTTCGCCAACCAACAGCTGCACAAAGCCCGACTTCACCAGCATACACAAGCGGTCACAGGAGAACTACCGGGCAGCATCGATATATTGCTGCAGGAAAACATGCCGCTCCTAGTTAGAAGCTGCCGATTCGCTGTTGCCAGCCAATTACCCGCTAGAGTAACGCAGGCAATAGCCTTCCGTACAGCAACCTCTCCACGAACATTTTGATTTCAAACTGTTCTATAACGTCCATGAAAGTCACGTGCTTGTCAGTTAGAATCCTTACCAGATGGGTTTGACGGAGGACGTCGTAAACCGCCAAAGGAGTAAACCACGTTTTGAATTAATGGGAAATATGGGAGTGATTAGGATATGATAAGCAAGTCGGGGTGGCAAACATTTAAACAAAGACGATTGTCGTTGCGGTGAGATCTTTCCACGAAATTTCGATCATTAGTCGAATGTCAAAATATTTTACATAGGGTGAAATGGCCATGTCAATAAAATAAGTGAAAGCAGGATTCTCGGGAAGTGACTTAGGTTTTTATTGTGTTCGAGAGTGGAAGGCTTCAGAAGTAGTCTAAAAATGGTTCTATGGACTCTGTGCTATACAATGATGTATTAATTGTAGAGTAATTATATACATGTAAATGTATAGAGGGTATCCCAAGATAAATGGCCACCATCTGCCACTATCATTATTATTATTATTATTATTATTATCATCATCACTATAAGTGGCACCAGCTGCAGTACTACAACTACTGCTAGTATTAGCTTTATTAGTTCACAGTCAGTGTTATTGACTCACATTGCCACTGCAGACACTCAATTTTAATGCGATTTGTCATATTAAAATAGTCATTTCTTAGATAACTACGATGTAAAAAGTTTACTGTATGTGTATAGCTCTGGCCCAATGTAAGAGTGTGCCTGAAGACCCCAGTCACATCAGGAGAAATATGAGCACTTTTTTATCTTTGCTATTATGAAACACACACACACACACACACACACACACACACACACATATATATATATATATATATATATATATATATATATATATCCCTTGAGAAATATGAGCACTTTTTTATCTTTGCTATTATGAAACACATCTCTTCTACCGAGCAAGTGCTCATACCGCTTAAGGTGCGCATTTTAGACGCCATGTTTAGTAGACTTTTTTTGTTTCGAATGAACGTTTCTGTCATATCCCTAAATATTGGTCAGTCCTCCAGAGACACACTCTACTATTTTAGATGCAAATTGATGCTCAAAATAATTGTATCGAAACAGTACATCTGTTATAATACTTGAGATAATTACCATAATTAACTTTTCCACAACTGTGGGTCTACACATTTCTAGACCAGCGTTGTTACCTCGATCTATACTCTGCAAGGCTACCTACGCTTTGTGAGGGTGGGTAACATGACCATTTCCATCCTTTCCTTTTGTATTCCAGAATGGTGCATGGGAAGATTGACTGGCGGTAAGATTTCGTATGTTCTCTTACTTCTCGAAATTACATCTACATCTACATTCATACTCCGCAAGCCACCCAACGGTGTGTGGCGGAGGGCAAATTACTCGTCATAGCCTTTTCGCGGGACGTATATCGGAAGCGTAATATGTTGCCTGTCACTTCTGGGAAATATAGATCTCCGGAAATGTCATAATATACGAGCGCAAAGTGTATTCCATAATCCTACAGCAGACACATCAGCGGAACCTAGTCCGCTCCCGGTAGCTGAGTGGTCAGTGCCAGAGAATGACAATCCTAAGGGCCCGGGTTCTATTCGCGGCTGTGTGGGAGATTTTCTCCTCTCAGGAACTGGGTGTTATGTTGTCATCATCGTCATTTCGTCCCCATCGAAGCGCAAGTCTCCGAAGTGGTGTCAAATCTAAAAACTTGCACCCGGCGAACGGTCTACCCGACGGGAGGCACTAGTCACACGACATTTCATTTCAGCGGAACCTATACATATTAAAATTAAAGTCCCCTTCCCCGTTTTACCGACTGTATGTGAAAGCTGATCTCAGGAACTACTTTGAGATGATTTCCACCAATAGATACACTGATTCAGGAGGAAAGTTTGTATATATAAGTTATTACCGCTACGCCAGAGGAGACGTCCGACCGTAGATAATTACGAGGAGAACATGGTAAGTACCGTCAGTCGATTTCCCAGAAACTTCGAAGAGTGGAACGTGGAAGAGGAACCATATAAACGAACACATGTCTCCACTGACCCGTAGATACTCGGCCGATTCTGAGAAAACGAGGGTCACAATTTTCGAAGTAATTTAAATGCCTTTTAGCGCCTAGTGATAAGCATTACGGCCTCTAACTTTTGCGCCCCGTTTTCGAAACCCGATTATTATTTTTATTTTAATTAATTTATTTTTTCATTTATCTATCCATGTCCATAGAGGATTACTACACGAATGTTTCTCATCAAGATTGGGGATGCAAAGATGTTATGTGTAAAATAACAACTGGGCTTCACACTAAATATTAGCAAATTCTTACATAATATATGCGTGTATGTTATTTTCAAGAGTTACAAACTTTTAGAAATTCTCATTTCCTTATATTTCATTCTTATATCGTTTCTTATATTAATCTGATAGTTTATTCAAATGTATATCCTCCAGGAAAATCTGGTGCATTCCCTTGGATGATACTGATCGTAGAAATATTCGAAACACAGGAATTCATAACATCACGAGCATAGCGCGAAGGCAGGTTTGCCACAGTGACATTTCCTCGTGCGAATTTCACTCGTAAAAGAAACGTTGTTGACATTGCTGAAGATTTCACGCGTCAGCAACAACAACGCAGTAAACCGCATATAACAGATCACTTCATTAGCAACTAGCGTTCTCAGCTGATTATGAATCAAGATACACTATAGGAATTTCACCGCCGGCCTATGTGGCCGAGCGGTTCTAGGCGCTTCAGTCTGGAGCCGCGCGACCGCTACGGTCGCAGGTTCGAATCCTGCCTCGGGCATGGATGTGTGTGATGTCCTTAGTTAGGTTTAAGTACTAAGTTCTAGGGGACTGATGACCACAGATGTTGAGTCCCATAGTGCTCAGAGCCATTTGAACCATTTTTATGAATTTCACCGAAAACAATTTCAAATAATTTGATCATTTCCGTTTTGTATTCGTTTTTTAAAAAATTCATTCACCAGACCTACAATTAGTAGGCGAAAAAGGACAATGTTATTTCAATATACACTAGCAAACATTCGGGTATTAATCTTCTATGGACATGGATAGATAGATGAAAAACAAATTTAAAAATAATAACAAACGAGTTTCGAATACGGGGCGCAAAAAAACGTGAAACCGTGACGCTAGCCATTGTGCCACCACTTCAGTGGAACCAATTCTTCCGAAAAAGGCATATAAAGTACCTACAAAACTTTGACCGTCGTTTTCCCAGAAATGGCGGAGTATCTACGGATAGCCGAGACGACAGCTGCTGTGACCGAGTGGTTCTGGGCGCTTCAGTCCGGGACCACGCGGCTGCTACGGTCGCAGGTTCGAATCCTGCCTCGGGTATGGATGTGTGTGATGTCCTTAGGTTAGTTAGGTTTAAGTAGTTCTAAGTTCTAGGGGACTGATGACCTTAGAAGTTAAGTCCCATAGTGCTCAGAGCCATTTGAACCATTTGATAGCCGAGACTTCGCTTATTTTGACGCCTCTTCCACTGAGCGACGTTTTCGGGAAATCGATGTTTGCCGTGTTCTCCTCGTGGGAAAGCCAGGGTGGGTCGGTAGTACGATTAGACGGCCCGACAAAAGAAGTGAATCACGGGATGTCATTGTAAGGCCGCACACGTACACACCACCAGCATTCGCGGGTATGTAAATGATTTGACCTGCAATACTCTGTGGCAGGTTAACCACCACCAGAGTACACTAGTGTTGTTCGAGTTTAGTGTTCTTACTGGGCTGGTAGGATGTACAGCATAAGGGGCGTGAACAGCGTCAGATGTTCAGTCATCACTGTGACGGGCACAAAGACATCAGGCGGCAGTAACAGCACCTGATGGAGCTTGAAAGGGGTCTTATTGGATGTACATTTGCCCACCGAGGGAGGTTCAAAAATGGTTCAAATGGCTCTGAGCACTATGGGACGAACTTCTGAGGTCATCAGTCCCCTAGAATTTAGAACTACTTAAACCTAACTAACCTAAGGACATCACACACATCCATGCCCGAGGCAGGATTCGAACGTGCGACCGCAGCGGTCGCGCGGTTCCTGACTGTAATGGCTAGGACTACTCGGTCACCCCGTCCGACCCGAGAGAGTGGCGCAGTGGTCAGCAGACTGGAGTCGAATTCGGAAGCATGACGATTCCAATACCCATCCTGGCAGCCAGATTTAGATTTTCTGTAGGTTTACTAAATCACTTCAGACACATGCCGCGATGGTTCCTTTGAAGGGGGACAGCCGACCTTCCCCATGCTTGAAACAACCTGGGCTTGTGTTCCGTCTCTTATGTCAACAGGACGTTGAAATGTAATGTTCCTTCCTTCTTCCTTTCGGCCGACCGATCGAGTCGTGTAATACGCAGGTTTGTGGAGCATTCAGATACGTCGGTGCCCCAGTACTGGACTGTATGGGAACGTGAGACTGGGCATACTCGTCTTCAAGGTTCTGGTCGACCACTTCTGATCACCAGGTTGTGTACCAAGCACATGGTAGCCCCTTCACATTTGCGCCTGCCATCCGAGAACTGGACACACTGCTACAATCCGTGCCATCTTGCACCGTTGACTGGACACTGGCAGTAGTCGGATTGGGCAATTATCTTCCCTTGCATAGCCTGTCGTTAACACCACAATACGAATGGCTGTGTCGGAGTGGTGCTGTGACCGGAAAGCACGGACTGCTGATGAACAGCGTCGCACTGTCTTCAGCAACGAATCGCTTAAGGACTACCCTGTACGGCCATCGTAGGCAACTTTGGCGGCCACCTGGGGAGAGGCCCCATTCTTCCAATGTTCTGGATAGGAACATTGGTGGTATTCCTGTCGTGTTGATGTAAGAAGCCATCTGGCATTAGTTCCGGCCGCGGATGGTAGTGGTGAAGGAACTGTGACGGCGCAACGGTCATTCACAGACATTTAACGTCCTCATGTGTTACCTTTCACGGCACAGTGTCGTGATGCCATTTTTCAGCAGGACAATGCTTGTCCGCGCATGGCACGTGCCTCTGTGAACCATCTGAGTATTTTTGAGGTACTCACGTGGCCAACTAGATCTCGAGATCTGTTCCCGACAGAAGAAGCAGCTTAGACGTCAACCCCATTCCACTAGTCAGTATCCAGAATATCAAGAATCAGGTACGACAGTTGTGGTCCAACTTGGCCCCTGGTAGGATACAACGCCTTTATGACATCCTTCCTAAACGGATCAGTGTATGCATCCAGACCGGAGGAGATGCAATGTCATACTGACAAGATGTTGAAGTAGCTAATAAAATAAATGTCGTGTGACGAGGGCCTCCCGTTGGGTAGACCGCTCGCCTGGTGCAAGTCTTTCGATTTGACGCCACTTCGGCGACTTGCACGTCGATGGGGATGAAATGATGATGATTAGGGCAATACAACACCCAGTCCCTGAGCGGAGAAAATCTCCAACCCAGCCGGGAATCGAACCCGGGCCCTTAGGATCAACAGTCTGTCGCGCTGACCACTTTTTTTTAAATACAACAAAATATAACACATCCTGTTTTCCTTTTTTTGTTGTTTTTTTATTTTTTTAATAATTTGTATCGAACAAACTAAAAGTACATATATATTAACTATGCAATAGTTCTTCAAGGTACCATTTAAACATATACAAATGACTGTTAGTTAAACAAAAAAAATATTAAAAAGAAAAACATTAAATACAACAAAATATAACATATTCTGTCTTCTTCCTTTTTTTTTAAGTTTGTTTTTGTTTTTGGTCGATGCATGAGAACGTGGATAAGGGTGTTGTATCATGTGACAGGTAGGCATGGTACTCCCCAACTTTCAGGGGGGTCAAGGAAGACGCTGCGGAGATAACCGGCAAAAGTTCGTCGGTAAGATGGTTTTCGGGTGAGGGTGCTATGCGCGGTCACAACTTTGTACCAGAAGTCAAGGACTGTATGCGGACCACTCTGAAAGAGGTATTCTAAAGCCTGTCCTCGAAACCAGATTAGGGTATGGTGCTTAGCAAGAGGGTAGTGAAATGTCTGGGGCAACAACAGGAAATCCGGGGTTACCGTCGTTGGCGGGGCACGGAGGTTAAAGCCCACGATTCGTTGCATGAGGAACCATACGTTTTGTTTCAGGGGGCACGTAAGACGGTGCTCGTCGGTGTCTTCGAGCTGACAGTCAGGGCAGAGTGGGGAGGTGGCCAGTCCTATGCGATAAAGTCGACTATTAGTCGGGAATTTTCCATAGACTAAAACATACCAGAGTGCAGACACAGACGACGGTAAAAAGGGTGCATGCACACACCCCCAAACCGTGCGCCAGTTAATGTCAGGATGATGTAGCACCATGGGGTCGCAAGGGTTGGACAGCATAAACAAACGATAATAATCTTTTGTACGGGGAGGACGGGTGACTGGAAGATCGGCCCGAACGTAGCTGAGTTATAGGAAACAATTGGCGACGTGGTACAATAATGGAGAAATAGGTGCCACATTGATCGGTGGATCGAGAGAAGTTTGTCGGAGGATATCTAAGAGACTGCGTGTTAAGGACGGAACCGGCCCCTGCCAGTGCCGCAACAGAGTGTGGACAAAGAGTGCAGAAGATCGTGCCCGCACGTTGACGAGTCCGAGGCCACCTTTTGCAGGAGGCAGTGTTAGAGTGTTGTAGCAGACTTTGAAAAGTGCCCCTGCTGACACGAAATATCCAAAGGCTGATTGGATGCGGCGGCCAAGAAGTAACGGCATTGGGAGGGTCTGGGCGACGTGTACCAGTTTAGGGGCGACATACATGTTGACATAGGACACACGTTGGAGTTGGTTTAAGTTACGGTGCACTTGACCGCGGACATGGTGCCGAATCGACTGCAAAAGCCGCCCGTAAGCCAGGGCCACTGTGCGGTGTGTGGAGCTCGTAAATTCGACACCCAAGTAACGAAGGGTGGCACTGACTGGGAGTGGGGTCGGCACCATAGCCGGGAGGCCGCGCCCAATGTGCATGATAGTCGATTTACGGACATTAAGAATGCTACCAGAAAGACGTCCATACTGGTGGATCCATTGGATGGTGTCATTGAGTTCCGTGGAGTAGCAGGTGAGAAAGAGGAGATCGTCCGCATAAGCCCTACAGTGAAAGATGTAGTCTCGCAAAGTGAAGCCCTGCAGTCTAGAGGTGTCCAGTGATTAGGGGCTCAAGTGCAATGGCATATAGTAGACATAGGGCATCCTTGACGCACAGAGCGGCGTGTAGGAATCGGTCCTACAAGCCTCCCACTGACTTGTACCATCGAGACCGCGGGAAGTAGTAACCGGCGAATGGCATCGACAAAAAGCAATGGGAACCCCATACGTGTCGCCACCATGAGGAGGAATGGGTGTCGAACGCGATCAAAGGCACTCGTGAAATCGACGGATACCAGTGCTGCACGAAGGCGACAAACCGACGCCAGTGCAATGAGGTCACGGCATTCTCCTAGGGCTGTTTGTAAGGTGGCCCCACAACCACGTGCAGTCTGCTCAGGTGAAAGGACCGTAGGTAAGACGGTGCGTATGCGCGCTGCTAAGAGCCGTGCATAGATTTTATAGTCTGCATTCAGTAGTGTAAGGGGGCGATATGCAGAGACATGAGACCCTCCCTTCGGTTTAGGCACAGGTAGAAGAATGCCAGTGACGAATTCAGGTGGAATTGGGAAGGACGGAGTAAAGAGTTCCTGAATCATTTCCGTCCAGCGATGAAGCATTAACGTGATGAACGCCCGGTAAAACTCCACTGGGAGACCATCTGGTCCGGGTGATTTGTTCTTGGCCCCTTTGTTGATCGCATCTACCACCTCTTCTGCGGTGATTGCAGACATCATGGACGTTGACTCCGCTACGGTGAAGGAGATCATCAGGAATGGGCGTCGCCATCGGTTCATCATCATAAAATTGGCGATAATGTTCAGCAAAGACAGACACCACTGCCGCCTGTGTTGTGTGGTGAACGCCGTCGGAGGTCGTGATGTTGGGGACGAAAAGTCGACGTCGACGACTATGGTCGGATGCGGCATGGATTGTGGATGGGGTTTCGTCGTGGAGGAGGTCTCGTCGTCGGGAACGCACCACGACACGATGCAGTCGTGCACGTTGAAGAGAGAGGAGACGAGCTTTAGTACGTTGTCGTTCCCTATGGGTGTCAGGTGATGGAGGGAGCGCATCGAGCTCACGGAGGACGGCGTAGTGGAAATTTGTGGTGTCTCGATGCCATGCTGCTGCTTCCTTGCCACATTGTATGAAGGCCTTTCTGATCGCAGGTTTGGCACATTTGAGCCACCAATGGAACGTGGATGTGTACTGCGGAAGGCGTCTTTCGCAAGACGCCTATGTAGTGGCAATACATTGTCGGCAGTGCGGATCATTAAGGAGGGAGGTATTAAGCTTCCAGTAACCTCTGCTGCGCCACACTGACTGAGGTGGCAGAGCCAGGGAGCAAATGACGGCGCAGTGGTCCGAAAATGCAAAGGGCCATCGTTCAGCTTGGGCGACTTCATTGCCGAGGTGGGCAGAGACATAAAACCGGTCCATTCTGCTCGTAGAATGTGCTGTATAATGGGTAAAACCGGGGGTATTGCCATGAATTTTCTCCCAAATGTCCACTAGATGAAAATATTCGATTAAGGTGAGCAGCGCCGGGCATGGCGACTAACCAGGCACTTGGTCCTGCGGATGGAGGACACAGTTGAAATCGCCTCGCATGATAAGGTGACCATAGCGTCCAGAAAACAGGGGCGCCACGTCAAGTCCGAAGAAAGTGGACCGCTGCCGACGGTTCGTGGAGCCAGACGTAGATATTGATGACGCGCGTGTCGAAGATGGTAACAGCCATGCCTTTTCCACAGGGAAGGATTGTCGTGTCCTTGAGTGGGATTCCTTCGCGTATGTAGAAAGCCACTCCACGCCCTGATTGATCACTTGTGGAAGTGTATGAGTCGTAGCCGTAGACTGGTGGTAGGGTGGCAACGCGTACTTCCTGAAGAAGGGCGACGTCGACGTCAGAGGCCCGAAGCATGTCACATAGGAGTTGCAGCTTGGGTGCAGTGCCGATCATATTGATGTTCAGTGTGGCAAACCGGTACGTTTGTTTCAGTGGTGGTGGACCCGCGTCTACCAAGGGAAGTAAGAGGAGGGCACCGACAGGAAACCTCGTCCCATCAGCTGCAATGCCTCGCTTTTGATGTTAACAGGCAGCCTTGTCCGGCGGAGGCAACTCATCCGGAGGAGGGGGCGTATCTCCCTCAATGTCGTCGGCCGATGCTCCTGTGCCGTGGGTCTGTCCAATGTCCATGGGAATTGCGTCGTGGTGAGAGAGATCTGGAGTTGTCGGCGGGGAGACAGGCGTCTCAACCTGAGCATCGATCGTTACATTGTGCGTGGCGACCTCCATGGTGGTCCCGTCCTGCGAAACGTCTTGTTCATCGTGAAAGCTGTCCGCCGACCTCTGCGTGGAAATGTCGGCTGGTTGGGTGTCGTCTTCGTCGTGGCGGGTGGCGACGCTTTGAGAGCCCGTGGGTGAACGGCGACGGCGTTTGCGCCTACGTGGCGAGCGTTGTTTGCGCACGTGTTCCTCAGTGTCGGACGACGGCAAGGAGGAGCGTCGACCTGGTTCGAAGGCGTCGGTGGGTACAATGAAATTGTCAAATAGGTGTTGTGAAGAAGTACTGTTCTCCCCAGCGTCCGGTGCGGGAGCCTGTTCGGCGGCAAGGTTGTCAGGTGGGACGTCCGCACCGTCCATATGTGACTGGGACGGTGGGACATGCCGATCGGAAGGACCGTGCGACGGACTGGACGAAACTGTAGACGTGGCAAGAGCCGCTGCGTAAGTGACCGGTAGGGCGGTCATCGTGGGTGTGACGGACGCTTCCGACAACGGGAGCTGCGCGACACGTCGTTGAATGCATTCAGACCGTAGGTGACCTTCTTTCCCGCAACCGGAACAGACCGAGGTTGGCCGTCGTACATTATAATGGCACGGCAGCCTCCGATACGTAGATAGGAAGGCACGTGTTTCTGCAACTCGATGCGGACCTGTATAACACCGTTTAAAACGAGAAAGGGACGGAGCGCCTCGATGAGGACGTCTGCAGGTAGTTCAAACGGCAGTTCGAAGATCCTTATCGTCCATGTGCCGAAACCTGCGTGATCGACGGTAACGGGTCCGACGTTGCCGTCGGAATGACAGAAGCGCAGTCCACGTTTTGCCTCTTGAAGCACCTTGTCGCACGCCGCATCGTTGATCATTTTGACGTAGGCGGTACTGCTAACTATGGACAAGTGGATACCAATTAGATCCGTTGGTGGTATTTTAACTTCATCGCGTATAAATCGTTCTACCTCCAGGGCCTTGGGTCGGGCGAAGTCGGAACAAAAGTTGAAACGTAACGTCTTCTTCCGATAGTTGTGCGCCATGGTGGTCTAGAAGGGAAAACGGCACTTCGGTGCGTTCAGGAGAGTAATACGGAACGCCGTGCTGGATCCCAACGGCTTCATATCACTAGCAGTCGAGGTGACAGGCATCTTATCCGCATGGCTGTAACGGATCGTGCAGCCACGTCTCGATCCCTGAGTCAACAGATGGGGACGTTTGCAAGACAACAACCACCTGCACGAACAGTTGGACGACGTTTGTAGCAGCATGGACTATCAGCTCGACCATGGCTGCGATTACCCTTGACGCTGCATCACAGACTGGAGCGCCTGCGATGGTGTACTCAGCGACGAACCTGGGTGCACGAATGGCAAAACGTCATTTTTTCGGATGAATCCAGGTTCTGTTTACAGCATCATGATGGTCGCATCCGTGTATGGCGACATCGCGTTGAACGCACATTGGAAGTGTGTATTCGTCATCGCCATACTAGCGTATCACCCGGCGTGATGGTATGGGGTGCCATTGGTTACACGTCTCGGTCACCTCTTGTTGGCATTGACGGCACTTTGAACAGTGGACGTTACATTTCTGATGTGTTACGACCCGTGGCTCTACTCTTCATTCGATCCCTGCGAAACCCTACATTTCAGAATGGTAATGCATGACGGCACATTACAGGTCCTGTACGGGCCTTTCTGGATACAGAAAATATTCGACTGCTGCCCTGGCCAGCACATTCTCCAGATCTCTCACCAACTGAAAACGTCTGGTCAATGGTGGCCGAGCAACAGGCTCGTCACAATACGCCAGTCACTACTCTTGATGAACTGTGGTATCGTGTTGAAGCTGCATGGGCAGCTGTACCTGGACACGCCACCCAAGCCCTGTTTGACTCAATGCCCAGGCGTATCAAGGCCGTTATTACGGCTAGAGGTGGTTGTTCTGGGTACTGATGTCTCAGGATCTATGCACCCAAACTGCGTGAAAATGTAATCACATGTCAGTTCTAGTATAATATATTTGTCCAATGAATACCCGTTTATCATCTGCATTTTTTATTGGTGTAGCAGTTTTAATGGCCATTAGTGTACTTTTCACAGATACCAAGCGGAATTGCCATAAGGGATTCAGAACAAATCAAAAACTCTTAAAAATATTTTCATTTAAAACTTAATAATGAACTCGTAACAGAACAAGGTAATGTTCAATACACTGAGGTGCCAACGATAATTCGTACGCTGTTGTAGCCAAGGAACATAAATGTAGCTGGGACATGAAGTCACGAAGGAGGTATGCGACCACATTGAGAAATATGTGCAGTCTGCAAAATGCTGAATAGGTCTCTGAGGAAAAATTCACTGACTGAAAGCAGCTGCCGTTATTATTCCAATATTACGCATTTCGGACATTGCCAGAATCAGATATCCTGTAACGTCAAGTTGCACTGAGTCTGCCTATGATCTTTATTACAACAACACAGTTGTATCTATGTGCGTCATGATGTTCCAAGATATGTGATGATGGCAATGTCCGAAAAGTGTAATATTCGAAAAATAAAGTCCGCTTGCTTCCAGTCAGTGACTTTTTCCACAGCGACCTCTTGAGCCTCTTGAAGACTTCACATATGACTCATAAAAATATAAAAAGTATGTAATGTGGACACATCAGTTGGTTCTACTAAGAATTTCGGTAGTGGAGTATAAGGAGGTGGCCACCAGTAACTCCTTTAGTGCCCTCTTAAACTGAACTTCATTGTTTTTGAATTTTTAGTGGCCGCTGGTAAGATATTGAAAACGTGTGTTCCTCAATAATGGACACCTTTCAGGCGAAAGTAACTGCCTTAAATTTTTGTGAAGATTATTTTTATTCCTGATATTGATTACATGAGCTGAGTTGTCGGTTTGTAACAGAAATATATTTTTAACGGCAAATTTCATCGTGTAATAAATATTTGGGCACGAAGTTTTAGTAACCGTAGCTTCCTAAATAGGGACTTGAAGGTGGTTCTTGAGTCCAGACCACAAATAATTCTTACAACTCGTTTTTGGACTCAGAAAGCTTTAGCTTGGCTTGATGTTTCATTCCAAAAAATAATCCCATATGACATTATGGAAAGAAAATAAGTGAGCCGTGGTAAAATAAAAATGCTGTTTTGAAGAGCGCGCCGCAGCGCGTTGTGTGAAGCAGTCGCCCTCCGTTTCTGGCAGTGGCGCCGCCGTGGTACTCGCAGCATTGGTGTCTCCCTCTCGTGGGAAAGCGGAAAGGTTGCCCGTTCACGTGCATTTAAGGGGCGCTCTGAGCTCTGGAGTGCCACCTCCCCCCTCTCTGCCCCCTTCTCACCCCTGAGTCCTTTTGCATTTCCCTCCTCTGCCTCTTCTCATTCTCTCTCGCGTCTGCCCTGCCCCTCGCCCCCTTTATGAGTCCTCTCCCTCCTTGGTTCCCCCCCCCCCCCATTTTCGTTTTTTCCTCTCCTCCCTCCTTGTTTTTCCCCCTCCTCCTGGTCCCCCCCCCCCCCCATCTGACTTTGGCTCGGGAGTGCCATATTTGTGCCGCCATTTTCGTGCAGTGTTTTACAGTGTGTGTTTTTCCAGTGAGTGTTCCGTGTTGTGTCTTTTGGGAAGTGTAGCGAACAGCCATCATACTGTCGCTGGGTGTGATTTTTTTCTCTTGCGAACAGAAACCAGACTGTCGCCATGTTTTTTAATTGTGTGTCTACTATGTTACTTGTCTGATTCCTGTGTATTTTATCAAAATTGCCAATCCCTTTTGCTTTCTGTTTTAACTTTCCGCATTTTTACGCCAATTTTACACTTTAAGTCGCCATTTTCTCGCCTGTTTTTCCTTGTTTCTTTCTTCTTCCTTTTTTTTTTTAAAAAAAAGTCTGTAGGCTGTAGAGCAGCGTACTAAGCTGCTGCCAGCCCGCCATCTTCGGGGGGAATTGAAAATCAATAAAGAAAAAAAAAACCTCTGGAGTGGAGGGTCGGCCAGTCAAGGCGAGTCTAGTAGGTCGGTCAGTCGAGGTGAGTCCAGTCAGTTAGTCAGCCGGCTCAGTGTGGGGCAGTCAATGTATGTCTGTCGTCAGAGTGCGAGTATGGCTGTCGTTTGGATCAAACTTTAAGCCAGAAAATGAGTCTTACCACTCTGCCAGTAACAGAATTCAGCTAGTGGTTGCTCGGCCGGGGCTGAGTTCCTGCATCTGAGTCTGCGCGTTAAACCGCCAGTCTGATGGAGTTGCTCGGGCAATGGTCATTGGCGGTTGGATTGGTCGGTTGGTTGGTCGCGCACTGAGACACGATATGTCTTGTCCGTCTTGAGTGTCGGCGCATGTGAGATCCCCACGTGAGTCCAGTGGGCAGCGCCGTATAGAAAGGGGTAGTGGCTTCGCAGTTCACAAGAGAGCAACAGGAGCGGAACCACGGCATCGGGCTGGTCGGGGCGAGCTGCGACGCCATGCGATGGGAGATCGGCGCGCCTTCCTGCATCCGTTAAAGCAGCTGGCAGCGGACGGTTCGGGAGAGCGTTGGGGGTGCTGCGCCAGGTCTTCGCCAGCAATCGCAGTTTATTAGAAGTTAAGTGATTGGAGATGTTTCATTTACTTGTTAAATTCTACTTGTTTTCTTGGTGAGGTCACCAGCCGCTTTGTTTTGGGGTCGTCCCACCATTCCTCTCCGTTTTGTGAATTGGGTGGTCCGTTTTTCCCTTGTGGAATTGGGGAGGTTTAGAGAAATCTGCACTTCGGGTTGTTTAGTAAACCCCCCGCACCGCTGTCACTCTGCCATATGTTAATAGCTGCCTCTGTCATGTTTGTCGGATTCGGTGTTAACGAATTTACAGAATTAAGGTAAGGGCCGAATTCCTGAAATATGTTTTTGTCTTGCCTATCATCTTGCCAGGCGGTATATCTGTAATGTAGAGCATGTTTTACACTTTATGTAAGTTGAATTTCATAGGTTTTATTTAAATAGTCATTTTTATAAAGTTGCCACCCTTCCACCGTAAGAGTCCTTTTTAAAACAAATTGCAATTTTGGTGGAAAATAAGTTCTTAGTGTGATTGTTTGTACCATTTCCATCCCTCTTAAGGGGTGCATAGTTAATGTGTTTGTGTGAGATGTTAAAAATTTTTAGTTTAAAGTAATCTGGTGTGTTGCAGATTTGCACCAGTGTAGTTTTTCAGAGGTCGTTGTTAGCAGTCGTGACTACGGCCGTGTTGAAAGGGAGCGGAAGCTTCTCAGCCCGAAGGTTCCTAATGTAACAAAAAAATTTTTTTTTATTCTGCCTCTGAATAATTGCATTTTGATATTTCTAGGGTGCTTTTCTGCTTATAATGTTAAAACTGTTTTGAAAAAGCTTTAGGAATAAAATTCACATTTGTTAAATTGTAACTTGATATTTCGAGGGTGCTTTTCTGCTTATAAATTTTTGAAAAGGCTTTTATGAATAAAATTTCCATTGGTTGAAATTTAATTTGTTTCCATCTGTTACTCCTTGGCAACTACTTCCACGCTCACATAGTGTGTTAATATTCTTGATGAATCGCTAGTAAATAAAGTAAATTCTTTAAGAAAAGATTTTGAAAGTACATTTTCACGTTTCACGAAGTATGTTATTTTTTTATGAGATATTTCTGACAATATTCACACTGCAAACAGAGATTTGTGTATGCGCTTCACCAGTTCTGGGGTGTGGCCCTTCCAGTTAACATTGTTGTCAAACATTAATCCCAAGAATTTGACACTGTCAGCTTCTTCTATCTGCTTGTCATCATGTTTTGCATATGTTATTCTCGTCCCTCAGATTTTTATCCCGTACCTACACAGTGTCGGCATGGCTGTTATCATAGCTGGCGTTGTTCGTGTTAGACAGTGTGTCGTTGTACGCTAAATAAAAGGTCACTGCTCAAAATTGGAGTAAGCAGTGGCAATTTCCAAACGATTAGGAGCAAATGCAGAAAGACGAATCTTCAGTGGTGGCGTCTGATTGTTTGCGGCGGCGCCAACCACTGTCACAGGGCATCTAGAAGAGGCGCGGATTGTAGGGCTCGATAGGATGCCCGTAGCAGTTAAAAGCTGTTTAAACGCAGTTGAGATCGATACTGCGTCGGACTCTGAAACAGTCTGGATAAAGCTGTCAAGCAGACAAGGACTGACCATTGTACCAGGATGTTTTTATAGACCACCAGCATCCGCAACAAACGTCGCAGAACGTTTCAGGGAAAGTCTTGAGTACATAGGAAGAAAATACCCAAATTATGCATTAATTATAGGTGGAGACTTTAATCTAGCACCCATTGACTGGGAAAATTACACGTTTCTCACAGGGGGCAGAAGCAAAGATTCATGTGAAGTTATCCTAGGAGCGCTCTCAACATACAACCTTGAGCAATTGGTTAGAAAACCAACTCGAGATGGGAACATATTAGATATCTTGGCGACAAAGAGACCTGATCTTTTTGAGGAAGTTAGTCTAGAAGAAGGTATTAGCGACAATAATGTCGTTGTGGCTTCTATGTCAGTGGAAGTTGAAAAAAAATAAAATAAAATAAAATAAAATGTAAAAACAAAGAAATAGCGTAGAGTTTTCTTGTTTGGGAAAGGAAATAAAAGTGTCATTAATGAATATCTTCATAGTCAGCTCCAAGCATTCACCACGGGAGATATTGAGCATCTTTGGTCGGAATTTAAAGGTGTTGTCCACCATGTGCTAGAGAAGTATGTGCCTAGCAAAAGTATAGGTTAGGGAAAGAATCCACCTTGGTGTAACAAACATATTAGGAAGTTGCTGAGAAAGCAGAGAATTTTGCACAGTCGTTTTAAACGTAGTCACTGTCCCGCTGACAAACATAAATTATGCGAAATGAAAGCAGTTGTCAGAAGGACAATGAGAGACTCTTTTAACGAATTTGAAAGCAATATTTTATCTGCAGATTCTAAAAATAACCCCCAAAAATTTTGATCGTACGTAAAACCTATGAACGCTAGAAATAATTCGATACCTTCTCTTGCTGACAGTACGGGTAATGTAATTGTTTATGATAAACAGAAGGCCGAAATTCTAAACCTAGCTTTCAAAAACTCGTTTACGATAGAGGACTGCAGCGCCATTCCCCCTTTCAACTATCGAACAAACGAAAGGATGGCTGACATAGTGTTTAGTGTATCTGGGACTGTAAAACAGTTAAGACGCCAGAAAGGCATCTGGCCTAGACGGTATTTGTGGTGTCACCGCCAGACACCACACTTGCTAGGTGGTAGCTTCAATCGGCCGCGGTCCATTAGTACATGTCGGACCCGCGTGTCGCCACTGTGTGATCGTAAAACGAGCGCCACCACACGGCAGGTCTCGAGAGACGTACTAGCACTCGCCCCAGTTGTACGGACGACGTAGCTAGCGACTAGACGTACGAAGCCTTACTCTCATTTGCCGAGAGACAGTTAGAATAGCCTTCAGCTAAGTTAATGGCTACTACCAAGCAAGGCGCCAATTGTATCAGTGCATGTATCGTACGAGTCTCATTTGTATAGTCAAGAGAGATGTATCACAAGGAGTGATTAAAAGTTAAGTATATTCCAAAGCTACGTATTTTCTTTATAGCAGTCATAACGTATCCTGTTCCAGACTTGACGCCAGTCGGCGTATGTGTACGCGTGCCTTTCGGCTTCCTTCTCAATGTGGCGTAGCTAGCTTGTTACGCCACAACAGTATTACCGTAAGATTTTATGTTGAGTATGCTACAAATATAGCACCATTCTTATCCGTCATCTATCAGAGATCATTGGAACAGCAGAAAGTTCCACGGGACTGGAAGAAGGCCCAGGTCATAGCAATCTATAAAAAGGATAGAAAATCGGATGCACATAATTACCGGCCAATTTCACTGACATCGATTTGTTGTAGAATCATGGAACATATTTTCTGTTCAGACATAATGACCTTTCTAGACTCTGAGAAGCTCATCTGCAGAAACCAGCACGGTTGAAGGAAACAGTGGTCATGCGAGACACAGCTGGCCCTCTTTGTGCATGATTTACAACAGGCTCTAGATACCGGCTCCCAGGTTGATGCCACATTTCTCGACTTTCGAAAGGCGTTCGACTCAGTTCCGCACTGTCGCTTGCTACAAAAAATGCGCGCTTACGGTCTGTCCAATGACATATGCGGTTGGGTAGAAAGTTTTCTAATAGACAGGGAGCAGTATGTCGTCCTGAAGGGGGTAACTTCAACAGAAACAAGAGTAACTTCAGGTGTACCCTAGGGCAGCGTAATAGGTCCTCTGCTTTTTACGATCTGGTTGATGGTATTAAGAGCGGCCTTGGACTGTTTGTCGATGATGCTGTAGTCTACAGGAAAGTAGTATCACACGAAAGTTGTGAACAAATCAATGAGGATTTGCAGAAAATAAATGCGTGGTGTAATGACTGGCAGTTATCTCTCAACATCAGCAAGTGTGACCTACTGCGTATAACAAGGCGAAAATCCCCATTAATGTACGAGTAAAAAATAAATGATCAGTCTTTGGAAGTGGTAACATCAGTCAAGTATCTGGCTGTGACTATTCGAAATGATCTTAAATGGAATGATCAGATTACACCAGTAACGTGTAAGGCGAACTCTAGATTGCGGTTTATTGGTAGAATCCTGAAGCGATGCAGTCCTTCAACAAAGGAAATAGCTTACAAATCTCATAGAAAGTTTGAAGTTTGACACACTTGCAGATAGACGACGAGCTAAACAGAAGGGGCTGCTCACTAAATTCCGAAATCCAATCTTCAGCGAGGATGTAGAGCATATATTATTACCACCAACTTTCAAATCGCGTAATGATCATCGTTCAAAGATGAGGGAAATAAGAGCTCGTACTGAGGCGTTCAGACAGTCGTTTTTCCCTCGCGCGATCCGCGAGTGGAACAGAGGGGGGGGGGGGGAATATGACTTGGGCGCGAATTGTGCCCTCCGCCACACACCGCTTGGTGTCTAGCGGAGTATATATGTAGATGTAGATGTAGATTCAAGGATACTAAGGTGTGTGATTAACAATGTTTATTTGCATTTCACACTGGAGGCTAATTCTAAACATTAGAAAAAGCAACAGGTCCAATTGCCTGCCCAACAGAAGTCAGAAGTCAGATCGCGGGGTGAGAGCTAGTAGAAATAGCAATCAGTAGCAATGTAGTAAAGTACGAACTTTGACGGCAGTATTCCAAAAGACCAAGGGCACATCGTGAATGGCACTCTAACCAAGGTAAACTCTCTGACGTCGCAGTTCTCAGGGGCGAGTGTCAAGATTGCTGCTTCTTCTAAGACCCTTGATAGGTTTCAGCACCTGAAGGCGCCTGGGTGTTGAACGACAACATCGACCCCAAGAAGTCCTGTTGCTGGCTTTCACGTTGAAATCCGGTATTGGCAGCATTCTGCGATGTGGTGTTGCTGGAAAACAGTCAGTTTCTCCATCAATAGATGGAGTGGAATAACATGAAGTAAGCAGTGGGTGTGGAAGATTGTTGAGGAAGAGTGTTTTGGATCCTTTACAAAGTTGTTGGGAGGCCACAGAAGTAAGTAAGTGGAAGAGGAACCGTGACAAGAAAAATGAGTATCCTGTTAAAATTAGATGGCTGGACGAATTTTGAGGGCAAGTAGTGAGAGGCGTTCAAAGTTTCGTCGGGATATGACTTGTAAATAATGTAGGTGAAATGGTTGAGGGGATGTGTTGGTATAATCACGCAGAGTTACTAATAATTAATGGGTGGTGGAAAGTTTGGAGGAAATGCTGGAAACTCGAAGTTGTGGAATGTGGGAGAGGAGAGAGAAAACTAATAAGTCTATGTAGGATTCGAGTTGTGAGGTTGGGGGTATGGGAAAACGTATAGAGATGGAGAGGTTGTAATAATCCTTTCTAAAAATGGTGTTTTGTATGTACTAAAATTTTGTGTAATGATTCTGGATTAAGGAGTCGATATATTAACATTTACATTATCTGTGCAAATAAACGAAGGCACGGCCTTCAGCTGTTTTCGAGGAAAGCTAGGAGATGCCAGGTTGTTCGCTTTTGTCTTTTGCCACCTTGCTCTCATTAGGTAAGCATCGCAAGCATCGGACTCTGTTTAAACTATAATACATTAACCTAATTCTCAAACAAAATGTGTTAAAATACTTTCTTGTGTTACCAATCCAAATAGTTAAGCAAACTGTCGATATATTAACAGTTTCACTTTTCGACGTGGCAACGATCCGCCATTGGTGTGACTTCGTTACATATTTTCAAAAAATTTTCAAAATTTATTGTACAACCTGAACTTGCTGTCATTCAGAGAAGTATTCCGAGAATTTTAACTAATTACAGAACATAGAGGGAACGCCAGACAGTGATACGCAATTTACATTTCAAAATTGCATAGGTCCACATCCTCAGCTGCGCTACTCCCAAGCTGGGACAACTGTATCGTCCAGCTACGGAAGTGAAGCGAACTCTCAAGGTGCACTACATGGCGTAAGAGAATTTCGAAGGAGCGGTCAAATTTTGATGAAGCGGAACTCCAGGCGACATTGGCATTAGGGAAATGAAAAGTTCAATTGATTTTTTCTAGATATTTTCACTCAAAGGTTCGTCTCCGTAGCTAAGTGACTGCCTTGCGGAGGACCCGGGTTCGACTCCGGTGCTGCCAGGGATTTTTTCCGTGGTGGGTGGATTGGAACGGAATGCACGCAGCCTTGCGAGGCTGTTGAGGAGTTACTTGACCGAGCACCTGCGGCTTCAGGTGACAAACTTGTCAACGGCCGGAAGAGCGGTGTGCAGACCCCATGCCCCTCCGTACCGCATACATTGGCGGCATTGGTGGAGGATGACACGGCGGTCGGTCTGTACCGACAGGCCCACCAGGGCCTGTGGTTGCGTATTTTCTTTTAAAGCACTGAAGCGAATAGAAGGAAAGATATGAGGTATACAGAGGGCCGAGCGGAGACACCTTTGTGTGAAGTCAGGATAGCTGTTGGGAACCTGGGAAGCAACAACGACGCTAATAAAATGCTATGAGAGTTAAGTTATGTATTCACAACGTTAAGAAGTCGTCGTTCTTCCGCCCTGCCCTCGGCTGTTGCTCATTAAGCTGCGTGATGTATTCTAGATGACGTCCGTCGAGTAAAAAAAATGGCTCTGAAAACTATGGGACTTAACTTCAGAGGTCATCAGTCCCCTAGAACTTAGAACTACTTAAACCTAACGAACCTACGGACATCACACACATCCATGCCCGAGGCAGGATTAGAACCTGCGACCGTAGCGGTCACGCGGTTCCAGACTGTAGCGCCTAGAACCGCTCGACCACCCTGGACGGCTCCGTCGAGTCAGCTCAGCGTTTGCATAGACAGGAGGTGTTCAGCGACCCTGGCGCCGCGGTGGACTGCCGGGGAACAGTCGCGACAGTTTCACGCTGCCTGCTGGAGTGTATTCTGTCGCACTTCGAATTCTGTGACGACCCCTGATAAACCATCCGCGATGTATCTCGTGTCGGCAGTCCTGTACTCGGTTGGTCTACTTCAAACCCTTGATAGGTTTCAGCACCCGAAGGCGCCTGGGTGTTAACGGCAACGTGGACCCCAAGAGGTCCTGTTGCTGGCTTTCATGTTGAAGTCCGGTATTGGCAGCATTCTGCGATGTGGTGTTGCTGGAAGACAGTCAGTTTCTCCATCAGTAGATGGGAAGGGGTGAACAACATGAAGTTCATCTGATGAAGACCATCATCTTGATTACATCTTCGGCTAGTTTATAGATAGTGCTGGAGCATCTTGCAGATAGATTCACTGTAGTATCGTAATCATGGAATCGAGTGCTATTATTGTGAATGTCGTCGATCCCAGTGAACAATTCATCACAATAATTGGCGGGGTAATTTAAAAGACTTAGCGTGAGGCTTGATTCGCAATGACCGTTTGCGCCCTTCTTATTCTGCTATATTAACATGCTCTTAACTTCTCCGTCGGCCCCTCGCTATGTGGTCTTATGAAAGAGATAGTCTCATGCAATATGTATCACGGGGTAACTAATATGCTTGTCTCGCTTTCTTTGGTTTTCCGTCCTTTATGCTGCTGAATGCTCATTCCTTACTCGGCAGACAACGTTATCAACCTGACACACTGGCTCGCTTCCTATGTGTCTGTTTGTGGCATGACTTTAATTTATTTGTGGCAATATGAGTGACTTTCAATAAAATGTTTCTAATTTCTGCTCCTTACTATTACGTCTAGTAACACACATTTTTTATTCGAAACAGTGTGAGTACTGAACAAAAGTCTTAGGGCGTTCTTCATTCAGCTGGCGGTCGGCCAGTAAATTAGAAAGAGAATGTACCCGGACGCACCGGCTGCAGCAGACTGCCGTAATTGACGCACGTTCGGCAAGTTGGCGGAGTCGTTTGGAGGAGCAAACTTTGGACGGCGCCGGGGCGGCGAGCAGATGGCGCCCCAGGGCGCACTGCGGCCGCCCCAAACGGCGACCCATCACACGCCGGCAGCCTCATGTGGGAGGCGTCTCGTTTACAAGTAAAGTGAACTCTGTACATCTGTAAGTCAAAGGGAAACGTAAATAATTAAAGGTAATCCTGTTTATTCGATATGCAATCGTAGGGTCACCAGACGAAACATTAGTAAACCCCTTAAAAGAGCACTTTAAATGTTGATAATTACGTGGACTGATAAGGTAAGGAATGGGGGAGGTTCTCCGAAGAATCGGAGAGGAAATGCATATATGAAAAACACTGAGAAGAAGAAGAAGGGACAGTACGAGGGGCGTTTGAAAAGTCCGTGAAAAAAGAAAAACTACTTACGTGTTTTGGGTAAACCTTTTCTATTTGTTGTGTACATACAGGGTGTTTCAAAAATGACCGGTATATTTGAAACGGCAATAAAAACTAAACGAGCAGCGATAGAAGTACACATGTTTGTTGCAATATGCTTGGGACAACAGTACATTTTCAGGCGGACAAACTTTCGAAATTACAGTAGTTACAATTTTCAACAACAGATGGCGCTGCAAGTGATGTGAAAGATATAGACGACAACGCAGTCTGTGGGTGCACCATTCTGTACGTCGTCTTTCTGCTGTAAGCGTGTGCTGTAGACAACATGGTTTATTCCTTAGAACAGAGGATTTTTCTGGTGTTGGAATTCCACCGCCTAGAACACAGTGTTGTTGCAACAAGACGAAGTTTTCAACAGAGGTTTAATGTAACCAAAGGACCGAAAAGCGATACAATAAAGGATCTGTTTGAAAAATTTCAACGGACTGGGAACGTGACGGATGAACGTGCTAGAAAGGTAGGGCGACCGCGTACGGCAACCACAGAGGGCAACGTGCAGCTAGTGCAGCAGGTGATCCAACAGCGGCCTCGGGTTTCCGTTCGCCGTGTTGCAGCTGCGGTCCAAATGACGCCAACGTCCACGTATCGTCTCATGCGCCAGAGTTTACACCTCTATCCATACAAAATTCAAACGCGGCAACCCCTCAGCGCCGCTACCATTGCTGCACGAGAGACATTCGCTAACGATATAGTGCACAGGATTGATGACGGCGATATGCATGTGGGCAGCATTTGGTTTACTGACGAAGCTTATTTTTACCTGGACGGCTTCGTCAATAAACAGAACTGGCGCATATGGGGAACCGAAAAGCCCCATGTTGCAGTCCCATCGTCCCTGCATCCTCAAAAAGTACTGGTCTGGGCCGCCATTTCTTCCAAAGGAATCATTGGCCCATTTTTCAGATCCGAAACGATTACTGCATCATGCTATCTGGACATTCTTCGTGAATTTGTGGCGGTACAAACTACCTTAGACGACACTGCGAACACCTCGTGGTTTATGCAAGATGGTGCCCGGCCACATCGCACGGCCGACGTCTTTAACTTCCTGAATGAATATTTCGATGATCGTGTGATTGCTTTGGGCTATCCGAAACATACAGGAGGCGGCGTGGATTGGCCTCCCTATTCGCCAGACATGAACCCCTGTGACTTCTTTCTGTGGGGACACTTGAAAGACCAGGTGTACCGCCAGAATCCAGAAACAATTGAACAGCTGAAGCAGTACATCTCATCTGCATGTGAAGCCATTCCGCCAGACACGTTGTCAAAGGTTTCGGGTAATTTCATTCAGAGACTACGCCATATTATTGCTACGCATGGTGGATATGTGGAAAATATCGTACTATAGAGTTTCCCAGACCGCAGCGCCATCTGTTGTTGAAAATTGTAACTACTGTAATTTCGAAAGTTTGTCTGCCTGAAAATGTACTGTTGTCCCAAGCATATTGCAACAAACGGTGTATTTCTATCGCTGCTCGTTTAGTTTGTATTGCCGTTTCAAATATACCGGTCATTTTTGAAACACCCTGTAGTTCCGCGTAGTCAGCGCGTACACAACTTTCCCACTAGAGCGCGCCCCGCTAAGCACAACAGCGCAGGCGCAGCGCTCGTCCGCCTCCGCACTACGAGATGGCGCTGTCTTAGAGACGGACCAAATTCTGCTTTCGCCGATCCGCGTATTAATATGTAACGCAGCCAATGAGATTGCTGCTTACGTAGAACCTTTTCTCCTCACGGATCACACTCGCACAGTGATACCTGAATGCTCGAGGTATTACAACGAGTGTACAGACCTCCGATTAGTCAGTCTGCATTTGTCTGCATTAGTGTGCATTAGTCTGCATTAGTCTGTACCAGTCTGCATTAGTCTGTACCAGTCTATAGTCAAGTTTCAGTCTGCGCCTAATAAGATTATCATATTCCTGTACATAGCCATGAAGAGAAATTTATACTTTGTCAAGTATCAGATATATGTGAGAATAAGATTAATGTACCAAGACCAAACGAACTTCAGATTGTCAATTGTAAACAGCATCTAGAATCAAGTTACGTAATATCTATGATTTTTATTATTTTAATAAATGTGTGTGAAAATTAATCAAGTTTTGTTTAAAGTTGGTCACCGTCAATCTGCTACTCTAAGCGTGCAAGTGGCATTTCTATCGTCTGAACTAACGGCAGAAGATAAACACGCCACGATAAGACCACGAGACATATTGCTGACACTCGCCTACTTCGCTAGAGCGGCAAGTCAAATAATCTGATGGTGTGTGTACCTAAGGTCTTACAGTACACACGCCACACTATTTTTCGAATAGTCTCCTTTTAGACTTACACACTTCGTCCAACGTTGTTCTAATTTGTTGATCCCTTCCGAATAATAGGAATTGTCCAAGTCTGTAAAATACCTATTAGTTGCTGCAATCACCTCCCAGTTTGAATAAAATCTTTGTCCCACCAGCCATTTCTTCAAATTGGGGAACAAATAGTAGTCTGCAAGAGCCAAGTCTGGAGAATAGGGGGGATGTGAAACGAGTTGGAATCCTGTTTCCATTAATTTTGCGACCATAACTGCTGAGGTGTGTGCTGGTGCACTGTCGTGATGGAAACTGACTTTTTTGCACTCCAATCGCCGTTGGTTTTCTTGGAGCTCGGTTTTCAAACGGTCCAGTAATGAAGAATAATATGCGCCTGTAATAGTTGTACCCTTTTCCAGGTAGTGGATGATGATTATCCCTTGCGAATCCCAAAAGACAGTCGCCATAATCTTTACGGCTGAAGCAATGGTCTTTGCCTTTTTTGGTGCAGATTCTCCCTTGGTAACCCATTGCTTAGATTGTTCTTTGGTCTCAGGAGTATAGTAATGTATCCATGTTTCATCCACAGTGACAAAACGACGCTTAAAGTCCTGCGGATTCTTCCTGAACAGCTGAAAACCATTCTTGCAACAGTTCACATGATGACATTCTTGGTCAATCATGAGCAATCCGGGGACTCATCTTGCGGATAGCTTTGTCATGTCCAAATGTTTGTGCAAACTATTATGTACCCGTTCATTCGAGATGCCCACAACACTAGCAATCTCATGCACCTCAAGTCTTCTGTCATCCATCACCATATCATGGATTTTATCAATGATTTCTGGAGTCATAACCTCCACAGGGCGTCCAGAATGTTCAGCATGACTTGTGCCAATATGGCCACTCCTAAAATTTTGAAACCACGTATAAACGGTTCTAATAGATGGTGCACAGTAACTGTAATGTTTATCAAGCTTCTCTTTAGTGTCCTGAGGCGTTTTGCCTTTCACAAAGTAATGTTTAATCACCACACGAAATTCTTTTTCGTCAATTTTTTGACAATCACTCGACTTCCTTGATTCATGCGAATGCCAAACACAAAGAAACAGAGCAATATGGCTGAAACTTGGTGTGTGTTCTTTCCAAAGATGCTACTAACTAAACATAACCTCGATACGCACCGGTGGTGCCATCTCTCGGACTTTGCACGGACTTTTGAAACACCCCTCGTATGGTATGACATCTGTTATGAGACCACGGAATAACTTCATGTTAATAGAAGGAGTTGTAGAGGGTAAAAACTGTTGAGGGAAACGGAGATTGGAATGCATCCAGCAAATAACTGAGGACGTAGGTTGCAAGTACTACTCTGAAATGAAAAGGCTGGCACAGGAGAGGAATACGTGGCGTGCCGCATCAAATCAGTCGGAAGACTGATGACCCAAAAGAGTTCTGTTGAAAAAATGGTTCAAATGGCTCTGAGCACTATGGGACTCAACTGCTGAGGTCATTAGTCCCCTAGAACTTAGAACTAGTTAAACCTAACTAACCTAAGGACATCACAAACATCCATGCCCGAGGCAGGATTCGAACCTGCGACCGTAGCGGTCTTGCGGTTTCAGACTGCAGCGCCTTTAACCGCACGGCCACTTTGGCCGGCAGTTCTGTTGAACTTAGTGTCACAAATTCATTTGTAACACTTTTTTTCCGCATTAGCCGACCACATATATAAATTATGCATTTTAACCAGATCTATTACGTTATACAGTAGACATGTGTTTCATTTATAGCTAGTTATGATTTTTCTTTTTCATCTAACTGGCCGTCACCGCGAGAATACGTGACGTGTCCGGGATGGTGTCTGGTCACCAGCTGCAAATGCGCCGAAGGCCATCGGTCCTCGGAGCAGTACAGGCGAATCGTCCTCAGGAGCTCCATTCATTCGAAAAGTTGAGGCCTATCGCTTCTTACTTCGAAGTTATGTGTTTCCTTGGGCTGCGATATATAAACTAGATAATGGTTATTGAGGTGTTGCCGAGAAATGATGAAATATATTTCGTGGTGCATAAAAGATAATGTTAGTCACAAGTTGAACACGCTCATTGCAATACAAAATATTGGAATGACTTTTTAGTATTTCAGAGATTATTTATAGCGAGTGATTTATTTTTTTCTGTTACAGAACATTTTAAACATAAGTTTTTGAAGAGTATAAACATACAAGTGTTGCACAAAAGAATGGAAGCACCAAAAACACTACACATTACCAAGCCTGATGTGGAGTAGGAAAACTGTTGGCTTACTAAGCAGCTTCCATTCATCGTGGAACGGACAGATAGAAGTCCTGTATGGCTTTCACGGGAAACTGATACCGTTCTTCCCGAAAGATAGTGGCAAGTTCAGGCAGTGATGATGGGGGTGGATCACGCACCCTTCTCTCCAAAGGAGACTACAAAGGCTCTATAATGTTGAGATCTGGTCCTAGTGCTCACACAACCAGTCCTGGACGATGAGAGCTACTTAGGCAGGAAGCCTGCCGCCTTGGAAGACAACATTGGCGAACAGACACTGTCCCATGCGATGGACCAGACCAGCCAAAATGGTCACACGACTCTTGCCAATAAAATGGTTCAAATGGTTCTGAGCACTATGGGTCTTATGTGGTCATCAGTCCACTAGAACTTAGAACTACTTAAACCTAACTAACGTAAGGACATCACAAAACCCATGCCCGAGACAGGATTCGAACCTGCGACCGTAGCGGTCGCGCGGTTCCAGACTGTAGCGCCTAGGACTGGCGGCCACTCCGGCCGGCTACTTGCCAATAATGCAACGTTACAGAGTAACCACGGGGACAATGGAAGAACATGATATGGATGCCCAAATAAACACCGAACCGCCGCTATGTTTCGCTCTATGATTGGGACGGCGTACGCCACACTTAAACTCGGACAGAAATTGGAAACAGTGTGCGACAAGACTCATCTGACTTCCTTTCATTGCTAAACAGTCCAGATTTTACTTTAGCCCCACGTCTTCCTGTTACCGGCATTTGACTCACTGATGAGTCGTTTTACAATGCCCGTTCGCCCTGCAATTCCTTGCTTATGGAGCTCCTTAGTGTTAATTTGGTGCTGACAGGGTTCGTGAGTGCAACATTCAATTCTGCAGTTACTTTTTACCTGTCGTCCTCTTATTTTCTGTCACAATCCTCCTCAATGGCCGTCTGTCACACCATACCAGCACACACTTCTCGTCCGGTTTGTGACTTAGCGAATGTTGTTTTTCTTCTTTCCAATGTGGCATTTAAGCATTTAAACCACTGTGCGTGAAGAGAGAATAGTCCAAGACACGAGGTTTTGGGAGCATCTTACGTACCATACCTGTCCCACTCATTCAGGCTAGCGTGAAGCAGGGAGAGTAAGATAAAACTCAAGAGCAGTATTTACACTAAAAGTTAAAGGAATGCGTAACATGTAAGTATCCTACCTCCTGAAACACCAAACGCTTCGGCTACCTTGATTACGGAAGCACTCACGATAAGAAGGTCAACAATTTTCTCACGTTAGAATGCGCTTAGCTCTGACACAATACACTCGAGACCACAGAGAACACTGTTCTGACCACGACTGACATTTGCAACGTAGTGAGTGTATTGCGAAGGTGCCGCTCGTGGTTAAATACGACAGTGTCACATGCAGGGTATGCTAGCATCTGCATTTATCTTCAAGTACGCATTTCTGGCGGTGTTTCCACATTTTTGTTCAACCTCTTTATTTCACGTGAGGAAAGAAATTTATTTAGTGTGATGTTTCGGTACTTTATAGCCAATCTCTGCTGATCACAGGCAGGTATTGGAGTTAGTTGACGCCAATCAATCTACATCTACATTTCTACATTTATACTCCGCAAGCCACCCAACGGTGTGTAGCGGAGGGCACTTTACGTGCCACTGTCATTATCTCCCTTTCCTGTTCCAGCCGCGTATGGTTCGCGGGAAGAACGACTGCCGGAAAGCCTCCGTGCGCGCTCAAATGTCTGTAATTTTACAGTCGTGATCTCCTCGGGAGGTATAAGTAGGAGGAAGCAATATATTCGATACCTCATCCAGAAACGCACCCTCTCGAAACCTGGACAGCAAGCTACACCGCGATGCAGGGCGCCTCTCTTGCAGAGTCTGCCACTTGAGTTTTCTAAACATCTCCGTAACGCTATCAGGCTTAACAAATAACCCTGTGACGAAACGCGCCGCTCTTCTTTGGATCTTCTCTATCTCCTCTGTCAACCCGACCTGGTACGGATCCCACACTGATGAGCAATACTCAAGTACAGGTCGAACGAGTGTTTTGTAAGCCACCTCGTTTGTTGATGGACTACATTTTCTAAGGACTCTCCCAATGAATTTCAACCTGGCACCCGCCTTACCAACAATTAATTTTATATGATCATTCCACTTCAAATCGTTCCGTACGCATACTCCCAGACATTTTACAGAAGTAACTGCTACCAGTGTTTGTTCTGCTATCATATAATCATACAATAAACGATCCTTCTTTCTATGTATTCGCAATACATTACATTTGTCTATGTTAAGGGTCAGTTGCCACTCCCTGCACCAAGTGACTATCCGCTGCAGATCTTCGTGCATTTCGCTGCAATTTTCTAATGCTGCAACTTCTGTGTATACTACAGCATCATCCGCGAAAAGCCGCATGGAACTTCCGACATTATCTACTAGGTCATTTATATATATTATGAAAAGCAATGGTCCCATAACACTCCCCTGTGGCACGCCAGAGGTTACTTTAACGTCTGTAGACGTATCTCCATTGAGAACAACATGCTGTGTTCTGTTTGCTAAAAACTCTTCAATCCAGCCACACAGCTGGTCTGATATTCCGTGGGATCTTACTTTGTTTATCAGGCGACAGTGCGGAACTGTATCGAACGCCTTCCGGAAGTCAAGGAAAATGGCATCTACCTGGGAGCCTGTATCTAATATTTTCTGGGTCTCATGAACAAATAAAGCGAGTTGGGTCTCACATAATCGCTGTTTTCCGAATCCATGTTGATACCTACAAAGTAGATTCTGGGTTTTCAGGAATGACATGATACGCAAGCAGTTCACAGAAGAAGTTATTGACTGTCGCCATTCCTGCTTCTATCCAACCAGCTTTTCTATTCCATGCTAATATCAAAGGAACCTGCAACGATAAAACTCCTGAAATCAGTTTCATTCCTTGAGGGCTTAACGAAAACCGAGCCTGTTCGAAAACGGATATCATACACAACAGAGTCAGCGAACTTCTTTGACGATGGAGATGATTTGTATGTCGGTTACAATGCACGGTCTATTGGCAATTGTATAATTAAATAAACTATAACACCAAATTGCTACAGGCTGCCGCGTGGCCGTCCACGGCTGCCGTAAACCGTGGTGGTGAAGTGATGTGTATGTGCCAGGTGATTGTGAGGAATGAGCCCAGTAAGAAGGGTCGATGTAGAGGCGTTAAGGAAGGGGCAGAAAGAAACCACAGTGTTTGGACGAGTCCGTGGCCACACTGTAAATGAAATTTCCGAGTCTGTTGCGCACGTATGCTTGCTGACTATAGTCCGATCCATGAACGACGCCGTTTCGCGCAGTTCGAGAAGCAGACGGGTATTGCATTGTTGCCGGTTCCGAGCGACAGTTGGCGTATGAGCACATACGTGCTTTGATCTGGATGTAAGCTTGTATACTGCAAATTATGTCTCTCTCTTCTGTAGAATTTTTTGCTTACCACCACCACAAGCCATGTCAACTGTCAACTTGGCTTTGAGGCACGCTTTGTCATAAACTGTGGGCTGGAATCGTTTAAGGAGTGCTTTTGGGCGCTTACGTATTGCCGGACAAGTCGAATGCGCCCATGTGTCGTACGTTTCCAGAATGAGATTTGCACTCTGCAGCGGAGTGTGCGCTGATATGAAACTTCCTGGCAGATTAAAACTGTGTGCCGAACCGAGACTCGAACCCGTACGTTTGTTTGCAATACGTTGCCTGAAGCATTAGAAAACGCTCCACTTGGTGTTTGAAAAGAACTATGGTTGCAGAACTATGGTGTACCGCCATACTTTGGAATGAATGTGCGTAACTAATTGAATGAAGCGTTTCTAGGGAAATGGATTAGTCATGGAGGTCCAATATTCAATATTCTGGCCTCCATGTTTCTCAGGCTTTAGTCCACTAGATTTATATTTGTGGGGACGCTTAAAGGAACAAATTTATAACAGTAACAGAAAGAAATAAACAGGATACTGCATTATGGAGGTGCAAATTGGATATAATTTGATGCTGTCAGTAAAAAAAAAAAAAAAAAAAGGTGGTTTGACACGACCGTGACTTGAATAACGGCGAGTTTGCATATCGTTCCCCCACAGCACAGGCTAGTCTCATTTTTTTTTAATCTCATTTTGTTCGTTATTGTTGGTTCTATGTTACGCTTGTTCAAGTTCACCGTTGATCCATTAACTCAGTTTTTTTTTTATTACAGAGGGCAGCTAACCATCTGACCGAACACGCTGAGCTGCCGTGCCGGCTTGAGCTAATAGGACAGCTCTGGCAGAGTGCAGAATTCACGCTATCTGTTCTTGGCCGCACTGCACGCAGTGACAGGATTTCCAGAGCCTTGTTTTCTAAATTTTATTTCTATTAAACCTATTGGTGGGACTAAGTTTTGTTAGATACATTTTCGTCTTGAATTGGAATTAGGAATTACATGCCGACCGCGAAATGTGGCATTTTTTCTTCACCCTTTATATAAGTGCTATATTTTTAAAACCTTATGTGCCCATTTTTGTGTGTGTGGCCTTTTTTTTGCTTAATTGTGTCGAGGAAACTGCTGTCGACAGTGCATATGTTATTGTAAGGCATCTTTTTTGTATTGTATTTCTTTGTTTTTATCATAGCTGGCCGGAGTGGCCGTGCGGTTCTAGGCACTACAGTCTGGAACCGAGCGACCGCTACGGTCGCAGGTTCGAATCCTGCCTCGGGCATGGATGTGTGTGATGTTAGGTTTAATTAGTTCTAAGTTCTAGGCGACTGATGACCTCAGAAGTTAAGTCGCATAGTGCTCAGAGCCATTTTTTTATCATAGCTATGTCAGATGATTATGTATTGAAATGCGTCAATAAATTAAAATGTAATCAAGACTTTTCATAATACATTGTGTGCCAATTTTGAATTTTCGCTTGTCTCATAGATTTCTCTATCTTGTGCAGAGAACATAACTTATATTCCATAAGTCTAAAAGAAATCTACGCTAGTAACGTATGGTGATGAGACAAAACATTATAACCACCGTCTATCGCGATATAGGATGTCGCCTGATGGCGTAGTGAGCTCGTGACGTGATACAGAAAGTACGTAAGAGGAATAGAGACAAATAGGAAATCATTACAGCGAAGATATGGGCTCACAAGGGGAAACGCACTGACAGAAACAACTTTGACAAAGGGCATATACCTAGACCCGCTGTCTAGGATTGACGATCTCAGAAACGGCGAAGCATGTCAACAGTTCGGGTGCCAAAGTCGTAAGCATTTATTGGAAGGGGTGAAGGACGATACCACCATAAGTAGGAGACAAATGTGTTGAACGTGTGCGCTTCGTCAAAGAACTTGGAGGTCGTAGGCTTACGTGCTTTGTAAACCGGGATAGGTGGCGTGATGTGGCAGTTTTGACGAAAGCGTGTAATAATGGCGTGGACGTGAGCGTTTCGAAGCACGCTGTTAAGCGCAATTTTTGAGCTTGCGGTTCCACAACAGTTGACCCCTACGCGTTACCATGTTAGCGACATAGTTACGATTACAGTAGGCACGGTGTCATCGAGAATGGACTGTGGATCGTTGCTGTTACAGCAGGACGATGGTTGTTCAATATGTTCAAATGTGTGTGAAATATTATGGGACTTAACTGCTCAGGTCACCAGTCCCTAAGCGTGCACACTACTTACCCTATATTATCCTATGGACTAACACACACACGCATGCCCGAGGGAGGACTCGAACCTCCGCCGGGACCAGCCGCACAGTCCATGACTGCAGCGCCTTAGACCGCTCGGCTAATCCCGCGCGGCGGTCGATGGTTGTGAACGAATACGTTGTCAAGCAGGCGAACTGCTGCTCGAAACATGCACCACGCACCAAAGCAGGTCGTTAAGATGTATTATGCTTCAGATTAGATTAGATTTACTTTCATTCCTATTGCTCCGTAGTGAGGAGGTCCTCCAGGATGTAGAACATCTCAGAAAAACAATAATACATGAAAAATATTTACCGTGACTGTTATTGACATTAAATGAAACAACAAGTTTACTGTTTTATTTATTTCCACGACGCGTTTCAAAGGTTTAAACCTCCATCATCGGGTGGATTTACATTATTTAGTATGACATTTGTGAGTGTGTTGTGTTACGATTTTTTGGAGGAACTTGTGGCACTGCCTAGTGTAGAAACAAGGCATTATTTCAGAACATGGTTTTGGATTTCTTCTGACAAAAAATTAAACTGATATCTAATGGTAAACATAAAATAAGTAAAATAGAGTACCTCCAGTGGTCACAGGCTCCCTTCGCTGTCGTAACACATCACATGTACACTGTCACATTTGTAAACAAATAAGGCGTCTGGAATCTGCTGGGTGCTAGGTTCGTATTGTAGAAGAGAAGACATAATCGCAAAGTACAAAGAATATTACTGCACTGACATGGTGCAGAAGTTAGATTGTACCTACACACACACACACACACACACACACACACACACACACACACACACACACACACACACACACACACACAGGGGACAATCACCAGTGTCTCTATGCCAACAGTGCTAATAATTGCAGGCACCATGACAGTTGAGAAGTAAGTGAACATTACTCTGGACCACGTGCATCGCTTAATGTTTGGTGTGTTACCCAACAGAGATGGCGTTTTGCAGCAGGATATCTGTTCCTCTCTCGAGGCCAATGCCATGCTACTATCGTTTGAGGATCACGACAGTGCATTCATGTTGATGTCTTAGCCACAAAATTCGCCTGATTTGAACCAGATAGGACTTATCTTGGACGCTTTCAGGCGGTACCTATGCACTCACTAACCACCGGCCAGCAATTTGCAGTAATTGTGTGACCCGTGCGTAGACACCTTGTGCACCATACCTCCGGAAACCTGCCAAGGACGTGCCGAATCAGTGCCACGCAGAATTCTTCCTAGAACACTGTGTAAGCACAATAAATGCGATTTCGTTGTTCGCTATTCTCCCGATTGTTGCAGTTTTAGTGGCCGAAAATGTGCTCTGATTACTACAGATTCGTGATTAGAGATTCCTGTAACCCCCGCACGCACAGTCACCGCTTGGAGAGGCTGTTTGGTTTCGGACGCCTCCTGCAGCCGCGCCGCTGGCCGTTGTGTGGCGGCGGTCCGCGGCTGGTATCGACCCGGAGGCCGGTGGCTGCCGTTGTTTACCTCGGCCAAACACGCTGGCATAGCGATCCAAAGCCCTTGTCTCGATACTGAGAGCGCACTGCAAGTCTTATACTCTCGCACTAGCTTCTTACCGTCTTATCTCTCTTTTAACTTAAACTTTCATACGCAGGGATTTTAAAACAAGGGAATGAAAAGCTTCAAATTTATTAGTAAAAGGACGTGTGCACCTTAAGAAAAATTGTTTTCTTGAAATTGGGAGGATAATTTGTAACTGAGGAGAATTGACAAGGTCTGCAGAATTTTAGATTTATTTAATGAACGAAAGTGCAGAGGAACCGTACGAACTATGCACGACCTATACGACCAACCACGTAAGAAAACTACAGGCGTTGGACAAAAGTATGGAACACCGCGAGAAATGTACGCCTGAACATAAATGAAAATGCTGGAGAGGCCTGCAGCTTGCGCTGACATACGAGGGTTGCAAAAAAAGTAGTGGCGACGCTGCCGTATCATGATGGACGTGCGTCAAATGGCATGCGCGTTGTCTGCCGCTGACAAAGGAGGTCAGCTGAAGTTGTGCTGTGAATAGCGACAACTGTGTCAGTAGCAGTGTGCACAGTGTGAAAGTGAGAGAGGCCGGTTCAGGCGCCCTAACAATGTGATTAGAAAAGACGAACAAGACTGAACAGCACGTTGTGGGAGAGCAAAATAATGTTTACGGGGCGGTGTGAGGCGTGAATTGATGCACCATTACCTTATCGTGCGGTGACGGGATGGGTGAAAGTGTTTCGTGACAGAGGGAATGTCATTCAAGGTTGACCGCGTTCGGTATCTGCCGACCACAAGCCACCTATAAAATCATCTTCCTTCTTCGTCACTTACCAATCCTTATTACTTTCTAGAGCCAAAAATAGGCTACTGATATATCTGAAATATTTTCCCTCTACACGTGCTTCGACTGTGTGTTAGACCACCAATTTTTAAACCAAAGCATATAATATGAATACGTTGCCATTATCATACAGACGACATCCTGTATCATCTAAACACTCGATAATGGTTTACAAGGCCGGAACTACTTGTGGAACGAAGAATAGGTGCAAATAAATAAAATGCAAGTGGGAAAACTCCGCCCTAATTTCAATACACAGTTGCTGGAACGAAGCTTCATTTGAAAACTCTAGTTACAAATTCAGTACAAATCCAGAGTTTGACGCACAAACTTGCTGGTTGGCTACAATTATGCAAAGAATGAATACTGCGAAATACTGAAATTCTGTGAATAAAGCCAAAGTCCATCATATTTCTGTGAAAAATCCAAGCAGAATTAAACATAGTCAAAGCGCGCAACCTAGATAGTCAAAAGGAGGGTAAGTAGTTGGCATGAAGATGGAATACGACTGCCGACCGGTGTGGCCGAGCGGTTCTAGTCGCTTCAGTCTGGAAACGCGCGCCCGCATGGATGTGTGTGATGTCCTTAGGGAATAAGCTGGTTAAGCGAGATGGTGTCGCATATCCAGCAATGTCTTCAGAAAGTCCAACCTTGCACAGTCAAAATGCAGCCCATTCTTCCTTCCCTGGCTGCATTTCCTTCACCCTGCCCTCCCTCCCTATCCTCACTCCTTCCCCGCTGCTCCCTCGTTTCCCTCTCTCAGTGTTCTGATTTATGTCGACCTGGCTATCCGCCTGCTTCCCTGTTTTGGTTGCAGTTTGTTCCTCCTGCCTGTTCTCTTTCATCCATTTTGGTGGTTAGGTCCCCACTTGGGGCTTGATCTCCACTTCTAAATTTTATGTTTTCAGTATGAGCCATTTGGGGAAGAACTCCCTCCCTATCGTCTACGGTGTTTTTTCCTCTCCCCCTTCCTTCCCTCTTCCTGCCCCGCCATAGCCCCCCTCCACCCTGCCACCACCTCATGTAGCCAGTCTGTGTGGCGGGGATGTTATGTCACATCTAGCTAAGCCCCCTGACAACACAGGGATTACACTACTGATACCTGAGTTGTTCCCTCCATGTATACCAAGGAGTGGTTGCTTGTCTTCCTGGAACATCGGAACTCCCGACAATGGCCGCTGTGCTGCCGATGGGAAGAGCTCCTGATCGGAGTGGGTGTTATGAGAGCGGATGCTTGGTACATGAAGCTCAAACGGCCATCTCTTCGAGATAAAGGATCATTGAATGCTGCTTGATATGACCCGGCAGCCTTCCCTCTCCTGACTGCACCCTGGGAGGAGGGCCAGGCTCGCCACCTGGGGATGAAAAACATTCCCTGCTACCTCATCTGTAGGAGGATGGATGGGGACACACTCACTGCCACAAAGCCATTGTTTTTTGTGAAGAGTATCTAGGACAAGTTTGGTGAAGATGTGTTTGGGCTCCCTGTTGATCAAAGCTTCTTCTGCCCCCTAATCTGCAGCTCTTCATGCTTGTGATCGCCTTGGCAATGTCGCAGTGTCTATTACCATGTCCCAGTGTCTATTGTCCCTCATCTGTCTCTCATTACGGTCCAGGGAGTGATTTCTCATAGGCACATCATCCTGAAAACTGATGAGGAACTCTGGGCTGATCTGGAGCGACGGAACGTTTATTTTGTTTGATGTGTGCAGATGGGTTGTAAAGACAACTGCACCAGGACCGGCGCCTTCATTTTGGCATTTTGGCTTCCAGAGAAGGTCAAGGTTGTGTGGTACAGTCGTGACATATAGCTGTATGTCTCAACATCCATGAAATGCTTTTGGTGTTTGCGTTTTGGGCATACATCTTTCTTCTGTTTGGCGGGCCTCTTTGTAGTGACTGTGGACATGCACTCCATGAGAGAAACCCCTGTGTTCCGCCACCTGTGTCTGTCAACTGTCATGACTACCACTCTCCTCGCTCGCCAGATTTCCCAGTATACGGACATCATCTATGTCACTTTCTTCAACTGTTGCGTTACATCGTTTCCCCTCCTATCTCTGTCTTACCACAGCCCCATCCCCCTTTCCCCTCCCCCTCCTCTGCAGTTCCCACGCCCTTCGCTCTGGGAGCCACTTGCTCTCCCCAGCAGAAGAAGTGTCTTCCTTCTTTGGCACCTGCCAGTGATGGGGCTCCCTCCTACGACCAGTCCCATGGGCGTCTCTCAGGCCAGCTGCCATAACCTGGCCATGATGCACACCATTCGTGTGCCCCAAGGTCACTCACACTCTTTTGGTTCTGGATCTTGCAAAAGCCTGCTCTCTCTGCTCTGTGCCCTTCCCTTCTCCACCTCTGTAAGAGAAGAAGAAACATGTCCCATGACAAGGAATCCAGTGCCCCTGAGGTGCCACCTTCCCATCACAACCTATCTGACATCCTACATCACCCCATATTTGTCACTGAAGACCACTGACCGAGTGACATGATCTCCCCTCGGCTTCTTTATATCTAGTGGAACTGCAACGGGTATTATTGTCACCTATCGAAAATGCAACAACATTTTTCCAATTATTCTGTGTTCTGGCATGCTCTTCAAGAAACGGACTTCCGTGATGACCACTCTCCAACGTCTCGTGGTTAACGGTTGTTCTGTAGGAACCGTGCTGGCCCAGAGATATCATCTGGAGCAGTGTGCACTTTGTTTTGCAGTGATGTCATTAGTGACTGGATCCCCTTTCATACCAACGAAGCAATAGTGGTTAGATTGCAAACAATCCCAGCAACCACCATTTGCAATGTCTACCTTCCTCCAGGTAGACCACTTCTTATGTTGATCTGTCTCTCTTAAAACAACAACTCCCACCCCAATTCTCCTCCTAGGAGGACTTCAATGCACATCACCCCCTGTGGGGGAGTGCCATTTCGACAGGTAGGAGTCTTCTGATTCACTACCTTATTACAGACTGATTTGTGTCACCTCAAGATAGTTCCCCTACGCACTTCAGTGCCGCTCATGGCACTTTTACTGCTATCGGTCTCACGATCTCCTTCCCTGCTCTCGTGGCTTCCCTAAACTGGTCGCTCTCCAGTGATTCTATCGTCGGGCATTCCGCAGGGCCAATTGGCCTATATGTACGTCTGCTGTGCATTTAGATACCTCTCTCTCGAACTGCATTGATGCGGTGGTGCAGGGCATCTCTGCCAGTATTCTTCATGCTGCTTGCACTGCGCCGGCCACTGCGGCCGAGCGGTTCTAGGCGCTTCAGTCTGGAACCACGCTGCTGCCAGGGTCGCAGGTTCGAATCCTGCCTCGAGCATGGATGTTAGATTCAAGTAGATCCAAGTCTAGGGGACTGATGACCTTAGCTGTTGTCCCATAGTGCTTAGAGCCATTTGAACCATTTTTTGAAGCTGGCACTGCTGTCCCCCTATCCACAGGTCCCCCTCGTCGTGTACTGGTATAGTGGTGGACCAAGGCCATAGCAATCCCTATCCAGGACCGCCGACAGGCTCTTTAGCAATTTAAACTACACCCTTGCAGACCAATCTCCTCGCTTTGAAACGTCTGCATGCTAAAAATGAATGCTGGGAGTGCTCTGTTTCCTCCCTGAAGACGTGTGCTTCTTCATGACAGGTTTAGTCCAGTAACAATCAACTGTCCAGCGTCTTATCTTCCAGGGTGCTCTGTGTACTCATCCGTTGGTGCTTGCAGGACACCTTGAGACGCACTTTGTGATAGCATCAGTGTCCTCTTCCTATCCTGCTACCTTTCTCTGTTAGGAACGCCGAGTTGAGCAGACCCTTCTCTGCGGCAACGCCCAAGCCCTATAATGAACCCTTCACTGAATTAGAATTCTTGCAGGCTTTCCTCTGCAAATGACACGGGCTCAGACCCAGATTCCATCCGCAACCAGACGAACCAACGCTTGGAGGGTACCCAGAGGCAACGTCTACTCATGGTCTTCAACCATATCTGGCTCATGGATGCCTTCCCCTCACAATTGCGAGTCAGTATGGTTATCCCCGTCCTTAAGCCTGGGAAGAGCCCAACTTCTCTCGACAGCTATCTCCCGTTAGCCTGATGAACATACTTTGTAAATTTCTCAAGAGGATGGTTAGCGTACAATTGTGTTGGGTACTCGAATCTCGTGGCCTTTCGTCCCCGTACTGGTGTGGTTTCCAGGAAGGACTATCTCCAAGCACTATTTACTTAGATTGGAAACAGCAATCTGACAGGCTTTTCTAACCGTCAGCACCTTGTCACAATCTTCTTTGACCTACATAAGACATACGACGCAGCTTGGCACCATCACATTTTAATTAACCTCCACGTATGGGGCTTTCGCGGCCCCCTTCCGATTTTTATCCACGAGTTTTTGTCCCATTAGCTCTTCCGGGTCCGAGTTGGCACTTCACTCAGCACCCCTCGGATACAGGCGAATGGTATCCCAGAAGGTTGTGTGTTAGTGTCACACTCTTCTTCAAAGCCATCAATGGGCTTGTAACCTCTGTTGCGCCTCTGGTTACTCTGGCATTGTATGTCGACGATTTTTGCATCTGGTGCAGCTCCCACTCGGTAGCATCTGCTGAGCGCTGGCTTTAAGGCGCCATCCGACGGGCCTCTGCAAGGGCTGTCTCCCACGGCTTCCAGTTTTCTCCCTCCAAAACGCGGGTTATACATTTTTGTCGTCGACCCACAGCACACCCCGAGCCAGAACATTTAGGCGACCAGCTCCCGGATGCTGTCCCGTTTCTTGGGCCTTATTTTTGATAAAGCTGCCCCATATTCGGCACCTGAAGACTACAGCATGTGGGAACCTAATGCTCTTTGCCTCCAGACCCACATATCTTGGGGAGCAGACCGTGCTAATCTCCTCCATCTTAACTGTGCCCTTGTCTTGTACAGACTAGATTATGGTACTCAGGCTTGTTGCTTAGCGACTCCTTCCACTCTGAAAATACTTGATGCTGTTACCCATTGTGGGGCGCGTCTGACTGTTGGTGCCTTTCGCACTAGTCCCATTGACTGTCTCCTCGCAGAAGTAGGATTCCGTCTATACAGATACGACGGAGCCAACTCCTCGTTTCTTGCGCAGTTACCATTCGCCTATTCTCTGACCATTCCGTGTACCCTGTCCTCTTTGCAAACGAGAGATGTCTCTCTCCTGATAACTGCCCACGGCTGGGAGTGCCACTTGAAATGTGTCTCACTACCCTCTGTCGGGATCTCTATCTCTACTCACTGAAATTCATCCTGTGTGTTTCCTCCCACCCCCCTTCCCCCTTGGATGGTACCTAGACCACGGATCACGACCGACCGATTCCAGGGTCCCGTATGGTCTTCCTGCTGAGTTTTGTACATTCCATTCTTGTAGAGTTCCAGGGTCCTACCATCTTCTACACTGGTGACGGTAGGTAAGGCGGGATACGCTTTGACATCCACTACTGGCTTAGAACACCATTTATTGCCGGGATCAGATAGCTGTAAACAGGACCATCCATTTTGTTACTCAGGTCTCCCTCCACCGTGTTTAATATGTACCGACTCAAAGACCAGCTTTCAGGCAATCCACCGATGTTACTCTTGTCATCCTTTGGTCTCTGCTATCCATGACCTTCTCTTTGCCCTTGGCCATGCCGCCTGCTCAGCTGTGCTTCTCTGGGTCCCAAGTCATACGGGTATCCCAGGGAATGAACTGGCCGATCGTTTAGCTAGAGAAGCAGATACTTCCCTTATTCCCCCCCCCCCCCCACAATCCATTCATTAATTCCAGCTACAGAAACGTGGATCTACGTGAATTCTCTCTTTGCCCAAATGTGGAATGACAAATGGTGTGCTATTTCTCTCAGTAACAAATTCCGCAGCTGGACGCGGTAGCCGAGCGGTTCTAGGCGCTTCAGTCCGGAACCGCGCTGCTGCTACGGTCGCAGTTCGAATCCTGCCTCGGGCATGGATGTGTGTGATGTTCTTAGGTTAGTTAGGTTTACGTAGTTCTATGTCTAGGGGACTGATGACCTCAGATGTTAAGTCCCATAGTGCTTAGAGCCATTTGAACCATTTGAACAAATTCCCCACAATCGCGGAGACTACTGCGGTTTGACGCTTCCTTCCACTTCTCTCTGGAGTCCACTATCTTGTGCTATCTACGCCTTGGTCATATCAGGGTAGCTCGTTGTTTTCTCTTCTTACCGAACGACCCCTTCTCCCCCTCCGTCCCCCCCCCCCCGCGCGCCCCAATGTGGCTGTGGATCCAGACCGACGGTATCCAATATATTTGTGGAATGTCCCCTCCTTTGGGCCTTCGTACTAAGTACAGTCTTCCAGATTCCTTACCTTTAATATTAACAGACGATTCATCGATTGTTGAACTGGTCCTCAGTTTCCTCTGTGAAAGTGGTTTTTGTTTACAAATATAAAATTTTGTTTTGCTCCTGAAGCAGGGGCAGGGTGGTTGTGGTTGAAGGCCTTTCTTTGTATTTTCTCGGGCTGGGGACCATGACCATTCTCCCGTGCAAAGACTGCTCTATTATCCCTCCGTTTTTCCAATTTTTAGATTTGGTCTTCCCCTTTAATGCCTCCTGCTGTTTGTGTTTTGACTTCCTCGTTTTATAGTTTGACTCCTCTGACTCCACTTTTAGCAGTCCCTCTCTCTTCCGCGAGTATCTTCTGAATCGTGGGACTGATGATCTCGCCGCTTAGTCCCATAAACCTCGTCAATCAGTCAATCAGCTTCCGTTTCATAATCACTCTCACGTGCTAGAGAAATGTAAAAGTTGATCAATATGTGGAGAAAAAAAGAGGCGTAGTTAAAGCGGACTCGAAAGATGGTTGAACAGTCCAAATTTATCCTCATAAACCACGGCTTTGGAGATATTCAAGGCCGTAACATCGCATAATACCAACCTTCCTTTGTTTGGACACATTTCAAATATTTTGCCAATGATATTTTCCGTGGCTCTCGACTTCAGGTAAGTGGTCTGTGTACGGAAATTTCATCTCAAGGACAGTGCCTATAGAGTCAGCTTGCTTCTCTAATACAGCTTCCTATTATAGCTGATGCCAGCGTGGGATGTACCCACAGCAAATGGATGGTCTGTCCCCTCCGTACACAGCAAATATATTCAAAAATGGTTCAAATGGCTCTGAGGACTATGGGACTTAACTTCTGAGGTCATCAGTCCCCTAAACTTAGAACTACTTAATCCTAACTAATCTAAGGACATCACACACATCCATGCCCGAGGCAAGATTCGAACCTGCGACCGTAGTGGTCGCGCAGTTCCAGACTGTAGCGCCTAGAACCGCTCGGTCACCCCGGCCGGAGCAAATACACTCCTGGAAATGGAAAAAAGAACACATTGACACCGGTGTGTCACACCCACCATACTTGCTCCGGACACTGCGAGAGGGCTGTACAAGCAATGATCACACGCACGGCACAGCGAACACACCAGGAACCGCGGTGTTGGCCGTCGAATGGCGCTAGCTGCGCAGCATTTGTGCACCGCCGCCGTCAGTGTCAGCCAGTTTGCCGTGGCATACGGAGCTCCATCGCAGTCTTTAACACTGGTAGCATGCCGCGACAGCGTGGACGTGAACCGTATGTGCAGTTGACGGACTTTGAGCGAGGGCGTATAGTGGGCATGCGGGAGGCCGGGTGGACGTACCGCCGAATTGCTCAACACGTGGGGCGTGAGGTCTCCACAGTACATCGATGTTGTCGCCAGTGGTCGGCGGAAGGTGCACGTGCCCGTCGACCTGGGACCGGACCGCAGCGACGCACGGATGCACCCCAAGACCGTAGGATCCTACGCAGTGCCGTAGGGGACCGCACCGCCACTTCCCAGCAAATTAGGGACACTGTTGCTCCTGGGGTATCGGCGAGGACCATTCGCAACCGTCTCCATGAAGCTGGGCTACGGTCCCGCACACCGTTAGGCCGTCTTCCGCTCACGCCCCAACATCGTGCAGCCCGCCTCCAGTGGTGTCGCGACAGGCGTGAATGGAGGGACGAATGGAGACGTGTCGTCTTGAGCGATGAGAGTCGCTTCTGCCTTGGTGCCAATGATGGTCGTATGCGTGTTTGGCGCCGTGCAGGTGAGCGCCACAATCAGGACTGCATACGACCGAGGCACACAGGGCCAACACCCGGCATCATGGTGTGGGGAGCGATCTCCTACACTGGCCGTACACCACTGGTGATCGTCGAGGGGACACTGAATAGTGCACGGTCCATCCAAACCGTCATCGAACCCATCGTTCTACCATTCCTAGACCGGAAAGGGAACTTGCTGTTCCAACAGGACAATGCACGTCCGCATGTATCCCGTGCCACCTAACGTGCTCTAGAAGGTGTACGTCAACTACCCTGGCCAGCAAGATCTCCGGATCTGTCCCCCATTGAGCATGTTTGGGACTGGATGAAGCGTCGTCTCACGCGGTCTGCACGTCCAGCACGAACGCTGGTCCAACTGAGGCGCCAGGTGGAAATGGCATGGCAAGCCGTTCCACAGGACTACATCCAGCATCTCTACGATCGTCTCCATGGGAGAATAGCAGCCTGCATTGCTGCGAAAGGTGGATATACACTGTACTAGTGCCGACATTGTGCATGCTCTGTTGCCTGTGTCTATGTGCCTGTGGTTCTGTCAGTGTGATCATGTGATGTATCTGACCCCAGGAATGTGTCAATAAAGTTTCCCCTTCCTGGGACAATGAATTCACGGTGTTCTTATTTCAATTTCCAGGAGTGTATATTCCAAAACCCCATCCACAGTATAACAAGTGGTTGTTTTAATTCATCTCAGTTGTTGAATATTTTTAAGGACGCTCTGGGAGTCAGGCGCGATAAATATCTTTGAGAAGGGAGTTGAAGATATTATATTGAGTACTTGCAAAAGTGCCACCGACCCTGTAGTAAAAATAGAGGCGCTTTCAGCCGGCTTGAAGGCTTTCCGGACTTGGAGCTGAGGGTATAGAAAAGCACAGCCAGTATAGTCCCTTTCGTGAAATTTTGGATCCCTCGTTGCAGTGTGTTCGCTACCTGCTATGCGTATGAGATTGCGCCGCCAGCTGTGGAAGCGTTTAAATACGCCCGCTATCTGCGTCGCTGGCTGCTGCAATAACAGTGCAGTAGTGCAGGATGGACCCGTCTGTAGGAAAGAAAGGCGCTGGTCTGATTCTAAGATCAAAATTAAGATTACAGAAGCAGAGACAACCACGAGGAGCGATAAAATCAGAGGCATGAAGGAGAAAGAATACTTGCTGAGAAAGTCACTTAAAAAGAGTTTAAACGAACCAAATAAATAGATAAAAAATTTACTACCATTAAATTTGTCACTGAGCAGCAAGTTTTCGACGCTGTTAGCTTTTCACAAGTACTGGGAGTTCGTGGAATGCTGTGAATAGATTACGAGCGTTCGGTGATACCTGGAACACCACGGTGCAGACTTCTTGTCGGAAGCGTGGACAGTTAATAGCTTGAGTGCCATATCATGCATCTCTGAAAGCATACGAATTTTGCTCTTATATCTTGAATTCCAATTTCAAAGAAAGCTGGTGCTGACAGGTGTGAAAATTATCAAGTTATTACTTTAATTAGACATGATTGTAAAATGCCAATATGAATTCCTTACAGAAGAATGGAAAAACTGGTAGAAGATAACCTCTGGGAAGATTAGTTTGGATTCCGGAGAAATGTGGGCACACGCGAGGCAATACTGACGCTATAACTTCTCTTAGAAGATAGGTTAAGGAAAGGCAAAACTACGTTTGTAGTTTTTGTAGACTTAGAGAAAGCTTCTGATAATGTTGACTGGAACATGCTCTTTGAATTTCCGAAGGTAGCTGGGATAAAACACAGGGAGCGACAAGGTATTTGCAACTTGCACAGTAATCAGATGGCAGTTATGAGTCGAGGGAAGCAGTGGTTGAAAAGGGAGTGAGACAGGGTTCTAGCCATCCCCAATGGCTACCTGAGCATGCAGTAAAGGGAAATAAAGAAAAATTTGGAGTTCAGGTTAAAGTTTTGCTGTTTACTGACGACATCGTAATTCTGTCAGCGACAGCAAAGGACCTGCAACAGCAGTTGGTCGGAATGAGCAGTGTCTTGAAAGATGGGCATAAGGAGGACACGAAAAAAGCAAAACAAGGATAATCGAATGTAGTCGAATTAAATCAGCTGAAACCGAGGGAATTAGAGTAGGAAACGAAACACTTAAGCTAGTAAATGAGTTTTGCTATTTGGACAGTATAATAATGGATGATGGCCGAAGTGGAGAGGATATAGAATGTAGCCTGACGCTGGCAAGAAAAGCGTTTCCGAAGAAGATTAATTTGTTAACGGCAAATATATACATATTTAAGTGTTAGGAAGTCTTTTCTGAAGGTATTTCTATGACGATAAACAGTTTAAACAAGAAGAGAATAGAAGCTTTTGAAATGTGCTGCTACAGAGGAATTCTGAAGATTAGATGAGTAGATCAAGTAACTAATGAGGCGGTACTGAATAGAATTGGGTGGAAAAGAAATGTGTGGCACAACCTGACAAGACGAAGGGAGAGAAAGATAGGATACATTCTGAGACATCAAGGAATCGGCTTAGTATTAGAGGGAAATGTGTGGGGAGGGTGGAGGTGGCGGAGGGGGGATAAAAATCGTAGAGGTAGACCAAGAGATGAGTACACTAACCAGATTCAAAAGGATGTAAGATGCAGTAGTTACACGGAGATGAAGAGGCCTGCACAGGATACAGTAGCCCGGAGAGCTGCATCAAACCAGTCTCCGAGTTGAAGACCACAACATTTTGAATTACGTACGGACTTCAGAAAGTTACGTCAAGACTGAGACGCGAGTAACCAGTTATTTGAGAAAACAACTAAAAACACAGTCATTGTAGACGGAAAAGAAGTAACACTTGAACTCACTGTTCTCTGCAATGGTACTCTGCTCTCTACCCTCAAAGAGCTGTCAGATGACACCCCCACCCCCTCCCCCCCTCCAACACACACACAAACACAAACAGACACAAACAACACCAACAACGAAATATACAGAACGCCACAGAAACCACAGTATATGTTAAGAAGACATGCAAAATTATTTTATCGTTTTCCGATTTGTGGTTACATTACTCAAAAATCGATATTTCATATGTACAGGCAGTGAAAAGCAGTTTTTCATTTTATGTAATAAATAGCGGGTAAAAAATGCACTGATGATGCCGTAACGTCGGCAAATCATCTACGGGTAGAAAAGGCGAAGGCAATTTGTTTGCTTAAGGCGAAACCTCGTCAGAAACAAATGTATTGTCTGCTTTATTGATTTTTTGTCTAGTCTACATTTTCGAAAAGTGTTAATCAGCTCGTCAGTACAGTTTGTTTTATATTTTTCAGTATTTTGAGACAATTATTGTTCATTTTTAATTTAGTGGATACATTATATTTTACCGGACCTTGTGCTGTAGGCACTTTGGTTTCATCACGACATGCAGTGTTCTGTTTTCAAGTTTTTTTATGTCTTCTAGTGTAGAAGTCTTAGAACACATATTATCTTGTAAATAAATTATACACAACTGCAACCAGTCACTTTTTTCATTAATAATGCTTTATTACATTAACCGGTTTTCGAACCCTTTCAGGTTCATCTTCAGATGATTTCGGGAGAATCCGGGAAGCTACATCTACATATACAGTCACGGTTCTAAAATATCCGTAATGGATAAGCATAACATATTATCTTTTTTCATCTTTGTCATTTCTTCTGTAACAGATTTTTCTTAATTATCCGAAGTTGCTTCCCAAATACATTGTTTAAATTCATTTCTCTGTTGGTTTAAGATCTCTTGCAAGTACACAAATAAAAAAAAAAAACTTTTGAGTCACCTCGGTTCCGAGTGTTCCGGAACCTGTACAGAAAACTGGAATAGAGATCAACATAAAAATCATTTCCACCCTTTCTATTGCTCATGAAAACCACACATTGAATGTTGTACCACAATACTGCGAGACCTTCAGAGGAGGTGGTCCAGATTGCTTTACACACCGTTACCTCTAATACCCAGTAGCACGACCTCTGGCACTGATGCATGCCTGTATTCGTCGTGACACACTATCCACAAATTCATCAAGGCACTGTTGGTCCAGATTGTCCCACTCATCAACGGTGGTTCGGTGTAGGTCCCTCTGAGTGGTTGGTGGATCACGTCGTCCATAAACATCCATTTTCAATCTATCCCAGGCATGTTGGATAGGGTTCATGTCTGGAGAACATGCTGGCCACTCTATTAAAAACGATGTTGTTATATGAAGGAAGTCATTCACAAGATGTGCACGATTGGGGCGCGAATTGTCGTCCATGAAGGCGAGTGCCTCGCCAATATACTGCCTATATGGTTGCAATATCGATCGGAGGATGGCATTCACATATTGTACAGCCGTTACGACGCCTTCCATGACCACCAGCGGAGTACCTCGACCTCACATAGTACCACTCCAAAACATCAGGGAACCTCCACCTTGCTGCACTCGCTGGACTGTGTGTGTAAGGCGTTCAGCCTGACCGGGTTGCCTCCAAAAACGTCTCTGACGGTTGTCTGGTTGAAGGCATATGCGGCACTCATCAATGAAGAGAACGTGATGGCAGTCCTGAGCGGTCCATTCGTTATGTTGTTGGGCCCATCTGTACCGCGCTGCATGGAGTCGTGGTTGCAAACATGGACCTCGCCATGGACGTTGCGAGTGAAGCTGCGCATCATGCGGCCTATTGAGCACAGTCTGAGTCGTAACACGACGTCCTGTGGCTACACGAATGGCATTGTTCAACATGGTGGCGCTGCTTTCAGTGTTCCTCCGAGCCATAATCCGCAGGTAGCGGTCATCTACTGCAGCAGTAGCCCTTGGGCGGCCTGAACGAGGCATGTCATCGACAGTTCCAGTCTCTCTGTATCTCTTCCATGTTCGCGACGCCTGGGCATGTGCCTTGTTGAGTGCCATTCCTGGCACAAAGTAACAATGCGGACGCGATCGAACCTCGGTATTGACCGTGTAGGCACGGTTGAACTACAGCCAACACTCGCCGTGTATCTTCTTCTGGTGGAATGACAGGAACTGATCAGGTGTCGCCGGCCGGTTTGGCCGAGTGGTTCTAGGCGCTACGGTCGCAGGTTCGAATCCTGCCTCGGGCATGGATGTGTTTGATGTCCTTAGGTTAGTTAGGTTTAAGTACTAAGTTCTAGAAGACTGATGTCCACAGATGTTATGTCCCATAGTGCTTAGAGCCATTTTTGATCAGTTGTCGGACCCCCTCCGTCTAATAGGCGCTGCTCATGCATGGTTGTTTACATCTTTGGGCGGGTTTAGTGACATCTCTGAACAGTGAAAGGGACTGTGTGATACAATATCCACAGTCAACGTCTAACTTCAGTATTTGTGGGAATCGAGGTGATTCAAAACTTTTATGATGTGTGTATTTTATTTTTTTATTCCTTTGCTGAGTTGGAATCATTTCCAATATTTAGACAGGTGCAATGTACATCAGTTTCCTGCTCAATACATCATGTAAACTATAGAACAGCAAATTATACAACATTTCTTAAGCAAACTTCAGGAATGGCGAGATACAGCGACATCTGTGAGCATATAAATGATATTATGTAGTTACATACACTGAAACAACAAAATTATTTCTGCACATTATATAAATTTACTGACATGCGTCTCCTGCATTGTCAAATTACAAGAACTGACACGAGTGGAAAATGAAACAATAATTAAAGTAGGCCTTCCTTATAGAAATAGTGAAAGAGGGCTACTACGATTACGAAATATATTTACCAATATTTAACAGGCCACCTACACTACTGGCCATTAAAATTGCTACACCACGAAGAAACGCAGATGATAAACGGGTATTCATTGGACGAATGTATTATACTAGAACTGACATGTGATTACATTCTCACGCAGTTGGGTGCATAGATCCTGAGAAATCAGTAACCAGAACAACCACCTCTGACTGTAATAACGGCCTTGATACGCCTGGGCATTGAGTCAAACAGAGCTTGGATGGCGTGTACAGGTACAGCTGCCCATGCAGCTTCAACACGATACCACAGTTCATCAAGAGTAATGCCTGGCGTATTGTGACGAGCCTGTTGCTCGGCCACCATTGACCAGGCGTTTTCAATTGGTGAAAGATCTGGAGAATGTGCTGGCCAGGGCAGCAGTCGAACATTTTCTGTATCCAGAAAGGCCCGGTACAGGACCTGCAACATGCGGTCGTGCATTATCCTGCTGACATGTAGGGTTTCGCAGGGATCGAGTGAAAGGTAGAGCCACGGGTCGTAATACATCTGAAATGTGACTTCCACTGTTCAAAGTGCCATCAATGCGAACAAGGGGTGACCGAGACGTGTAACCAATGGCACCCCATACCATCACTCCGGGTGATACGCCAGTATGAGAATGACGAATACACGCTTCCAATGTGCGTTCACCGCGATGTCGCCAAACACGGATGCGACCATCATGATGCTGTAAACAGAACCTGGATTCATCCGAAAAAATGACGTTCTGCCATTCGTGCACCCAGGTTCGTCGTTGAGTACATCATCGCAGGCGCTCCTGTCTGTGCTGCAGCGTCAAGGGTAATCGCAGCCATGGTCTGCGAGCTGATAGTCCATGCTGCTGCAAACGTTATCCAACTGTTCGTGCAGATGGTTGTTGTCTTGCAAACGTCCCCATCTGTTGACTCAGAGATCGACACGTGGCTGCACGATCCGTTACAGCAATGCAGATAAGATGCCTGTCATCTCCACTGCTAGTGATACGAGGCCGTTGGGATCCAGCACGGCGTTCCATATTACCGTCCTGAAGCCACCGATTCCATATTCTGCTAACAGTCATTGGATCTCGACCAACGCGAGCAGCAATGTCGCGATACGATAAACCGCAATCGCGATAGGCTACAATCCGACCTTTATCACAGTCGGAAACGGTACTCATTTCTCCTCCTTACATGATGCATCACAACAACGTTTCACCAGGCAACGCCGGTCAACTGCTGTTTGTGTATGAGGAATCGGTTGGAAACTTTGCTCATGTCAGCACGTTGTAGGTGTCGCCACCGGCGCCAACGTTGTGTGAATGCTCTAAAAATCTAATCATTTGCATATCACAGCATCTTCTTCGTGTCGGTTAAATTTCGCGTCTGTAGCACGTCATTTTCGTGGTGTAGCAATTTTAATGGCCAGTAGTGTAGTTAGGATGGGAAATAGAATGCTGGGCTTGGCTGCGAGAAGAGCATTTGATGAAATTTACTGAACTGTTGAACAACTTAATTTAAGGAACTATCCTCGCAGCTAGATTTGTAACAACTCAGTAACGCAAACAATAAAAAAAATTGTAAATTTGTGGAAAGTTTCTGTAGGACCAAAGTGCTGGGGCATCGGTCTGTAGGCTTACACACTACTTAATCTAACTTAAATTAACTAATGCTAAGGACTACACAAACACCCATGCCTGAGGGAGGACTCGAGACTCCGACGGAGGGTTCCACGCGGACAGTAGTAAGGCGCCCAAGACCGCGCGGGTACCCTGATCGGCGCAGACAATAAAACTTGAGCAATCAGACTAGAGTTACTTTTGAATAGACGATGCTCAATAAAGTGTATGAAATTTGTTGATGGGTAACACTCAAAGCGGCGATAAAATAATCTGGCGCCAGAACGAAACTTGTAAGAACACCACAAGCGAATTAAAAAGAAGATTCAAATCAGTTTCAGCAGCGTTGTGCGAATGACAGAAAGGATCAGTCGCTCTGTGCAACAGGATCTGCCACGGCGGACGGAACTGCACGTGACGCCGATGTGCTGCAAGCGCGCAGGCCGAGAATCGATCTGTCTCAAGTTTGCTCGGTCCTTCTTGGAAATACTCGGTATAGCGTGACAGTTCATTTGGTATTGCAGTGAGATGTTCTTCAATCGGCACGACATTCTTCGGTTTAGCAGACTCGCGATGTCAGCGCTGCTTAGTTTTCATTATCTGTATGCAGAGTGAGGGAAATTGACAGGTTCAGTGGCACTGACAGAAAGAGACAATCTAGTGATCTATCGTCAGAATGGTTCAAATGGCTCTAAGCACTGTGGGACTTAACATCTGCAGTCATCAGTCCCCTAGAACTTAGAACTACTTAAACGTAACTAACCTAAGGACATCACACACATCCATATCTGAGGCAGGATTCGAACCCGCGACAGTAGTAGCAGCGCGGTTCTGGACTGAAGCGCCTAGAACCGCTCGGTCACAGTGGCCGGTGATCTATCGTCGCGAGCCTTTAAGAATGAATGCGAATGACAGAAGAGGAGGACGAGAATTTCTCAATATCTATTATGCAGATGCATAATCGACGGGTGCCGGAAATTTACTACGGAGAAGCATTACAACACCATGCGAGAAGAATTTTAATATTTAGTTCAAGATGGAAGAGCAAAAAATTATAGTGATCGACAGACAGGATTCTTTGTTCTTTACATCACGAAGCACTTTGTGGAAAATTTTCAGGCTTATAGCTCGTGATGAAATTGGTGATACGAATAGTAAATTTTTTAGTCGCACGCATTATTGCACTGTCAGTTGCAACAGATTTCGGTGGAATCGAACAAAGAGTATGGAGTCTTTATTTATTACTGAATATTTAACTGTAAAGTCAAGGAGGATACATGGAACGATTTTTGGATTTAAAATTCGTTAATGATGAATTGACAAAGGAAAAAGGAAAGCAGGAACGAACATTAGAACGTACGGAATGGATCGTAGATAGTGCAGTTTAAGTCGACATAAATGCACACCGCCCACAGTAAGGTTGTGAGCTGGGAAAATGCATATTTGAAATTTGATGACGATGCATTTAAAAAGAACCTCACATTTTGGAAGGTACAAATTCCGAAAAAAAGTGATGTACATTTCTCTAAGCTCAATTGCGTTAAAGAAAACATGTGTTTTTGAGGAATTCATTGTGTCCTTGAAGGAATTACTGTGATAATTTTCTAAACGTTTTGAGGTCACTGAAAAACTACATCTTTTTTCGTGCTGTTTTCAAGATTGTTTGCCACTTCAGTTGAAAGCGCCTCTGTGCATGTGCAAATGTAACTGACTGATCTGCATTATAATTCCGTTTTAAAGATAAATTCTTTTACTTCAAAACTGTGCAGGAGACCTCCGTTGTTTTCTTTGGGAATAGTTTTCACAGCTACATAGAAAGCTAGAGAGGTGACAGAGTGTGAGGACAGAGCGTGAGGACAGAGCTATCGTTAGAGAGCACTCAGAGCTCCGTATCCAGCATTATCATCGATCAGACGTGCAAATGGCGCTTCAGTGAACACAAGGACAATTAACAGGAGGCTCATAGAAAGGGGGGGGGGGTGTTCATGCGGCCACTTGCACCGACTACATTGTACCCCAAGAAGCCTGTTTGCCTTGGTGTCGTTTTGCACATTCGTCCTGGAATCTCATTGACTAGAGTCAGTGGCGGACATAGAAAAATCACGTCACATGCAAAGTTTAAGAAAGTTTTATTTAAACTGATTTACATATATACAAGACAATGCCATCTTATAAAAAAAAAAAAGTTACAACTGTGGTGCTCTTCCTCAAATGATGAGTTCTATTCGCCTATTCTTCCTGACAAATTGGTTAATTTCATCATGGTTGAAATGGCTCTGAGCCCTTGCTGAGGACATCAGCCCCCTAGAACTTACAAGGGAACCTCCCCATCGCACCCCCCTCAGATTCAGTTACAAGTTGGCACAGTGGATAGGCCTTGAAAAACTGAACACAGATCAAATCGAGAAAACAGGAAGAAGTTGTGTGGAACTATGAAAAAATAAGCAAAATTTACAAACGGAGCAGTCCATGGGTAACATAGGCAACATCAAGGGCAGTCTGCTTTCCGCAGCGCTGCGGCGAGGACGTCTTGTTTACGTCCCGTCCGCGCGGTCGCGAGTGCCCGTAGTTGTTTACTACTTCGTCGCGGCTAGTTTAGCGTCCATCAATATCGACGCAACATGGCACATTCATACAGACAAACCACCATCAAGATCAGTTTTCAAACCGATCATGCACGACCGCGAGCTTTTGAAGTGGAACGTTTTCTACGTGACGACGTTAAAATTGACCCGCGAGACATAATTGGTATCCATCTCTCTATCACGAGCAGTGTTGTCTACGTCAAGCTAGTAAGTGACGAGGTGTGCAACAGAATCGTGAGCGCACATGCGAACGATCTTAAATTCAAACATTCTGATGGCCATATTGGGGCGGTCTCTATCGATCACGCGGGGCTTGGCCTCCGTACGATACGCGTCTTCGAACTCCCTTTCGAAGTACCACCGGACGTAGTCACCGCGGCTTTCCAGCCCTACGGCAAAGTGATCAGCCATATGGCCGAAAAATGGACCACCTTTACAACGTACCCCGTTCTTAACGGGGTACGACAGATTAAAATTGAACTGACCAAACATGTTCCGTCATATCTTGTCATCGGCGGATGTAGGGCGATCATTATGTATGACGGTCAGCCACGCACTTGCTCTGGTTGTGGCCAAGTAGGGCATGTCCGGTCGGATTGTCTCCGACGACGGCTTACTCAAATCCCGGCAGGTGAATCTATGACTCCTTCTACGGTGACGACCCTTCCTCTCAATTACGCCGAAGTTACACGGGCAGCAACCTTTTCCGATGCTGACGACAGTAGTCCGATAGCCGCCCCCGATGGAGAGACCAAAATGGCTTCTGCAGTACAGGATCCGGCCTCTACAACGGCGCCCCCACCTGAAGATAATCACCGACCGACCTTGCAAGAAGGCGTGGATGCCAGGATGGACATTGACCCACGGGTTGTGCCGACAGCGGCTTTTCTTACAGACACCGGAGCAGCTGACGAAATCCACCCACATTCAGATACTGAAACACACGTCCGTAAACAGCGTTCCCCGCGAAAACACAAGAGACGGCGGCGTGCTCCATCGGACGAGTGTTTGCAGCGATCGTCTGACATGGACTGTGGAAATTCCGACGACGGTACCGGCGGTACAGAGGCCGCTGTAACTTCAAACTCAACAGATCGCCGTGGTGACGGCTTCAGCACTTCAGACCCCACAGCACAGCAGGATCACAAGCAGACAACCGCTGCCGCTTCCCAGCCAGCAGAGCCGATGGAGTCAGCGCCGAGTGCCGCAGCAGCCACTAACAGCCACCAACAGCCGATGGTGTTTCATGGCGACTGGGCGGACGACTGTGAGGAACACTCCTTGCCCATCGTGTCGGACGACACGGGGGGAAATTTACCCCACCAGTGTTGATCCTTTCCCGCCGTCAGTTACAGTGACGAGACAGCCTTACCAGGGTAGTGATGGCCAACACGGATGCTGTGGATAGACCTCAAACTTATCGCGTTGCAACTATAAACATCAACACTATACGAACGCGCGCTAAGTTATCCTTGCTTCAGGATATGTTGAACTCTGCTTCCATCGACATAGCCCTTCTCCAGGAAGTGTACGTCGACGACTTCCCGGGCATGTACGGTTACGATGCTTGCGTCTCTCCAGCTTCCCCAACAGGCAGCGGTGTCGCTGTACTTCTTCGGGAAGGGATAGTGGCGGACGATATCCTGTTTCTGCCTGGGGCAAGAGGAATGGCACTCACAGTACTGGGGGTCCGCCTTATCAATATCTACGCACCTTCCGGGACGGACAAACGTCGCGAACGTTCACGATTCTTTGCGGAAGACGTCGCCCCGCTCTTCCAAGGACGCCACGACTATCTGGTGTTTGGAGGTGACTTCAATTGCGTGCTGGCGCCCAGAGATCAACTCCCACGACATAATCCGTGCCCGGAACTCGGGACGCTAATTCGAGACCTGCAGATGGTGGACACTTGGGAACATCTTCACGGCCACCGACCGGGATTCACGCACTTCACAAGTCACTCTTCCAGTCGTATCGATCGGATTTATGTCTCACGCTCTCTCGCCGCTGGAACACAGGATGCGGAACTGTGGCCTGCAGCATTCTCGGACCACTCAGCTTACATTTGTGCCGTCACCCTGCGGCGGCAACAAGTGTGGAGAAGCCGCAGCCCGTGGAAATTAAACATCGCTCACCTGTCGTACCCGGATTGCCGCCAAGCCGTTGAGGATACGTGGCATTCGTGTGAAAATCGCCTCCGTGCATATCCCACGACGATCCGCTGGTGGTTGGACTGCGCCAAACCGGCACTGAGGCGAACGTTGATAACCTACGGTCGTGACCACGCTACTTGGCGAAGACATACACTCGACTTTTACTTCCGGGTCCTGCGCGACTGCGATGCTATGGCGCCGTCTCCGGTACGACAAACGGCAGTCCACCGTGCTAAGGCTCAGATCCTCGCTCATATGCGACGCCACCTAGAGGGGGTAGTCATCCGCTCGAGGACGCAGGATCGGATACCGAGCGAACGCCCGTCAATGTTCCACGTCCTTCGTGAACGTAAACGACGCCAACGAGCGCTGATACGCTTCATCGACACGGAGGACGGTCATCGCCTCACCACGCAACAAGACATAAACACAGCGTTCTACAATCATTATTCCCAACTCTATTCCGCTCAGACCCCTGATCCGACAGCACTGGAGGACGTCTCTCAGACGATTTACGGCACCGTCACCCCGGCAATGGAAGCGGCCTTGATGGAAGAAATTACAGAAGAAGAAGTGATCGACGCCATTAGAAAAGGTGCTGTCAACAAGTCTCCGGGTCCTGATGGCCTCCCCTTGGAATTTTACCGGACTTTTCAATATTTATTAGCCTCCCGATGGACGGACATCTGTCGCGAACTCCTATCCCCGGACGTGCCGCTCCCTGCGGCCCTTGTGGAAGGGATGATTATTCCTATTCACAAACCGTACGGTGGCTCACGACTGCAGGACTACCGCCCGTTGACGCTATTGAACTGCGACTTTAAGATCTTTTCTCGACTGTTGGCGGCACGGATACGCCTGACCCTACGAAATGTTATCTCACCCGATCAAACGTCATTAGGAGGCGACATTAATATTCAAACAGCACTCAGTGAATATCGTGACTTGATCTCACTGGCGAGGGCATGTCGTCTGAAGGGTGCACTGGCGGCAATCGATTTTAGTCAAGCTTTCGACCTAGTGGACCACAACTATTTGAAAGCGGTCCTCCAACATATGCGGTACCCACAGCCATTCGTCACTGTCGTCATGCGACTACTCCGTGGCGCGACGTCCAAGGTGATCGTCAACGGCCGACCTTCGCAGCCCCTCACCATTTCTCGATCGATACGCCAAGGGTGCCCTCTGTCCACTTTACTTTACGCTGTGGCCATGGAACCTCTCCTCTGCGGCCTGCGCCAACGACTAACGGGTATGACGTTACGAGGCCACACTTTCCGGTGTAAAGCGTACGCTGACGACCTGGTGATTGTCATCCGCCACGGTGACGACACCGCTAGCGCACTAAATTGGATAACGAAATATGGCATGGCCACTGGTAGTCGTATCAACGTCACAAAATCGGTGGCGATGAACATCGGGGTCGGATTGTCTGAAAACAGTGTCACCCCCTTACAGCTCAGAGATAGTTTGAAATGTCTCGGCATTGACTTTACAGACGATATACGACGGACCGCTGCTCACAACTTTCGACGGCTTTTACGGAATGTTCGGACTGGAATTGCCAACAACCGTCTACGAGCCCTGGACATCGTCCAACGGACCCAGTATGTTAACACACATTTAGCGTCACGCATTCCGCACATCGCCCAGATATTACCTATACCGGTGATGTTAGCTCGCCGTATACTTGCGGCTTTTGGGTCCTTCGTGAGTTCAGGAATGCTTTTCAAGATCAAATATGAGACTCTCACCCTTCCCCCGGATCGGGGAGGGCTTGGCCTTTATCACGTTTATGACAGAGCGGTCGCCCTATTTGTGAGCACATTAGTCAAACTATGGCACCGCCGTCCGGACAGTCTGACCAGTTTGTTAATAGAAGAACTAGCACCGCCCTCCCTGTTGCCGCCTGTGCCGATACACCACGTCCCCTCCTCGCTCTTCTACATCGGTGTCTTTTACCTCGAACTCAGTTACGTTCGACTTGCCTTACCAGCGACTCAAATGGCGACGGCAAAGACAGTTTATAGGGTCCTGCAACGTGGACGACCCGATAACGTCGTGGAGAGGAAGCACCCGAACGTCAACTGGCGAGTGGTGTGGAGGACAATTCACCACGTAACACTGGACACTGACGTCACGGCGATGTGGTATATCACTGTCAACGGTAAGCAGGTGACCAGATCAAGGCTACATGCGATCCACATGGTAGACTCACCCACGTGCACGAGCTGTGGCGTTCAAGACGACGATGAACACCGTCTTAGCTGTGGCGAATCTACGGCAGTGTGGCACTTAGTGAGGCAAATGTCAGCATACTTCCTTCGGGTAACGCCGAATCATATCGACCCCAAGACTATCTTATTCCCGGATGAAACGTATTACCCACGCACTAAAACTAATGCAATGACGTGGCTTCGTGGACATGCAGTGCATTATTTGTTTCAAGACGGCACTAAGGACACTTTAGACTTTTGGAACTATTTGCAGGAACGACATTGCAAGATCCTCCGTAACCCTAAGTATCGCCAATATTTTTCCAATTTTTTGTGGAGTGCGTTCCACGACCCTCCACGTAGCTGGAACATCACGGGTAAGAGAAGCTAAAATTACATACGATGATAGAACACTACACGGTACAACGTGGGATCTACTTTCATCATTACGAGAAGTCATACCTGGATGATACAGCAGATGGAGAGTTTCGTTGTGAACCCTCACACTCTGTAGCAGTATTGGCCCCATTTCCTCTTTTTGTCCCCGGTGCGAAAAGGTCTTCGCAGTTTCAGTTTTCCCATCCGGTGCAAGATGTAGCACTGGTTAATGGTGGTATGGATTCCACCCTTCAGTTTTGTTTCATGGTTTCCTTCGCCCTGCACTTTGCTCTCTTTCTTTATGCCTTTTTCTACAACTATTAGCATGGTTCTAGTTATGTGCGTCCCCAACTCGACGCAAAGAGTGCACTTACTAGTTTTCAGTTCCTTACCGTTAAAAAAAAAAAAAAAAATTAAAAAAAAAAGAAAAAAAAAAGTTGGTAGAGCACTTGCCCGCGAAAGGCAAAAAAAAAAAAAAAAAAAAAAAAAAAAAAAAAAAAAAAAAAAAAGGAGGATGTGAGCACAGGAGTGCCGTGGTCCCGTGGTTAGCGTGAGCAGCTGCCGAACGAGAGGTCCTTGGTTCAAGTCTTCCCTCGACTGAAAATTTTTTATTTTCAGACAATTATCAGAGTTCAGGCACTCACACATAATGAACTTCGCTCTCCAAAATTCCAGGACATGTTCAGATTTGCTTGGACATATGCAGGATTTGACGGTCTACACACGGAAAAATTTGAAAACGTTAAAAACATATGTTATGGCAGAGCACAGAGAAAAATGTGCGATTGTGAAACTGTTCCATTCATTTGTTGCAGTTTATGTGACTCACACTTATGTTTTCATCACTTTTTTGGAAGTGATTATCACATCCACAAGAAATCTAAATCGGGCAAGGTAGAAGAATCATTTTACACATTCGCCAAGTGTGCAAGTTAGGTGGGTCGACAACATATTCCTGTCATGTGGCGCACATGCCGTCACCAGTGTCGTGTAGAATATATCAGACGTGTTTTCCTGTGGAGGAATCGGTTGACCTATGACCTTGCGATCAAATGTTTTCGGTTCCCATTGGAGAGGCACGTCCTTTCGTCTACTAATCGCACGGTTTTGCGGTGCGGTCGCAACACACAGACACTGAACTTATTACAGTGATCAGAGACGTCAATGAACGAACGGACAAGTCATAACTTTACGAAAATAAAGTAAGTAAACTTTTCGCTCGAGGGAAGACTTGAACCAAGGACCTCTCGCTCCGCAGATGTTCACGCTAACCACAGGACCACGGCGCGCCTGTGCTGATATCATCCTTGATGTTGCCTATGTTGCCCATGGACTACTCAGTTAGTATATTTTGCTTATTTTTTCATAGTTCCACACAACTTCTTCCTGTTTTCTCGATTGATCTGTGTTCAGTTTTTCAAGGCCTATCCACTGTGCCAAATTATAACTAAATCTTAGGGGGGTGCGATGGGGAGGTTCCCTTGTTAGAACTAGGTAAACGTAACTAACCTAAGGACATCACACACATCCATGCCCGAGGCAGGATTCGAACCTGTGACCGTAGCGGTCGCGCGGTTCCAGACTGTAGCGCCTAGAACCGCTCGGCTACCGAGGCCGGCAATTACATCATGAATCGGACAATCAATGTCAGGGTGAGTATTCAACAGAGCTATGCCATTAAGTCGGTCCTCCTTCATTGTGGACCTCTGTGGTATCAACGTTCGATACAACACTTGTTAGGGGCTGTAGTTATCGACCGCGGTACGTATTAGTATCGTTGAGCCCGAGAATCGCGACCAGCGCCGCTCCGCGGCTTGTATCAAGTTTCTAGCGAGATCTCGTCCTCTCTTTCTCGGGACGTCAAGTAGTAAAGTAGCATAGCCTTCAGCTGATGGGAAGCAACCTCTAACAAGGAGCTCAGTAACGTATGGCCTGAGTGGGGCCTCAATAGCTGTCTATTTATAATTATATGTATGTAGCCAAGAAGAACCCTGTACAACCAGTTAAGTTTTATACCAGCGACTTCTAATTATTTTAGTCGTTGCAGATCCAGATCAGGCAGCGAACACCTTATCGACCTTACTGACAAACCTGCTGTGATTTATATGTTTCTATTTAGCATCGGCCACCAGTCAACATTGGCGACGATTCGTTCGTCGTCATAATAACAACCTCAGCTATGTCTTTGTACGCCGCATTGTTGAAAAAATCCTTCCTACTGTAGCAACAGATGCAGGTAGACTAGCAAATACACTCCTGGAAATGGAAAAAAGAACACATTGACACCGGTGTGTCAGACCCACCATACTTGCTCCGGACACTGCGAGAGGGCTGTACAAGCAATGATCACACGCACGGCACAGCGGACACACCAGGAACCGCGGTGTTCGCCGTCGAATGGCGCTAGCTGCGCAGCATTTGTGCACCGCCAAAGTCAGTGTCAGCCAGTTTGCCGTGGCTTACGGAGCTCCATCGCAGTCTTTAACACTGGTAGCATGCCGCGACAGCGTGGACGTGAACCGTATGTGCAGTTGACGGACTTTGAGCGAGGGCGTATAGTGGGCATGCGGGAGGCCGGGTGGACGTACCGCCGAATTGCTCAACACGTGGGGCGTGAGGTCTCCACAGTACATCGATGTTGTCGCCAGTGGTCGGCGGAAGGTGCACGTGCCCGTCGACCTGGGACCGGACCACAGCGACGCACGGATGCACGCCAAGACCGTAGGATCCTACGCAGTGCCGTAGGGGACCGCACCGCCACTTCCCAGCAAATTAGGGACACTGTTGCTCCTGGGGTATCGGCGAGGACCATTCGCAACCGTCTCCATGAAGCTGGGCTACGGTCCCGCACACCGTTAGGCCGTCTTCCGCTCACGCCCCAACATCGTGCAGCCCGCCTCCAGTGGTGTCGCGACAGGCGTGAATGGAGAGACGAATGGAGACGTGTCGTCTTCAGCGATGAGAGTCGCTTCTGCCTTGGTGCCAATGATGGTCGTATGCGTGTTTGGCGCCGTGCAGGTGAGCGCCACAATCAGGACTGCATACGACCGAGGCACACAGGGCCAACACCCGGCATCATGGTGTGGGGAGCGATCTCCTACACTGGCCGTACACCACTGGTGATCGTCGAGGGGACACTGAATAGTGCACGGTACATCCAAACCGTCATCGAACCCATCGTTCTACCATTCCTAGACCGGCAAGGGAACTTGCTGTTCCAACAGGACAATGCACGTCCGCATGTATCCCGTGCCACCCAACGTGCTCTAGAAGGTGTAAGTCAACTACCCTGGCCAGCAAGATCTCCTGATCTGTCCCCCATTGAGCATGTTTGGGACTGGATGAAGCGTCGTCTCACGCGGTCTGCACGTCCAGCACGAACGCTGGTCCAACTGAGGCGCCAGGTGGAAATGGCATGGCAAGCCGTTCCACAGGACTACATCCAGCATCTCTACGATCGTCTCCATGGGAGAATAGCAGCCTGCATTGCTGCGAAAGGTGGATATACACTGTACTAGTGCCGACATTGTGCATGCTCTGTTGCCTGTGTCTATGTGCCTGTGGTTCTGTCAGTGTGATCATGTGATGTATCTGACCCCAGGAATGTGTCAATAAAGTTTCCCCTTCCTGGGACAATGAATTCACGGTGTTCTTATTTCAATTTCCAGGAGTGTATATTGTACATCGTGTGCAAAACAGGATAATCAGATCTAGGAGAAACAGACAACGCTTGCATAACAGAATAACGTTCAATAAGGGCGTTCATGCTCGTTTGCTTGTATTGAAGAATCTCTTCCATTAGTCTCTTTTTAATCAAAAAGAGTGATTCTTCTTCAAAGAACGGGGCGGCGCGGGTGAAGATGCGGGACGCCCCGCAAGGAGGGAGCGCACGCCCCGTGCTCCCCCTATATGTATCCGCCACTGACTAGAATAGAATTGTGTACGGTGATGAGTCCTGCTTCGAACTGAGCCCTGATTGCCATCGAAGGCGTGTGTGGAGAGGTCTCGGAGAGCGGTGGGATACCAACCTGGAGTGTTGGTCTGGGGTGTCACTTCATTTCGTATCGGGACTCCTTTGGTTGTCATTCACGGCACCCTTACAGCAATGAGGTGCGTCGGCGACATACTAGGTCCAGTTTTGTTAGCCTTCATGGGAAGACATCCTGGGCTTAAATTTCAGCAAAATAATGCCCGCCCGCACACGGCGAGTTTGTACTGCTTGTCTTTGTGCTTGCCAAAACTGTCTTGACCAGCAAGGTCGCCGTATCTCTCCACAACTGAGAATGTTTGGAGCATTATGCACTGAGCACCCCAACCAGCTCGGGACTTTGATGCTGTAACGCACCAAGTCAACGGAATATGACATGATATCGCTCAGGCGAACATCCAACTACCCTGTCAATCAATATGCATAAGGGCCATAGGTGGACCAACGCGATTGTGATTTTTTCAAATGGTTCAAATGGCTCTGAGCACTACGGGACTTAACATCTGTGGTCATCAGTCCCCTAGAACTTAGAACTACTTAAACCTAACTAACCTAAGGACATCACACACATCCATGCCCGAGGCAGGATTCGAACCTGCGACCGTAGCAGTCTCGCGGTTCTGGACTGTGCGCCTAGAACCGCTAGACCACCGCAGCCGGCCTGATTTTTTCAACTTATGAAGTTCTTTCTCTCGAATAAATCATCTAATTTTTCTAAAATTGTAATCTTTTGCTTGTCTGTACATATCTGTATCGACTTCCGTCCCATTCGGATAATTCATTCGAGCTGCGTCGCTTTTTTTTGTCAGAGTGTTTTTTAGTTTTCAACAAACCAGGCACTGTGCTGCCGTAACATGAGCTCCACTACAAGCTTTCGTACCACCGGCTGTGGAGATGACAACAGAACCAGGTACAGCCAGGAATTATACCGTCGCTTGCGTGAGCGTCCCAGGCTAATGGATGCAGGCGGGCAGTAGTTAGGCCTGCTGCGTGATGCGATACGCGCCGCAGATCGCTTATCTGCCGCCTAATGCCTCGCTACTCACCTCCTCGTGACTGACGCCCGCTGAACATGAACGTCTGTCCCGGCTCATAACCTAGCGCTTCTTTCGGCGAAAATGACGAGTCGTTTTGTCACAACTGCACGGCAAGTGTTTCTTTCACGATACAAGAAGGAAAGAAGGAAGATTAGTGTTTGAAATCCCGTCGGCGATGAAGATACTAGGAACGGAGCACCGTCTGAAATACTAGAAGGACGGGGACGAACATCGACCCAGTCCTTAATAAATACATCTACCTCTACATCTACATCTACATCATTACTCTGCAACTAACATTTAAGTGCTTGGCAGAGGGTTCATCGAACCACAATCATACTACCTCTCTGCCATTCCACTCCCGAACAGCGGGCAGGAAAAAAGTACACCTAAACCTTTCTGTTCGAGCTCTGATTTCTCTTATTTTATTTTGATGATCATTCCTACCTATGTAGGTTGGGCTCAACAAAATAGTTTCGCATTCGGAAGAGAAAGTTGGTAACTGAAATTTCGTAAATAGATCTCGCCGCGACGAAAAACGTCTTTGCTTTAATGACTTCCATCCCAACTCGCGTATCATATCTGCCACACTCTCTCCCCTATTACGTGATAATACAAAAGCATCTGCCCTTTTTTGCACCCTTTCGATGTCCTCCGTCAATCCCACCTGGTAAGGATCCCACACCGCGCAGCAATATTCTAACAGAGGACAAACGAGTGTAGTGTAAGCTGTCTCTTTAGTGGACTTGTTGCATCTTCTAAGTGTCCTGCCAATGAAACGCAACCTTTGGCTCGCCTTCCCCACAATATTATCTATGTGGTCTTTCCAATTGAAGTTGTTCGTAATTTTAACACCCAGGTACTTAGTTGAATTGACAGCCTTGAGAATTGTACTATTTATCGAGTAATCGAATTCCAACGGATTTCTTTTGGAACTCATGTGGATCACCTCCCACTTTTCGTTATTTAGCGTCGACTGCCACCTGCCACACCATACAGCAATCTTTTCTAAATCGCTTTGCAACTGATACTGGTCTTCGGATGACCTTACTAGACGGTAAATTACAGCATCATCTGCGAACAACCTAAGAGAACTGCTCAGATTGTCACCCAGGTCATTTATGTATTTCAGGAACAGCAGAGGTCCCAGGACGCTTCCCTGGGGAACACCTGGTATCACTTCAGTTTTACTCGATGATTTGCCGTCTATTACTACGAACTGCGACCTTCCTGACAGGAAATCACGAATCCAGTCGCACAACTGAGACGATACCCCATAGACCCGCAGCTTGATTAGAAGTCGCTTGTGACGAACGGTGTCGAAAGCTTTCCGCTAATCTAGAAATACGGAATCAACTTGAGATCCCCTGTCGATAGCGGTCATTACTTCGTGCGAATAAAGAGCTAGCTGCGTTGCAAAAGAACGATGTTTTCTGAAACCATGCTGATTACGTATCAATAGATCGTTCCCTTCGAGGTAATTCACAATGTTTGAATACAGTATATGCTCCAAAACCCTACTGCAAACCGACGTCAATGATATAGGTCTGTAGTTCGATGGATTACTCCTACTACCCTTCTTAAACACTGGTCCGATCTGCGCAATTTTCCAATCTGCAGGTACAGATCTATCGGTGAGCGAGCGGTTCTATATGATTGGTAAGTAGGGAGCTATTGCATCAGCGTAATCTGAAAGGAACCTAATCGGTATACAATCTGGACCTGAAGACTTGCCCGTATCAAGCGATTTGAGTTGCTTCGCAACCCCTAAGGTATCTACTTCTAAGAAACTCATGCTAGCAGCTGTTCGTGTTTCAAATTCTGGAATATTCCATTCGTCTTCCCTGATGAAGGAATTTCGGAAAACTGCGTTCAATAACTCCGCTTTAGCGGCACAGTCATCGGTAACAGTACCATCGGCACTGCGCAGCGAAGATATTGATTGCGTCTTGCCGCTTGTGTACTTTACATACGACCAGAATTTCTTCGGATTTTCTACCAAATTTCGAGACAATGTTTCGTTGTGGAACCTATTAAAGGCATCTCGCATTGAAGTCCGTGCCAAATTTCGCACGTCTGTAAATTTTAGCCAATCTTCGGGATTTCGCGTTCTTCTGAACTTCACATGCTTTTTCCGTTGCCTCTGCAACAGCATTCGGACCTGTTTTGTGTACTATGGGGGACCAGTTCCATCTCTTACCAATTTATGAGATATGAATCTCTAAATTGCTGTTGCTACTATATCTTTGAATTTGAGCCACATCTCGTCTACATTTGCATAGTCAGTTCGGAAGGAATGGAGATTTTACGTGCTGAAATGTACCTCTTCAATCATACAATCTTCTCCTCCCCTCTTCATCTAAAGAAATCACGTTTCCATTTCTGAAAACGTATGATAAAATATCCAATGAGAAACCATACTTTACAAATATTGTTCTGAAATTCAAGTTCTTAAACATAATTTCTTGTAATCAAACAATAAAACCACAAGATTTAATGTAAACAATAGGCGCTACTGTCTGTCCCCGTAGCAGTGTCTCGTTGCGTCCTAGTTCTGCTTTACACGTGTCGGCTTAAGTCGGCAGTCTTCGTGAATACGGTGTATTTTCTTGCCCGCCGCAATGTTCAGACAATATTACTTTGTAGCTACTTGGTGACCGTGTGCCCAGTATTTACTAATATTTAGCTATGAATGACGATGAAGATATTCCCAGCCCATCGGGCTCAAGAACGATTTCTACATCCCGAAGAGTTAGGAAAAACGGAACACTATGTGACGTGAGACACGGAATTAAATATTTAGCAAATATCTTTTGTCTTCCCGTCATTGAGTTATTTTAGAGCTCGACTGATTTCCATCCGTATTCATTAATATAAAGAAGCAACACATTGGAACCACATTAGAGAACACGTACTTCCCTATCGTACGTCTTCACGAAACGTTAATCCGTGTACTATGTCAAATCTCCGGTGCCGACTTGTTCAACTGAGTTTAAAAAAATGCATGGGAGGTGCCAGAACTGCTTCCGACCGAAATGAAGCCTTGCATCGGCCATGTCTTCATCATAGGAACAATCCCCGCATTTTCCTTTAGCGATTTATGGAATTCCGAACGACCTAAAGCTCATAATCCTCAAGCCATTGTATGGTTGTTGGTTTATGACAGCTGACTGGACAACATTTGTTTAGTTTAGCTTTCTTGTGGATAATCGTCTTTTGGATGTTGCAGCACTTCATATTTCCGTGCTTGCTAATGAAATGGCGCCAAAATCATTGTGCTTGACTGACAAACCGTACAATTCGCGTGTGTAACAAGAAACAATTACGAAAGAAATAATTGTTAGAGGCGTGCAGTAATTAATGAAACACATTTTTTTCTCGGCCATTATCACTTTGAAAAAATGCAGAATTTGTTGTGGTGCATCGTGGAATATACCGCTTCGGCCCCTATGGTTTCATGAATTTCCGATAAATGGCGGCGCTATACGTAGACTTCAAAAAGGGCGTCTGCAACGGACGGGCGTTCCGAGCAGAGAGCTGTCATTGAGGCTGTTTTGGCGCAAAACCAGAGCACTGCAGATAGGCGCTTACAGAATGTCTAAGGAGACCTGCCGGCCGGTGTAGCCGAGCGGGTCTAGGCGCTTCAGTCTGGAACCGCGCGACCGCTACGGTCGCAGGTACGAATCCTGCCTCGGGCATGGATGTGTGTGATGTCCTTAGGTTAGTTAGGTTTAAGTAGTTCTAAGTTCTAGGGGACTGATGACCTCAGATGTTAAGTCCCATAGTGCTCAGAGCCATTTGAACCATTTTTAAGGAGACCTGGCAGTGTCTCTTATTCGAAGTGATCGACGGATCTGAATCGAATATCTCGCTGCGCAACAGGACGTCTCTGCTGGAAATGCTGACACTCGTCCGTTAGTTGGGATACGCAGAGTTTGTGCCAGTTGCATTCCTCTTTGTCTATGGTTCAAATGGCTCTGAGCACTATGGGACTTAACTTCTAAGGTCATCAGTCCCCTAGAACTTAGAACTACTTAACCCTAACTAACCTAAGGACATCACACACATCCATGCCCGAGGCAGGATTCGTACCTGCGACCGTAGCGGTCGCGCGGTTCCAGACTGTAGCGCCTAGAACCGCTCGGCCACACCGGCCGGCCCTCTTTGTCTAACAGAAGACCATAAATAGCAACGAAGAACCATGTGTGCAGAAATGCCTGAGCTTCCCGAGGCTGATCGCGCCAATTTTTTGTCGAACATCCACATAGGCGATGAAACTTGGGTTCATTAAATGGCTCTGAGCACTATGCAACTTAACTTCGAAGTCATCAGTCGCCTGGAACTTAGAACTACTTAAACCTAACTAACCTAAGGACATCACACACATACATGCCCGAGGCAGGATTCAAACCTGCGACTGCAGCGGTCGCTCGGCTCCAGACTGTAGCGCCTAGAACCGCTGGCCACTCCGGCCAGCTGGAAAATGGCAATCCATGGAGTGGCGCTGTACTACCACTCCTCCGAAGAAAAAGTTCAAAGCCAAAACCTCAGCCGGTAAAGCATGGCGAGGCCCTTCTTGGATTATGGTGCAATGGTCAACATTGAAGTGTACTGCCGCGCGGGATTAGCCCAGCGGTCTAAGCGCTGCAGTCATGGACTGTGCGGCTGGTCCCGGCGGAGGTTCGAGTCCTCCCTCGGGCATGGGTGTGTGTGTTTGTGCTTAGGATCATTTAGATTAAGTATCGTGTAAGCTTAGGGACTGATGAACTTAGCAGTTAAGTCCCATAAGATTTCACACACATTTGAACATTTTTTTGAAGTGTACTGTGGTCAGCAAACGGAAGAAACGAGTTTACAAAGATGCAAACAAAATTCTTCTTCTGCAGGACAAGGCAAGGCCTCACACAAGTTTGCGCGCGTGAGAGGACCTCACAAAACTTCGTTGGACTATTCTTACTCGTCTATCCCACAGCCTGGATTTCGCACCTTACAACTCCCATCTGTTTGGCCAAATGAAAGATGAACCCCAGTGGCAGCAGTACGTGGACGACGAGGAGAGCATTGATGCAACAAGATGGTGGCTCCAACCAGTAGAGTGGCACTATATGGGCATACTGGCCTTCACAGTAAGGAAGCGTAAGGCTGTTGTTTTAAAAAGAGAGTATGCTGAAAAATAGGGTTAGTTGATGGTGTTGACACAGCAAACAGCCACAAATTTGTTTTAAGTTCCTTTATTCAAAAGGTACCGTTACCGACTTCGAATCATTACAATTCATCGTCAGAGAGCTTTCATGCTTTCATTAGAACATGTGGTGCCTTTTTTTACTGATTAGTTGCCCTAAAATATAAGTAATACTTAATTATAAGCTCGTCACACAGATGGTTGCGTTACAGATTTGAATTGGGATGTGACTCGCGTGAAATGTCGGTTTGGAGTACTTGTTTTCATAGTTTCCATCAAGCAGACGGCGTTCGTAGTTTTTGCCACATTCCCATCATTGCACAGATAAACTTGTATAACTGAGCGCTTCAGATTTGTCACTGAATATGTTTCCAACATATCCCCCCATTGCACACGTAAATTTGTATCACTGAGCACTTCATATTAGTCACAGAACAGACTTCTAACATGCGCCGCATGTTTTGATAGATACAAAGTGCTTACAAACATATGTGTCAAAGATGCTATGATGTATCGTAACATTATAAAGATGCTCCGTGTCTGGAAGAAGATCATATATTTACTTATGTAACTGAAACGCCTTTTACACCAGTACAGAGAGACAAAGCATGAAAGCCGTCTGACGATGTATTGTAATGATTCTAAAACGGCAACGGTACCTTTTGAATAAAGAAACTTAAAATAAATTTATGGCTGGTTGCTGTCTCAACACCATCAACACTTGTCTTCAAATAGCAGCCACGGTCTCTAACCATGTCATCATATGACAAAATTGCAAAATAGGGTTTTATAGCCAAAAGAGTGGTAAATAGTATGATGTATTGGAATACCGAATAAAATCAACCTCCTTTCAGAAATAGAATGTGTTGCATTACTTATTGACCGCCCCCTTGTATTTTAAAACGAGACATGCAGTTGAATAAGAGCATCAAAAGAAGCCATGACTAGCATGTATGTCAGAATTAAAGCTGCCATCATGAAGACGTAATAGTGTCATGTGAGAAAGAAAGTAAACAAAAAACCCCGCTAAAAATAGCACATAATGTGCTGAAACGTGGTATCTTGCAGAACGCGGTTTCCTAGATTGTTTTCTCTACAACATATGGGACGTGTCAGTAGGTATGGAAATAAAATACCTGAATACACATTGGCTAATTACAAAACTGGATTTTCACTTTAATCTTAATCCCACGGCTACTTCTCGTTAGCCTCATGCCTATGAACTGTGAAAGTGAGCTGGTATCCCCGCTGGTGTTGCAAAAGCTTCGTGTAAGGTGGATTCAGTGGGTTTGAAGATGGTTGCAGCATCGTATTCTTATTACTTAATCCGAAATATTATGCAGCCAGTTCATTCGCTCTCTCTTTCAATGGAGCTCCTTCTACGATTTTCTTGTAATTTGTACATATATTTGAGTCTTTGTGATTACTGGAACTTAAAAGGTACGTGCAGGTGTCTTTCAGATGCCAAGTGGCTTGTATATAATGTTCAATTGACCTGGAACCAATTACATAATCTAGTTGCACATGCTTCTCTTCATTTCCGGCTTCCTGCATCATTTAGTGAATATTTATGTACACATTGGAGTGTGCCTTGTCTACAACCAATTTGTGCTCAAGCGTTGCAGGGTACTATCTTTGTCTAACTGACTAACGGCTGCACGTGCAAAGTTCAAAGAGCACTTGAGATCTCAAATTGTTTCCCGTGTTTATAACAATACATAACCCATTCTTCTGCTTGACGGTTTCAAGTGCTGTGAAGGCGGGTCTTGTGGGTGGCCGCTGAGCGTGAAGGTGCAGTGGCTGACGTTATGAAACGTATTTGTTCATGCTCAAAAAACTAATTTACCTAGGCGCCGACGTGGCTAGTTTTACTTGATAAATCATATCTATTCAGATATTTCGAACTGCACATCATTCGTATGACTTTAAGACGTATCAGCAGCAGTTACTCGCTTTTCAAATTTGTCTACTGAAATTGCGGAAATGGGTCCACATCCCCGCTTCACAGTGGTAGAGTACAAGTTGATCACTGTTGCACTTCATTAATTTCACATTCACTGAAGTTCAATTACTGATACTAGACATGCCATAGTTTCATTAAATCAGGGCTTAATGATCCTACCTACGCTAGTAGTTCATTTACTAAAAGAGTAGTCACCTTACAAGTTGGTGGACAAGTTCAAGTTTATATTCATTTACAGTCCAATTAAATTTTTTTTGTTACAAAAATAACGTTTTAAAACAATTACAGTTTGATGACCGATACAACTCTCCAAAAACTTAAACGACCAAAACGCAAAGGGTTGAAAAAAATATTTAAGAAATCAAGGAACGAATATTCTTATGACATGGAGATTTATAATTCTATTAAATAACTATCAAAGTATCGTTATGTGAAGAATGATCCAGTACAACATTCAGAAAACATAATTTCGAAAAAGATTACGTGCCGACACTACTCGACCCTTCCGTATGTGAAACAGCAGTGGCGTAAGAAGCAGTATTCGACGATGAAATGATTGGACACTTATCACTAACTCAGTGCTCTGTTCGCAGTATGGTATATAACGCTTTGCAATAGCCGGCCTACGAAAAGTGTATCAGCGTTCATATGCGTTGAAAATCTCATAGGTTTGTTGATTTGCATGGAAAAACAGTGAGGACAACAGATATCATACTGCTGCTGTTTGCGAGTGCCTTTGAGCAGTCTACGTCGTTCACAATAATAGCCACATAGACAAAGCATTCTAGTTTGTCAAAAATAGTAGTTACATAGACAAAACAATCTAGGTTGTCCACAATAGTATTTTCACAGACAAAATAATCTAGTTGTTCACAATAAGAGTCTCAGAGACAAAGGAATCTAGGTTTGTCTCTAGAGACAAAGGAATCTCCTGGGGAGTCGTCGTGCCGAATTCCTGACACTTACTAATCTGGCACCAGCGTATGTGATGAGACGGTCAAAGTTGCTAACATAGTCAAGAAAAACGTCGTTCTTCGTACTAATAAGTGCTCTTATAAGGCTCTGAAGAAATAACTTGGGGTTTTATATCGGACTTTACCGCACATCATCAAACGATGACAAGTGAATGCACACCCGCGAGGAACCTCCGCAACATTTCAATAAACTCAGGAAGAGTAATTTGAATGTTGGGAAGAGGTAATGAAAGAATAACAATGTTTTAAGTTAACTATGTTTGCTGGAACGTGATTGCAAGAGGAGCAAATGTCAGCAAAAATGACACTGGCGTAAAATTAAAGAATAACTTGACGATAAAGGTCACAACGGTAAAAATGGGAGAAAGGGATGTAAATATTGAAATTAACTTTCAGCATGGTCAAAGGCAGAAAACAACACGTGATAGCCCGCCGAAAAAAAAAAATAAAAACCAAGAATAACCGGATCGCAGTGCTATTAATTGATAATGACCTATAACGAATAAAAGAAAACCTCTAACACAGTAGTCAGAAAACAGTACACGTACACGACTCGAATGGAAAAAAATCGGATCGACATTAATAACTGGAAATTATAGTTATGTAGATGTAATTTTTTACGGTATTTTATTGTGTCCATAAAACTGTAATTTTCAGTATCACGACGCATTTATAGCTCTGTTACGTAATTTTAGACAGCTGGGTTGTCCAGAATAGTGGTCTCATGGAGAGGCGTCGTGTTGAAGTTCTGATACTGACTAATCCGGCACCGGCGAGGTGGTCAAAGTTATTAAGATAGTGAAGGAAGGCGTCGTTCTTCGTACGTTTATGTGCTCTAATAAGGCACTGAGTTCTTGTTTTGTTATTGTAGACGGCGACAAATTATTGTATACCACACAAAAAGAGAAAACTTATTACTGATGAACAATCGTGCATCTATAATCTGTAATGGGCTGAGCATTTGTCGAGAATCGGGTTCCTCCTCCTCCTCCTCATCATCATCATTTAAGAGTTCAGTCTAGAGCATAGTCCCCCTTATAAAATTCCTCTATGATCGCCTATTCAGTTCTAACATTGGTGCCTCTTCTGATGTTAAGCCTATTACTTCAAAATCATTCTTAACCGAATCCAGTTACCTTCTCCTTGGTCTACCCCGACTTCTCCTACCCTCTACTGCTGAACCCGTGAGTCTCTTGGGTAACCTTGCTTCTCCCATGCGTGTAACATGACCCCACCATCTAAGCCTGTTCGCTCTGACTGCTACATCTATAGAGTTCATTCCCAGTTTTTCTTTGATTTCCTCATTGTGGACACCCTCCTGCCATTGTTCCCATCTACTGGTACCTGCAATCATCCTAGCTACTTTCATAATCGTAACCTCAACTTTATTGATAAAGTAAGCTGAATCCACCCAGCTTTCGCTCCCATACAAAAAAGTTGGTCGAAAGATTGAACGGTGCACAGATAACTTAGTCTTGGTACTGACTTCCTTCTTGCAGAAGAGAGTAGATCGTAGCTGAGCGCTCGCTGCATTAGCTTTGCTACACCTCGCTTCCAGTTCTTTTACTATGTTGCCATCCTGTGAGAATATGCATCCTAAGTACTAGAAACTGTCCACCTGTTCTAACTTTGTTCCTCCTATTTGGCACTCAATTCGTTTATATCTCTTTCCCGCTGACATTACTTTCGTTTTGGAGATGCTAATCTTCATACCATAGTCCTTACATTTCTGATCTAGCTCTGAAATATTACTTTGCAAACTTTCAATCGAATCTGCCATCACAACTAAGTCATCCGCATATGCGAGACTGCTTAATTTCACCCAGCCAGTCTATTGTTTTCAACATATGATCGATAAATAATATGAACAACAGTGGAGACAGGTTGCAGCCTTGTCTTACCCCTGAAACTACTCTGAACCACGAACTCAATTTACCGTCAACTCTAACTGCTGCCTGACTATATATGTAAAGACCTTTAATTGCTTTCAAAAGTTTGCCTCCTATTCCATAATCTCGTAGAACAGACAATAACTTCCTCCTAGGAACCCGGTCATATGCCTTTTCTACATCTATAAAGGTTAGATACAATTCCCTGTTCCACTCGTAACACTTCTCCATTATTTGGCGTAAACTAAAGATCTGGTCCTGACAACCGCTAAGAGGCCTACACCCACACTGATTTTCATCCAATTTGTCTTTAACTAATACTCACACTTTCCTTTCAACGGTATCTGAGAAGATTTTACCCACAACGCTGATTAAAGAGATATCTCTGTAGTTACAATCTTTTCTGTTTCCATGTTTAAAGATTGGTGTGATTACTGCTTGCGTCCAGTCTGATGGAACCTGTCCCGACTCCCACGCCATTTCAATAATCCTGTGTAGCCATTTAAGACCTGACATTCCACTGTATTTGATGAGTTCCGACTTGATTTCATCCACTCCAGCGGCTTTATTGCACTGCAATCTATTGACCATCTTATCCAATTCCTCAAATTGATCCTATTTCCATCATCATTCCTATCCCATTGTACATCGAAATCTGAAACATTACTGATCGTATTTTCACCTAAATTGAGCAACTCTTCAAAATATTCACTCCATCTGCCCAAGGCATCAACAGGATTCACCAGCAGTTTTCCTGACCTGTCCAAAATACTTGTCATTTCCTTCTTACCTCCCTTTCGAAGAGTGCTAATTACACTCCAGAATGGTTTTCCAGCAGCGCGACCCAAAGTCTCCAACCCGTTTCCAAAGTCTTACCAAGATTTCTTCTTGGATGCTGCAATTATCTGTTTGGCTTTGTTTCTTTCTTCAACATTACTTTCTCTGTCTACCTGAGTTCTAGTAGCCATTTTTGATACGCCTCCTTTTTACTTTTACAGGCTGCCTTGTCTGTGTCACTCCATCAAGCTGTTTGCTTCATCCTACCTTTACACACTACTGTTACAAGACATTCTTTAGCCACTTCTAGTACTGTGTCCCTGTACCTTGTCCATTCCTTTTCCAATGACTGTAATTGACTACATTCAACTAACTGGTACCTTTCTGAGATCACTGTTATTGTGCCTGATTTCCTTATCCTGAAGTTTCTCCACTCTTATCCTCCTACATATGGACCTGACCTCCTGCACTTTCGGCCTCACAATACCAATTTCACAGCAGATTAAATAGTGATCAGTGTCATCAAAGAATCTCCTGAATACACGTGTGTCCCTCACAGCCTTCCTGAATTCCTGATCTGTTATTATATAGTCAATGACAGATCTGGTTCCCCTGCCTTCCCAAGTGTACCGCTGAATGTTCTTATGTTTAAAAAAGGAGTTTGTGATTACTAAGCCCATACCGTTACAGAAATCCAAGAGTTGTTTCCCGTTCCTGTTGGCCTCCATATCCTCTCCAAATTTAACCATAACCTTTTCATACCATTCCGTTCGATTTCCAATCCTGGCATTAAAATCACCCAAGAGCAGAACACTGTCCTTGTCCTTTAACAACTACATTACTGAGTGCGTCATAAAAACTATCCATCTTATCTTGATCTGTCCCTTCACAATGCGAATATCCTGACACAATCCTAATTTTCTTGCTAGACACTGTCAAATCTATCCACATCGGTCGTTCGTTTACATACCTTATTGCAACTACGCTGGGTTCCATTTATTCCTGATGTAAAGCACTACACCCCATTGTGCTATTCCTGCTTTGACTCCTGACAGGTAGACCTTGTATTCTCCCACTTCCTCTTCTTTCTGACTCCTTACCCGAATGTCACTAACAGCTAAAACGTCCTACCCCATCTTACTTGCAGCCTCTGCCAGCTCTACCTTCTTCCCAGAGTAGCCCCAATTGATATCAATAGCTCCCCATCTCGTTACCATTCGTTTGCCGAGTCGTATCTTAGGAGTCCCTGGATTGTCAATTAGAGGTGGGACTCCGTCACCTCCAAAGGTCCGAGGCATTTTGCTCTGATTGTTGCCAGCATCATATTTAAAGCACCAGGGAAGCAGGTTGCTAGCCTTACTTGCCGCGGGTCCCATTGAGTTTTACCCCTAACGGTTGAGGGACTAACCGGTGGATTTGGTAGTCTATGCCGCCTGAGCACAAAGGTGACCACGACTCAGAATATGACTCAGAATATGTCCGAGATGCCAAGCCTTATCCCAAAGTAACTGGTATCCCAACTGTCAGGACCACTTACTTGGCCACTCATACGTTGCCCGTGATCCATGAACTAGGACATGACAACAGGAACCCACACCATGAACCACGATGGAGTTTCTGCTAAAATGAAAATTCAATCCTGCGAATATAAATCGCTGATGATGGCTGAAGCACATTGTAGAAATAATTGCAGTGACAACTGAATATTTATGAAAATTCGGACTGTATTGTGACTGAGTGATGAATTACGGTAACAGTATTCGTAGTTTACATCGCCAGTGCTGCAAGGAATAAATAACAAATGTTTCGAGAATCCTGCATCTACAGAAAGCTTACGGCAAGATGTCGGAGTGGGTGCCGGTATGGGTGTGAACTACTTAAACCTACTACTTAGAACTACTTAAACCTAACTAGAACTACTTAAACCTAACTAACGTAAGGACATCACACACACCAATTCCCGAGACAAGATTCGAACCTGTGACCGTAGCGGTCGCGCGGTTCCAGACTGTAGCGCCTAGAACCGCTCGGCCACAACCCCCGGCAGCTAAGTACTGACAAAGTTATTTGTTTATTGCTATACGGTTAAATTTAATAGTTTTCAGCGGTGTTTCGTGCTGTTTGTGGCGAAATAACAATTTAATAAACTTTTGGAAACGTTCGCTAGTTGCGTTTTTTTTACAGTTTTCTGTGCATTGAAGTGGTTTTGTAAATCTCGTGCTTTTTGTTTTCAGCTGACGTTTTTTTATTGTTTCTAGTGAAATATTTCAGTAAATTTTTCATTTAGTTTTTTAACTTCGTTGATTGTTCCAGTGGCCGCTTGAATTTTTGGTTTTAGCTAGTAATTTAGTGACGTTTTGTTGGTATTGGTGTTAGCTGTGGTGTAGCAGTATTAATCTACGTACTTGCTTTCTTAGTAGACAGAGAATTTCGAGACCGCTATTGTTAGTTCTATAAATAATTCTATTGGTATAACTGAACTTAGGTAACGTAGAAGTAAGACGTATAGTTTTTTTCAGTAACTGTAAAATTTTACCATGAGTGAGAAGTGTGGGCTCTGTCGTAGGTTCGTGAGTAGTGGATTACGGTGTGGGATTTGTTTATTTTCATTGTGGGGGGGGGGGATACAGTGGGGAAGCCAGTGGTCATTCTGGCGAGATCCTCTCCTGGGAATGCAGAATCTGTAGTAGAAATAGGTTGATAGAGTAGCAGGAGCTTAAGATCTGTGCCCTTCAGGTGCAGTTACAACGAGCAAAGGAGGAACTAGATAGGTTGAGGAGGGTGAAGGGTGGTCGGGAATGGGAACTGGCAGTTGGCGAGATGGCAGCTTTGAGGAGGAGGTACTCAGGCAGTTATACTTTGCGTATATGCAACAGTTTTGACCGATTGTCAGAGTTAAGTGGAGAAGAGCCTCTTGTAGCTGTAGATGTAGGAAACATGCAGCAGTCCTCAGAAGTTTGGAGTCCTAGGTTAGTTGCAATGTCAAACAGACAGAAGAAGGTTTTGCTGCTAGGTGGTTCAAACAGTAGAGATGTGAACCAGCAGTTGCAGGAAGTATTGGGAGTGACTACCAGGTAACTGGAAATTTGTGGTAAGGTCTGGTGGGACCGAGCTGCTGATGTCATCGGTCCCTAAGCTTACACACTACTTAATCTAAGTTAAACTAAATCACGCTAAGGGATGACACGCACACCCATGCCCTCGAGGGAGGACTCGCGACTTCCGATGGGGGGGGGGAGGGGGGGGGGAAGTACTAGGTCACCAACATTGTGGAGCCTAGTGCAGGGTTGGCTCAGGTGACTGACAGCATAGGGGAGGAGGAACTGTTTCAGCGTCATGATCGGGCTCATCTTAATGTGGCTGTTAGGCGCATTAACGTGGGGCTGGAAGGGGTGCTGATGGCAGAGGGCGTGGGTCACATTTCAGCGGTGCCAGTTGGGTCTATCAGCAGATCAGATTTCACTAGGCATGGTATGTTGGAGCACCACTTAAATAATTTGTCAATTCTGAGGCTTCCTTTAGCAGGATACAGATTACCTGGTTGTTTTGCAAGGAGTTCCTTGTGGGGTGGGGGTGGGGGGTGGGGGGTGGCAATCACGTAAAAAACAGCATTCCATTTGAGTCCATAGACCTAACACGCACTGCACTGAACAGATATGTGAATGTTGTGCGGGGCAGTTGAATTTAAGGAAACTAAACCTTACAATTGTTGTTGTTTACAGGTCCCCTAACTCTGACTTCAGAGCATTTCTGTTCAAGCTAGAGAGAGCTCTTGATTCACTTTGTACGAAGTACTAGAAATTAGTTACATGACGCGACTTCAATATAAACTTAGTATACGATGGTGCAAGAAAACGGATGTTGGTAGATCTTCCAAATTCATATGATCTGATGCAGACTGTTTTTCCAAACAAGGGTGCAGGGGAACAGTAGCACAGCCATAGACAATATTTTTATTCATTCTTCATTACTAGATGGGCATTCTGTTAGTATAAGCATGAATGGCTTTTCAGACCATGATGCTTTTGTACTCGAACAAATGTCACATATAATTAGAAACTACACTCCCGGAAATTGAAATAAGAACACCGTGAATTCATTGTCCCAGGAAGGGGAAACTTTATTGACACATTCCTGGGGTCAGATAAATCACATGATCACACTGACAGAACCACAGGCACATAGACACAGGCAACAGAGCATGCACAATGTCGGCACTAGTACAGTGTATATCCACCTTTCGCAGCAATGCAGGCTGCTATTCTCCCATGGAGACGATCGTAGAGATGCTGGATGTAGTCCTGTGGAACGGCTTGCCATGCCATTTCCACCTGGCGCCTCAGTTGGACCAGCGTTCGTGCTGGACGTGCAGACCGCGTGAGACGACGCTTCATCCAGTCCCAAACATGCTCAATGGGGGACAGATCCGGAGATCTTGCTGGCCAGGGTAGTTGACGTACACCTTCTAGAGCACGTTGGGTGGCACGGGATACATGCGGACGTGCATTGTCCTGTTGGAACAGCAAGTTCCCTTGCCGGTCTAGGAATGGTAGAACGATGGGTTCGATGACGGTTTGGATGTACCGTGCACTATACAGTGTCCCGCCGACGATCACCAGTGGTGTACGGCCAGTGTAGGAGATCGCTCCCCACACCATGATGCCGGGTGTTGGCCCTGTGTGCCTCGGTCGTATGCAGTCCTGATTGTGGCGCTCACCTGCACGGCGCCAAACACGCATACGACCATCATTGGCACCAAGGCAGAAGCGACTCTCATCGCTGAAGACGACACGTCTCCATTCGTCCCTCCATTCACGCCTGTCGCGACAACACTGGAGGCGGGCTGCACGATGTTGGGGCGTGAGCGGAAGACGGCCTAACGGTGTGCGGGACCGTAGCCCAGCTTCATGGAGACGGTTGCGAATGGTCCTCGCCGATACCCCAGGAGCAACAGTGTCCCTAATTTGCTGGGAAGTGGCGGTGCGGTCCCCTACGGCACTGCGTAGGATCCTACGGTCTTGGCGTGCATCCGTGCGTCGCTGCGGTCCGGTCCCAGGTCGACGGGCACGTGCACCTTCCGCCGACCACTGGCGACAACATCGATGTACTGTGGAGACCTCACGCCCCACGTGTTGAGCAATTCGGCGGTACGTCCACCCGGCCTCCCGCATGCCCACTATACGCCCTCGCTCAAAGTCCGTCAGCTGCACATACGGTTCACGTCCACGCTGTAGCGGCATGCTACCAGTGTTAAAGACTGCGATGGAGCTCCGTATGCCACGGCAAACTGGCTGACACTGACGGCGGCGGTGCACAAATGCTGCGCAGCTAACGCCATTCGACGTCCAACACCGCGTTTCCTGGTGTGTCCGCTGTGCCGTGCGTGTGATCATTGCTTGTACAGCCCTCTCGCAGTGTCCGGAGCAAGTATGGTGGGTCTGACACACCGGTGTCAATGTGTTCTTTTTTCCATTTCCAGGAGTGTATGTAGGAAAGTTAATCCAACAGCAATAGGGAGTTTTTTAAACCTTGTCAAGGAACAAGAGTGGCAGGATGTTCAGAGTGACAGTAACATAGATGATAAATATAATGCTTTCATTAATACGTTTCTCATGCTCTTTGAGAGTTGCTTTCCATTAGAACGTTCTAAACTGGGTACTAGCAGTAATAGGCAGCCCAGTTGGCTAAGTAGTTGGATAAGGATATCATGTAAAACAAAGTGGGAATTATTCAAAATGTTAGAAATAGTCACTATCAAGCTGCAGTAGACCATTACTAACAGTATTGGAAGGTGATTAAAAATGTTATTAGGAAGGCAAAGAGTATGCAGTATGCAAATAGAATAGCTAACTCACAAGATAAAATTGAAACCAAATGGTCAGTTGTGAAGGAAGTGTCTGGTCAGCAGCACAAGGTCGACGATATAAAGCCAGTTCGCAATAAAAATATTTCTGTTGCTGATAAATCAGCAACAGAGCATTGCTGGTGAATTAAATAAAAATTTAGCTTCCACAGGGAATCATATAAATCTCTCGATAAATGCCTTTCCGAGACTGATGTCTGAATTACTCCTCTGTGATACAGACAAGGGAGAGATTGAGTCAATAATTAAATCACTGAAGACTAAGGAGTCTCGTGGTTATGATGGAGTGCCTAGCAGAGTATTAAAGTACTGTGCTGCACAAGTTAGCCCTGTATTTAGACATATTTGTAATTTTTCCTTTAGGAATGGTCAGTTTTCTGAACGATTAAAGTACTCAGTAGTAAAGCCGCTTTATAAAAAGGGAGAAAGGGATAATGTAGACAATTATAGGCTTATTTCTATGCCATCAGTGTTTGCTAAAGTTATTGAAAAGGCTGTGTATGTAAGGATACAAATGGTTCAAATGGCTCTGAGCACTATGGGACTTAAAATCTATGGTCCTCAGTCCCCTAGAACTTAGAACGACTTAAACCTAACTAACCTAAGGACAGCACACAACACCCAGTCATCACGAGGCAGAGAAAATCCCTGACCCCGCCGGAAATCGAACCCGGGAACCCGGGCGTAGGAAGCGAGAACGCTACCGCACGACCATGTAAGGATAATTGATCATTTTATAGCACACGTTTTGCTGTCAAATGTACAGTTCGGCTCTGGAAGGCGCTTAACAACTGAAACTGCTATATTCTCTTTTCTCTGTGAGGTACTGAATAGGTTAAACAAAAGATTTCGAACGCTAGGCGTATTTATTGATTTAACTAAGGCGTTTGATTGTTTTGCTCACAAAATATTGCTCCAGAAGTAGGACCATTACGGAATATGAGGAGCAGCTCACAATTGGTTCACCTCTTACTTTAGCAACAGACAGCAAGAGGTCATTATTCAAAATGTTGGGAATGGCTGTGATGTGGGGTCTGAGTGGGGTATGGTCAAATGAAGGGTGCCCCAGGGATCAGTGTTAGGGCCACTCCTGTTCCTTATTTATATAAATGATATGCCCTCTAATATTATGGTACTTAAAATATTTCTGATTGCTGATGACACTAGCTTGGTAGTAAAGTATGTTGTGTGCAACATTGGCTCGGTTTCAAATAGTGCAGTTCATGACCTAAATTCATGGCTTGTAGAAAATAAACCAACGCTAAATCACAGTAAGACTCAGTTTTTACAGTTCCTAACACACAATTCAACAAACCTGACGTTTTAATTTCACAGAATGGGCATATTATTAGTGAAACTGAACAGTTCAAATTTCTAGGTGTTCAGATAGATCGTAAATTGTCATGGAAAGTCCACGTTCAGGATCTTGTTCAAACACTTAATGCTGACATTTTTACTATTCGAACGGTATCTGAAGTGAGTGATCGTTCAACAGGAAAATTAGTCTACTTTTCTTATTCTCATTCGCTTACGTCGTATGGTATTATACTCTGGAGTAACTCTTCCCGTTCTAAATGTATATTTTTGGCTCAGAAACGGGCGGTTCGGGCAATAAGTGACAAGTGGCGTAGGTCCACGAACCTCTTGTCGGCCCCTGTTCACGAGTCTATTTATTGTGACATTGGTCTTTCAATATACATATTCCTTACTGTCATTTCTTGTTAACAATATTAGGTTATTCCTAACAATAAGCAGCTTTCACTGAGTTAATACTCGGCAGGAATCAAACCTGCATTTGGATCGGACTTCTTTAACTCTTGTGCAAAAAGGTGTGCAGTATGCAGCTGCATCCATTTTCAATAAGCTTCCACTCAAATTCAAAAATCTTAGCAGTAATCCACGCGCTTTCAAATCGAAACTGAAGAGTTTCCTCGTGGGTCACTCCTTCTATTCTGTCGAGGAGTCCCTTGAAAAAGTAAGCTGAGTCTTGTTGTATTGTTGATTGCGTTTACTTAAATTTATAGATTGACTTTTTTCGGGTTCATAAATATTTTATTTTTATTTGTTATTACTTTTATGTTACAATTTCATGTGCTAACACGTTCCATGACCTTGGAGATTTGTCCTTCAACTTGGCCCTACAGAACTTGACATGTAAATAAAACAAAATAAAATATCAGATACAAACATCGTTAAGGTTACTCATTCAACCACATATCCTTAGGTATATAAAAACATACAGTGCCATTAGGATTTATGTCAGCCTATTCACAACAACTTAAGGTACACAAATTACTGAATTACATTTGTTTATTCTATTTATGGTTGAAATTTTAGTGTATACGGGTACACATAAGAGATACTACACCACATCTTCAAAACTCGCATTCCTCAAACGAAAGTGGTGAAGCAGGAAAGATGAGTTACGGAGAGGTGTCCATATATTATACGCAAACAGATGTTACATTTCATAACTAATACTCTTTCTTTGACAAGAAAAGGAATGTTCTCTTACCTCGATAAAACGCAATTCGTGTTACAGATGCTGTTGTCAGATACAGCGTGTGGCAGGAAAACGGGCTGTTTTAGTTAGTTTCTAAACGTGGAATGGTATTATTTGTAACGCAGAATGTTTGTCATATGTTTCAGGTAGGTACGCCATTTGCTGAGATGGAGTGCTTAAGCGGACCTGAACGTGCTGTCGTTGTGAAGGCCTTTTACACAAAAGGTGACTGTGTTGCTCCTGCTAGACAGGCAAAAACACTGTCGTCATTGCAGCCTTAGACGGAATGAATCTGTACCACTGGCACATGCAATCAAGTTATGGGTGAAAAACTTCGATGAAACAGAAAAAGGACTTAAGCTGAAAGCGCCAGGAAGGCCACGACGTTATCGCTCACAGGAACGAATTGACGAGCTTCAAATAGTTTGTAACAAACACTCCAAAGAGTTCTGGGAGACAAATTGGGGCAATAGTGGGAACTGTACAATCGTAATGTGCACAGAATTTTACGGAATGATTTAAAGTTGCAACCGCAGAAGATACAGGTTGTGCAACGGTTAAACGAAAGTCATTATGAACAGCAAGCGACTCTTGGCTGGTTTGGGATAGGCGACCAAACAGCGAGGTCATCGGTAGCATAGGATGAGGGAAGGATGGGGAGGAAAATCGGCCGTTCCCTTTCAAAGGAATCATTCCAGTATTTGCCTGAAGCGATTTAGAGAAATCACGGAAAACCTAAATGAGGATGGCCGAAAGCGGGTTTGAAACGTTGGTCTCCCGAATGCAAGTCCAGCTCGGTGAACATCAGTGCCGATGCATGTATTACACACGTAAAAGCATAAAACTGCCGTAATGATGCGAGGATATCTTCACGAACTCATTAACGCCCTTTACACGGCTGGAGAAACACAATGTGGTGCGGTGTCTCTTCAGTGGGCATAATCGGCCCTTTATTTTTTAGGATGAAAATGGACGAGCAACCGCAGTCATGTTTTAGTGGTATCCTGCCACAGATGACACATTCCTCGCACCTGAACTTGAACAGTTTCCTGCAAATGAGTATCGGTTTGAGCAAGATGGCGCCACGTCACATTTTGTTCAAATTTCAGTGGCAGCAATGCGCTGAGTGTGTGGTAACCTCATCAGTTCAAGGAATGGGGATATACTGTGGCTTCCCAGATCTACCAAATTATCGCTCTGTGACTACTTCCCTTGTGAATCTCTAAAACATATGGTGTGTGATATACGGAACTGAAAGACACCTTGTTGCAGAAATCAGAAATATTCCTGCACAGCTGCTTGAACGTGCTGTGAACGATTTATATGGCAGACTGTCCGAGTGTCAAAGTATCAATGGTGGCCACACACAAGACATGTTAAATGGCAGCACGTAAGAGCTTGGTTGTTGTGATTTAAAATGTTTTATAACAAACTCCTCGGGATTTTTCGCTATATCCAAATTGTCCAGTTTTTCTGCCACACCCTGTATTACAACTTCTTTAATATACCAATCGTACCAAAAATATTGCATTGATTAAGATAATTTGGATGATAAGAAGATGAAGGAAAGATATACGGGTAATCTATTGACTACAATATTAACATTAATTACGAAATAAACAGTGGGTCCGCTGGTGTTCTCAGTGATGAAACATATTCTGGTGAGGAGAAAATAAAACTGCGTATTTGCATTAGGTGAACGTGATCTCTAAAGAGAAATTAATATGCAAACTAGCGTTCCGCGCTATCTTTGCGAGCGTAGCACGAATTATCTATGGCCGGACGAGTTGTTGTACCCTGCGGTGACAGAAGTCATGGGATGTCGATATGGTCATATAATTTTGCAAATGGCGGTAGCATCGCGTACACAAAGTATAAGGGGATAGTGCACTGGCGAAGCTGTCATTTGTTTTCAGGTGATTCATGTGATAAGGTTTCCGACTGGATTATGGGCGCACGACGGGAATTAAAAGACTTTGAACGCAGAAAAGTAGCTGGAGTTAGACGCATGGGGCAATCCATTTCGGAAATCGTTAGGGAACTCAATAAGCCGAGATCCAAAGCGTCAAGAATGTACCGAGAATACCTAATTTCAGGCATTATATGTCTCCATGGACGATGCTATGGCCGGGGACCTTGAATTAACGGCCGAGAGGAGCGGCGTTTGCGTAGGGTTTTTAGTGCTATCAGACAAGCAACTGAGTGTGGGACGTACGACGAGCTTATAAATTAGGAAAGTGCGGCAAAATTTGGCATTAATGGGATATGGCTGCAGGCGACCGACGCTAGCGCCTTTCCTAACAGCCGGACATCGCTTGCAGAGTCTCAAATGGGCTCGCGACCATATCAGTTGGGCCCTACACGACTGAATAGCCGTGGTGTGGTCAGATGTGTTCAGTTGTTTGCAAATGACGCTGTCGTTTATCAACTAATCAAGTCATCAGAAGATCAAAACAAACTGAAAAACGATTTAGAAGAAATATCGGAATGGTGCGAGAAGTGGCAGTCGACCCCAAACAACGAAAAGTGTGAGGTCATCAACATGAGTGCTAAACGGAACTCGTTAAACTTCGGTTACTTGATAACGCAGTCTAATCTAAAAGCCGTAAATTCAACAAAATACATAGGTATTACAATTACGAACAACTTAAATTGGAAGGAACACATAGAAAACGTTGTGGGGAAGGCTAACCAAAGACTGCGTTTTATTGGCAGGACACTTAGAAAATGTAACTGATCTAAGAAGTAGACTGCCTACACTACGCTTGTCCGTCCTATTTTAGAATACTGCTGCGCTGTGTGGGATCCTTACCAGATAGGACTGACGGAGTACATCGAAAAAGTTCAAAGAAAGGCAGCACGTTTTGTATTATCGCGAAATATGGGAGAGAGTGTCAGTGAAATGACACAAGATTTGGGCTGGACATCATTAAGAGAAAGGTGTTTTTCGTTGCAACGGAATCTTCTCACGAAATTCCAGTCACCAACTTTCTCCTCCGAATGTGAAAATATTTTGTTGACACCGACTTACATAGGGAGGAGCGATCACCACGATAAAATAAGGGAAATCAGAGCTCGTACGGAAAGATATAGGTGTTCATTTGTTCCACGCGCTATACGAGATTGGAATAACAGAGAATTGTGAAGGTGGTTCGATGAACCCTCTGCCAGGCCCTTAAATGTGATTTGCAAAGTATCTATGTAGATGCAGATGTAGATTTCAATTTATAAGAGCTGGTCGTACTGTCAGAGGGTGGTGCAGATCCCACGAACCCATGCACCCAAGTTGTCAACAAGGCACAAAGCAAGCTGATGGTGGCTCCATACTGACGTGGGCTGTGTTTATACGGAATGAATTCGATCCTTTGGTCTAACTGAACCGATGATTGGCGGGAAATGTTTGTTCAGCTACTTGAAGACCATTTGCAGCCGTTGATGGACTTCATTTTTGTGGATGACAATGCGGCATGTCATCGAGCCACAGTAGTTCACAATTGGCTTGAAGGATATTCTGGACAATTCGAGCGTATAATTTGGCCACCCAAATCGCCATCCAATATTTAAGGGACATAACTGAGAGGTCCGTTTTGTGCTCAAAAGTCTGCACCAGCAATTTTTTCGCAATTACGGATCACTATAGAGCCAGCATGGCTCAATATTTCGTCAGGGGACTTCCAATGACTTGTCGAGTGTGTGCCACCGACCGGTTGCTGCACTACGACGGGCAAAAGGAGATCCGTCAGGATATTAGGACGTATCCCATGGCTTTTGTCCCCTCAGTCTGTGTGTACAGGGTACGCAAACTTTAGTTTCTGCACAGGTGTGACACCTCCGCTACACTACAGGGTTGGCGCGCATACTGTTCGGACCGCCGCTGGCTCTATAATAGCTGGTGAACAGAACCGTGTGAGAGGAGAACAAACTCGCCATTCGGGTTAGTCTACCGGAAGCATAGAGGCCGCACCCAGGTGGATACGGGCACGGAAATATTCAGCTCACGGCAGGCGCGGACGGCTAATGGCGGAGCACTCGGCAACGCTAGACGGCACGAAGCGCGAGGCGAGATCTGCGGTAGCTGAAGTCCGGGTAAGCACTGTCCGCCCGGCCTACTGCCACCCGTAGGCGAAAACCCCTGCCAGCAGGTCTGCTCACTCCATGCGTCGCGTGCGCACTCCATGGCAGGTTTCCGCAGAACACCGCTGCGTTGTCCACGCGACGTCCTCTGGCGGGGATACTAAACAAAAAACATTCCTCGTCGATGAGTCTGCGTGTTAGTGAAAACCGGAAAAAAAATCCCTACAGAAGCTCATGAGATAATCCCGAACATACAGACAGAAAAACGTGACGGGGAAATTTAGTTTAAAATACGTTTACTTGCAAGGAAAATTGACAGTAACTTACAGCTGCAGCTGCTGAATATGGTAGTTTCGAAATCACTCTTTAACAGGGTATCGATTTAGTGGCGGCAATTATTAGGCCTAAATTGCTGGAATCGTTCTCGGTAGCTGTCTTTTGTTTTACACGTAACGAAAGGCATAATGATGGCTATTTATTGTCGTTTAGTTAATAATAGAGCTGCGCACTACCAAAACGACGGCTCGGTAGTTTTAGTAACGTACATAAAAGGTAGGTTTACCGGTAATGTTGGTAGCATTGCCGGGGAAAGAAATATAAATGAATGTGTAAGAGAGATACTCGGAACCGACGACTTTTCTTTGTTTTTTGATTCTTTTGCACATATTTAGAATCGTACATCATTCACTGTTAGTCCATTGTGTGCTTCACATCCTTACAGAATATAAATTGGATTTTATAAGTAATAAAAATTAGTTGATTGCGTAACTTTTGTGCTTTTATGTAATGAAAGCAATCGCCACTCATGCAAGTAGAAAATCCGCATGTACAAATATTATTTGTTGCTGTTTTGTACTCAACAGAATATTTTTCACCGTGATCAAAGGCAAGTGTGTCCTGTTATTATTGACAAATGCGAAACTTGTTCGTGAACAACAGAAATATGTTTTCGTGAGGAAACTGCATTTTTTGCGTTATATGACAGAGATGTATTTTTTTGTTTTTCCTACCCATCCCTCCGCTTCACGCTACAAAGCAATTTTCGTGTAAAACCTATATTAAACATTGGCAATTTTATTTTTTCTGTAAATACTATTTATTTTTAAGCAGCCGAGAGGAGGGTAGCTATATAGAATAAAAATGTTCCAAAGGATATTCGGCCCTTTATATACCTTCACTCACATTCCAGATACTTTCTCCGCTTATACACTGAAGATCCAAAGAAACTGTTACACCTGCCTAATATCGTGTAGGGCTCCCGCGAGCACGCAGAAGTGCCGCAACACGACTAATGTCTGAGGTAGTGCTGGAGGTATTTGACACCATGAATCCTGTAAGGCTGTCCATAAATCCGTAAGGTACGAGAGAGTGGAGATCTCTTCTGAACAGCACGTTGCAAGGCATCCCAGATATGCTCAATAATGTTATTTTCTGTGGAGTTTGGTGGCCGCGGAAGTGTTTAATCCCAGAAGAGTGTTCCTGGAGTCACTCTGTAGCAATTCTGGACGTGTGAAGTGTCGCACTGTCCTGATGGAATGCACAATGGACACGAAGGGAGGCAGGTGATCAGACAGGTCGTTTACGCACATGTCATCTGTCAGAGTCCTATCTAGACGTATCAGGGGTCCCATATCACACCAACTGCACTCGCTCAACACCATTGAACAGGCCCCTGCTGACATACAGGGCCCATGGATTCATGAGGTTGCCTCCATACCCGTACACGTCCATCAGCTCGATACAATTTGAAAGGACAGGCAACATGTTCCAGTCATCAAGAGTCCAATGCTGGCGTTGAGGGGCTCAGGCGAGGCGTAAAGCTTTGTGTCGTGCAGTCATCAAGGGTACACAAGTGGGCCTTCGGCTTCGAAAGCCCATATCGATGATGTTTCGTTGAATGGTTCGCACGTTGACACTTGTTGATGGTTCAGCTTTGCAATCTGCAGCAATTTCCGGAAGCGTTGCACTTCTGTCACGCTGAGCGATTCTCTTCAGTCGTCGTTGGTCCCGTTCTTGCAGGATCTTTATCTGGCCGCACCGATGTCGGAGATTTGATATTTTACTGGATTCCTGATATTCACGGAACACTCATGAAATGTTAGTACGCCAGTGTGCTCCCTGCCGCCGTTGGATAAGCAGCTGCCAGCAGCAAATCGTATACTCTTAGCTCACTTATTTGTTAAATAGTGTAACTCTTAATTTCTTTGTTTTTGGGTACTTGCATTGTCTAATTCATAAATTTCGGGCGTATTATAGTATTTGAGAGTTGTAGCATCGCTCTTTAGTACCTGAATAGTGTAAATTCGCGTAGTCGTCTGTCTTCTGTTTTTGTTTTGAACGGCCAGTGTCGGTTGGTCACAGCCAGTGTGCTCCCTGCCGCCGTTAGATAAACAGCTGCCAGCAGCAAGTCGTATAGTCTTAGCTCACTTATTTGTTACGTAGTTTAATTCTTAATTTCTTTGTGTGTTTTTGGGTACTTGCATTGTTTAATTCATAAATTTCGGGCGTATTATAGTATTTGAGAGTTGTAGCATCGCGCTTTAGTACCTGAATAGTGTAAAATCTCCTTCTGCCGCCGAGCAGTGTGTCAGCAGTGCGCAAGTAGCAGCATTACTGCATATACTAGGCAATCTTGTATTTTAATAACCGTTTAAATTTTGTGTCGAATTGTTTGTGCTCTCTGTAGATTAGTTCAGACGTTCTTTTTCACAACAGTTTTTAGCATGGATAGGGACCGACTGCTGTGTTCGGATGCAGGCTGAGTTGGCATCCCTTCGCTCCCAGCTTCAGGCAGTGTTGGCTTCGGTCACACAGCTTGAGGCTGTTGCCAATGGGCATCACTGTGGGGGTCCGGATGGGGGTTTGTCGGGGACGGCCAGCTCGCCCCACGCATCCCCCGATCGGACTACGGCTGTGGCTGCCCGGGATACTGCCCACATTGAGGCTGATCCCTCACCTGTGGTAGAGTGAGAGGTCGTCTCGAGGCGTGGCAGGGGGCGAAAGACATTCCAGAGGGCTGAACGGAAGGTCTCTCCAGTTTGACGAACCGGTTTCAGTCTCTGTCTCTGGCTGATAGTGATCTTCGGCCGGACATGGCTGCTTGTCCTGTTCGAGAGGTTCCCTCAGTCTGCAAGATCCGGGCGGTCGCAAAGGGTGGGTTCACTGGTAGGTGGGAACTCCAACGTCAGGCGCGTAATGGGGCCCCTTAGGGATATGGCAGAAAGAGAGGGGAAGAAAACCAATGTGCACTCCGTGTGCATACCGGGGGGAGTCATTCTAGATGTGGAAAGGGTCCTTCCGGATGCCATGAAGGGTACAGGGTGCACCCATCTGCAGGTTGTCACTCATGTCGGCACCAATGATGTGTGTCGCTATGGATCGGAGGAAATCCTCTCTGGCTTCCGGCGGCTATCTAATTTGGTGAAGATTGCCAGTCTCGCTAGCGGGATGAAAGCAGAGCTCACCATCTGCAGCATCTTCGACAGGACTGACTGCGGACCTTTGGTACAGAGCATAGTGGAGGGTCTGAATCAGAGGCTGAGACGGTTCTGCGACCGTGTGGGCTGCAGATTCTTCGACTTGCGCCATAGGGTGGTGGGGTTTCGGGTTCCGCTGGATAGGTCAGGAGTCCACTACACACAGCAGGTGGCTACACGGGTGGCAGGGGTTGTGTGGCGTGGACTGGGCGGCTTTTTAGGGTAGATGGCCTCGGGCAAGTACAGAAAGGGCAACAGCCTCAAAGGATGCTGGGCAAAGTCAGAACATGCGGGGACCAAGCAGCAATCGGTATCGTAATTGTAAACTGTCGAATCTGCATTGGTAAAGTACCGGAACTTCAAGCGCTGATAGAAAGCACCGAAGCTGAAATCGTTATAGGTACGGAAAGCTGGCTGAAGCCAGAGATAAATTCTGCCGAAATTTTTACAAAGGCACAGACGGTGTTTAGAAAGGATAGATTGCGTGCAACCGGAGGTGGCGTGTTTGTCGCTGTTAGTAGTAGTTTCTCCTGTACTGAAGTAGAAGTGGATAGTTCCTGTGAATTATTATGGGTGGAGGTTACGCTCAACAACCGAGCCTTGTTAATAATTGGCTCCTTTTACCGACCTCCCGACTCAGCAGCATTAGTGGCGGAACAACTGAGAGAATCTCTGGAATACATTTCACATAAATTTCCTCAGCATGTTATAGTCTTAGGTGGAGATTTATTTTTACCAGATATAGACTGGGACACTCAGATGTTTAGGAAGGGTGGTAGGGACAGATCATCGAGTGACATTATACTGAGTGAACTATCCGAAAATTATTCGAGCAGTTAAACAGAGAACCGACTCGTGGAGATAACATCTTGGACCTACTGTTAACAAACAGACCAGAACTTTTCGACTCTGTAAGCGCAGAACAGGGAACCAGTGGTCATAAGGCCGTTGCAGCATCCCTGAATATGGAAGTAAATAGCAATATAAAAAAGGGAGGTTTATCTGTTTAGCAAGAGTAATAGAAGGCAGATTTCAGACTACCTAACAGATCAAAACGAAAATTTCTGTTCCGACACTGACAATGTTGAGTGTTTATGGAAAAAGTTCAAGGCAATCGTAAAATGCGTTTTAGACAGGTACGTGCCGAGTAAAACTGTGAGGGGCGAAAAAACCCACCTTGGTTCAACAACAAAGTTAGGAAATTACTGCGAAATCAAAGAGAGCTTCACTGCTAGTTTACACGCAGCCGAAACCTCTCAGACAAACAAAAGCTAAACGATGTCAAAGTTAGCGTAAGGAGGGCTTTGAGTGAAGCGTTCAGTGAATTCGAAAGTAAAATTCTTGACAGAAAATCCTAGGAAGTTCTGGTCTTACGTTGAATCAGTAAGTGGCTCGAAACAGCATATCCAGACACTCCAGGATGATGATGGCATTGAAACAGAGGATGACACGCGTAAAGCTGGAATACTAAACAACTTTTTTCCAAAACTGTTTCACAGAGGAAGACCGCACTGCAGTTCCTTCTCTAAATCCTCGCACAAACGAAAAAAAGGCTGGCATCGAAATAAGTGTCCAAGAAATAGAAAAGCATCTGAAATCACTTAACAGAGGAAAGTCCACTGAACCTGACGGGATACCAGTTCGATTCTACACAGAGCACGCGAAAGAACTTGCCCCCCTTCTAACAGCCGTGTACCGCAAGTCTCTAGAGGAACGGAAGGTTCCAAATGATTGGAAAAGAGTACAGGTAGTCCCAGTCTTCAAGACGGGTCGTCGAGCAGATGCGCAAAACTATAGATCTATATCTCTGACGTCGATCGGTTGTAGAATTTTAGAACATGTTTTTTGCTCGCGTATCATGTCGTTTCTGGAAACCCAGAATCTACTCTGTAGGAATGAACATGGATTCCGGAAACGGCGATCGTGTGAGACCCAACTCGCTTTATTTGTTCATGAGACCCAGAAAACATTAGATACAGGCTCCCAGGTAGATGCCATTTCCCTTGACTTCCGGAAAGCGTTCGATACGGTTCCGCACAGTCACCTGATAAACAAAGTAAGAGACTACGGAATATCAGACCAGCTGTGTGGCTGGATTGAAGAGTTTTTAGCAAACAGAACACAGCATGTTGTTCTCAATGGAGAGACGTCTACAGACGTTAAAGTAACCTCTGGCGTGCCAAAGGGGTGTTTTATGGGACTATTGCGTTTCACAATGTATATAAATGACCTAGTAGATAGTGTCGGAAGTTCCGTGCGGCTTTTCGCGGATGATGCTGTAGTATACAGCATTAGAAAGTTGTAGCGAAATGCAGGAAGATCTGCAGCGGATAGGCACTTGGTGCAGGGAGTGGCAACTGACCCTTAACATAGACAAATACAATGTATTGCGAATACATAGAAAGAAGGATCCTTATTGTATGATTATATGATAGCGGAACAAACACTGGTAGCAGTTACTTCTGTAAAATATCTGGGAGTGGCAGACTCTGCAAGAGAGGCGCTCTGCATCGCGGTGTAGCTTGCTGTCCAAGTTTCGAGAGGGTGCGTTTCTGGATGAGGTATCGAATATATTGCTTCCCCCTACTTATACCTCCCGAGGAGATCACGAATGTAAAATTAGAGAGATTCGACGAAAGGGAGGTGATGACAGTGGCACGTAAAGTGCCCTCCGCCACACACCGTTGGGTGGCTTGTGGAGTATAAATGTTGATGTAGATGTAGAGAAGATCCCCACTTCATTACTACCTCGGAGATGCAGTGTCCCATCGCTCGTGCGCCGACCATAACACCACGTTAAAACTCGTTTAAATGTTGATCACCTGCCATTGCAGCAGCAGTAACCGATCTAACAACTGCGACAGATGCTTGGTGTCTTTCAAAGGCGTTGTCGACCGCAGTGCGTATTCTACCTATTTACATATCTCTGTACTTGAATAGGAATGCCTATACCAGTTTCTTTCACGCTTCAGCGTATTAATCCTACGGAAAAAAATTGCCAGGACCTTTTTGTACGAAATCTAACGGAGTTAAATTTTTGTCGGTATTCGTTTGAGTGGAGGCTACAGTTTGCGAGTTATTCAAGAGAAACGCATTTGAAGGTGTAATGACTGTAAGTAAAAGTTACACTGTTCGACATGGGTTCTATTTCTGATATTAAAGTATGTGCTTCTAGACCATTTTACCGTGGGAAATTCAAATATGTAAACAAAATATCGGTGTCAGGGATACTTTTTATGTAATACGTATATATATGTATATTCACAATTCATGGCAAACACAGAGACGTTATAGAGAAATACGGTTATGTTGCCGCATCCAGTAGTGATAGAACGTGATAATTTCTTGTGCAACATCAGGTGGGAAGAATCAGACATCATTAGGTTACCGCTGCCACACCTATGTCATTAAGACCACCTGAAACATCTCATTAACTCGAACGGCGACAGCCGGTCGCTGCCTCGGCAGTAAAGCTTCACGCCTCCTAGGGGCAGTTGCATCGAGTTTACAACAGTGGTGTTAGCCGCAATTTGTGTCAGTCTTAACAAGTGGGTGTTTTGGCTGACAAGTGACTGTCTGTCATATTTCCGAGCACGGTTGAATTTTTTAGTTCCTGTGTGTAAACTGATTGAGCCTGGTGCTGAAGGTAAAACGACTGCTTGTTTTTACACATCAGCGTTCCTCTAGTTCCCTACTATTAATTTAATACAGGTGTATTACCAAAGTGGTATTTTTAAATTTGCAGAAATGCCACGTCATTGTGGATGTCGATATAATCCGGAAAACTTCTGCGCATCTGTGGGAAGTTCACTTTTGCCAGAAATAGGAAGAAAATTTCTTCAGTCATAAAGAAAGCATACAAACATTACTTTGGAGTAGAGGTAGGAGACCAAGATAAAGAATGGGCACCACATTTCTGTTGTGCTACATGTTACTGCAAACTAATTCAGTGGTGGAAAGGTAAAGAGAATGTGGCGTTGTTTGCTGTTCCCATGGTGTGGAGGGAGCCTAAGGACCATGTTACTGATTGTTATTTCTGTCTAACAAAAATTCAGGGTTTTACAAGCAAAAAGTCGAAGAGGCACATTGTTTACCCAGATCTGCCTTCAGCGAGAATGCCAGTTCAGCATTCCGACAACCTTCCAGTACCTTCAAGAGCTCGAGGTCAAATTCTGAGTGACAGTGAAATAAGTAGTACTGAAGAAATTACAGATGATGATTCTTTATATCACTGCACAAGTGAGTCATCGCCACATTTGTTAACACAGGCAGATTTAAATGATTTAGTACGTGATCTAGGACTAAGTAAACAAAAGGCGCAGCTGCTTGCTTCAAGATTACAAGAGTATAATCTACTGCACCAAAGTACTAAAATCAGTGTGTTCAGGCACAGAGAACATGCCTTTATTTCTTATTTTTCAACTGACGAAGCACAGACATTTTGCAATGACGTTGCTGGCCTGATGAAAGTGCTGAACTTCACTTATATTTCACTGGAGTGGAGACTTTTCATAGATGCATCGAAAACAAGTCTGAAGGCTGTTTTGCTCCATAACGGAAATAAAATACCCTCTGTTCCAGTATCTTACGCTAGGTTGACAAAAGAGAATTACGAATTCGTACAAAGGATGCTAAATTCATTAAAATACAATGAACACAAATGGAAAATATGTGCAGATTTCAAGGTAATTGCTATGGAACTGGGAATGCAACAAGGCTACCCAAAGTATGCCTGTTTTCTTTGCGAGTGGGATAGTCGAGACCAAAATTCTCACTACGTGAAAAAGAAATGGCCTAGGCGAAGAGGGAAAAGTTGGCGAAAAGAATGTACAACGTGAAAGTCTGGTAGCTCCTGAATATATACTACTTCCACCGCTTCACATCAAACTTGGCGTGATGAAACAATTCGTGAAGGCCATGGATCCAACAGGCTGTGGGTTTGCATATCTAGCTACCAAATTTCAGCTGCAAAAATAAAGGAAGGTGTATTTGTGGACCCACAAATCAGAGAGCTGCAGAAAGATGCAAATTTTGAAGCATGTTTAACTGATAAAGAAAAAACCGCATGGGACTGTTTCGAGATGATGTCGGAAAACTTCCTCGGAAGAAGAAGAGCTACTAACTACAAAGCAATGGTGAAGGATATGATCGAAGCATATCAGGATTTGGGGTGCAATATGTCTTTGAAAGGTACATATGATGGACTCTCATCTGGACTACTTCACAGAGAGTTGTAGTGACGTATCGGATGAACATGCGGAAAGATTCCATAAAGACATTTCTATCATATAAAGGCACTATGAAGGGAAGTGGGTACCTTCTATGTTAGCAGATTATTGCTGGAATATCATTCGAGAGAAGAAAGATTCGCAATACAAGAGAAAAAAGTGATGTGCATTACAAGGCAGTGGCTCATTGTTTGTCAATTTTCTTTAATTTCTCGTGTCAAATAAATGCTTCAAAGTGTATACACAAAGGTTACTGTGTTATATGTTAGATCCCACCCTCCATTAATGTGATGAACTTATAACATCATAAAGATGTGCATTTGTTTGTCGAATTTCACCTCACGTTTGCTGCACTATATCAGAAACTGAAAAGAGAAATAAAATTGCGATTACTCATAAACTATCCCTGACAGAAAAAAACCAAAACCAGTTTTCAATTCAGCACTCAAATTACAACTAGGATCACAATACTTTTTATCAGAAATAGAAAAAAAGGTTTTTTTTTTTTGTAGAACAGTGTAATCGAGGCATTTGACAGTATCTATAGGGCAAGATACATCGATAACAGCAATATAGTTTAGTCACCAGAATAATGCAGCAGTCCAACATCGCAAATATCAAGCTTGACATGCCATATTACATAAACAATGCACTTCATATTGAAATTATACCCTGAAACGCATCTTACGGGCAGTAGATATACAAAATGCGTCTGCGAACAGCAAATCTTTTTGTACAGGAAAACCAAATGCTTCCATTCCAGCAGATGATTCGTATCATTCAACATGTCTTTGCAGAACATGGCGGCTAAGTTAACAATTACCTTTAAATTCGGCGGCGCCTTGGCCAGTCTATTTTCTGGCGCTGTAGATGGTCGCTACCAACCACTTACATGGGGTCTGTAAATTATTACGTAAGAGATTGAAACGTCCCCTTATAACAATTATACAGGACTGTGCTTAAGCTGACACACAATATTTTTTTTTTTTAGCGCAACGCAATCTGACTTTCAATAATCCCTACAAAAGAATGGGCCCTGACTAACATTAAACTATACCTTTCACAAATCACTTACCTCACAAAAATCTTCGCTACTCAAGCTACTGCAATACAGCAAGCGCCACTACTGCTAGCTAAATAAAAGATTCAAACTATGGAAGGCACTAACTACTGATAGGGATAGTTAGCAAATGAAAGATATTAATAGAGAACAAACACTGTATTTACCTTAATAGTCATAATATATATAGCAGTTCATGACAAATTACAAAACTCCGCCATCTCTCTCCCCACATCCACCACTGCTGGCGGCTCACCTCCAACTGAGCAACGCTATGCGCTGTTCACAGCCAGCTGCCTAACACTACAATGGCGAGTATTACAACAATGCAAAGCAGCCACAGACTACACACAGCACAGCCAGTGATTTTCATACAGAGGTGGCGTTACCAATAAAAAAACCTAAACAGCCTACTTACATAGCCCCCATGATACCCACAAAAAATTTTACAAATTTTTTTGGGCACTGGTCAATACTTATTTGTTAAAATTTTTTTTTTCAATTACAATAACAAAGAAATCAAATGCACACACTTATTGATACAATGTTGGTCAAAAGCTAAAATTTTCTCACAGTCCATAAAGACAGTCCTGATCGTTGATCGCACTAAAATTGCCGTGTTTTTCTCGAAGTCTGAGCAGTAAAAGACAATGCACACAGACGTAGTGGATTTCCATGCAGTCTTGAAGAAGTAGTGTTGTCCTTCCAACGGAAAGACAGTGCTGACTCGACATGCAGACAGGTAATGGGCCACAACAGAGTAAACCCACAGCAGAGTCAGTCGACGTTTTGAAGAACATTGGTAGGTAGGTCATCACAGAGCAGACCCACTGTAGTCCTGGTAGAGATTACGGTACTGGTGGGCCACCAGAGGTGCAGACTCACTGCAGTCCTTGTAAAAATAATGGTACTGGTGAGTTAGCAAAGGTGTAGACCCACTGTAGTCCTTGTAGAAATGGCCAGCAGCCATCTGTTGTGACTGTGCAGGTGCACAATCACCATTGAAGAGTCTTGCGGACAATATAGCAAGTCCATAAACCACCACTTGTGCACTCACAAAGTTTTTGGAATTGTCCTTAGAACCAGCAATGCTGTTATCCAGTCCCTTGCTGAATTATTAACACATGTGCAAACACTAACAGTCCCTTCTTCTCACATATTGTCCATATACTATGACCAACAGAAACGTGTGCAGTGAAATGTAACTTACAAGTTAATAATATGATGAACTGGTGTCAATTACAATTTTATAACATAAGAATACAATTACAAAGGTACAAAATACTTCATTAAAGAACATAACAATACAGATAACATTTGTAGTACAGGCTTTACAACAGAATAGAAATAAACATATACATCAATGTTACAGGAATTATGAGATAAGTAGATACATAAAAGATCAGAATAAATTTTGAAACATCAACTTCACACATGAGCATTAAAACAAAACAGAATAAATAATGTCTAAGCATATTTACAAGGTAAATAACATATTATTAATGCCAATTATATTTGAGGACAACAGTATCCCTCATCATAGTTCATGTAGCTGAGTATTAGAAAAATTCTACAACATAAGTCTTATAAGATAAACATATAAAGGCAGGAAGAACATAAATACACAAGGGTACACAAACAGATAGTGGGATAACACAAGGAAAGGACAGGGTTTGTTTTACTGCAGTATTTTGCAAACAAAACTTTCTTTACTTCTTGGAGATCTCCCTTCATTCATCATTATTCCCAAAAAGTCCTATCTATACCTGCTTTCTGTATTCTATTCATATTTCTTTCAAAATAATTATTTTTCAGTGTACAATACTCATTTTGGCCCAAATCTTTTTTAATATAACTTCTCAATGCATTCTTTCCCTATTGTCCATAGTCAGTTTCTTGTATAGTCTACCCCCTCTTAAGCTAACTTAAATCTACTGAGCTCAGATGCTAATCTAAAGGACGAGGCAATGCAGCAGCACAAAACAATTAACACAAACAGCAATGATCAAAAATACAAATGGCGAAGCAAGCAGCATAAATTACAACTAATATAAGGCAATGAGCAGCAAACAAGAAAAATAAATCAGTAGTAAACTGGCTTAGCAGAGTAACACAAAGTCAAATTCAGTAACACTATGCCTGGCAAACAGCAGCTTATATTTAAACATGACAAAGCTCAAGCAGAAAAAATATTACACTAAAAATGGCCATGTCTAATACCTATGTCACATCTTAACACTACAGTGATGCATCACGATAACTTACTCTACCAAAAAAAATTACCAAGTAGCTGAAAAGAAAATTATGTATGCAGTTACTGTTATTAGTCCCTTCTTATTGTTCTTTCCATTCCAAGAGCTCCTTTTTTTAAGAATGTGGGTTACAAAATTATTATTTAATAGATCTGTTGACAGAAAGTGTTCACATTAGCAAATGCATTTTATTTTATAAAAGCAATGCTGCAACACAGCTGGAAACTAGATATCAAATGAAATAAGCAACTATGAAAAGCAAAGCATAAAAATATCATTCAGTAGTCATGTGACATTTCATAAGTTAGTAGAAATTCTCTCAACTCTCGTAGAAAGACACTTGTCCTAATCAGGTGTGCAGTTGTACGAATATTTCCCATCAATTCATAAGCATTTCAGTAAGTAGCACAAAATACGAGTAATCAGTAATCATATGTTTCCAAGTAATGACGTGTCGTATTTGCGATGCTTTCTCCAAAGGAATATCAATAGCGAGGTTAATGGCCTCTTTTTTTTTCACCTAATGGCTGTTTCTCCAGGTGGCTGGCACAGGTGGCCGCTCAAGATGCATTACGTCAAGGTCACTTACCTTTCTTACCGAAATATTTACGACAACAGTTTCCGCTACAGTGGCAGTCTCGTATAAAAATATTTCACAGGTCAAGAATTTGCGTTACAAATCTGTAGAAACAAAATCCTATTGATATAACAGTGTCCAAAAAGTTTTCGTCGGCATTGTAATACATTCACGCATTTACATACATTTCATAACTCTTAAAGTACGATTCTTGGTTTCCAACAACCTGTTTCACAAACCAGAGTGAGTCCCTAACCACTACTCATTATTCCTTACCTTATTCGTCGATACTTCTTCAATATTTTATGATAACAGATATGTAGCATACTCAAATAACTCACATAGCATCAGCTTATTGATCATAAACATACCGCAACAGCATAATACACATAGTCATCGTAATAATATCATAACACCTCAGTCAACTCTCAAAATCGTCGTAGCTTCCTCCAATAATTTCAAAACCTAAAAAAAAAATTCTCTGCTCATGTCAAAAGTTTCATCCACCTCAAACGTACTTTAAAGATCGTGATCCCATACCAAATATATCATTCAAAGCTCTCATAATATCACAATGGGTCCGAAAATATATGAACAGTTCACAAAGTACAAACAACATACAATTTCGTAAGTGTGAAGTTATCCAACTGTGTAAACATCTGTCACTGATGTAGTAAAGAAATGTTTGTTTCTCTGTTAAATAATCAGATAGCTGTGTAATTCTGTGTTAGAGAAATATGGTACCGATGTGTAAAGTTGTGTAAGCAAATACCATATTAGCTAGGGCTCCTTGTGCTTGCCAAACACATGGTACACAAAGTAGGCGTGTACCCGAGGATTAATGTAATTATACCCTCAAGTGTTACAGATTACAGCAATGGAATGAAATGTATCACGGAAAACCCTTGTATCATTGCACTTCACATATCTTAAAAAAAATGTTTTAAGTGCGAAATTAATCACTCAAATACGTGTACTGTAGCGCTAAATGTGCGTCTTGCTGTAAGATAATCTCTGTGGAAGTGTCGTAGTTATCGTCCTCCAAAAGCTAAGTTCTGCAGAAGCCAATGTACTTACCTCATGATACACCAAATTTCAAGTAAACCAAAATGTTGCATTAAAATCTCATTAACAGTACTGGTAAATGTTCTAAGTATGTGAGCCTCACAGTCGTTATGTAATCGTGCAACTTGTTGCAAGAATGTACAACACTGTGTCGTCTGTTCACTAAATACACTCCTGGAAATTGAAATAAGAACACCGTGAATTCATTGTCCCAGGAAGGGGAAACTTTATTGACACATTCCTGGGGTCAGATACATCACATGATCACACTGACAGAACCACAGGCACATAGACACAGGCAACAGAGCATGCACAATGTCGGCACTAGTACAGTGTATATCCACCTTTCGCAGCAATGCAGGCTGCTATTCTCCCATGGAGACGATCGCAGAGATGCTGGATGTAGTCCTGTGGAATGGCTTGCCATGCCATTTCCACCTGGCGCCTCAGTTGGACCAGCGTTCGTGCTGGACGTGCAGACCGCGTGAGACGACGCTTCATCCAGTCCCAAACATGCTCAATGGGGGACAGATCCGGAGATCTTGCTGGCCAGGGTAGTTGACTTACACCTTCTAGAGCACGTTGGGTGGCACAGGATACATGCGGACGTGCATTGTCCTGTTGGAACAGCAAGTTCCCTTGCCGGTCTAGGAATGGTAGAACGATGGGTTCGATGACGGTTTGGATGTACCGTGCACTATTCAGTGTCCCCTCGACGATCACCAGTGGTGTACGGCCAGTGTAGGAGATCGCTCCCCACACCATGATGCCGGGTGTTGGCCCTGTGTGCCTCGGTCGTATGCAGTCCTGATTGTGGCGCTCACCTGCACGGCGCCAAACGCATACGACCATCATTGGCACCAAGGCAGAAGCGACTCTCATCGCTGAAGACGACACGTCTCCATTCGTCCCTCCATTCACGCCTGTCGCGACACCACTGGAGGCGGGCTGCACGATGTTGGGGCGTGAGCGGAAGACGGCCTAACGGTGTGCGGGACCGTAGCCCAGCTTCATGCAGACGGTTGCGAATGGTCCTCGCCGATACCCCAGGAGCAACAGTGTCCCTAATTTGCTGGGAAGTGGCGGTGCGGTCCCCTACGGCACTGCGTAGGATCCTACGGTCTTGGCGTGCATCCGTGCGTCGCTGCGGTCCGGTCCCAGGTCGACGGGCACGTGCACCTTCCGCCGACCACTGGCGACAACATCGATGTACTGTGGAGACCTCACGCCCCACGTGTTGAGCAATTCGGCGGTACGTCCACCCGGCCTCCCGCATGCCCACTATACGCCCTCGCTCAAAGTCCGTCAACTGCACATACGGTTCACGTCCACGCTGTCGCGGTATGCTACCAGTGTTAAAGACTGCGATGGAGCTCCGTATGCCACGGCAAACTGGCTGACACTGACGGCGGCGGTGCACAAATGCTGCACAGCTAGCGCCATTCGACAGCCAACACCGCGGTTCCTGGTGTGTCCGCTGTGCCGTGCGTGTGATCATTGCTTGTACAGCCCTCTCGCAGTGTCCGGAGCAAGTATGGTGGGTCTGACACACCGGTGTCAATGTGTTCTTTTTTCCATTTCCAGGAGTGTACATTCGGAATTTCTGTTTAAATAAGTTCTCTTGTTTCTTGACAGGATATTTAACTTCAAACATTGTTGCATGTTAACAAAGTCTGACAAAGCATACTAGAAATGTGAAGTGAAAAATTTTATGGCAAAGACAAAGTTAAAAAGCAGATTATCATTCAATAAACGGTTTTACATGTGAAGTGTGGTGCAATCCTTTACTCTTCATAGTACTCAGAGTTTGAACTTGAATGCAATTATCATGCGGTATACGTCGGTAAAGAATACTGAAATTTTTCTCAAGGTTAGCGTCTATTTTATTTTTCTCTGAGCCAGCCGGCGCAAGCGGCTGCCTGCAGTGCGAGTCATTGTCTATCTCTTTGTTGGCGTGCGTCGTTATTGGGATTAGGAGACCTAACTTCTACAAATTCGCCTTGCCAAGGTGGCCCAGCTCTGTTAGAATCCCGCCAGTTCTGATGGAATTCAGGTCTGTCGTTTTGTCGGTAGTTTACATAGTTTCTTGTTTGCCGGTCATATGGTGGAGAATTTCTCCCGGAATTATCACTGCACGGTGGACCGTTGCGTCTGAAGTTATTCTGTCTCCCGTGATAGTAATTATTTTGGTTCCCATATTGTCTGTTTCTCTGATTGTCTCTGTGATAGTCATTACCACAGAGAGGTGATCTTTCCCTGTAATTATTGCTACTCTGCCAACGGTTGTCGTACGGGTGGTGTCTGTTTTGGTCACGATATGTGTTGTGAGAGTAGCCTTGTCATGTCCAGTTATTATTTCTTTCATCGCGGAATTGTGACAGATGTGACCTGTAATTGTTGTGCTCCTGTTTCCGCGTTCCCCGATTGTCAGTGTCAATTTCCAGTTCTTGTAACAGTCCCTGAAAAGCTCCAATGTCGTCTTTGCAACGTCCTGCTAAAATAATATGTGGTAAATGTTCAGGTAATTTGATTAAGCAAATGCGGATGAGTTCTGAAGGGCTGTATGGATTTGAAAGATGTTGATTCTTGTGCAACATGTCTTCAAAATATTTCACTAGACTGGAGAATTCAGATTGTTCGAAATGTTTCATCATTATGATGCCATGTTTTACTCGGTCTTGTGTGGCTTGAGACCAATATGCTGAGAGGAAGGCATGGTAAAATTCTCCTTCACTGTGGCAATCGTGAATGACCGATCGCATTCTTACGACTGGTTCATTCTCTAAGTAGCCACTCATAAATTCTAATCTGTGTTCTAACGACCAGTTGGGAGGAAAACAATGAGAGAATTGATGGAGCCATGCTTGTGGATGAATGTCGTTGCCAGAATTCTTAAATGTTTTGAATTTACGTGTAGTAATGAACAGCTTATAGTCAAAATCATCATGTCGGCGAGTCGCATATCGGTCATTGTTAGGTCGTGTCGGCCGTTCCATCTCAAAATTCGGTGCACATTGCCAATTTCTATCATAACTTCCGAAATGCCCTGTGTTATTATTTTGCGGCTTTTCCGTATTTTTAAGTCCCTCTTCCCGTGTTGGGAGCGCGAGTGTCCTCTGAAATACGTAATTCTTGTATCACCTGTGTCAGCTGATCTTGTACTTCCCGGATTTCTCTTTTGTACTGTGTATTGATTTGATTTTGATTTTGAGTGAATTTTCTAATTTGTTCATACTCTTCAGTGTCCGTGAAGGCTACAGGTCTTGTGTCATTCAGATCATCATGTACCTTTGTAGATAAGTTAGTGACCTGATCCGAAATTTCGGCTACTTTCTCCGATAGTGAACACATTTCCTCAGTGTGTTTTTCTGAACCAAGTTTCAGAGTGTCCATTTGTGTTGAAATCGAATCTACTGTGTCCTTCAAGTTTTCCTGAGTTTTTGCAAGTTGCGTAACCAAATCGGTAGATGCAACTGAGTCAATTTTAGCCCACAAGGTCTCATGATTTTCATGAACAATGGTTTGCAGTTCTTTTATGGCTGCTTCGTGATTCTGTAATGCATTTTCATGCCGCGGAAAAATAGGTTGAAAATGCTCACAAATTTGTGTTTTTACGTCATTACAGACTTTTTGACATTTCGATTCAATGTTATGTAACTCAGTATTTAAATCTTCACGTGTTTGTTCAAGTGTGGTGTCTAACTTTTGAAGATTTTGTTCCATTGTGTCTAACTGTTGCTGTGTTTGTTTCTGGTGTTGTTCCATTGTGTCTAACTTTTGAAGATTTTGTTCCATTGTGTCTAACTTTTGAAGATTTTGCTGTGTTTGTCTTTGATTTTGTTCCATTGTGTCTAACGTTTGAAGACTTTGTCCCATTTGTCTCTGATTTTGTTCCATTTGTTGCATTAATTGCAATAATAATGTATTAGTGTCTGGAATCTGTTTCTCTATGCTTTTTGGCAGTGCATTTTCACCGGCAACATTCACATTTTGACAAGCAGAAAATGTGTCTTGACTCATTTGAGAAAACGGTGAGGACCCAAAACCTGAATCTACAGTATTTGCGAAACTGTGTCCTGTCATTTCGGATTCCTGAGGCGAGCTGTTGCCGACCGATCGATAGATAATGCTTCCCTGTTCACTACCTGTTTCACTGTCTACACCATTATTTGCCACCCGCTCCATTTCCCTATGCACAATTACCAAATTACTACTTTGAACATTAGTTAATTCATTACACGGTGGCGCTAACACACTGCTTTCGTCTTCGCTGTCATTTCTCAATTTGCTTTGGAGCCTAGTGTTACGTTTTTCACACGCCATTATTGTCACAATATTTCACACGACAACACAGAAAAACACAATTTGAAGAGCAAAAATAGGGGAACACATTAACATAGCACTGAAAATAATATCTAGTTAATTGCAGCTGCGAAATACTTGGTGCAAATCTACATGTGTGCCACACCTGTTTTACTGTACAACAATGAAAGACTGCAACTACAAAGGAAATTCTCTCTACAATTACGCGCTATCAATAAACAAAAGCTACACTAATTACACAAACTACAAGAAAAAATCAGAAGATTCCAGTGAGGTATCCTCGGCTAAAGGGTCGACATATGAAACATCCCCTTTTTATCAATTATACAGGACTGTCCTTAAACTGACACACAGTATTTTTAGCGCAACGCAATCTGACTTTCAAAAATCCATACGAAAGAATGGCCCTGACTAACATTAAACTATACCTTTCACAAATCACTTACCTCACAAAAATCTTTGCTACTCAAGCTACTGCAATACAGCAAGCGCCACTACTGCTAGCTAATTAAAAGATTCAAACTATGAAAGGCACTAACTACTGATAGGGATAGTTAGCAAATGAAAGATATTAATAGAGAACAAACACTGTATTTACCTTAATAGTCATAATATATATAGCAGTTCATGACAAATTTCAAAACTCCGCCATCTCTCCCCCCACATCCACCACTGCTGGCGGCTCACCTCCAACTGCGCAACGCTACGCGCTGTTCACAGCCAGCTGCCTAACACTACAATGGCGAGTATTACAACAATGCAAAGCAGCCACAGACTGCACACAGCACAGCCAGTGATTTTCATACAGAGGTGGCGTTACCAATAAAAAAACCTAAACAGCCTACTTACAAGATTCACGAGAGATATCTTGTAATCGTTTAGTCACATCGCTGTTCGCCGCCCACAGCGATATCGCGATGCTTCTGTCAGCGCGAATGTGAGTGTTCGAAGTAGAAGTTACGGTTACAAGGTAGTGAGATGTGCTTACGACCGGACGTACTAGCATCTGGTGTGACATGAACAATAAAATCGCCTCAGAAAGGTTGAAATGACGTTAAAGGACATCATATTGAGGCATCAGCTGCACGAGCTCTGTTTGGAATAAATGTACAAACAGTTACATAAGTACTACTGTTTACGGAACAAAGGTTCGAGGTCTGGAAGATGTGAGACAATGGATCTACGCCGCAGTACAGGTCATGACACTCATCATACCTATGAGCCTGTGGCGAGAGGTGGGGTATCGTTTCAGTATCTGTCGAGCTTCAAACGGTGCCCACATTAATCAAGAAAGGGAAACCTAAGTTTATAGCAATTCTGGATTCAGAGAAAACTCTTGTCAATGTAGAATGAGCTACACTTTTTGAAATTTTGAAGGTAGCAGGCATAAAATAAAAGAAACGAAAGATTATTTACAGGACACAGACTAAAGTGACGAGAGCCGAAAGACATAAAAGGAAAGCAGCTTTCGAGAAAGGAGTGAGATAACGTTGTAGCGTTATTCAGTCTGTATACTGAGCTATTTATGAAGGAAACCAAGGGAAGTAAAATTCAGGGAGAAGAAATAAATCTTTTAGGTTACCCGATAATATTGTAATTCCGTCACAGACGGCTAAGGCCCTAAAAGAGCAGCCGAATGGATTGACAAGGAGATAATGGAATGCAGTGGGAAAGAGATTATAAGATGAACATCAATAATAGTAAAACATGGGTGGTAGAACGTAATGCAATTACATCAGGCGATGGTGATGGAGTTAAGAGGAGACCGCATGGCAATAGGATTTTTGTAATTTTTAATGTTTATGGTACGTGAAGTTCAGAAATGAAATAATGAAGTCCCAACGCACCTCTATGCAACTCTCAGAAATTATCGAGAAAACTGACTATGAAATTTTCCGGTCGTCTTTAATTCAATAATTCAACACAGACCTGGCTGACTGGCCTTATGACTCTGTGTTAGAATGCTCTTCTGCAACGTGGGCAGCATAGGTTCAATCCTTTACCGTCAGAAATTTTCCAAAAATGATCGAGAATTTCCGTGAAGCGTTCAATATATAAAAGTGAAAAACTTAATTTGTGTTCTTTTATGTTTAAACAATCTTTATTACCAGTAACTACCTTTTGCGAAAGATCAGCAATTAAGAATTTATATTTTGTCTGCTGTTTGTAATTAAAAAAGGGTAGACTTTTATTTTTTTATAAAAATAAGAATGAGATGTCTTAATTAGCAAATATCTGATGAGTTTTAAATTTAAGTGACGTAGCTATTAAATCCGAACGGAAAACACAAAAAAGAATAATTACCGAAGCAAGACTCTAACTAGCGGTTACTACTCTCAAGCGCTATCCATTTTTCCATCTTTACGTATTTTATGCATCACGAAAATTCTCACACAACATACAAAGTTATTCAAAAATTTGTATACTCTGGTAATCGAAGCCTGGCCGCTCACTTTGCAGGCGAGCTTTCTACTACGGAGCCTTGTGCTCCGATGCCAAAACTGGCCGTCAATTACTGAACTGAAGAAGCTCGAAAAATTTCAAATTCAATTTTCTCGAGAATTTTTTACAGTTGGTTTGAATGGTTCAGTCATATTATTATTCCACCACCTAACTTCTTGTACTGTAAATATAAATTAGAAAAACTCCAATTTCCACGACGTCTCCTTGTTGGACAGAGAAATGAGATAGTAAGAGTCGTAAGTGAGTGTTGCTCTGAAAAGAACAATTTGTTAGGGTCTAATATCAATGCACGTTTTAGAAAGTCTTTTCTGAATGTATTTGTCTGGCGTGTAGCCTTGTACGGAAGTGAAATGTAGATCAAATAACTAATGAGGTGGTACTGAATCTAACTGGGGAAAAAAGAAATTTATGTCCTAACGTAAATAAGGAAGGACTCGGTTGATAGAACAGATCCTCATGCATCAAGGAATTGTCGATTTGTTTGTGAAAGGAAGACTTTGGCGTAAAAATTGTTGAGGGGAACCAAGGCTTGAATACAGTAAGGAGGTTCAAATGGATGTGGGTTGCAGCAGTTATGAAGAGGCTTGCATAGGATATACTAGCATGGAGAGATGTATTAAGCCAGTCTTAAGACTGAAGAGCACAACAATAGTACAACAACGAATGTGAGCACACCGATGAAACATGAAGTGCCTGTAGAATTTGCCATGTTTATTATGGAAACACACATAGTTTAAAGAAAAACAAGGTATTGAAAACTAAATAGCTCACCCAGAAAATTGCACCGTTCACTGTAAATTCATCGCCACAGGTAATTAACATGAACTCTCCATTGCACGGTCTGATCTCTACGGTAGTTGTATCAACTCTCTTTGCTGGACGTAGTGTATCGGTCCTCCATTACTGGTATAATCCAAGCCACCTACGAAATATACATTCTTGACCTTTTTTGCGAGATGTCACAACAATACCAACTTCCCAAGGATGAGGAAATCAGCATATTATTGAATTGTCTCATAAGTTCGTTCGTTTTGCTCGCGCGCTCCACGTATAGCGCCTGGAAATCCTGCACCCTCCGTGGCTCCTAGGGTAACACAGTTACCTATTTGCCCCTACGACGTAGAGGCCGACAACCTGACGCGCAATAGACTTTGTCAGTGTGTGTGTGTGCCTGGCGTTCGCTGGAACAACGTGAATGTGTATTTACAAGCTATGGAAAGCAAGAAGGAACATTTCTGACATCATATGGTGCGTTACTGTAGTAAGAGGAAAATCGCCTCACAGTGCCGTCAGGCGATTTGTGCCGTATACGGGGACTATGCAGTAACGGCTCGAGCATGTCAGAAGTGGTTTAACAGATTTAGAGCTGGGAATCTCACTGTAACAGACGAACCTCGATCTGGGCGGTCAAAGGTTATGGACGTGGTACGACTTAACGACATGATAGTCAACAATCAACAAATGTCAACGCAGGTGTTGTCTTGAAGAAGCTGGGTTACGTAAATATTCGCGGTGCATGGGTTCCTCATGAACTGCGGGAATCGAATTTGATTCAGCACGTGTCCATCTGTGACTCCTTATTGAGACGCAATCAGAACGCTCCTTTCCTGGAACGGCTGTTAACTAGATATGAGAAGTGGATGGTCTACAACAACGCTAGGAAGAGTAAACCGTGGCGGCAGAAAGGGCAGCCACCAGTATCGGTTCCTAAACCGGGACTGCATTCGAGAAAGGTACTGCTATGCATCTGGTGGGATTGCAATGGAGTCCTGTATTACGAGCTTCTTCCGAATGAGACTATCGCTTCCGAAAAGTACAGTTCACAGTTAGATCGTCTCAAGGCAGGCACTGATGAGAAACTACCGGATTTGGGACACGGTATCCACTTTTACCATGGCAACGCCAGACGACGTACCTCAATGTTGACCCATCAAAATTTGCGTTTTTTAGAGCGGGATGTGTTACCCTAACCGCCGTATTCGCCAGACATTGCCCCTTCCGACTGTCATCTACTTCGTTCTCGGCAGAAATTGTAGTATGGCAAACGCTTCACTTCCTTTGATGACTGCAGACAGAACCCCAAACAGTTCATCAAACTGAAAACCCCAACATTTTGGTAGAATAGCGTTTATAAGCTTTCAGATAAATGGAAATATATTGAAGACAATAATGGGGTATACTGCAGGAAATAAATAGTCTCTTTACAAAAAAAAAATGCGATCGTCTTATTTACACTACTGTCCATTAAAATTGCTACACCACGAAGATGCTGTGATATGCTTTTCAGAGCATTCACACAAGGTTGGCATCGGTGGCGACACCTACAACGTGCTGACATGAGGGAAGTTTTCGAACGATCTCTCACACACAAACAGCAGTTGACCGGCGTTGCATGGTGAAACGTTGTTGTGATGCCTCGTGTAAGGAAGAGAAATGCGTACCATCACGTTTCCGACTTTGATAAATGTCGGATTGTAGCCTATCGCGATTGCGGTTTATCGTGTTGCGACATTGCTGCTCACGTTGGTCGAGATCCAATGACTGTTAGCAGAACATGGAATCGGTGGGTGCAGGAGCGTAATACGGAACGCCGTGCTGAATCCCAACCGCCTCGTACCACTAGCAGTCGAGATGACGGGCATCTTATCCACATGGCCGGAACGGCACGTGCAGCCACGTCTCGCTCCCTGAGTCAACAGATGGGGACGTTTGCAAGACAACAACCATCTGCACGAACAGTTCGACGACGTTTGCAGCAGCATGGGCTATCAGCTCGGAGACCATGGCTGCGGTTACCCTTGACGCTGCATCACAGATAGGAGCGCCTGCGATGGTGTACTCGATGACGAACCTGGGTGCACGAATGGCAAAACGTCACTTTTTCGGATGAATCCAGGTTCTGTTTACAGCGTCATGATGGTCGCATCCGTGTGTGGCGACATCGCGGCGAACGCACATTGGAAGCGTGTATTCGTCATCGCCATACTGGCGTATCACCCGGCGTAATGGTATGGGGTGCCATTGGTTACAAGTCTCGGTCACCTCTTGTACGCATTGACGGCACTTTGAACAGTGGACGTTAGATTTCAGATGTGTTACGACCCGTGGCTCTACCCTTCATTCGATCCCTGCGAAACCATTCATTTCAGCAGGATAATGCACGACCGAGTGTTGCAGGTCCTGTACGGGCCTTTCTGGGTACAGAAAATGTTCGACTGCTGCCCTGGCCAGCACATTCTCCAGATCTTTCACCAATTGAAAACGCCTGGTCAATGGTGGCCGAACTACTGGCTCATGACAATACGCCAGTCACTACTCTTGATGAATTGTGGTATCGCGTTGAAGCTGCATTGGCAGCTGTACCTGTACACGCCATCCAAGCTTTGTTTCACTCAGTGCCCAGGCGTATCAAGGCCGTTATTACAGTCAGAGGTGGTTGCTCTGGGTACTGACTTCTCAGGATCTATGCACCCAAATTACGTGAAAATGTAATCACATGTCAGTTCTATTATAATATATTTGTCCAATAAATACCCGTTTATCATCTGCATTTCTTCTTGGTGTAGCAATTTTAATGGCCAGTAGTGTACTTACATTATGCACGACCCTGTGTGTGAAATGTGTAAGCAGAAAAGTCGACAACCACTCTGTCGTAGCTGTGCTGCGGGCAGTCGTGTTCCCAGGCGTTCTTTGTGATTGGACTGTAGCGAAAAGCGAACGAACATATGAGACAAATCAGTACTTTCTCTCTGTGCAGAATTGAGTCTGTGCTAGTGGAGAATGTTATATACCTCAATCTGGCAGAGTGGTGTTGAGTAGGTATCGATTACTGGGAGTCAGCGAGTGCAGTTCGGCTCTTATGCAAGGAAGCGCATTCTCGTTTACTGCCTAGCAACAGACGCGACACTTTACGTAATGCGGTTACGTTGTATGTCAGTAGACTGAGCAGGCTCAACGGTGCTACCTGGAATGGATGAGAGAAGATTTTTCGTGAGATTTGTACGGTGATGCATTGCGAAAGAAACTCAGATGACACCCAGTAGCTGGGGTTCGCCTGTTTTATTCTGCCGCCTTGTGGTATCGCTGAGCGACGTTTCAGGATTTGGGTTTCTATTCTCAGTTTGTTCCTCAAGACATCCCCTACAACTCCTTTAAGTTTTTCGATAACGTTTGTTACATGAAACCGAATTTCACCGACAAAATCTGGAAGGTGATTCAAAGATATTTTCTAAATATTTTAGTATAAGTAACACGTAGTCTTCGATGGCTCGCTACAAAGTAATTGCGTTTTTTTTTCATTTCTTATCCCCTCCCCACCATGTCTATTCCACTGAAAATAACGTATAATATTTTTATTTTTGGCTCAATCACTCCCTTATATTCATAACCAGTTTCGGCCTTCGAAAGCCATCTTCAGATGATACAATAGAGAACAGGAACGCATCAATTAAGACCTGAAACAAGTCTAATTATTTTCCCTATATATACGAGGGTTGTCCAGAAAGTAAGTTCCGATCGGTCGCTAAATGGAAACCACAGTGAAAATCAGAAACATTTTATTTGCAAGACTTAGCTACACTTTGCAGATACTTCTCTACATAGTCACCGCTTCAACTTAGACATTTGTCGGAGCGTTATACCAAATTTCCAACACCATCTTCATAGAGGGCAGCCGCCTGTGCTTTCCGATAATTCTCTACGCTGGTCTATAGCGCGTAGCCAGCGCCCAAGTGTTGTCTTCCTATCCAGCGTGTCATGTGAATACAGATGATACTCAGGACGAATCAATTAGGGCTGTGTTGTGGGTGATCGAACATTTCCCATCGAAAAGGCTGCAGGAGCGTCTTCACTGCCCCTGCAGAGTGCGGCTGAGAATTGCCATGAAGAAGGAAGTGCGTGGCAGTTGTGTTAGGTGGGCTGCATTCATTAAGGCGGAGCCTCTCAGCAGGCTCTCCTATTTGGCGGGAGACATCGTTGTTCGAGGCACGCTTACTCGCTCACAGCGTCCTCACAAAAGAGCATCTTGAGGCGATCGATGGTCATTCTAGAGACGCTACCCAAGACATCTGTGCAAAGCTTCACCGGGTTTTCACTGTGGTGTCCATTTCGTGACCGATCGGAACTCTCTTTCTGGACAACCATCGTACTTGGGAGTTTAGTAAAGTGCTATTAACCCGCATATGGTTCATATCTATGAGCAGCATTTGATGAGCAATCGTTCAGACATAAAACCAGAAAATTATATACATACAAATAATCTTACTTTTACTTCTCTACTCTTTGCGCTAGATGCGCGTGTGGATTATAAGCCAATCTTTATCCGCAAAAACCATGAAATATGACAATTATTAATGTAACATTTCCGTCAACTATTCATCAAATACGAATGTAAACACAGGTTATTAAAACAATAAGATCTGTTTAGAATTAACTGAGGTCTTTACAATCCTTACGGTATTTTTTCCGGTGCATGGTGGGGCTGCACTTCAGGCTCCTAGGTATTTACGCCACTCCACAGAGGATAAGGAGAGACGGCAGGGAATGGACGACCATGGCAGTTCCTTGTAGCAACTCGCTGCCACTCTTCATCCAGTGCGAGAAGTTTACGTTAGCTGGATGGATGTTACGAAGTGCAGACGAGGCGCGAAGAGCACCGTGTGGCACTCCTTCAGAGGGTGACCCATGATCAGCTGGATCAAGTGTCCAGGAAGCAGCGACTAACTCAGCTCACTAAACTGTTGTAAATATTGAAATATGCATTAGTTGCAAACTCGCTTTTTCCCTAAGGTGTTTTCTGGTCCTTTGCGTTTCGTGTCTTTGCTTTTCGGACTGAGCCTGCACTTTCTAACATCGCGCAAGACTGGATCCGTGAAACCCACGCGCTTAAGTCGCACACTTACGGCTAAAGCCACACCGACGTGAGTGCTTGACTTGGGTTGATATGATCAGGTGTTATAGGGCTTTTGTTGTTCCTTATTTACATAAACATTTTGGGAGACAATCTGGGCAACCGTATTAGGTTGTATGCAGATGACGCTGTCGTTCATCGACTAATAAAGTCATCAGAAGATCAAAACAAATTGCAAAACGATATAGAAAAGATATCTGAATGTTGCGAAAATTGGCAGTTGACCATAAATAACGAAAAGTGTGAGGTCATCCACATGAGTGCTAAACGGAATTCGTTAAACTTCGGTTTCACGATAAATCAGTCTAATCTAAAAGCCGTAAATTCAACAAAATACCTAGGTATTACAATTACGAACTACTTAAATTGGAAGGAACACACAGAAAATGTTGTGGGGAAGGCTAACCAAAGACTGTGTTTTTCTGGCAGTACACTTAGAAAATATAACAGATCTACTAAGGGGACTGCCCCAAAAAGTTCAAAGAAGGGCAGCACGTTTGGTATTATCGCGAAATATGGGAGAGAATGTCACAGAAATGATACAGGATGTGGGCTGGACATCATTAAAAGAAAGGCGTTTTTCGTTGCGACGGAATCTTCTCACGAAATTCCAATCACCAACTTTCTCCTCCGAATGCGAAAATATTTTGTTGACACCGACTTACATAGGGAGAGACGCTCGCCACGATAAAATAAGGGATATCAGGGCTCTTACGGAAAGATAAACGTGTTCGTTCTTTCCGTGCGCTATACGAGATTGGAATAATAGAGAACTGTGAAGTTGGCTCGATGTACCCTATGCCAGGCACTTAAATTTGATTTTTAGTGTATCCGTGTAGATGTAGATAGAGGTGCGACATGCACCTGCGGCGCTGTACACAATCTGGTGAAGTTACTAGTTTAACATCTGTCATCCACTTTTTGGAATATTTCCAGACATTTGCTGCTCCAAGAGTCTTATATTAAATTACTTGTGTCAGTGTCATCTACGTCGCTTGGGGGGTTTCTAAAAGTTAGTAAGAAACACTCTGTATATGATGCCAGCTCCGCCATCAGCAAAATTCCATCAGCGCCGTACATTCGGTCGGCGCATCATCCACGCCGTTCGTCGGTCAAGTGTGTGGCTAAGTTATTACGGCCTCAAAGGACAGCACCAACAACGAGGCGAAGCCTTTAGTCTACGAGTCGTCAGCTAACACTGATGGTTCCGGGCTTCGAACGGAACCTGCCGAGAGGTGCCCACCCAGTAAGTGGCACCGCCTGACAATCTAGTCAGTCTCCAAGGGTCCCGGGTTCAACTTGGACCGCCTTCCACGTTACCGCCGGCCGCCACGGGCCACGTGCACTGTGAAATCGCTGATTGGGTCTAAGTCTTCCATCCAGTCACATGTTGACAGTATGGTGTGACAGCTGAGTATAGCAAGACGAAAACCGAAGTTTTAAATTCCATGTTCAAGAAATCATTCACGCAGGACAATCGGAAAACATACCATCGTTTGGCCATCGAACAGACTACTTTATGGATGACATAGTAATAAGCATCCCTGGTGTAGAGAAACAACTGAGTCAGCTGCAAACAAATAAGTCACCAGGTCCGGATGGAACCACAATTCAGTTTTTCAAAGAGTACTTTGCGGCATTGGTCCCTTACTAAGTTTGCATTTATCGCGATCTCTTGCTCATCGCCAAGTCCCAAGCGACTAGAAACAAGCGCAGGTGACTCCATGTGGTCAAAAGAAAGGACTTGCAAAATTACAGACCAATATCCCTAAAATCGCTATACTGCAGAATCATTTACCATATTCTCAGTTCGAGTGTAATAAATTTTCTTGAGACCGAAAAGCATATGTCGACGAATCAGCATGATTTTAGAAAGCATCACTCGTGCGAAACACAGCTTGCTGTTTCCTCACACGATATATCCCGAACTATGGATGAAGAAAAACAGGCAGATTCCATATGTATAGGAAAGCGTTTGACATGGTGCTCCTTTGCAGGCTTCAAAGAAGGTACGAAGAGATTGAATTGATTCCAAGATATGTGAGTGGTTCGAAGACTTTGTAAGCTATAGAACCCAGTATGTTATCCTCGACGACGAGTGTTCACCAGACACAAGGGTATCGTTAGGAGTGCCCCAGGGATGTGTGATAGGATCGCTATTAAACAATAAGATCTGTTTAGAATAAACTGAGGTCTTTACAATCCTTACGGTATTTTATGACTTGGCGGAGAGGATGGGCAGCAATCTGCTGTTTGTTGATGATGCTGTGGTGTAAGGTTAGGTGTCGAAGTTTATTAACTGCAGGAGGATAGAAGATGACTTATACAGAATGTAATGAATGGCACCTAACTCTAAATGTAGAAAAATGGAAGTTAATGCGGATAAATAGGAAAAACTGTGGTGTCACCGCCAGACACCACACTTGCTAGGTGGTAGCTTTAAATCGGCCGCGGTCCATTAGTACATGTCGGACCCGCGTGTCGCCACTGACAGTGATCGCAGACCGAGCGCCACCACACGGCAGGTCTCGAGAGACGGACTAGCACTCGCCCCAGTTGTACGGACGACTTAGCTAGCGATGCACACTGACGAAGCCTCGCTCATTTGCAGAGCAGATAGTTAGAATAGCCTTCAGCTAAGTCAATGGCTACGACCTAGCAAGGCGCCATTAGCATTACACAGCTTGTATCTAAAGAGTCTCACTTGTATCGTCAAGAGCGATGTACCACAAGGATGGATTAAAGTTAAGTATTCCAGGAGCTACGTACTTTTCTTTATAGCATTCATTACGTATCCTGTTTCAGACCCATCTACTAGCCTGCGTGAGTTAACGCGTGCCTTTCGGCTACTTCCGAGTGGCGTGGCTGTCTTGTTACGCCACAACCAAAAACAAACCCGTAATGTTCGGATACAGCATTAGTTGTTCAAATGTGTGTGAAATCTTATGGGACTTAACTGCTAAGGTCATCACTCCCTAAGCTTACACACTACTTAACCTAAATTATCCTAAGGAGAAAGACACACACCCAAGCCCGACGGAGGACTCGAAGCTCCGTCGGGACCAGCCGCACATTCCCTGACTGCAGCGCCTTAGACTGTTCGGCTAATCCAGCGCGGCTCAGCATTAGTAGTGTCCTGCTTGACACATCTGCGTCGTTTAAATATCTAGGCGTAGCGTTGCACAACTGTATGAAATGGAACGTGAATGTGAGGATTGTGGTAACAAAGGCGAATGGTCGACTTCGATTTATTGGGAGAATTATAGGAAAGTGTGGCTCGTTTGTGGAAGAGACCGAATATAAGACACTAGCACCACCTATTCTTGAGTACTGCTAGAGTATTTCGGATCCGTATGAGGTCGGGTTGCTAGGCGGGCTGCTAGATTTGTTACTGGTAGGTTCGAACAACATACAAGTGTTACGGAAATTTAAATGCGAACATTTTTAGGTTAGGCTTTAGCGTGACTGTTACTGACATTAAATGAAACGACATGTTCACTGTTACCAGTCACCGTTTTATTTATTTCCACGACGCGTTTCGAAGGTTTAAACCTCCATCATCGGGTGGATTTACATTAGTAAGTATTACATTTGTGTGTGTGTTGTGTTACGATTTTTGGAGGAACTTGTGGCACTGCCTTCAGTGATCACAGGTTCCTTTTGCTGTCGTAACACATAACATGTATACTGCCACATTTGTAAACAAATATGGCGTCCAGACGTACCCGTTCTAATAACTCCGGTGTCCACTAGGCAGAGTCGCAGGCACTGAGAATTCTTGCCAAGAGACCCTCTTCAGTCTCGACAAGTGTCTCTCACAAAGCATTATTCACCTGGTCCGAAAAGAACAAATCAGTTATGAGGCAGATCAAGTGAATGTGCTCGCCATGAAACAGCATTGCCTCTGCATATCCACATTTCAGTGAATGTCTCACCTAGCTCTTCTCGAACCCTCAGTCCAATATGCTGACGAATGGCAAATGGCTCTGAGCACTATGGGACTCAACTGCTGTGGTTATCAGTCCCCTAGAACTTAGAACTACTTAAACCTAACTAACCTACGGACATCACACACATCCATGCCCGAGGCAGGATTCGAACCTGCGACCGTAGAAGTCCCACGGTTCCGGACTGCGCGCCTAGAACCGCGAGACCACCGCGGCCGTGCTGACGAATAACAAGTGCGATATGCTCCAGAAATCTGGATAGTACATCCCTGATAAACACTATGTACACTGACGCATTTAACCAGGGAGGAAGAAGGGACGGGCCTTAGGAAGAGCCATCAACACAGAATATCAGTGAACTTATGGGCAAACATAGTCAGTGATTCTACATCTACATCTACATCCACCTGACGGTGTGTAGCGGAGGGTGATTAAGAAATCACTGACTATGTTTGCCCTTAAGTTCACTGATATTCTGTGTTGATGGCTGTTCCTAACTATAATGTGGGCATTCTTATCGGGCCAAATGTGACTATTGTTCGCATTTGGCATTCCGCATGGGGAAACAGGTTTTATCCGTGAAAAGTACATACGTAAGAAAGTGAGGATAAACTGTTAAGCGCTGCAAGACATGTTGGCTAAACACGACGCCATATTTGTTTACAAATGTGGCAGTATACATGTGATGTGTTACGACAGCAAAAGGAACCTGTGATCACTGAAGGCAGTGCCACAAGTTCCTCCAAAAATCGTAACACAACACACACACAAATGTAATACTTACTAATGTAAATCCAACCGATGATGGAGGTTTAAACCTTCGAAACGCGTCGTGAAAATAAATAAAACGGTGACTGGTAACAGTGAACTTGTTGTTTCATTTAATGTTACGGAAATGCTTCGGAAGCTCAAATGGAAATCCCTGGAGGGAAGGCGGCGTTCTTTTCGAGGAACACTATTGAGAAAATTCAGAGAACCGGCGTTTGAAGCTGACTTTAGAAAGATTCTGTTGTCTCCAAGGCACAATGCGCGCAAGGACCACGAAGAGAAGATCGATAAATTAGGGCTTGTACGGAGGCATGTAGACAGTCGTTTTTTCCTCGCTCTACACGAATGGAAATGACTAGCAGTAAGGGGATACCCTCACCATGCGCCGTAAGGTGGATTGCGGGGTATCGATCTAGATGTGTATATGTATGTAGATGCAGATTAATGTAGCCGCAAAGGCTCTCTGCGGTGCGGAGCTGACACTCCACCTGCGTCAGCAAGGGCGCTGTCATCGCCAGCTGCCGTTATGCTACCACAGCATTCCGTTGCGTCATCCGCTGCTACTAGCCACTGCGGTCGGCACTTGGGCCACAGCTGTCGACCTGTTGTATGGAAGCGTCGAATAAAAATGAATGTCGTTGTTGAATAAGAGTTCTTGATGGACATTCGCTGCAATAATGGAGGTCATATTAAACATGTCCTCAGTTTTTATAACTCTGGGGTAGTTTTAGTCTTATAACAGGAGATTTTAGTGGTCGCGAACTGCCTGTTGAGCAATTATAGCGTTTAGCGTTGTCTGCTTACACCTGAGGCCCAAATCGTCTGCGAGTCCATAAATACAGGGTGACTCAAATGAATGAGAAATTTTGGAACGGGTTATGACAAGGCTGCGAGGCATGTAATGGCCAGTGACACACAGAATACTGCTGACACAGTCCTGCCATTTAGTAAACAGGAGCAATGGAACGGTGTGCAGCCTGCCTTTGAGGTAAAAGCCTGTTACAAGAATGGAAGAGTTGAGGTCACGCATCGTGAATTTCGGCGTCATTTCAACGTCGGACGGCAGGCTCGTGTTCGCTCAGCGCATGCAGTCGACATCTATGTCCGCATTTTTGAAGCAGCGGGATCTGCACTGAAGAACCAGTCTGCAGGTTGACCCCATATCGTTCGTACAGGAGACAGTATCGAGGCTGTTCGAACTACTTACGTAAGAAGCCCACAGCGCATTGTTCGCCGTCACACAGAGCTCCTGCAGTTGCATCTTTCGAGTACTCAGCGAATACTGAAAATGGATTTAAATTGCCATGTGCACAAGCTGCAGATCGTTCAGCGACTTCAACCTAACGATCTTCTAATGCGTAGACAGTATGATGAGCACACTTTATAAAAGATGCACGACGACGACAGTTCCATTAACAACTTGTGGACTTCCACCCCGGTAGCTTTGCCAATAGACAGAATTTTCGCTACTGGTCTCAGTAAAATCTACGTCAGCTCCATTAGCGTCAATTGCACGGCAGCAAGGTTAATTTACAGGGTGTCATGTCATTGAGAGGCGTTGCCCTGTACTACCCCATTTTTCTGCCAGCTGTTGGTTTCAGTCTGATGGAGCAACGACAAATTGGCACCGATATCGATGGTAACCGTACGACGATCATTTGCTAACCGTGTCATTTCAAGGCACAGTGAAAGTGCGTGGCTCCCAAGATCGCCTGACCTGACAGTGTGTGACAGCTTTTTGTGGGTACTCGTTAAGGGCGTGGTTTACCGTACCCGATCTGTTACCATGGAGGAGTATAAAGCAAAAATACGAGAGGATATGTTAGAACGAGTCATGCATAACGTTCCTATCAGGCTGACGGAATGTATGCACCGAGGGGGAACTCATCTGTCGGATGTGATATTCAAGAACCAAAAATAATTGTGACATTCAACGACGGCGTACTCTGTGCTATCCACTGACATAAATAAATACATGTAAAGTAACTGTGCTCATCCATTAATTTCATTTCAAAAATTTCCCGTGACTCTGTATTAGGTGAAGTTTTAACACTAGATTCTGTTTCAAAGATAAAACGCACAACGGCAATCTAGCCTCTATGTTCTATTGCAACCGATCATGGATTACACTCCACTATAGGAGTGTTACAGTTCATGTGTGGTTACAGTTCACGGTAGAAGGGAAGGCGTGCGCATCGTGGCGAAGTTTAGGGAACTAAGTAACTTCATGCAAAACATTTATTCAAAGATTTGGAGCGTACTGCAGAATTGTATGTAACATGCAACGCTTAAGAATTCCTAACACTGTTTTTCCTTACAAACAGACTGTAATAAAGTAGCTATCATTATTATTCAGCAAGGCTTAAGTCGGCTAAGGGATGCAAAATAGACGCAAAATTGTTCACAGGCGAAGTTTCAAACTCACAGAGGAATCAGAAGCAAAGTTGACAATCTTCTAGTAGTGACTTGTGTCTTGCAGCAAAACAGTATCATGAAAGTTAACTAGGTGCACAATGCATGCAGTGAACTGCGACCAACTTAGAACGAGTTCGGTTTCATCTGAATTTAAGTTAAACTTTAGCAGAAATATGTTACTCGAAGATCCTGCTCTGGTCTTAACGATCGTGGTTAATCGTTTCAGAGAATCCTAACTCAAAACCAAACTGACTTCCATCTAAAATAGCCGTTCAGATGCGCAAAGAAGCAACACTTCATATTTACTCTGTGCTGTGAGTGGTCTCATCCGCGCACGCAGTGACGCCTGTCCAAAAGCCAAACTGTATGAACTACGCGTATAGAGACCGTACAGACTTGGTAGTGGCGCATTGACACAAGATGAATTTGCCAGTAATAGCAACTGTCTCCTCCAGTCAAAGGACAGGTGGGGCAATGGTTGGTTCCTTCGCCTTAAAATTTTCCACTCGCTTTGTCGTCCAGAATTCGAACGAAAACGTCCCTGTAGTACGCACTGAGATGACGAATCGCAAGAGCCTCTGCTACGAAAACTCGCGCTGATAAAGTCCCACATCCGTCACATTGGTGCCTCAAGCGGCTTTGAAATTTCGACTCCATTGCCAAGGCCTACACTGCAAAGTTAAACCAAGAATTTTCACTTGAATTCAACCAGTCCCATGCGTTTTTTATTACACAGGCATTTATTACATCCAGCGATCATCCGTGCTTAAAGCAGGTGATTAGACGTGCATAGTGTGCTGAATATCAAATGTAGTAAAGTTGAGAACAAAACACCCTCAATTTCGGCTCCCAGCGTGATCTCCCTCTCGGCCATGTGAAATATGAGAAAATGCAGGCAGAGGAAAGATGTTCTGCCTGCTTGATCAAATCACGAAATTATAAATCCACGAAGCTACACTGCTAGAAAAAAATTAGTACATCCTCTTAGCGGTTTCCAATTCACTCAATGTTTATTGTTGCAATAGTGCATATATCTCGCACGAAATGATTACATTTACAGATCAATAGCATATGCGGTTCTTAGATACCAGGTATCGACCCATGTTGAAGCACCCATATTAGGACGTGGTGTAGCCTCCACGGGCGGCAATGCAGGCTTTGACTCTCGCATCCAGTCCATTTTACTGATGGCGAATGCTGTCCTGGGGTACGTTATGCCACACCTGCTCGACCTGTTCACGTAGTTCAGTAACAGTTATTGGTTGACGATTCACACGAGTCATTCCCACACGTGCTAGACCGGAGTCGTCCGGATATGGTGCTGAACAGGTGAATTGCTTGCTGCACGTCTTCCAAAGCACGCTTAAGTTTCGCGGACAGTGCGTGGGCGAGCATTATCCTGTTGGAACAACACATCACCTTACTGTTACAAGGATGGCAGAAGAACGTGTCTAATACCACTTTGCATGTACCGAGCCCTGGTCAGTGCTCCCTCTAGACACACCAAAGGAGAACTAAAGCTGTAGCTTACCGCACCCCAGACCATGCCTGCAGGGTTTCGTGGACGAACGCACTCTACGAATCAGCCTTCTCAGGTCTACGTCGTACACGCAGACGACCATCACTTGCCTGCAGGCAGAACCTGCCTTCATCGGTGAAGACCACGGCGCCCCATCCCATCTTTCAAGTGGTCCTCTGACGCTACCAGTTGACCCGTGCACACCGACACTGTGGCATGGGTAGAAGACGGGCTAGATGTGTGCGTGCCCATAGTCCCGCTGCTAATAACCGGTTCACAAAGTTCATGTTGACACGTCTGAGCTCACAAGCCCTCTTATCTGTGTTGTCATAGATGTACGATCTGCCACTGCTGCCCTTACGATGGACGGGCGTCTGTGCTACGTCGACGTCCAGAACCTCATATACCGGTGTGAGAAGGTTCACGTGACCACGAAGACCAGGGTCGTTGCACAACAGCCACCGCACGTTCAAAGTGTGTGCCAATTCTCCGAAACGACCATCCTGCCACTCATAAGGCCACAATTTGACTCCTTTCCAACTCGCTCAGTTGGCGTAGGAAGCATGAGTGTGTCTCTGTGGCATCGTTGCCTGCCTGTTTCATACGTTTGCACCACAATGAGCCTTTGGATGTGAGCATCCATACTAAGGGGTAGACGCAAATGGTGCTTTGGCAGCTATGCCATTACGCTATCTGTTGACGGGCAACGTCCAGACCATTATTAGTATGTGTACTGGCCTCCAGGTGACATACAGTCGTCGTAATAAACCCTATGTCGTCTACCCAAGTATACAAATTTTTTCCGTCAGTGGATATTAAAGCTAGCATCGTGCCTTTCATAGCCGCAGCTTGCCGTATATACCACCGTGGAGTCGGAAGTGGGCACCCTGCAACACTGCCTCTTCACGTGGCTGTAATAGAATAAATGCAAAGGAAGCGGTATATTACGCTGCAGTACTATCATACAGTCGTCCTACATCTACACCTTAGTTTATACAACGCAAGCCACCCAACGGTGTGTGGCGGAGGGCACTTTACGTGCCATTGTCATTACCTCCTTTTCCTGTTCCAGTCGCGTATGGTTCGCGGGAAGAACGAATGCCGGAAAGCCTCCGTGATCTCCTCGGGAGGTATAAGTAGGGGGAAACAATATATTCGATACCTCATCCAGAAACGCACCCTCTCGAAACTTGGACAGCAAGCTACACCGCGATGCAGAGCGCCTCTCTTGCAGAGTCTGCCACTTGAGTTTGCTAAACATCTCCGTAACGCTATCACGCTTACCATATAACCCTGTGACGAAAGGCGCCGCTCTTCTTTGGATCTTTTGTATCTCCTCCGTCAACCCGATCTGGTACGGATCCCACACTGATGAGCAATACTCAAGTATAGATCGAACGAGTGTTTTGTAAGCCACCTCCTTTGTTGATGGACTACATTTTCTAAGGACTCTCCCAATGAATCTCAACCTGGTACCCGCCTTACCAACAGTTAATTTTATATGATCATTCCACTACAAATCGTTCCGCACGCACACTCCCAGATATTTTACAGAAGTAACTGCTACCAGTGTTTGTTCCGCTATCATATAATCATACAATAAAGGATCCTTCTTTCTATGTATTCGCAATAGACCTACATTACATTTTTTAAGGGTCAGTTGCCACTCCCTGCACCAAATGCCTATCCGCTGCAGATCTTCCTGCATTTCGCTACAATTTCCTAATGCTGCAACTTCTCTGTATACTACAGCATCATCCGCGAAAAACCGCATGGAACTTCCGACACTATCTACTAGATCATTTATATGTATTGTGAAAAGCAATGGTCCCATAACACTCCCCTGTGGCACGCTTTAACGTCTGTAGACTTCTCTCCATTGAGAACAACATGCTGTGTTCCGTTTGCTAAAAACTCTTCAATCCAGCCACACAGCTGGTCTGATATTCCGTAGGCTCTTACTTTGTTTATCAGGCGACAGTGCGGAACTGTATCGAACGCCTTCCGGAAGTCAAGGAAAATGGCATCTACCTGGGAGCCTGTATCTAATATTTTCTGGATCTCATGAACAAATAAAGCGAGTTGGGTCTCACACGATCGCTGTTTTCGGAATCCATGTTGATTCCTACAGAGTAGATTCTGGGTTTCCAGAAATGACATGTACGCAGAGTGTGGCGGGTGCAGGAGGTGGGCAAGGAGACGGGGAGGAGGGAAGAGGAGATTAACGAATAGAAGACTATATACCTGGACAATGCCAGGTACTCCACTACTAGAGAGAGTGAGCAGATGCTGATCTCTCAGACGTAGGAATTAGTAGACGTTACGTAGTGGGGTGACGTTGGATGGAGTGATGATGGGGGAAGGCTGAGGGGAGGGGCGGCCATTACGCAGACAGAACAGACAGAAGCTGTTGCAGCTCAGCACTTTGACGGGAGACCGCTAATGAGTCTTCCAGCCAAGTCCCGTCATGTGGCGACGTAATTGCTGTCGCGTCATCCTCAGCATTCGCTAACTACTGGCACACAACGCCATTCTGCTTTATCTGTACTGGGCGCCCCCCCCCCCCCCCCCAGCAAACATCAAAAGTTTGCACGCTATGTGTCTAAAAAGTTAAAGTTCACCTCTGTCTCTGATGGTACACCAGTGACACTGTCCAAAAATGACGAAGAGTAGCTACGATCTCGTATAGCTAATTACTTGCGTTTTTCTGATGAAACTGTGTATCAGCTAGAAAGAAGCTTTAACGTCCTCCATCCATAAAGAAATTGCGGCACATTACGATATTGTACAATGTCTATAAGCTAATCATGTTAAAGGATCTACGGGCGTACCCCAAGTGACTATTAGAAGATCATTTTGTATACAGAGTGATTCCGTGATGATGCTACAAACATTCAGCGCTAATGGAGAAGGGTGGGTGAATCAATCTGAGGTAAGGCACCCGACTCCGGAAACAACCGAGCCGAAAATTATGAGCGAAATGTACTCAAATTCATCCTTAGCCTCGCGCAGCGCTCGAACTAAGAGGCCCAACTTGCGAACCCTGATCTTGACTAATTCTCTATAAATGCTCCCCAATACCCTCAGATAATTTGTCCTGTTGCTGGGCTATCCAGGGCGCAAGTAACTTTTGATGTCAGAGAGACCGAAAATCCTACGGGTACGGTGCAGTAATACCGAATTCCGTTTACCAGCACAAGTCTCACGAACTGCTACATTTATACCAGTTGTTCATAATGGCGTCACCCAGCGTCAATGCAGGTATGGCATTGTCGCACCAAGTTGTGTCGTACCCGTTCTAATAACTCCGGCGTCGACTAGGCAGAGTCGCAGGCAGTGAGAATTCTTGCCAAGAGACCCTCTTCAGTCTCGACAAGTGTCTCTCACAAAGCATTATTCACCTGGTCCGAAAAGAAGAAATCAGTTATGAGTCAGATCAAGTGAACGTGCTCGCCATGAAACAGCATTGCCTCTGCATATCCACATTTCAGTGAATGTCTCACCTAGCTCTTCTCGAACCCTCAGTCCAATATGCTGACGAATAACAAGTGCGATATGCTCCAGAAATCTGGATAGTACATCCCTGATAAACACTATGTACACTGATGCATTTAACCAGGGAGGAAGAAGGGACGGGCCTTAGGAAGAGCCATCAACACAGAATATCAGTGAACTTATGGGCAAACATAGTCAGTGATTCTACATCTACATCTACATCCATACTCCGCAAGCCACCTGACGTTGTGTAGCGGAGGGTGATTAAGAAATCACTGACTATGTTTGCCCGTAAGTTCACTGATATTCTGTGTTGATGGCTGTTCCTAACTGTAATGTGGGCATTCTTATCGAGCCAAATGTGACTATTGTTCGCATTTGGCATTCCGCATGGGGAAACAGGTTTCATCCGTGAAAAGTACATACGTAAGAAAGTGAGGATAAACTGTTAAGCGCTGCAAGACATGTTGGCTAAACACGACGCGAGGCCCGAAGTCAGGAGTCAAAGCACACACTCTTTATGGATGGTAGAGTATAGCTGCATTTCCCGTAATACCCACAGCGCGGTGTTCAGCGAAACATTCATTTCACGTACAGCTGATCGAGTCTAGCTGCAGGCGCCTCATCCACTCCAGCATTGCATCTTCTAAGCCGGAAGTCGGTGCAGTTCGTCATCCTCCTCGGTCATTGTTTCGTGATATCAGTTACCCTGAAACGTCCTGGCAGATTAAAACTGTGTGCCCGACCGAGACTCGAACTCGGGACCTTTGCCTTTCGCGGGCAAGTGCTCTACCAACTGAGCTACCGAAGCACGACTCACGCCCGGTACCCACAGCTTTACTTCTGCCAGTATCTCGTCTCCTACCTTCCAAACTTTACAGAAGTTCTCCTGCGAACCTTGCAGAACTAGCACTCCTGAAAGAAAGGATATAGCGGAGACATGGCTTAGCCACAGCCTGGGGGATGTTTCCAGAATGAGATTTTCACTCTGCAGCGGAGTGTGCGCTGATATGAAACGTCCTGGCAGATTAAAACTGTGTGCCCGACCGAGACTCGAACTCGGGACCTTTGCCTTTCGCGGGCAAGTGCTCTACCAACTGAGCTACCGAAGCACGACTCACGCCCGGTACCCACAGCTGTTTCACTTAATTGGTGGAACAGTGCTACAAACAGGGACTCGGATGTCTTCTGGCGGATATTTGGTACTGTTCAACCATTCCGCTTCTCTGCTGCTTCCATTTGCTTGCTCATACACGAAAATCATATCCGAAAGTTCCGTCACCGGGTACAAATCCATTTATTTGTAGCTGATCGGCGTGAGTACTTAACCTTGTAAACATAGACCACTGTCTACTATCGTACGTTCAATGTACAACAATATTGCTCATGCCAGTCAGTACACAGTATGCCATTTACGAGGGTGAGTCAAATGAAAACCTTAAATTTGTAATAACCAATCGAAATTTTTGCGCCGTTGTCCTGTAAGTTGGTAAGCGTGCTACAAACAGCGAGCAGAATGGACTGTAGTTAGCAGCATAGATGCACACATACCGTCGCAGTATCAGTGTAAAGATGGCCGCCCCACTTGCGACTTGCACCAGGGTAGTACAGCGTTCTGTTATTCGACTATTGCGTAGTGAAGGTGTGAAACCTACTGAAATTCATCGACGAATGAAGGTTCAGTACGGTGATGAATGTTTGTCACAGCAGCAAGTCTACGAATGGACTAGGAAGTTCGCAAATTGTGTGACTTCAGTGGAAGATGCTCATCCAGGTCAGGCACAACGAGTTGTGACTCCACAGAACATTGCAGCAGTTGAAGCCATAGTGAAGGAAAACCGCCGAGTGACACTGAATGACATTGCAGCATGTTTACAGATTAGTCATGGGTCAGCACATCACATTGTGCATGATGTGCTCCAGTTACACAAAGTAACGGCAATATGGGTGCCACGGCAGCTGACTCGTGAAATGAGAGAACGACGTGTTGATGCTTGTGAAGAACTTCTTCGGCGCTTTGAACGAGAAGGTGATGGCTTCCTTGCAAGAATCGTTACTGGGGACGAAACCTGGGTTCACTTCCACCAATCGGAAACGAAGAGAGCGAACAAGGAATGTCGCCATTCCTCATCATCAAAACCAAAGAAGTTTCGGAAAGAACCATCAGCAGGGAAGGTTATGCTGACTCTCTTTTGGGACGAAAAATGCGTCATTTTGGAGCATTACATACCTAGAGGGACTACTGTCACCAGTGCATCATACACAGATCTCCTAAAAAATCATCTGCGGCCTGCAATCAAATCAAAGTGACGTGGATTGCTGTTAGCAGATGTCCTTTTGCAACATGACAATGCAAGGCCCCACACTGCCCGTACAACAGTTGCAACAATCACAGACCTGCATTTTGAGTGTCTTCCTCATCCACCATACTCGCCAGACCTTGCCCCAAGTGATTTCCATATGTTTGGACCACTCAAAGACGCAATGGGAGGAAAGAAGTTCCGTTCTGATGAAGAGGTACGCCACGCGGTACACGACTGGTTGCGCGGACTACCAAAAGACGAATTTATGCACTTTGTAAGCGCTGGATGACTTGCGTTGAGCGTGGAGGAGATTTTTTTTGGAAAGTGATACAGCTTTGTACCTCTTCTGCACCATAAATAATATTTAAAAAAATATTTAAGGTTTTCATTTGACTCACCCTCGTACATCTGATTAGTTGAGTTATAATGCCAACCTACACACCTAAGTGCCCGTCGGAATTGCCTGTCCTATAATCTTAGCAACAGCAGCACCAGTACATGTACTCCAGTGTCGGAGGTATCAGAACAATTTTCTCTTACGACTTTCGACTCGGACCCAGATACCTTACCTCAAATTGATACATTTACCCTTACCCATCATCAGGGAAACTTTGTATCATCTTCACCGAATAACCCTATATAAAATGGCTTAGTAGACAAAATCTCAATCTCCCTGAGGTTGTTCGGAGGTGATGCTTTTACATGCAAAGAAGTGGCAAATTTTAGCGAAATTCAGGATGACGTGTGGAGGAAATTACTCCCATTGCAAGTATTGGCGCACCTGCTTAGCCCCCGGCGAAGCAGTCTGCGGTCCAGCGGCTTTAAAAGAACGAACTGGACATTAACCCGACACTTCGTCTGAAGACAACGACTACGAAATTCATCGAAATATTGCGGCAATACGATGTGTCGACTCAGCTGATAACCCGAGAAGATTTAGTCAATGATCGAATTATTCTTGGCCTGCTGTCCACAAGGGGTGGAAACGTGAATCAGGTCTTACTCTTCGGCGGCAGTTCAGCTGAGGTAATCCAGCGCGTGAGAAGGGCTCCCGTGACAACGCCCAGTTACGTGAGAGATGGCTCTTTTAAATCTCGCACCTGCGTACTGTCTTGCGAGCACGTTCTTCCATCGCTCTCTGGTCTCCATTGGGTGGCGCCACGCCTACACGCTACCAGAGGACTCTAAACTGACACGACCCCACTTCCCATGACTGACTGACTAGCGAATCTTTTTAAACAGCCGTACTCAGAACTTCGCCTCAGATTCAGTGCATCTGTATACTTAAACATTAGTACGGGAGACTGCATATGAGGAAAATTACATTGACGTATCACGAGGCTACTGAGCGTTGCAACTATCCATTAACTTATATAAGTGTATTAGCATTCAACACTATTAGTTACAATGAAGAACAATACTCGCATGTCGTAGAACCTAGCACTATAGCTGGTCAAAGTTATGCGTATCTCAGTGATTAAGTGCACAGAGTGTAAATAAACTTGCTGATATGCTATCTTTTTTTCCATGTATGACTGGCTTACTTAATCACTTCGACCACTGGCACATCACTAAGTACGTCCGTGGAAGGAGGAGTCCACGCCATTCTATTAGACTGATTCCTACAAGATGAAGGAAGGCGATCACAAGATGTGTGCGATGTCCTCGGTATTAATCTCTTCAATAACGAACCTATGCTGAAATACCATCAATTTCTTGTACAATCTTAGAACATATTATGAGCTCAAACATAAGGACGTATCATGAAAAAAATGATTTTTTTTGTGCCAGCCAGCATGGAGTCCGCAAAAATCGATCATTTGAATCCCAATTCTCAATTTTCTCAATTGACATCCTGAAAGCTATGGATCAAGGCCGTCAAATAACTGCAATATTTCTCGATTTTCGAAAACCATTTGACTCACTTTCGCGTATCATCGAAGGTAGTATCGTATGGTGTATCAAGCGGATTTTGTGACTGAATTCAGAATATCTCGGTAGGGAGCACGCAGCACGTGCTCAAAGACAGATGAAGAAGTAACATCTGCTGTGCCCCAGGGAAGTGTGTTGGGACCGTTGTTGTTCATGATACACACACAGCAAAGAAAGTTTTGCATTACCCCGGCTCCCAGAACTGCTGAAGACTGTGGATACTGACTGTGGATGTTGTATCACAGGCACTGTTCAGAGATGTCATTAAACCCGCCCAAAGATGTAAACAACAATGCATAAGCAGAGCCATTTAGATGGAGTGGGTCTGACAGCCGATCATTTCCAGTCATTCCACCAGGAAGAAGATACACGGCTCGTGTTGTCTGTAGTTTAACCATGCCTAGACGGACAATACCGCGGTCCAATCGCGTCCGCATTGTTACTTTGTGTCAGGAAGAGTTCTCAAAAAAGGAAGTGTCCAGGCGTCTCGGAGTGAACCAAAGCGATGTTGTTCGGACGTGGAGGAGATATAGAGATACAGGAACTGTCGATGAAGTGCCTCGATCAGGCCACCCAAGGGCTACTGCTGCAGTGGATGACCGTTACCTATGGATTATGGCTCGGAGGAACCCTGACAGCAGCGCCACCATGTTGAATAATGCTTTTCGTGCGGCCACAGGACGTCGTGTTACGACTCAAACTACGCGCAATAGGCTGCATGACGCCCATGGCGAGGTCCGTCTTTGCTACCACGTCCCCATGCTGCGCGGTACAGATGGGCCCAACTACATGCCGAATGGACCGCTCAGGATTGGCATCACGTTCTCTTCACCGATGAGTGTCGCTTATGCCTTCAACCAGACAATCGTCGAAGACTTATTTGGAGACAACCCAGTCAGGGTGAACGCTTTAGACGCACTGTCCAGCGAGTGCAGCAAGGTGGAGGTTCCTTGCTTTTTTTCAGGTGGCATTATGTGGGGCCGACGTTCGCCGCTGGTGATCATGGAAGGCGCCGCAACGGCTGTACGATGCGTGAACGCCATCCTCAGACTGATAGTGCAACCATATCGGCAGGATAATGGCGAGGCATTCCTCTTTATGGACACAATTCGCACCCCTATCGTGCACATCTTGTCAATGACTGCCTTCAGAATAACGACATCGCTCGAGTCGAGTGGCCAGCATGTTCTACAGACATGAAGCTTATCGAACATGCCTGCGATAGATTGAAAAGGGCTGTTTATAGACGACGTGACCCACCAACCACTCTGAGTGATCTACGCCGAATCGCCGTTGAGGATTGGGACAATGTGGACTATTAGTGCTTTGATGAACTTGTGGATAGTACGCCACGACGAATAAAGGCAAGCATCAATGCAAGAGGACGTGCGACTGCGTAATAGAGGTACCGGTGTATGCAACAATCTGGACCCCCACCTCTGAGGGTCTCGCTTTATGGTGGTACAACATGAGGAATAAAAAGGGCGGAAATGATGTTTGTGTTGATCTCCATTCCAATTTTCTGTACAGGTTCCGGAAAACTCGGAACCGAGATGCTGCAAAAAACTGTGTATTATATTAAGAATAACGTTGTAAAGAGTACTGCTGTATTTGATGATTTCATATATCGATATTTTACTCTGCTTTCTACAGGAGTTTTCGAAGCTGAGAGCGGCTTTTCTCTGGAGGTAGCACTGTCTTGCGATATAACATCTACAACGCTCCAGCGCTGCTGGTGGCGCGCCGAGCAAGTGTGAAAGCGTTGTTGCTGGGCTTAAGCACGTAGCAGTCACACGCAGCCGCTTCACGGAAAAATAATATGAGGTATTTTATGGAAATTATAATTTACAAATCAATGTGTTACGTCTTTTCGTAGAAGAAAATTGTTCGAGTAATTCAGTTATTTTGCGGAAACGAACGCTGGAACAGTTGTGACATTCATAGTTGAAACAGTATCCTCTCTGTTAATTAGTAACTTTAATAGAGGAAAATATTGATAGAGGAACGTAAAATGAACAGGTTACAGGGATCAGTGATTAACTGTTGAATTAATGTGCAAATGCAGCCTAGCAATGGGTACTTCTGGATGAATGTGAAATAAGCTTAATTGTTGATGCAAGAGGGATGAGGCTAGATATTGTTAGAGAAGTGAGTTAGGTACCTAAAGGACAGCGACTTAGTTGCACTATTATTATTTCAAAATGACTTTCAATTTCGTTTTTAATTAAGAATCTGACAATTGCAATGTACAGTACATGAGACACGTGTTCTTAGTCACATGGTCAGGTTTATTTAGTAACGGAGCGTGTTCGCTGTGTACAACTCTCAACCTCTAGTCAGACACCCGCAAACGTAATTAAAAATGCCTGAAAGGGAGCTTTACAACGCAAATATTAAGTCGGATTTTGTTAAGATTTAAAAGTCATCCTAAAACTCAAAACCTACTTTAAATGTTCAGAAATGTCAAACTGTGCACTCCACAAATCCAAAAAGGATGGTATACTATGACTACACTATCAACGAGTTAGAATCTGAATTCGTCAACTCGTACAAATACCTGGGTGAAACCCTTTGTAGGGATATGAAGTGAAATGATCACATAGGCACAGTCGTAGGCATTGCAGGCGGTCAATTTCGGTACATTGGCTGAATATCAGGGGAATACAATCAGTCTACAAATGAGATTGCTTACAAATCACTCGTCCGACACGTCCTAGAATATTGCTCAAATTATGCGTGACCTGTACTTCAAATGGTTCAAATGGCTCTAACAACTATGGGACTTAACATCTGAGGTCATCAGTCTCCTAGACCTAGAACTACTTAAACATAACTGGGCTAAGGACATGACACATCCATGCAAAAAAAAAAAAAAATGGTTCAAATGGCTCTGAGCACTATGGGACTCAACTGCTGTGGTCATAAGTCCCCTAGAACTTAGAACTACTTAAACCTAACTAACCTAAGGACAGCACACAACACCCAGCCATCACGAGGCAGAGAAAATCCCTGACCCCGCCGGGAATCGAACCCGGGAACCCGAGCGTGGGAAGCGAGAACAACATCCATGCCCGAGGCAGGATTCGAACCTGCGACCGTAGTAGCAGGACGGTTCCGGACTGAAGCTCCTAGAACCGCTGGGCCACAGCGGCCGGATGACCAGTACTAAATACTCTTAGGACCAACAGAGGATGGTGAACGTATACAAGGAAGGGCAGTACGTACTCCCTCAGGTTTATTCATCGTATGGAGACGGCTGAGAATGTCTGTGACCACACATCCCTCTCAGTGGCCTCCAGAGAGGCAGCGCGATGCTATGCTGTCTTCCTTCGTGGTGCTCAGCAAATATAACTTGCAAGGAGCCGTCATCAGCTGACGTTATTAACCATTAGTGACCTGTACGACGCAGGTCTCCAAATTCGAATGTAATGTTAGAATGACATCACTAGGTCGTGTGCAAATTTGGCGTACAACTTCCCATGGCGACAACCCTACTCGTCATAACGTGACAGCGAGTGATTATCTAAGCTTGAAACACATTGGTGTTGTGTAAACCACACAGTTTCATTCCTTCATGTATGCAGGGCGATTCAGCTGGCCCTACCTTTGTGTTTTATGCAACATGTGCGCCTTCAAATCTCATGTGCAATATTTTCATATCCTCTTGGTCGCTTCACAGATTATCAGAATTAGAGAAAAAATGAACATGATCCTTTTGTAGAAAATCTATTGTAGTTAAATTTTGTACTGGGAGGCATTTTTGCTAGAGGCTGTAGTTTTTGAATTATTCAAGAAAAGCGCACAAAAGCGACTTTTTTTATAACTCAGAAACCGTGGCCTCCAGAGAAAATGTATCCCTGTACAAAATTTAAATACTTTAAATTTTCTACAAAGAAGTCCTGTTGATTTTTTACGTAGGAGAAATAGTTGCGCATAACGAGAGAGACAATGTGAAAAAGTTGCATGTGGTATTGAATACGTTGCGGGCTGCATAAAACCCGTCGGTAGGACTGCAGAATCATCATGTACACTCCTGGAAATGGAAAAAAGAACACATTGACACCGGTTTGTCAGACCCACCATACTTGCTCCGGACACTGCGAGAGGGCTGTACAAGCAATGATCACACGCACGGCACAGCGGACACACCAGGAACCGCGGTGTTGGCCGTCGAATGGCGCTAGCTGCGCAGCATTTGTGCACCGCCGCCGTCAGTGTCAGCCAGTTTGCCGTGGCATACGGAGCTCCATCGCAGTCTTTAACACTGGTAGCATGCCGCGACAGCGTGGACGTGAACCGTATGTGCAGTTGACGGACTTTGAGCGAGGGCGTATAGTGGGCATGCGGGAGGCCGGGTGGACGTACCGCCGAATTGCTCAACACGTGGGGCGTGAGGTCTCCACAGTACATCGATGTCGTCGCCAGTGGTCGGCGGAAGGTGCACGTGCCCGTCGACCTGGGACCGGACCGCAGCGACGCACGGATGCACGCCAAGACCGTAGGATCCTACGCAGTGCCGTAGGGGACCGCACCGCCACTTCCCAGCAAATTAGGGACACTGTTGCTCCTGGGGTATCGGCGAGGACCATTCTCAACCGTCTCCATGAAGCTGGGCTACGGTCCCGCACACCGTTAGGCCGTCTTCCGCTCACGCCCCAACATCGTGCAGCCCGCCTCCAGTGGTGTCGCGACAGGCGTGAATGGAGGGACGAATGGAGACGTGTCGTCTTCAGCGATGAGAGTCGCTTCTGCCTTGGTGCCAATGATGGTCGTATGCGTGTTTGGCGCCGTGCAGGTGAGCGCCACAACCAGGACTGCATACGACCGAGGCACACAGGGCCAACACCCGGCATCATGGTGTGGGGAGCGATCTCCTACACTGGCCGTACACCACTGGTGATCGTCGAGGGGACACTGAATAGTGCACGGTACATCCAAACCGTCATCGAACCCATCGTTCTACCATTCCTAGACCGGCAAGGGAACTTGCTGTTCCAACAGGACAACGCACGTCCGCATGTATCCCGTGCCACCCAACGTGCTCTAGAAGGTGTAAGTCAACTACCCTGGCCAGCAAGATCTCCGGATCTGTCCCCCATTGAGCATGTTTGGGACTGGATGAAGCGTCGTCTCACGCGGTCTGCACGTCCAGCACGAACGCTGGTCCAACTGAGGCGCCAGGTGGAAATGGCATGGCAAGCCGTTCCACAGGACTACATCCAGCATGTCTACGATCGTCTCCATGGGAGAATAGCAGCCTGCATTGCTGCGAAAGGTGGATATACACTGTACTAGTGCCGACATTGTGCATGCTCTGTTGCCTGTGTCTATGTGCCTGTGGTTCTGTCAGTGTGATCATGTGATGTACCTGACCCCAGGAATGTGTCAATAAAGTTTCCCCTTCCTGGGACAATGAATTCACGGTGTTCTTATTTCAATTTCCAGGAGTGTAGATTGCGCACAAGACAGTCTAGTGCGAGTCGCTTGTTTGCAAAGCATCGTGAGACAAGCAACTTTGATCGACCAGTGGTAGTACTTTTGCGCCTCTTAGCACAACGTACAGTGGTTGGAGCACAATATGGAAACAATGCGAGAAATGCATGCTTGAACATAAAGGAAGATGCTTGTCAAGCCTGTAAATTGGGCTGTTATACTTGGCCACGAAAAGTACCTGTGCAATGCCCTTAGTGTGTTGCAAAGTAGTAATCATGATCAGAACAGTTTCTGTGTAGCTACGAGAGCGTTACGTTGCAGCTAAGTGAATTCGAACAAGGGCAAAATGCTGGAGCTCGAACGGTGAGTGCTTCCGTAAGCAAGGGAGCTGAAGTGTTTGGTGTTCCAAGAGGCATCGTATCGAAGATTTATACAGCATTCATGAAAAGCGGGAAAACGCCAACGAAGTCGCAACGCCAACAAAAATGTGTTCTGAGTGATCATGACAGTCAGTTATTGAAGAGGAAACAGCTGTAAAAATTCACTGCAGAATTGAATATTGCACTCGCGAACGCTGTCACCACCGAAACAACACGAAGGAACCTCCAGAAGCAGGGAATTATAGGGCGAACTGAAAAAAAGGCATTCTTCAGTGATGCAAATGCCTATAACAGGAAAAACGTTGTCCCGAAGCCATGAAACTTAGATTACTACGGAGCAATGGCCGGATGAGTCTTGTTACGCACTGTTTCCAAGTTTTGGCCGAGTTTACGTCCCAAGAATGAAAGATAGTTGGTTGGTTGATTTGGTGGAAGAGACTAAACAGCGAGGTCGTCGGTCTCATCGGATTATGGAAGGATGGGGAAGGAAGTCGGCCGTGCCCTTTCAAAGGAATCACCCCTGAATTTGCCTGAAGCGATTTAGGGGAATCACGCAAAACCTAAAACAGGATGGCCGGACACGGGATTGAACCGTCGTCCTGCCGAATGCGAGTCCAGTGTGGTAATCACTGCGATACCTCGCTCGGTTGTCAAACATGACGGACGTTCGATGACGACTTGTACAGCCGTATAGTGGTATTCCGTGGGCCGCCATTCTGACTCTTACAAGATCGCATTACTGCCAAGAACTATGTGATCATTCTGACTGATCAAATCCATCCCATGCTAAAATGTTTGTTCCCCAATAATGTTGCTGTGCTCCAAGACGACAGAGTCTCTGTTCACACATTTCGCATCGTTCAGGACTAGTTTTTTGATCATGAGGATGAATTGCCACATCTCCCTTGCCCACCTGTCACCAAATCTCAATATTCTTCAGCCTGTGTGGTCTGCTTTGGAGAGGAGGACGCGTGATGGCTATCCATCTCCATCACTGCTGACTGTACTTACCGCTGTTTTGCAACACGAATTCAATAAGATTCCTTTGAAAACTATGAAGACCCGTATTTATCCATCCCGAGACGACTGGAAGCTGTTTTGAATGACAACGAGATTCCTACACCATATAAGGCTTGCTAATGTGATGTTTTTGTGATGTATCAGTATTTTTGCTCAACCTCTATATCTCGGTCAGATCAGTAACTTGAACTGGCGCAGGACGCCAGAATTTAGTTACGAGCATGTTCTGAAAGAGGAAGCTTCACTTCTACTTCTGGATCCAGCATTGGTGTGATGTAGACGGTCCGGTAGACGGTGATTGCTTTTCTGGTGCTTCATCACGCTACTGGTATAACTCGGTATGAATGCCACCTGCTTTAGAAATTATCCATGCATTTAATTTGCATTTCACGTACTTTTCTAGCATATGAAGTATATTTTCAAGCCACATTTATTCAGAATAGTTTCTTGCGTCGCGTGTTTGTACGATTTGCAATGGGACTTAAATATTCTTTTGTGAAATGTTCGGATCCATGTGCAGACACGGATGTTAGAAGTGATTTATAATTATTCCATCGGTGAATATCGTATTAGAAAGCAATGGAAACATTTCTTCTGTTGTGTAAGCTTAGAACTTGTGTAACACTTGTACTGATGATCTATGTTGAGCACTTGGGACTATCATTTCTGTACAACAGCTCTGAACATTATAGCATTGATTTATCACATTATATGTACTCATACTCACTGCGTTTGCGGACTGTCTTTGTCCATACGAACAGATACGGCCTTCCCGACGGTAATTTTAGTTGGATGACATGCAACTAGGTCTCATTTTCGGCGGGGGTTTACGTTGAAAGAAAGGAACATAATACACTCCTGGAAATGGAAAAAAGAACACATTGACACCGGTGTGTCAGACCCACCATACTTGCTCCGGACACTGCGAGAGGGCTGTACAAGCAATGATCACACGCACGGCACAGCGGACACACCAGGAACCGCGGTGTTGGCCGTCGAATGGCGCTAGCTGCGCAGCATTTGTGCACCGCCGCCGTCAGTGTCAGCCAGTTCGCCGTGGCATACGGAGCTCCATCGCAGTCTTTAACACTGGTAGCATGCCGCGACAGCGTGGACGTGAACCGTATGTGCAGTTGATGGACTTTGAGCGAGGGCGTATAGTGGGCATGCGGGAGGCCGGGTGGACGTACCGCCGAATTGCTCAACATGTGGGGCGTGAGGTCTCCACAGTACATCGATCATCGATGTTGTCGCCAGTGGTCGGCGGAAGGTGCACGTGCCCGTCGACCTGGGACCGGACCGCAGCGACGCACGGATGCACGCCAAGACCGTAGGATCCTACGCAGTGCCGTAGGGGACCGCACCGCCACTTCCCAGCAAATTAGGGACACTGTTGCTCCTGGGGTATCGGCGAGGACCATTCTCAACCGTCTCCATGAAGCTGGGCTACGGTCCCGCACACCGTTAGGCCGTCTTCCGCTCACGCCCCAACATCGTGCAGCCCGCCTCCAGTGGTGTCGCGACAGGCGTGAATGGAGGGACAAATGGAGACGTGTCGTCTTCAGCGATGAGAGTCGCTTCTGCCTTGGTGCCAATGATGGTCGTATGCGTGTTTGGCGCCGTGCAGGTGAGCGCCACAATCAGGACTGCATCCGACCGAGGCACACAGGGCCAACACCCGGCATCATGGTGTGGGGAGCGATCTCCTACACTGGCCGTACACCACTGGTGATCGTCGAGGGGACACTGAATAGTGCACGGTACATCCAAACCGTCATCGAACCCATCGTTCTACCATTCCTAGACCGGCAAGGGAACTTGCTGTTCCAACAGGACAACGCACGTCCGCATGTATCCCGTGCCACCCAACGTGCTCTAGAAGGTGTAAGTCAACTACCCTGGCCAGCAAGATCTCCGGATCTGTCCCCCATTGAGCATGTTTGGGATTGGATGAAGCGTCGTCTCACGCGGTCTGCACGTCCAGCACGAACGCTGGTCCAACTGAGGCGCCAGGTGGAAATGGCATGGCAAGCCGTTCCACAGGACTACATCCAGCATCTCTACGATCGTCTCCATGGGAGAATAGCAGCCTGCATTGCTGCGAAAGGTGGATATACACTGTACTAGTGCCGACATTGTGCATGCTCTGTTGCCTGTGTCTATGTGCCTGTGGTTCTGTCAGTGTGATCATGTGATGTATCTGACCCCAGGAATGTGTCAATAAAGTTTCCCCTTCCTGGGACAATGAATTCACGGTGTTCTTATTTCAACTTCCAGGAGTGTGGATTTTGCAATACATACTACAGCTACTTTTCTCAGCAGTTTTCAGCGAACAGGAAAGGACGCCGTGATGTAGATCAGGAGATGACGCGGGGGGCAGTAGTATTTTTTCAAGTCCGTCGCCACTATTTGATTGGTGCTTTTTCAAGTGATTACTATAACAATTGGCAAGCACATTTGGCCTACACGAACCGAGCCTACAAGTCAAAGGTGATTACAAGGTTGGAATTAGGCAGAATGTGTTCTTAATGTTTTATCGTACTAGTCAGAAACATGTCAAATAACCCCATTCACGCTTGAGAAGGTTCTACAACGTCGGTAACTAATTTTTTCAAGTCAGATTGCGTTTCAAGGTTTTCGCATATGAAAATATGTTGTATGAACCAGGTTGAAACTCCTTCCAAGTTTTGTTCCAAAATTCAATCAAAATTTCAAAGACATGATAGACTTTCAAATTTCAAAAAACTTTTCGTGCCACATGAACAGGCTGGACAGGGTACGCAAACCGCATTGCCCCATTCACTTTTCCATTACACAGTGGCTGGACGTAGCGGTTTCGTGTGGTATAGAGAACGATGATATACATTTTTAAAAAAATGACAAGCTACGCAATTAACGAAGGTGACAGAAAGGCCGCAGGTGCGTCATCGGTTACCGAAGAAATCACGCTGGGTGCAGAATGCCGTTGAAATCTGCAGCGGGGAATGTGATGAAACACAGAGAGCTCCACCTCCCTCCTACATCGCATTCCTGTAGATGGATGCCAATAGGATGGTAAAAGCTGTCAGGAATGCAATTAGCTTCAGAAAGCCTGACTCTAAGCCACACTACTGTAGGGTCGTATCGATCCATGTGATGAGTTCACCAAATACCGGCTCCCTATCCGTAGTCATTTTTTATTCCTGGCACATTGTGCCCTTATTTGAATCGCTATCGATTGTATGTAGAGGACATGTGGTTCAATTACTATTTATTAATTGATAAAGTACATGAGCAGTTAATAAAATGATAAAACATGTCAAATTTAATTGATTGAATGGAACGCAAAAGACGAGGGAGATTACGTTTTAACTATCTTTGCAACAGAACTTTTTTAACTCTCCTGCAACAACCCTTTTCCTGCAAAAAACGAGGTAGAAGATTTAATTTTTTTAATCTTGTGCGTGTACTTGAGAGTATGTTGCATGCAAGTTTTCGACCTTCAAAACCGTCGGGACAACATTTTGTGACAAAAAAAAAAAAATGCATCCTATTGAAATTTTACCAGTACCAGAATGAAAGTGCATTAAATTTTGCGTCGAATGAACTATTTAAATGTCAAAATCGGTGCAGTTATTGGCCGCAATCAGTTGTCAAAGTTTGTTCATTTTTACTAACTTGGCTAAAACATCAGCTCCAACGCCTGCAACTAAAAAACGACGACTCCAAATGAAATACGTCAAGTTATCAAAGCTGCAGAGTTTTTGTGTCTTATCTTTTGAGGAACTATTAAGTGTTCATATACTTGAAACCCAAATAATTGCATTTTTTCACTTTCTTTTTAAGTCAAAGTTAATCGATGAAATGAAATTTACAATGGGAAGATGGCTCTCTAACCAGCACCTATGCATTTTCTACTTATTCCTTTTTAATATTCATCATTCACGTATATTTTTATTCATTTTTATCCATGCCTTGGTTGGTATGATGGGTCACTAAAATGAAAACTAAGTACATCTTAATATCAGTATGTATTTACGTATGAGTAATACAAAAGTTTGTAGAAATGAACAAATAAAAGGGCATGAAAACATTAAGAAACACAATTTATATATCAGAGGTTCGTATTTGTCAAATTTCAATTCCATCTGGGTCGTTTGGGATAATGCGGCATCGCATTCGGGAGGACGACAGCTCAATCCCGCGTCGGGCCATCCTGATTTAGGTTTTCCGTGATTTCCCTAAATCACTCCAGGCAAATGCCGGAGTGGTTTCTTTGAAAGGGCACGGCCGACTTCCTTCCCCGTCATTCCCTAATCTGATGAGACCGATGACTTCACTGTCTGGCCTCCTTCCCCAAACAACCCAACCCAATCCATAATGCGGCAGTTCCCAGTCCAGAATCCGATCTTCAGGATCCACTGCGGCACCTTCACCGACTTCCTCGTGCTGGAACACATCTTCGATCCCTTCCTCATTCTCGTCGAACTCAATTTCTGGGACGTTCTCGCAAAATAATCCACAACAGTGTTTGCACGTCATGGAGCAGTTCAGTCCAGATCTGCGGCATCTAGATACTGGTGTGTATTCTGTTTTGCATACGCAGGAAACTATGTTCAGTAGCGTGTGCGGTGCCGCATCTTCCACCATAGTCACAGGAAACAAGCCTGATAAGTTTTTCTTCGAGCCCCCTCTGGCACAGATCAGTTTTATTCCCCGGCCATGTGTGCACTTGATGTCCGCCTCCGATAGCTGCGTGGTCAGAGCGACTGAATGTCAATCCTAAGGGCCCGGGTTAAATTCCCGGCTGGGTCGGAGATTTTCTCCGCTCAGGGACTGGGTGATGTGTTGTCCTAATCATCATCATTTCATCCCCATCGGCGCCTAAGTCGCAGAAGTGGCGTCAAATCGAAAGAGTTGCACCGGCGAACGGTCTATCCGACGGGAGGCCATAGTCACACGAAATTTACATTTTACTGCAGTTGATGGTAGGGTCGCAGTGGATGCCACATTACTGCGTCCGATGTTGGCGGTAGCCTTTGAAGTTTGAAAGATTTTCTCGTGGCAGACTTTACAAGAAGCTCGTATTTGAGCACATCAAAAGTCATGCAATTGGAATTCTCATACAGTGCTAACATCAGCTGTTCTCCTGCCTGTGCTATTACGTCTTGAGAAAGTGAGAATTTAACAAATTGGTCAGCTTGCCCTTTGAGGTGTGGCTGTTGCTCCATAAGGTTTAGTAATTTCCCTTTTTCGTGACCAAAACAGGAAGATGTGTTATCACATCCTGTGTAGGCATAGCTGAAAAGGGCAAATACAGGATCGAAACTGAAAGAATTATTGGAGTACCAGACTTCTGCTGAGTCCTTTCTTCCTCTTTTATGGAAGTATAAGTTGTTGTAGTTCTTCCCTCGGCACGTTAAGAGAACGAGCATGTCAGTGTCCTCGATCAGGATTGCCACACTGTCAGATTCAGCAACTTAGGAAATACGCTGTTTCCATAATTAATGAATCCAAACCTTCTTCTGCCTGTAGTACTTGAATACCTCTATCCTCAAATTTCCGCATGGGCATCAAAATCAAGCAGTTCTTGTTGCTCTCATTTGCGAGAAACTTCTCCTGTGCGACAGCAGCATTTATATCTTCATCGAAAATGGTATCTGATGAAGAATCTGGTATATTTAAACGACGAGATCTTTTAGAAGGTTTTGTTACCATTTGCGAAACATCACTTGGATAGCCGTCGAATATAACTGTGACTTCGGATCAGTAGTGCTTTCTCAAATATGTTTCATATTTCATACAGATTGCTCCACAATTTTTTTTGATGTGCCAAACTACCTTGGAGAATAGGTGACCACCATCGACCACAAAGCTTTCTATTTTGGGTACTTAATTCCGTTGGAGACGTGTGAATGCATCACAGAGATGATTTTAATCTGTTACTGAGAGCGCCCACTGTGAACAACAACATGGGCTACGGGGAAAATTAAAATGAGAAACAAAAATGGCTCTGAGCGCTATGGGACTCAACTACTGAGGTCATCAGTCTCCTAGAACTTAGAACTACTTAAACCTAACTAAGCTAAGGAGATCACACACATCCATGCCCGAGGCAGGACTCGAACCTGCGACCTCAGTGGTCGCGCGGTTCCAGACTGAAGCGCCTAGAACCGCTCGGCCACACCGCTCATCAAATGAGAAACAGAACATCGTCTTCATCAGACTGCTTGTGAAGTAATGTTAGTGGGTTTGCGGTAGGAATCCTCTCATTCCCTATCTTGACAACTGTAATGCCGAATGGAAGTGTTATGACTTCGAGATTGCATTGAAATGAGACGTTTTAAAAAATTTCTCTCCTACAGTTCTGGTGATCTCCTTAATTCCTTCCACAAATGCCTCATGACAATTTCCCGATTCGATGACCAATTAGTCCACTGCTTATTGATATAAGCACATTACATTTTGGAAAGGCTGGATGTTTTAACAGCGAATAATTCAGTTAGTCACTGCCTGCTGCATTTCAGTCTCTACTGGAAGCTCTTAAATCCACATGTTCCTCGCTTGTTCCTGATGACATATCACAGAATTCCTCAATTTTTTGACAAGCATCCTATAAGGATGTCGTCCCTGAAGTGCACTTTGAGAGAAGAGATTCTGAAAACACACGTCCGTGAGTTAAACTGCCTTTCACTTTCACTGTCTTCGTTACAGTTTGCTCTGTTGTCATACCTGACCATATGCCGCACCAAAATTTATCGCCTCACCTAATGGTGAAGTAGCCTTCAGTTGTAAATTTAGATTTGTTGAATTCAGCGGCAACCATTCAGTCTTTCAACGTGAGCATCTCTTGTAAGTAAAGATGAGCACTTTTAGCGTACTGGAAATGACCAGCAGCATGAAAGTATGGTAGCATTTTCTTAATGGTGTTTAATCGCAGATTCCAGTTTCCAGTAAACTCAGCCTCAATTGACTGTATTGTGAGCTTAGATATGCGAGAACTTGGTACCCATAATTTAGCTGTTCTTTTTTTATTATGCTGATGATCTATTATGGGAAAGCAACAATTCCTCATTTTCATTTTATCTTCTTTGAATTCGGTCTCCTGAAAGATGTGATATGACAACACCACGTGAACCCGCGTATGAGCTCTCAATGGTGGAGCGTACTAATGCTCACTCAATGCTCACTCAAATACTGTGGACAGTACGTCTCTCAAGCCACTTGCTGTCATTATGATACCGATGCACCCCAACAAGGACATTAGTAGCCAATTCGTACAATGACATGTTCTAAATCACTGCCTTCAGATAAAGTGGATGATCGAAAGTAACAAAACATCACATTGGACTACGTTTTGTGCATTTTTTTCAGTGCTGTTACAGGAGATGTGTTGGACAGATTTATGTCTTCCTATTGGAAATTTTATTGTAGTGAATAGCTTTGACTTTCAAAAAACAACAAAACGGAAATACTTTGGCTTTCAAGTGTATGAAACTTAATAGTGACTAAAACTGAAAACTATGTTTTTCTCACATGAAACTTCATACTCTACAACTAATACAATAAGACATTTTTCATTCCGTACCGTTGGGCCTTCATGGCCTGTCCGGGCGGAGTTTTAGTTATTTTTAGTTTTTTAGCAGTCGTTTTTGAATTACAGGCGTTGGAGCCGACCTTTTACCCGAGTTGTTAAGAAGGACCGAATTTCGATAACTGATTGCAGCCACACAGCTGTACCGATTTTGACATTTAAGTTGGATATTCGACGCAAGATTTAATGCTTTTTCATTTGATAATGGAAACTACGCATCCTACTGAAAATGTTACCAAGTAATAGACGAAAATCTGAAAAAAAAATTTCATCGTATTTTGGCACCAAAAAGTTGTATCGAGGGTTTTGAAGGTCGACAATTTTGATTTACATAGCATCGACTATATACACAAGATAAAAAAAATAAAAGCTTTACCCGAGTGTTTGCAAGCAACGAGCCTTTCTTTTGAGGCTTTTACTGGACTAACAAAGATGGGAATAAAATGTTAGTGCCTCTGCAACTGAACCATTTCGGAATTCGCTTTAAGCCCACCAGGGAAACTACAGGAAACGTGCACTGAGGTGACAAGTCATGGGATGCTTCCTAATATCGTGTCGGACCTTCTTTTGTCCGGCGTAGTGCAGCACCTCGAACTGAAATGGGCTCAACAAGTCGTTGGAAGTATCGTACAGAAATATTGAGCCACGCTGCCTCTATAGTCGTCCGTAACTTCAGCCAGAAAATTAACTGTGCGATGTCAGCACTAAACGTGCTACCGGTCATTTTTCTTCGCCGAGTTGTGTCTTTCAACAAGCCTCTATCTGAACATGCCACAACCTCATACGAATTCCAAGCATAACATATTTTAGCAAGATTTTACGTGCTGCCACATTGGATGTTGGCACATTTTTATATCAACATCTTCCAAACCGTTCGATCAGTCGTACTGAGCATGGCGACGATTTCTCCTCTTGGCCATCAAGATCTCTAGAACTGACGCGATGAATTACTTTTTGTGGAGCAATGTGAAAGACTTTGTGCATGTGCCTTCTTTGCCGAAAACAATTCCAAAGCTCAAAATGTGAATCTCTGATGCTCTCGCTTCCATGGCTGCACGCATGATCCAGAATGTATGGCATGAAATGGATCGTCGCTTAGATGTTATACCGAAGATGAGTAAAAAGAATACTTCTAATGTAAAATGTGTTTTGAACTTTCTTATACATTTTATGTAGTTCTTGTCGATGTAACGCTACGCATTAAGTAACTATAGGCGTTTGTACTCGCTATTTTAATTTTGAATTTCCCTCTGTTATAAAGTAATGAAATTACATCATATGACTGAAACCAACAAAATAATGTACGACGTGATAACGCGCTTGAACATCAGCAAGCGTGTGTCAGCTGCTGTATCTTTTAGAAGTATCGACAACAACAGCTGCAACCAGAACCTTCTCTAATAAATATGAATCGACCGATGTTTATTAGCTACACGTAGAATTGTGATTGTACTGATAACTGAAACGCCTGACCAGGTCGGTATAGGGTTCTTTGCTTCCCTCTTGAGCTACGAGTAACCCTTTCTTCAGCCAATCCCGATTATCTAAGGAACTCCCGTATATAAAACATCATATCTCGTTAACTAATGTGGACACTGTCTGCAATATGTATTGTGCATACATTTAGTAGTAGAGAGGTAACATGTTAAATCATCATACTACATACCGAAATTTTACTGCAACAACAATGAAAATGTATTAAGCGATAACATTTTTTCCTTTAATTTTTTTTTTGGGCGGGGGGGGGGGGGGGTTGGATGGAGATGGTGTCAGTGGTAAAAAATTTCGAAAAGCCTGAAATTATGTGCAAAATTTGTTCGAAGTCGCTAATGGCTTCTATTCTCGAATACTGGATGAACATAATTGCGTGCTGTGATTTATGCTGTCCCAAGACATACAGGTATTTTCTAATTTTAATACTCGACAGTGTTAAACCTTTAACGTAAAATTATGCCTCTTAGTGAATAGATTATAAGAATATATTAAATTTTTAAATTCGGTCAGTCATTATATAAAGTACTGAAAATCAAATGTTTGTTTCTGCTGGAAGCGGTCAGATCTGCAACTGAGAGCGAGTACTGTTTTAGGCGCTTAGTAATGTATCCGATTTAGTAACATGTCCCTCTGAATAGATCGCAGTAGCAGAGTTTATGCTAAACTTCTGCCTATAAGAGACCTTTTAGTAAGAAAATACCTATTCAGTGAAAGTCCTAGCGCTTAATGGCTCTTAATGTGTTGACAAGCGACAACGTTTTGTGACAATATTTTCATTTCCTTAGCAACCAACACAGGACTGCTAGGAAACTATGTCATTTAACAACAGCAGCTCGCTCCAATAGTACGCAACAGAATAAGCAGGACCTGAGTTGAAGGAGGGAAGGGTAACAGATAATAGTTTCGTGGAAGAGCGACGAGTGAGAGCAACAGAGCATAGTTTCTCACGAAATGAGACCAAAAACTATTGGAAAATACTATTTATCCTTATAGACCTATTACTAAACGGCTGAAACAGTTTCATATCTGCACATCATATTATCTCTAGACGCAGACCGATCCGGTACACTACTTACGTCCAGGGGGGGGTGGAGTGAATAAGAGACTGTTGACCTTAGATGTTTAGTTTCTTCAAACCTTTAATCAATAATTACAACTGACGCAATCACCTGGTCACACGACGCCAGTTGTTTGTTTCAGTGGCAACAAAAATTTGATTTTCAGTATCTCATATAATTATCGACCGAACTTAAAAATTTTACATGCTCCCACAATCTACTCACTAAAAGATATATCCCCCGTTTAATACAACAAGTCAAGTACTAAAGTTAGGAACTGCGTATACATACTGAGGCATCGTAACTCATATTGCGCAAAGTATCCAGACAGCAGGGAGGTTATAAATAATCGTTCGCTACTTGACAGGGCCCCAATGAAATACGAGTGATCGTAGGACAATGTAACTAACCAGAAACATTTGGAAGGACAGAAAATAACGAATAAACCATTTTAAGAAATACATCTGTTGATCACTGTGGCCAACAGTCTGTAACGCTCGGCTAATGATTCGGTTACCGTCAAATGCGTTATGAAATAACCGAGTGACGTTACAAGCAGTACACGGTGAATCTCCATTGGCATCAAAACAGTTGGGTCCAAAGTACCTCTTTCACGGACAGGGAACACATGTTGGGGAAACAGATGGCTATAACGTGTACCGTTCGTTCTGTATGTCTTTGGGATCAAATAAAAATGGACCAGTCAAGAACTACGCCGTGAAGCCACACCACACCGTGACACGTTTACTATCCGGGGGACTTCATGAGCGTTCGTTGGGGGGGGGGGGGGGGGGTGAAAATCCCCAAATAGACAGTTGTGACTTTTCACTGCCCCAGTGAGCGTAAAGTGTTCTTCATCTCTCCGAATGTGTACTTCGCCATTCTACAAACTGTCCCAAGGCCACATGTCTCCAACTTCGTCCCTCTAAAGAATCATAAAAACTCGAATGTCTGCGTCACGTTGCAGGAATTGTTGACTAATGTGATGTTTGCATGGATGCCATTTCACAACTGTTCGTAGCACTTTTCGAACGGTGGACCATGGAATGTGCAGCTGTCGTGATACAGCTCGTGGACTGGTTGAAGATCGCATATTGCGTCCAGCATTCTCAGCCATGGAAACAGTAACTTCTTCAAGAATTTGTGGCGCAATTATCCGTCGTCCTCTTCCAGGAATCAATGGCAGATTGTTCCAAACTGTGTAACAGCCAAAATCACCAGCTTTGAACCCTCGCATGTGGAAATTAAAGTGGGTTTCGTTCAATAGCTTATTCGTTGCTTACGAACGTCCTTAGAAATAGTTCCAAAAAGTTAAATCGTTGTACGATGACTCGTCTTTCGTGGGAGCCTTCTCAAGTAAGGAAAATTTCATTAAAACCACCCTTTAAATGAAACAATAAGTTCACTGTTACCAGTCACCGTTTTATCTCCACGACGCGTTTGAAAGGTTTAAATCTCCATCATCAGATGGATTTACGTTAGTATGACATTTGTGTGTGTGTGTTGTGTTACGATTTTTTGGAGGATCTTGTGGCACTGTCTCCACTGGTTCCTTTCGTTGTCATAACACATCACCTGTATACTGTAATGATTACTTCTGTGCTACTAATTATTCGCAACACTTTCTGTATGCAGTATCCACTTATACCACTCTATACGATTGAACGTACTTGCAAAATTATGTCATCGAAAGGTATACAGTTCAGAAGATATGAAGTCATAAAAACTGTAACCGGTAAAAAGGTAGTTTTTTTCTTAAAACGAAGCACAAAACACATAGCCGTATTATACAGGGGAATTAGATTCTTTAAAGAATCGGGGTGGGGCGTCACTGTTTGATCACTGAAGATAACAATACTGTCACATCATAATAGCCACCTACCTATTACCTATAGTCAATTGAAATGAAGGGCTATACTTTGTATGAGGTGTGCACATACTATTTTGCTATTAAGCAGGTGACGTTCAGAACATGCGAATACTTTCTACATTCACACTTTTAGTAGTTTTTGACGTCAGCTGGTAAAAAAAGAAGAAACATCGCGAACCCGAGGTACAACATTACTGCAAGCTTGTAGAACCAATAGCCATTTGGCATTTCGATTTGTAATAAGAAAGTCAGCAAACGGCGAAATGGTTTTGGCGTTTTATGATCTGTCATTGTGGCGAGGCAGGAAACGAATTCGGTTTGCGAAGATGGTAATATCTGTTTCCTTCACTGTGTACCACTCATCCAATCGCTTTCGGTTTGGCCGAGCTCTATAAAGTTGTTTGCAACAACTACCTTATTCGTTTTCTTCAGCTGATATTTGACACTGAATATGTATAAAAATTAATTTATTATTTCTACAATAAACACTATATATTTGATAAATTATTTTGACTGTTTTTGGAGTAATTAGTGGCTGCTTCGTTATCTACAGAAAAACGGACTTTATTACTTCTACAATGAATGCGAGTTATTTGAACACATGTTTTAAATGTTTTTAAAGCAGCTACTGCTCAAGTGAGGGAAGAAACGGCCTTAGTTTTAATCTGGATAAACTGTTTTCATCTGCAGGTCATGTTTAATTAGAGCGAACACAGAGGGGGAGGGGGTCTGGAGATGTTCGTTTAAACTTGAGGCCACATCTCCACATTTTATGTGGACAGTGGAACTACGCATTAGACGTCCCATACATCAGGAGCCAGTAATGTGGACAGAAAGGAAGAGAAATACAGAACTTACCACGGAGCTCCGCTACATAGGGCACGCGATTTAAACAGAAGAAAGCGGTACTCACCTGAAAAAAGAGAAACAGAGGTAAGCAACGTAAATGGACAGCTTAGATTGCGTCTCTATTTAAGATAGAAATACTGGATCACAATGTACAGACATACGTGAAACTCTCCTTAAGAAGCCATACTTACGAACAGGAGAGATTAGGTGGACAGTAATTATTTAAACAGTTATGAATAATTTTAATAGGCGTTGGTTAGCAGCTGCCAATTCTATTTAAACAAAATTATCTTTGCCACGCAACCATCATTGGATTAATTGTTTCACACTACAAAATTAAATGGGGAAAATTGGTCATCGATAACAAAAGCTGCGAACGAAAAATTGAATACTTGCTCATTAAAGCACATGTATTTACAGAAAACACCAACATACTTAACTGAATTTTAAAGGTTTAGTGGTACTCTTACTAAGGGCCGAAATGTCCGACAATAGGCAGTAGTTGAAAATTACAAAATACTTTTTTAATATCAAAATTCTGATTGTTCAAACGAAATAATCTTTGTTACACAACACGGTTGTCTCAAACTGACCATATTCAGACAGCGATTATTAATTACTGAGCTAAAATTAAATATCGTGTGTTTTTCATAAGGTTGACTGATGTTGGAGTTATTGGTCTGATCCTTAATTTAGACCTCCTAAAAACACATTCGCGCACGTATCACTTCTTAAATATTGTATATGTTACAAATTAATATCTGAGACCAAATGGGAAAGGCAGGAATCCGATTCTTCAGCGTTTTAGGTTAACTTAACGCAGAACTTGGTGCTGCTAAGGACAGCGAATTCTGTCAGAGCCAATTGGATGAGTGTTCGTTGTGTGTGAGATCGCGTCGACACCGAGGGATTCCTGGCGGTGTATTTTCCCAATCATGTGGAGAAACAAACGAAAACAAAATAGAGGTTGCTCTCTAGCAGCGGAATCCTACACAAAAGAAATGCGCCCACGCATAAAAAAAGAATCCAGACACACTCATTAACAGGTTATGGTTTAAAGCCAATAAGTCGAAACATTTGATGTGTGTGAATTTTGGAAAGCGCAAAGTTCTTTTGTGCTCACCCTGTATGTCTAGTATCATTGTCTGTCACAATGACGGTAAGCTGTATAGTATCTTCATACTTTGTACATACACTGACGGAAAGAAAATTGCAACACCAGCAAGCAGTTGTGCGAAATAAACGTAAGTTGGTAGCCGTGTTCCTACAGCTGACAGATGATGTCTTTTCCAATATCTTCACTACTGCACAAAAGTTGCTCCAGTAGCGCCACTATGAGAATGCAAATCAGGTTGGCTTCAAATACACACTGTAATGCTCGTGAGCGTTAGTTTCCTTTGAGTCTGGGCTTGAAGAGTAGATTTTAGTCAAGAATGCGACTTCAGTGGCGTCAAACGAGAGACCATTGGAGGGCAGGAGGGAGGTGTGCTATGTTTTCGGATAAAAGCTTGTTCTGCCTCGGTCCCAGTAATGAACGTGTGTTAGTTATATGGAGGCCAGTTGAGAGCCTGCAACCAACTCTTTGCGTGGTGGACACACTGGACCTACACTTGGAGTTACGGTCTGAGGTGCGATTTCTTACTGGAGCAGGAGCACTCTAGTGGTTATCCTTGCACCCTGCCTTGAAGTTTGTACGTCAATCTGGTGATTCGACTTACTGTGTTGTCATTCATGAGCAGCATTCCAGGGGTGTTTTACAACTTGATAACCCTCTCCCATATATCGCTGTTGTAACCCAATATCCTCTACATGAGTGTCTACATATTGCCTTGGCCTGCTCCATCACCAGATCTGTCTCCAAACGAGCAGAAATGGGACATCATCGGATGAAAACTTCAGGGTAATTCAGAAATAGCAAGAGCAACAGATAAGGAATTCCATTTCACAAACTGACATCCGGCAACTGCACAAGACAGTGAATGCAAGTCTGCATGCTTGCATTCAACATTCTGTCGGTTGCACCGGTTGTTAACATAGCAGCATTTCACATTTCCAATGGGTTATCTAGTCTTTATATTAACCTGTGATCTTGCATTATTAAATACTTAAATACACTACTGGCCATTAAAATTTGCTACACCACGAAGATGACGTGCTACAGACGCGAAATTTAACCGACAGGAAGAAGATGTTGTGATATGCAAATGATTAGCCTTTCAGAGCATTCACACAAAGGTGGCGCCTGTGGTGACACCTACAACGTGCTGACATGAGGAAAGTTTCCAACCGATTTCTCTCACACACACAGCAGTTGACCGGCGTTGCCTGGTGAAACGTTGTTGTGATGCCTCGTGTAAGGAGGAGAAATGCGTACCATCACGTTTCCGGCTTTGATAAAGGTCGGATTGTAGTCTATCGCGATTGCGGTTTATCGTATCGCGACATTGCTTCTCGCGTTGGTCGAGATCTAATGACTGTTAGCAGAATATGGAATCGGTGGGTTCAGGAAGGTAATACGGAACGCCGTGCTGGATCCCAACGGCCTCGTATCACTAGAAGTCGAGATGACAGGCATCTTATCCGCGTGGCTGTAACGGATCGTGTAGCCACGTCTCGATCCCTGAGTCAACAGATGGGAACGTTTGCAAGACAACAACCATCTGCACGAACAGTTAGACGACGTTTGCAGCAGCATGGACTATCAGCTCGGAGACCATGGGTGCGGTTACCCTTGACGCTGCATCACAGACAGGAGCGCCTGCTACGGTGTACTCAACGACGAACTTAGGTGCACGAATGGCAAAACGTCATTTTTTCGGATGAATCCAGGTTCTGTGTACAGCATCATGATGGTCACATCCGTGTTTGGCGACATCGCGGTGAACGCACATTGGAAGCGTGTATTCGTCATCGCCATACTGGCGCATGACCCGGCGTGATGGTATGGGGTGCCATTGGTTACACGTCGCGATCACCTCTTGTTCGCATTGACGCTACTTTGAACAGTGGACGTTACATTTCAGATGTGTTACGACCCGTGGCTCTACCCTTCATTCGATCCTTGTGAAACCCTACATTTCAGCAGGATAATGCCCTACCGCATGTTGCAGGTCCTTTACGGGCGTTTGTGGATACAGAAAATGTTCGACTGCTGCCCTGGCCAACACATTCTCCAGATCTCTCACCAATTGAAAACGTCTGGTCAATGGTGGCCGAGCAACTGGCTCCTCACAATACGTCAGTCACTACTCTTGATGAACTGTGGTATCGTGTTGAAGCGGCATGGGAAGCTGTACCTGTACACGCCATCCAAGCTCAGTTTGACTCAATGCCCAAGCGTATCAAGGCCGTTATTACGGCCAGAGGTCTCCAGATCTCTCACCAATTGAAAACGTCTTGTCAATGGTGGCCGAGCAACTGGCTCATCACAATACGCCGGTCACTACTCTTGATGAACTGTGGTATCGTGTTGAAGCTGCATGGGTAGCTTTACCTGTACACGCCATCCAAGCTCTGTTCGACTCAATGCCCAAGCGTATCAAGGCCGTTATTACGGCCAGAGGTGGTTGTTCTGGGTACTGATTTCTCAGGATCTATGCACCCAAATTGCGTGAAAATGTAATTACATGTCAGTTCTAGTATAATATATTTGTCCAATGAATACCCGTTTATCATCTGCATTTCTTCTTGGAGTAGCAATTTTAATGGCCAGTATTGGATGTTACCTAGACAAATGTATTCCCGAAATTTCATACATTATTTATTTTTTGGTGTTGCGATTTTCATCCCACCACTGCATATAACAGGCTCGAATACATGTTTCAAGGAATTCTAGCTTTGTCACATTTGTCATTCTCGAACTTCCGGCGGCTTCTTCCGTCGCCATCAATACGATGTTTCAGTTGACCGTTGGGTACTTTCGATGGCTGAATTAGGTCATGGGGCTGTTACGGAGCTTCCATATGCTACCAGAGATTATGTCGATGCCTACGACAGAAGAATACTAATAGCGAGGAGATTTCGTCGGATGGTGGATGATTCAAAGCCCCGTTTCCATGCAACCACTGAGGGTGCATCCACTGTTTTGGAGAAAGCTGCTGTTGCACCTTCTGATCTCTACGGCTTGTTTGATGACAGAATTCCAGTAGGTAGAAGCATGGGATAATATCTCCGTTTTAACAAACATAATCGTATGTTTCTTTTATGAGGCTGTGTTCGGCAATAGCACATATTTCGCAGTCGCGATATTCAATTTGGTGTCGCTTCTCAGTCCATCGTTCGAAATAGCTCGTATTGACTGACCACAGTAGCTGCTACCACAATCACAAAGAATTTTATAAATTTCAGGAACACCATGGTCTCGGATGTATGCAGTCTTTTAGTGAGTGCAGCATCTCTTTCATTTTCTTGTGTGGTCGGAAAACGGGATAAATACCTCGTCCGCCCAAGACTCTGTGTATATAATTTTTTGCAGCTTCTAAGAAAAGAAGGAATGCCATTGGATGATCATCATTATAAATATTATCGACTGTGGTTCTCTTACTTAGAGATGTCTAACATAATAAAATGGCTCAAATGGCTCTGAGCACTATGGGACTCAACTGCTGAGGTCATTAGTCCCCTAGAACTTAGAACTAGTTAAACCTAACTAACCTAAGGACATCACAAACATCCATGCCCGAGGCAGGATTCGAACCTGCGACCGTAGCGGTCTTGCGGTTCCAGACTGCAGCGCCTTTAACCGCACGGCCACTTCGGCCGGCCTAACATAATACAGATGTAGATTGTTATAGCCGTTCTTTCAGAATACGTTTCTTAAATATCTGACCTCGGAATCGAGATGTTCCTATACTCAGTTCACCATAAGAAAAAACCTGATGTAAAGAAACACAAACGCGATGATTGGTCAGAAGCCGTAGCGCGCGTATATTGGTGCTGTTACTCTCTGCGAAGTAGGGCCTACTTATGTATTAGATACCTTATTACTAAGTTACGTTAAACGAAACTTTAACATGTTCTAATGTATTAACAGCCGACAAAGTTTTTCTTAACCACGCTTTAGCTATGTAGTATTTATTTCAAAAATCGTGTACAGTCACAGTCTAATTGTCACGCTGTTAATACCCAGTATGAAAATGGTCGATCCTGTTTACTGTTCCGTATTGAAAGACGCGTGTGGAACACGGTTAAAAAGCGGCGAGAAATAGGTTGTTCTTAATGTTTTTTTTCTAAATTTATAGAAAAAATCGGCGCTGAAGTTTTTCGAGGGACTATTTGATACAGTTGACCTTCAAAGGTACACTGGATGTATAGCGGAATCGGTAGCGTAGAAGAGTCATAGTATTGTACAGTTTATGGACTGCTGGTGCAAGTCTTACCTTGGTCGCTCTTTCCTTTCGTTCAGTTTGAAATACCTACATCTCGTAATTGTATAATTCATCATCATTTTTCATGAATAATGAATGTCTTCTTGTTTCCAATTACATACTGCAAGCGAAATTCCCATTTTTATTTCAAATACAAATTGTTAACTGTCGATATTTTATGAAAGATTGTCAATAAAGGTTGCTAAAATTAAGAAAACATAACAGTTTAATTCTTTAGGACAAAAATGAAAGACCAAATACTCTTTATTTGGACTATGTCCATTGTTTTATACCAAAGATTTATTCTTACACGAACCAGAGTGATAAGTGACGTAGAAACAAGAAGAACAGTCATTTTCACAGCGTCAAGAGCATCATACAAATGCTGCATTTTTACATTTTCCACTCTATCATGCATTGTGAACCAAACAGAACTGATCTGGAGCCAAGTTAATGGATTTGTCGTGAGAAATAAAAAGACGGTTAAGCTGCCAGACATACTGGAACTAACGCACGCAGCTTTTTCACATGTCACTGTCGAACGTTGGCGAGAACATCATAAAAGAAGAGGAGAAAATGCGGCGCCTGGGTGGCTTTGTGTATTCAGTTGTTGATCGACTCGTTATCAACGTAGCAGATGACAGTTCCAGAATTGAAATGTAAGAGATTACCAGACGGCTGACTGTAATTAATACCTTCAACGGCTTCAGTATTTAAAGCTACTGCGAAATCCCTGCAGTATGCTTTTGCCTCACACGTAGCTCGCTCAGAAAAATTACCCTGAGTTTAAGTTAGGAATTTTCATAACTCTTGTTTGTAAACGAGAGCGCTTTTAAAAACATCAGTTCGAGTCTGCTCACTGAAGAAGCGTGCGTTATGCTGAAGTATTGTCGAATATTATTTCATTCTCTTTAAAAATTAAATGACATTTGAAGCTATATTGTTTCTCTGCTCATCTCTTTTTACGTCTGAACTGCAACTGCCCACATCATTGCAAGTTAGTTGGACCAGACGGTTGGCCTCTGCTGTCCAAGCTAAATGCCCAGGTAAAACTGTTGTCCTACATTATCGCTCAGTCTACGTGCGTGTAACACAACATAAAGGTGCGGGGTAGCCGCGCGGTCTGAGGGCGCCATGTCACGGTTCGCGCGGCTCCCCCCCGTCGGAATCCTCTCTCGAGCATGGGGGTGTGTGTGTGTGTGTTGTCCTTAGTGTAAGTTATATTAAGTAGTGTGTAAGCCTAGGGACCGATGACCTCAGCAGTTTGGTCCCACAGGAACTTACCACAAATTTCTAACAGCATAGAATGTATTCTTATGATCGTACTTCACTGTACTGGACACAGTTTGGCTTCTGCTCCACGCGAAACGAAATCCAATGAGAGTCAAGCAAACGTGAAAGAATACATGGTGTAATGTTTACATCAGGTTCATTCTTATGATGAACACACTATAGCCACAGACAGTTTTAGCTCTATGTATCAGCGTATTCTGCTCTGCTGGGCTGGATGATGGAAGCTTTACTGCATTGGTCTCGGTGTTCCTCCAATTTGTAAAGTATCTTGTAAATGTGGTACCAGTTACACTGGCCAGTTAATACGAATGATTTCAGAACGCTGCACACAGCACCAACGCCACGTTAAATATCGCTATTTCGACAAATCTGTTGTTGCCGAGCACAGCCTCATGAGCGAACATAGAATTATGTTTGAGAAAACGGAAATATTATTCCACGCATCTACCTACTGGTATTCTGTCACAAAAGAAATCGTTGAAATCAGAATGTGCACAGCAGCTCTAAACATAACGGTGGGTGCGCCTGTAGGGATCCATGGAAACGAGAGCTTGATGCTGAAACTTAACAGAGAGCTCAGCTGAGTCATCCACTGTCTAACGAAATCCTTATCGCTACCGAAGTACTTCAGTCATCATAGACATCGGCATAATCTCGTGTAGAATATGAAAGTTCCATGATATCGTACCTAACGGCCTATTGAAATCCAGTTCCTGCTTATAACAAGGTAGGAAATCAGCGAATGCTCGAGACTGACAAATTTGAAGCTATAAGAACTCCATGCAACATTTATTCGATAATATCGCTGCGAAAACACTGTATCAGTAACATCAACAACACCACATTACCATTTCTAATACGGAGCAGGAAAACCGTTAGCTTTTAAAAGAGCTTCCGGTCGTCTCGGAATGGGCGTAAACAATTCCTGTATCGTTTTAAAGGGAATTTTATACCACTATTCCTGCAAAAGAGTGCCAAGTTCTGATAACGACGTTGGAGATGGATAGTAATCATCTATCCTTCTCTCCGCGTAGGCTGCAAAGGCTGAATAACCGTGTGGTCTGGTGAGTGTGCTGGCCAGGAAAGAGGTGAGCCTGCATCCCGTGCTCACACAACCAGTCCTGGACAATACGGGCTGTGTCAACAGGGGCCCTGTCATTTTGGAACACAGGATCACCACTGGGGAACAAAAAATATTCCTTGGAATGGAAGTGATAGCCAAATGGTCACATACTCCTCGCAGTGATGCGAACTGCCAGAGAAACCATGGTGCCCATGGAATACCACGACATGGCTACTCCATTTCTCGAGACGGAAATTCGGCCAGATGTTGGAAACCGCGTGTAACAAAATTCAGCCGTCAAATGACATTCTTCCATTGCTCCATAGTCCAAGTTTGATACCTTCCACTACACGTTTTCAAAAATATTCAAATGCGTGTGAATTTCTAAGGGACCAAACTGCCTGAGATCATCGGTCCCTAGTCTTGTTGTTGTTGTGGTCTTCAGTCCTGAGACTGGTTTGATGCAGCTCTCCATGCTACTCTATCCTGTGCAAGCTTCTTCATCTCCCAGTACCTACTGCAGCCTACATCCTTCTGAATCTGCTTAGTGTATTCATCTCTTGGTCTCCCTCAACGATTCTTACCCTCCATGCTGCCCTCTAGTACCAAATTGGTGATCCCTTTATGCCTGAGAACATGTCCTACCAACCGATCCCTTCTTCTAGCCAAATTGTGCCAGAAACTCCTCTTCTCCCCAATTCTGTTCAATACCTCCTCATTAGTTATGTGATCTGCCCATCTAATCTTCAGCATTCTTCTGTAGCACCACATTTCGAAAGCTTCTATTCTCTTCTTGTCTAAACTATTTATCGTCCATGTTTCACTTCCATACATGGCTACACTCCATACAAATACTTTCAGAAACGACTTCCTGGCACTTTCAGAAACTCTTTCCTTGCCATTGCCAGTCTACATTTTATATCCTCTCTACTTCGACCATCATCAGTTATTTTCCTCCCCAAATAGCAAAACTCCTTTACTACTTTAAGTGTCTCATCTCCTAATCTAATTACCTCAGCATCACCCGATTTAATTCTACTACATTCCATTATCCTCGTTTTGCTTTTGTTGATGTTTATCTTATACCCTGCTTTCAAGACACTGTCCATTCTGTTCAACTGCTCTTCCAAGTCCTTTGCAGTTTCTGACAGAATTACAATGTCATCGGCAAACCTCAAAGTTTTTATTTCTTTTCCATGGATTTTAATACCTACTCCGAACTTTTCTTTTGTTTCATTTACTGCTTCCTCAATATGCAGATTGAATAGCATCGGGGAGAGGCTACAACCCTGTCTCACTCCCTTCCAAGCCACTGCTTCCCTTTCATGTCCCTCGACTCTTATAACTGCCATCTGGTTTCTGTCAAATTGTAAATAGCCTTTCGCTCTCTGTATTTTACCCCTGCCACCTTTAGAATTTGAAAGAGAGTATTCCAGTCAACATTGTCAAAAGCTTTCTCTAAGTCTACAAATACTAGAAACATAGGTTTAACTTTCCTTAAGCTTTCTTCTAAGATAAGTCGTAGGGTCAGTATTGTCTCACGTGTTCCAACATTTCTACGGAATCCAATCTGATCTTCCCCGAGGTCAGCTTCTACCAGTTTTTCCATTCGTCTGTAAAGAATTCGCGTTAGTATTTTGCAGCTGTGACTTATTAAACGGATAGTTCGGTAATTTTCACATCTGTCAACACCAACATTCTTTGGGGTAGGAATTACTATATTCTTCTTGAAGTCTGAGGGAATTTCGCCTGTCTCATACCTCTTGCTCACCAGATGGTAGAGTTTTGTTAGGCGTGACTCTCCCAACGCTGTCAGTAGTTCTAATGGAATGTTGTCTACTCCCGGGGCCTTGTTTCGACTTAGGTCTTTCAGTGATCTGTCAAACTCTTCACGCAGTATCATATCTCCCATTTCATCTTCATCTACATTCTCTTCCATTTCCATAATATTGTCCTCAAGAACATCGCCCCTGTATAGACCCTCTATATACTCCTTCCACCTTTCTGCTTTCCCTTCTTTGCTTAGAAACGGTTTTCCATCTGAGCTCTTGATATTCATGCAAGTGGTTCTCTTTTCTCCAAAGGTCTCTTTAATTTTCCTGTAGACGGTATCTATCTTACCTGTAGTGAGATAAGCCTCTACATACTTACATTTGTCCTCTAGCCATGCCTACTTAGCCATTTTGCACTTCCTGTGGATCTCATTTTTGAGATGTTTGTATTCCTTTTTGCCTGCTTCACTTACTACATTTTTGTATTTTCTCCTTTCATCAATTAAATTCAGTTTCTCTTCTGTTACCCAAGGACTTCTACTAGCCCTCGTATTTTTACCTACTTGATCATCTGCTGCTTTCACTATTTCATTCCTCAAAGCTACCCATTCTTCTTCTACTGTATTTCTTTTCCCCATTCCTGTCAATTGTTCCCTTATGCTCTCCCTGAAACTCTGTACAACCTCTGGTTCTTTCAGTTTATCCAGGACCCATTTCCTTAAATTCACACCTTTATGCAGTTTCTTAAGTTTTAATCTACAGTTCATAACCAATAGATTGTGGACAGAGTCCACATCTGCCCCTGGAAACGTCTTACAATTTAAAATCTGGTTCCTAAATCTCTGTCTTACCATTATATAATCTATCTGATACATTTTAGTATCTCCAGGGTTCTTCCACGTATAAAAACTTCTTTCATGATTATTGAACCAAGTGTTAGCTATGATTAGGTTATGCTCTGTGCAAAATTCTACCAGGCTTCCTCTTTCATTTCTTAGCCCCAATCCATATTCACCTACTACGTTTCTTTCTCTTCCTTTTCCTACTGTCGAATTCCAGTCACCCATGACTATTAAATTTTCGTCTCCCTTCACTACCTGAATAATTTCTTTTATCTCATCATACATTTCATCAATTTCTTCACCACGTGCAGAGCTAGTTGGCATATAAACTTGTACTACTGTAGTAGGCGTGGGCTCCGTGTCTATCTTGGCCACAATAATGCGTTCACTATGCTGTTTGTAGTAGCTTACCCGCACTCCTATTTTGTTATTCATTATTAAACCTACTCCTGCATTACCCCTATTTGATTTTGTATTTACAACCCTGTATTCACCTGACCAAAAGTCTTGCTCCTCTCCTGCCACCGAACCTCACTAATTCCCACTAGATCTAACTTTAACCTATGCATTTCCCTTTTTAAATTTTCTAACCTACCTGCCCGATTAAGAGATCTGACATTCCACGCTCTGATCCGTAAACGCCAGTTTTCTTTCTCTTGATAACGACGTCCTCTTCAGTAGTCCCCACCCGGAGATCCGAATGGGGGACCATTTTACCTCCGGAATATTTTACCCAAGAGGACGCCATCATCATGTAAGCATACAGTAAAGCTGCATGCCCTCGGGAAAAATTATGGCTGTAGTTTCCCCTTGCTTTCAGCCGTTCGCAGTAACCACAACAGCAAGGCCGTTTTGGTTAGTGTTACAAGGCCAGATCAGTCAATCATCCAGACTGTTGCCCCTGCAACTACTGAAAAGGCTGCTACCCCTCTTGAGGAACCAAACGTTTGTCTGGCCTCTCAACTGATATCCCTCCGTTGTGGTTGCACCTACGGTACGGCTATCTGTATTGTTGAGGCACGCAAGCCTCCCCACCAACAGCAAGGTCCATGGTTCATGGGGTCCCTAGTCTTATACACTACTTAAACTAACTTACGCTAAGAACACCACACACACCCATCTCCGTGGGAGGACTCGAACTTCTGGCGGGAGGGGCCGGGCAGTCCGTGACATGGTGCCTCAGATCATTCGGCCACTCCCACGTTTTAAAGTTACGGGCTTTGTACAAATGCTGCTGTACGCTGCAGCTCCATAATTTCGAGTCTATATCTTGGGTATTATACTGCGCAAGCGATGCTGCTATGCAAGCGATATTGCTGTGTGCTTGACATCGAGAATCATCGCGTAAATGCTATGATATTCTGGGAAACCATGTTACATGTTAAATTACATCTGTTCCTGTAATTCCAGAGTCTGGATATGGGTGTAGAAAGCAAGCAGGGAAGCAAGCAAATCGGTCGGGGCCAGAAACAGTGACGCCTTTGTGCCGAGAGCAACCAACCCAGTCTTTGTATAACAGTCTTCGCGGTATATGTACAGTGTCTGGTGGTCGCTGCTGCATGTCTTATCGTGAGGAAGGTATAGATTCAGCACATCGATAGCTGTAATGGGAATGAAAGATTTTTCTTTTATGTGGAAAATTATGTGCACTATAGATACTGAGATTCGTTCCAGAACCACGTTCGTAAAGAGGAGACATACCCAGTACATTGCTAGGTGTCAGACTGTGGCAGCAATCGAGCAATCCTATTATTTAATTGTAGCTACACTGATAAATATGTGCCTGTTTCCCAATATTCTTGAGTCTGGAGATGGCCGTAGAAAGCACAACAGCAAACAAGCAGGCAGGTCGGGGCCAGAGACAACACCTCTGCGGTCGCCTTTGCTCTGAGTTGGGTCTTGCCCATCCTTTATACACCAGTTCAGAGTGTCTGAGAAACCTTCTGGCTTATGATACTTTGGCTCGCGGGGTATGGATTGATAGTGAACTAATACCCAGTCTGCATTGAGCCGCCTTCGGGACAGCATCTGTCGCGCGCATACTCTGCAGAAATTTGAGAAGATTCAATATGACGATTGTTTGCGCTGGGAGTATTGATAGCGTTTGAACTCGTATCACTCAGGTCTTCCTGGGATGTGGGGTCATCCACAGCCGGCATCCACAGCCGGATGGCCTCTCTCTGGCTGTCACTCTTCTGCGGCTGCAGTCGTGGGACGCGTTTATGTTGGCAGTTTCTTCCGTCGGCGCTGCACAGCGGCACATTGAGTATGTGGGTTGTATTTGACAATCGGTAGACCACTTTTGCAGGGTTTAAATGTCAGTGTAATACGGAGATCTGTACAAAATAGTTTTGTTTCTGAAAGGAGGACAGTGCCTCCGCACTGGTAGCATCAGTAATTTGGCAGTTAATTCAGTAAGCGCCCATCAGAATGCTCCATTCATGCACAAGACATCCTTTGTGCTGAGACATAGGAGCCTCTACAGACTGGTTCGAACAATATTGAGGGGGGGGGGGGGGGGGGCAAGTTATCTACAGAAAGTTCTGAGAGTAAGGTGATGTACTCTTTGCTCAGGTGTTCAAAGACAAGTTGAAGCAGACCATCCATCTCTAGCGTGATGCTGTCCCTCATCCGGCATTATGGTATTAGGACATCTCCAGACCAGTAGCTGTAGGACACCAAAAATTCCAGCCTCGCTATGCACACATCTCATGGCGATGTGTCAGCCTCGCTGGGCAGGTAGACACATGCACGCAGCTGACGCGTGTCATGTGTTCCATTAGGATCACTAGGAACAATGCACCCTGTGCTGTTCTCTGACGCATTGCAACATATTTCTATAGCACGTCCAGAGGGAGGACTTTGCTGTTATTTACATAGACATGTGACGTCATTGTAATACTGGCAACCTTTCGGCTGTGCCTGTGAGGGTGAGCCACTATACTAACATCTCACTGAGGGTGATCTGCTATGCGAGTATCTCGCTCGACCGCATGTACAAAACTATGCGTCATCGTGCAAGCAACAGTGCCTAGGTGAACACATGTTTCGACAGGTATTTCTCAAGCGTCAAGCATGGAAGGGATGCCGCCACCTCATCCTTGGGGGACCCGAACTGACACCTGCGTGTGGTTCAGCAGCCGATGGCTGCGTCGTCACTTCGTGGGGCCACCAGTGCACTCTGACTCCTGGCAGTGTGTGCGCCAGTGGACAGGGGACAGCAGGCAGTGTGTGCTTTAACTGTGTAATGACGTGTGATATGTGTTTCGTGACAGTATTCCTTGTGTGCTTGGAATAAAAAGAATGGCTATCGATTTAATAACGTCTTAGAAGACCTATATCATTCCAAACAGCAGAGAATGATGAGCATGAGAAATCCAACCGCCACAAACTGATTTTTTTTGTTATAAATTTCCCTTCGTGAGATCCTTCCTCTCCACCACAGAGCCGCCAATTTCCAGCTAGAAGAGGAGAGGAGTAGGAGGGTGAGGGGGGTGGGAATGGGGTGGCAGGGGCGGTGATCGATTTCCTAAAAAATTCTTTAAATAAATAAATAAACTATATTGTATACACTGCCTTGAATCCTCTAAATTGTTTAAGTAAACAATATTACACACACTGTCTAAATTGTTAAACAATATTCCATTCACTGCAATCGATTTCCGAACAAATTCTTGAACTTAATAAAAAACTATATTCCATACACTGCTATAAGTAATTGAACAATGTTCTATAAATTGGCTAAATTGTTTAAACAATATTCCATACGAGGTGCGGCTAGAAAAAAACCGGACTGATGCTGGAAAAAACATTTATTTACAATTATTTACAATTTCATGTTATCTCCTTCAATGTACTCTCCTCCTCGGTCTCTGCACCGCTCCATACGAATTTTCCACTGTTCATAGCAATGCTGCAGATCATTTTCGGTAAGTCCATACATTACTTCCGTCGCTTTTTCTTTTACTGCTTCAACAGTCTCAAATCTAGTTCCTTTCAAAGCTGACTTGACTTTAGGGAAAAGAAAAAAGTCACAGGGGGCCAAATCAGGTGAGTAGGGTGGATGATCTAAGATGGGAATGTTGTGTTTTGCCAAAAACGTCTTCACTGACAACGCACTGTGAGCTGGGGCATTGTCTTGGTGAAGGATCCATGACTTTTTTCTCCACAAATCATTCCGTTTTCTCCGTACTCGCTCACGTAGGGTAGCCAGGACGCTAATGTAGTAATGCTGATTCACTGTTTGTCCTTCTGGTACCCAATCAATGTGCACAATCCCTTTGATGTCAAAAAAAAAACAATCATCATTGCCTTGAATTTCAATTTTGACATTCGTGCTTTTTTTTTGTCGTGGAGAACCAGGAGTTTTCCAATGCATCGATTGGCGTTTAGTTTCGGGATCGTAAGTAAAAAACCACGATTCATCGCAAGTAATAACATTTTGTAAGAAGGTGGGATCACTTTCAATGTTTTCCAGGATGTGAGAACAAATCATTCTTCGGCGTTCCTTCTGTTCAATTATGAGACACTTTGGAACCATTTTTGAACACACTTTGTTCATGTTGAAACTTTCATGAAGAATCTGCCTAACACTTTCCTTGTCAACTCCTGTTAACTCAGACACTGCTCTGATTGTTAAACGGCGATCTTGTCGAACAAGTTTACCGATTTTTTCAATGTTTGCATCAGTTTTTGCTGACAATGGTCTGCCAGTGCGAGTGTCATCACTGGTGTCTTCGCGGCCATCTTTAAATCGTTTAAACCACTCAAACACTTGTGTTCGCGATAAACAATCATCGCCGTACACTTGTTGTAACATTACAAACGTTTCACTTGCAGATTTTCCTAGTTTGAAACAAAATTTGATGTTAACACGCTGTTCTTTGTGTACACTCAACATTTTCCGACGCACAGACAAAACGTCAACTACTTAAAACAGACTCCACGGGCAGACTGAGTGCAGGAGGCAGATGAAACTCGAGCAGTAGGCGGAGCGAGAGTCACGTGACAGGCCACGCGACTTTCAGCCTTATTGCATTCGTTTTATTGTTTCACCAGTACTAGTCCGGTTTTTTTCTAGCCACACCTCGTACACTGCAATCGAATTCCCTCCAAATGACTGATCAACTGAGTCTTTTCCCACCAATTTCTGGGAGGGAGGGTGGGAGGGGGGGTGCCAGAGGGGAAGAGGATAATTAATTGATTAATTTAAGTAGTCAATCAAATTGATAAGAGTGAAAGAGGTTATTCCAATAAATCATACCTGAAAGTGCGCCTGTAGCAGCAAGGGGGAGGGGGTTGATTGGAGGTTTCCTGAGGGGGAGGGGGTCAGGGAACAATAGGTTAAGGACCTGTCAATCAAAAAGAAGGATCCTTTTAGTGGAACAACAGGTTAAGGACCTGTAAATCAAAGGAGAACAATAGGTTAATGACCTGTCAATCAAATAAGAACAATAGGTTTGTTCCTGAGTGCATACCTGCCCCTGATGTAGGCTACCCACACTAACAAAACGTGCTGAAATATAGGTTGCACTACTACTTTCGGCTACCTCGGCTTTGGAAGCACTCACCATAGAAGACCCACGAATCTGACCACGTTCGAAAACACCTGGCTCCAGCATAACGCCCTCACAACTGCACAGAGCATTGTTCTGACTATGACTGACATTAATGTACTGAGGACGTTGTAGAGGTACCGTTCATAGATACAACAGCACATCCTGCACTACAGGCTTAGCTAGCTTCTGGATTTACGTTGTAGCATGCATTTCTCGCGGCGTTTCCATATTTTTGTCCAATTACTGTAAAAGTCACTCTGTACAGATAATTCAAGCATATAGCGGTGTAGACTGCCGACATAGAGCTTTATTTGACTGTTTTATGTACATCACTCGATGATTACTTAGAGCGGACTCATTTGAAATAATAATGCTGACTAACAGGGAACTTAACATAATGACTGTACTGAGAGTGGACTGGCTTTGGCTTCGTACACAGTGCCTATTTAAACACACGCATATATCAGTTATCACCGAATGTGCATCAGGTGGCGTTTTGACATCAGTTACAAGAGCAGTCCAACTGCTTAGCACTATTTCTTCCGTTAGTTTAAGAATGTAGCCACGAGATTGGTCTCTGCGTCTCGGAGGCAATGCTGTGTCAAGTGGAACCTTCGGGGGCGCCATATAGTCGGACTTCCAGATTTAATGGGACCACTTCACTTCCCCTAATTATGGATAGTGGCTGTTAAAGCTGAGGACGTTTATGGCTGAACATGGAAATATGGTTTGGGGTGGGTGCGTTGTAAGCACTTGGGACTACGTCGATGTCCGTTTAAATGACTGTGGTACACCCAGATACGGTGAAACGCATTGATACCATGACATGTTGTAACTTCTCAATTCTGACTCGCAGGTGGCTACCGGAATGCATTATCTTAGGCTTGAGTCACTGAAATATGCTTCGATGGTTCCTTGAAGTACAGGAAAATCAACGGTCTGCTATGCAAACTTTATAGCTCTGTTTCGCTACCGCTTTTCTTGTGAGAGATACGCAAAGCGTCTGAGACTGTTGTGAGGGTTTGATAAACACTCACCATGTGCCTCAGTTCCTCTCTGCTAATCTACGCATGCTCGTCTCTCAAACCCTGTGCCCTCGAAAATCGTTTTCTCCTTCAGCACCCTTTCCTTTCGAGTCGTATTACATTGCTATTAACAATTGTTCTTTAATTAGCAAAAAATATTAGACTCAGGCTAAAGCACATAAACTTAGTGAAAAAAAATTGGCTCAAGTACATAAAATTCGTGATAAGATAACAAGTCACACGAGGCGTTTCGAGAGCAGTTTCTCAATACTTTAAGGGCGCAAACAGTGAATCCGTTTTACTTTATATTCGTTTCTCTTCGTGGTCTGCTAGAGAATGACGACTATACTGTCTTTTATGTTGTTTCAGTATTAGCCTTTTGAAAAATTGTTGTATAGTTGACGTGAACATGTGCACTTTCTCTCGAAAAACATTGTGTGACAGGTGATCTCATCGCGAATTTTATGTGCTTCAATCGAATTTCAGCAATGTAACTAATATTTCACAACCACGAATTCACCTCCAGCTAAAATCGAAGGTTCTAAACAGCATTCTTCAATTTTTTGAGTTTTTTTAGCTTTAACATTTCATCGCAACGAGGCTATTAGAGACGGAACACTGATTCCATTTCGACAAGTATAAAGGTTGTAACTTTATTCAGAGAAATACATTAGCATTCGGCATTTATGATATAGTGAAGTCTATAAAACTAAAATCAGGAAGAATGACTGAAATCAACCTTCTGGTGAACATTAAGGTGCGTATGATATTTCATCTTAGGTATGATACTGACATGTTGGGCTAATGCGGTTGGACAAGTAACTGAACTGACACGTAGAGATTCAACTCGTAGCACATAGTGAGGCAGTTTAATCTATCTGTGACAAGTGAGTTGTGTTTATAACTGTTTCATGCTACATAATATAACAAATGGAGAGGTTCTCCACAGAACTGACAAGGAAAAGAACATGTGGAAATACTGACGATCAGAAGGAACAGTGTAAAAGCACATGTGTTACGGCGTCAGGTAATAACTTCCGTGATACCAGATGGAATTGCGAAGAATAAAAACTGTAGAGTAAGACGGTCATTGGAACATATCCTACAAATAATTGAGGACATTGGTTGTAATGGCTTCTCTGAGATGAAGGGGTTGGCACAGAATAAGTAGATGTGACGCTGTGCAACAAAGCAGTCATAACAGTGATGACTTCCAATATCTGCATCTCGTCCCCCTCCCCCCTTCAACAAAACCTCTTCCCGTATTTCAATATATTATAACAGTGTGAAGAAAAGTGACATTGTTATGAAAAGGTTGTTATGAAGAGGTATATCAAATAATCATCATCATCTTCATTATCATCATCAATATATTATAACAGTGTGAAGAAAAGTGACGTTGTTATGAAAAGGTTGTTATGAAGAGGTATATCAAATAATCATCATCATCTTCATTATCATCATCAATAGTACTCTGACAGCTCACAGGTCCGTGGATGGTCAGCAGAGTTAGTCCATTACCGACTTAGGTGGGGCAGTGGTTAGCACATCGGACTCGCATTCGGGAGGACGACGGTTCAAACTCGCGTTCGGCCATCCATAATTAGGTTTTTGTGAGTTCCCTAAATCGCTCCAGGCAGATGTCCCAATGGTTCCTTTGAAAGGGCACGACCAACTTCTTTCTGCATCCTTGACACGGTCCGAGCTTGTGCTCCGTCTCTAATGACCTCGATGTCGACGGTATGTTAAACCCAGTCTTCCTTCCTGCCTTTCTTCCTGAAGTTAATTCATTCATCCTCAGGCAACGAATTTTGATTTTCTTTGCCATTTCGCTCTATTCTTTGTTACATCCTTCAGTTGCGAATATTTTTTGTTGATATTTAAATCGGCAGTCAAAAATGGCTCTGAGCACTATGGGACTTAACAGCTGTGGTCATCAGTCCCCTAGAACTTAGAACTACTTAAACCTAACTAACCTAAGGACATCACACACATCCATGCCCGAGGCAGGATTCGAACCTGCGACCGCAGCAGTCGCGCGTTTCCGGACTGCGCGCCTAGAACCGCGAGACCACCGCGGCCGGCCAAATCGGCAGTCAATTTTGCTTTCCTGCTACTCAGTCCACTTTCTCCTTCAATCTTACCGTCTATAGCATTATGTAGAAGACACTTACGTTGCAAAATGTGCCCTATTAAATTAAATTTTCTCTGAAGGATATATATCTAAACAGCTTTCCTCTCACCAACTCTTTACAGCATCTGCTGATTTATTATAGTATCTGTTCTAATCTTCTCTGTCCCTTTCCAACGCTGGATTTTAACGTTATCTAAATATTTTCTATCAGTTTTTCTTACGGTCGGCGGTTTTGACTTCTGTAGTGCCACATTTCGTATATGACGTTTTAGTATTACTTTCTCACTCTCTTAGAAAGGTGATCATGACTCTGTAAGTTGATTCATTTTACCTTGTGAGAATAGCAACTCCAACACCTTTTTAAATACGTGAGAGTGTAGCTGGTTGTAAAAACCTGAGTTCACATGAGATCTTCAACGTAAGCAAATTTTGATTGGTCACTTTGCGTCTTGTAAAATTAAGTCTCTTTCACAGAAGATCAACAGATGATCGTGATTTCATTGGTAATTTTCTCCTGCGAAATTGTTACAGGAACAAATTGGGTTACTTTCCAATAATGAGTACGTAAAATTTTAAGGGACGCCAAGAGTTTATTCCACAGTGCTTACCGCAACAGTTTTAGTAATTAATGATACAATCATCATTGCCTACTGCTATGAAGTTCCAGCTGATTGCACAATGTTGTATCTTCACATGCTCCATTCGACTGTATTGTTTGAATGCAGGTCATGAACTTATCGAACTGAAGTTAATGTTGAATCACGAACTACTGTAATTACACATCCTGAATAGTGAATATGCTTCTGCTCGGGCCACGAACAGTGGCGCCTAACTCAAGACTATTCTCCGCTATGGCCACCAGTCAACCGCCCGTTAACCTGGAGTTTCTGTCCCTTAATTCTGATCAATCAGGAGCCAGGAAAACACTACTACGTTATAAAGCCATGTTACGATCAACCAATGTGGAGAGACTGTCTCCACTTGAACAGCCATGCCTTAGGCTGTGACAATGACGCAGTAGTAGGATTTAAGCCACATTGCACAACATTACGGTTTGCACAAGGCCACTTACTTATAAAAGTATCTCGATGACACTAATGAGAAATTACAGTTTCGATAGTCTCTTGCTTTGTTGGTCGCGGCACCCTTCACACGAAAGGCCATTTAAATGATGTCCTGCTGCTGAGTAGTAGGAACAAGCTGGGGAGTCTCTCATGTCCTTCCCAGCGAGGTGTCGAGGGAAGAATCCGTGATAGAAACGCATCAGTGTGATGGACGTGAGGTGTCGTTTGCCCCCAGGTCCAGTTCATTAACAACAATCTCCTGGGAGAAAGCATGTAGCAGTTATAGTACTGGTGGGATGGACTCTCTATCATGATGTATCTTCCCGCTCTGTTTTCCATGTGTTATACGTCCGTGCCTTAAGTTCGGGAATGTATCAGATTGTCTGAAACAGGGGATGAGTGAGTAGCTATTGTGCGTGGCGTCCTTAGCAAGCGACGTCAATGAAACCTTCTGTTGAAACTTGTTCGTGCCGTTATCCATGGGAAAGAGCCCCGAAGTTCTGCACTGCAGCTCAATTACATTTGGCGTTACGTTCACAAGATGAAGACTTCTGGGTGTCTCTGCATTTGTGATGTGTTGAAAGCTGATAGTACAGTGAACGAATGAGAGATGTGATAAGTATTCACTCTGTTGGAACGACGCTACCGTTACCTTTACATGAACAAAGAACTATTTACGAGTTACATACAGGATAAGAATTCAGAGCGAACTACAAATTGCAGTTACACAGAGAAGACTTTGAGCATCACTGCAAATCCGTGAACAAAGCACAAGTCCGTCTTACTGTTACAAAAATATAGCCAGAGTTAAGCACCGAAGATGTCCAATTTGACAACGTAGGTAGTCAAAAAGAGAGAAAACAGTGCGTAAAGTGAGTTGAAAGTCACGGGATACCTTCCAGTATGATGTTGGACTTCCTTTTGCACGGCGCAGTGCAGCAAATCGACATGGCATGGACTCTACAAGTCGTTGGAAGTCACCTGCAGAAATAATGAGCCGTGCTGCCTCTGCAGCCTTCCATAATTGCGGAAATGTTGCCGGAGCAGGATTTTTAGCACGAACTGACCTCTCGATTACGTCTCACAGACGTTCGATGACATTCATCTCGGCCGATGTGTGTGGCCAAATCATTCCCTCTAACTGCGCAGAATGTTTTTCAACAAATCGCGAACAATTGTGGCCCACTGTCATGGTGCATTGTCATCCATAAAAATTCCATGGTTGTTTGGCTGCAAATGGTCTCCAAGTAGCCGAACACAAGCATTTCCTGTCAATGATCGGTTCACTTGGACCAGAGGGCCCAGCGCGTTCCACGTAAACACAGTCCACACCACTATGGAGCCAACACCAGCTTGCACAATGCCTTCTTGACAACTTGAGTCCATTGCTTTGGGATCTGAGTCATAGTCGAAACCTAGCATCTGCTCTTACCAACTGAAATCAGGACTCACCTGGCCACGTCACGTTTTTCCAGTCGTCTAGGGTCCAACCGATATGGTCACGAGTCCAGGAGAGACGTTACGGGCGACGTCGTGCTGTAAGCAAAGGCACCCGCGTGGGTCGTCTGCTGTCATAACCCATTAACGACAAATTTCGCCGCACTGTCCTAACAGATACGTTCGCCTTATGTCCAACATTGATTTCTGTGGTTATTTAAAGCAGTGTTGCTTGTCTGTTAGCACTGAAAATTCTACAGAAATGCCGCTCTCTCGGTCGTTAAGTGAAGGCCATCGGCCGCTCCGTTGTTCCTGGTGTGAGGTAATGTCTGAAACTTGGTATTATCGACACACTCTTGACACTGTGGATCTCTGAATATTAAATTGCTTAACGCTCCATGCGTCTGGCTCAGACAACCATTTCGGGTTCAGAGTCTGTTAATACCCGTCGTGCGATCATAGTCACTTCGGAAACCTTTTCACATGAATAACCAGATTACAAATGACAACTCCGCCAATGCACTGCCGTTTTATACCTTGAGTAAGGGATATCACCGCCATATGCATATGTGCATATCTCTATACTAACGCCTGCGTCACCTAAGTGTTGCGGCATAAGATTTAGGTGGCCCTAAGCGACCATCTGATGGGTATTCGGGTCAGCCACTGAGGTAATTCCCACATCTCTCCATTTCATATCTAAGGCTGCCGCGAATATAATGCTAACGTTCAATGTTACATATTTCGAGACGTACGTCGCAGGAAGTCATCATCCGAGGGAGGCAAATTTTGAATCGCCAAATTATTAGGTGAACTGGGTAATAGGGTAATGCTCCTGTTAAGTCACCGGTTACTGTTCAGCGATTTGTTGTGAGCGCTAGAGCAGTCGCTGATGAGCTCTTCAAGCGGTCACAAACGACCACCGCTCGACGGCGGACAAGACCGTCACAGGAATTTGAATTGTGGATTTTGGTTGAAAACTCAAATATAATGGGCATTCAAGACACAATGAAACAGGTGGATTTAAAAAGTAATCATCACAACTGTTAATACGTTTGTCCCACCGTGAGACAATATTAGCAATGCCTTCATAGAAAAATGTTTGTGGTTGCCTAAGGAATCATGATTGTACCATGGACCTTGCCGTTGGTGGGGAGGCTTGCGTGACTCAGCGATACAGATGGCCGTACCGTAGGTGCAACCACAACGGAGGGGTATCTGTTGAGAGGCCAGACAAACGTGTGGTTCCTGAAGAGGGGCAGCAGCCTTTTCAGTAGTTGCAGGGACAACAGTCTGAATGATTGACTGATCTGGCCTTCTAACATTAACCAAAACGGCCTTGCTGTTGTGGTTACTCCGAACGGCTGAAAGCAAGGGGAAACTACAGCCATAATTTTTCCCGAGGGCATGCAGCTTTACTGTATGGTTAAATGATGATGGCGTCCTCTTGGGTAAAATATTCCGGAGGTAAAATAGTCTCCCATTCGGGTCTCCGGGCGGGGACTGCTCAAGAGGACGTCGTTATCAGGAGAAACAAAACTGGCGTTCTACGGATCGGAACGTGGAATGCCAGATCCCTTAATCGGGCAGGTAGGTTAGAAAATTTAAAAAGGGAAATGGATAGGTTAAAGTTAGATATAGTGGGAATTAGTCAAGTTAGGTGGCAGGAGGAACAAGACTTGTGGTCAGGTGAATACAGGCTTATAAATACAAAACCAAATAGGGGTAACGCAGGAGTAGGTTTAATAATGAATAAAAAAATAGGAGTGCGGGTTAGCTACTACAAACAGCATAGTGAACGCATTAGTGTGCCCAAGATAGACACGGAGCCCGCGCCTACTACAGTAGTACAAGTTTATATGCCAAAAGAAATTATTCAGATAGTGAAGGGACACGAAAATTTAATAGTCACAGGTAACTGGAATTCGAGAGTAGGAAAAGGGGGAGAAGGAAACATAGTAGGTGAATATGTATTGGGGGTAAGAAATGACAGAGCATAACTTAATCATAGCTAACACTTGGTTCAAGAATCATAAAAGAATGTTGTATACATGGAAGAATCCTGGAGACACTGGAAGGTTTCATGTAGATTATATAATGGTAAGACAGAGATTTAGGAGCCAGGTTTTAAATTGTAAGACATTTCCAGGGGCAGATGTGGCTCTGACCACAATTTATTGGGTATGAACTGTAGATTAAAACTGAAGAAACTGCAAAAAGGTGGGAATTTAAGGAGATTGGACCTGGATAAACTGACTAAACCAGAGGTTGTACAGAGTTTCAGGGAGGGCATAAGGGAATAATTGACAGGAATGGGGGAAAGAAATACAGTAGAAGAAGAATGGGTAGCTCTGAGGGATGAAGTGGTGAAGGCAGCAGACGATCAAGTAGGTAAAAAGACGAGGAGTAGTAGAAATCCTAGGGTAACAGAAGAAATACTGGATTTAATTGATGAAAGGAGATAAAAATTCAGTAAATGAAGCAGGCAAAAGGGAATACAAACGTCTCAAAAATGAGATCGACAGGAAGTGCAAAATGGCTAAGCAGGGATGGCTAGAGGACAAATGTAAGGATGTAGAGGCTTACCTCACTAAGGGTTAGATAGAGACGGCCTACAGGAATATTAAAGAGACCTTTGTAGAAAATAGAACCACTTGTATGAATATGAAGAGCTCAGATGGAAACCCAGTTCTAAGCAAAGAAGGGAAAACAGAAATGTGGAAGGAGTATATAGAGGATCTAAACAAGGGCGAAGTACTTGAGGACAATATTATGGAAATGGAAGAGAATGTAGATGATGATGAAATGGGAGATACGATACTGCGGGAAGAGTTTGACAGAGCACTGAATGACCTGAGTCGAAACGAGGCAGCACTGGATAGGGTAGCATGGAGAGCTGCATCAAACCAGTCTCAGGACTGAAGACCACAACAGCAACCCAGGTGTACACCTCTTCGGGTCAACATGTTGCCAAGTTGGTTTCAACCACGATGCAGAAGTTTTGCTGGGAAGTTCTTACTCATCCTCCGTACAATCCCGATCCCTCTTGATGCGATTTCCGTACTTCTGAAGCCGTGAAAAAAAAACATTCTTGGCCGTCGTTTTGCTTCGGAAGAGGTGAATGCGTGGTTCCGTAGGCAATCGCAGACGTTAGGAAAAATACCAGTATGCAATGATTTGGATAGTTTTGTCTTAAGAGTGTAAGTGGAGTGCTCAACAACTATATTTAAGACATTTCTATAATGTTAGTGTACTTTCAGTTGAAAAGAAAGCAGGTGCCGTCAGGTGCGAGTGTTACGGGCCCGTCAGTTTAATAGTCATGGTTGGAAAATACTTACAAGAATTACTTAACGAGGAATGCAAGGACAGGTAGAGGCCAACCTCAGGAAACAATGTGAACTACAGAGGCTATACTGACCGCAGACATACCTGAGAAGAAAAACACGCCTACTTCATAGCGCTTATAGCTTTTCACAATGTTGCCCGTCATTCACTTTTTAAATTGCTGGACTTAGCAGGGATAAATGCAAAGGAGCAAAAGATTATGTTCCTCTTGTACAGATACCAGACTGCAATTATAAGAGTGGAAGGGCATGAAAGAATGGAGAACGGAGACCGGAGTTAAGCAGGGTTATAGCTTATCACGGATGTTATTCAACCTGAAGACAGAGCAATCAGTAAAGGAAATGATGGAGAAATTTGGAATGGAACTGAAATTTGGGAGGAAGATTTGAAAAACTCAGGTTTGTCGATGACGTATTTCTGTCACAGATAGTAAAGGACCTAAAAGAGTAGTTGAACGAAGTGAATAATGTAGTGAAAGGGGGTCATAAAATGAGTATCAACAAGGGTAGTCCCAATGTAGTCGAATTAAATCAGGCGATTTTGAGACTATTTGATAAGGAAACGAGACGAGAAAAGTAATGGACGAATTGCGCTATTTGAGCACGAATATAGTTCATGACGACCAAAATAGAGAGGATATAAAATGCAGACTGCGTATAGCAAGAAAAGCATCTTTGAAAAACAGTAATTTGATGACATCATATATAAATTTTAGTGTTACGAAGCGATTTCTGAAGGCGTTTATTCATAATGTAACCGTGTACGCAGGTTGAGATGATAAAGAATTCAGACAATCAGAATAGCAGCTTTTCGAATGTACTAGAAAAGAAGAATACTGAAGATTGGGTAGATCGAGTTACTAACAAAGAGAGGAGGAAAAGGAGATCTGTATTAGTGAACGGCTAAAACACGTAGACCCAGTTGCAGGTTGTCTACATGATGGTTCCTAGGGACAACAGAAATTCGATTTTTCAGCAGTTTAACCCTATAAGTCAAATATTAATGCTAGAAACCATGTCCATGTGGCAGCATAACTCATGGTTCGCAAATTCCCGAACTATACAGGGTGAGTCAGGGAGGAAAGGCACATGCTTTGAAGGGCAATAGTATTAGTGATCTTGAAGAAACTTCGTATGGACGGTCGCTGTATTTCGAATGGTTTGCGACATAGAACACATTTAACAACATTTTGAACGTTTTTCTTGAATAACTCGAAAACGCACTTTCCAGAGAAAACAGGTCACGGTACACAATTAAACTGCATCAAGTTTTCTACAAAAAAGGCCCTATTCATTTTTTCTCTACAACTGATAGCTTGCGCGAAGTGAGCGCGAGAATATTGAACATCTCGCGCGACGTGCATGCGTTGTAGCTTGGGAAGTTTTTGTGGGACGGTTTGAGGTAGCTTGCCGACTTGATAGACCGCCTGCCTCCCGTATAAAATTGTTCGTCTGAACTTTCTCTAGACTTCTGTGGTACCTTGTAAACAAGGGCAACGTCTGAATAATGCAGAAAATAAAGAACAATGTGCATTAAGTATGTTCTGTCTAGGAAACCATTCGGAATGCGGCATATGTCCATGTGAGGTTATAGACTCAGAATCACTAATATTGTCACCCCTGAAAGCGTGTTCCTTTCCTCCTGACTCATCCTGTAGTCACCTAGTGTTTGAGAACGAGAGCACTTAGTGACTTCAAACAAACTGTACACACATTTTCAAATCTTTTAGAAACTTTTTCATCCTGATAGCTTCCAAAACATAAGAAAAAAAAGTGTATTTCTTACTAATTTTCCCTGTTAATGCAGTAAAACATCAGCACCAGACATTAAGTTTTAATTTATTACTTCTTTACTAATATCTCTATTTGCAACTCATATTGCTGACAAAATCCACATGTACCACTGAATGTACCTGCTAAATTATATGATTATACGACACAGAGTTCAGGAAATATGACGCCATAATCATTCAGATGCGTGAAAAAATATATGCTTTAAATAATAAGGGGTAGATGGTTCATGGTTTGTATCCTAGGCATGAAGGCTTCGGAATTTGATACTGAGGGGAAATTGTGTGTGTGTGTGGGGGGGGGGGGGGAGGGAGGGTGCGTGTGTATGTGAGGAGGTGGGTGTCAAAACTGTAAAGGAGGGCCAAGGCTTGATTACGGTGAGCAGCTGGATGCCGACTGAAGGGGTTTGTCTGAGATGATGAGATTTGCACAGGATGGACTAACGTGGGGAGCTGCTTCAAACCAGTTTTTGTACTGAAATCCAGACCAACGGCAGTTACAAATTTGAAGTTCCGGTTTCTAACCCTAGACTGGACGGTCGATCCGACCGACTGTCAAGTCATCGTCTGCCAGTGGCGTCTCTGGACACAGAAGGAACGCCGGCCGCTGTGGCCGAGCGGTTCTAGGCGCTTCAGTGCGGAACCACGCGGCTGCTACGGTCGCAGGTTCGAATCCTCCCTCGGGCATGGACGTGTGTGATGTCCTGAGGTTAGTTTCGTTTATGTAGTTCTATGTCTAGGGGACTGATGACCTCAGATGTTAACTCCCATAGTGCTTAGTGCCATTTTAAGAAGGAGTGTGTGGTCAGCACACGTTTCTCCCGGTTGTTATGGGGTTTTTTGACCTAGGAACCACTACTAATCGGTCAAGTAGTTCCTCAGTTGGTCTCACGAGGCTGAGGGCACACTGCACCAGTATTTCCATCAAGGAAAAATCCCTGACAGAACGGAGAAGGAAACCCGGGTCCCCCCCCCCCCCCATGGGAGTCGGCCACGCTATCCACTCAGCTACGAAGCGGGACACCAACAACATAAGCTTTTTTTAATTTTAATTTCAAGACTTTCTGCAGGGTCCACTAGGCAGCAGTGCAATATCTAAGACGGGGTGACAGCCTGGGACGCAGCTGGGGTGGTTTGTTATTATTATACCATGCAGCCGGCGCTTCGCTTCGGCCCGTTCCGGCTAATGAAAGAAGTTGCGCGCTGCGCCTCCCCCTCCTCCTATCGCCCACGGCCGGCCTACCTCGCCTCGAAACTGCTGGAGATGGGCCGAGGCGGGTCTAATCCCAGGCGAGCGGCCGCGAGACGTCCATCCGGTTTAGGGGCGGCATTGATCGCCGGACGGGACTGCAGCGGACGCCGGAGGACTCGCAATGTTGAGACGCAGGCAGCGGTAGCGCTCACCGTGCCACACACAGACCAGATTACGTCCCACAGCAGAGGGACAGCGCCCAGCGAGCTCGCTTCCACAGTTTGCACCACTGAGTATCTCAAAACACACGGCACTACTTAGGAGAGTATAAAAATACTTAGAGAAGCTTACTGGGCAAACCACGAGGGTTCGAAGTTTAGTAGTGGCAACTATTTATTTACAATTTATAAAAAACACACTGTGAAAAAAAATAAAGAAAAGCCCCTCTAGGAAGAAATTACCTGGATGGGACGGAAATCGGAAGATTTTATGCTCTTTTACAGTCAAACAAATGAAAAGTTGGATGATTTACTCAGAGGAAAGAGCTTCACATCTTGAGCAAGTAAATAATGCGTTGATCCACCTCTGATCCTTATGCAAGCAGTTATTTGGCCTTGCATTAATTGAAATTGGATATCCTCCTAAGGGATGTGGTGCCAAATTATGTCGAATCAGCGACTTAGATCGTCAAAATCCCGAGCTGGTTCGAGGACCCTGCGCATAATGCTCCAAACGTTATCAATTGATGAGAGATCCGGCGGCCTTGCTGGCCAAGGTAGGGTTTGGAAATCGCGAAGACAAGCAGTGGAAATTACCACCGTGTACAAGCGGGCATTATCTTGCTGGAATATAAACTACACTCATGCTCATAAAGTAAGGATAATGCTGATACATGGTGGAACAATGCCTTGCTGGGCGGTTTGCGAGTTTAATTCACCTCGGGGTATGACCGTGCGGTGCATTTGACCTGCGGTCGTCGCACGGTGGCGCTGGCAGCAATCCAGAAGTGTGTTGGTGCACGTCAGAGTACGGTGCAGCTAGTAAGTGTGCCGACGTTTTCAGACGTGCTAATGGTGACTGTGTGTTGAAAATGGCTCAAAGAACACATATTGATGACGTTATGAGAGGTAGAATACTAGGGTGACTGGAGGCTGGTCAAACACAGCAGGTCGTAGCACGGGCCCTACGTGTGCCACGAAGTGTGAACTCAAGATTATAGCAACGATTCCAGCAGACAGGACGTCCACAATGTACAACACCGTAATAAGACCGAAATCGCACCATAAGTGCCCGCAGAAGGCCACAGAGTACTGCAGGGACTTAACCGCAGCCACTGGAACAGTTGTCTCCAGACACACAGCGTACAGACGAGTCAACAGACACGGTTTATTCGCCCGGAGACCTGCAAGGTGCATTCTACTGACCCATGATCACGGGGGAGCCCATAAAGCCTGGTGTCAAGAACACAGTACACGGTCATTGGAACAGTGGTACCAGGTTATGTCCACGGACGAGACCAGGTATAGTCTGAACAATGATTCTCACCAGGTTTTCATCTGGCGTGAACCAGCAACCACATACCAACCCCCTAATATCCTCGAAAGGAACCTGTATGGAGGTCGTGGTTTGATGGTGTGGGGTGGGATTATGATTGGTGCACGTACACCCCTGTATGTCTTTGACAAAGGAACTGTAACAGGTCAGGTGTATCGGGACGACATTTTGAACCAATATGTCCGCCTTTTCAGGGGTGCAATGGGTCCCACCTTCCTCCTGTCCTCCTGATGGATGATAATGCATGACCCCACCGAGCTGCCATCATGGAGGAGTACCTTGAAACAGAAGATATCAGGCGAATGGAGTGGCCTGCCTGTTCTCCAGACCTAAACCCCATCCAGCACGTCCGGGATGCTCTCGGTTGATGTATCGCTACACGTCTTCAAACCCCTACTACAGGAGCTCTGACAGGCACTGGTTCAAGAATGGAGGCTATACCCCAGCAGCTGCTCGACCACCTGATCCAGACCATGACAACCCGTTGTGCGGTCTGTGTACATGTGCATGGTGATCATATCCCATATTGATATCGGGGTACATGCGCAGGAAACAGTAGCGTTTTTTAGCATATGTGTTTAGGGACGGTTTTCTCAACTTATCGCCAATACCATGGACTTACAGATCTGTGTCGTGTGTGTTCCCTGTGTACCTATGCTATTAGCGCCAATTTTGTGTAGTGCTACGTTGTGTGGCACCACATTCTGCAATTACCCTTAATTTATGAGCATGACTGTAGGACGGATTGCCGTGAATGGTAACATAATGGGACGTAGGACTACGTCGACGCACTGTTGCGGTGTAGTGGTGGCACGGACGGCAAACTAAGGGACTCCGTTATGAAAGTAATGTCACCTCGGACCATAATTCTTGGCTAGCAGGCCATATGACGGCCCACAGTCAGGTTGGTATCCGACAGCTGTCTGGCGCATCTCCAGACTCATCTTTGCTGGTTGCTGGTCATCGGCTACCAGTTCAAAGCGGGACTCATCACAAGACAATTCTACTCCAGTCAATGAGTTTCGAGGTCGTAAACATATTGGGAGGTACCCAAGACAGCGGTGAGATATCTACCCGACGGTGCTCTCCACACGACGCAACAACAAGGGGCGATGGTCTGAGGCCCCATTTCTTTTCGTAGCAAGACCCATTTGGTTGTCATTCACGTCACACTCACACAGCATTACTTCGACCACGTTCTTCTTCTAGTTTGTCATCATAACAAGTCATCGCGAGCTTATATTTGAGCCGTCCGCACGCGGCGAGAGTTTCTACAGCTTGTCTTCCTGATTGCCAAACCCTACCTTTGCCAGAAATGTCGACGGATCCCTACCCAGTTGAAAAGGTGTGGAGCATTATGGACAGGGCCCTCCAACCAGTTGAGGATTTTGACATAATTTGACTCGATATCTCTTAGGTCATCCAACGACAGCATCAATGATTGCCAAACCGAATAATATCTTGAATAAGGGTCAGAAGTGAACCAGCGCGTTATTCACTTGCTCAGTTTGTGAAGCTCTTTCTCTTAAATAAATCATCCAAATTTTTGTGGGATTGTAATCATTTGTTTGCCTTTACATATGAGTCACATATACCGACATCTGTCCCATTTGGATAATACCTTCGTGATGCGTCTCTTTTTTTGTATCAGAGTGTAGTACAGGTTTCAAAGCTTTGCTGTCCATAAAAGTAGTCACCAGCAGTGTGCATGCCCGTTGCCAGCGATGTCATATCCATACGATACCCCCAGCAGCGCAATTTGCGTTGATAGTTCGGTGGGAGCTGTCCACTGCCCAACGAATCTCTGTAAATGTTCTGAAGCGAATACCATGAAGTGCTTCCTCCAGTTTAGGAATCAAGCTGAAGTCGGGAGGGCTTAAGTCGGAGGTTGCGGTGGATGGCACAATACTTACCATTGCCATAGATCGAACAAATCAATCACAACTTGCGCCATATGCGCTCGAGCCACTGCAAAATTATGGGTCGGTCCCACGGAAAGTTTGCCGTTTCTTTCACTAAGCTGGTCGCAAGCTGTGTTCCAAAAATCAGCAATATAGAATAAGATGCGGCGGCGCCCACCATTTTGCAGGACAATGCTCCGACGCATATGGCATAAGTAGTCACTGTTTTGTTCGATCGGTGATGGTGCTGGGAAGTGCTGTACTACCAACCACACTCTCCACAGTTAAGCTCTTGTGAGTTCAACTTCTTTCCGAAATTAAAGAAAACATTTCGTGGTATTCGCTTCAGAATTGTTGCTGAATTCTTCGGGCAAGAGATAGATCGACTCGAGCAATCAGCACAAATGGTACTGGTAAGAGTTTTCTGTGACTTCCACGTCCATGGTAACGGGCTGTACACAATGCTGGTGACTACTTCGAAGGGTAGTAAAACTTTGAAACTTATATTTGTTTCGTATAATGTTACTTATAATCCGTCTTCATTGCAAAAATTTTTATTCACATGACCGGTTTCGGTTCCTCTAGAACCATCTTCAGATCTGGAAATTCGGTTACAGGAGTAACCCATCCACACACAACAACCTTCACATGCTGCGTCACATCTGTCGCGTCGGTTGTTGCCATAACCCATTAACGCCAAATTTCACCGCACTGTTCTAAGAGATACGTTCTTCGTACGTCCCAGTTTGATTTCTGCGGTTATTTCATGCATTGTTGCATGTCTGCTAGCACCGACAACTCTACGCTCGATGCTCTCGACGTTAAGTGAAGACCGTCGGCTACTGTGTTGTCCGTGGTGGGAGGTAATGTTCGAAATTTGGTATTCTCGGCATTGTGGATCTCGGAATATTGATTCCCCAACGATTTCCTAAACGGAATGTCCCATGTCTAGCTCCAACTAACATTCCGCGATCGAAGTCTGTTACTTCCCGTCGTGTGGCCATGATCACTTCGTAAGCACCTTCACATGTATTACCTGACAAGGGAACCTCCCCATCGCACCCCCCTCAGATTTAGTTATAAGTTGGCACAGGGATAGGCCATGAAAAACTGAACACAGATCAATCAAGAAAACAGGAAGAAGTTGTATGGAACTATGAAAAAAATAAGCAAAATATACAAACTGAGTAGTCCGTGTCCAAGATAAGCCACATCCAGGAACATGTACACTGATGAGCACCGTGGTCCCGTGGTTACCGCGAGCAGCTACGGAACGGAAGGTCCCTGGTTCAATCCTCCCTCGAGTGAGAAGTTGTAATTTTTTATTTCCAGACAATTATCAAAGTTCATGCACTCAGACATGATCAACTTCGCTCTCCAAAATTCCAGGACATGTTCAGATTTGCTTGGACACATGCAGGATTTGACGGTCTACACACGGAAAAACTTGAAAACGTTAAAAACGTATGTTTTGACAGAGCACAGGGAAAACTGTGCGACTGTGAAACTTGCATTCATTTGTTGCCGTTTATGTGACAAACTCTTATGTTTTCATCATTTTTTTTGGGAGTGATTATCACATCCACAAGAAAACCTAAATCGGGCAAGGTAGAAGAAACTTTTTACCCATTCGCCAAGTGTGCAAGTTAGGTGGGTCGACAACATATTCCTGTAATGTGAAGCACATGCCGTCACCAGTGTCGTATAGAATATTTCAGACGTGTTTTCCTGTGGAGGAATCGGTTGACCTATGAATTTGCGATCAAATATTTTCGGTTCCTATTGGAGAGGCACGTCCTTTCGTCTACTAATCGCACGGTTTTGCGGTGCGGTCGCAAAACACAGACACTAAACTTATTACAGTGAACAGAGACGTCAATGAATGAACGGTCAGATCGTAACTTTGCGAAAATAAAGTAAGTAAAATTTTTACTCGAGGGAGGACTCGAACCAACGACCTCTCGCTCCGCAGTTACTCACTCTAACCACGGGACCACGGCGCTCCTCAGCTTACACAGTCGATGATGTTGCATATCTTACACTTGGACTACTCAGTTTGTATAATTTGCTTATTTTTTCATAGTTCCACACAACTTCTTCCTGTTTTCTCGATTGATCTGTGTTCAGTTTTTCAAGACCTATCCACTGTGTCAATTTATAACTAAATCTGAGGGGGGTTCGATGGGGAGGTTCCCTTGTGAGTACAAATGACGGCTCCGCCAATGCGTTGCCCTTTTATCCTTGTGTACGCTATACTACCGCCATCTGTGTACATGTATATCGCTGTCCCATTACTTTTATCACCGGCAAAAATGTTGCACGCTATTAATTGAATCCCTTGCGAAAGGAAAGACTTGCGAAAGGAAGAATTCACTGCAGGCTGCGTTTAGTAAGACCGTCGCTTTTCTTCGAAGTGATTTCACAGAAGGAAATGATGCGGTGGTAAGGCAATAGAGGGGAGACCGGTGGTTCAGATCTCCATCTGGCCATACACATTTAGGTTTTCCGCGATTTCTTTGATCTGCTTAAGGTGAATGCCGGAATGGTTCCTTAGAAAAGAACTTGGCAGCCTTTCTTTCCCACCATTTTCCAATCTGAGCTTGTGCCCTGTCTCTAATGATCTCGTGAACAACTGATGTTAAACCCTAATCTTCCTTTTCCTCCGATGTAATGTCGAGATTGGTAGTTGCTAGAACAATAATGGATGTCTGTTTAATACGAGTTATTAAGTCATTTGCAATACATCATTCTTAATTTTTCGGTATGAACAGTACAGGCACGGTCTCTTGGTTCCAGCAGCAAAGTTTAAAGACTGGCGAATGGTGTTAAGCTAATATTACAGTTGTGGTCTGCAGGCCGAAGACTGGTTTCATTCAGCTCTTCATGCTAATTTATTGTGTGCATGATTGCTGCAAGCTACATCAGTTTTTGAACTTTCCTTTTGTACTCATTTCTTGGTCTCCTTTTACAGTTTTCACCTCCCCCTTCCCTCTTCTTGACGCCCCCCCCCCTCACCCCCTCCCCCCCCACACACTCTTTCTTCCAGTACTAAAATAGCGATTTCTTAATGTCCCAGAAAGTGTTCTATAACTAATCTCCTCTTGGTTGGATTCCTTTTTTCCCAATTCTATTCGTTATCTGCTGATAACTGTTAGAGTTACTCACCTACTCTTCAGCGTTCTTCGGTAGAGCCAAATTCTGAAAGCCTTAATTGTCTGCTTGTCTGAACAGTTTATCATCCAGGACTCATTTCCATACAAGGGTACACCCCAGACAGATACGTTCAGAAGAGAGTTCCTAACATTTGTCTGTTTTCGATGTAAGCAAATTTGTCTTTTTCAGGAACGCTTTTCTTGCTACTGTCTGTCTGCATTTTACGTCTTCTGCACCGAAGCATCGACACATATTTCTTCGACCAAATAGCAAAGCTCGTCTGCTACTTTTAGTGTCTCACTACATTCCAGTACCCTTGTATCTTTTTGTTGGCATTCGTCTTATAATTTCTATTGAAGACTTTACCCACTACTTTCAACTGATCTTGCATGTTCCTTCACAGTGTCGTCGGCAAATCTCCAAGTTTTTATTTTATTTTCCTGAAATTTAATTCCCTTTCCTACTCTCTCTTTGATTTCCTTTACTGCTTGCTCAATATACAAATTGAATAACATTGAGGAAAGACTACAAACCTGTCTTACTCTGTCCTCAACTACTTTTCGTCTTTGATGTCCTTGTACTCTTACAACTGCAGTCTGGTTCGTGTACAAGATATGGATAACCTTTCCCTCGCATTGTTTTATCTATTCAATTTAAGCTTAGAAAACTTTTCAGCACGGTGGACTAAGAGGACAAAACACCATGCACCACGGAGGAAGTATCCGAAAGGGACGGCAATAGCTAGATATGATGAGGAACCCGCTCATAATGTAGCAAACGTTCTCGATAGGGGAGAGATCCCATGACATTGCTTACCGAGGTAGGGTTTGACAAGCACCAATAAAAGCAGTAGAAATAGCGGGCATTATTTTGACAAAATGTAATCCCAGTATGGCTTGTCATTAAGGATAACAAAACGCAGCGTAGAATATCGTCAACGTACTGGCGTGCTGTAATGATTCCCAAATGACAATCTAAGGAGCCCTGCTATGAAAGGAAATGGCATCTCAGGCCTTCAAAACTGATTGTAGGGCCATACGGTGGGCGACCGTCAGATTTGTATCCCACTGCTTCGGCCTGGAATCTCATTGACTGGAATACAATTATCTTCAGTGATGAGTCCGGTTTCGGACGCTTCGAACTGAAGACGCTTCTGGAGACGCCCCAGACAACAGTGAGATACCAACCATATTGTCGTCGTCCACCAAACAGCCCAACAACCAAGAGTGATAGTCCATTTCTTTTCACAGCAGAACCCCTTTGGTTGTTGCCCTTCATATCAATCTCTCCTGGACTTACACTGCAGCAAGATAATGCCCACTCGCACACGCAGAGTGTTTCTGATGCTCGTCTTCGTCTTGGCAAGCTCTACCTTGGTCACCAAGGTTGCCGGATCTCGGTACAATTGAAAACGTTCATAGCATTATCAATTAATGCCAACACGACAACTGCTTGCGTAACGTCCATAGATGCACTTTGTCAATTTGTGAAGATCTTACTTTTGATGGAATCCTCCAAATTTTTTGAAATGGTAAGCACTCGTTTGTCTATACATGTAGTTTACATCTACCGGTTCCCGTCCCATTCGGATAATTTCTTCGTGGTGCGTCGGTTTTTGGCTTAGAGTGTATTAAAGCAGCTGAAATGTTTGAGACTAGAATGACGCAAAAACGAAAGGGGCACCATCCCAGTCATCTACCCAGCAGTTACATGGAGATTATTATTATGTATTATAATTATTTAAGCTAACACTCCAGAATAAAGACATAAAATAACAAATAAAGATGCAATTCACTCTCTAGGAGCGAAATAATACGCAAATTTGTTTTAAATAAAGATCTTCTTTAGCACACGTCTGAGAACAAAAACTGAGCGTTGACGACAGACTTCGTGGGGCAGCGAGGGTGTAGGACGCTTGGGATTAGAGATGGGGAGGGAAGGAAGGAGTTTTTTACTTGTCCGTCACGTCCGGAACATTCTTCAGGATATACGAACCTGCTCCTCCTCTTCTTCATCTCCTCATCCAATCCCGGAGAAGGTCACTTTGAGGGACGTGGCGTTCACCCAGTATGCTTGCGTGTGGTAAAGGCGCTATTACTGAGTTTTGGTCGACTGGCGTGTCACATATCTGTTGTCTTGTTTACAAACTGCAGGTCTTCTTTTAATATTCAGTATTTTTTGTTTCCGAGCGAGGTGGCGCAGTGGTTAGCACACTGGACTCGCATTCGGGGGATGGTGGTTCAAACATGCGTCCGGCTACCCCGTGATTTCCTGAATCGCTCCAGGAAAATTCCGGGATGGTTCCTTTGAAACGGCACCGCCAGTTTCCTTCCCCATCCTAGACACAATCCGAGCTTGTGCACCATCTGTAATGACCTCGATGTCGACGGGATTTTAAACCGTATCTTCCTATCCTCCTTCCTTCTTCTTCTACGTCGTTTTTTGCTGTACTTCCCAAGTAGTAAATTTCTTTTACTTATATTAGCATTTAATTTCCTATCATAAGTTTTGGTCTTATTTGTATGCTCAATTTATGTATCGCCGTTATTTTAGTCTCGTTGGTAAGTCGTCAGACGGAATTCAAAAATTAGTACACTCTTTTAAAATCTTCCAATCGACTCAACGTTTATTGTTGCAATAGCGCATACGGAGTACATGAAATAATTAAATTTACAGATAAATAGCACAAGCGGTTCTCAGATAGCAGGTATCGACGCATATTAATACGTGGTGCAGCTTCCACAGGCGTCAATGCAGGCGTTGACTCTGGCATCCAGTCGATCGTAAAGATGGTGGATACGGTCCAGAGATACATATTGCCACACCTGCTCGACCTGTTTACGTAGTTCTGTAAGAGGTGTTAGTTGACGAGTGGCATGAGTCATTTCTCGTCCCATCATATCTCACACGTGCTCGTTTGGAGACAAGTCCGATGTTCGTGCTGGCGAGGGAAGCTGTTCCACTCCTACATCTACATCTACATTCATACTCCGCAAGCCACCCAACGGTGTGTGGCGGAGGGCACCTTACGTGCCACTGTCATTACCTCCCTTTCCTGTTCCAGTCGCGTATGGTTCGCGGGAAGAACGACTGTCTGAAAGCCTCCGTGCGCGCTCTAATCTCTCTAATTTTACATTCGTGATCTCCTCGGGAGGTATAAGTAGGGGGAAGCAATATACTCGATACCTCATCCAGAAACGCACCCTCTCGAAACCTGGCGAGCAAGCTACACCGCGATGCAGAGCGCCTCTCTTGCAGAGTCTGCCACTTGAGTTTATTAAACATCTCCGTAACGCTATCACGGTTACCAAATAACCCTGTGACGAAACGCGCCGCTCTTCTTTGGATCTTCTCTATCTCCTCCGTCAACCCGATCTGGTACGGATCCCACACTGATGAGCAATACTCAAGTATAGGTCGAACGAGTGTTTTGTAAGCCACCTCCTTCGTTGATGGACTACATTTTCTAAGGACTCTCCCAATGAATCTCAACCTGGTACCCGCCTTACCAACAATTAATTTTATATGATCATTCCACTTCAAATCGTTCCGCACGCATACTCCGAGATATTTTACAGAAGTAACTGCTACCAGTGTTTGTTCCGCTATCATATAATCATACAATAAAGGATCCTTCTTTCTATGTATTCGCAATACTTTACATTTGTCTATGTTAAGGGACAGTTACCACTCCCTGCACCAAGTGCCTATCCGCTGCAGATCTTCCTGCATTTCGCTACAATTTTCTAATGCTGCAACTTCTCTGTATACTACAGCATCATCCGCGAAAAGCCGCATGGAACTTCCGACACTATCTACTAGGTCATTTATATATATTGTGAAAAGCAATGGTCCCATAACACTCCCCTGTGGCACGCCAGTGGTTACCTTAACGTCTGTAGACGTCTCTCCATTGATAACAACATGCTGTGTTCTGTTTGCTAAAAACTCTTCAATCCAGCCACACAGCTGGTCTGATATTCCGTAGGCTCTTACTTTGTTTATCAGGCGACAGTGCGGAACTGTATCGAACGCCTTCCGGAAGTCAAGAAAAATAGCATCTACCTGGGAGCCTGTATGTAATATTTTCTGGGTCTCATGAACAAATAACGCGAGTTGGGTCTCACACGATCGCTGTTTCCGGAATCCATGTTGATTCCTACATAGTAGATTCTGGGTTTCCAAAAACGACATGATACTCGAGCAAAAAACATGTTCTAAAATTCTACAACAGATCGACGTCAGAGATATAGGTCTATAGTTTTGCGCATCTGCTCGACGACCCTTCTTGAAGACTGGGACTACCTGTGCTCTTTTCCAATCATTTGGAACCCTCCGTTCCTCTAGAGACTTGCGGTACACGGCTGTTAGAAGGGGGGCAAGTTCTTTCGCGTACTCTGTGTAGAATCGAATTGGTATCCAGTCAGGTCCAGTGGACTTTCCTCTGTTGAGTGATTCCAGTTGATTTTCTATTCCTTGGACACTTATTTCGATGTCAGCCATTTTTTCGTTTGTGCGAGGATTTAGAGAAGGAACTGCAGTGCGGTCTTCCTCTGTGAAACAGCTTTGGAAAAAGGTGTTTAGTATTTCAGCTTTACGCGTGTCATCCTCTGTTTCAATGCCATCATCATCCCGGAGTGTCTGGATATGCTGTTTCGAGCCACTTACTGATTTAACGTAAGACCAGAACTTCCTAGGATTTTCTGTCAAGTCTGTACATAGAATTTTACTTTCGAATTCACTGAACGCTTCTCGCATAGCCCTCCTTACGCTAACTTTGACATTGTTTAGCTGTTTGTCTGAGAGGTTTTGGCTGCGTTTAAACTTGGAGTGAAGCTCTCTTTGCTTTCGCAGTAGTTTCCTAACTTTGTTGTTGTACCACGGTGGGTTTTTCCCGTCCCTCACAGTTTTACTCGGCACGTAACTGTCTAAAACGCATTTTACGATTGCCTTGAACTTTTCCATAAACACTCAACATTGTCAGTGTCGGACCAGAAATTTTCGTTTTGATCTGTTAGGTAGTCTGAAATCTGTCTTCTATTACTCTTGCTAAACAGATAAACCTTCCTCCCTTTTTTTATATTCCTATTAACTTCCATATTCAGGGATGCTACAACGGCCTTATGATCACTGATTCCCTGTTCTGCACTTACAGAATCGAAAAGTTCGGGTCTGTTTGTTATCAGTAGGTCCAAGATGTTATCTCCACGAGTCGGTTCTCTGTTTAATTGCTCGAGGTAATTTTCGGATAGTGCACTCAGTATAATGTCACTCGATGCTCTGTCCCTCCCACCCGTCCTAAACATCTGAGTGTCCCAGTCTATATCTGGTAAATTGAAATCTCCACCTAAGACTATAACATGCTGAGGAAATTTATGTGAAATGTATTCCAAATTTTCTCTCAGTTGTTTTGCCACTAACGCTGCTGAGTCGGGAGGTCGGTAAAAGGAGCCAATTATTAACCCAGCTCGGTTGTTGAGTGTAACCTCCACCCATAATAATTCACAGGAACTATCCACTTCTACTTCACTACAGGATAAACTACTACTAACAGCGACGAACACTCCACCACCGGTTGCATGCAATCTATCCTTCCTAAACACCGTCTGTACCTTTGTAAAAATTTCGGCAGAATTTCAGAATCTCATATACGGTTGTGAGAGGGTTCACGTGATCACTAAGACCAGGGTCGTTGCACAACTCCTTGTAGATTACGTAGATTACGTTAAGTTTCACGTGCAGGGTCGTTGCACAACTCCTTGTAGATTACGTAGATTACGTTAAGTTTCACGTGCAGTGTGAGAGCAAGCATTATCCTGTTGGAACAGCACATCACCTTACAATTGCAAAAAACAGGTCTAATAGCATTCTGCACGTACCGAGCACTGGTTAGCGACCCTCCAGAAACACCAAAGGTGAACGAGAGTTGTAGGTTATCGCACCCCAGACCATGAGACCTAGGGTGGCGCAAGTGAGTCTTGGACGAATGCACTCTACGAGACAGAACTCATCGGGTCTACATCGTATGCGCAAACGACCATCACCTGCGTGTAGGCAGAATCTGCGTACGTTGCTAAAGATCACGGCACTCAAGTCCATCTTCCAAATAATGCTCTGACGGCACCAGTCGAGCCGCGCAAGCCGATGTTCTAGCGTGAGTGGAAGACGGCCTAGAGGTGTGCGTGCGCGTAGTTTACCTGCTAATAACTGGACTGCAACACTTTGTGTTGACACATATGATCTGACAAGCCCTCTTATTTGTCCTGAGGTAGCTGTATGATTTGCCACTGCTGCCCTTACGATACGACGGGCGACTGTGCTGCGTAGACTTCCAGAAATCTCATATACGGTTGTGAGAGGGTTCACGTGATCACTAAGACCAGGGTCGTCGCACAACTGACGCAGCACGTCCAATTCTTCGAAACGGCCATACTGTCACTCATAAGGCCATAGTTCGACCCTGTTTCAGACTCGCTCAGTACGCTTAGGAAGCATGAGTGCGTCTCTGTGGCATGGTTCCCTGCCTGCTTCACACGTTTGCAACACACTGAGCTTTCTGGCTGTGAGCATTCCCTATTAAAGGGTAGACACACAGGCGTTCTGGTAGCCATGCCACTACGTTATCGGCCGGCCGGAGTGGCCGAGCGATTCTAGGCGCTTCAGTCTGGAACCGCGCGACCGCCACAGTCGCAGGTTCGAATCCTGCCTCGGGCATGGATGTGTGTGATGTCCTTAGGATAGTTAGGTTTAAGTAGTTCTAGGGGACTGATGACCTCGGAAGTTAAGTCCCATAGTGCTCAGAGCCACTACGTTATCGAAGACGACGTTGAAAACATTAGCAGTACGTCTGCTTTGCCCCAGATGGCAAACGCCGTCATTAGAACAAAATCAATCTCGTCTCTCTAGATGCAATAATTTTTTTTCCAGCACTGCGCATTTCATGAACGTGTTAGAATCTGCTAAGACTGCCATGTCCTCAGCAAAAAGAATACAGTGCGTTTGTTTACCATTAATTTTGATTTCTTTGGCGATTCTGTAATTGTTTGTACTGCACTTTCTACTAATACATTAAATAAATAATGAGAGAGGACAGCTCTGTCGAGTCTTTCTTCGTATCATGGTCTCTTCTTTAGTACCAGAGATACCTTTCTGTACTCAGATTTTTTATTGATTGAGGGACAAGTTTTGATCTCCTCGGTCTATTCCGATTTTATAGTTTTCAAAGCGTTAACTTCCATTCCACTCCATCAATAGCCTTCTCTAGGTCAATGAGTGAGGCACACCTTCCCCTATTTATCTAAATTCTTCTTTTTGGCATCGTCCGTAGTCCCACTGCAACTTCCCTGACTCCTTTTACTTCTTTAAATCCAAATTGGTATTCTCTTAGATTTAGGTTAATTTTAGCTTAGCGATACTGAGCAAAACTTTTCATGCATGGCTTAGTAATGCCAAGGTTGTCCTCACTTATTTTCAGTCTTCCCGCATGACACAGTCTTATAAACAAAAGTTCTATGTTTCAAGCGCCACACTGCAAAAATATTTGCGTTGTTAAATCTAGGAAGTTACACATTATTGTATTTAAAAGTAATGTTTTGACGCTTGAAATAATCGTGACATGCCATTTCACTTCCAGCATAGTCCTGTAACAATTAACTGAAATTTATAATAATTTGTTATATGAAACATGGAGACTTTTGTTCCCATTTCTCCTTTAAATTTCGACTATACTAGGCTGGAGGAGAATTTTTGAAAGTATACTTGACTACAAAGCATAGCCAAATAAATATATGAATTAGTGTCACATCTAGTAATAACGAACAGTAGAGTAAAATGCAGCTAGGGACCATTTTAGCAAAATTGGGGTAAAATATTTGTTGATGTGTTGGAATGACGTATAACTGCATAAAACCTTTACTTGAACTGTTGTTTTTGTCCAAACGACGAAAAAAAGATTCTAATCAAAAGAAGACACTGCAAGAAAAGGTTTTCTACGACTTACGATTCGAGATGTTAAGAAAAGTATTGGGTAGTATTGGCCGTACAACAAAATATAGGTTTGTAAATAAAAAAAAGTGGTTTTGGTATTCACAAAAAAACTAATACATATATTTAAAAACAGTTGATTAAAACCTTTCAGCATCTGGGCAACTGAACCTTACAAAACGCATTAAATTTGTGGTCTGAGGTTTTATGTAACACGGTTGTGGGTGCTTCTTTATAAAGTTTTGATAGAAATGTTTACCTGCCAATTTGTTAGATCAGTGAGACAAATTTAAATTTTCCGACAAATAATAAGTCAGCTTTTGAAAACCAATCTTAGCTAGTAACTTTAACTTGGAATCTAAATCTCTCACATTTGCTAAAAATATTTATTCTTAATTCTCTTCAAATGTTGATCTGGAAAATCTCATCTGAGGTGTCTCAGAAGTGCATGGATTCTGTACAACTGATATTAATGTCCTTTGCACAGCAGTTCTAGGAACATTAAAACGACAGCCAGCCCTCCTCTTGGGCGTTTCACCTTCCAAAATAAGAGAAACCGCTTGCCTCACAGCAGTTTCGTAGCGTTCCCCTCAGTCCTCACCTGCAGGCTACTTTCCAAACCTTGGCATTGTGCCCTAAAAACAAAACAAGAAATTATTATATGGCCCATACGACCCGGCTTCTATATTGCCTGTACAATCAGACTGAGATTGCACATTAAAACCTGGCGGTAACAGATATCAGCTTGAGTGAGCGGAATTTTGTCATTACGATCCTTCAATGCTAGACTAATTAAATATTAATATAATAGTGATGACATTACTTCTTACCTTCATTCGTATAAAACGATGCTGAGTACTGCAACCTTCAACAGCTTCGACACTTAGAAAAACAAAATGTAACTGTGACATAAGCTCAATACAAACGAAATGACGCAATTGCAGAGACTTTACTGGCATCGTACAGATATGATTTTATGATAGAGAATTTGGATCGCGGAGGGGAGGCAGCCCAAGGTAATCTGTGCAGTTGTGTGAACCGCTATTCCAAGGTGGCTTAGTGGCGCAGTCTGCCTTCGGCAGTGACACAGTGCGGACCGTGTTGCCAGCCGGCCGCGCTGTGGTGCGCGCGCCTGTTTGTTTACGCCGGAGCAGCTTCGCGTGTGCGGTGTTGTGAGTCTAGGACGAGATGGCACACTCGTACAGAAAAACGACTTTGAAGTTCAGTTTTGTGACCGACTATACACGACCAAAGGCACACGAGATTGAACGTTTCTTCAGAGAAGAGGTAAAAATCGATCCACAGGAAATCGTGGGAATCAATTTATAGCTCGTTTCAAGCGTCGTCTATGTCAAACTTGTTGACGAGGCTGCTTGCGACAGACTTCTACAACGATCACCGAACGGGTATCGTTTCTGTCATGCCGATGGGAATGTAGGTGCGGTTACAGTCGATCACGCGGGAATGGGGATCCGCACTATACGCGTCTTCGAACTTCCGTTTGAGGTCCCGTCTGAACTTGTTACCGACGCCTTTCGACCATACGGTACAGTTCTATCCCATGTGGCCGAAAAATGGACGAGTTTTACCACGTATCCCGTTTTAAATGGGGTGAGACAAATACGGATAGAACTGCGCAAGCACGTCCCCTCTTATTTGTACATAGGAGGTTGTCGAGCGATTATCATCTATGATGGGCAACCTCGCACTTGCTCGGGGTGCGGGAAAGAAGGTCACGTCCGCTCGGACTGTCTCCAGCGCCGTTTAGTGCAAACTCCACGGGTTGACGTTCAGGTGCCACAACAGACGACTGTCTTACCGTTGACCTTTGTGGAAGCCCTGAGAGGCGACGTGAGGGAGATTTCCGATAGGCACCAGCAGCTGCCCCCTATAGAGAACATGGACACCAACGGCCTGGAACTCCGACCGTCGGTTCCTCCACAACAGACACAGGACACCACACAAGAGAAGCAGCTGACGGCCGCTCCAGGCTCATCCGTGGTGGCTGCCAGTGCTTCCACCGAGAGCGTGATAGGCCAGGCCCAAGACGGAGGATACGCAACCCACACAGCCGATGCGGAAGCAAGGCAACGGAAACAACGTTCGCCGAAGAGAAGAAAGAAGCGTCGACTGACTTCTGCTGACGATAGCCATAGTCCCGAGGGGACAGTGGACGACAACGACAGTATCGATCTGAGACCAGTGGATTCCACAGATACCGAGATGACGATGCAGGAACTCTCCTTCTGGTGACCGGAAGGCGGAAGTGGAGATGACAACTGTCCAACATCAGAGCGATGACAACGTTACCTCCCATCCTTCGACCTGTTCCGGAAACATGCTGGGGGACTGGGCGCAAGAAATGGACCAACAGGAACAGGATGAAAATACGAACGCGACGATTGAGGATAGTCCTGGCCAGAGGCCGGGAGGGGTCGGGAAATGTTGACCAACTTAGTGTGATGCGGAGCGGCGGGGGTGCAGATGGCCGCTTAATGACACCGCCCTACAACTGATGAACACAAGCCAGGCGTACCGCATTGCCACGATAAACATTAATGGCATACGGACACCGCTTAAAATTCAGATGCTGCAAGATATGTTACGCGCTGCGGACGTGGACATTGTACTCCTACAAGAAGTGCGTTTCACATCGCCGCCAGTGTTCTACGGTTACGAGGCACATTATTCAGTGCACGATGAAAGTGGATGCAGTGTAGCGTTTCTCACCAGGGAAGGAATAGGAGTGGAAGACGTCAGGTCTCTCCCTTCGGCACGTGGCATAGCGATCACTGTCGACGGCGTTCGTTTCATCAATTTATACGCACCATCTGGCTCCACAAAACGAAGAGAAAGGGCGACTTTTTACACCGAAGAGATAGCACCGTTGTTCGCTGGACGCTTTGATAACTATATAGTGGGCGGCGACTTTAATTGTGTCGTCGACAAAAAGGACCAAGTACCTCATTATGTGCCATGCATGGAACTGCGTGCGTTGATTACCGAAATGGCGCTTCTGGATACCTGGGAACTGCAGCATGGTGACAGACCGGGTTATACGTTTGTCACGGGGCACTCGGCGAGTAGACTTGATAGGGTGTATGTGACACGAGCACTACGGACGGCGATACTGGATGTCGAAATCTGGCCAGCGGCTTTTACGGATCATATGGCGTACGTCTGTACGATTTCACTAACGCGTCAGAAGATATGGCGGAGTAAAGGTCACTGGAAAATGAATTGTGCACTTCTCCGTGACACTGATTGTCACCGGTCGATAGAGGCGGCCTGGGAGACCTGCGTTCGCCGTCAACGAGCCTACTCCTCGGTTCTCCAGTGGTGGATAAAATGCGCAAAACCAACGTTACGGAGAACGTTGATACGATACGGGCAGGACAAAACGCAGTGGAACCGCACAACGGCTGATTTTTATTTTACAGCCCTGAGGGAGCTGATGACCCAACAACCATCGCCGGAAAGGCACACGGCCATGCGCAGGATAAAAGCCAAGTTATTACAGCTGACGAGACTAAGAATGGAAGGTATAATGGTCCGGGCGAGATTGGCGGACACAGTTGCTGCCGAAACCCCCTCCATGCACCACGTGGTACGTGAACGCCAACGACGACGCAGGACATTGATCAGGGAACTAATCTCTGAAACTGGCCAGCAAGTTGTGCACCAGCGTGATATTGCGCATGTGTTTACCGACTATTTCCGCCAGTTATATGGACCTGTACATGTGAACCACGAGACACTACATGATGTCATCTCGGAAATGCCAGATAGAGGACCACCACTGGATGCAGAGACTTTCATCACAGCGATAACAGAGGACGAGCTGACAACCGCAATTGCCAGGGGGGCACCGAACAAGTCCCCAGGACAGGACGGCTTCCCAATTGAATTTTACCGCGCCTTTGCATACCTCATGGGACGGACCTGGATTCAGATGTACAACGAACTCCTGTTACCGCAGACTGAGATACCTGTCGAATTCACGGAGGGTATCATCATCCCAATACCCAAACCACGCGGTGGGAGAAATCCAGGAGATTATAGACCACTCACTCTTTTGAACTGCGACTATAAGATTTTCGCGCGCATCCTTGGGGCTCGCCTGCGGTCTTCACTTTCTGATAGACTCCTCATAGATCAAACTTGCCTCGGCGGTAAGAGCAACGTACATACGGCGCTCAGTGACTACCGAGATATCATCGCATTAGCAGCGGCATGCCGAGTACGTGGGGCACTCGTCTCTATTGACTTCGACCATGCGTTCGACAGAGTGGATCATACGTTTTTGCATGCGGTGATGGGCAGATTGGGAATCCCACAGGCCTTCATCCTAGTGATCATGCGACTGTTACACGGCGTACGATCAAAGGTCTCGGTGAATGGGCGGGGCTCTGACTACATTGTTATTTCAAGGTCAGTTCGTCAAGGTTGCCCCCTTTCGATATTTTTGTATGCAATGGCTTTGGAACCCTGTCTATATGGTCTCCGAAGACGGTTGGAGGGACTGCCGTTGCCACAACTGACCTTTCATTGCCGCGCTTATGCTGACGATGTGATGCTGGTGGCACGGACAGGCGAAGAAGTACGTACGGCGTTGGCATGGATACAGCGATATGGGATGGCGGCAGGTAGCGTGCTTAATCTACAAAAATCACGCTGCATGAACGTCGGTCGAGGATTACAACCGGGTGAGGAAGGCCCGCTCATCTTAGTTAAGACCATAAAATGCCTAGGTATTACGTTCCACACGGATGTGCAGCGGACAGCAGCGGATAACTACCGACGCATATTGAAGCTGATGCGGACAATGGTGCTGTTACAGAAATTAAGAGCGTTGGATATGATTCAGAGGGTGACCTATGTTAACGTATACCTAGCACCGAGACTCACTCACGTAGCGCATGTCCTGCCTTTAACTCGCACAATGGCATCACGCATACAAGCAACTTTCGGAACCTACGTGAGTGTGGGACACCTGTTTAAGATCCGATACACAACGCTCACGCTACCACCTGGAGAGGGTGGACTTGGTCTAGTGAACGTGTATGAAAAGGCACGGGCGTTATTCGTAAGTACGATTTTCCGACAGTGGCGCGGTCAATTTCGCAATATCTCGGGTGCGTTAGCCGATGTACTAGCGCCCACTTCAATGCTGCCCCCAGTCAATGTGGGCCATATTTCACCGAAGCTGTCACATTTCAAGTCCTTTTTTTTGGAGCTTAGCTATGTCAGAGATTCCTTCCCAACAACACGACTACCGACGACGCGAGACGTATACCAACTCTTACTGCGCCGGTGCCCCAGGAATACCCTGGAAAAGAAGTACCCAGACAAGAACTGGCGACAGATATGGCGCGTTATACGGAACGTTTACCTTCCAACGTCGGTACGCTCAACATGGTATGTGGTGATAAATAGGAAGTACGCAACGAATCAACGGCGGCACGCGATTCATTTGGCGGACACTCCACTATGTTTAGGCTGCGCAACAGTGGACACTGATGAACATCGTTTAGTATGTAGTGGGACGGCTCCAGTGTGGCACTTGGCACAACAGATATTGGCGTTCCTGTTACGCTCCGCCCCTCACACAATTTCATCAGACACACTTTTTTTCCCCCAAGAATCTTATTTCCCGGTCCAAAAAACCAATGCGGTGACATGGGTGCGGGGAATAGTGGTGGGCTACGTATATAACGAATCGGAAAAGGACAAAATTGATTTTTGGCATTTTCTCCTGGATGGACACACGAAGCTGCAACAGCATAAGAACTATAGGCAAGACTTCGCTAATTACTTGCGCCTTACATTTACCGACCCGCCGGCCAGATGGGGTGTGACGGGTGAGAGATGAGATAGACGAAGAAGCCGAGATAGACATCGATCACACTTACGGACCCTTAGTTAATTTCGAGAAGACGACCCAGTCTTACCCCAACGTCTGGAGAACGAGTCGATAGATGGCTCTTTTGCTCTATCGAACGTCGGGTCGTGAGCAGGTGTCGCCCCCGACACGTATTTCATTTCATTGCTACAGGAGCATGTTTCTTTTGTATTTGTACTATCCGCAATGTCTTCATGTCTTTCTTTTGGGCATTTTCAGTTTTATTCATTTCCTTAATTAATTAATTTTCTCATTAGCCACTATTTGTCAACATAGGGACTTTGTAGACACTATTTATGCGATAGTACCACAAAATGTATGTCAGCAAAGGTGGTCAGCCTGACATTCGAAAAAAAAAAAAAAAAAAAAAAAAAAAAAAAAAAAAAAAAGAGTGGCTAGCGCACCTGTCTAATAAACAGGAGACGCGGGTTCGATTCCAGATCCTGGTAAAAATTTTCACTTCTTCAGTCTATATACATAAAAAAAAACACTCAATAGCTACGTCATTCAAATTTTACCAAATGGTGGAGTGATATCTGCGCTTTATTTCAAGTATTGTATGTGCCTGCTGTTTTGTGGCGAATCTATGAAACACTAAGTGCCCCAAATTAACCACTGTTCCTATACTCAGCAGCTTGAAAAGGTGAAGAGAAAGGAGTATCTACTCGGAGCGAATTAAAGGGGAATGAGTCTAAAAACTAAAGGAGATGTAGGTAGAAGAGTTAAATTCATTGGACACATATTAAGGAAATTATAACAGTAAAAGGGGGGGGGGGCGGAATGTTACATTGCGACCAAGTTTACTATTCCACATTTTATACAAAAAAAAGTCTTAATTTATAGGTTATACGTTAGTTAATTATAATTATTAAATCTCCAGTGGTATGTTACACACCAAATGAAGTTCAAAGGTCCTGTTTTATACCCTACTACAATTGTAAATTTAACGAGGGTTTAGTAATTTCTGGTTCTACATCCACATTTACATAGACACTCTGTAAGTTAATGTACGGTGCGTGGTGGAGGGTACCCTGTTTCACTATTAGTCATTTCCTTTCCTGTTTCACTGGCAAGTAGAAACATGGAAAAGTGACTATATATGCCTCCACATGAGCCCTAATTTCTCGTATCTTACCTTCGTGGTCCTTATGCGAAATATATGGGGGCAATACTATCGCTCTGCAGTCAGCTTCAAACGCTGGTTCTCTAAATTTTCTAAATAGTGTTTCTCGAAAAGAACGTCGCCATCTCTCTAGGGATTCTCATTTGATTTCACCAAGCATCTCCGTAATACTTGCACGTTTTTGAATCTACCTGTAACAAATCTAGATGCCCGTCTCTAAATTGCTTCTATGTCTTCCTTTAATCGGACCTGCGGATCCCAAACATTCGGGCAGTACACAGGAACAGGACGCAATAGCACCATGTATTAGCACTCAACTTTACAGATTAAAACCACACTTTCTCAAAATTATCCCAATAAACCTAAGTGTACAATTCGCCTTTCCTACCACAATCCTGACATGTTAGTTCCGATTCATATCGCTTTGCCACGTTACGCCCAAATATTTAAACGACGTGACTGTGTAAAGCGGTACATTACCAACCAAGTATTCGAATGTTATGGATTTGTTTTTCCCACTCATCGGCATTGATTTACATTTCTCTACATTAAGATCTAGCTGCCACTCATCACACCAAATTGAAATTTTGTCTAAGTCATCTTGTATCCTCCTACAGTCACCCAACTTCGACACCTTTCCGTACACCACAGCATCATCTGCAAACAGCCGCAGGTTGCTGCACACTTGTCAGCCAGATCATTTAAGTTTATAGAAAATAATAGCGGCCCTGTCACACTTCTCTAGGGCACTCCTGACGATACCCTTGTCTCTGATAAACACTCGTAGCCGAGCACATACTGGATTTATTACTTAAGACGTCTTCGAGACACATATCTTTGAACAAGTTCCATATGCTCGTACCTTCGTTAACAGTCTACAGTGGTGCAACGAGTCAAATGTTTTCCGAAATCTAGAAATATGGAATCTTTTTGTTGCCCTTCATCCATCCTTCGGATTATATCATCTGAGAAAAGGACAAACTGAGTTTCGTACGAGCGATGCTTTCTAAAACCGTGCTGGTTCGTGGACGGAAGCTTTTTGGAGTCAAGAATATTTATGGTATTCGAAAGCAGAATCAGAAGAATTTTGCAGTAAACGATATTGCTCTCTAATTGTGTGGGACCGGTCTTCTATCCTTCTCATTTACAGGAGTCACCTGTGTTTTTTGCCAGTCGCTTGAGAATTTGCGCTGGGAGAGAGATTCGCGATAAATGCAAGATAGTCAAGGGGCTAACACCATAGGAGTACTCTTTGTAAAACCGGATCGGTATTTCTTCTGGACCTGGTAACCTGTTTTCAACTGTTTTGGCAAATGGTTCAAATGGCTCTGAGCACTATGGGACTTAACATTTGAGGTCATCAGTCCCCTAGAACTTAGAACTACTTAAACCTAAGTAACCTAAGGACATCCCCACACATCCATGCCCGAGGCAGGATTCGAACCTGCGACCGTAGGAATCGCGCGATTCCAGACTGAAGCGCCTAGAACCGCTCGGCCACAACGGCCTTCAACTGTTTTATATGCTTCTCTACACTAGGGATGTTTATCATTATGTGGTCCAAATGGGACTCAGTGCTATGGTTAAACGACGGTATGTTTGCACGATTCTCTTGCGTGAACGATTCCTCAAACGCGAAATTTAAAACTTCGGCTTTCGTGTTGCTGTTTTCAGCTGACACATCAGACTGGCCACATATTGCCTGGATGGAAGCAGCATTTTCTCGATTTCTCGGCCAGATCTTTTGTTATGGTATGACGATGGTAGTAGTTGTATGCTTCACGCATGGATTTTTTTACAGACGCACGAATCTCTATTAACTTTTGCCTGTCATCATTACCACATTCTTTTTGAACCGGGAGTGCAACAGCCTTTGCTTCCTCAGCATTTTCCGATTTTCACTTTGAAACGACAGCGGGTCTTCATTCTTAACCCACTTAGTAGGCACGAAGCTCTCCAGAGCACGATTTGCCGTCTGTTCAAACTTTGTCCATAATTCCTCTACGTCCATAATTATGGAACTAAATGATGTCAGTTCATTGTCTAAGTGAGATGCTAACAACTGCTTATCTGTTCTTTCTAGCAGAAACACTCACCTGTCCTTCTTGAGTAATCTATGAACTTTCGTAACCATAGTCACTATGATGACGTCATGATCACTAAACCCCGTCTCTGTACTGACTCCGTCGATAAGGTTGAGGCTGTTTGTACCTACAAGTTCTAAGACATTGCCACTGAGTGTGGGCTGTCGAACTATCTGTTCAAACAGAAATCGGAAAAAGTGTTCAAAAATGCTTCGCAAGACTTAAATTCACCCGAAAGAAGGGGTTACAGAAGTCTATCGACTGATTTCTGAGTACTGCTCACTAATCTGGGACTGCTATCAGATTGCATTGCTTGAAGACACGAGATCCAACAAAGGGGGCCACGATTCATCACATGAGCGTCTACCGTTGGGGAAATGCTGAACAAACTCCAATGGCAGACGTTACGATAGAGGCATTCTGCATCATGGAGAGACGATATTGCAGTGCCTGTGTTATTCTAATTATGATACTGTGTTCCTTCGGACATGCATGTATGGTTGACGAGATATGGAAATTTGGATGGGGCAGTAAGTTGTGCTCGAGTAGCAAAATGGTAACGCGACCGCTCGCGAAATGCGGGAAATCCGGTTTCGTGTCCCAGTCCGGCACAAGGTTTCCCTTGTTATTTCATTACACAGCTAAAGGGTGTCTATACTCGTAACTGCGAATACATTTCATGCATCATGGGAGGTTTACTTTTGAAATTCTCGGAGCGTACATGAAGAGTCAGGCAACATGTTACTTCCTCCCACATATTTATAGCGAAACGACAAAGAAGAGAAAATGAGAGCTACTATGAGTATTTAATGAGAATCAGGAAAAGGGGCAGATGATATTAGTGTCTACGTGCTCTTCGCTGCCTATCTTACGGTGATTTGTGAATTATAGATGCAGGTGCAGGTGTAGTTTACTTTAAGAGGCAGTAACTAATGAGGTAACTAAAAACCTTGTGGGTAATCCAGTACAAGAATAATTATTTAAATAAAAATAAATTTTACAATATATGTTTTTAAATAGAACTAATAATTTTGAAATAATTTGTTCTAGCCCCATATAGATTTCAAACCGTATACATTTACTTCTGAAAATTTGTAATTGAGAATTTTTAATAGCTAATAAAATACTTGTAAGACTTGTAACGAAACACGTGCATGCAGTAGATAATAGTCACGAGGTGAATTATTCATGGATCAATTATGTAGTGCATGCGCCCCACGATTTTAGTTATAAATCATATGAGTATTTTCATAGCTATTAAAAATTCATAATCGTAAAGTTTCAGAACTACATTTCAGGCTTTTGGAGTCCATATGGGGCTAAGAGAAACTATTTTATATGTTATGATCCGATTTAAAAACATGTTACATTAAAAGTTTATTTTTATTTAAATAATATATTCCGCTTTTTAGTCTTGTTTCTGCCAGATGTCACAGTAATTGTGGTTCTTCAGTTTCGCCCGGCGTATTTCTTGCTCTGACAGTCCATGGGTGTACTGCCGGTCCATAGTGCCCAACGGACACAATACTTCGGCGATCAGACATGTCGCCATCGTCAGGTGCGCTGACGAATTGAGCTCCTGAGGGCGGGCGGACGTATTAAATCCCCTCCCCTCGCGAGGCGTTCTCTCCGCGGTCGCCGCGCGGGATTAGCCAGGCGGGCTAAGGCGCTGCAGTCCTGGACTGTGTGGCTGGTCCCGGCGGAGGTTCGAGTCCTCCCTCGGGCATAGGTGTGTGTGTTTGTCCTTAGGTTAATTTTAGCTTAAGTAGTGTGTAAGCTTAGGGACTGATGATATTAGGAGTCAAGTCCCATAAGATTTCACACACATCTGAACATCATCACTCGCTGTCACGTTATGACGAGTAGGATTGTCGACACGGAATGTTGTGCGCCAAATTGGCGCACGCCACAGCGATGTCATTATTACATTCCATCCGTATTTGGAGACCTGCGTCGTAGAGGTCACTCATGGTTAATAACGCCATCTGATGACGACTGCTCTCAAGTTGTATGACCTTAGCAGTTTAGTTCAAAATGGTTCAAATGGCTCTGAGCACTATGCGACTTAACTTCTGAGGTCATCAGTCGCCTAGAACTTAGAACTAATTAAACCTAACTAACCTTAGGACCAGAATGAGATTTTCACTCTGCAGCGGAGTGTGCGCTGATATGAAACTTCCTGGCAGATTAAAACCGTGTGCCTGACCAAGACTCGAACTCGGGACCTTTGCCTTTCGCGGGCAAGTGCTCTACCATCTGAGCCACCGAAGCACGACTCACGCCCGGTACTCACAGCTTTACTTCTGCCAGTATCTCGTTTCCTACCTTCCAAACTTTACAGAAGCTCTCCTGCGAACCTTGCAGAACTAGCACTCCTGAAAGAAAGGATATAGCGGAGACATGGCTTTGCCACAGCCTCGGGGAAAGGTCCCGAGTTCGAGTCTTGGTCGGGCACACAGTTTTAATCTGCCAGGAAGTTTCATATCAGCGCACACTCAGCTGCAGAGTGAAAATCTCATTCTTGAAACATCCCCCAGGCTGTGGCTAAGCCATGTCTCCGCTATGTCCTTTCTTTCAGGAGTGCTAGTTCCACAAGGTTCACAGGAGAGCTTCTGTAAAGTTTGGAAGGTAGGAAACGAGATACTGGCAGAAGTAAAGCTGTGAGTACCGGGCGTGAGTCGTGCTTCGGTAGCTCCGATGGTAGAGCACTTGCCCGCGAAAGGCAAAGGTCCCGAGTCTTGGTCGGGCACACAGTTTTAATCTGCCAGGAAGTTTCATAACCTTAGGACATCACACACATCCATGCCCGAGGCAGGATTCTAACCTGCGACCATAGCGGTCGCTCGGCTCCAGACTGTAGCGCCTAGAACGGCACGGCCACACCCGCCGGCTAGCAGTTAAGTCCCATAAGATTTCACACACATTTGAATTTTTTTTTCTCCGCGGTCCGCGGCCGCGCGTCAGCGGTCGCTGAGACGCTGGCGTCTGCGTCCGTGGTGGCGTCGGTGTAATTGTCTCGTCCGCCGTAGTCGCCCGTTCGTTTCCTTTGCTGAGCGTCTTTTTAATTAGACTTAATGCTGGTTCCCATGCCCTGCTGAGGTTGTAACCGCAATCTCGGTTGATGAGTCCGTCCCTGGTACGAATTTCGATAGCCTCTCTAACGACGCTGTCCCAGTATTTAGATGTCTGTGCTAAGGCCCTGGTATGTTGGTAGTCCATTTCCGTGATTTTCGGACAAACAGTGCTCTGCGGCCGCCGACTTGTTGGGGTACCCAAGTCGATTGTGCCTCTGATGTTCTCGACAACGATCTCCTATGATGCACACTGTCTGTCAAATACACTCCTGGAAATTGAAATAAGAACAGCGTGAATTCATTGTCCCAGGAAGGGGAAACTTTATTGACACATTCCTGGGGTCCGATACATCACATGATCACACTGACAGAACCACAGGCACATAGACACAGGCAACAGAGCATGCACAATGTCGGCACTAGTACAGTGTATATCCACCTTTCGCAGCAATGCGGGCTGCTATTCTCCCATGGAGACGATCGTAGAGATGCTGGATGTAGTCCTGTGGAACGGCTTGCCATGCCATTTCCACCTGGCGCCTCAGTTGGACCAGCGTTCGTGCTGGACGTGCAGACCGCGTGAGACGACGCTTCATCCAGTCCCAAACATGCTCAATGGGGGACAGATCCGGAGATCTTGCTGGCCAGGGTAGTTGACTTACACCTTCTAGAGCACGTTGGGTGGCACGGGACACATGCGGACGTGCATTGTCCTGTTGGAACAGCAAGTTCCCTTGCCGGTCTAGGAATGGTAGAACGATGGGTTCGATGACGGTTTGGATGTACCGTGCACTATTCAGTGTCCCCTCGACGATCACCAGTGGTGTACGGCCAGTGTAGGAGATCGCTCCCCACACCATGATGCCGGGTGTTGGCCCTGTGTGCCTCGGTCGTATGCAGTCCTGATTGTGGCGCTCACCTGCACGGCGCCAAACACGCATACGACCATCATTGGCACCAAGGCAGAAGCGACTCTCATCGCTGAAGACGACACGTCTCCATTCGTCCCTCCATTCACGCCTGTCGCGACACCACTGGAGGCGCGCTGCACGATGTTGGGGCGTGAGCGGAAGACGGCCTAACGGTGTGCGGGACCGTAGCCCAGCTTCATGGAGACGGTTGCGAATGGTCCTCGCCGATACCCCAGGAGCAACAGTGTCCCTAATTTACTGGGAAGTGGCGGTGCGGTCCCCTACGGCACTGCGTAGGATCCTACGGTCTTGGCGTGCATCCGTGCGTCGCTGCGGTCCGGTCCCAGGTCGACGGGCACGTGCACCTTCCGCCGACCACTGGCGACAACATCGATGTACTGTGGAGACCTCACGCCCCACGTGTTGAGCAATTCGGCGGTACGTCCACCCGGCCTCCCGCATGCCCACTATACGCCCTCGCTCAAAGTCCGTTAACTGCGCATACGGTTCACGTTCACGCTGTCGCGGCATGCTACCAGTGTTAAAGACTGCGATGGAGCTCCGTATGCCACGGAAAACTGGCTGACACTGACGGCGGCGGTGCACAAATGCTGCGCAGCTAGCGCCATTCGACGGCCAACACCGCGGTTCCTGGTGTGTCCGCTCTGCCGTGAGTGTGATCATTGCTTGTACAGCCCTCTCGCAGTGTCCGGAGCAAGTATGGTGGGTCTGACACACCGGTGTCAATGTGTTCTTTTTTCCATTTCCAGGAGTGTATAAGTCTTCCCACATTGACATGGAATCTGGTATATGCCTGCCATCCGCAAACCGAGATCGTCTTTGACATTTCCCAATAATGCTCGTGTTTTATTTGGTAGGTAAAAGACAGATCCTACTCGGTGTTTCCTCAATATTCCTCCTATTTTCCCCGATAGTGCGCCAGTTATACGGTATATAGGCAGTGGCTATTTCTTTCTCCGTGACTTCTTCCGTCTCCACACGCTTTACTGTAGAGGTGGGGCGGAGAGCGCGTCTGATCTGCCATTCCGAGTACCCGTTTTTCCGGAATACAGTTTTGAGGTGTTCCATTTCTGGGAGCAGACTGTCTGCGTCAGAGATGGTGTGCGCCTTGTGCATCAGTGTTTTTAGGACCCCACTCCTCTGTGAGAGGTGGTGGCAGCTACCAGCATGCAAATACCCCGTGTCCCAGGGTGCCATCCGCTCTTCGTTTGACCATGACGTCCAGGAATGGTAATCTTCCTTCTACTTCGGTCTCCATAGTGAATCTGATGGTTCAAATGGCTCTGAGCACTATGGGACTTAACATCTGTGGTCATCAGTCCCCTAGAACTTAGAACTACTTAAACCTAACTAACCTAAGGACATCACACACATCCATGCCCGAGGCAGGATTCGAACCTGCGACCGTAGCAGTCGTGCGGTTCCTGACTGAGCGCCTAGAACCGCTAGACCACCGCGGCCGGCGAGTGAATCTGATGTTCGGATGAATTGAGTTCAGGTGTGTAAGGAAGTCTGGGAGCTTGTCCCTTCCATGGGGCCAGATCACGAACGTGTCACCCACATAACGTAGAAAACAAGTAGGTTTCCATTTGGATCACGCCAAAGCTTCCTCCTCGAAGTATTCCATATAGAAATTCGCGATCACAGGCGAGAGTGAGCTTCCCATTGCGACTCCTTCTGTTTGTTCATAGTATTTCCCCGTGGAGATCAGAACGTGCTTGAAAAGGTCGGTCGTCTTCTCGTCAAATTTCTGTGCAATAAGCTCCACTGAATCTGGTGAATGATGAAACATCGACAAAACTCGCCAGGATATCTGAGTCATTCAGCTTAAAGTTGTCGAGACGTTTTAAGAAATCCACGAACGTGATGAGGACATTTACCAGAATTACTAAGCCAGGCAGTGTTTTGATCCTTTGCTCACCCATTCTGCGGAGAACTCTCTCATTCCTTATCTTATCAATCCTCCTAATTTTAAAATTCCTCTACAGCAACAAGTTTCAAATGCTTAGATTCTCTTCTGATCAGGTTTTCTCACAGTCCATGTTTCACTACAATGCTCCAAACTTACATTCTCGGAAATTTCATCAAATTAAGGGCCATGTTTGACGTCAGTGGAACTTTCATTGCCAGGAACGTTCATTTTGCCTGTGCTAGTTTGCTTTTTAAAGCGTCGTTGCTTCGCCTGTCATGTGTAATTTTCCTTCCAGTCTTGTAGGATTCCTAAATTTCGTCTACTCCGTAATCCCAAATCCCGATGGTAAGTTCTCGCTATTCTCATCTCTAATACGTATCAGTACCTTCGTCTCCTTTCGGTTTATTCTCAGTCCATATTCTGTACTTATGAGACTGTTCACCCTGTTCCACAGATCCTGTAATTCTTCTTCATTTCGCTGAGGATAGCTATGTCATCAGCGAAACTTAACATTCGTATTCTTTCACCTTGAATTTAAATACCACTCTGGAACATTTCTTTTATTTCCATCATTGCTTCTTCTCTGTGTGGACTCAAGAGTAGGGGTGAAAGAGCACACGCCTATCTTACACGCTTTTCAATCCAAGTACTTCGGGCTCGGACTTCCAGTCTTAATATTCCATTTTCGTTTGTGTACATATTGTACGTTACCCGTCTTTCCCTACAGCTTACAACTATTTTTCTCAGAATTTCGAACATCTTGGACATCTTTACATAGTCCAACGCTTTTTCCAGCCAGATTGTTCTAAAACCATGAAGCATGGTGTCAATTATCACGTGATTTTGTTGGTACATTAACACAAGACTTATCACTACATATCATTGCTAAATCAGTTGCCGTTAGAACAAGAAATGTAACATTTCTACGTATCTTTCAAGCAGAATAAAAATGTCTAAATAATAAGCTGACAATATTTGTGTGTATCTTACAATTTATTTTTTCCAGATGCAACAGATACATGCACAGTTTTCCTCTATCATCAATTCCATTTTTACTGACAAATTCATGTCCAGTATTGTACTTTAGAGTGTATCACGAAATATAACAGCCGGCCGCGGTAGTCTCGCGGTTCTAGGCGCGCAGTCCGGAACCGTGCGACTGCTACGGTCGCAGGTTCGAATCCTGCCTCGGGCATGGATGTGTGTGATGTCCTTAGGTTAGTTAGGTTTAAGTAGTTCTAAGTTCTAGGAGACTGATGACCACAGCAGTTGAGTCCCATAGTGCTCAGAGCCATTTGAACCATTTGAACGAAATATAACAATTTTTTGAGCTACGACTATAGAGCACTTCTTTGACTGATATGAAGAACAACTGAACTCCTCATTTGGCCAGACATCAGCCTTTAGGTAGAAAAGTAGAAATTTATGATGAATGGTTCAAATGGCTCTGAGCACTATGGGACTTAACATCTGAGGTCATCAGTCCCCTAGACTTAGAACTACTTAAACCTAACTAATCTAAGGACATCATACACATCCATGCCCGAGGCAGGATTCGAACCTACGACCGTAGCAGCAGCGCGGTTCCGGACAGAAGCGCCTAGAACCACTCGGCCACAACGGCCGGCATTTATGATGAAAAGTGGATTGTTGCTTCTGGAATATTACTAACGTTATAACGGAAAATAACGTGTTCATAAAAACTTAAACATAACAGTATATTTTACTAAGAAAGGAAAATATTTGCCACGATTTGATCTTTTACGTACTTTTATTTTTTGTACGAAATTTGCCTAAAAACCATTTTTCTGCTAAATAAAATAATTATTTCAGTTATTAACATATGCACGTATTCTGTCCGGGAATTACGTTTCTTAGTACAGCAAGTTACTTTGTACTTCAAACTATACATTACCGAACAGTCTTCACGTTTCTGTGCCAACTTTCTGAAACTTGCAAAGTAATAATTTCATACAAGAAATAACTACATTACATAAGTAATAAACTGATAATCTTCAATACTCAAAATGATATTGAATAATAAATGCGAAATGTAGCCATATAAATAATAGTTCATACAATGTATTGAGTAATAAATCGAGTACTCCAGTATGAGATCCAAGCCTGTAATGTACATTTTTCAATCAGCAGCAAGATCAAGGAGGTATCAAAGGCTCTGCAGATGCGTGCCGTAAGGTAACAGTACACAGTCACTGACTGGAAGATTTGCTAGTGTTGTAAGTCGTAGCAGTCGTGTAAGGTAGACGTGGGGATTGCAGCAGAGACAAGGAGGGCCGAGGCAAGAGCAGGTGCCCACTGGTATCGATTCTCGACTCCTCGGGTGCGCGGCGCAGACCCGTTTTGGGAGCTGCCAGCCGCACCTGCTGCCGGCTGTGAAATACGACGCTCAAACTGCCCCCGCTCCCGACGGAATTTCGCCCTCCAGGTGCGAGTGGCCACAGTTCGCCGCTAACTTGTGGGTCGCACGGGCTAACCACCTCCAAGCACAAAGTTTTGCTCGGGCTCGGATGCAGTTTCTTGACTGCAGCCGTAGCATATTATCTTTGAATTCATCCGCAACGACATCTGTTTCGCCCAGTAACAGCATTAGCTGGGTGGGAATAAACCTTTAACGCATTACACGACTGTTTACTTTGATCACAATTTGAACTAGTAATGTCGTTAAGTTAACATTCATTCATTATTTCATTCATGACTGTAATTTTAAGCAGCTGCTGTATCTTTTTTTCAGGAGAAATTTCTGTCATCAGATGCAAATAAATTGTATTATGCTTTACCGGTTTCAACAAATTAATTTTTCATCTTCAGAAGCCAACAAAATTACGGGTATTACAAATATTTAGACCTATCTGATACATTTATGTTAAGTTTAAAGATTATATTACAGAAACTTACTTAGCTTAGCAAGTAGTCACCTTCTTCATAGCAGGATAATGCCACGGTATGTTCATAAGTAGTTCACAAGTGCGAATCCCTTTCAAATATTGGAATTATGTGTCATGTACTTCAAACGTATTATATACACACATCAAAAAAAGCTGTGCATCACCTAGGTTCCGACAGTTCCGGAACCTGTACAGAAAATTGGAATAACGAACATAAACATCATTTCCACCCTTTTTATTGCTCATGAAAACCACACATTGCATGCTGTACCACCATACAGCGAGACTTCCAGAGGTGGTGGTCCAGATTTCTGTACATACTGGTACCTCTAACACCCAGTAGCTCGTCCTTGCATTGATGCATGCCTGTATTCGTCGTGGCATACTATCCACAAGTTCATCAAGGCACTGTTGGTCCAGATTATCCCACTCCTCGTTGGCGATTCGGCGCAGATCCCTCTGAGTGGTTGGTGGGTCACGTTGCCCATAAGCAGCCCTTTTCAATCTATCCCAGGCATGTTCCTTAGGATTCATGTCTGGAGAACATGCTGGCCGCTCTAGTCGAGCGGTGTCGTTACCCTGAAGGAAGTCATTCTTAAGATGTGCACGATGGGGGCGCGAATTGTCGTCCATGAAGAAGAATGCTTCCAATATGCTGCCGATATGGTTGCGCTGTCGGTCGGAGGATGGCATTCACGTATCGTACAGCCGTTACGGCGCCTTCCATGACCACCAGCGGCGTACGTCGGTCCGCATAATGCCACCACAAAACAGCAGGGAAAATCCACCTTGCCGCGCGGGATTAGCAGAGCGGTCTGCGGCGCAGCAGTCATGGACTGTGCGGTTGGTCCTGGCGGAGGTTCGAGTCCTCCCTCGGGCATGGGTATGTGTGCTTGTCCTTAGGACAATTTAAGTAGTGTGTAAGATTAGGGACTGATGACCTTAGCAGTTGTTCCATAAGATTTCACACACAAAATCCACCTTGCTGCAGTCGCTGGGCAGTGTGTCTAAGGCGTTCAGCCTGACCAGGCTGCCTCTAGACACGTCTCCGACGATTGCCTGGTTGAAGGCATATGCGACACTCAAGGGTGAAGAGAACGTGATGACAATGCTGAGCGGTCCATTCGGCATGTTGTTGGGCCCATCTGTACCGCGCTGCATGGTGTCGTGGTTGCCAAGGTGGACCTCGCGATGGACGTCGGGAGTGAAGTTGGGCATCATGCAGCTTATTGCGCACAGTTTGAGTCGTGCCACGACGTCCTGTGGCTGCACGAAAAGCATTATTCAACATGGCGGCGCTTCTGTCAGTGTCCCTCCGAGCCATAATCCGTAGGTAGCGGTCATCCACTGCATGCCTGAGCGAGGCATGTCATGGACAGTTCCTCTCTGTATCTCCTCCATGTCTGAACAACATCGCTTTGGTTCACTACGAGACACGTGGACACTTCCCTTGTTGAGAGCCCTTCTTGGCACAAAGTAGCAATGCGGACGCGATCAAACCGCTGTATTAACCGTCTAGGCATGGTTGATCTGCAGATAACACGAGTCATGTGCCTCTTTCCTGGTGGACTGACTGGAACTGATGAACTGTCGGAACCCCTCTATCTAATAAGCGCTGCTCATGGGTGGTTGTTTATATCTTTGGGAGATTTTAGTGACATCTCTGTACAGTAAAACGCATTGTATCTGTGATATAATATCCACAGTCAACGTCTATCTTCAGGAGTTCTGGGAACTGAGGTGATGAAAAACTTTTTTGATGTGTGTGTAACCTCTTTATATGCCTTGGTTATTTTCATATATGTTTTTATATACACTGAACAGCCAATGAAACTGGTACACCTGCCTGATACCGTGTAGGGCCCCCGCGAGCACGCAGAAGTGCCACAACACGACGTGGCATGGACGCGTGGCATGGACTGCTGGAGAGAGCTGACATCATGAATCCTGCAGGGCTGTCCGTAAATCCGTGAGAGTACGAGGGTATGGAGATCTCTTCTGAACAGCACATTGTATGGCATCACAGATATGCTCAATAATTTTAATGTGTGGGGAGTTTGGTGGCCGTTGGTCCCGTTCTTGTAGGATCTTTTTGCGGCCGCAGCGATGTCGGCGATTTGATGTTTTACCGGATTTCTAATATTCACGGTACACTCGTGAAATGGTCGTATGGGGAAGTACCCACTTCATACATACCTCGGAGATGCTGAATCCCATGGGTCGTGCACAAAGTATAACACCACATTCAAATTCATTAAAATTTTGATAACCTGCCACTGTAGCATCAGTAGCCGATTTAACAACTGCGCTAGACACTTGTTGCCTTATAGAGGCGTTGCCGACCGCAGCGCCTTATTCTGCCTGTTTACGTATCTCTGTATTTGAATACGCATGCCTACACCAGTTTCTTTGGCGCTTCAGTGTATGTTCCCTGCTGCTAGCACAACAAATACATAGATGTGATTGAGTTATTATAAACTGTCGAATAATATTTAAAATAAGCACATACAATATATAATATTCTATTATGAAGAAAATACTGACTCTCGCTAAACTAAGTCAGTTTTAGGCAAAGGTCCCGAGTTCGAGCCGCGGTCGGGCACACAGTTTTAATCTGCCAGGAAGATTCATATCAGCGCACACTCCGCTGCAGAGTGAAAATCTCATTCTGGCTAAGTCAGTTTCTGTAATATACTTTTTATGTTGTCGTTGTTGTGGTCTTTACTCCATGGACTGGTTTGATGCGGCTCTCAATGCTGCTCTATCCTGTGCAAGCCTCTTCGTCCCCGAATAACTAGTGCAACATACATCCTTATGAATGTACCGCGCGGGATTAGCCGAGCGGTCTCAGACGCTGCAGTCATGGACTGTGCGGCTGGTCCCGGCGGAGGTTCGAATCCTCCCTCGGGCAGGGGGTGTGTGCTTGTCCTTAGCATAATTTAGGTTAAGTAGTGTGTAAGCTTAGGGACTGATGACCTTAGCAGTTAAGTCCCATAAGAATTCACACACATTTCTTCCTCATCCTTTTGAATCTGCTTAGTATATTCATCTCTTGGTGTCTCACTTGATTTTTATCCTCCAAGCTTCCCTCCAACACTAAATTGGTGATCCTTTGATGCCTCAGAATGTGTTCTACCAACCGAACCCTTCGTCTAGTCAGTTTGTGCCACAGATTCACCTTCTCCCCAATTCTGTTTAGTACCTCCTCATTAGTTGCGTGATCTACCCATCTAATCTTTAACATTCTTCTGTAGCACCAAATTTCGAAATCTTTTGTTCTCTTCTCGTCTAAACTAGTTATCGTCCATGTTTCATTTCCATACCTCGCTACACTCCATACAAATAATATCAGAAAAGACTTTATGACACTTAAAATCTATGCTTAATGTTAACAAATTTCTTTTCTTCAGAAATGCTTTTATTGACATTGCCACTCTGCAAGACTCCCTGTTTCGACTATCAAGCAAAACTCATTCACTACTTTAAGTATCTCATTTCGTAATCTAATTCTCTCAGGATCACCTGATTTAACTCGACTACATTTCATTATCCTCGTTTTGCTTTTGTTGATGTTCATCTTATATCCTCCTTTCAGGACACTGTCCGTTCAGCTGCTATTCTAGCTCCTTTGCTGTCTCAGACAGAATTACAATGTCGTCGGCAAACCTCAAAGTTTTTATTTATTTTCCATGGATTTTAATTCCTACTCTAAATTTTTATTTTATTTCCTTTACTGCTTTATCAATATATAGATAGAATTACATCGGGACAGGCTACAACCCTGTCTCATCCCCGTCTCAACCACTGCTTCCCTTTCGTGCCCTACAACTCTTAGGACTGCCATCTGGTTTCTGTACAAATTGTAAATAGCCTTTCGCTGTATTTTACTCTTGCCACCTTCAGAATTTGAAAGAGAGTATTCTAGTCAACATTGTCAAAACCTTCTCTAAGTCTACAAATGCTAGAAATGTAGGTTTGCAACCTATCTTCTGAGATACGTCGTAGGGTCACTATTGCCTCGCGTGTTCCAACATTTTTACTGAATCCAAGCTGATCTTTCCCGAGGTCAGCTTCTACCAGTTTTCCATTCGTCTGTAAAGAATTCGTGTTAGTATTTTGCAAGCGTGACTTATTAAACTGATAGTTCGGTAATTTTCATACCTGTCAACACCTGCTTTCTTTGATGACATTGTAATTCTGTCAGAGACAGCAAAGGAACTAGAAGAGTAGTTGAACGGAATGGATATTGTCTTGAAAGGAGGATATAAGATGAACATCAACAAAAGCAAAACGAGGATAATGGAATGTAGTCAAATTAAATCGGGTGATGCTGAGGGAGTTAGATTAGGAAATGAGACACTTAAAGTAGTAAAGGAGTTTTGCTATTTAGGGAGTAAAATAACTGACGATGGTCGAAGTGGAGAGGATATAAAATGTAGACTGGCAATGGCAAGGAAAGCGTTTCTGAAGAAGAAAGATTTGTTAACATCGAGTATAGATTTAAATGTCAGGAAGTCGTTTCTGAAAGTATTTGTATGGAGTGTAGCTATGTATGGAAGTGAAACATGGACAAGAAGAGAATAGAAGCTTTCGAAATGTGGTGCTACAGAAGAATGCTGAAGAGTTATTGAACAGAATTGGGGGAAGAGGAGATTGTGGCACAACACGACTAGAAGAAGGGATCGGTTGGTAGGACATGTTCTGACGCATCAAGGGATCACCAATTTAGTATTGGAGGGTAGCGTGGAGGGTAAAAATCGTAGAGGGAGACCACGAGATGAATACACTAAGTAGATTTAGAAGGATGTAGGTTGCAGTAGGTACTGGGAGATGAAGAAGCTTGCACAGGATAGAGTAGCATGGAGAGCTGCATCATACCAAGGCAAGGCAAGGCTCAATTACATACATATTCGTTCTGGATAATTTTGGGCCAGAAAATGGTGGATTTTATACATCCTTTTCCCCTTTTTGGCGTATTCCGGGCTTATTTATTTATTTGGATATGAACAGTTTTCTCTGTAACTTCGCCCTGTTTCAACTAGTAGTGGCTCCTCCCAGTTCGAACCAGCATCAGGTCACATTTAATACATGTTTCCTCTAGTACGCAGAATCATCTCTGAAGGTTGAGATCCTTTGCATCTAAGAAACTTAAGTAAGGTTTTGAAAGCCTGTTTTAGCCAAATATGACCCCAGTTACACCAATTGTAAATACCTTTTCCAGAATGTGTATTCGGGTGAATACATTCTAAATAACCAAAATAGTTCACTGTAAATTCCGCAAATGCCTTGTAGCAAACACGAAGTTCGTTTTTCATATTATATTAATATTAAAAGTACAAGTCCGAAAGGAGCTTTTCTTTCCTATTTCAATCAAAGTTTGCCCTAAATTTAGAAAGTCTATATATAGCTAAATGCCTACTGTCTTGCTCCAGTGGTAACACCGGTTCCCGTCAGATCACCGAAGTTATGCGCTGTTGGGCTAGGCTAGCACTTGGATGGTTGACCGTTCAGTGCTGCCAAGCGCTTTTGGCAAATGGACTGCACGCAGCCCTTGTGAGGCCAGTTGAGGAGACACTTGACGGAAGTAACGGCTCTGGACACGAAAACTGACAACGGCCGGCAGAGCGTTGTGCTAACCATATACCAGTCTATATTCGCATCCAATGATGTCTCTGGACTAAGAATGACACAGTGGTCGGTTAGTACCGTTGAGCCTTCAACGCCTGTTCGAACGAAGTCTAAATGACCACAAGTCTTAAGTACACATTTCCACACAGCTGTCAGCCATTTAATCTTTGTCCTGTTTCAAAAAATTTATCGAGTGAGGAAACTGCTGGTCAAATGTACAAACATGTCGTACCGTGTTCAAGGTTTAGTTGCTTTTCTTACAATTTGTATTGGGAGACAACTATCGGTTTATTTAAAGCTGCCTCATACACACGAGGACCAGACGTAGCTTAGATTCAAAGAAATAGTGTTCGTGGGAATTGATATATACCAGATAGATTCCTAAGAGATGGCACTGATCGCTCATGGCATACAAGACAGATCAGAACATTGTTGTAGAAGCAAACGAGAAAAGCATGTCACACTTAAAAAAACACAAAATATCCAAAACTGGCGATGTTTTGCTGGAGTTCGAAAGTTAGCGTGGACTGCAGTGCGAGACGCCTTCAATAGTCTCCGCAAGGAAGCACTGTCTCGAAATATGGGAGAAAATCAAAAGAGATTCTGGTCATACCCAAAGTACAACAGCGGTAAGAGACAATATATATCTCCACTGCGCGATAACGTTAATAATGTTAACGATGACAGAGTTACTAAAGCAGAGTCACTAAACACGGTTTTCCGAAATTCCTTCACCAAAGAAGACGAAGAAAGTATTACAGAATTCGAATAAAAAAAACTGCCAATATAAGTAACTTGGAAATAAGTACCCTCCATGTAAAGAAACAATCTGAATCAGTTAATTATTCTAAGTCTTCTGGTCCAAATTATTCATCAGTTAGGCCCCTTTCAGAGTATGCTGATACAGTAGCACCATATTTAGCAATCATATACAACCATTAGCTCGACGAAAGATCCGTACCTAAAGACTAGGAAGTTGCTTAGGTCACACCAGTACTCAAGAAAGGCAATAGAAGTAATCCGCTGACCTAGAGAGCCATGTCACTGATGTCGACTTGCAGTAGGATTTTACTGCATTTGGACATCTTTCATTTGTGGTGATCTATAGTACCACCTATTTCATGCATGGGTGCGTGTATATTCTACTGAATCAAAGTTTATGAGGTTTAAGACCCTATTATTTCTGCAATACAGTGCTTACTTTGCAGTGCACGTCGAGTGTCTCACGTAATTTTCAGCAGACATATCAATCCTACTGAGCCACTATTACGCCCAACATATACATTTCTCATGTCTGCAGTTGGTAGCATTCTTCAGATATTTCTTTGCATGTTTATTAGGCTAGAAGATAAGTCATCAGCTTGAAGATGAAGAGAGCTGTGGTGCATCACTTCATGCTCTAAGGCTGCTATGTGTCTTTCCTTTTTGCAGATTTATAAATAGGAAAGTTTAGGTTAACGGTTTGAGTAAAGCATGCTCAACGCATGTAGCTTCCGCAGAAGGTTGGTCTTTTACACGTTATTACTTTGACCATCTTCTTCCGTGCACATGCACAAACAGTGCCCGAGCTCTTACGGGAATCGGAAGTGAAGTCGCGAGTAATGAGTATAATGGGTATAATTATAGTGCGGAACAATAAGTTGCAAATGTGGGTCTCACGGGAGGCGTGCCAGAGATAAGTCCCTGCAGTCGCACTATCCTCTGTGTCTCGGTGGCTCAGGTGGATAGAGCGCCTGCCATGCAGGCAGAAGATCCTGCGTTCGTGTCCCGGTCAAAGAAACAAAAAAAGAAAGATGGGTAGAGCGTCTGCCTTGTAAGCAGGAGATACCGGGTTCGACTCCCGGTCGGGGCACACATTTTCAACTGTCCACGTTGAATTACATCAACGCCAGTATGCAGCTAGGTGTATTCATTTCATTGTAATTTCATGGTCACCGAAGGTATCTGTTCTTTCGGACATGTATCTATATATTCTGTTCGATGCCGTGTCCCTATTCCAATGTGAAAGCGCTCGAGCATGTTGTCGGGGCCCCTAAAGGTAGGCAACCAAAAGAAACAGACAGAGCGAATAATACCTTGTCGCAATTGAATATCACAGCCCCTGGAATAGTTTTTTTCCGACAGTACTGAATACAAAGAGAATGACAAATTTTGTTGTAAAAGTGTTAGAGAATATTGACATCAGTTAGACAACGGCCATCCAAAGATGGTAGCTTGGGGCAGACTGGTGGTGTTGTAGGGTGGATTGCTGCGAGGTGAGGAAGTGAAAGTGGAAACGCTGTGTTCTACTTCAAATGTAGGCATCATTATCTCATAGCATCACAGTTCAGCGTAGCAGTAGAATAGTAGGCACTGCTTGCAAACGTTTGTAACAGGCTACTATCGGTGATGAAACAGAAGTGTAGGAACACGCATACATTTTCATGCCCCAATTTTATATGAAAATATCAGATTGTAAATATTACTCACATATAATAAAATCATGAAAATACGACAGTCGTTCAATAAGTAATGCCCCAAAATTTTTTAAAAGTCCTTCACATTGATGTTTGTTCTATGCTCCGGTGAAACTTCGAACCGTTGTTGCAAATGCCAGAGACGTAGTACAGCGTCAAAATGGCATCTGCGTACGACCCACGTTACAAACAGCGTGCCGTTATTGAATTCTTGTGTGCAAAAAAAGAATCCGTGGTGAACATCCATAAACGTTTGTGTGCAGTGTATGGCGATTGCAGTTGATATAAGTACAGTCGGGCGATGGGTAATGAAAGTCACAGCCTCAGGAAATGCAGAAACAGAGCTCCACGGTCAGCCACGCTCTAGACGTCCTGTCACAGCTACTGCTCCAGACATGCTGAATCATACAGATGCCATTATTCGTACCGCCTGGCGCATTACAACTCGGCAACTGGTGATACAGTTGTCGGTTACCATTAGAAGTGCGTCTGCAGTGATCGAGACTCTTGGATTTCAAAGAGAGGTGCTTACGACTGGTTCCACGAATGCTCACAGTGGACCACAAGATTCACAGAAAGACCATTTCATCTGAGTTGCTGGAGCGTTTTGAGACCGACGGAGTGGCCTTTCTGTCACAAATAGTTACGGGGGGACGGAAGCTGGGTGCACCACTTTGCGCCAGAGACAAAAAGGCAGCCCATGGAGTGGCATCATCCTCATTAACCACAAAAGTAAAAATGCCGAAAAGTCATGGTGACAGTCTTCTGGGGTTGTGATCGCGTCATTATCGTGGATGTGATGCCAGGAGGGTCAGTCATGAATTCAGAGGCATACGTGAAGACTCTGAATAAACACAAAAACCGTTTCCAACGCGTTCGATCGGACAAGAATCCAGCAGATATCTTGCTCCAAAACGATAATGCACGCCCAAGCACAAGTTTGATAACCCGTGACCACATCGCCAAATTGGGCTCGACATCATTGCCTCATCCACCCTATAATCCAGACCTGGCTGGCACCCTCGGACTTCCATCTCTTCGGGCCGCTTAAAGGTTCTTTACAGGGAACACGTTTTGAAGATGGCTAGAGTGTCAGTCATGCAGTGAAAACATGACTACGCCTACAGGACAAGATCTTCTACCAGCAGGGAATACATGCTCTTCCACAACGCAGGCGTACGGCCATAGAACGTGATGGAGACTAAACAGAAAAATAGGACATGGACAAGACATGTTGGTGTATATGTCACCAAATTCTGGTTCTGAGAAAAAAAATGTGGGGCATTACTTATTGAATGACCCTCGTACATAACACAACATAGAACACGTATTACATTGACAGACGTTGTAGCTTGTATAGTAATTCTTACTTACAATATTCTAATATATTACCATAAATACAAAATATAGTTAGATGTCCCATCACTTGACTGAGCATTCGAAAAAATGAACACTCAGTTGAAACTCTACTAATGCAAGTAAATCTACTTCCAGTAGTATGCACGCAGCCCCTCAAAAGCCAATGCCAGCAGGTAAATAATAAATACATTCTTTAATGAGCATGAAATATGTTGTGATGGAGGTAAGCAGACGCTATCCACTGGGGCTATCGTCGGTTTAAAGGCAATTTACGCCACATGCTCCTGTAGCGGCGTAGTAGTCCCAGAAGCCATTAGGCTTCACTGATATTAACTTCCGTAGCACTCCCAGTGCGCTACAAGTTCCTGCTCTACACCAAGCAAGCGGATGTTGCCTCGTTTGGATCTCGGCGCATGTATGTAGAGTTCATCTCATCTAATAAAAATAGCGTAGAAATGTAGGTTTCAGAATTTGATGTGGAAAATAGATATTAATAATGTTAAAAATTCAAAGGCATCACGATATATTGTGGTAAACACTGGCATGTTCTGCAGAGCGACCCCGGCAAGTATAAATGTGGGCTATAATTTAGTATTATAGATGTTAATGAATTGTACTAAAACCGATATGTTTGTTCTGTATTTCATGCTCTGCGATAGAGTCCATGCAAGGTGTACCATGCCAGTGCTGTTCTGATGAGGGTCGCAACGGGTATACCGGACACTGCTGGTGTCCAACCGGCGGCTAGCGGGCAGCAGACGAGCTGAAGGACACTGGCGGGACTCAATCTGAGTAGTAAAATGTCTTGTGCTAAATAAAAGAAACGATTAAATTGTAACCACTATCGTACGTGATGTCAAACGATGAAGATTAAGAAGTTACTTAATACTATATATCTGAATGTGCCTGTTAGAGATTCGAGGTGTGTAAAATTTCTCAGAAGTTGCATAGTGGTATCTTGGATAGGAGGGATACGAAATGCGAGGATGTTTAATGTTGAGGGTTTCTAGTTCCACAAAGATTCGCTAAACAACTTTAACGGAAATTCTCACAGCTCATATGGAACCTCAAAGAAGTTAAATGGAAGTTTAATGACAAAATGGTTCAAATGGCTCAGAGCGCTATGGGACTTAACGTCTGAGGTCATCAGTCCCCTAGAACTTAGAACTACTGAAACCTAACTAACCTAAGGACATCACACACATCCATGACCGAGGCAGGATTCGAGCCTGCGACCGTAGCAGTAGCGCCGTTCCGGACTGAAGCGCCTAGAAACGCTCGGCCACTGCGACCGACGTTTAATGACAATAATCGTTATTATGCATTGTGAGAGCTCGAAAGTGAAAACAATATCTCTGGAGGATAACAGTGAGAAGTCTTGATTGATGATTTGTTGCGTTAGTATGCAATCAGGTGTTCTCAACTTAAAAAGAGTTTGATGAACTCTGGAAGCTTATTTAGCCGTCGGTAATAGTGCATGCACAGTTAAAGGAAGCAAAGGTAACTATTTTTCGGTAGTTACGAATCCAGTGCAAGTGAGTCATCCCAAGTGATCTGAACTGGCTTCTTAACCGCAAGTAGGCTTTGGTGAGGAACTTACATGGCCGAACTGTGACTGTTATATGTTTGATGTTTTCTTTCAAGCCTGCTATAATAAACATAGAGGTTTTATTTTAATAAGCATTATACCGATTATTAATGAGAATGTTATTTCTGACTGAGATTCGTATCTGTTGTGAAAATAGGTATTTAATCTATATTAACGATGTTCGGGTATCAAATGATAGGCATTTTTTAGATGCGTATCGACTTTGAAAAGGCTTATCGGAAGTAACTTTCATTCTAAATAAACGTTAAAGAAGACAGTTGCAACAGAGATTAACGAACTGTAGAAATATAGATTGACCGATACTTCGTTTTCTTTTTAACGAAACTGCAAAATTTTTACCATGAACAGAATTCAATATAATTTATCCCTTTCGTCTCCTCCTTGTTAGCGAAAAGGATCTGCCATTGAAAAATAATATTTAATAGAAGGAGAGTGTAATTGGTTGAAGACTGATGCCGATTCGTCTACTTCCTGGTTAGACTTGGTTCAAATGGCTCTGAGCACTATGGGACTTAACTTCTGAGGTCATCAGTCCCCTAGAACTTAGAACTACTTAAACCTAACTAACCTAAGAACATCACACACATCCATGCCCGAAGCATGATTCTAATCTGCGACCGTAGCGGTCACGCGGTTCCAGACTGTAGCGCCTAGAACCGCTCGGCCACTCCGGCCTGCCCTGGTTAGACTACGATTTGCACCTGCTTCTGCATGACACACCCTCACAATAGCAAGCATACAGGAAATAAAAATCCTTATCCATTAAACAATTCGTCACGGGCAGGTTGTAGCTGATTTCAGGAAAGGCAACAGCCAAGGAAAAGTTAAATATCCAACAAGTGATCACCAAGCAATACGGGCAAAAATTTAGAATTGTTAGATGCAGTTAACTTCCACCTTTCAGTGCCATTTCAATTGTTGAATTTTCTAAAGTTTAACACAAGAGAATATGGCATCGAGAAGGCTTAAACATGACAAAGCTTTTCGAATTTTTTCTAATCCATTGATATATGAAATTTACCATCGAATAACATTAGGTATTTTTACCGTTTAGTAGAATATATGTAGAAGACGTGGCGGGCCGCATCAAACCAGTCAGTAGACTGTTGACCAAAAAAAAAAAATGTAGAAGACTGTTACTCGAATGATATCACTCGATGATCTCTGGACCAACTAATTCCATGCCACACAGCCACAGTTAGTTTCATGTAATAGCAACGAAGAGCACAGATACAGCAATTCACATCATACAGACGTCTGCTTCCAGTTTGTCCGCCCATAATGTGGTACTTTTAATGTATGTGCATTGAAAAGCAGAGAAAAACTGAGATACAGCTGAATCACGTAAATTGTGACGTTCTAAATCAGTTTCTAATTCAGGGGCACCAAATTAATAACAACTGGTTGACTTCGCTCCCGTAATATTTCGTGTATTTAACAATGGTACAGGTAACTCAGGTAAGAGGTTCCAAAACTGAGGTGTTTAAACCAATGCGAGCTATCTGTTTTGTCCGGTCCCTACTACAGCTCTCAATGCAGACAGTAAAAACGTAGTTTACCAGAATAACATCACTGGGAAACGTTCACTAGTGAAATTATACAGCACATTTTTAATGTGGCCGTTGGTGCCGATTTCACATTATCTACGGAGCAAAATTTCTTTCAGTAGCAACTGAATTGCTTAGTAGGGTTTGCAGTGCAATTTTCATGAGTTATAAACAAGTTGTACGAGCGTCGTGTGGCTGTAAGGACAGGCGTTATACGACGCTGCAGCGGGCTGTTGACTCGCCCCATCCATCGACCCATCGATATACGCTGTTATGTTTTCCTTCCGTGTCCACAATGCGAGCTGCTACTTTACGGGCGATGGTTCGCAAACTGTGCGCAGTTGCATGCCGTGCCCTATTTGAAGGAATTTTAAAATGTTTATCTGTTAGTACACGCACAAGATATGAAACAGAAATAAATTGTTTCAGCTGTATCACTCATCTCCAGATCTCCATAAAAAAAAAAAAAAAAAATATTTTCCCTTCCTTCTCATTCGTCAGCCCTGGGGGTACTTCATGCACAAATTTAGTTTAATATAATCTTTTATTTAGATTTTATAACACTTTTCCTGGGGAGACAACCGTTACAATATTTAGGAACATACATGATTTATAAGAAAAGAACCCGATTCACATGGTGGTTTTTTTTGCATTTGTTTTCTCAATAGGAAAACGATGTACAGTTAAGCATCTCATTTGTGTTGCATCTAACTTATTCCAAGCATATTCTTACGAACAACTTTTGGTCTTTTAGTTCAATTGGCTCTGAGCACTATGGGACTTAACATCTAAGGTCATCAGTCCCCTAGAACTTAAAAAATGGTTCAAATGGCTCTGAGCACTATGGGACTCAACTGCTGAGGTCATTAGTCCCCTAGAACTTAGAACTAGTTAAACCTAACTAACCTAAGGACATCACAAACATCCATGCCCGAGGCAGGATTCGAACCTGCGACCGTAGCGGTCTTGCGGTTCCAGACTGCAGCGCCTTTAACCGCACGGCCACTTCGGCCGGCCCTAGAACTTAGAACTACATCTACATCTACATCTATACTCCGCGAGCCACCTTACGGTGTGTGGCGGAGGGTACTTATTGTACCACTATCTGATCCCCCCTTCCCTGTTCCATTCACGAATTGTGCGTGGGAAGAACGACTGCTTGTAAGTCTCCGTATTTGCTCTAATTTCTCGGATCTTTTCGTTGTGATCATTACGCGAGATATATGTGGGCGGTAGTAATATGTTGCCCATCTCTTCCCGGAATGTGCTCTCTCGTAATTTCGATAATAAACCTCTCCGTATTGCGTAACGCCTTTCTTGAAGTGTCCGCCACTGGAGCTTGTTCAGCATCTCCGTAACGCTCTCGCGCTGACTAAATGTCCCCATGACGAATCGCGCTGCTTTTCGCTGGATCATGTCTATCTCTTCTATTAATCCAACCTGGTAATGGTCCCATACTGATGAGCAATACTCAAGAATCGGACGAACAAGCGTTTTGTAAGCTACTTCTTTCGTCGATGAGTCACATTTTCTTAGAATTCTTCCTATGAATCTCAACCTGGCGCCTGCTTTTCCCACTATTTGTTTTATGTGATCATTCCACTTCAGATCGCTCCGGATAGTAACTCCTAAGTATTTTACGGTCGTTACCGCTTCCAATGATTTACCACCTATGGCATAATCGTACTGGAATGGATTTCTGCCCCTATGTATGCGCATTATATTACATTTATCTACGTTTAGGGAAAGCTGCCAGCTGGCGCACCATTCATTAATCCTCTGCAGGTCTTCCTGGAGTACGTACGAGTCTTCTGATGTTGCTACTTTCTTGTAGACAACCGTGTCATCTGCAAATAGCCTCACGGAGCTACCGATGTTGTCAACTAAGTCATTTATGTATATTGTAAACAATAAAGGTCCTATCACGCTTCCTTGCGGTACTCCCGAAATTACCTCTACATCTGCAGATTTTGAACCGTTAAGAATGACATGTTGTGTTCTTTCTTCTAGGAAATCCTGAATCCAATCACAAACCTGGTCCGATATTCCGTAAGCTCGTATTTTTTTCACTAAACGTAAGTGCGGAACCGTATCAAATGCCTTCCTGAAGTCCAGGAATACGGCATCAATCTGCTCGCCAGTGTCTACGGCACTGTGAATTTCTTGGGCAAATAGGGCGAGCTGAGTTTCACATGATCTCTGTTTGCGGAATCCATGTTGGTTATGATGAAGGAGATTTGTATTATCTAAGAACGTCATAATACGAGAACACAAAACATGTTCCATTATTCTACAACAGATTGACGTAAGCGAAATAGGCCTATAATTATTCGCATCTGATTTATGACCCTTCTTGAAAATGGGGACGACCTGCGCTTTCTTCCAGTCGCTAGGTACTTTACGTTCTTCCAGAGATCTACGATAAATTGCTGATAGAAAGGGGGCAAGTTCTTTAGCATAATCACTGTAGAATCTTAAGGGTATCTCGTCTGGTCCGGATGCTTTTCCGCTACTAAGTGATAGCAGTTGTTTTTCAATTCCGATTCGTTTATTTCAATATTTTCCATTTTGGCGTCCGTGCGACGGCTGAAGTCAGGGACCGTGTTACGATTTTCCGCAGTGAAACAGTTTCGGAACACTGAATTCAGTATTTCTGCCTTTCTTCGGTCGTCCTCTGTTTCGGTGCCATCGTGGTCAACGAGTGACTGAATAGGGGATTTAGATCCGCTTACCGATTTTACATATGACCAAAACTTTTTAGGGTTCTTGTTTAGATTGTTTGCCAATGTTTTATGTTCGAATTCGTTGAATGCTTCTCTCATTGCTCTCTTTACGCTCTTTTTCGCTTCGTTCAGCTTTTCCTTATCAGCTATGATTCGACTACTCTTAAACCTATGATGAAGCTTTCTTTGTTTCCGTAGTATCTTTCGTACATGATTGTTATACCACGGTGGATCTTTCCCCTCGCTTTGGACCTTAGTCGGTACGAACTTATCTAAGGCGTACTGGACGATGTTTCTGAATTTTTTCCATTTTTGTTCCACATCCTCTTCCTCAGAAATGAACGTTTGATGGTGGTCACTCAGATATTCTGCCATTTGTGCCCTATCACTCTTGTTAAGCAAATATATTTTCCTTCCTTTCTTGGCATTTCTTATTACACTTGTAGTCATTGATGCAACCACTGACTTATGATCACTGATACCCTCTTCTACATTCACGGAGTCGAAAAGTTCTGGTCTATTTGTTGCTATGAGGTCTAAAACGTTAGCTTCACGAGTTGGTTCTCTAACTATCTGCTCGAAGTAATTCTCGGACAAGGCAGTCAGGATAATGTCACAAGAGTCTCTGTCCCTGGCTCCAGTTCTGATTGTGTGACTATCCCATTCTATACCTGGTAGATTGAAGTCTCCCCCTATTACAATAGTATGATCACGAAACTTCTTCACGACGTTCTGCAGGTTCTCTCTGAGGCGCTCAACTACTACGGTTGCTGATGCAGGTGGTCTATAGAAGCATCCGACTATCATATCTGACCCACCTTTGATACTTAACTTAACCCAGATTATTTCACATTCGCATTCGCTAATAACTTCACTGGATATTATTGAATTCTTTACAGCTATAAATACTCCTCCACCATTGGCGTTTATCCTATCCTTGCGGTATATATTCCATTCTGTGTCTAGGATTTCGTTACTGTTCACTTCCGGTTTTAACCAACTTTCCGTTCCTAATACTATATGCGCACTATTTCCTTCAATAAGAGATACTAATTCAGGAACCTTGCCCTGGATACTCCTGCAGTTTACCAATATTACGTTAACTTTTCCTGTTTTTGGTCTCTGAGGACGGACGTTCTTTATCAACGATGATAATGTTCTCTCTGGTAAGCCGTCAGGTATTTTATCGTTTCGCCCAAGGGGGGGTCCCTCTAACCTAAAAAACCCCCGTGTGCACGCCACACGTACTCTGCTACCCTAGTAGTAGTCAGGGACCGTGTTACGATTTTCCGCAGTGAAACAGTTTCGGAACACTGAATTCAGTATTTCTGCCTTTCTTCGGTCGTCCTACGTTTAGGGAAAGCTGCCAGCTGGCGCACCATTCATTAATCCTCTGCAGGTCTTCCTGGAGTACGTACGAGTCTTCTGATGTTGCTACTTTCTTGTAGACAACCGTGTCATCTGCAAATAGCCTCACGGAGCTACCGATGTTGTCAACTAAGCCTAGATCCGCTCGGTCACCGCGGCCGGCGGTCTTTTAGTCTCGGGTGCAAAGACGCATAACTTTTGTGGCCGTCCACACGTAAAAACGCAACGTTTAGTGATCCGTGCGAGAAACAACATCCATTTAAATTCAATCAGCAACACTAAAATGTTGGAGCTTCCCCATACCGTGCATTAATCTGACCGGAAATTGAAGCATTTTATAACTTAATGGTAAGTTAGTTGAAATGAGTGAAATGAATAAAGGCTTTCCTTTTTCCTTCCAGTTAATGTTTCCACTTCTGTGATGTTTGGAAGCGTGTTTGCGAGGACGTACCCGGAACGTTAACCGGATTCATGAATTCTGTTCGGAAATTTACGCTTCCGTCTTTGTTGATCATTGCATCAATGATTTAAATATTTTTCTGTCCTGGTATTATATTCTGTATTCGCTGATTTGCTTGTTGAACTATGCCATTTATCGCTCCTAAAATTGAACGCTGATACAACCATTCTTTGCTTATACATATAGTTGTGAGTGGATGCACTTTCTCGATGATTTCTTCCTTTGTCTCGTCTATATCACGTTGCACAACTCATCGCTTAAAACGATTTTTCCGGAGTGCCGATCAAAGTGATATGTCCCATTACATTCGAGAATTTTGGTAACATTCAAGAATATTCGTAGGAACTGGAGAACATGACAGAAGCATTTCTAACTTCATACTTCGAAAAATACATTTATGTAATTGAGACCTGAGTCCTAGCAATCGCCACGATGCGATGCCGACAGCTTCAAACAGTGTCTCCACAACCACAACAGCTACTGTTGCCAACAGTAAATCCTTGATTAAGCCACTGGAATACATTACAAAGGCATTTCCTTCCTCCTGTTCATCACTGCATCTGTTAGAAGTTCTTTTCCCACGTTGAACATGTACTGCATGTTAAGAAGGATAGCCGTCGTCACTGTTTGTAAGCGTATTACATTAACACTGATAAGCCAAATCATTACGAGCACAGCCCAGCGCGACGTTGCGTGCGTCTGGTGGCGTTGCGACACGTGACGCGGTAACAAAGGTATGTATGCGGAGCGGACACGGTTCCAATGGCTCTGAGCACTATGGGACTTAACTTCTAAGGTCATCAGTCCCCTAGAACTTAGAACTACTTAAACCTAACTAACCTAAGGACATCACACACATCCATGCCCGAGGCAGGATTCGAACCTGCGACCGTAGCGGTCGCGCGGTTCCAGACTGTTGCGCCTAGAACCGTTCGGCCACCCTGGCCGGCAGCGGGCACGGAAGAGAAAAAATTTTCAAATGTGTGTGAATTCCTAATGGACCAAACTGCTAAGGTCATCGGTCCCTAGTCTTACACACTACTTAAGCTAACTTATTCTAAGAACATCACACACACTCATGCCAGAGGGAGGACACAAATCTCCGGCTGGGCGACGGAAGATTATCACCCTAGCGAAGATATGGGCCGAAAATGGGAAAATCCATTGAGATATGCGACTTTGACAAAGGGCAGATTAGTGTTACGCAGAGTCTGCGAACGGGTATCTCGGAAACGACGATGCTGGTTGAATGTTTGCATGCTACTGTCGTGAGCATCTACGGAAAGCGGTAGATGAACAGTAAAACTACCATTAGGTGCTAAATATTGCGGAGACATGGCTTAGCCACAGGCTGTGGCTAAGCCATGTCTCTACTCTATCCTTTCTTCCAGGAATGCTAGTTCTGCAACGTCTTCAGGAGAGTGTCTGTGAAGTTTGCAGGGCAGGAGACTCGATACTGAATGAATTAAGGCTTTAAGAACGGGCTGTGAGCCTTGCTTGGAAAGCTCAGATGGTAGACGTGAAAGGCAAAGGTCCCGAGTTCGAGTCTCAGCCCGGCACAGAGTTTTAATCTGCAAGGTTTCGTATCAGAGCACACTCCGCTGCATAGTGAAAAACTTCATTGTAGTTAAAATATTTCGTACAAATGGAAATTGGTTCTAAATGAAATAACGAACAATTTCCATATCTTTGCGTTGTCAATTGATTGACTCGCAATACCATAGACTTATAAGCAGGGACGAAACCGGATCACAAAGCTCAGTAAGACAAAAATGGATCCTAATAACCACGTCCTGTAAGATATAGTTCACCTTGTAATAAGCGTTTATTTACATGCGATTAGTCTTGTTCCCCAACAGTGAAGAACATCAGTTTCAAGTGGCTCATTGTACAACTAAGATTCATTCTTAGCAGACTTATTACTGATGCTCTGCAACGAAGGTGTTATAGTACACTGACATGATAAAACTAATGGGATGCCTCCTAATACCATGTCGGACCTCCTTTTTCCCGGCAAAGCAGGGCATGTCGACGTGATATGGGCTCAACAAATCGTTAAGTCAGCAGCAGGAATAATTAACCATGCTGCCTCTATAGCCGTACATAATTGCGAAAATTTTATCGGTGCAAGATTTTGTTCACCAATTGACCTCCCATAAATGTTTGATGGGGATAATGTCCGGCGATTTGGGTGGCCAAATCATTCGTTCGACCAGAATGTTCTTCAAGCCAATAGCGACCAGTTGTGACCCGGCAACACGGCGCATTGGCACCCATAAAAATTCCGTAGTCGTTTGAGATCATGAAGTCCATGAATGGCTGTAAATGGGCTTGAAGTAGCAGAACATAGCCATTTCCAGTCACTGATGGCTTCCGTTGGAGCATAGGACCCAGTCCATTCCATGTGAACACAGTGCACGCCCTTATGGAGTCAGTACCAGCTCGCACGGTTCTTTTTTGACAACTTGGGTCCATGGTTTCTTGAGGGCTGCGCCACACTCTACCATCAGCTCTTACTAACTGAAATCCGGACTCATCTGACCAGGCCACGGTTTTCCGGTCGTCTAGTATCCAATCGATATGGTCACAACCCCATGACAGGCGCTGCAGGCGAAGTCGTGCTGTAAGCAAAGGCACTCGAGTTGGTGGTCGCCAGCTGCCATAGCCCATTACAGCCACATTTCTCCTTACTGTCTTGTCCGATAATTCATTGTACGTCCCACATTGATTTCTCTGGTTATTTCACGCAGTGTTGCTTGTCTGTTAGCACTGACTACTGTTCGCTAAAGCCGCTGCTCTCGGTCGTTACGTGAAAGCCGTCGGAGACTGCATTGTCCGTGGTGAGGGGCAGCGCCTGACAATTGGTATTGTCGGCACACTCTTAACGCTATGGGTCTCGGAATACTGAATCTCCTAACAATTTCTGGAAGTTCCTTCTACCATTCCGCGTTTAAAGCCTGTTAATTCTCAAAAAATGGTTCAAATGGCTCTGAGCACTATGGGACTTAACTGCTGAGGTCACCAGTCCCCTAGAACTTAGAACTACTTAAACCTAACTAACCTAAAGACAGCACACACATCCATGCCCGAGGCGGTCGCGCGCTTAGACTGTAGCTCCTAGAACCGCTCGGTCACTCTGGCCGGCTGTTAATTCTCGGCGTGCGGTCATAATCATGTCGCAAAACTTTTCACATGAATCACCTGAGTAGATATCGCGCTGCTCTTTTACACTTTCTGTACATGATACTACAGCTATCTCTATGTGTGCATACCGCCTTCCCATGACTTGTCACTTCAGTGTAAGTAAGTTCCCATAGTGGAAAACAAGAATTCATAATTTTCTAAACATTACGATAGAGTAAGCTGCACAGACGACACGCAGTTCCTTCAGCTGAACGGTGTAAGAGACGGTGGCAAGGGGAGAATCCTTTTTTTCCATTTATATACAGGGTGATTTTTTTCTACCGGTAACAAAATGTAGAGGTTGATTGACGAGAGGATACGAAACAAAAAAGGTCTAATGATGTCTGGAAAACCAAGGTTTTATGCTAGAGACTATTTATTCAATCGTACTTTTTTTACAGAGACTGCTGTCTAATAGGCGCTGTACCATGCAGTCACAGCTACAGTATGCATAGTTTCCTCCTAGAGAATGGGTACCGTTCCTCATACGTCATGTCCTAGCGCCATCTCCTGCTATAGTAATTGTTAATGTTGTGTCTGATTCGCTTCACTTACTAACTCATCTTGTAGCGAATGTGATTCAGCGTTGTACACAACGGTTCCGAATTCGAATCGAGACCATGCCTCATAGTGTTTACTTACATAAAGGCAAATGGCAACGTGGGGCGTGCAGCAAGGTGTATCAGGAGACGTAACCTTGACGACAACAACCACAGCTTTCAATGTTTGCAACAGTGTTTCGCCATTTGTCTGAGATAGGGTCGTTTCAGGAAGCAGGAACTCAAGAAGGACGTACCCGAAATGTCTGGACACTAGATTTGGAGGAAAATGTGATAAACGCCGTGGAAGGTGATTGCCATGTCAGCACCAGGCAGCTGGCTGGTCAGTACAGGATATGCCAGACGACCGTCTGAAACATTCTCCATAACAATTGTTACTATCCTTATCACTTACAGCGTATGCAGGGCTTACTAGCGACATACTTCCCCATTGGAAGCAGTTTTGTCACTGGTTTCTTCGCCAGGCAACCACGATTCCGGGAGTTCTGTTATCCATCCCATTCACAGATGAGGTTACCTTTATGCGGAGTGGTACCTTCAACTTTCATAACAGTCACCTGTGGCATAGAATGCAGGACCTCCGTGATATATAACAGTGAATCATTAGCATCGGTGCAGCCGGGATAACTGGCGACCGTATTTTGGGACCAGTCTCCCTTCCACGTCACTTAACAGGCCGGAACTATCGGCATTTCTTGCGGCAGACTATTCCTCCCCTGCTGGAAGAAATCCCATTGATAATTCGAAGGCTTATGTGACTGCTACATGATGGTGCTCCAGCCCACTTCGTCGTTAACCTTCGGAAGCATCTCAGTCGTGTCTTCCCTGTTCGGTGGATAGGACGAGGGGGTCCCGTTGCATGGGCTGCACCGGATCGCAACCCGTGCGATTTCCGGTTATGGGGCCTTCTCAAAGCTATCGTGTATGCAGAGCTCAAAAAAATGGTTCAAATGGCTCTGAGCACTATGGGACTCAACTGCTGAGGTCATTAGTCCCCTAGAACTTAGAACTAGTTAAACCTAACTAACCTAAGGACATCACAAACATCCATGCCCGAGGCAGGATTCGAACCTGCGACCGTAGCAGTCTTGCGGTTCCAGACTGCAGCGCCTTTAACCGCGCGGCCACTTCGGCCGGCTGCAGAGCTCATTTCAGATGTCGAGGCACTGGAGCAGCGTATTCATGCTACCTTTGACACTGCTCGGATGCAGCCCAGCCGATGTGAACGTGTAGGACAGAACATGTTACGGTGCGTACACGCATGCGTCGAGGCACATGCAGTCCATTTTCAGTACATTATATTGTATTGCATGGGGACCTAGAAGCTACGGAGAGGCTTCGTCCCCGCCGTAGCCCACAGTGATACACAACCCCACAACACGCTACAGCAGTCCACTCACCCCACCGCCGCCCCACACCGATACCAGTGTTATTATGTGGTTCGGCCCCTAGTGGAACCATCCCCCCCCTCCCCGCTCCCCCCCCCCCCTCCACCCACCCCCCTCGGGAACTTCTCACACCAGACGAGTATAGCCCCAATGTTTGCGTGGTACAGTAATTATGGTGTACGCGTACGTAGAGACAGTGTTTGCGCAGCAATCGTCGACATAGTGTAACTGAGGCGGAATAAAGGTAAGCAGCCCGCATTCGCCGAGGCAGATCAGATGGAAAAGCGCCTTAAAAACTATCCATTCACCAGACCTCGATACCAATCTGCCGGGCGGTTTCGTGCAGGGGACCGGCACGCCTTACCTCCCGGAAAGCAGTCCATTAGACCGCACGGCTAACCGAGAGGGCTTAATTTCAGTCCATGCCTGAACTGCATAGTAAAGCGCGTATTAGACCGCAGCCTCTGTAACAAAGTATTATTGAATAAGTGGTCTCTAGCATGGAAGCCATGCATTTCCGGACATAAGTTCATTAGACAGTTTTTGTTCCTTATGCTCTCATTGATCAGTCCCTAGAGATTGCACACAGTGGAAAAAAAATCATCCTGTATATCTTTTGTTTATCTTAAATTTCCACATTTTCGCTACACATCGCTTTGTTGAGAATAATGAATATATTAACAAAAAGTAGATGTATTTTTACAGTTTAATCATGAATGAAGCAAGACGCTAGTGCTCACGGACGGGCGCCTCTGAAATGCTGTGAGACCTGGTCAGGTGCTTGAAGATAGACGCCATGGTAGCATGGAGGTGGTTGCAGTTGTCTGAAAATCCTTTTCTCTCTCACGTCTCGACTACAATGTCATGATACTCTCGAGTGACACCTCATTATCGTTTTTGCACTGCTTAGCGAAATGTTTATGCAGAAATCGTCTTAACCTTTTCTTTTGGTTAGGAACGACGTCCTTCGGTGAGAATGTTTACTTCGGTAGCCCAGGCGACCTGTCCCCGCAACACTTTTTTGCAGTACGTCCAATCCATGCTGCTGAATACTGTTAGCGCTAGCACTTGCTCACTTTCCGTGCCACAAGGACAGGTCAGGTACTGCAGTAAAGCGTTCTGCTGCAGCAGTGTGAAGTGCTGATGTGCGTTTTGCGTGTCCAGTAGAACGGTTTCAACAGCACGATTTGCCAGCTGTGTCGATAAAAGCGCAGCGAACCAGGCATACTTATTCTATTCTGTTACCCCTCAATTGATTGTGTGGCCTTCTGACTGCTCACTGTCCCCCCCTCCACCCCTCCCTACATAGTTGTTTTCAGGATAGTAGTACTCAACAGACAGAAACTTCATTTGGCACTCTTATTAGCCAAATACTCGCCTGTGAGATGGCTTTAACCGAAACATATTGAGCCTGCTTCTTCAGAATTTGAACGAATAAATTTTGCTGCTTTACGGCCAGTTTCCTCGAATTACGTATCGTCCACATAGTCTAGATTTGTTTTAAAAATTGTGCTACTTTATGCACAGAGTGTGACACGTACAGCGTCCAATACGAGATAGATTTATGATGGATAATTTTTGTTAAAGTTTAACATTAATCCAATACATAAAAATAAATAAGTGTTTGTTTCTTTGTTTATTCGTCTTCTATTTGTTCCTATACTATTCACTACGATGCAAAATTTCGTGAGTTGTTTTGCGTACGCCACGAAGGTTTCTGTGGGGGGTAAGGACCACCTACAACCCAATGGGGTGGGAGTGAAAAGGGGCTGACATAGAAGCTTAACTCAGGAACGTCCGGAGCAAAAAAATGGCTCTGAGCACTATGGGACTTAACATCTGTGGTCATCAGTCCCCTAGAACTTAGAACTACTTAAACCTAACTAACCTAAGGACATCACACACATCCATGCCCGAGGCAGGATTCGAACCTGCGACCGTAGCAGTCGCGCGGTTCCGGACTGAGCGCCTAGAACCGCAATTTCGATCAAATATTGTGTATACAAGATTCATTATTTGTAACAAAAATATTGTGGGGTGATATATCCCAATAACCCTGGGGGATTGTGGTGGTGGTGATGGTGGTGGTGGTGATGGTGGTGGTGATGTGACATGTAAACATATTCGGTTACAACTGAAATTAGTATCAAATCCATAGTTTTCGGGTCGTTGTGACAGCCCCGATGACGTTTCACTTCTTGAGATGAGGGCAGGAGCGGAGGGGGAGAACGCAAAGACAGTGACGTGTTAGCATATCTCTGTAATGTCTGAAAGAATTTCTGCCACAACTGGCACACCTGTACTTGCTATCTGGAAAAATTTACTCTGACTATAAGATACTATAAGTACTCCAATGGAAGGGGTGTAACATAAATAGATAAATCAAGAATTCCTGGAGCAGTTTCAACCAAATATGGTATATGTGTGATACATCACTTGAATAAAAAATACTGTGGGGGAACGATACCCCTAATACCGTTAGGGATGAGGATGGCGATAGGAAGGTGTGACATATAAAAACATGGGAGAACGACCTGTTATTATTTCATTTATTTACAATTTCATGTTCTCTCCTTCAATGTACTCTCCTCCTCGGTCTCTACACCGCTCCATACGAATTTTCCATTGTTCATAGCAATGCTGCAGATCATTTTCGGTAAGTCCATACATTACTTCCGTCGCTTTTTCTTTTACTGCTTCAACAGTCTCAAATCTAGTTCCTTTCAAAGCTGACTTGACTTAAGGGAAAAGAAAAAAGTCACAGGGGGCCAAATCAGGTGAGTAGGGTGGATGATCTAAGATGGGAATGTTGTGTTTTGCCAAAAACGTCTTCACTGACAACGCACTGTGAGCTGGGGCATTGTCTTGGTGAAGGATTCATGATTTTTTCTCCACAAATCGTTCCGTTTTCTCCGTACTCGCTCACGTAGGGTAGCCAGGACGCTAATGTAGTAATGCTGATTCACTGCTTGTCCCTCTGGTACCCAATCAATGTGCACAATCCCTTTGATGTAAAAAAAACCATCATCATTGCCTTGAATTTCGATTTTGACATTCGTGCTTTTTTTTGTCGTGGAGAACCAGGAGTTTTCCAATGCATCGATTGGCGTTTAGTTTCGGGATCGTAAGTAAAAAACCACGATTCATCGCAAGTAATAACATTTTGTAAGAAGGTGGGATCACTTTCAATGTTTTCCAGGATGTCAGAACAAATCATTCTTCGGCGTTCCTTCTGTTCAATTGTGAGACACTTGGGAACCATTTTTGAACACACTTTGTTCATGTTGAAACTTTCATGAAGAATCTGCCTAACACTTTCCTTGTCAACACCTGTTAACTCAGACACTGCTCTGATTGTTAAACGGCGATCTTGTCGAACAAGTTTACCGATTTTTTCAATGTTTGCATCAGTTTTTGCTGACAATGGTCTGCCAGTGCGAGTGTCATCACTGGTGTCTTCACGGCCATCTTTAAATCGTTTAAACCACTCAAACACTTGTGTTCGCGATAAACAATCATCGCCGTACACTTGTTGTAACATTACAAACGTTTCACTTGCAGATTTTCCTAGTTTGAAACAAAATTTGATGTTAACACGCTGTTCTTTCTGTACACTCAACATTTTCCGACGCACAGACAAAACGTCAACTACTTAAAACAGACGCCACGGGCAGACTGAGTGCAGGAGGCAGATGAAACTCGAGTAGTAGGCGGAGCGAGAGTCACGTGACAGGCCACGCGACTTTCAGCATTATTGCATTCGTTTTATTGTTTCACCAGTACTAGTCCGGTTTTTTTTCTAGCCACACCTCGTACATACGGCCGAGCAAAGTAAAACTACGTTTGACAAGATGATCACATTCCACGCAAGCGCTACCGTAACACCATAATTTTCGTACGTTGGTCACATTGATTGTATGAGTGGCTAATTGCAAGGTACTATTTGAATACCACAGTCCAGTTCTGCGTGCAGCAAAATAATGTTACGTTACTATTCAACTTCATTAGGTAAACTGAGATAGAGGGCATTGAACGGAGTAAGTCATTAGCTGGTTTTTTGGTTTATTTTACAAAATTACAAAAGGCCTGCTGCACGTTTCCATAAGTAATATCCATTTTAGCTTTCCGTTTAAACAAAATCACAATATAAAAAAAATCATGTGTTAAACAAGTCTTCCCAACACAAACCTGTCACGTCTCGTAGCGCCGCCAGTGGCCAGTCAATAGAACACTAAAAGGACTTTCGCGTACGTAATGGTATACAATTCAGATTTTTACACAAAAAATAAAATATCTAAATCACAGTATGAATGGTAGCACATCAAAAAGAATTTCGCGAACGCTACAGCGTCATAACTTCATAGCACCACCAGTGGTTCAAATGGCTCTGAGCACTATGCGACTTAACTTCTGAGGTCATCAGTCGCCTAGAACTTAGAACTAATTAAACCTAACTAACCTAAGGACATTACACACATCCATGCACGAGGCAGGATTCGAACCTGCGACCGTAGCGGTCGCTCGGCTCCAGACTGTAGCGCCTAGAACCGCACGGCCACTCCGGCCGGCCACCACCAGTGACCAATCAGTATAACGAATGAATGTAACGTAGATGATGATGATATGCAGTTCAAATCAGAGTTGTGAGTATTTACGTCCGGAACTAACTATTGTATTGTGTTTTCACTGTACACACTATGGCTTCAATAAACGTATTTGTCTGTACGTTCTTACGTGGGAATATCTATTAACAGCGCACTTCGGTGATTGCCGTCCATCAAGCCACATATGTTTCTCATTTAGTTCACTCATGATAGTTAAATGTGACAAGAATTCTGAATTTCTAGTCCAGGCTTCTGCAGTCAGCTATGAATTGTGCAAGTGGGAGTGACTATTTATACTGAGGAAATCAAACTATTTCTTGCGCTTGTAAGCGCCGTACTTCGTGCTAGAGTTACGTGGTTTTCGTGAAACGAACTATCCTGCCCTCGCTCATTTGGGAAATCGATAAAGATCATCTAGAATGTTGCTATACGTGTGTGTCTACCCCCAACAATACGGTGCACATAGGTATATTTTGCCCTAAAATCTGGCGAAAAGTTCACTTTTCAAATGCGAGTAATTCCCGGAATGCATAACCTCCTGCGGTAGTCTGATAAATGGGGCATTGCTGAGGCAGGGTGTTGTTTGCTTATTGTGCACTGGTGGGCGGTAGAGCTAGTCTGTATTCACGTCTCCCTTGCAGTGCATCTGAAGCTTCTCTACTGGCCTGAAATCTCTCTGCGTCTCTGAATGTACTCAAGCGTGTTTTTACTTGAAGTACGGTGAAAAGCAATATGGATTCCGAAGATCCGGTTATGTGCCGCTATTTATAATTATTTTCGTTCATATTGTTTTTTACTTTTATTAGTAATCGTTTTTTGTGATAGTTCAGGGTGTTTCTGTGCCGCTTTTTATAATTATTTTCGTTCATATTGTTTTTTGCTTTTATTAGTAATCGTTTTTGTGATACTTCAGGGTGTTTCTCTGCATTTTTGATACTACAACGTGATAGAAAAATCTTTCCTCTACTGAAAATAAAAAAAAACGTAGTCGCTGAATACCGCAGTTTTATTTTGTATGATTGTTTTGCGTTAATGAGTTATCAGATATAAGAAATGTCATCATCGAAATGAATTCTGAAAGTATATTGTTTTTGTAGTGCGTCCTTCAAAAGTCAAAGTTATGACAAGAAAATGTCTATATGACCTTATGAACAGATGTTCTGATAAAGTGTTTGTAAAATGATTCGACTTTGTGGAAACATTATTTATTATCAGATCCTACCTTCCATGCTGAAGAAAAGAATGCTTTTAAACGAAATGTCTTATACAAAGTCACAATTAAAGAAACTGTCCCCCCAATAGCTGAACGATCAGCGCTTTGGAATGCCACGCACGGGGGTCCGGGTTCAATTTCCGGCTCGGGTGGGAGATTTTCTCCCCTCAGGGACTGGGTGTTGTACTGTCATCATCATTTCATACCCATTGTCGACGCGCAAGTCGCCCAATGTGGCGTTGCACTCAATAAGACTTGCACTTGCTGGCCGAACTTCCCACCTGGGAACTTCCGGCCACTGATGCCGTACGATCATTGCATTATAGAAACGACGGCCTGCTTCACACAGACTTGAAAACATCTCCATGAAAAATAACCATAACTGGCTGCAAAGTACCAGTAAAATTCCACGTGGCAAAACTCAAGTTGATAGGCCATCAAAGCGGCTCGTAGAGTAAAACGGACGCAGTAAAACACGTAGGGCGCAGTTATTGAGAAACAATTTTGGAGCCATAGGATTAACGAGTGCCAGTCAAATAAAGCTCCGAGAATCTGTAACTGTTGAGGGTTCCAAAGTGATTAAAGATATTACTTCGTTTCCTGCACGAGGAGCTAAGCACAGACAAACGTTATATCGGAGTCGCAGAGATTTACAAGCAAATAAACGACTCTCACATATCCAAGACTTTTGCATCTTTGTGGAAGCATCGGTGATATGGAAACAGTGCGAAATAATCCGAACAGCTGATAAGAAGGTCTATCCCTTCGGCAGCATTCCTTAAAGAGGCCATGAAGCTGTGTTGCCTTTGACTGAATCCTGTCAGGTGCCTGCCACTCATCGGAGATTCAACTTCCAGCCTTGCTTCTCACACATGTGACCGATTAATGTTATGTTTGGAAGAGGTTTTCAATGATCTTTCAAATGATGAGAGACACATTGGAAATTATCTACAAATGGGATTATGATGGTTCACAGCAAATTCAAATTAAACAAAAATTTGAAAACATCTAAGATTCCGATGTGAACATATTTCAGTCATCTTTAGTGCCTCTCCAACTTATTAATCGTACGAATAAAGAACTTATTATTTGGAAAAATCCTGCAATATCATCTCCTCGCTACTAAAGATATGGAGGCGTTACCTGAATAATACATAGTACTGTAGCTAAGAGCCGGCCGTGGTGGCCGTGCGGTTCTAGGCGCTACAGTCTGGAACCGAGGGACCGCTACGGCCGCAGGTTCGAATCCTGCCTAGGGCATGGATGTGTGTGATGTCCTTAGGTTAGTTAGGTTTAATTAGTTCTAAGTTCTAGGCGACTGATGACCTCAGAAGTTAAGTCGCATAGTGCTCAGAACCAGTTGTAGCTAAGACATAAAGAATCTAATAAAAGTGCCTTAAGGTTGTTTTATTTCATGTTACAAAGTATGTAATACAGTATCATCCTACAAATACGTCTTGTAGGGTCTCACAGTGTAGAAAATGCAATATCCTCATGTGCGGCACCCGCCACGGTAGCCGAGCGCGCTAACGCGCTGCTTCCTGGACTCGGGTAGGCGCGCCGGCCCCGGATCGAATCCGCCCGGCGGATTAATGACGAGGGCCGGTGTCGGTTTTCCACATCCCGCTAGGTGAATACCGGGCTGGTCCCCTTGTTCCGCCTCTGTTACACGCGTCGCAGACATTTGAAACACGTCCGCACTATTTCACAATTTACACTAGACGCAGACAGATGGGGTACACTGATTCTATCCCTGGGGGGTACGGGGTGGTGGCAGGAAGGGCATCCGGCCATCCCTAACACTAACATTGCCAAATCTGTTGTAACCACGCCGACCCTGTGATCGCTGCGGGACTATGGCGTAAGCGAAAGAAAGAAAGAAAGAAAATCCTTATGTGCGGCGCAATGTGCAGAGCCGCGTCGCGTGCCCGATTACACACTGCTTGGCCAGAGTAGCGTGCTCGTAACGAGGTAGGCGCCTGAAGATACAGACAACATTTCCTGTTGGCTGTGATCCACAGTTCTGATAACCTTAAGAAATGACATCATGTAACACCATAAGCTGCTGTTATTCTTCCATGAGCGACTGGTTTCGGTCGAAGACCATTTTCCAGCACCTGTAAACGTTATGAAACACAGAACCATATATTGACACTGTGCTACTTCTCTCACATCACTTTATTCCAGCGCTGTTAACCCAAGTTGTTAGTATTGCTAGTATTTTTGGTATAATTTCGAAATATACTTTTTCACCTACAGACAGATACTGCAGAACGGCTATTGGCTATTGTGTCACGACGTGTACTGCTTGTTGCTGGTTGCTACTGATCTTCTTCCTATCACCGCTATTCTCTTTTTTTATCTATCTGATACCGGCAATGCTTTCACTAGTCCGGGCGGCTATCCAGCGTATAATGGTCAGTGTTGAAACATTGCGAGAGGCACCATCGGCACCGTGAAGCCAATACTTTGCGATGTCCTGATAACAGTTACTCTCTCTGTCTCTTTGTCTATAGCGCTGTGATCTTCCGTGTTTGCATGGTTCCTACTGAATTGTATTCATAGTTTTCAGCCCTCTTAGATAATATAACCACGCTCATGGTGGTAATGCTCTGGTCTTTGTTATTCTTCAGAAATAGATAGCTGTAACTGTAATGTATTAAAATCTAGTTTTCATAATTTCCTACTCCATTTTTTTGTTTTTGATCTCGTCATTTATTGGGAGAGTACGAGGTCACAAAGCTGCAGCAAAAAAATGATGTCATTTGGATTCTAGAACTTATTCAAGATTGAGAGGATCCTCTCTGATAGAGCTCCGAGTTCAATAATAACAGCTCGCCCGAAAACACAAAGTGAAACGTGGCTGAGCCATCGATGCCTTATACGGCAAAGAAACTGTCAGCACCGCATGGATAGTAGAAGCTTATGAGTTACAACCCCTTAACAGCCGGCTTCAAGGAGTGTTGCGAAAAATACTTCCAGTGAACAGTAGACCTAAAATCATAAACCATGGTACGCACGACCTCTGGAAATCAGGAAATGGGATGACTCCACATGGAGGTGATTTTGTTGCAGCTACAGGTTGCGACGCAGAGCGTACTGGATGAACAACAAGTCCTCCGACAAAATATTTGAGGTTGTACAGGGAGGTATTCTGAATATTTTAGTATATGGAAACCGTGGTCTCCGGTGGCTTGTTACAGAGCAATGATGTAATTATGATTTATTCAGTCGTTACCACAATTACACTTGTTTCTGAGAAAATACCTCACAATGGTGAAAAAATCTGTAACAAGACGATGCAAAACACGGTAGCGTAACAACCTTCAAACAGATGCAAAACTAGTGTAATGGGATTGACACAGGCGGGCGAGCATCTCACGTCAGTATATTCCCGTTGTTACGTTCTTACATTGCATGTGTGTTGAAATGTGTGTGAATTCCTAACGGACCAAACTGCTGATGTCATCGGTCCCTGGACTTACACACTACTTAAACTAACTTGTGCTAGGAACAACACACACAGCCGTGCCCGAGGGAGGACTCGAACATCCGGCGGGAGGGGCAGCGCAATCCGTGACATAGCACCTAAAACCGCGCGGCCACTCCGCGCGGCTCCATTGCATGTTGTGAACCCACACAGCAGATGCATTTCGCAAACTTTCCACCAGTAAACCTCTCCGCAATGCCGTGTATCACTGCTAAAGAACAACTAACTCAGCCGACAAGACAGAATTCAATACTTCTGAATGCAAACTTGAGGTCGAAGAGTAGAGTGGGCTTTACTGTTGTCAACAATATGTACCATGAGTGAATGGAACAAGTGTTTCCAAACAAGACACACGCTGCATATAGTTCGGAGGAATACAGATACGAAGATAAATGAGGGGATGAAATCAAATGAAATGCATTTTATCTGAAACGAACCACCGGAGACCAAGGGAATAGAGAAAAGTGTGAAGTTATTCACATGAGTACTAAAAGAAATCCACTAAATTTCGATTACGCTATAAGTCACACAAATCGGAATGCTGTAAATTCATCTAAATACTTAGGGATTACAATTACGAGGGTGAGTCAAATGAAAACCTTAATTTTGTAATAACAAAGCGAAATTTCGCTCCGTTATCCTGTAAGTTGGTAAGCGTGCTACAAACAGCGTGCAGAATGGCCTGTAGATGGCAGCAGAGTGCAGATGCACACATACCGTCGCAGTATCAGTATAAAGATGGCCGCCCCAATTTCGACTTGCACCAAGGAAAAACAGCCTTCTGTTATTCGGTTTTTGGGTAGTGAAGGTGTGAAAGCCATTGAAATTCATCGACGAATGAAGGTTCAGTACGGTGATGCATGTTTGTCACAGCAGCAAGTCTACGAATGGAGTAGGAAGTTCGAAAATAGCGTGACTCCAGTGGAAGATGCTCCTCGTCCAGGTCAGGCACAACGAGTTGTGACTCCACAGAAGATTGCAGCAGTCTAACGCATAGTGAAGGAAAACTACCGAGTGACACTGAATGACATTGCAGCATGTTCACAGATTCCGTTCTGATGAAGAGGTACGCCACTCGGTGCGTGAATGGTTGTGCGGACTACCAAAATAATCTTTTTCTAAAGGAATTTATGCACTTTGTAAGCGCTGGAGGACTTGCATTGAGCGTGGGGGAGATTATGTTGAAAAGTGATACAGCTTTGTACCACTTCTGCAAAATAAATAGTATTTTAAAAAATATTTAACGTTTTCATTTGACTCACCCTCGTACAAATAACATAAATTGGAACGATAACACAGATAATGTTGTGGGTAGAGTAAACCAAAGACTGCGATTCATTGGCAGAACACTTAGAAAGTGCAACAGGTCTGCTAAAGAGACGGCTTACACCAAGCTTGTCCGCCCTATTCTGGAGCACAGCTGTGCGGTTTGGGATCCGCACCAGGTGAGACTGACGGATGACGTCTAAGAAGTCTAAAAAAGGGAGGCTCGTTTTGTATCATGACGAAATAGGGGAGATAGTGCCACAGACATGATACGTGAATTGCAGTGGCAATCATTAAAAGAAAGGCGTTTTTCGTTGCGACGGGATCTTCTCATGAAATTTCAATCACTAGTTTTCTCTTCCGATTGAGAAAACATTCTGTTGGTACCCACCTACATAGGGAGAAATGATCATCACGATGAAATAAGAGAAATCAGTGCTTTCACAGAAAAATTTAAGTGCTCGTTTTTCCCGAGCGCCGTTCGAGAGTGGAACGGTAGAGAGACAGGTTGAAAGTGGTTCATTGAATTCTCTGCCCTTCACTTTATGGTGAATAGCAGAGTAATCACGTAGATGTAGATGAAGGGCCTGAATATTTTCAGTGCAATACAGATACAAAGATAAATAATGGCAGAAATGAAACGAAATGCAGTTCGTTTGTAACAAGCGACCGGAGACTAAAGTTTCCTTATATAAAAACAATAAGAAAATATCCGCCAACAACCTCTGCAATTTTGTCAATGTTGCTCTCGTTCATCCTGTATATAGTCACTAGCACATTTTTTTAACTCAAAATAGGAATGTTCTATTTGTACCAACATTTCGCATGTCTGTTACGTTTTTCTACCTATTCCTTCACATGATTTTAATGTCGTTGTTGCGTCTTCTATTTACTTTATTACTTCTCGTTGAAGCAAATGATAGTTTCGTTGTTTATCCATACATGTTATTAGGGAAAATGCTCCTACTGGAGCACAAAAAATACGAATATGCTCTAATAAGAGACTGAAAAGTGGAGAATCAGCTGCCTCATTCTACATTCTTCAGACCTTCAAAAATTTTCGCAATTCCTTGGGATGCGAATATATTCGCGCTCTTTTCAACATGCAGCTCACCACTCACTCCCAAAAGCTGGCCTAACTGTAATTCACCCACACTCACTAGTCCATCACTGTAAGTCTTTCATGCTCATCCACTCCCAATTACCCATTCATTCATTAGGTCCAGCTCATTGTCATTATCTCTTTGTGCCTCTCCAATCGTCACTATCTCCAAAGCTACAGTCGTCTTCGTCCTTTCCTACTTTTATTGTCTCCTCTCACTATCATTGTTTCCCTCTTGTTCTCTCTTGCTGCTGCTGTCTCACTCATTCCTTCCCAATGCTGCTTCCTCTTCTCAATCACTATCTCTCTCTTCCTTGTTGTCATTGTCGTACACTGTCTCTCATTATAACTGGCTCTTACCTACTTCCACTTTCTCCTTCTCTTTATTCATCTCCCATTGGCGCTGTCCCCTCCACTCTTTCCCTAGCTCTGTTCGTTCAGTGTGAACTCTGTCCACTGCCACTGAGTCCTTCTCTTTCTCTCACACTGCCATGATCTTTTCCGCTCTTTCTATACCCCAGCCACTGTTATTATCTCCCAGTATTTGCCACTTTTCCGTTTCTTTCCCACTGCCACCGTACCCTTCTCTCTCAGTGTAAAAATGCGCAGAAACATTCGCATAAAAACAATTTTGGGAAAGTTTTTAAAGTGCTGAGGAAGGTAGAATGAGGGAACTGGTACCTCACTTTTCAGTCAGAGTCTTTTTCAAACAAAAACATACTCATCTTTTTTTGTGCTCCGATAACAATATTTTTGTGCTGGTTACCTTATTTTCCCTGCTGCAGTAGGCATGTCGCTGATAGGAAAAGAACTTGATGGGTCAGTAAAATTTTGATAGTTTGCTTATGTGAAATTGAAATAACGCAAACATCATTTTACATTTCAGACCGGATTTTAGGTGCATAAAAATTTTGCATGTGCTTCAGTTTTACAACGTGGAGCTCCCAGAACGCTTCTGATGATAAGGGAGACACTTTACATCATATTCCTGTCAGTTGGTGAAGAACAAGAAAGGTCGAATGTGGGAAATAATTCATGAAGTCGCAAATTTTTGTGCTGTGGTAGGAGGGAGTGCGATGAACAACATACAAGAAATCCTGATCGATGGGGACTGAGTGTGAGAGTGGGGATGCGTTTGAAGGTCACTTTTGTAGATTTTTCTTGAATAACTCGAAAACTACGGCCTCTAGCGAAAACGTATGTCAGTATAAAACTTAAGTACAGTAAATTTCCACAAAAAGACCCTGTATATTAATAATTTTCGTGTAACAAGTGACAGGATATGAAAATCTCGTGCGTGGAATACGAAGGCTAGATACAGCACTGCAGGTTGCATAAAACGAATCGGTAGGTTCAGTTGAGTCACTCTGTATTTACATACGTATGTGCTACCAAGACTCCTAAAACACTAGACCGATTTCAACCAAACTTGGCACACATATCACTTACTGTCTGGAGACAATCGCTGTGACGGTAAGAACGACCTATAGATTAAAGGGATGGATCTGGACGTAAAAAGGAAGTGTAGCCCACGATGCGCGAATGTCAATAATTTATTCATTTAGTAATTAGGAGAGATAGCGGTTTCTGACTTGCAACAAAATTTACACATCATTTTAAACCTTTAAGAAACTTTTTCTCGCTCTCAATTCCAACAAAATGATGAAGAGAAAAATGTTTGTCGCCTACTACATTTTCGATGTTCATGCAGTAAAACCGCCACATCAGGCATGACTTTTTTAATGTATTACTTCTTTACTGCTAACTGCGTGCGCGACAGATTTTGCAGACAATATTCTCATACGCCATTGAAGGTCCCAGCAAAATTATGTCGTTGTACAACTCATAGCTCAGGAGAAAATACCGCGTAAACATTGAGCTGCGCGAAAATCAAACTGTTGCACAAATTTCGCTAGAGATAAAGATGAAATGCTGCAGCCGGCCGAAGTGGCCGTGCGGTTAAAGGCGCTGCAGTCTGGAACCGCGAGACCGCTACGGTCGCAGGTTCGAATCCTGCCTCGGGCATGGTTGTTTGTGATGTCCTTAGGTTAGTTAGGTTTAACTAGTTCTAAGTTCTAGGGAACTAATGACCTCAGCAGTTGAGTCCCATAGTGCTCAGAGCCATTTGAACCATTTGAAATGCTGCGTGCAGATATGTGTGAAATATGTTAAATGTATGTGAAATATATTTGGAATGTGTGTAATGGGTAAAAACACATTATAATTAGTTACGATCTGGAAAATAATTCTGTCGGTGTGAAAACCACCAGTTTCCAATTGGGGTGAGCGTGATACTATGGTGAAAGAAAGAGGGTGGAGGAGTTGGACAGATGAAGGAGGAAATGGAATAAAAGAAAACAGCAGTAAATATATACCTGGTCAGTGGCGAGTACTCAGCTAATATTGTTGAAAAACGAACAGCTACGCCCCTACTAATTATCAGAATCCCTTAAACTGTACACTAAAATATTTCTGATGCATCACAAAAAATTCCACTACCGGAGGACAAACTCACTCGTCTAAATTGATTGGTAAAAACTTTCAAATTGAAGTCCACTGTTGACGTCATATAGCTGGTTTGCCTAATGAGAGGAAAGGTTTGCGTGCCTGCCGATATCAGTTCATTTTCCTGTCTCTTGCCTCCGTCCCTGAAACACTTACAACACACCAACATGAAGGTGTGAACGTGGATTTCCCTGGAATGACACATTTATGACACAACATTAATATTTGATGAAAAGCGGTTCGAATTATAGAACAATTATGAGGTTCGGTTACTGAACAATATTTATGATTTTCCTGACCGGCAGCAGTATATGAATCTTTCTTTTCCACCGCGTTATAAGTGAAAAATCTCTCATACGCTTAGGTACATAAATTGTTCGATCTGGGTTCAAGTTCGCGTGCGTCACTGACATAAAATGTCAGGAAGTCTGCACACCATACATTGTGCATAGAGGGAAACGTATTATTTTTCTGTTTATAGAATTAGTTTGGTGCTAAGTCTGACAATAATACATGAATTTTTTAATGATGAATGCATGAGAATCCACCAGAACAGTTACTTCGTCGTTTTCATATTCATGTGTAAGTGATGTTATGGTCTTCAAGAGGTGCTTTTACTTGGTGGTGAAATAAGTTTCCACTCACACACACACACACACACACACACACACACACACACACACACACAGGAGCGCGCACGCGAGCACGCACGCGCATGCCCAGGAAGGTTTCATTCTTCCGCGTGTAAGAGCCTTATTTTATTAAGTTTGGTTTTAACTCAAGCAATGTTAACTTGGCTGGAACTGTCACACAATTCTTCATTCTTTTTTTAATTGTCTTGCAAGCTTTATTCTTGTATTTAATTGTCGAGGCCACGTTTAGAACATTGTAGTGGTTAAGCAGTGCACAAGTTAAGGGTACTAGGTGGAAAGAGGGCGGAGAAGAAGAAGGAGGGAGGGAAAAGGTAATTACAGAGAGAGAGAGAGAGAGAGAGAGACTGCATTTGCACGTAAGCTTGAGAAGTTCAAGGGTCCTTTGTCGGTCGTTTATGAAGAAGTTTGTGCCCAGTGCTACCGGAAGTGTGTTGCGCGCTCTTGCTTGCAACTGCCCCAGAAGTTGGAAACTTGACGGCCACGATGATCGTTACTCCTACAACGAACACGTTAGGAACACGTGGGCGTGACTGGCTTCCTCTGGGAGTTACTCCAGCACTGCTGTGTGACGCACGCACCACTAGTCGCCATACGGTGACCTTGCTTCTGCACCACTGGAGACAAGAATGGCTCAAATGGCTCTGAGAACTATGGGACTTAACATCTGTGGTCATCAGTCCCCTAGAACTTAGAGCTACTTAAACCTAACCAACCTAAGGACATCACACACAGCCATGCCCGAAGCAGGATTCGAACCTGCGACCGTAGCGGTCACGCGATTCCACATTGAAGTGCCTAGAACCGCACAGCCACACCGGCCGGCGCCCAGTGGAGACATCCCAGTGGAGACATCCCAGTATGAAGATGGCGTGGCCAGGTAGACACTGGGACAGGACAAGTGAGAATTCTGCCGAGGCCAGAATGTACGTATCTGGTGGTCTCTTCACATCACCCAACGTCTTCAGCGATTTGTTGATGTATTCCTATCTCTATTTTCCTCTTTATTTTTAGCCTTCACAGCTCCCTTTAGTACAATGGAAATCCACGGTATCATAACACTTACGTAAACTTTGTCAACTATTGTATTATTTATTTAGCGATATGTTTCGAGGGAATACCTCATCTTCAGGATAAATGGCATTACAAAAACAACGTTACAGTAAGGTCATACTGATGTTACATAGTCTTTTCGTAAATGCTGTGGTCTTCTTTGTTCTTCTGGCGTGGCAGTCTCGTTGTGGTGCGCTGAGGTGTTCACATTTCGGTGGCTCTCTTGATCATTGTTCACTAATTGTCACTAACATAGCTGTAACTTGGAAAAGTAATCACAAACAGTACTGTAGTGCAGTGGACATGATGTCGGTCGAAATACAGCTGGTTTCGATTTGACTATCGTTTTGTCAGATGTTTACATTTCTTCTGCACGTCTTGTTATCGTATTACAGATGTAGGCTGACGAAATAAATTACAAATTGAGCACCTTTTACAATGTTATTGAACACATCATGATATAAACTATTTATGTTCGTATTTATGAGCTATTGCTGGGGCTAGAGTCAAACGACTGTCATTTTATGTATCTTTTATTCTAGGAGTACTGTAGTGAAATTGGAAAAGAAAAGTGAATTTTTGAAGCATGTCATTTGATTCAGGATCTCGTTATTCCCCATGGACGAATATTTCCATTTCTTCCAAGATGTCCATTTTCCAGCTCTTTTCTAAATTATGTAGTACTTTGAGATCTTTGTCTGTTGTAACACTGTGTCCTGTTTCACTTATGTGTTTCGCTATAGCTGATTTATTCGGTTTACCAAATCTGAAACAGTCAATGTGTTTTTTAAAGCGTGTTTTAAAATTTCTTCCAGTTTGGCCAATGTAATATTTGTTGCCATTACTGCATGTAATTTTATAAATACCTGCTTCGTTCTCTGTGGGATGTGAGATGTCATGTACCAGTTTCTTTTTCAAGTTGTCGATGGCAAATGTGATGCTGATGTCTGTATTTTTAAACAGCTTGGCTATTTTGTCTGATATGACACCTAAAAATGGTAATGTTATGTACTTGGGTGTTTGGATGTTGTGTGAGGAAGCTGTGTCACATTGTTTGTTGTTATTTCTAGTTGTGCGTTGTGATAGCGTGTCTATTTCATGGTCGTGACACGGTATTCCAATAGACAACGATCGCAAAGTACTACATAATTTAGAAAAGAGCTGCAAAATGATGGACATCTTGCAAGAAATGGAAATATTCATCCATAGCCACATGGGGAATAATGAGATCCTGAATGAAATGGCAGATTTGAAAAATTCACATTTCTTTTCCAACTTCACTACAGTACTCCTAGAATAAAAGATAAATAACATGACAGTCGTTTGACTCTAGCCCCAGAAATACGAAAGTAAATAGTTTATATCATGATGTGTTCAATAGTATTGTAACAGGTGCTCAATTTGTAATGTATTTCGTCAACCTATATCTGTAATACGATAACAAAATGTGCAGAAGACATGCAAACATCTGACACCACATAGATTGACAAATCGATAGTCAAATCGAAACCAGCTGTATTTCGACCGACATCTTGTCCACTGCACTACAGAACTGTTCGTGATCCTGTTTCCAAGTTACTGCTATGTTAGTGACAATTTGTGAACGGTGACCAAGAGAGCCCCGGAAATGGAAACACCTCAGCGCATCACTACGAGACTGCCACGCCAGAAGAACAAAGATGACCACAGCATTTACGAAAAGACTATGTAAAATCAGTATGACGTTATTGTAAAGTTGTTTTTGTAACGCCATTTAGCCTGCAGATGAGGTATTGCCACGAAACATGTCGGTAAATAAATAATACAATAGTTGACAAAGTTTGTGACTGGTAGCGGTAATTTTAAAAAAAATCTTTACATATTTCTTGAGACAGTCCCTGTCGAAAAATGATCAAAATGGTTTCAAATTATATTAACACTTGCCCCATGGTTCTGCCCCTTCTTCTCGTCAGCATTTTCATTATGTTCCTTTCTTCGCTGATCCTTCAGAGAACCTCCTTCTTCCTTTCCTTATTAGTCCACCTACACTGATCAGCCAGAACGTTATCACCACTTACCTACTATCGATATAAGCCCGTCCGGATGATAGCAGTCTTACCTGGCGAGGAATGGCTACTAGTCAGACACACGCACGGTGCATGTGGTACCAGCGAGAGTGCTGTCCGTGCGTAGATTGCAGATCTACATCTACATCTACATCCATACTCCGCAAACCACCTGACGGTGTATGGCGGAGGGCACCCTGAGTACCTCTATCGGTTCTCCCTTCTATTCCAGTCTCGTATTGTTGGTGGAAAGAAGGATTGTCGTTATGCATCTGTGTGGGCTCTAATCTCTCTGATTTTATCCTCATGGTCTCTTCGCGAGATATACGTAGGAGGGAGCAATATACTGCTTGACTCTTCGGTGAAGGTATGTTCTCGAAACTTTAACAAAAGCCCGTACCGAGCTACTGAGCGTCTCTTCTGCAGAGTCTTCCACTGGAGTTTATCTATCATCTCCGTAACGCTTTCGCGATTACTAAATGATCCTGTAACGAAGCGCGCTGCTCTCCGTTGGATCTTCTCTATCTCTTCTATCAACCCTATGTGTTACGGATCCCACACTGCTGAGCAGTATTCAAGCAGTGGGCGAACAAGCGTACTGTAACCTACTTCCTTTGTTTTCGGATTGCATTTCCTTAGGATTCTTCCAATGAATCTCAGTCTGGCATCTGCTTCACCGACGATCAACTTTATATGATCATTCCATTTTAAATCACTCCTAATGCGTACTCGCAGATAGTTTATGGAATTAACTGCTTCCAGTTGCTGACCTGCTATTTTGTAGCTAAATGATAAGGGATCTATCTTTCTATGTATCCGCAGCACATTACACTTGTCTACATTAAGATTCACTTGCCATTCCCTGCACCATGCGTCAATTCGCTGCAGATCCTCCTGCATTTCAGTACAATTTTCCATTGTTACAACCTCTCGATACACCACAGCATCATCTGCAAAAAGCCTCAGTGAACTTCCGATGTCATCCACAAGGTCATTTATGTATATTGTGAATAGCAACGGTCCTATGACACTCGCCTGCGGGACACCTGCAATCACTCTTACTTCGGAAGACTTCTCTCCATTGAGAATGACATGCTGCGTTCTGTTATCTAGAAACTCTTCAATCCAATCACACAATTGGTCTGACAGTCCATATGCTCTTACTTTGTTCATTAAACGACTGTGGGGAACTGTATCGAAGTCAAGAAACACGGCATCTACCTGGGAACCCGTTTCTATGGCCCTCTGAGTTTGGTGGACGAATAGCGCGAGCTGGGTTTCACACGACCGTCTTTTTCGAAACCCATGCTGATTCCTAAAGAGTAGATTTCTAGTCTCCAGCAAATTCATTATACTCGAACATAATACGTGTTCAAAAATTCTACAACTGATCGACGTTAGAGATATAGGTCTATAGTTCTGCACATCTGTTCGACGTCCCTTCTTGAAAACGGGGATGACCTGTGCCCTTTTCCAATCCTTTGGAACGCTACGCTCTTCTAGAGACCTACGGTACACCGCTGCAAGAAGGGGGGGGGGGGGGCAAGTTCCTTCGCGTACTCTGTGTAAAATCGAACTGGTATCCCATCAGGTCCAGCGGCCTTTCCTCTTTTGAGCGATTTTAATTGTTTCTCTATCCCTCTGTCGTCTATTTCGATATCTACCATTTTGTCATCTGTGCGACAATCTAGAGAAGGAACTACAGTGCAGTCTTCCTCTGTGAAACAGCTCTGGAAAAAGACATTTAGTATTTCGGCCTTTAGTCTGTCATCCTCTGTTTCAGTACCATTTCGGTCACAGAGTGTCCGGACATTTTGTTTTGATCCACCTACCGCTTTGACATAAGACCAAAATTTCTTAGGATTTTCTGCGAAGTCAGTACATAGAACTTTACTTTCGAATTCATTGAACGCCTCTCGCGTAGCCCTCCTCACACTACATTTCGCTTCGCGTAATTTTTGTTTGTCTGCGTTTGGCGCGTGATCTATCTAAGTTGGAGTGTGGGCAGGCTGTAATGGCCCGGAGGCTCGGCACGAACATTTCGGAAACTGCGCGACTTATCGGATGCTGGAGAAGTGGTCCTCCACAGCTAACGACCGATGCATGTGCCAATATTAGCACCACGACATAGGGAACTACGACTGAAATGGACACGTGACCATCGGCACTGGATATTTGTGCAGTGTCAGAGCGTTGCATGGTCTTATGAATCCCGATACATTCTTCACCATGCCGCTGGGAGAGCGCGAATCCGCCGTGTCCCGGGGAACAGCTCCTTGACACCTGTCCTGCGGAACAAGCTGGCGGCGGCTCCATTATACTCTGGGGAAAACTCACGTTGTTATTCGCGAGTTCAGTGGAGCTCGTACAAGGCACCATGGCAGCCAGTAGTATCGTACACTGGTTGCAGACCACGTTCACCCCTTCGTGACGATCATGTTTCTCGACGACAGTGGCATTTTTCAACAAGATAATGTGCCATATTACAAAGCCGGGAGTGTGATGGAGTGGTTCGGGGAACACAGTGGCGAGTTGATGTGCTGAACCAGATCGAAGGCATCTTGGATGTAACTGATCGTGGCGTCAGAGAACATCAGCCCCGACCTCCAAAATTACTGGAACTGGGTGACTTTTGAGTGTAGATATGGTGCCAAATCCCTCCAGTGACATGCCAAGGAATAATTGCTTCCATGCCACAACGCGTCGCCACTGTTATCCGTACCAAAGTTGGACATCTCGGCTACTAGCTAGGTGGTCATAATGTTCTGGCTGATCAGTGTAATTGTCAACACTCTTCTGTAGCACCACATCTGAAACGCCTCGATTCTCCCACACCCAATAATTAATTTCCATAGGTAGCTGTGATCTAAGCGTACATTCTATTATAATTTGTGTCTAAAATGAGCCGGCCGTTGTGGCCGAGCGGTTCTAGGCGCTTCAGTCCGGAACCGCGCTGCTGCTACGGTCGCAGGTTCGAATCCTGCATCGGGCATGGACGTGTTTGATGTCCTTAGGTTACTAAGGTTTTAGAGTTTTAAGTCCAGGGAACTGTTGGCCTAAGATGTTAAGTCTCTTAGAGCTTAGAGCCATTCGAACCATTTGTCTAAAATTAAAGCCTACGTTTGATACTAGTAAAGCCCTTTTGACCAGACATGCCCTCTTTGACTGTGCTACTCTGGTTTTTATATTCTCCTTGATTCGTCCGTAAACTGTTATTTTGCTTCCAGATTAGTGGGATTCCTTCATTTCATCTTCTTCGTGATTCCAACTTTTGATGGTGATTTTATTTCTGATCTCATTTCTGCTACCTTTCATTACTTTCGTATTCCTTCGGTTTAATCTCAGTTCTGCGCTTGTTAGACTGTTCAATCCATTCAATAGGTTCTGTATTTTTTCTTCCCTTTCAGTGGCGATAGCAACGTCATCAGCTAACCTTACTCTTGACACTCTTTTATTCTGTATTTTAACCCAACTTCTGAACTTTTCTTGTTGCAGTGAAATAATAATTACTCACATTACGCAAATCGTATTCTAATTTCACTCCGAAACGCACATTATTAGTCTGAATTATTACAGTACACGAACAGACTCAGTTAATAATCAGTGAAAGCTATTTGACATGGCGATCGACGTTTGAAACTTTTATTCTCTGACTTTGACAGTTCATTACATCTACGGAGGGAATCACACCCCCCCCCCCTCCCAATCTCTTGATTTTATAATCATTCACTGTAAGCACGGATGGTTCCATAATGTTTTGCAACAATTTTAAGAAAATTACCATCTTTCTCGCGTGCGTGAGAATTGTGTTAGGGCTGCTGCGACTTTGAACGAATACGGCATACTCCACAGAGCATAATGTAGTAAAGATTGATGAAGACGGAAAACATGTAATAATAAGTCTCTTACTTCAAATTGAATCATTCCATCTTATTGTTGCAATGCGATTCAGTCCGAAAACTGGTTTGTTGCAGTTCTCCACGCTACATTATCCTGGGGAAACCTCTTCATCACTGCATAAAAAATGCAACCTGTATTTATCTGAACACATTGGTCTACCTCTATAACACGAAACTGACAATCACTTGATGACTCAGTATGTGACCTAGCAACTGATTCCTTAATTACGTTGTGGCATAAATTTCTATTCTTCCCAATTCAGTATATGATTACTAGTTATACGATCCATCAGTACACTATTCAGCATTCTTCTGAAACACTAAGTTTCCAAAGCTTCAATCTCGTCCTGTAGGAACTATTTATCGTCCACGTTTCACTTCTTTACAAAGCAAGGTGAATTGAGGAATATAGATGTAGATGTAAAGGTAGATCATAACGACGGTGGCAGGAAGTAGTTGTAAACATTCTCCCTTTCTCTGCCTCGTGATGACTGGGTGTTGTGTGATGTCCTTAGGTTAGTTAGGTTTAAGTAGTTCTAAGTTCTAGGGGACTGATGACCATAGCTGTTAAGTCCCATAGTGCTCAGAGCCATTTGAACCATTTTTTAAACATTCTCCTGTGCAAGATGACGGTTCCATGAAGCTTAATTTTCGACACAGCTTTGTGGTTCAGTCGCTGCAATTACTTTCCACGGCATACATTTTTGTAGAAAATTATTATATTTTTGTAGTCCACAGAGTTTCACCGTCTCTTTTGATGACTGTCGACATCATTACTACCTTTCGTAACAGTGTTGTTACTGAAGGAGCCCGCAATACTTCGTCAACGTAGTTCAAATGGCTCTAAGCTTTATGGGACTTAACATCGTCAAAGTACTCTCATCGTAAATTTCAGTATTTGATTAAAAACATCTGAAGGAATTAAAATCACTAATACAACAAGTCTGTGAGTATGAATGGTCCCACCCTCAAATATTAATAACGTGCTTTAACTTCTATTGTATACAACTCCCATTTTTTCTGCACTAAAGTTGTGGGCGCTGTAGAACATCATGATTTACCTGAAAACCTGTAAATAGTCCGTATAAGTTTATAACGCCAATGATAAGACTATTCTAGAAGTAACTAATAACTGAAACCGCACCTCTCAAGGGACGGAATCATTTAAATTCTAAAACGACATTTCCTAAATATTACTGCTATTGGGTGAACGGAATTTACGATAGTGTACAAGAGACGTCATTTAACATAGCGACCTACAAACTCTTTGCAAATGCGTCAGTCCAATAGCTGCTATTTTTTATCGTATAATTTATTAGTGAACGTCTGAAAGGAACGAAAACAAGAGTCCCTGTAAATTACACAATGGATTTTTTCCGAATTTCATAGTCAAACGGAGAGTAGGAAACGGACAAATGGGGTACCAAGTCAACAAGCATGAGGTCTAGTTTCACAAAACAATATTTAACTGCGGAAAGTAATCAGGGTAATTAAGAGAAACTGAATGATTTGAGAGAAAATTCAAATCTTTCACAACAGTTGCTTATAGATATGCAAGTGAAATATGAAACAGTTCATCTCCTTAAGGTCCTGATATTTTGCACATAAAAAGTTTTAAAAAGTTTTATTGGTGTATCATTTAACTGTCTAAAGGTCTTCCAGTGAATCAAACACTAAATTTACGACATTTCGAGAACATGACAGGTGAAAGGTAAATTATGTGTCCAAAACTTCATCTCGTCCAGGCGCAGCTGTTTTGCTTAAAAGTTGCATTTTGCGTGATTTCTTTCGAAACAACGACCAAATGTAAGACATTTCGAGAACTGCAGACACTAGATAGACACACGAGGCGTCAAGAATTTCTTATTTTCGAGGGCTCGCTATTTTGCACAAAAGAAGTTATATTTTTATGGCATTTAACTGTCGAAATGGTTTCTTTCGAATGAAACACTACATTCACGACGTTTCGAGAACAGAATGCGCTAGGAAAGCAGATAAGGTGTCAATAAGATCGTACCTTCTGAACAAAACTTCAAAATAAAGGGAAGTTTGAAAATCAATCAAATTTTTGTCAATGATTGGTCTAAAAATAAGAAATAAAATGGATTAGAGAAATATTTGGAGCGCCTTTGAATCATCTTCGAAATCGCTTTTAGACAAGTCATTTCACAAAACATTTGACCGATTACCTTTTCAATTTTCTTTCAAAGAATGATGAGCGCTTTTGTGTCAGCATTGTGAAAGAATCAGAAAGGTAAAGCCTTCGTGCGACACAGTTCGAAGACGATGAGCTCATTTAATATCGCTCTGAATTTACTGGACAGCAGTTAATTGTGCCAGCCGTTTAGTAACCACTTTAGGGGAGAAAGAACATATTTCTAAGAACCAGTACATTGCTCACGCGCGGATTGCGAATTTGTAGTCACATTAGTTATCCAGCTACATACTTTTCCATCTTTATTAGTCAATTTAGAATATTTTTGTAGGTGATCTAGAGAAACCAAGATGTCTACCGCAGATTGTGGAGATCATAAGTAAAGCTACATAAAAAAGTTAGGAGCAACATATAGCTTAACTAATTATGAAATGTTACACAATATTATTTCGTGCAGTTCTAAATTGTTCATAAAAGATTTAAATAATAAAAAACCGCACCAGTTACTTTTTTTCATGCATAAGAGTTTCAAGGATTTATTCCCATTTTCAAGTGCTACTAGTTATATTGACATTGTATGCGAATCGTCCGTGTGTGTTATTACGCTTCTTTTGCTCTGCATTCGGTTGTTGCTTTAGGCACTGCGCCTGCTTCATTGCACAGAAATTCACACACACACACACACACACACACACACACACACACACACAATTAGTTCATGTAAAATCGGAAGACGATGCGTGTGAGTTTCTACACAGTGAAGGAAAGACAACACCTAAAACCATTAACAGACGACTTCAGGGCAAAAGATGCAGAAACTTAGTGTTTCAGAAGAATGCTGAATAGTGTACTGATGGATCGTATAACTAGTAATCATATACTGAATTGGGAAGAATAGAAATTTATGCCACAACGTAATTAAGGAATCAGTTGCTAGGTCACATACTGAGTCATCAAGTGATTGTCAGTTTCGTGTTATAGAGGTAGACCAATGTGTTCAGATAAATACAGGTTGCATTTTTTATGCAGTGATGAAGAGGTTTCCCCAGGATAATGTAGCGTGCAGACATCACATAAGATATATAGTACCTGTGGAAATAGCAGTCTTTAAAAATTTGAATAAATTCGTGGTAAGTGTCGTGCCATGCATGAATAAAAAGTAGTTTATAATTTAATTAATTTTTGATTATAATTGCAGACTTCCTAAAACAATCTAGAACGATCAATGAGATTAAGTTATTCGGAAAGCTGTGATTACACCGTCAAACATATGAAACAGGTGTCTTAGTCAGATTTTTTAAATTATATATCACTCACTATCCATGTGCTCTTACCTTCAGATGGATATAGCAGTTTCTATGCGATTCCTGGAATGCACATGAGGATCTGGTTTGGATGCAATCAATTGTTGACTGCTATTCGTCTGACACGAAGTACATAAATTGGTAACAATGGTAAAATATCTACACATGCACTTTACAACATGTCAGGCCACGTTAAAAAGTAAATGGCTGAACGGAACTATTATTTTATTTTAGTAGAACTGCAACAATAGTATTGCAAAAACGCTAAAATATAACGTTGCTGACGTGAAGGAGAAAATAAATAGTTGTGGTGTACCGTCTTCTACGAACAAGAAAGGTAACAGGCGAAGGGCAAGCTGCGTAATACAAAGCGGAATAAGAACAACTACAAGAATACGCAGAAGAAAGTGGAGAAACAGATATATTGAAGCAGTGCTGTCAGGAGAGAAAAAGAAGATTTGGAGGGGCTGATTTTAAGTCTCGTTAGGTGAATGCGAAGCTATAATTGATGTATAATTTGATAGACTAGATGAGTTTGGCAGTCGACTTACTAGATGCGGTCCCTGCACCACGGTGATGGTTGGGACCCATGCTGTGGCAACTGGAGGCTGTGGTGATGGCTGTTCCACCTGCACCATGGTGTCGCCGGGAAGCTACTCGCTGTGTGCTCTACACGCGCCGACTTGGAGCAGAGTCCCTAGTAGGAGGCTTCTCGGGTGGGAGATGGAGACTACAGGATTCGATGCTCCTTTTTACTCTACTGCGATTCTTGTGCGCGATCCCTCCGGTTCTGTCTGAGAAGGAATGTGCAGGACGTTTATTCCAAGTGGTGAGCGTAAGCCACAGAATTCCTGTTTTACTGTAGGCAGGTTTGGAGTAGTAAGCTCAGAAATGAAACTACACGTTCGAAGTCGTATGGAAAACTCAGTTTAGCATGCTCTAATGTTATCGATGTTTGGTGAGCCTCGTGGGAAATAAGGAGCAAGTTAATGTGGCTAAGTACTTAGACTGTACAGTGGGCACTTGGAAGAAGGGATGAAATAATGTTGGATGGGGTGGTGTAGGCGTCCGCAGGGACCAGCGGGCAGCGCAGCTGGTGCTGGTCTCGTCTTGGCGACTGTCTGGTGCGCCGTGTTCCGTGAACAGCTGAGCGGCGCGTTACACTGGCTGTCGGTGGCGCCGGCATGTGCTCTCGCCGGCCTCGGCGGCAGTCGGCTACCTTCGGAGCTCATCGCCGCTGGGCGTAGCGTGCAATGCTATACGGGCACCGTGACGCCGTCCACGCCTGCGCGAAAGGCGTGCGTGCAAACATACCCCCGAGAGATTGCTCTGAGTCAGACTCCATTGTTCTACAACTGCCATTATTTTAACATACTTTTTCCATAGAACATGAAGAACTAATCTGAATCTCTGCATCTGTACAAATACACCGTAGGCCAATGTACTGTGTGTAACGGAAGGTACGTCATGCTATTATTAGCAGTTCTATTTATTATTCCATTATTGTATTGAGCGAAAGGAAAATGTCCTGCGCTGCCACTCTCAATTTCTTGATCCTTACGCGAGATAAACGTTTGTGGCAACGTAAAGGTTTCACAGTTTCCTTCTAACACAAGGTTTCGCGTCTTTCTTCCGAGGATTCCCATTTAATTTGCCTTACCATCTCTGTTACACTTTCGTGTGGGTTATATAGCCATGTTATAATCGTAGAAGCGCAGCTCTGAATGTCTTTGAGTCTTGTCACGTCTACTGTATAAGGACTCTAAACACTAACAAAATTGCATAATCGGTCGCGCAAGCGTTTAAATGGACGCTTGAGTCGAAAAATGGTCCATGTCCCATTTTGCCGTTTTTGAGCTGAGTACTGCTTCTTGCAGTCGAGAAAGACATTTGTCAGCTATTAAAAATAACAAAATGAAAGGTCATGGTTTGGAGTGCGTATGTACTGGCCACCTGTTATCAGATTTCTGGATTTACAAGACTGGACGACATAAGCCGAAGCGATCGAATTAGAAAAGGTCTGATACGCGGATGTTGTCTGTGGCCCCTACTGTCCAGTATATACAGTGATAAATAAATAAATAGCCGGCCGCTATGGTCGAGCAGTTCTAGGCGCTTCAGTCTCGAACTGCGCGACTGCTACGGTCGCAGGTTCGAATCCTGTCTCGGTCATGGATATGTGTGATGTCCTTAGGTTACTTAGGTTTAAGTAGTTCAAAGTCTAGGGGACTGATGACCTCAGACGTTAAGTCCCATAGTGCTTAGAGCCATTTGAACTAAATAAATTGCAGAAATAATTCAGAAACGGAATTAAAATTCAAGCTGAAAGAACGTCAGTTATAAGATTCGCTGTTGACATTATCCTCAGCGAAAATGGGGAATAACTGCAGGACCGTGTGTTTTCTAGAAATTCAGGGTATGAACATGGGCCAGTTTTTTACTCAAGCAATTAAATCCTCTTCAGGAAAATCTTAGACGATTAGTATTACAGTCCCCTGTCAAAGAAGCTGTAGCGCTGGACACCGTAAGTGGGAGATACTGATGAAACTGAAATACTGACATACACTAATTGTGATCTGAATTTCCTGATCTTAAGTCGTGATGGGCTGTAGGAAATACTCATAACAAAATGTAGTTGCATCATCACTCACCCGTTAGTTACTTTTTTTAACTTTGGGAGAGTACATGTGCATAGTGGCTGAGGATTGTGGGCACGACATTCTTGAAGTGACAAAGAAAACTAATGGATAGAATGAAGTAATCGAATTGATTCGCAACTATGTACAATCACACCAAACTCTTCTTTGCAGACCACCAATCCAAATCATAACAACAAAAGCAAAACAAATTTGCATTCGATTTTTCATACATTCATCCATCCCGATTGACTCACTGGATACACCTCGTCTCACTTAATACAACAATTCATGTAAACTGCTGTTTGTTTGAACTTTATTCCGTGTGGTACAACAGCTTTGCACCTATACTCAAATGCCAAAGAAACTGATATGGGCATGCGTTTTCAAATATATGTGGCTGGTCCCGGCGGAGGTTCGAGTCCTCCCTCGGGCATGGGTGTGTGTGTTTGTGCTTAGGATAATTTAGGTTAAGTAGTGTGCAAGGTTAGGGACTGATAACCTTAGCAGTTAAGTCCCATAAGATTTCACACACATGCGAACATTTTTCAAATATAGAGATATGTCAACAGGCAGGATACAGTGTTGCGGTCGGCAACGCCTATATATGACAACAAGTGTCTCGCGCAGTTGTTACATCGGCTACTGCTGCTACAGTGGCAGGTTATATCAAGATTTAAGTGAGTTTGAAAGTCGTGTTATAGTCGGTGCACGAGGATTGTTCATACCATCTCCGAGGTAGCGATGGAGAGGGCCTTTTTCAGAACGAACATTTCACGAGTGTAACGTGAATACCACAAATCTGGTAAAACATCAAATGTCCGACATCGCAGCGGCCCGTAAAAGATCATACAAGAACGGACCCACGACGACTGAAGAGAATAGTACAACGTGACAGAAATGCAACCCTTCTGCAAATTGCTGCAGCTTTCAGTGATGGGCCATCAAGAAGTATCAGCGTGTCAACTATTCAACGAAAAATTATCGATATGGGATTTCGGACCCGAAGGCTCACTCGTGTACCCTTGATGAGTGCACGACACAAAGCTTTACGCCTCGCCTGGGCCCGTCAGCACCGACATTGGACTGTTAATGACTGGAAACGTGTTGCCTGGTCCGATGAGTCTCGTTTCAAATTGTATCGAGCGGATGGACGTGTACGAGTATGGAGCCAACCTCATGAATCCATGGACCCTGCATGTCAGCAGGGGACTGTTGAAGCTGATGGAGGTTCTGTAATGGTGTGAGGTGCATGCAGTTGGAGTGATATGGGACCCCTGATACGTCTAGATACGACTCTGACAGGTGACACGTTAGTAAGCATTCTGTCTGATCACCTGCATCCATTCGTGTCCATTGTGCATTCCAACGGACTTGGGCAATTACAGCATGACAATATGACACCCCACAAGCCCAGAATTGGTACAGAGTGGCTCCAGGAACACTCTTCTGAGTTTAAAAACTTTCTCTGGCCGCCAAACTCCCCGGACATGAACATTATTGAGCGCAGCTGGGATGCCTAGCAACATGCTGATCAGAAATGATCTCCATCCCCTCCTACTCTTGCGGATTTATGGACAGCCCTGCAGGATTCATAGTGTCAGTTACCTCCAGCAATACTTCAGACAATAGTCGAGTTCATGCCAGATCGTGTTGCGGCACTTCTGCGTGCTCTCGGGGGTCCTACACGATATTAGGCAGATGTATCCCGAGCGGTTCTATGCGCTACATTCTGGAACCACGCGACCGCTACGGTCGCAGGTTCGAATCCTACCTTGGGCATGGGTGTGTGTGATGTCCTAAGGTTAGTTAGGTATAAGTAGTTCTAAGTTCTAGGGGATTGATGACCTCAAGTTAAGTCCCATACTGTTCAGAGCCATTTGAACCATTTGAGCAGATGTACCAATTTTTTGGCTCTTCAGTGTGATGATGTACAGGAGTTGGACAAAAATATGGTAACACCACGAGAAATGCGTCCTTGAGCATAAATTCAGATGCTAGTTAAGCCTGCAGGTTTGTTGTTGTATTTGACCACGAAAGCCACCTGTCTAATGTTCTAAAAAACAAAAAATACGTTCAACTGGCTCTAAGCACTATGGGACTTGACATCTGAGGTCATAAGTCACCTAGACTTAGAACTACTTAAACGTAACTAACCTAAGGACATCACACACATCCATGCCCAAGGCAGGATTCGAACCTGCGACCGTCGCAGCAGCGCGGTTCCAGACTGAAGCACCTAGAACCGCTCGGTTACAGTGGCCGGCCTAATGATCTCTGAATATTGCAAGTGTTTGTCGTGGTCAGACAAGCGTTCCGTGTAGTTGTGGGCGCATTATGTGAGCGCTAAGTGAATTCGAACATCGACATATCGTTTGTGCTCGTATGGTGCGTGCTTCCATAACCAAGTGAGCCGGAGTGTTTGGTCTTTCAAGAGGCGCAGCATCGAAGATGTACTGCGCCTACAAGGAAAGATGTAAAACATAGTCTGCTACCTCACAACGCGGACAAAGTGCGTGTTGACTGATCGTTGTAGATGGTCGCCGACGAGGATTGTGATGAAAAATAACACGGCAGCCATATCGTGGTATTCCAAGGACCCCTTGATTACTCCACAAGATCGCACTACTGCCTATGGTTGTCTGGCCGTTTTGGCTGATCATGTCCATCTCATCATACAGTGTTCCAAGACGACAGTGTCCATGTTCACACAGCCCGCATCGTTCAGAATTCGTTTGTGAGCACCAGGATGAATTTTCCCATCGCCCCTGGCCGCCACAGTCAACAGTTCTCAACGTTATTCAACTTTTGTCGTGTACTTTGGAAACAAGGTTTCGTGATCGCTATCTACAATCGTCATCGTTATCTAATCGCGTCACTATTTTGCAGGAAGAACGGTATAAGTTCCCCTTGAAAACTTGTGTTTATCCATTCTGGGATGACTGGAAGCTGTTTTGAATGCCAACGGTTTTCCTACACTGTTTGAGGCACGGTTAAGTGTTGTGCTTTTGGTGCTTCTTTATTTTTCACCACCTCCTATATATAGCTTCCTCTATCTTAGAAACTTGATTTTCTTTTTATCTATATGTAGTGACTGGTAATTCGCAATTTTTCACAAACACAACTTTTACTTATGTACGTTTACAAGGTTGATGAGTGAACAACAAAAGAGAGGCAACAATAACGATGCCAGTTAAAGTCTTCTAATTGAGGCAAACAAAAAGTTTACTTCTAATTTTCTACAAAGGTTCGTGGTAACACATACACACTATTCAATTCAGAGACGAAGACGTAATCTTCAGCGGTCGAAATCCACGAGATCGGCATGCTGAGTGAACTGAATTTTGGGTTTTTTTTTACTTTATTGTTATTTTAAAACCTGTACAAATCAGGTAGGCTGGCAGCGGCACACTACGCCGCTCTTCAGCCATAGCGTTTTACAATAGTATAAAAACGGAGAATGATAATGAACAAAGTGACGGGCAAAAGAGAGAGGTCACAGAGACACAAGAAACACGGAGTCGTTCACACGTGACGATAACAACACTGAAAACACGTTGGCACGGCGCACAGAACACTGACGAATCCGACGGCACAAGTGAACGTAGTAGTGGGACGGCGGACACCAAAAACACTAAACGACGTCACACACACGAGACACAGAAGGCGATGATCTCCTGCGCGGGAATGTTCACTATGCGTGTGCGAGTCCGGGGACCTGCCAAGAGAGGAGGAGGAGGAAGGGGAGTGGGAGAGCGAGAGAGCAGAGATGCCATGGGCAAAGGAGAGAGAGGGGGAGGGAGGAGGGGGGAGAGGAAGCCCGGGGGAGAGGGGAGGAGGGAGGGGGGAAAGGAAAGAGAAGGGAAGGGAAAGGAGGGAGGGAGGGTGCCTAAAGGAAAGGACACAGGAGGTGGGGGGATCAAAGTTGATAGGAGGGGTAGATGGAGGAGGACATCATCAGAGAGGGGGAGCTGGCGGAAGCCACCTTGGGAGAGGGTAAGGAGGGTGGAGAGATGGAGACCAGGTGGGATGTGGGCATACAGGCGCGGCAGCGGGCGGGGGTGGGAGAGGATCGGGGAGACGAGCGGGTGAGGAGGATCGAGTTTACGGGAGGTGTACAGGATCCGTATCCTTTCAAGGAAAAGGAGGAGGTGGGGGAAGGGGAGGAGATCGTACAGGATCCGCGTAGGGGAGGGGAGACGGATGCGATAGGCGAGGCGGAGAGCATGGCGTTCAAGGATTTGGAGGGATTTATAAAAGGAAGGGAGGGCGGAGATCCAAGCCGGATGGGCATAACAAAGGATAGGGCGGATGAGGGATTTATAAGCGTGGAGGATGGTGGAGGGGTCCAGACCCCACGTGCGGCCGGAGAGGAGCTTGAGGAGACTGAGTCGGGAGCGTGCCTTGGCTTGGATTGTCCAGAGGTGGGGAGACCAGGACAGGCGACGGTCGAGGGTGACGCCAAGGTACTTAAGGGTGGGAGTGAGGGCGATAGGACGGCCATAGATGGTGATGTAGAAATCAAGGAGGCGGAAGGAAGGGGTGGTTTTGCCTACAATGATCGCCTGGGTTTTGGAAAGATTGACCTTGAGCAACCACTGGTTGCACCAAGCGGTGAACCGGTCAAGATGGGATTGGAGAAGGTGTTGGGAGCGCTGCAGGGTGGGGGCAAGGGCAAGGAAGGCGGTGTCATCGGCAAACTGGAGAAGGTGGACGGGGGGTGACTGCGGCAGCATGTCCGCCGTGTACAAAAGGTACAGAAGGGGGGAGAGGACGGAGCCTTGGGGCACACCGGCGGAGGGGAAAAAGGTGTAGGAATCTGCGTTATGGATGGTGACATAGGAAGGACGGCGGGAGAGAAAGGAGCCGATCAGACGGACGTAGTTAATGGGAAGGGCGAAGGTTTGGAGCTTGAAGAGGACACCGGAATGCCATACGCGGTCATAGGCACGTTCTAGGTCCAGGGAGAGGAAGATTGCAGAGCGACGGGAATTAAGCTGTTCGGAAAGGAGATGAGTGATGTGAAGGAGAAGGTCGTCTGAAGAGAAGGACGGCCGAAAGCCACACTGGGTATCGGGAAGGAGGCGGTGCTGGCGAGATGCTGGTGGATGCGGCGGGTGAGGATAGATTCCAGGACCTTGCTGAAGACCGAGGTAAGGCTGATGGGGCGGTAGGAGGAGACGGCGGACGGCGGTTTGCCGGGTTTAAGGAACATGAGGATACGGGAGGTTTTCCACAGGTCGGGGTAGTAACCGGTGGACAGGACTACATTGTAGAGCCTGGCCAGGGTGGAGAGGAAAGAGACAGGAGCTTCACGAAGGTGACGGTAGGAATTTTGGGGCTGGTTCTAGCCTCTAAATAGCTCTCTCCAGCCAATTAGGTTTTGGCGTAGTGATACTTCCTGCAGGCCGTGGCTCGAGCTCCCCCTGCAGGAAGTAGTGCTCGGAATGTCTGTTTCCATTATCTTGTATGTAAATAGCCGGTGTTTACCATGGTGCTTTTGGTACGCCTTGGACATAGAGAACCCCATCCTCTGTGGTGTAATATGGGTTGCCGTCCCACAGGGTCTACCTTGGCTCCAGCATAACAATATGCTGCATCCTCCAGAAGATACGGCACACAGCCTACGTCGAAGTACACTGAGCTGCCTATGCACTCTGGGGCAACGTAGTTTAGGCTAGATTTCAGAGAGGTTGCACTCGACAAACAACTACGTTACGCTTCACCCTGAAGCCACACAAATAGTTCCACAGTAAACGCCCACCCACCACACGTAGATACAAGCAGGCACGGTATTCCAGTCAGTAGTTAGTCTGCACCACTGGACAGGGTCTATCCACAATTACTGCCAAAACCAACCGACTGAAAATCGGCAGTGTCTTTTCAAAGCAATCCTCCAGGCATTTTTGTGAATACATTTGACGTGGATTTTAACAGCCGTCCTCCCGAAAGCGAGTTCTGTGTGATAACCACTGCGTGACCTCAGCAGTGCAAGTGAACATTGATCTTTATTGCTACGTACAGTCTTCATACTCCACTAACGTATAGGTTGGATGGTAGGAATTTTCTTCCAGTCCCATTCATATGTTTGATACCAGGTGCATTTGGTCATCAGAGCTACCTGGTTGCAGCCCCGAGACACAAGGCTCAAATTCGAGAGGGCGGTAGTTGAGGTTACTTTCTGGGCAACCAGCTTTACGTATTGTGTGACTTCTCTAAATTGCTTAAGGCAAATGCTGAGATGCTTCCTTGGCCTGTTCCCTTTCCCATTCTTCCCGAACTGGAGATTCTGCTATTTTCTTATGAGCTCGTCGTCGACGGAATCGTATTAAGATATGGTGGGGCAGCCATCGATGGAGAACTTTATCTTTGCACTATAGTCAGAAATTTCTGTATCGACGATAGAACGTCCTGGAAAAGCAGTGTTAGAACTTTGTTTATACACTGGTGTGCAAAACTTGTGGATGACAGTAGCTTTTGCATGATATGTCACTGCCAAGTAACATAGCTCGATGTCACTTTGCTTGTACATAAAAAGAACTGCTCCAGTATGATAACTGAAAGAAATACGTAATGACACAGTCAGAAATGCCACGTTTATTCAAAGGCAATAATTACGCTGAAGTCGCTATGATGTATGAAGGTCCCCTGGACATTACGAAAGACGGGACATAGTTTGTAGTAGGGTTTGTTACCACCAAGAACAGTAACACATGCTCCACAACGTGCTCTCATGCTGACCACTAGGTCGATAAGGTGTTTCTGTGGTAGGGCGTTCCATTCCTCCATTAGTGGGGCTGGCAGCTGGTGGATAATTGTTGGCTCAAGTGGACATGGTACAATACGTCTCCTGAATGCATCCCACACGTACTCAATGGGACTTAAGTTGTGGGAGCAGGCAGGCCAGTCCTTTTGCGAGTATCATCACGTTCGAAAAGCTCCTGCAACTTCACAGTTCGACGTGGTCGCGCATTCATCCCAATAAAAGTGAGGTCGGGGCCGGCCAAATGCATGCCTGAAAAGACACGCTTGGGGAGAGTGCAGTGACAGAATAACGTTGACTGGTGAGTGCCCCCACGCAAAACTTTTTGCCTCCCCACAGCATAACAACTGGACAACCAAAATGATCAGGTTCAAGAATGTTTCAGGATGCATTACATGCTCATACTTTTCACCACAAGGCGACCACAGAGCTATTTACAAAATTTTATATGACTGTGAACCCCAAGTATGAGACATTAATTTTAGTTTTTGATTGAAATCTCTGGTATTCAATTTGTAAAGGCACGAAAGGCACGAAAACGTGTCCAAGCACGCACATCACCACTAGACTATGAGGCCCACACATAAAGGATAAACGAAAAATATTTTCTTTATTAGGAAGAGGATAGATTACTACACACCATAAAGATGACCTGTTGAGTTGCAGACAGACACTATGAAAAGACTGTTACACTTAATAGCTTTCGGCCAAAACCTTCTTCAACATAGAAAACACACATACATTCACACAAACAAGCACACCTCAAGCACACATGACCGCTACCACTGGCAGCTCCAACCCGAATGCGGTTGTGACATGAATAACAATCTGGAGTGTGGTGGGGGAGGGGGAGGGAAAGCAGGGGGTGGTGGCCTGTAGAGCAATCTCGTCAGGCCGCAATCTAGTCGCCGGCACGTTGCGACAGGCAGAGCTCTTCTCTCCCCCAACCATATCCAGCCTCCCCCCCCTCCCCCCTTCTCCACCCCTCTCCAGGTTGCTGTTTGCATGACAGTCGCAAATCGGCTGGAGCCGCCGGTGGTAGCGGTCATGAGCGCATGAGGTGTGCTTGCGTGTGTGAATGTATGTGTATTTTCTTTGCTGAATGCGGCTTTGGCTGAAAGGTATAACCTGTAACAATCTTTCCATTGTGACTGATTACAACACAATAGGTCATCTCTACCGTCTGTAGTAATCTATCCCTTTGATATATTGTCGATATTCACACCTGGAGTTTCCATTGATTCAAATATTATAATCTAACACTCATGTTTCTCAACGCAAGAATACGTACTTTCGCGCAATATTTTCTTATATTCGAAGTTCACTGCCAAACCATTAGGAGAGTTACTGTCGTGTTCTGCTTCCGCATCTTAATAAGGACAGTGTACTACTCATATTCTGGTGTTTTGTGACTGAACTGTTACCGCGCGACCGCTATGGTCGCAGGTTCGAATCCTGCCTCGGGCATGGATCTGTGTGATGTCCTTAGGTTAGTTGGGTTTAAGTAGTTGTAAGTTCTAGGGGACTGATGACCTCAGATGTTAAGTCCCATAGTGCTCAGAGCCATTTGAACTGAACTGTTACGTTAGAGATAGTGCAAACATACTCCTCTCCATCACTGGCAGCAACACGAGATTTGAAGATGATCATAGAAATAAATATGCAACGGAGATGTTGAAATGTGGTATAAATTTGGAAGTGAACTTACAATATCACCTACATAGTCTTCAGCGGTTATACCTGTATTCACCAGAAGTAATAATAATAATAAAACCGATGCTACACCTGCTACCAACTCATTTTGGCCCCGTATTTGACCTCACTGAAATCAAATTGTTAACATAAGACTGAAAGAAGACGGATTATGGTTAAAGTGCCATTGATGATGAGCTCATTACAGATGGGACACCAGGTCTGATTGGAGCAGGATGAAGAAGGAAATCGGCGGTGTTCTTCTCAAAAAAGTTATACCGGAATTTGGTTCAATGATTCAGAGAACCTACGGAAAACCTCAATCTGGATGGTGGGAAGGGGATCTGAACTGCAATCCTTCCGAATGGGAGTCCAGGGTCTTACCGCTGTGCAATCTAATTTTAAGCAAAGACAGAAACATACTAGAACCCTGTTTTGAGCCTTATAAGTTTCGGTAGGTCGCTTGTAGCAAAATGGCTCTGCTCTTTATTGTAGGAGGGGCTTTCAATAAATAATGCAACAATTTTTTTCTGAAAGTGAGTTAGTATTATTTACGATTGCAATTCACCACACTATTCCTCCCTCTTTCGGCTACGGAAACCTATTTTTCAACATAATCTCCTCTCAATGCGACGGCTTACGCCACTTCACTGGGAGGGCCTGTATTCCTACATGGTACCACACTACTGGTTGACATCAGAGCCAACATCTTGCTGCATCAATAATTTCCCCATCATCCACGCGCAGCTTCCCACAGAGTGCATCCTTCATTGGGACAAACAGATGGCAGTCGTAAGGTATGAGATCCTGGCTGTAGGGTGGATGATGAATAAGAGCGCAATGAAGTTTAGTGAACTACTCTTGGGTGTGCAGGCCTGTATGAGGCCTTATGTTTTCACGGAGGATAAGTTCTTTTGCTTTTTTATGACGAACACAATGAAGTTGTTTGTTCAGTTTCCTGAGGGTAACAGAATAAACTTAAGAGTTGATCGTTGCACCATGAGTGAGGACATAAACAGAATAACCTCTTCAGAGTCCCAGAAGGCCTTTACAATGACTTTATCGGTTGAGGGTACGGCTTTGAACTTTTTCTTCACAGGAGAGGTGGCTTGGCGGCACTCCATGGACTGCCGTTTTGGTTCAGGTTCGAAGTGACGAACTCTTGTTTCATCGCCTGTGGCGATTTTGAACAAAACTTGTCATGATCAACCTCATAACATGCAACAGATTCCGCACACATGGGCCTTATTTGCTCTTTATGGTCTTCTGTTGGGGCGATGAGGAACCCAGTGGGTAACATACCTGAATACCACAACTGGTGGACGCATGTCTCAACGCTGTCAACAAAAATATGGTTCAAATGGCTCTGAGCACTATGGGACTTAACTTCTGAGGTCATCAGTCCCCTAGAACTTAGAACTACTTAAACCTAACTAACCTAAGGACATCACACACATCCATGCCCGAGGCAGGATTCGAACCTGCGACCGTAGCAGTCCCGCGGTTCTGGACTCAAGCGCCTAGAACCGCACGGCCACCGCGGCCGGCCGCTGTCAACAGGACGTCCAGTTGTGTGGCGAGGTGTTCGATTACGGTGCATCAATCACCTCCACACGTTCCAACACTGCAGGGGCCACGACTTTGTGGGGTTAGCCGGAACGCGGGAGATCGGCCATGTTTGTGCGACCTTGTTGCAATGATGACAGATGCCTTGCCCAACGACTCATCGTGCGTTTGTTCACAACAGGTGTCCACAGACATTCTGCAAGTGCCTATGAATATCTACAAAGCTCTGGTTTTCTGCCAAAAGAAACTCAATGACAGCTCACTACTTATATGTGTGCACAGTGTCTGTTCTTTCGGACATGTCCAAAAGAACAGGCAGCACGCATTCATATAATTAATTCACGAAAATGGCCGATGGGTCCATCTTCTTCAGAATGAGTAGCGAGCATGGACGAAGTGGATCGTGACTGTGGATACGGGATGCTCGGTGGGGGCGTGGGTGGGCCGTGAGGAGTGCCTACACAGTCCGAGCAGGTGCAATAAACACTGTGTCCCTGCTGGCGCAGTGGGTAACGCAACTTCCTAGTAAGCAAAAGATCCCGGATTCGAATTCCAGCCTGGAACACATTTTCACTCGTGGCCGTTGATGCCGCTCAAAGTATTACTGTAGCTTTCCTTTTCGTTCCTTTCTGCCGCCTCCTCCTTCAGTTGAATCATAGCTCTCCGCTTGGAACATACCTTCATTACAGACGCCATTATGAAGTCCACGTATAGCGCCGCTACCTTTTGGAACTTCATGAAACTATAGTGGCTGAAGCGGGAATATCTCACGATGTCTAACAACAAGTTCTGCATTTTTAACCGAAACTGGCCAAGAAAAAAATGTGTTGTGTTACTTATTGAAAGCCCTTCGTATAATATACCCAAATACTGCTTTACAGCGTAGTAGATGATCTTCAACTGCAATTCATAACACACTTTGTTCCACTTCGTTTCCCCAAGATGACATAACTTATGCAAATGTATGGTACTCATTGTAACGTACTCCTCTGTTAACTGTGTTATGAATGATTCACGTAAGGACTGCCTTAAATATGACGTTGGACCAAGTACGACGATGTTTTAAATGCTCTCAGCTTACTGTTTCAGGTTTCGGTTGTATGAAGAAACTAAGGACGTAGTGTTCTCTTCACTCATAGCCGTACAGCAGCATCAGGATTTGGGCATAAGTATTGCATTCAAATGCCACAAAAAGGTAACGTTCGCAGACGGTACAGTCGTGTGAATTACTGTTGTGGTCCTTTGCGGTCTTCTCCTAGTACTGTAACCCATCAACGCAGCCTCTCGCGACGAGGAGGAGGGATCGCGGTCGTGGCGCGTTGACGAACTGCGCCTCTGAGTGGAACCATGAGCACCATCGCACGCACACAGTCTATGACAAACAGTCACAGAACTCTATAGGCCAAAGAAACGCAACCTTATGACAGTTGCCGCAATGCTAGCTCTACAAACGACTGGCGTGGAATATAGAAGAGTGGGATGATGTCAACGAAGAAATGCTGTTACTTCCGTATTCCCAAGTCACTTTTAAGGGGTTGAAATTTTTCCAATACGAATAGGAAAATGCAATTAAATTAATATTCCACTCCTACTAGTATCGATGTTAACATACAATAATAAAATCCGAGTGCAATGTAACATAAAAGGTTCACAGTGGCTGAGCAATAATCGCGTAATCAGAAATCACTTAACATTAGAAACCAGTTACGACCTGATGTGTAAGTTCGAAAGAAACTGACCATGATAATGTCGACGCACTTATCATATACCTTCTGACCCTTTGCGCTACGTTTCGCGAGTTCTTTTTTCGGATTTCGGACTCATTTTAATACATCCAAAACTAGGCACGATTTTTACGTTCTTGGATATTAGAAGCTATTTATTCTGATAAAAGACCTTTTTGGCCTTGTTTTTGCTTCTGTGCTTTGCTTGTACTTACCAAGTTTATCTGTTCCGCTTTCCAGGTATCAAAACGTGCACGATGTTTGTTTTAAATTGAGACAACTAAATATCTCGGAAACAAAATATCTCAGGAATAAAAAAGTTCTTATTAGTAAAGGAGACACGTGTCTGTGCAACAACTGGCAACCTAATCACCCTTCAAAATGTTCAAATGCGTGTGACTTCCTAAGGGACCAAACTGCTGAGATCATCGGTCCCTAGACTTACACACTACTTAAATGAACTTATGCTAAGTACAACACACACACCCAAGCCCCAGAGAGGACTCGAACATCTGGCGGGAGGGCCCTCGCAATCCGTACCATGGCGCCTCTAATCGCGCGGCTAACGACCCTTCCTGCGTAGGCGGTGTCGGCTTTGTATTTTCAAATGGCAAACTCCCATATTACTGCACAATTAAATTCTACCCCAAAAAATACATACGGTTTACTGAAAGCATTGTTTCCCTTTCGTGGTAGATGGCGCTGTAATCGACAAATATTAATTACTGCTGTTTTCACGATTTAAGAACGGACCCATTTGATTTTACGTTTCGAAGTAAATATAGATCTTAGTATTCCAGATGTTGATATTTATGTTGGAATTTTACTTTAGTGTAGCAAATGTAATTCTACAGCTCAAATAGGCTAATGTGGCTAGAGAATCACATTTCTGGCAAATATGCTAGTTGTGTAATATGGTAGTTTTCTGTTCCCTACCGGAGTTATTGCGTAGAGTCTCCAAACCATCAGAATGCTGGATTTTGGCGGCCTTCCTCGAACCTCGCCATCAGGGTGACTGATTTCGGTTTGAGTTTCCATCCAAGCATCGTAACTCCCGCGCTCGTCGCTACGCGGGTACGGGCGAAATACGAACCACAATGTACTGAGGTAAAATGTCCATGTAGTACTAGTGACAGACGCACCTGCAATTGACACTCACCGAAATAAAGCACCCCCAGTGGTGTGAGGCATGGGAACTCACCGAAATCAAGCATCCCGATAGGAATTGAAAATTATTACAAAAATGGTTCAAATGGCTCTGAGCACTATGAGACTTAGCATCTGAGGTCATCAGTACCCCAGAACTTAGAACTACTTAAACCTAGCTAACCTAAGAACATCACACACACCCATGCCCGAGGCAGGATTCGAACCTGCGACCGTAGCGGTCGCGCGGTTCCAGACAGAAGCGTCTAGGACCGATCGTCCACATGGGCCAGCGAAAATTATTACATCCTCGTCGTTGTTCATGAATCACGCTAAACGTAGTTCCTAACCATTTCGTACTATACAATCAAATTTCCAATCATCGTGTCCACCCGTGACGCTTTCTGCTTATTTATGTGCATGTCTTAGCCTACAGCCAGCATATGTTCCATTGTACTTGGCACAAAACCCAGTTCCTGGTCGCTTTCGACTACGACTGCTGTATCATCAATGAATCCACCCATCTGAACGTACCTTCCTTTCTTTATTGTTGTTTCATTCCCCCAGCCCAATATGGGTGGAAGATGGGCTGTCAGTGGTTACAGTTCGCCGCTCTTCAGCCAAACGATGTAAAAATTTAAAACATAGTAAGAACGTACATGGCCCACAAAACTGAATGTTTCCACAAAATAAAATACGGATTGTGCGTTGCGTGAATCAAAAGATAAAATGCTGATTCGTTGATTAACCTAGATGCAAAAATGAATGAATCAACGAGCTATGTAAACTGAAAGCGGTAGTGTCCGCAGCTCGTGGTGGTACGGTAGCGTTCTCGCTTCCCGCGCCCGGGTTCCCGGGTTCGATTCCCGGCGGGGTCAGGGATTTTCTCTGCCTCGTGATGACTGGGTGTTGTGTGATGTCCTTAGGTTAGTTAGGTTTAAGTGGTTCTAAGTTCTAGGGGACTGATGACCATAGATGTTAAGTCCCATAGTGCTCAGAGCCATTTGCACCATTTTTTGAAAGCGGTAGGAGTATCATGGGATTTGTAGGATCCGAGGTTGTGCATAAGAAGAGGTTTTTGTGTGTGCATATTGGTGGAGGGATTTGGGATAGTGAAGGAAAGTGGGATTGAAAATAAAGCCTAAGGATGTGGGTTGAGGGCAGTGGTGAGGACAGCAACCCAGACAAGAGAAGAAAAGGTGGGTTCTCCGCATTGTGGCAGGATGGATATATAGCAAGATGGATTTCATGGTCGGGTAAGGGGAGACGACTAACGTTTCGTTGGGAGACGACTTGGAGAGTTTGGAGGTGTAGTGTCGGCGGAATGTGGTGGTAGACGCGCGGCGGAGTACCAGGATCAGAGAGCAGGAAGAAAACCAACGGGTGGTGAGTGTGAAGTTCTCCGGTAACGTAAGATATTTGGAGGTGTTGAAGATGGAAGAGTAGTTTGGGGAATTCTGTAAAGTTGGTAGAGGATATGGGCAAGAGATGGTAATAGGATGCAAAAAGATACGTGGACTGCGTGGCGTGCTACGATATGAAAGAAGAGCGGAAATCCATGCCACATTTGCATAGGAGAGGATGTGTGGGATCAGCGATTTATAGGCGTGGATGATTGTGGAAGGGTGCCAGTTAGCTATTTTGCTAAAGGTGGTCAGTTGTGTGCTTTCTGTTATATGGTTAGTAGATGGGGCTTCCATCTTAGTTGGCGATCAAGTCTTATTCTGAGGTACTTTAGTATTACTTAATTGGATAGGATTGTCGTAAATGCTAAGGTAAAATTTGTGATGGCGGAAGCTGAGTGTGATTTGCCCTACAGTTATTGCGTGGGTTTTGGTGGGATTGAGTTTGAGGATGACACAGTAGCTGAAATGACTGAGGTGGATCTGGAGAGATCGTTGGCATTTCTGGAGAGTAGGGTAGGGGGCTAGCAAGACGGTGTCATCGGCAAACTGGTCGAGGTGGAGGACATGGCTTTGGCATATCAGCGGTATATAGCACACATAGAAGTGGAGAGAGGCACACCTGCAGCGGGGTGGAAGAACGTGCACTACACTTTTCCTGGTTTTGACTTTGTCTACAAATCTGTCTGTGCAAACTACTATAATTCGCTTTGAAGAAAGAGAGTGGGTTTATACCCCTCTGTGTTATCGATACTACACGGCCTGAAAAAGGAAAAACATTTTATTTCGTTCCATATTATAAAATACCTTTCCATATGTATACCGCCACAATAAGCTGCGAAATACGACCCCATTTGCGTTTTCAATGTGCTTCTCCACCGCCACCCCAGTACACAGTCATTTCGGAGTGTGTCTATACACGTCAGCCGCTTGATGGCGCTGCAGAAGCGAGATTGCAGAAAAACATTGAGAGTTTCGTGACTCATTGTCTTGAACTCTGGTACACTTTGATACAGCTAGGATAAACATGAATCTGGAAATACGGCCAAAGATCGTCCTTCTCAGTTGCGGAGTAATTAATTGCCACATTGTGCCGCTATTCCCTCTGGACGCTCGACATCTTTTCCGAATAAATATCTTTAGGGTTTAAGTATACAATGCTATTATTTCAAACAGCACACACTTGCCAAAGATATTCATGGTCAAATCGATGTTTTATAGTGGTGCTAGCTGACATACCAGGCACTACCTGGGTATTCATTTTGCCAATTTCCTGTTAGAAGCGAAACCAAATAATGAGCTGTGTTTGTAGTGTAATATATATAAAAAATTCATTTCTATGTGTTTGTGGACACATCTTTGTAATAATGTAACAGTCGTACAGAAAAATATGAATAATGTACAAATGTATAAGAACAGCGATTTCAAGTGTCTATAACGCGATTTTGTGAACGGCCCTATGGCAACTCCTCTTCATAGTTCTATACACGGATATTCTTTCAGCCTACGACCGTTTGCGCTTCGCTGCTGAAATCTGTCAAAAGCGCTGACAGATGTCAGGGATTTCCGTAAGTTGACTCGATTGTAGGAATGTGTTGGCAGTAAGGAATAAAGGGAATAAAACTTCGTGCATGATGAAGTATGCACTATGCACTATGACGTCATATCTCTTGAAAAACCTTTCGTAAATGATTATCTGTATAGGCAAATTCAGGAGCATATGTGGTTACTGGTCTGCGAAATACACACATCAAAAATGTTTTGCATCACCTCGGTTCCGAGAGTTTCGGAACCTGTACAGAAAATTGGAATAGAGATCAACATAAACATCAATTCTGCCCTTTTTATTCCTCATGAAAACCACTCATTGCGTATTGTACCACCATACAGCGAGACCTTCAGAGGTGGTGGTACAGATTGCTGTACACACTGGTACCTCTAGTACCCAGTAGCACGTCCTCTTGCATTGGTACATGCCTGTATTCTTCGTGACATACTATCCACAAGTTCATCAAGGCACTGTTGGTCTAGATTGTCCCACTCATCAACGGCGATTAGGCGTAGATCCCTCAGAGCGATTGGTGGGTCACGTCGTCCATAAACAGCCCTTTTCAATCTATCACAGGCATGTTCGATAGGGTTCATGTCTGGAGAACATGGCAGCCACTCTAGTCCAGCGATGTCGTTATCCAGAGGGAAGAGCACGATGGGGGCGCGAATTGTCGTCCATGAAGAATGTTCCACCAATATGCTGCCGATATGGTTGCACTATCGGTCGGAGTATGTCATTCACGTGTCCTACAGCCGTTACAGCGCCTTCCATAATCACTAGCGGCGTACGTCCGCCCCACCTAATGCCACCCCAAAACAGCAGGGAACCTCCACCTTGCTGCACTCGCTGGATAGGCGTTCAGCCTGACAGGGTTTCCTGCAAACGCGTCTCCGACGGTTGTCTGGTTGAAGGAATATGCGACACTCATCGACGAAGAAAACATGATGCCAGTCCTATGCAGTCCATTCGGCATATTGTTGGGCCCATCTGTACCGCACCGCATGGTGTCGTGGTTGTGAAGATAGACCTCGGCTTGAACGTCGGGAGTAAGTTGCGCATCATGTAGCCTATTGCGCACAGTTTGAGTCGTAACACGACGTCCTGTGGTTGCTCGAAAAGCATTATTCAACATCGTGGCGCTACTGTCAGGGTTCCTCCGAGCCATTATCCGTAGGTAGCGGTCATCCACTGCAGTAGTGGCTCTTGGGCGGCCTGAGTGAGACATGTCATCGACAGTTCCTGTCTCTCTGTATCTGCTCAATGTCCAAACAACATCGCTTTGGTTCACTCAGAGTCGCCTGGACACTTCCCTTGGCGAGAGCCCTTCCTGACACAAAGTAACAATGCGGACGCGACTGAACCGCGGTACTGACCGTCTAGGCATGGTTGAACTACAGACAACACGAGCCGTGTACCTCCTTCCTGGAGGAATAACTGGAACTGTTCGGCTGTCGGACCCCCTGCGTCTAATAGGTGCTGCTCATTCATAGTTGTCCACGTCTTTGGGCGGGTTTAGTGACATCTCTGTACAAAGGAACTGTGTCTGTGATGCAATATCCACAGTCAACGGCTACCTTTAGGAGTTCTGGGAACCGGGGTAATGCAAAACTTTTTTTGATGTGTGTATGTTACGAATAATGTTAGCAGCAAAGAAGAAATAAATTTATACCTCATTGATGATGTAATAGTTTTTCAGGCATCTCATTGTTTATGACATCTTACCACCTGTAGTATGTATGATATGTATATGGTTATTACCCCTACAGCGGCTGTTGTCTGGTAGTAAGGGATACATGTACTAAGCTTGGTGTCCGCCCACAGTAGCTGAGTTCCTAGCGCAACAGAATGTCAATCCTAGCCGGCCGCAATGGCCGAGCGATTCTAGGCGCTTCAGTCTGGATCCACGCGACCGCTACGGTCGCAGGTTCGAATCCTGCCTCGGGCATCGATGTGTGTGATGTCCTTTGGTTAGTTAGCTTTAAGTAGTTCTAAGTGCTAGGGAACTGATGACCTCAGATGTTAAGTCCCATAGTGCTCCGAGCCATTTGAAAGTCAATCCTAAGGGGCCGGGTTCGATTTCCGGCTGAGTTGGAGATTTTATCCGCTCTGGGACTGGGTGTTTTGTGGTCCTAATGTCATCATTTCATCCCCATCGATGCGCAAGTCGCCGAAGTGGCGTCAAATCGAAAGACTTGTACCCGGCGAACGGTCTACCCGACGGGAGGCCCTAGTCACACGACATTTTACCAAGCTTGGTGGAAATCGGTGGTTTACAGGGAGACGTGGAACATACACACACACACACACACACACACACACACACACACACACACACACACACACACACACACACCTTCACTGATCAGTCAATATAATGTGACCACCAACCTACTGTCGATACAAATCCCTCCAGGAGATAGCAGCGTCAGCTGATGAGGAATGACTGCTAGTCATATACACGCACGGCGCACCTGCGTCGGAAATAACAACAGACTTTATGCTGGACAGTGTAAAAGTGTGTCTGAACAGACAGCGCTCCGAACACTTCTAACGATAGGCCTCCGCAGCTGATGACCCATGCATGTGCCAATGTTAACACAACGACATCGGCAACTACAACTGAAATGGGCACGTGAACATCCTCACTGGATGTTGGCGCAGTAACAAAGCGTTGGATGGGGATGGTCTGATGGGTACCTTCTTCATCATGTCTATGGGAGAGCGCGAATCCGTCGTCTTCCAGCGGAACAGCTTCTTGACACCTGTACTGCGGAGACGAGCTGAAGGTGGGTCCATTATTCCGTGGGGAACATTCACGTGGGCATATGTGGCTCCAGTGGGGATTGCGCAAGGCACCATGACGGCCAACGAGTATCATCACTGGTTGCGGATCACGTAAACCCCTTCATGACGATCAGTTTCCCGACAGCAGTGGCATTTTTCAACAAGATAACGCGCCATGTCACAAGGCCAGGAGTGCGATGGAATGGTTTGAGGAACAAGGTGGCGAATTCCAGTTGGTGTGCTGCCCTCCTCTCCCCCCCCCCCCCCCCCCCACCACCCAGCATCTGGAATGTGACTGAACGTGGCGTCAGAGCACATCGCCCCCTCGCCGGAATTTACAGGAATGAGGTGACTTGTGTGTGCAGATGTGGCCCCAAGTCCTTCCAACGACGTACCAAGGCCTGACTGCTTCCATGCGAGGTAGTAATGTCCTGGCTGATTAGTGTACGTACGTGATTTTCACAACATGTAAGGATATATCACATACAAACGGTGAATGGAAACACAACGACCTACGTTTGTTACTTTGGCTTTAATATTTTTTAATTTACACTTTTATAGTTTGTTTTATTATTTATCCCATTGCATTCCAGGGACCGTTTCGAAGGACATGATGTAACAGAACACAACGTAATACGGGGTAAGTCCCCTCCAAAATATGCACAAGTTTATTTACTAACAATTAAAAGTACAGCAACAAAAATGAAACAAAAGACAAATAATATACTCTGAGCAGTGTAATAAAATGTTAGTCATTAAAATATTTAGATGATCGTAGTTTTCTCGCATCAAGATTGCAGACGTCTGTAGCAAACACCGATAGAATAAACGTAAAGACCGAAAATTTTATCAAACATCTCGATGTTTCCTTAACCACTCCTATCGTAGCAGGCTGTGATATCGTCGAGTGTTACATCTCAATATATGACTTTTGCAGAATGAACAGGAACACATGATATTTCTTGGCTGTGTGTTTGTTAAGGTTCTGTCGACCTTCTAAAGAGGTCAAGGAGTCTTCGCTTGAGCGTAGTCCTTTGACTAAGGGCTTCATTAGACTTGGTGCTGCCTGAGACCTCTCTGTTGAACTTTACGTTGGGGAGAGCCTGCAAAAGCCGTGCGGTTCTAGGCACTACAGTCTGGAACCGAGCGACCGCTACGGTCGCAGGTTCGAATCCTACCTCGGGCATGGATGTGTGAAGTCCTTAGGTTAGGTTTAATTAGTTCTAAGTTCTAGGCGACTGATGACCTTAGAAGTTAAGTCGCATAGTGCTCAGAGCCATTTGAGCCATTTGAGAGCCTGCAAACAACTGTTATGTAACGACAAAGTAACTTACTGAGCGCTACCTCAGCGTCAAGCGTATCGTATATTCTAAGCACCGTTAACAATCCATTATTTTGCCACATGTCCTTACTCTATCCGTTACTACCTAACATGCCCGTCTGTAATACACTGAAGTGCCAAGGAAACAGACATAGGCATGCGTATTCAAATACAGAGATATGTAAACAGGAAGGACACGTAGCTTCTATCGGAATCGCCTATGTAAGACAAGTGTCTGGCGCAGTTGTTAGATCGGTTACTGGTGCTACAGTGGTAGGTTATGAAGATTTAAGTAAGTTTTAAAGGTGTGGTATAGTCGGCACACGAACTATGGGACACATTACATCCGAGGTAGCGACGAAGTGGGGATTTTCTCGTATGACCACTTCACGAGTGTACCCTTAGTATCAGGAATCCGGAAAACACCAAATCTCCGACATCGCTGCGGCGGGGAAAAGATTCTGCAAGAACGGGACAAACGACGACTGAAGAGAATCGTTCAAGGTGACAGAAGCGCAACCCTTCGGGAAATTGCTGCAGATTTCAATGCTGGGCCATCAAAAAGTGCAAGCGTGCGAATCATTCAACGAAACAGCATTGATGTGGGCTTTAGGAGCCGAAGATCCACTCGGATATCCTTGACGATTTCACGACACAAAGCCTTACGCATCGCCTGGCCCCGTCGGTACCGACAGTGGGCAGTTGATGACTGGAGACATGTTGCCTGGTCGGACGAGTCTCGTTCCAAATTGTATCGAGCTGATGAACGTGGACGTATACGGGCATGGGGACAACCTCATGAATTCATGGATCTTGCATGTCGGCAGGGGACTGTTCAAGCTGGTGGAGGATCTGTAATGGTGTGGAGCGTGTGCAATTGGAGAGATATGGGACCCCTGATACGTCTCTGACAGGTGACACGTACGTAAGCATCCGGTCCGATCACTTGCATCCATTCATGTCCATTGTGCATTCCGACGGACTTGAGCAATTCCATCAGGACAATGCGACACCCCACATGCCCCGAATTCTTACAGGGTGGCTGCAGGAACACTGAGTTTAAACATTTCCGCTGGCCACAGACATCCCCAGACATGAACATTATTGAGCATATCTGGGAAGCCTTGCAACGTGCTGTTCAGAAAAGATCTCCACCCCCCTCGTACTCTTACAGATTTATGGACAGACCTGCAGGATTGATGGTGTCAATTCCCTGCAGCACTACTTCAGAAATTAGTCAAGTCCATGCCACGTCGTGTTGCGGCACTTCTGCGTGCTCGCTGGGGCTGTAGACGATATGAGGCAGGTGTACCATTTTCTTTGGCTCTTCAGTGTATATTGGCTGTATTACACAGACGCCAAACTGAAAGAATACGAACAACAGAATGGGGAATATCTGAAAAATGCGTCAGTGGCGGAGTACAATGCGAGCTCCTCGCTATGCCAGGAATTTCTTCCGCTTGCCGGACTGAAAGCAGTCGCTGGCCGCACGTAGCCTGCGAGCCACCGGCTGCCCACACGCGGTCTACAGGGTACATAAAATAAAACAGGCCCGGAAAAGTCTGCAAACTGAAGCAGTATTTTCGGTGTGGGCATTATATTCGTTGACTGCACCTGGCGCACCGCGTGGCACACACAGCTTTGCGAGAGACAGCACATTTAAATCTAACTGCTGGTCCAACCCACTTGCCGTCTCTGGCTTTTTCTTTATTTTTTATAAATCACTAAATTTACATGACCAGTCTGCTTGCGACTCTTATTGGCCGGCACATCATTTTAAGCAGCTGCACTCAGAGCGTCGCCCCTAGCACTTTTTCTTTATTTTTTATAAATCACTAAATTTACATGACCAGTCTGCTTGCGACTCTTATTGGCCGGCACATCATTTTAAGCAGCTGCACTCAGAGCGTCGCCCCTAGCACTTTTTCTTTATTTTTTATAAATCACTAAATTTACATGACCAGTCTGCTTGCGACTCTTATTGGCCGGCACATCATTTTAAGCAGCTGCACTCAGAGCGTCGCCCCTAGCACTCAGTGAACCTACAGACATATCCAGCTTATTATGGAAAACTGCAGTGAGGACAATAAACAGATGTAGCATAAATCTACTAAATTTAGCTACGTGTCAATGTCTTACATGATTTTATCGGTATTCAAGACTATCTGTTCCTGTCAAGAATTCTTCTGTATTATAGCGACCTATGGAGCAACTTCCTACCCCCATGAACCATGGACCTTGCCGTTGATGGGGAGGTTAGCGTGCCTCAGCGATACAGATGGCCGTACCGTAGGTGCAACCACAACGGAGGGGTATCTGTTGAGAGGCCAGACAAACGTGTGGTTCCTGAAGAGGGGCAGCAGCCTTTTCAGTAGTTGCAGGGGCAACAGTCTGGATGATTGACTGATCTGGCCTTGCAACACTAACCAAAACGGCCTTGCTGTGCTAGTACTGCGAACGGCTGAAAGCAAGGGGAAACTACAGCCATAATTTTTCCCGAGGGCATGCAGCTTTACTGTATGGTTAAATGATGATGGCATCCTCTTGGGTAAAATATTCCGGAGGTAAAATAGTCCTCCATTCGGATCTCCGGGCGGGGACTACTCAAGAGGACGTCGTTATCAGGAGAAAGAAAACTGGCGTTCTACGGATCGGAGCGTGGAATGTCAGATACCTTAATCGGGCAGGTAGGTTAGAAAATTTAAAAAGGGAAATGGATAGGTTAAAGTTAGATATAGTGGGAATTAGTGAGGTTCGGTGGCAGGAGGATAGCGTTCTCGCTTCCCACGCCCGGGTTCCCGGGTTCGATTCCCGGCGGGGTCAGGGATTTTCTCTGCCTCGTGATGGCTGGGTGTTGTGTGCTGTCCTTAGGTTAGTTAGGTTTAAGTAGTTCTAGGGGACTTATGACCACAGCAGTTGAGTCCCATAGTGCTCAGAGCCATTTGAACCATTTGGCAGGAGGATCAAGACTTTTGGTCAGGTGAATACAGGGTTGTAAATACAAAATCAAATAGGGGTAATGCAGGAGTAGGTTTAATAATGAAAAAATAGGAGTGCGGGTAAGCTACTACCAACAGCATAGTGAACGCATTTTTGTGGCCAAGATAGACACGAAGCCCATGCCTACTACAGTAGCTCTGCAGATGATGAAGAAATTGATGAAATGTATGATGAGATAAAAGAAATTATTCAGATAGTGAAGGGAGAGGAAAATTTAATAGTCATGGGTGACTGGAATTCGAGAGTAGGAAAAGGAAGAGAAGGAAACATAGTGGGTGAATATGGATTGGGGGAGAGAAATGAAAGAGGAAGCCGTCTGGTAGAATTTTGCAAAGAGCACAACTTAATAATAGCTAACACTTGGTTCAAGAACCATAAAAGAAGGTTGTATACATGGAAGAATCCTGGAGATACTAGAAGGTATCAGATAGATTATATAATGGTAAGACAGAGATTTAGGAACCAGGTTTTAAATTGTAAGACATTTCCAGGGGCAGATGTGGACTCTGACCACAATCTATCGGTTATGACCTGTAGATTAAAACTGAAGAAACTGCAAAAAGGTGGGAATTTAAGGAGATGGGACCTGGATAAACTGACTAAACCAGAGGTTGTACAGAGTTTCAGGGAGAGCATAAGGGAGCAATTGACAGGAATGGTGGAAAGAAATACAGTAGAAGAAGAATGGATAGCTCTGAGGGATGAAGTAGTGAAGGCAGCAGAGGATCAAGTAGGTAAAAAGACGAGGGTTAGTAGAAATCCTTGGGTAACAGAAAAAATACTGAATTTAATTGACGAAAGGAGAAAATGTAAAAATGCAGTAAATGAAGAAGGACAAAAGGAATACAAACGTCTCAAAAATGAGATCGACAGGAAGTGCAAAATGGCTAAGCAGGCATGGCTAGAGGACAAATGTAAGGATGTAGAGGCTTACCTCACTAGGTGTAAGATAGATACTGCCTACAGGAAAATCAGAGAGACCTTTGGAGAAAAGAGAACCACTTGTACGAATATCAAGGGCTCAGATGGAAACCCAGTTCTAAGCAAAGAAGGGAAAGCAGAAAGATGGAAGGAGTATATAGAGGGACTATACAAGGGCGATGTTCTTCAGGACAATGGAAGAGGATGTAGATGAAGATAAAATGGGAGATATGATACTGCGTGAAGAATCTGATAGAGCACAGAAAGACCTGTCGAAACAAGGCCCCGGGAGTAGACAACATTCCATTAGATCTACTGACAGCCTTGGGAGAGCCAGTCCTGACAAAACTCTGCCATCTGGCGAGCAAAATGTATGAGACAGACGAAATACCCTCAGACTTCAAGAAGAATATAATAATTTCAATCCCAAAGAAAGCAGGTGAAAGATGTGAAAATTACCGAACTGTCAGCTTAATAAGCCACGGCTGCAAAATTCTAACGCAAATTCTGTACAGACGAATGGAAAAACTGGTAGGAGCCGACCTCGGGGAAGATCAGTTTGGATTCCGTAGAAATTTGGGAACACGTGAGGCAATACTGACCCTACGACATATCTTAGAAGCGAGATTAAGAAAAGGCAAACCTACGTTTCTAGCATTTGTAGACTTGGAGAAAGCTTTTGAAAATGTTGATTGGAATAATCTCTTTCAAATTCTGAAGGTGGCAGGGGTAAAATACAGGGAGCGAAAGGTTATTTACAATTTGTACAGAAACCAGATGGTAGTTATAAGAGTCGAGGGACATGAAAGGGAAGCAGTGGTTGGGAAAGGAGTGAGACAGGGTTGTAGCCTCTCCCCTATGTTATTCAATCTGTATATTGAGCAAGCAGTAAACGAAACAAAAGAAAAATTCGGAGTAGGTATTAAAATCCATGGAGAAGAAATAAAAACTTTAAGGTTCGCCGATGACATTGTAATTCTATCAGAGACAGAAAAGGACTTGGAAGAGCAGTTGAACGGAATGGACAGTGTCTTGAAAGGAGGATATAAGATGAACATCAACAAAAGCAAAACGAGGATAATGGAATGTAGTCGAATTAAGTCGGGCGATGCTGAGGGAGTTAGATTTGGAAATGAGACACTTAAAGTAGTAAATGAGTTTTGCTATTTGGGTAGCAAAGTAATTGATGATGGTCGAAGTAGAGAGGATATAAAATGTAGACTGGCAATGGCAAGGAAAGGGTTTCTGAAGAAGAGAAATTTGTTAACATCGAGTATAGATTTAAATGTCAGGAAGTTGTTTCTGAAAGTATTTGGATGGAGTGTAGCCATGTATGGAAGTGAAACATGGACGATAAATAGTTTGGACAAGAAGAGAATAGAAGCCTTTGAAGTGTGGTGCTACAGAAGAATGCTGAAGATTAGATGGGTAGATCACGTAACTAATGAGGAAGTATTGAATAGGATTGGGGAGAAGAGGAGTTTGTGGCACAACTTGACTAGAAGAAGGGATAGGTTGATAGGACATGTTCTGAGGCATCAAGGGATCACCAATTTAGTATTGGAGGGCAGCGTGGAGGGTAAAAATCGTAGGGGGAGACCAAGAGATGAATACACTAAACAGATTCAGAAGGATGTAGGCTGCAGTACGTATTGGGAGATGAAGAAACTTGCACAGGATAGAGTAGCATGGAGAGCTGCATCAAACCAGTCTCAGGACTGAAGACCACAACAACAACAACATCGTGTTAAATAGGAAAAGTGTAATTATAACCACCCGGCACTTTCAAGCATATGTGTCTCGCAAAATGACACGATCAGAAAATCAGAGAAATCAGAGTTCATACGTAAGTTTATATATGTAGTCGTTCTTCCTACTCACCAATAGTAAAATGGAGCACTGAAGGAGGAAAATAACAATGATGCCATAGTTACTATCCGCCACACAGTGTAAGGCGCTTTGAGAACCGAGAGAGCATTTGTATTACAAGACAGCGCGCTACAGCGATCAGACACCTTCTCTTACGTTCACCAGTCACTTTCCCCTGATAAAAAGATTCGAAAGACTGCCTGTGGGTAGAGCACTATACAGTCAGTCCCTTGTAGCAAATTTAGAGCGGGATCTTACACGGCATGCTAAAGCACACTTTCAGTGGTAAGAGAGATAGTGGAAACAATTAAGTAAATCTTTCGCTTAAACGAATTTGCTCTGCATCCTTCATTACTGAGTTCCGGGAATATGAATTCGACGCTGGAAGTTCTACGTTGTCATACAGCATAGGGAGTCTAGCGTCGATGCAGCGCTGAACCACAGCGAATATGTTGGGCTGTAACAACCGGCGGTTGTAACTTCAGTGTTTCATGCTCCTCTGATGAAGTGCACGAATGCTCTGCCCAATCTATAAAGGGCCACATTCACAGAGGATCTTGTATACCTCAGCTTTGCGGAGCTGCACGTCGTCCTTGAGGGAACCCAAAAGTGCTGATGTATTCGCTGGAGGGCGATACATCACGCTAATTTTATAACTGGTGAGAATCCGACTTATTGCTGATGACGGACTTTACACATATGGCAGGAAATCCACTGATTTAAATAACTACTTCATCTTCCTGGATCGGGTTTCATCCATAGCATCTTGCGTATCTCTTGTGAAGAGTACCCATTTGCTTCAAAATCTCGTCGCAACTGTAAAACCTCATTCTACGGCTCGCTTCGTAGGACATGTAGCTTTGAGGACAAAAGAAGTTATAAGAACAACCATCGTCCGGGAGCTATGGAAGCAACTATTTGCAAATAAAATATAAGTCAGTGACAGCTGGCTTGCGATAAAGTGCGTGTCCAAGGTGGCACAATCTTTGTGACGAACCAAGACATTTAAGTTGGAATGCAGCAGTCTTTTGGATTTCCGTTGTGAGCTGAAAATTTTCATAATGGATTTTAGATGGTTTAAAAATTCATGTAATTCAGTCTCACCATAGGACCACCCTATAAACGTGCCATCAACATTTATCCGAAGTATCGTGAGTTTTATGGTAACAGATCCCAGCGTCTTTTCCTCGAAGTCCTCCATGAATGAACTGGCAACTGAGACCGAAAAGGAACTGCTATGGCGACACTATCAGTCAATACGCAACGAAAATATGAAGATAAACGCAGAAAAACACAAAGCAGGTTCTAATGAAAGAGACTAGTACAGTCTATGTGCAGTATACGAGTTTTATGCACGTCGCACGCGGCGCAAGTGTGGTAAAAAACGGGTCGCTGGTAGCAACTGCTGCTGAGTGTGTCGCAGAGTTCTGTCTTTAATGCTGACTCGATGAATCAACTAACAAGATATCGAATCCAGCCTGCAATCGGGTTAGGCAACCTAATTTTCGAGCAAATTCTGCTGGGAGCTGAAGCTGTAATTTCCAGCAGAGTTATAGATGTCAAAGAGCGACTGAGATCAGCAGAGAAAGGTCACATGTCCCCAGGGCGATTGGAGGGAACTTCGCTCTCTGCGAGAGAAACTCAAACATTCTTGATTTAGGCTCTGAGAAATCAGCGTGAAAGTGAGCGGCAGAAACATTGTCTACCGAAGTGAGCAAAAGCATTTAATGTGATATATCTGGCAGTTCACTTTTGCGACTATCATTACCTCTTGCAAGAGTTCCTTGGTCAACGCGGCTTTCGTTTAATACTACCCGTGAAGAAATGAGTGAAGTCAGACTGTTGCAAACACTTCCGCGGATATGACAGTCTTAAGCCAGAAACGCTACGAAAAAAAATTATAAATGTCGAATAGTATGTCAATATGTTCCACATTAAAGCAATTTTGTCGCCATTGATATCCGAATACCGATAAATGTGAAATTTACTCTCCGTAAAAATGTGTATTAAATATTCGTCAACTGATTATAAATTGTAATGACACGCCTACAAAGAAAAGAACATTCTGTGTTGGCTAAGAGCCAATTCAGCTTTAGGAAACCTAAGGGGTCAGGGGGGCAGTTCTGGCGTTACGCTTGATAATGGTAGCAACACTTAAAACAAATGAAGACACTTTCATAGAATCTGTAAACCTATGAAAAGCAACCTGACAATGTAAAATGGTGGAAAACTTTCAAAGCTATGTAAAAAGCTGGTGTAAGGTATAGGGAAAGACGGAGAGTATACAATATTTACAAGAATCGTGAGGGAACAATAAGACTGGAAGACCCGTAACGAAGTGCTCGGATTAAAAAGCTGTCATAAAGGAATATAGTCTTTCTTCCGTAATGTTCAGTCTATATGTCGAAGAAGCAGTCATGGAAATAAAAGATTCAGGAGTGGGATTAATATTCAGGGTGAAAGAATATGAATGATAAGATTCACTGACGACTTTTTGAATGGAATGAACAGTCTAGTTAGCACAGAGTCTAGTTAGCCTGAGAGTCAACCGCAGGAAGCTGAAAGTAATACGGAGTAGCAGAAATGGGATTAGCGAGAAACGTAACATCAAAATTGAGGACCACGAACTAGGCGAAATGAAGGAATTCAGTTACTGATAAATGAAAAGCACTAGTTTGCTTCTGTTCTACAGTATTACTTTTATTGTGGTAACCGGCTTTCGGCTTACAAGACCGTCTTCAGACATTTACTCTGAAGATGGCCTTATTAGCCGAAAACCGGTTAACACAATGAAAGTAGTGTAGAACAAAAGCAAACTAGGGCTTTTCATTTTTTATAATGTTGTTCTTTCAAGAACTGACGGAAGATTCAGTTAACATGAATTCTGTTACATTTGCAAGCAAAATACCTGATGGTGGAAGAAGAAAAAAACCACATAGAAAGCAGACTAGCATAGTCAGACAGGGTGCTCCTGGCGGAAAAAAGTCTATCAGTATCAAATATTGGTCTTCATCGGAGGAAGAAATTTCTGAGAATGTATGTTCGGAGCAAAGCACTGTATGTACGTGAATCATGGACTACGGGGAAACGGAAAAGAAGAGAATTGAAGGGTCTGAGATGTGGTTCAGTGGAAGGATGTTGAAAATTAGGTGGAATGATAAGGTAACAAATGAGGAGATTCTTCGCAGGTTAAAGGAACATGTGGAGAACACTGACAAGAATAAGAGAGTAGGTAGCAGGAAACGTGTTAAGACATTATGAAATAGCTTCCATAAAACTAGATGGAGCTGTATAGGGTAAACGCGCCAGGAGAAGACTGCGAATGAATACATTCAACAAATAATAGGGGGCACAGGATGTAAGTGCTACTCTGGGACGAAGTTGCTGGCACATGAGAGGAAGTTGTGGCGGCCGCATCAAACCAGCTAGAAGACTGATAACACTCCCCCTCCCCCCCTCCCGCAAAAAGAAAAAAAAATAGTCTCACAGGTTGTGCCTTTGATGGAGAAACTTTGAGTATACTGAGGTTCGCTTGTGCGGAGAGACAATGGCTGTCAACGCGAAGAAGATCGTTTCACAGAGTGAACGAGAGCTCCACCGACTAACTTTCAGAGGTGGGTAGTACGGACCAAAATAAAAAAAAAATTTCTGGTGAACATGCATGAGCACTTTTTCGTCTTCGCTACTATGAAACACATCTCTTCTACTAAACAGGTACTCATTGCTGTTAAGGTAATGATTGTAGAGCAAATGTTTACTGGACTTTTTTCTGGTTTTGGTCCATCGTACCTTCTCCCAAAATAAGGATTGCAAAGATCTTGCAGTATCAAGGATGAACAAGTGCTCATAGCATGCGATGTATGCATTTTAGGGCGCATGTAAACATTTTTCTGAAAGTTTGTCGTAGTATTTTTGGTTCACCTTGTATACTCATGAGCAATTAAATTGGATTTTTTTTCGGTTTGATCCACAAACGCATCGAATTTCTTGAAACGAGACAGTTTTCTTGCATGAGGCTGTATTTTTGTTTGAAACAAATTCATGTTCCCTCGGAAAATCAATAGACATTAAAAAAAAGTGATTGCAAGCGTCGAAAAAGTGATTTATCTGGTTGAGTCATGACAGTCATCTGAAAAATGGACGCGTATGTCATATTTCTCCGTATAATGTTGACTGATACTCTCCGTGAGAAGGAACTCAAAAAAACTTCGCATGAAATAATGCGTAATGTATAGTCATAAAAACTCATATTAGCACTGAATTTATGTAATTAATTTTTTGTTTGTTTGCAGTACATATCTGCAGATCTGGTACGCATTGAAATCCCCAGGCCAGGTTACCGTAGCACGTCGTTAGAGAAGCAGAAACGAAATGACGTAGGCGACTTTTGAAGTGGAGCCTCATTCGGCAATTCATTTTCCGCATTTCAATGAGAACAACGCAGCAACAATACGCGCCGAGTTTGTGAAAGTGTATAGCAACAATGTACTAACATATGACGCAGTGGTTACGTGGTGTAAGCGCTTATAGTGAGAGCAAACAATCCTGAATGACAACGAAATGGCGTACCACCTCTGTGTGAAGAACACCCACCATCTTGAGTTCTTATCGGCTGATTTTTAGTCTTCCGTATCTGTTTTCATTTCGTAGTTAACAGAACTTAGCAGATTGTTTCATCACATTGTGCTTCTGATTACGACTGCTCATGTGTATTACAATCTTTGAATTGCGTTGTAAATATATTTACGCTGATTATTTCTGCTGGCATCCGTAATAATGGGTGAGGGAAATGATTCCATATTTGGTTTTGTTTCGTATAAAACAGAAGCTGGTTTCGTCACATCATGCTCAGTGGACTTCTGTTTATCTATTTTACTGCTTACGAATCTGCGTGTTAACTACATCACTCAAATGCATGTTAAGTATGCTGCTTTTCTTCTACTTTTGTTGTTTATATCTGTTTTCCTTATTTTGTACCATTTCATGAAGATCTACGTGTTAGCAGCTATTGATAGTACTAGTATTCATCTTTACTGCATCTTTTCGCAGAATGAGTATGTAATTCTGCTTTGAATAGCGTGGTTTCTTGCCACTGAGTGCAACTCATATAATAGTGGCTTGCAGACTATGGATGTAGATGTAGATGAGTGTGCTTTGCAGTCTTGGTGACTAGAGCATTCTACCCTGCAAATGCTAAAAATTCGAAAGTAGTTATGCAAATGTTTTCACGCTTTATTAACAGGTACTACAAACAGCACATTTTAGATGAGGTCAGTGTTACTTTCGATGGCCTCTATTACGTGAAAGTGTGGTACAAACAAACGTAGAATACGAGAAATATACTCACAGTGCATTTAAATCGAGCAGTTCACACACGGATTCGTAAGCAGTGACAAATAGACATGAGTCCATAGAATGCCATTCAAGGAAACAAACTTCTATTTCACATGAAACAAAAACAAATATGATATCATTTATCCCACAAAATATTTCTAATAAGAGCAGAAACTAAACAGAGTATGAGCAAGTTATTTGCAATGCAATTTGAAGAGCGCAGTGCACACAAGAAAGTCGTAATCAGGAAAATAGTTTCCACTCGATAACGTCCACGTAGTAGAAACTGCAATTTTGAGTTTTACTATTAGATACAATTTAATTCCAGACTATCAGACTCACCAACAAAGTACAATTGAAAAATATTATCATCTAGTACTAATATTTTGCTAAGCAAGAACACAGATTGTGGCGCGGTATTTTTCCGAATTCGAAGTTCACTGCCAGGCCACTTGGAGTGCTGCTGTCGGTCTCTGTTTGTGTATCGTAAAATGGATCTTGCACTTATGATACACTCTAAGACAAAAAGAACGACGCACAATGAAGGAATTATTCGAATGGGACGGCAATCGGTAGATGCAATACACATACACAGACAAACAGAAGATTACATTTCAGAAAAATTGGATGATTTATGAAAGAGAAAGAAAGGTGAATAATGCGTTGGTCCATCTTTGGCCCTTATGGACGCAGTTATTCGGCTCGGCATCAATAGACGGAGTTTTTGGATATCCTCCTGAGGGGTCTCGTGCCAAGGTCTGTCCAACTGGCGCGTTAGATCGTCAAAACCCCGAGCTGGTTTGAGGGCCATGTCTAGAACGGTCCAAACGTTCTCAACTGGAGAGAGATCCGGCGACCTTGCTGGCCAAGGCAGCATTTGGCAAGCACTAAAAGCTCTCGCCATGTACGAGCGGTCATTATCTTACTGAAACGTAAGCCCAAGATGGCTTTCCATGAAGGGCAACAAAACTGGGCGTAGAACATCGTCGACCTACCGATGTGCTATAAAGATGCCGCGGATGACTACGAAAGAGTTCCTGGTTTGAAAAGAAATGACACCCCAGGCCATCACTCCCGGTTATCGGGCCGTACGGCGGGCCATAGTCAGGTTGGTAGCCCACCGCAGTCCCGGGGTCTCCAGACACTTCTTGGACCTGGAATCTCATTGCCTGGAGAATCGTCGTCAGTGATGAGTCCTCCTTCGAACTCAGCCACAATGACCAGCGAAGGCGTGTCTGGGGACGTCCTAGACAGCGGCTGGACACTAACCTGCGTGTCGCCTGCCATGCAGTCCAACAACCTGGAGTGATGATCTGGAGTGTGCTTTCTTTTCATAGCACTACCTTTTGTTGTCATCTGCGGCACTTTCATAGCACAGTGGAACGTTGACGCTCCGTTTTGTTGCCCTTATGGTAAGCCATCCTGGGCTTACATTTCACACGGCGAGAGTTTCTACTGCTTGTGTTTGTGCTTGCGAAACCCTACCTCGGCCAGCGAGGTCGCCGTATGTGTCCCTAGTTGAGAACGTTTGGAACATTATGGGCAGGGCACGGGAGTTTGACAATATAACTAGCCAACTCAACTGGACATAATTTGGCACGATGTACTTCAGGAGGACACCCAACAACTCTATCAATCAATGCCAAGCAGAATAATTGCTTGTATAAGGGCCAGAGGTGGACCAACACGTTACTGATTTGCTCAGTTTGTGAAGCTCTGTCTCTTGAATAAATCATCCAATTTTTTCTGAAATTGTTATCGTTTGTTTGACTGTACATGTATTCCACATCTACCGATTTTCGTTCCGTTCGAATAATTCCTTCATGTGCGTCTTTTCCTTCTGTCTTAGAGTGTATTTTGCTGTAGTGGGAGTACTCACACTCATTCAAAGATCGCACTACTACCCGAAGGGAAAGGGGCAGAGCAAGCCGTGGAAACGTGAGGATTCACCACCACCTAAAGAGGGACACACCGAAACAACATCGATATTTTTATTGTCAATATGTAGTACTTACAAATTATGCTCATAAGAGGCAAACAGCCACCAGAATCAAGTGACGAGATTACGTAGGGCTATGAAGACGGAGCGTACGCGAACTTGTCCAAGGTGGTGTTTTTCTTCCACAACAACGCCCACCTCTTTCTGCACAGATCGTAGCCACGCATGCTGCTTCTTGGGCTATCAATTTTTGCGCCCCCTCCTCCTCAGTCCTTCCATTCTGGATCGTACGTTTCCTGAACAGCCAAAATGCAGATTTCTTCAACAAAGGCCTTTATAAAGTCAAGTATCGTTGCCAAACCTTTGTCGTATTGAAGGGTGAATACGTAAATAATAACTGACACCTTAACCATATTTCATGAGGTCGCTGATTGGTCGTTTTGTGATCGTAATCAAAATTTTTTCAGTTATTGTCGTCTTATTGCAATATCCATTGTTGAGTTTGAGGCTGTTGGAAGGCAGCTAGGGCACTCCAAGACAGGAAACCCCAGACTCAACACATGTGGCCGCTATTGAAAATTTTTGCGCTACACTAGGTAACAGTAATGATGGAAGAAGCTTGGGAATTGCGAACACGCGTGGTAGCTGTGTCGGAGTACGTGTTTCAGTGCAGAGAATTAGCCGTCTAGACGCTGTTGTAAGGTATTGCAGTTGTCGTTAGTTGCAAACTGCACGTCTTCGCATATACAGCAAGCATGTTGATTGTTCCTGAGAACAGCAATGTCAGTGAATGCACACAGGTTAGAGCAAGATGGGAAATGAGTATAACTGCTGGAATAGTAATACCCGTTCCCGAGAGATAAGTCTCAGGGTGGGGCAAAGTGACGTGAAACGCTGTTGTTGCTGGAACACTAGGAAGGGCTGTGACGTTTAGCTTTCACCTGGACGCTGTTGCTACGAAACAAGGACAGAAAAATGGCTATCTGCAGAACAGGAGAAGGGAAAGGAGCTGAACATGTTTGGACAGAGACGCCAAGGAGATGCTGAGTCGCATGTCAGATGAACCGATGCCTGCAAACTGCTGGTGAATTGGCGGGCCAACTAAAAACTGGGTGAAACAGTGCTCCGCCATAATGCTTTAAGAAACTCGAATTTTCGTATTCAGGAGAGTAATGAATCAGAACTTCCGGACGCCAGCTTCATGTCCCTCGACGACAACCTCGGGTAAGCTCCGACTCACTTCTGTCTTATCACTTGGAGAGCTGATCTCCAATATTTTTACTTTAATGACAGCCATTTCTAGAATGGAACTTTTACTCTGCAGCGGTGTGTGCGCTAACATGAAACTTCTTGGCAGATTAAAACTGTGTGCCGGACCGCCAGTCGTACTCGGGACCTTAGCCTTTCGCGGGCAAGTTCTCTACTATCTGAGCTACACAAGCACGACTCACGGCCCGTCCCCATAGCTTTAATTCCGACAGTACCTCGTCTCCTACCTTCCAAACTTCAGAATCTGCGAGGAAGTTTCATATCAGCGCACATTCCGCTGCAGAGTGGAAGTCCCATTCTGGAAACATCCCAGAGGCTGTGGCTAAGCCATGTCTCCGCAATATCCTTCCTTCGAGGAGTGCTAGTTCTACAAGGTTCGCAGAATGGTTTCTGTGAGGTTTGGAAGGTAGGAGACGAGGTACTGGTGTAATTAAAGCTGTAGAGACGGGTCGTGAGTCGTGCTTGGGTAGCTCAGACGGCAGAGCACTTGCCCGCGAAAGGCAAAGGTCCCGAGTTCGAGCACGGTCCGGCACACAGTCCTAATCTGCCGAGAAGTTTCACAGCTATTTCTGTTAGCTCTCATCCCTTGGACTCAAACGTTGACTTTTCTTGTGCGTATAGTCGAATCTTTTATTTTTTTTCTGATGTTTAGAGATAGCCTTCAGTGTAGTAGTAGTTTGTCGGAATGCAATAAACAAGTATTATTCAGACCCTTGAGTTCCTTGAGTCTCCTAGAAGGATCCTTATCGAGTCCCAAAATCATCACCTCTCGCAGGTCACCTGCGACAGCGTTTGGCGCTAATCCAAGCAATCACCTGCCATCACTGGAAGTCTGTCTTTCTGCCTTTGTTCATAACCTCTGGGAATTGGCAGATTGACCTGAACCTCTTTGGAGTTCTCACACGCTTCCTCCATTCTATGTCAGGACACGATAATTTATGACAGCCCCCGCGTCCCACACCAGCACCCGTATTTAATGAACGATAGTTTCGAACCACCGAAGGCTATGGTAGTGAATATTTATTTCCAGACATCTAGTTTTGTTCAAGCGACCATTTTAAAGCTGCGGGTAGAACATTTTCTGCAGTGCATAATTTAACTGCTTTATAATTGCAACAACTTTCACATACACATGCATCGTTTATCTGTATCTATATCTACACTACTACATAGAGACTAGACGTTGTTTGATGTTGTTACCAAAAATCTCAAAAAGTTCTTGATCAGTTTATTTGAAATTTGTATACGATATTTTAATAAACCTTCGAATGGCGATAGGCTACCTTTTTTGAACGTGTATGATACATAAATATATTCAAGTAAAGGGGAAACATTACTAGGAAAAATCTCGAAACGTTCTTGACCGATTGGCTGCAAATTTGTACACGGTGCCTTACGAAACATCTGGACGACCACAGCTTACAAATTTTTTAATGTATGTGGTATAAGGGAAAAGTTCTTAGCATTAATAAGTTCTTGAGCGACTTACTTCAAATTTTTACTCGCTAATCTAATAAACAGATTGACACAGGCTGTATATTTTATAAACAACAATGTATGGGCTTTCTGTTAAAGCCGACTACGAAAAGGAATGTGCTGGGCTGTACTGTACTGCGAAAATGTGTTGTCTCGCTTTCTTTCTTGCTATAGGAGGGCATCTAGTCTGTTTGATAAACTGTTTCTCCCATATACCTTATTTCTACTTACATGTAATTTTAAATAGAAGCCGCCGGTGTGGCCGAGCGGCTCTAGGCGCTACAGTCTGGAACCGCGCGACCGCTACGGTCGTCGGTTCGAATCCTGCCTCGGGAATGGATGTGTTGATGTCCTTAGGTTAGTTGGGTTTAAGTAGTTCTAAGTCTAGGGGTCTGATGACCTCAGATGTTAAGTCCCATAGTGCTCAGAGCCATTTTTTAAATAGAAATTTCCGCGCGGGATTAGTCGAGCGGTCTAGGGCGCTGCAGTCATGGACTGTGCGGCTGGTCCCGGTGGAGGTTCGAGTCCTCCCTCGGGCATGGGTGTGTGTGTTTGCCCTTAGGATAATTTAGGTTAAGTAGTGTGTAAGCTTAGGGGCTGATGATCTTAGCAGATTTCACATACATTTGAACATTTTTTATATAGAAATGGTTTTCACAACAACGTGCTGTTTTTCTCCTTTCTCGCAGTCTGTTTTAACCGAAAATAGGGAAGTTGTATTTATGCCTTGTCGGTTTATGATTATATTACTACTACGGAATCTGAATCGTCCGAAACATTTGAATCATACCTGTTCGCAGATTAAAATTGTGTGAAATACTGTCACTGAAGCAGCTATCCTCACAGATCCAGCAACTGGAGAGATCTCTGCCTCATACGCCGTATACCAAATAATCGCAAAACGATTTAACCATTCCTTTTTACCAAATTCTATTCCTCATCACGGCTTGGTCTGTAAGAAGAATATACTTTCACGGACAAGGAAGAGCAATGGACAGAGCAATGTTGTGGGTGTAGGGGGAGGGGGGTGGAGGGGAGAAAATAGGGAAAGGAGGGGCAAGGCAGAATGGAGAAAGAGAGGTGGGATGAGGATATATGCAGAAAGGCAGAAAGGGGACGACGACAGAGATAGTGGGAGGAGAAAGGTGCTGGACAGAGAGAAAGAGCAAGGAGGATATTAGGACGTATATCCAATTTGCACACATATTTCGCAATTGCGAAGCATTATCTGATTTGTTAGGCTCATACATTTTCCAACAGTCATTAAGTGGAAAAGACCGATGGTCTATTACAGTGCTGAGTTTATGATACGACTTTGACCAGACAGTATACTTCACACCGTAGCAGACGTCTCATTTCGGTGTCTTATGGCATCTGAAAAATATGTTATATAAAAAACAGATGCACACGTATGTGAGAGATGATGCATCTAAAAAACTATTCAAAATTTGACACTAAGAATCCTTCCTTAATTTTGATGGTCCCTCGACAGGTAAAATAATTTCAACAACTTTTGATTTTGCGACGGTATTGTGTTTTAAGCTCATGAAGGATATTCTAGCGCATCACAGGAGAAAAATAGCTGTTGGTAACACAGCACAATATTAATCGTGATATGTCACATCCTCTTTTTTTCAGTAGTTTCTAGATGATAATCGTGGTTTATATCATGACTCTCAGGTCAGTGTCCGCATGGCATTTAAAATGGATGGCGTGGGCAGAAAGCACAAAGGTTAGAGAAAGCGGCCCGTAATCAGACAGAGAACGTGAAACACGCCACTACCAACGCTCTTTGACTGCAAAAAGGTCACGAAATTAGTGCCTGACCGAACGCCCTTACAATGCAGAGGTCACGAAATGTCCGCATCCGTTCTTCTGGTACTCAGTGTAATTCAACTTTACTATTTTTGCTACACTATGACGTATGACAAACTCTGACGGTGCAATTTATAAAATTTTACTTTCCTTAACTCTATCTCTTGTATCTGGACTTCTCTCAAGAGTTTAATATTTTTCCGAGGTGTGTTGGGCGATACAGATGGGAATATTTTTGCACAGCGTGAATGATACATATTCACATTACAGGTCGTGGTCCTCAGCCTGAAGATCGATTTGATGAACTCTCAGTTCTAGTCGGTTCTGTGAAAGCCGCTTCATCTCGGTATAGCTATTGGAACAGATCCAATTGAATCTGTGTATTGTATTCGAACCTCGGATTTCCTTTGCAAACTTTACCCCTCATACTTCCCTCCATCACATTATTGAAAATTCCTATGTCCTATCAATCGATCCCTTCTTTTACTCAGGTTCTACCATAAATTTCTTTTCAGGGGAAGAATGATTGGTGGTAAGCTTCCCTGAGAGTCCTAATCTCTCGAATTTTACGTTCGTGGGCTTTTTCCAGATATAAGTAGGCAGAGGAAATTTATTGGTGATGTAGAATGCCTCTCTTGCACCATCTGCCACTGAAGTTGGCTGGACATGTACGTGACGTTCTCTCACTTGCTAAATGAAAGTTTGACGAAAAGCGTTGCTCTGGTCTGGATGTTCTCTATTTCCTCTATCGGTCCTATCTGGTATGGAAACCAGACAGACGACCGATATTCAAGTCTTGGTCAAATGAGGCTATTTTAAGCGACTTTCTTTGTGAGCAGACTACACTTCCTGAGGATCCTTCTAATGGATTCCATTCTGCAATTTGCCTTATATACGATTTTATAGGTTTGAATGCTTCCAGTGACCGGTCTCCAATCGTGTAGTCATAGTACAGCGTCTTTCTGGCTATTTATGCACAAGACTTTGCATTTGTTTATGTTGAGGGTCAAGTGCCAATCCCTGCACCGAGCATTGATCCTCTCCAGATCTTCCTGCATTTCTCTACAATTTTCTAGCGTTGTGACTTCCCTATGTGCAACGGCATCATCTGTGCAAGGCCTCATGGAACTATACTCAGTCTTAATGTACTATCGGCTGTTGGTGTTTTTTGTGATCTTTTGATCTTACCAATTCGTTTGATTCTGTAGATCGTGTTACGCTCTGAGAAAAACAGAAGTTGTATGGAATTGATGGCTTTACACACAACTGTTTTAGGTTTACTGCTATTCCTTATATCTGTGAATGACCATGCACTGAACTTTCAGTATGCAGAACTGGCACTTTTTGCAGATGTACCAGTGTTATAGTAAGTTCCCTTAAAGAGAAAGCAATAGAAGAGATTATTAATGAGATCTCTTAAAGAATTATTTCTATGAAAATTGTCTGTCCTAAATTTTGAAAAATATGCTATGTTCAATCCTGTACAACAAACAGCGACCGAGCGAGGTGGCGCAGTGGTAGCACACTGGACTCGCATTCGGGAGGACGACGGTTCAATCCCGCGTCCGGCCATCCTGATTTAGGTTTTCCGTGATTTCCGTAAATCGGTCCAGGCAAATGCTGGGATGGTTCCTTTGAAAGGGCACGGCCGACTTCCTTCCCCATCCTTCCCTTATCCGATGAAACCGATGACCTCGCTGTTTGGTCTCTTCCCCCAAACAACCCAACCCCCAACAAACAGCGAGTGACTGGAGTCATATACACACCAAAAACTTGGGAGCATTCTACACTATTTACTGACTCCAGTTCATGTGCTACACGCTATTTGTTGTACAGGACTGAACATAGAATATTTTTCAAAATTTAGGAGGAACAATTTTCAGAGAAACATTTAATAATTCTACGAAAAATCGCATTAACAATCTCGTCTAGTGTTTTCTCTCTAAGGGGACTTACTATAACACTGGTATCATCTGCAGAAAGTGGCAGTTCTGCATATTAAAAGTTAAGTGCATGGTCATTCACAGATATAAGGATTAGGAGTAAACCTAAAATCGAACGCAGTGACACGGTATTTGGGATTTCTACCCAGTCACTAAAAGTATCAAGCCTTTCAACATTGTCTGAATGATTCACAATGACGATTTTCATTGTGTTTGTTAAGCATGTTTCTAACCAGTTGTGTATGAAGCCATCAATTATATATATATATATATATATATATATATATATATATATATATATATTATGGAACACTTTTCTGTGGTAGCACACGACTTAGAAAGAAAGTATTCCTTGTACGAAAGCGAACAGTAAGAATAATAAGTGGTGATCACCCATGGGCGTCATGTAGTTACCCCCTCAAGGAGTAAGGCATTCTAACTGTGCTATCACAATATTTGCTAATGAAATTCGTCATAAATAATCCATCACAGTTTAAGAAGAACAGTGGTATATATCGTGTACACTAACGATGAAATTTATTATCCATTATTAAAGCTGTAACGGCTCAGAAAGAAGTTCAATATGCATCGAAATAAATCTTTGATCATTTGCACAATAACATAAACTGTGTGGCAGGGGGCGAAACAAGTTTTAAATTCAACCTAAAATCATTTCTCCTGGACGACACTTCTGTTATATGGATGAATTTCTATTTAAAAAGTTACAACCTGTTAAATTTTTAAGTATAGTTACTTGAGTAGAAGTTAAAAATAACGTGTTCTTTAATGTTAACACTAATCTTCGCCATTATCAACACCTCACTGAATTTCAACAAGGTCGTGTAACAGGGCTGCGAGAAGCTGGACGTTCCTCCTGCGATATTACAGGAAGACTTGGCAAGAACGTAGCCACTGATTGCTGATGGCTGGCAGCGGTGGTCATGACAATGTACGTCAGCAAGAAGACCGGGCTCCGGACGGCCACGTGGCACTACCGAGAGGTTCGATTGGTTCAAATGGCTCTGAGCACTATGGGACTCAACTGCTGTGGTCATTAGTCCCCTAGAACTTAGAACTACCTAAACCTAACTAACCTAAGAACATCACACACATCCACGCCCGAGGCAGGATTCGAACCTGCGACCGTAGCAGCAGCGCGGTTCCGGACTGAAGCGCCTAGAACCGCTCAGGCACAGCAGCCGGCCACTACCGAGAGGGATGACCATCGTGTTCGGCATATAATCTCTGGCACATCGTACTGCATCTGCAGCATCAGTTTGAGCACCAGTTGGCACCCCAGAGACACAACGAATTGCTACAAATCAGATTCTTCAAGGACAGATCCGGACCGGACGCCCTGTAGCATGCGTTCCACTGAGCGCAAACCACCGCCATCTGCGACTTCAGTGGCGTCAAGCGACAGCTCATTGCAGGGCAGGGCTGAGGTCTGTTGTGTTATCTGATGAAAGCTGGTCTGGCTAGTGACCAGCGATGCCAGAGTGTTGGTGAGGAGGAGGCCAGTTAGGGGCCTGTAAGCAACCTGTCTCCAGTGAATGATATCTTTCATACACACATTAAATAACACTGGTAAAGATTACAGGCTCGTTTATGTACTCGTACCTTATTGGTCGTGAGTCCTTCAGTTGTATTGTTGGCAACATTTTTTATTATTATTGGGTGCTTGTTAAGCTTCGTATAGTTTCATTATCATGTATAGGATACCCATCTGTAGCCCTTATGTCCCATAGTTTCCTTCTATTCTCACTGTGAAAAGCTTTTTTGATGTCAGTGAAAGCTGCGTGTATCTCTGAATGGAATTTGCCACTTTGTTTCTCGCTGATAACAACAATTCACTTTTTGCCAGTACTTTTTTTTATTTACGTGTTGCTTGAGGCTTTCCCGACGGACATGTTGTATATTTGGTTTTCGGGCGAGACGTCGGATGTCATAGTGAAAACTCCACAATATTTCGTCAGCGCAACTGGCCGACATCTTCAGGTGCGACGAACACACTGCTAAGGCAGGTTGTGTTTTTTTTTTTCCTTTATTGTATTTCAATTTCCCAACGGGGCGGGTTGGCAGCAGCATAGGCGCTGCTCTTCAGCCGAAAGACATAGAACAAAACAATAGAAGACATTTAAAAACAGCAAAGGAGAGAATAAGGTGATTTTTAAAAGGCAGGACCAGGGCTCCCAATTTATGCCAGTTTTAGGCAGGAAGTGCGCATGCGCGGAGGCGCCAAATTCGATGGCCAATAGCGACGATATCAACTGGTAGCTGGAAGGACAGTAACGCCACCTACAGGATGAAGAACCAAATACTTCGCTGCACGCGCGGAGGTTGCCGCCGCTGCTCTGCGCTGCCATCGGCAGCCCCAGCGACCTCTGTCGGAAGCCGCAAGCAGTACTGCGCGTCCACGTAGGCGCCTTGATTATCCTCCCGTTGTCAACAGAATATTTATGTTGCTGGCGAATCGTCGTCCGTCTTATGACCGAAAGTATTCCTCTCTGCTCGAAGCGACTTCAATATGGCCAGTGCTGGATCCCATGCTGAACTAAGCTGAAAGCCCGTGTCTCTGTTTACAAGATTCGTCGAGCTACGTATTTCCACTGCTTCCTTAATAACACTGTCCCAGTACGAACTCGTCGATGCGAGAATTTTTGTATGTAGGTAATTCATAGAATGGCCTGTACTGAGACAATGCTCGGCCACTGCAGACTTTTCTGGTTGCTCCAGACGAGTGTAGCGTCGATGTTCAGTGCATCTCTCTTCTACAGTGCGACAAGTTTGTCCGATGTACGACATGCCGCAGCTACAAGGAATCTCGTAAACACCGGGTCTTCTTAGGCCAAGGCTGTCCTTAGATGAGCCCAAGAGAGCTCTGAGTTTTGCCGGCGGACGAAAAACACTTTTAACTTTATGCCTCTTCAATAGTCTTCCTATTTTTGAAGAGACACCGCCGATGTATGGCAAGATGACCATTCCCCTTTGTTCTTCGCCTTTTTCCACTTCCTCACGTTGGGTAACCCGCTTTGGTTGTAAGGCACGGCGAATCTCCCGTTCGGAGTATCCATTTTGTTGGAAAATGGTACGCAGATGGAGTAGCTCAGCACCACAGAGCACGAGCCATACCAGACTCAGACAGCTTATCCAATGAGCCATCGAATTTGGCGCCTCCACGCATGCGCACTTCCTGCCTAAAACTGGCATAAATGGGGAGCCCTGGTCCTGCCTTAGCAGTGTGTTCGTCGCACCTGAAGATGTCGGCCAGTTGCGCTGACGAAATATTGTGGAGTTTTCACTATGACATCCGACGTCTCGCCCGAGAACCTTTTATTTACGTGTTTGGGGCATAGCTCATTATCAGAATATCAGATAAAGGAACTGAATACAGAGCATCGTGTCAAGTGACATTATTGCTCAATTGACCACAGTTAGTTGCTTCCACTTTCCGCGCCACACCACGAAATGACCTCCATTGATAGAAGTGTGCAGAGAGAGAAGAAATGCTATTTTCGTTTACTCCACAACCCCAATTCAAGTATTTTCCGCATCCGAGTTCATTAAAATTATTTATACCAATTTAATATGTTCAGTACGCCGCAGCTCTAGAATGTGTGTGTGTGGGGGGTGGGCGGGGGGGGGGGGGGGTCGCAACTGAAACATACAATGCAGCATCGAAGAGAGACTCTTCTCACTGTTACAGCACAGCCACTTCTGACTATTATGTTACAGGTTGGCCGGTTCTGACCGCAAAATTGCGTGTGAGGGATGCTCTGCTACGGCAAGAGCGTAGTCAAGAATGTTTGCTCAATAGAAATTGTCTTCGTTATTCGATATCCACGAAGCAGTAATTAGATGGTAGCGGGCAGGCAACCGGTCATGGCTAGTAAGTAGACCGTGACAGGTGCTGAGACAGTGGCAGCTGGGAGGAGGGGGGGGGGGGGGGCATGTCCTGGCCTGAATTTTCGTCTGCTGAAGTCGAACCTTGTAATTTCAGCGGGGCAGTCGAATGAAAACGGGACATACGGAAAAAAGTAAGTAAACTGTTTATTATTTCAAAGGTAATCGTCATAAATCTTGATAAATTCATTCCAGTATGAGGCAAGGTGGTCAATGCGTTCATGGGAAAATGTTTGCGGTTGTCTACGGAACCATGATTGTACCCAGGCGTGCACCTCTTCGTCCGAAGAAAACCGATAGACACGGGCTCCAGAAATATCGAAAGTGCTTCAGGTGAGGTCGGGACTGTATGGGATACGACAAAAAAGTTTTCTGGGTATGGTACCGTGTCATAATCTATAAAACTTCTACTGCTCGAGAAAAACCAACGTTTCGGCCACGGTTGCAGCGGCATTCTTCAGGGCAGTAATTTTATGCGTTATGACACAGTACCACACCCAGAAAACTGTTATGTCGACTGACTCTGGCCGCGGAAACCTACGCAATTATACGAGTGGGTTATGTGTAAGGGCTTCACAGCAAAACTTCTGTGGGTAGTCGAAGAAACCTTGAGCGTATGTGGGCGGGCATTATCCTGCAACAGAGTAATGCCGTCCGTCAACATTCCTGGGGGTTTCGAGTTGACGATGCACTTCAATTTTTGCTAAGTGTTCACGTACGGATGTGAGTTAATTGTGTCGCCGTGTTCTAATAAGTCAATAAGCAGCGGACCTTTGCAGTGAAAGAGAAAGGTCATCATGACTTTCCCGGAGCTGGCATGCCTGTTGTTTCGACTTCGCTGCAGATGTTTCGCTGGGAAGCCCTCACACATCCTATATACTGGCCCGGTCTCTCCCCAGTTTTGGAGGCCTGAAAAATGACGTCGTAACTTTTGAAGTGGATTTCGTTAAATTGTGTAACACTCGGACGTAAAATGAGGTCGTATTATAAGAAATCGTCATATCTGGCATATTTTTATATGTTGCTCATGAAGAGCGTATGCAGGTGTCGACATGCCTCGATGAAGTTTATATATCATACTTGTGATAGTAATTTTAGTAAAAAATTAGCATAGGCTACTCCGCGTATTTTAACGGCCCTCGTTTCACCTTTTTCCGTATTAAGCGCCTACATTTTTCACGAAGTGAGTGTGTTGCCACCACCATTCTATTTATCATTGACGTAATGAAACTTTTAATAATTCAGCGGCTACTCGGAGCGCCTTCGCCAGAGCGAGTGTGTCTGTTAATAATTAACGAGGCGGCCACATGAGTTTCGTTCCACGTTTCTCACTGTAGGCAGAATGTGCTTCTGTAGTCTACATCTCCCAAAAATAAAGACTGTACATAGGTAAAGCTTAATGTGTACAAGGGGTCTTAGAGGTGACGGAAAAACTTCTGTAACTTACGGAAAAGAAAATTTAATTGGGAAATTTCGGCTGGCAATCTATAAAGTCGGAATTTGCAGATAAGACGTGGTAGTACGTTTCGGACGCGCTGTAGTGTAACGTACCTATATTTACAGCAGCCAACCAAAGCGGCCCTCTCCCATCCACACACCCAATTTCGATGATTCTGCCGCATCCGTTCTATGAATGCCAACGTTCCGGTTCAAGGTCACTAGCAGTCATTTCTCGACAGATTGCGCTACTACCGCCTGGACGGGTTTATATCGATAGTAGGTTGGTGGTCGTAATGTTGTGGCTGATCAGTGTGTACTATAGTGTACAAAAAACCTACAATTATCATTTCTATAGCTTTATGCAGTAATGTAGGCACAATATGATAGCATAACAATTCTTCCCACCGATACAAATTATGTCTAGATACGAAATATTGAACAGATAAGAAAGATACACTCCTGGAAATTGAAATAAGAACACCGTGAATTCATTGTCCCAGGAAGGGGAAACTTTATTGACACATTCCTGGGGTCAGATACATCACATGATCACACTGACAGAACCACAGGCACATAGACACAGGCAACAGAGCACGCACAATGTCGGCACTAGTACAGTGTATATCCACCTTTCGCAACAATGCAGGCTGCTATTCTCCCATGGAGACGATCGTAGAGATGCTGGATGTAGTCCTGTGGAACGGCTTGCCATGCCATTTCCACCTGGCGCCTCAGTTGGACCAGCGTTCGTGCTGGACGTGCAGACCGCGTGAGACGACGCTTCATCCAGTCCCAAACATGCTCAATGGGGGACAGATCCGGAGATCTTGCTGGCCAGGGTAGTTGACTTACACCTTCTAGAGCACGTTGGGTGGCACGGGATACATGCGGACGTGCATTGTCCTGTTGGAACAGCAAGTTCCCTTGCCGGTCTAGGAATGGTAGAACGATGGGTTCGATGACGGTTTGGATGTACCGTGCACTATTCAGTGTCCCCTCGACGATCACCAGTGGTGTACGGCCAGTGTAGGAGATCGCTCCCCACACCATGATGCCGGGTGTTGGCCCTGTGTGCCTCGGTCGTATGCAGTCCTGATTGTGGCGCTCACCTGCACGGCGCCAAACACGCATACGACCATCATTGGCACCAAGGCAGAAGCGACTCTCATCGCTGAAGACGACACGTCTCCATTCGTCCCTCCATTCACGCCTGTCGCGACACCACTAGAGGCGGGCTGCACGATATTGGGGCGTGAGCGGAAGACGGCCTAACGGTGTGCGGGACCGTAGCCCAGCTTCATGGAGACGGTTGCGAATGGTCCTCGCCGATACCCCAGGAGCAACAGTGTCCCTAATTTGCTGGGAAGTGGCGGTGCGGTCCCCTACGGCACTGCGTAGGATCCTACGGTCTTGGCGTGCATCCGTGCGTCGCTGCGGTCCGGTCCCAGGTCGACGGACACGCGCACCTTCCGCCGACCACTGGCGACAACATCGATGTACTGTGGAGAACTCACGCCCCACGTGTTGAGCAATTCGGCGGTACGTCCACCCGGCCTCCCGCATGCCCACTATACGCCCTCGCTCAAAGTCCGTCAACTGCACATACGGTTCACGTCCACGCTGTCGCGGCATGCTACCAGTGTTAAAGACTGCGATGGAGCTCCGTATGCCACGGCAAACTGGCTGACACTGACGGCGGCGGTGCACAAATGCTGCGCAGCTAGCGCCATTCGACGGCCAACACCGCGGGTCCTGGTGTGTCCGCTGTGCCGTGCGTGTGATCATTGCTTGTACAGCCCTCTCGCAGTGTCCGGAGCAAGTATGGTGGGTCTGACACACCGGTGTCAATGTGTTCTTTTTTCCATTTCCAGGAGTGTATCTCGTCCTAATTATTTCTGTGCAACATGTACACGTCACAATTTATAACTGCTGCAAATGTTTGGTATTTGAATATTTACACTGTCATACACAGACCGACAAATGGCGTGATTTACGAGTCTTGTATACAGATTTATATAATAAAATTATTAACAGCCGACCAGTTGCAATGGATAAAGAAATCTTTACCTAGGTTTCAACAAATTTAAATTTGTCTTCTTCAGAAGGTGGCCTAAGGACAATGAACATCATAGCTTACATTAAAAGGTATGAAACTTAAGTCAAGAATAGATTTTAATATTAGAGAGCTCTTGTATAACAAAAATATGAGAAGGACGCCTGGTACTTACAATTTTACATTAGTATTGACTGATGTATCATCGCCGTTTTTACAAATGTCTGCAGAGATCCATTTGTCCAAATTAAAATATAGCCCTAAAAATAGGGTTTGTCATGTAAATATAAATTAGTACATGGATGTTGCAGAGCTCACAAGCCACTGAGTGTAATCGGCCAGCGTAGTTACTCTGCGTCCAGGGCAGGTGGCGCTCATGGCGCGAACCATGTGCCGATTGGCGTATAAAAGCAACGTGTAAATTATCAGTATTAATAGCGTCCTCAGATAAAGTAACAATAAAAAGAAAGAAAGCGTTTAACACTCCCGTTATAACAGTATGGGAGCCTTAGTATCATTAATGTAGTTATACATCAAAAAGGCAGGTGGCGCTTACGCCGAGAGTTACGTACAGTGGCATATACAGCCAGAATATAAAAATTACATTACAATATTAGTGAAGCACACACACCGTATATATGTCAGAACTTTAAAATTAACAATAATGGCTCTTAAGACAGAATTACGAACCCTGGTCCACAATCCAGTTAATACACATTCTCAGGGAGCCGACGTTGTTTTTAAAATGAGCACACTCCTGTTATTTTGTACAACTACTTATGTTAAAAAGTATATGATGCAATATACGACATATTTATCTATGTATATATAGGGTCTTTCGCTAATTGTATTACAGGTTTCTAGGGGCTGTTAAGGGGACTTAGAAGATAAAGTTCAGAAAAAGAAACCACATCCGTTTGGATGTTTTGACAATCATGCATCACGGTGCATCATGGTGCTCGAAAGAAGTGAGCAAGAGACATCCTCATAGAAATTGCATTAATGCCAGCAGGTGCCGATACGTATCTGATGCAGGGAGTTCATGCACCCAACAGAGTGGGGGCCGAAAAAGGTTTTGCGACAGTAGCATAGAGGGATGGTGGACGCCCTTCATCAATATTGAGGGGACTTTGAAGGCTGTTTAGTGTCGGGACAGGCTTTTCCAACCAATTTTTCAGTCCTTCAGCTAACATTCCCATGATAGATTCGTTTTTCGAGCTGAAGATGCATCAGTATTCCTTGCCCATCATGCGAAAAGCTTCCACTAGGAGGCACGAATCAACGCAGTGGAATGCCTAAGGCTGTCTGCTGACATCAACACAATTGGACTTTCAGTACAATGCAGGCTCGAAGAGACTCTTCTCACTGTTACAGCACAGCCACTTCTATCATGTTGCAGGTTGGCCGATTCTGGCTGCAAAGTTGCGTGTGTGGAATGCTCTGTTACGGCAAGAACTTAGTCAGGAACGCTTGCTCAATAGGACTCCGTCTTCAGGCCAGAAGACGGGACCATCCGACCGCCGCGTCATCCTCAGATGAGGATGCAGATAGGAGGGGCGTGGGGTCAGCACGCCGCTCTCCCGGTCGCTCTGATGGTTTTATTTGGACGGAGCCGCTACTATTCGGTCGAGTAGCTCCTCAGTTGCCATCCCGATGCTGAGTGCACCCCAAAAAATGGCACGGATGGTTAACCATCCAAGTGCCGGTCACGCCCGACAGCGCTTCGGTGATCTGACGGGAGCAGGTGTATCCACTGCAGCAAGACCGTTGCCCCCTTGTTCAATAGGAATTGTCTTTATTATTCGATGTCCACGAAGCACTAATTAGATGGCAGTGGGCAAGCAACCAGTCATGGCTAGTAAGTAGACGTGACAAGTGCTGAGACAGTGGCAGCTGGCGGCGGGCAGTAGCTTTGCTGGTGGAGGACGCTCTGATGGCGTATGGCCGACTCATGCGATGGAATACTGCCGGCGCTCTGCAACTCCAATGGGCAGTTGCAGGTCCCGCATCGAAACTATTGACTAGCTGGCGCGACAAGCGGATTTCGCGTTAATGGTAGCAGACGACCAACGTGAGTGCCTTTGCTATCAGCACGACATCGCTTGCAGCGACTCTCCTGGGTCCGTGACCATATCGGTTGGACCCTAGACGACTGGAAAACCGTGATACGGTCAGACGACTCCAGATTTAGATTGTTAATAGCTGACGTTATGGTAGGGTTCGAGTGTGGCGCACTTACCACGAAGCGATGGACCCAAGTTGTCAACAAGGCACAGTGTGGTGGCTCCATAATGGTGTGGGCTGTATTTACATGGAATTGACTGGGTAATCCAGGGCTTAACAAGTGGCTGGTTTTGAGCGCGAGTACTCGCGTCTGCTCAGGCACGTGCTCGCAAGCAGGTGCAAGGTCGCAGAGTAGGGAGGGAGGGGAGGGAGGGGAAATGCGCGCGCACGTTTGAATGTGATCTCGCGTTCTTAGCAGATTTAACTAGCCATCCGAATGCTTTGAACATCTTACTACAAGGTAAAGATCTGCTAATTACTCATTTCATAGATCGAATACGAGCTTTTAAAATGAAATTGACACTTTGGGTGAGTCAGCTGGAAACAGGAAACATAGCTCATTTTCCTAAATCATCATCCATGCAAGATGTTCACAAAGACTGTGAACGTTATTCACATAGTTTAGTTGATCAGCGCTTTCAAGATCTGACAGCACTAGACAGTGATTTTGATCTGTTCTCTCCATATTCAGCGAATATTTAAGAGATTCGTCCTGAGCTGCAGCAAGAAATTATTGACCTGCAGCGTGACAGAGAATACAGAAACAAATTTCAGAACAAGAAAAACATTTTGGAATTCTACAGACACTTCCCTCACGATAGATTTCCTCATTTGCACAAACTGGCGGCTACAATAATATCAATGTTCGGTTCCCCGTATGTTTGTGAACAACTGTTCTCTGCAATGAAATGTAACAAGACGCACCTGAGAAACGCATTGTCTGATCGAAATTTAAACTGCACGCTGCGCCTAAAATGCACAAGAACAATTACTCCGAACATAGACGCAATTGTAAAGGGCAAAAAGTACAAGATAACCGAGAATCCCACACTTCAGTGACACCTTTTATTGTGTAACAGTTCACAAATTAATACGAATGTAGAGGCATACACTAAGCTAATAAAATTATGTGGCATGTGTACATTCTCCTTTATTTGTTTCATTTGTCGCAGTAATAATTCGTGAGTGACATCCCTGCAGGTGGCCGCGGATTTACATTGACTGGTGGCAGCTGTTGTGTGCCACACGTGACTTTCCCCACTCTCCGCTCTGGTCCCGTAGTGGGGGTAGCGTGCTCGCGCTGCTCCGTGCTCGCGCCTTGCTGCTCACAGCTTGCTCCGCGAGCACGTATGTTGTGAAGCCCTGGGGTAATCTGTTTCAACTGAACCGATCATTGACTGGGAATTGTTATGTTACGCCACTTGCAGACCATTTGCAGCCATTCATAGACACCATGTTTCCAAACAACGATGGAATTTTTATGGATTCCAATATGTCACACTGGGCCACAACTGTTCACGATTGGTTTGGAGAACATTCTGGTCTAGCAAATGACTTGGCCACGGAACACAGCCGAGAGGTCAGTTCGTGCACAAAATCTTACACCGGCAACACTTTTGCAACTATGGATGGCTACAGACGCAGCGTGGCTCAATATTTCTGCAGGAGACTTCCAAGACTTATTGAGTCCACGTCACGTCTACTTGCTGCACTACGGCGGGCAAAAGGGGGTCAGACACGATATTAGGAGGTACCCGATGACTTTTGTCACATCAGTGTATGGTCGCTCCGGCCAGGTGTGTTACCGCAGGATGTAGGCTCCCATCATGTAGTCAGATGAGGCAACTCAGTCAATCACAGAGCGCAGAACTTCGTATTGCATGGTCCTGTTCCGGCTCTAATTCAACTCCCAGCCGCACGAGTTATGTCTGTTTTAAGGTTTATGGCTTATTTTTGGTATGCAGTGAGAGTGATGGGAGCGCCATTTTCACTCGATCTGTCATATTTCATATTTGTACTCTGGATATGTTCCTAACAGTAGTTTCAATAGTCGATATGTTACGCAACAGATGTACTGAGTACAAGGGCTGTGATCTTTAGCTGTCAGTAATATTGTCGTTGCTGTAGGATTCGGTGAGAAGAGAGTGAGTGATTCAGGTTTAGTCCCACTACAGAGCGGACTGGAAACAGATTACGGAGCATAGAGATAGAGATAAATGCTGAATTTTGGAAATATGATTTGGTGAAGATCCATTTGAGAAGTATGAAGCTTTTTGGTAATGTTATTACTGCTTTGCTTGCCTGCAGGTAATGTTTACGTGTTTGGAAAAGGGGAAGTTTTAGTAGGGCTTTTTCTTTATTGACTAGGTTTAATTAGTTTTATTGTTCGGACGTGATTGAGTAAATTTATCAATTCACGTGGCTGCACTCAGAAGCAAATTTCCCACACCTTTACCATTTCAATAACTAATTTCATGGAAGAGTCATATTTGTAATAATATGCAAGCTATGTATAGATGCTTGCAACTGATAAGGAAGGTATCAGTATTTCAATGTAGATTTTGAATGCTAGTCTCTTTTACATCATTTACTAAATGCAGTACCCTCCACCGTCTCCTCATGAAAATTTGCTTTTGAAAATTTGTGCCAACGGACCTCACTTCGCAGAATATAGTGACTAAATCTGAAGCTTACTGTTCCTATCATAGTTGCACGTCCTCGCATTTCACTGTTCAAGGCTTTCTTTTATTTAGATGGTTTGCTGCTCCACTATATTTCAATTTTGTTATTTTCGAACAGCAGCGAATTTACATTGCCTCAGGTAAGTCTTGAAGATGTTTTAGGTCCATTTTAACACCACTCAGGAAACAATAAAATCATCCACAGTCAAGTTTTTCATTTCAAAATTAATATCAGGTTTAGTTTACGTAGCGTTCAGTTCAGATTTATTTCTTATGCAGACAGCCTCATTTTAACAGCGCAGTGTTACGTCTACGTGTGTATTATTTAACGTTTGGAATTTTCTTTCGTCCGTTTGTGCACACAGATTTACCGGGAATTTTGATATAAACATTTTTTTATTTATACCTTAAAAATTCGATTTGTAAGTTTATGTAGCATTTTTATTCTGTCAGCTTTGTGTGTCTGAACTGAGGCGCCTTGCCACGGTTCGCGCGGCTGCCCCCGTCGGAGGTTCGAGTCCTCCCTCGGGCATGGGTGTGTGTGTTGTCTTTAGCGTAAGTTAGTTTAAGTTAGATTAAGTAGTGTGTAAACCCAGGGACCGATGACCTCAGTAGTTTGGTCCCACAGGAACTTACCACAATTTTTTTAATGTGAAGTTTTAGGTTTTCTGATTAGTTTGGTAAAAATAAATTCAAATTCAAATACAGTTATACAATTTCTGGTAGTTTTGGCAACTCATTTAATCAGATAGCGTTTCCTTAATTGCAACACTTGCATTGTTCAAGATTATAACACAGACTCGACATGAAGTTAAAGATGGGAAACCAGTTCAGTCCAGTAATGTTATAGTTCACGGTATTCAACTTATTATTATTTATTTTTATTTAGAAAAGTTACACGTTGTCTGGCGTGCATACCACTCGGCTAGTTGTAAAGGTCTGCCTGAAACACAACGCAATATAACGCACTGGATGACGTTAAGGATGCTACTACCATCAAACATGCGGACAAGCTTGCTCGGTAGACTTGTGGACTTGTGGACAGCATCCCAAACATAATCCAAGACTGTTACAGTTCATGAGATGAAGAAATACATAGCCTGCAGCAGGTTTTCCTTTAACGGTTGTGCAGTTTTGAACAGATGGCCTTTATTTTTGTTATGGTTTTGTTTTTACTACTCAGTAAAATAATTTTATTTGGTATCATAAGTGTTCTTTTCCATTGCCTTCTTCCCTGACGCTAATCGCAAATATGTAGATGTTGTAAAACTTCTTTTGAGCAGTTTCTCTGGAGGCCTTGAAGAACAACATTGTAGTCGAGCACTTTAACTTTCCTGCTCTTGGCAGTTGGTGTACTACGTGATGGATAAGAAATACTACCCATCGTTAAATACGTTCCATCCTAATATCGGGTTAAAATGTGATGTGTAACATTTCCTTTGAGTGTTGGTAAGTGAAGCAGATGGAGCGTTGGAATGGGACGTGTGCAGTAGAGTACCGCACACGGATCTGCGCTTACAAGATAAAAGTTGTCACAATCTTGCACAACGTGATGGTCTGCTGCATACCCTGATTCATGACTGAATGTGTATTCATGAAAAATAAACTACCACGTATTTCAGCTAAGGAGTCTTCAGCACAAAGAACAATTAGAAGAAACTGAGGTACCTACTCCTAGGGCCTTCGTTCTATACTTCGGTCACATTTTTTAAGAACTAGAAGAATACTGTGAAAGACGAAACACTAATTGTGTCTTTCGTCCACATGCAAAATTCAGGAACTTGGTGCGTCCATTGAAGAAAGGCCTCGGTTTATCAGCTCCAGCGTCAGTGAGGAATGGCGTATTTGGCCAGACGTCTGACTTGATGCGTAACTGTTGCAACGTACACCATACTCTTGGACTTCCTTTGCAGTCGCGTATACTGTAATAATAGAAAGCACTGCTGCTTCTGGAACAAGACGTATTTTAAAAAAAAATTCTATTTGTTATTTGGTCAAAATCGCAAATAGAATGCCTGCACTTGTAACATGGTTTAAAGGCAAATGCTGTATTAAGTTTATGAAGGGATACGTGTGTTTCAACATAGCTCTGGAATATGCGGAGGAATTTGAAATTTGTTACATATGTGACCTAGTACCAGGGAACAATTAATCTGGCACTACGATGACTCTAGACCACCAATAAATGCGAGGAAAAGGGTGATCCAAAAATAATATCATTGTGAGGTAAATAGAATTTGGGACTCATAGTGTCTCCCGCGGGAAATTAATTTTTCTTGCTCAGTAGGAGCATTTTTCTTGCTTGTAGGAGAACTAAAAATGTTATGTATATTCGATTTAATTAATTTAATAATCAATTTGGAAAATTTAGTACTTGTTAATTTGTGCAGTGTATTTGTACACTGGAATACAATTAGATAAATAACGTTTGCTTTTACATCGATCGATTTAATTCCCTTTGTCCATCTCATAAACTGAAGGGTCAGAGAAATTGGTACACCTGCCTAATATCGTGTAGGACCTCAGCGAAACGCCGAAGTGCCGCAACACGACGTGGTATGGACTCGACTAATGTCTGAAGCAGTGCTGGAGGGAATTGACACCATGAATCCTCCAGGACTTTCCATTAACCCTTCACAGTAGGAGGGAGTGGAGATCTCTTCTGAACAGCGCGTGGCAAGGATTCCCAGATATGCTCAATAATGTTCGTGTTTGGGGAGTTTGGTGGCCAGCGAAAGTGTTTAAACTCAGAAGAGTGTCCATGGAGCCACTCTGTAGCAATCCTGGACGTGTGGAGTGTCGCATTGTCCTGCTGGAATTGCTCAGGTCCGTCGGAATGCACAATGGACATGAATGGATGCAGTTCAAATGGCTCTAAGCACTATGGGATTTAACATCTGAGGTCATCAGTCCGCTAGACTTAGAACTACTTAAACCTAGGACATCACACACATCCATGCCCGAGGCAGGATTCGAACCTGCGACCGTAGCAGCGGCGTGGTACCGAACTGAAGTGCCTAGAACCGTTCGGCCACCGTGGCCGGCTGGATGCAGTTGATCAGACAGGATGGTTAAGTAAGCGTCACCTGTTAGAGTCGTATCTAGACGTATCAGGGGTCCCATATCACTTAAGCTGCACGCGCCTCACACCATTACAGAGCCTCCACCAGCTTGAACAGTCTCCTGCTGACATGCACGGTCCATGAACTCATGAGGTTGTCTCCATACCCATACATGACCATTCGCTCGATACACTTTGAAATGGGACTCATCCGACCAGGTAACATGTTTCCGGCCATTAACAGTCCAATATCGGTGTTGACGGGCCCAGGCCAAGCATAAAGCTTGAAATATGTGACAAGTTCCGGAAGTGTTGTACTCATGTCACGTTGAACGAATCCCTTCAGACGTCGTTGGTCCTGTTCTTGCAAGATATTTTTCCAGCCGCAGCGATGTCGGACATTTGATGTTTTATTGGATTCTGATATTCACGGTACACTCGTAAATGGTCGTACGAGAAAATCTCCACTTTATTGCTACGCTACCTCGGAGAAGCTACGTCCCATCGCCCGTGCGGCGACTATAACACCACGTTCAAACTCACTTAAATCTTGATAACCTGCCATTGTAGCAGCAGTAAAGTATCTAAGAACTGCGCTCTACACTTGTTGTCTTATATAGATATTGCCGACCGCAGAGCCGTATTCTGCCTGTTTACATCCTTCTGTATTTGAATACGCATGCCTACATCAGTTTCTTTGGCGCTCAGTGTATATAACTGGGCTCAGTAACTAGGCAACGGTAGGTAAATATCAAACGGTAGGTAAATATCAAAATATTAAAACGAACTCACACTTTATGATTTCCTATTTTAAACTCTCAAACCATTACAAAGAATCCACTGACCACTAACAAAGTAATGTTGACGAGTATGTGGGTATCAGAAAAATAGAATTGGTAGTGTTAAAGGTACAGGGCGTTTAAAAAAGTGTCACATATTCCTGCAGGGGGTGGTACTGGTCAGAACTAGAAGAAAGTTTCTATGATTATATGTCCATAAACCAATGCCTGTAGTATTCGGTGTATCAGGTCGTCGGAACATATGGCATAGTAAATTACTAGAATATGCACGTGTGGGCAGACGTAAATCTACAGGCAAGTATGGAAGTGAGGCATCAGAATCGCTCCAGTATCAATGAATGGACGGCAACTGTCGGTGACAGACTTATAGCGACATACACTTTGCCAAACAGATTAACAGGTGCTATCTCACTGACATCTGCACGGTGAATTACCAGCGCTATTGCAGAACGTTATCCTCGCAGAAAGACGACTGTCGCTTGTGCACGATGGGGCGCCACCTCATTTTCTACGGATCGTGCAGTGCTACCTCCCCACAAATTAGCATCGGCGATGGAATGATCGAGGAGGTCGGGTAACATGGCCTGCCCCACCGCCGGCTCTGAATCCGTTGGATATCTATCTTTGGGAACATTTAAAGGCTTCGGTATAAGCTTAGCCTATCGAGAATCTGAAGACGTTACAGGAGCCTGTGACCAATACATGTCACACAATCCCAATGCAGCCAGATGTATTTGCGAGAGTACGTGCTAACTGCGAAGAAGGAGGCAATCATATAAAACCGATCGCTCGTGGAAAGATCCGCACCTGAACGCTGGAAAGCTGCACAAGTTAAATCAGTACCCAAGAAAGGAAATAGGAGCAATCCGCTGATTGTCCATTTGCAGCAGGATTTTGGCACGTGTGCCGTGTTCGACCTCTAATCAAATTGCGTACCTATGCACTATCGTCTCAGTTGTGCGACTGCATTCATGATTTCCTGTCAGAGAGGTCACAATTCGTAGTAAATGACGGAAAGTAACTGAGTAATACAGAAGTAAAATCTGGCGTTCTCCAAGGAAGTGTTACAGACCGCTTGTTTGCAGACGATGCTGTCATTTTTCTTCTTGTAAAGTGCTCACATAATCAAAACAAAAAGGATTTAGGCAAGATACTGTATCTGTGTGGTGCGGAAAGTGGCAGTTGTCTTTAAATAATGAAAAGTAAGAAGTGAACCACACGAGTACCAAAAGGAATCCGCTAAATTTCGATTGCACGACATATCACACAAATCGAAATGCTGGAAGTTCAACTAAATGCTTAGGATAGACGGAAGGCAACGAAAATATTCAGAGAAAGGGAGCTGGTTTTGTATTATCGTGAAATAGGGAAGAGAGCGCCACGGGTATGATACGTGTATTGGAATGGCAATCATTAAAACAAAGAGATTTCTCTTTGCGCCAAGATCTTCCAAAGATATTTTAATCACGAACGTTCACCTCAGAGAGTGAAAATATTTTATTGGCGCCCCCCTAAATAGGAAGAAATGATCATCATAATGAAGTAAGAGAAATCAGCATGATATAAGTGTTGATTTTTCCCGAAGCCTGTTCGAGAGTGGAATGGTAGAGAAGAAGCTTCAGGTTGGTTCGATGAACCCTCTGCCAGGCACTTAATTGTGAATTGCAGGGTAATGATGTATACATAGAAAGATGTGCCGCGATGCACGGTAAACCCCTTGAAACGTCCCCTTTGAAAAAATTATACATGACTGTGCTTAACCTGACACACAATATGTTTTTTAGCGCAACGCAATCTGACTTTCAAAAAAAAAATCCCTACAAAAAAATGGCCCTGACTAACATTAACCTATACCTTTCACAAATCACTTACCTCAGAAAAATCTTTCTTACTGGAACTACTGCAATACAGCGAGCGCCACTACTGCCAGCTAAATAAAAGATTCAAACTACGGAAGGCACTAACTACTGATAGGCATAGTTAGCAAATGAAAGATTTTAATAGAAAACAAACAATGTATTTACCTTAATAGTCATAATATATATAGCAGTTCATGACCAATTTCAAAACTCCGCCATCTCTCTCCCTACATTCACCACTGCTGGCGGCTCACCTCCAACTGCGCAACGCTACGCGCTGTTCACAGCCAGCTGCCTAACACTACAATGGCGAGTATTACAACAATGCAAAGCAGCCACAGACTGCACACAGCACAGCCAGTGATTTTTATACAGAGGTGGCGTTACCAATAAAAAACCTAAACAGCCTACTTACATAGCCCCCATGCTCCCCACAAAAAATTTTACAAATTGTTTTGGGCAGTGGCCAATAATGATTTGATAAAAAATTTTTATAATTACAATAACAAAGATATCAATTGCACACACTTATTGATACAATGTTGGTCAAAAGCTAAACTTTCTCACAGTCCGTAAAGACAGTCCTGATCGTTCATCACGGTAAAATAGTAGTGTTTTTCTCAAAGTCTGAGCAGTAGAAGAAAATGCACACGAAAGTAGTGGATTTCCATGCAGTCTTGAAGAAGTAGTGTTGTCCTTCCAACGAAAAGACAGTGCTGACTCTTGACATGCAGACAGGTAATGGGCCACAACAGAGCAAACCCATAGCGGAGTCAGTCGACGTTTTGAAGAATATTGGTACGTAGATCATCACAGAGTAGACCCACTGTAGTCCTGGTAGAGATTACGGTATTGGTGGGCCACCAGAGGTGCAGACCCACTGCAGTCCTTGTAGAAATAATGGTATTGATGGATCATCAAAGATGTAGACCCACTGTAGTCCTTGTAGAGATAATGGTACTGGTGGGTCATCAAAGATGCAGACCCACTGTAGTCTTTGTAGAGATGGCCAGCAGCCATCTGTTGTGACTGTGCAGGTGCACAATCACCATTGAAGAGTCTTGTGGCTAATATAGCAAGTCCATAAACCACCACTTAATCACTCACAAAGTTTTTGGAATTGTCCTTAGAACCAGCAATGCTGTTATCCAGTCCCTTGCTGAATTATTAACACACGTGCAAACACTAACAGTCCCTACTTCTCACATATTGTCCATATACAATGACCAACATAAACGTGTGCAGTGAAATGTAACTTACAAGTTAATAATATGATGAACTGGTGTCAATTACAATTTTATAACATGAGAATACAATTACAAAGATACAGAAAACATCATTAAAGAACATAATAATACAGATAACATTTGTAGTAAAACAGGCTTTACAAAAGAATAGAAATAGACATATACATCAGTGTTACAGGAATTATGACATAAGTAAATAAATAAAATAATGAGAATAGTTTTCGAAACATTAATTTCACACATGAGCATTAAAACAGAACAGAATAAATAATGTCTAAACATCTTGACAAAGAAAATAACATAGTTGTTGAAAAATTCTAAAACATAAGTCTTATCAGATAAAAATTAAAAGACAGGAAAAAAACATAAATACCCAAGGGTACACAAACATATAGCGGAATAACACAAGGAAAGGACAGGGTTTCTTTTACTGCAGTATTTTGCAAACAAAACTTTCTTTACTTCTCGGAGATCTCCCTTCGTTCCTCATTATTTCCAAAAAGTCCTATCTATACCTGTTTTCTGTACTTTTTTCGTATGACTTCTCAATGCATTTCTTCCAATTCATCGCAACTCATTCTCTTATATAGTCTACCCCCTCTTAAGCTAACTTAAATCTACTGAGCTCAGATGCTAAACTAGGGATCGAGGCAATGCAGCAGCACAAAACAATTAACACAAACAGCAATGATAAAAAATACAAAAGGCAAAGCAAGCAGCATAAATTACAACTAATATAAGGCAATGAGCAGCAAACAAGAAAAATAAATCAGTAGTAAAACTGGCTTAAAAGAATAATACAAAGTGAAATTTAGTAGCACTATGCAAGGCAAAAAGCAGCAGCATCTAAACATGACAAAGCTCAAGCAGAAAAAATACTACACTAAAGACAACAATGCAGATAAGGGAAATGTCTATTCACATCTTAATGTCTATGTAATTAAAGTGGTGCACCACAAAAACTAATTCTACAAAAATTACCAAGTACACGAAAAGAAAATTATATATGCAGTTACTGTTATTAGTCCCTTCTTATTGTTCTTTCCATTCCAAGAGTTCCTTTTTTTAAGAATGTGGATTACAAAATTATTATTTAATAGATCTGTTGACAGAAAGTGTTCACATTAGCAAATGCATTTTATTTTATAAAAGCAATGCTGCATCACAGCTGGAAACTAGATATCAAATGAAATAAGCAACTACGAAAAGCAAAGCATAAAAATATCATTCAATAGTCATGTGACATTTCATAAGTTAGTAGAAATTCTCTCAACTCTTGTAGAAAGACACTTGTCCTAATCAGGTGTGCAGTTGTACGAATATTTCCCATCAATTCATAAGCATTTCAGTAAGTAGCACAAAATACGAGTAATCATATATTTCCAAGTAATGAGCGTGTCGTATTTCCGATGCTTTCTACAAAGAAATGTCAATAGCGAGGTTAATGGCCTCTTTTTTTTTCTCCTAATGGCTGTTTCTCCAGGTGGCTGGCACAGGTGGCCGCTCAAGACGCATTGCGTCAAGGTCACTTACCTTTCTTACCGAAATATTTACGACAACAGTTTCCGCTACAGTGGCAGTCTCGTATAAAAATATTTCACAGGTCAAGAATTTGCGTTACAAATCTGTAGAAACAAAATCCTATTGATATAACAGTGTTCAAAACGTTTTCGTCGGAATTGTGATACATTCATGCATTTACACACATTTCATAACTCTTAAAGTACGATTTTTGGTTTCCAACAACCTTTTTCACAAATCAGCGTCCCTAACCACTACTCATTATTTCTTACCTTATTCGTCGACACTTCTTCAATATTTTATGATAACAGATATGTAGCATACTCAAATAACTCATATAGCATCAGCTTATTGTCCATAAACATACCGCAACAGCATAATACACATAGTCATCGTAATAATAACATCATAACACTTCAGTCAACTCTCCAAATCGTCGTAGCTTCCTCCAATAATTTCAAAACCTAAAAAAAATTCTCTGCTCATGTCAAAAGTGTCATCTGCCTCAAATGTACTTTAAAATCATGCTCCCTTACCAAATACATCATTCAAAGCTCTTATAGTATCATAATGGTTCCGAAAAAATATGAACAATTCACGAAGTACAGACAAAAATACAATTTCGTAAGTGTGAAGTAATCCAACTCTGTAATTGCGTAAACATGTGTCACTGACGTAGTAAAAAAAAAATGTTTATCTCTCAGTTAAATGGTCAGATAGCTGTGTAATTTGTGTTAGAGAAATATGGTACCGATGTGTAAAGTTGTATAAGCAAATACCATATTAGCTAGGGCTCCTTGTGCTTGCCAAACACATAGTACACAAAGTAAGTGTGTACCCCCCTGAGGATTAATGTAATTATACCCTCAGGTGTTACAGATTACAGCAATGGAATGAAATGTATCACGGAAAACCTTTGTATCATTGTACTTCAAATATCTTAAAAAATGCATGTTTTAAGTGCGAAATTAATCACTCAAATACGTGTCCTGTAGCGCTAAATGTGCGTCTTGCTGTAAGATAATCTCTGTGGAAGTGTCGTAGTTATCGTCATCCGAAAGCTAAGTTCTGCAGAAGCCAATGTACTTACCTCATGATACACCAAATTTCAAGTAAACCAAAATGTTGCATTAAAATCTCATTAGCAGTACTGGTAAATGTTCTAAGTATGTGAGCCTTATAGTCGTTACGTAATCGTGCAACTAACAAGCAAGAATGTACACACACAATAACACTGTGACGTCTGTTCACTATAACAATGCATTCGTAATTTCTGTTTAAAAATGTTCCCTAGGTTCTAGACTGGATATTTAACTTCAAACATTGTTGCATGGTAACAGTTTCTAAGTCTGACAATGCATACTAGAAATGTGAAGTGAAAAGTTTTATGGCAAAGACAAAGTTAAAAAGCAGATTATATCTCAATAAATGGTTTTACCTGTGAAGTGTGGTGCAATCCTTTACTCTACATAGTACGTAGACTTTCAACTGAAAAGCAATTGTCATGTTATATACGTCGGTAAGGAATGCTAAATCTTTTCTCAAGGTTAGCGTCTGTGATATTTTTCTCTGAGCCAGCCGGCGCAGGTGGCTGCCTGCGGTGCGAATCATTGTCTGTTCCTTTATTGGCGCGCGCCGTTATTGGGATTAGGAGACCTAACTTCTACAAATTCGCCTTGCCGAGAGGGCCCAGCTCTGTTAGAATCCCGCCAGTTCTGATGAAATTCAGGTCTGTCGTTATGTCGGTAGTTTACATAGTTTCTTTTCTCTCTGTCATGTGGTGCAGAATTTCTCCTGGAATCGTAACTGCGCGGTGGACCGTTGCGTCTGAAGTTATTCTGTCTCCCTTTATAATAATTGTTTTGGTACCCATATTGTCTGTTTCTTTGGTTATCTCTGTCATATTCATTGCTACGGAAATGCGAGGTTTCTCTGTAACTGTTATTACTCTGCCAGTGGTTGTCATATGGGTGGTGTCTGTTTTGGTCACGATATGTGTTGTGAGAATAGCCTTGTCGTGTCCAGTTATTATTTCTGTCATCGCGGAATTGTGACGGATGTGACCTGTAATTGTTGTGCTCCTACTTTCGCGTTCTGCGAATGTCAGTGTCAATTTCCAGTTCTTGTAAGAGCCCCTGAAAAGCTTCAATGTCATCTTTGCAACGTCCTGCCTAAATAATATGCCATAAATGTTCAGGTAATTTGATTAAGCAAATGCGGATGAGTTCTGAGGGGCTGTATGGGTTTGAAAGATACTGATTCTTATGCAACATGTCTTCAAAATATTTCACAAGACTGGAAAATTCAGATTGTTCAAAGTGTTTCATCATCATGATGCTATGTTTTACTCGGTCTTGTGTAGCTTGAGACCAATATGCTGAGAGGAAGGCATGGTAAAATTCTCCTTCACTGTGACAATCGTGAATGACCGATCGCATTCTTAAAGCTGGTTCATTCTCTAAGTAGCCACACATAAATTCTAATCTGTGTTCTAACGACCAGTTGGGAGGAAAACAATGAGAGAATTGATGGAGCCATGCTTATGGATGAATGTCGTTGCCAGAATTCTTAAATGTTTTGAATTTACGTGTAGTAATGAACAGCTTATAGTCAAAATCATCATGTCGGCGAGTCGCATAGCGGTCATTGTTACGTCGTTTCGGCGGTTCCATTTCAAAATTCGGTGCACCTTGCCAATTTCTGTCATAATTTCCGAAATGCGCTGTGTTATTATTTTGTGTCCCTCATCCCGTATTGGGGCGCGAGTGTCCTCTGAAATACGTAATTCTTGTATTACCTGTGTCAGCTGATCTTGTACTTCCCGGATTTCTCTTTGGTGTTGCGTATTAATTTGATTCAGATTTTGTTTCAGTTTCCTAATTTGTTCACACTCTTCTGTCTTATTAAAGACTACCGGTTTTGTGTCATTCAGATTATCATCTACCTTCGTAGATAAAGTATTTAGCTGATCCGAAAGTTCAACTACTTTCTCTGATAATGAACTAATTTCCTCCATGTGTCTTTCTGAACCAATTTTCAGAGTATCTACTGTGTCCTTTAAGTTTTCTTGAGATTTTGCAAGTTGCGTAACCGAATCGGTAGATGCAACTGAGTCAATTTTAGCTTGCAGGGTCTCATGATTTTGATGAACAATAGTTTGCAGTTCTTTTATGGCTGCTTCGTGATTCTGTAATGCATTTTCATGCCGCGAAAAGATAGGTTGAAAATGCTCACAAATTTGTGTTTTTACGTCATTACAGACTTTTTGAGATTTTGATTCGATTTTATGTAACTCAGTAGTTAAATCTCCACGTGTTTGTTCAAGCGTGGTGTCTAACTTTTGAAGATTTTGTTCCATTGTGTCTAACTTTTGAAGCTTTTGCTGTGTTTGTCTCTGATTTTGTTCCATTGTGTCTAACTGTTGCTGTGTTTGTCTCTGATTTTGTTCCATTGTGTGTAACTTTTGAAGAGTTTGTTTCATTGTGTCTAACTTTTGAAGCTTTTGCTGTGTTTGTCTCTGATCTTGTTCCATTGTGTCTAACTTTTGAAGCTTTTGTCCCATTTGTTGCATTAATTGTAATAACAATGCACTGGTGTCTGAAACATGTTCCTCAGTGCTATTCGGCAATGCATTTGAACCGGCAATATTCGCAGTTCGAAAAGCAGAAAATGTGTCTTGACTTATTTGAGAAAAGGGTGAGGACGCAAAACCTGAATCTACAGTATTTGCAAGATTGTGTCCTGTCATTTCGGATTCCTGAGGTAAGCTGTTTCCGACCAATCGATCGATAATGCTTCCCTGTTCACTAATTGTTTCACTGTCTACACCATTGTTTGCAGCCTGCTCCATTTCCCTATGTGCAATTACCAAATTACTACTTTGAACATTAGTTAATTCATTACTCGGTGGCGCTAACACACTGCTTTCGTCTTCACTGTCATTTCTCAATTTAGTTTGGAGCCTAGTATTACGTTTTTCACACGCCATTATTGTCACAATATTTCACACGATAACACAGAAAAACACAATTTGAAGAGCAAAAATAAGAGAACACATTAGCATAGCACTGAAAATAATATCTAGTTAATTGCAAGGGCAGCTGCGAAATACTTGCTTCAAATCTACATGCATGCCACAACTGTTTTACTGCACAACAATGAAAAATTACAACTACAAAGGAAATTCTCTCTATAATTACGTGCTAGCAATAAACAAAAGCTACACTAATCACACAAACTACAAGAAATAATCAGAAGATTCCAGTGAGGTATCCTGGCAGGGTCGCCATATGAAACGTCCCCTTTGAAAAATTTATACATGACTGTGCTTAACCTGACACACAATATGTTTTTTAGCGCAACGCAATCTGACTTTCAAAAAAAATCCCTACAAAAGAATGGCCCTGACTAACATTAACCTATACCTTTCACGAATCACTTACCTCAGAAAAATCTTTCTTACTGGAACTACTGCAATACAGCGAGCGCCACTACTGCCAGCTAAATAAAAGATTCAAACTACGGAAGACACTAACTACTAACAGGCATAGTCAGCAAATGAAAGATTTTAATAGAAAACAAACAATGTATTTACCTTAATAGTCATAATATATATAGCAGTTCATGACAAATTTCAAAACTCCGCCATCTCTCTCCCCACATCCACCACTGCTGGCGGCTCACCTCCAACTGCGCAACGCTACGCGCTGTTCACAGCCAGCTGCCTAACACTACAATGGCGAGTATTACAACAATGCAAAGCAGCCACAGACTGCACACAGCACAGCCAGTGATTTTTATACAGAGGTGGCGTTACCAATAAAAAACCTATACAGCCTACTTACACCCTGCCTATAGTGTCTACTTCTACGTAACAGAAAAATGGGATTGAGAGTAGATGTTGGCACAAATCCCAACAGGCATTGTTTCTGGACATACCACTATACGGACTTTTCTTCTAGTTTTGACTTGAAGGTATATATGACACTTCTTCTTAAATACCTTGTATAATTGACGGGAAGCTATCAGTGCAGTATAATTCCTCGGCCGATCGTTGTACTTTAAAGCGGGTGTTAACGCACTAAATCGTCCGGAAAAACAAGATGTGTGAGACGGTATCGACTTCCAGGCGCAGACACAGACAAATGGCTCCTCAGAGTGGAGGCGTACGCTTCCGTTTTTACGGGAGATTCCATCCCCGGAGGCTCTCTACAGCTCTGTCCCTACCCCCTGCGCCTGCCGCGAATATTGCAGTTGAAGCAAACACTGGGTGACCCATTTCCTATGTGGCTCGACCGGAATATGTCTCACGGGAAACGGCAGCTAGGGAAATGAAAGTCATTGTGCCCACAGTATCACAAAGGAGATGGGTGCCACTAACTCAACGACTGTGAATTTTAAGTTGGATATATTCTATGAGAAACCAAGAATTAAATTAAGCGATATTACTACCGGTAAGCACGGCTCTTGCAAGGAGTTCTTATTCGAGATTTCAGCTAAGACGTAGGGTACCTCCACCGTATGGTTACTTGCGGAGTATCTATGTAGATACAGATGTAGATATCGCCACATGCTGCCAACTGTGTTCTGAATCTACAAGTACACTGCTCAGCAAGGCTAAGTGATTACTCGGCAATAGCGGGAATTAACCTGGGCATGTCACTAGGTACAGTCACATTGCAATCCAAAGTAACACACATTGTTACCTCGCAGTGCGAGCCCGAAAAGTGGTCGAAGAGGATACATTGGGTTACAAAACTTAAGGACAAAAGTGACTTTGGCATGATGCATCACTGTCAAGTAACATAGCTCGATGGATCTTGGACCATACGTAGAAAGAACTTTTAGAGCACAGTACAGAAGGTAGCAAGTAATACGCCATGATGCGAACAGAAAAGACACTTTTATTCTAAGACGGTAATTATACTTAAGTCACCACGACTCATGACGGTCTCCTGTGCACTACAAAAGGTGGAACATGGTTCTTAATAGGGTGTGTGTGATCACTACGGATGGCAATACATGCACTGGTACGTGTTCCCATGCTGTCCACTAGGTTGCTAAGGAATTCTTGCGGGAAGGCGTTCCATTTCTTCACCAGCGCGGCTGACAACTATTTAAACTAACTCGCAAAATTACGCTTTGTAATTCAGTGAAATAAATAATCTCTCATTTACATTCGAATCTGTTAACCTTTTACCGAGCAGTACTCTGAAATGCCACACTCGCAGAAAAGCAATGCTTAGATTACGTAAAACGCGCGTATTGTACATTATTTTGGACCTTATGGGTGTTCAACGGCGAGGTCATCAGCGCCTAAACTTTAGTATCGAGTTCTTTATTTATTACTAATCATGTGAGTTACATCTCCACATGAATCTTTCTCTGGTATCAAAGCTTAACAACTGTTCATTTCTATAGAAGGCTTAACATCCCGCTATCCATGCTACTATGTCTTTCGTTCATCTTCCTTATTTATGTATTCTAGTCCAGATACAGCATATTTTTCTATGTATAGCATATTTTATTCGACTTGCCGAAAGTCTCTTTTTCGAATTTAACATTTGATTGTAGAGGACATCCAGTGGCTGCGCATGCCACATCATTATAATGAAATAAGAGACAATCGGTGGGGAGGACACAACGATTGTTTAAAATCTGTAGGATTCAAGACAGTCTTCGATCGCAAAAACTTTTTCCTTGTTTTATAACCGGTTTCGATCTACATGATTGCCAGATAGGTGTAGAAAAGACAAAAAGAATGTGCAGAGTTATCAACGGGAAGACTATATTAATATACAACTGCAATGGAAGCAGCATGTACGTAAATGACATGAGAAGCTGCTAAAACTGGTCATATCTGACTTGCTAAATTTGTATATGAATACAAAAACTTCTAAGGAAGATAGGCACCGTCAAAAATGTAAAAAAATGGTGAAACCGTATTATAAACAAACTTAAATCACTCGTAGTGTATGGCCAATGCCAGCATATTGTGCTTTCCCTCTTTCTCTCTGTCTTTTTTTTCTTTTTCTTTTAAAGAAAAATGTATGTTCAATGTTTTTTCTGTTGATACATTCCACATCTTGACGTTTCTCGTGAATATGATCTATGAAACACTTAACTAACTAACTAACCTGCATCTTTACATCATCTGACTGCGCCTCTCTTGATTACAAGATCTTTTTAAGTCTTATAAACTGGTTTAGAAAGACGGGTCAGGTGTTGTATAAAGAGTTCTAGATCCTCCTCATCTCCTTTATGTGCATGCTACATACAATACTGTTGTGTAGCACTGCAATGCTCCCACTCATCATTATGCAAATTCCTCTTGTTTCTTCTAGAGGTCCGAGCGTTTACAGGCCCTAATTAAAGTGCAGGAACTCACAAAGGTTCAGTGTGGGTTGTAATTATCGTATGGCAACGAAAACTGGTACATATTCTAAAGCGCGATTTGCGTTGGAAAATAATTAGTACCAATTTTGGCCAGCAAATGCATATCTGGCGCTCTGAATGTAAGAAAGACACACATAATTTTTTTATGTGTAATTGATTAGGAACGGAACGTGGGTAGAAAAGGTCAGACAAGTGAGAAGGGCAAAATGTTGACTTTGTTATTAACCGCCGCTTACACAGTTTGTTCGATATGAGCACTGGAGGTATCGAAGAGATGTTACACAGCGCTAGATTTGCACCTTTTGGCCAAAATTGGAACTAATATTTTCCAGCGTAAGTCGTTTGCGCATTAACTCATTTGCATATCTATAAAGCTCCGCTAAGATAATTACAGCCCACACTGGATTTCTAAGAGTAGCTGCTTTTTAATTATAACCACCCGGAATATGGTGAGGATCATGTAGATCTGAATCAGTTACAAAACTGAACGAAAATATTTTGTGGTAAAAATTCCACAACTTTTAACTCTTGTATTCACATTTGTTTTCGATTCATTATATCTCCATGCTCGTCGTCAAATACACACACCAAAAGAAGTTTTGCATCAACCCGGTACCCAGAACGAATGAAGATAGACGTTCACTGTGGATATTGCATCACAGACACAGTCCAGTTGACTTTTCAGAGGTGTCACTAAAGCCGCCCAATTATGTAGACAACCATGCATTAGCGGCACCTATTACACGGAGGGAGTACGACAGCCGACCAGTTCCAGTCATTCCACCACGAAGGAGGCATACGGCTCGTCTGTAGTTCAACAGTGCCTAGACGGTCAATACCGCGGTATGATCTCGTCCGCATTGTTAATTTGTGCCAGAAAGGGCTCTGCAGAAGGGCAGTGTCCAGGCGTCTCGGAGTGAACCAAAGCGATGCTGTTCGAACATGGAGGAGACGCAGAGAGACATGCCTCGCTCAGTCCGCCCAGGGGCTACTACTGTAGTGGATGACAGCTAGTTTCGTGTAGCCACAGGACGTCGCGTTACGACTCAAATTGTGCGCAATGGCCTGCATGATGCGCAACTTCACTCCCGACGTCCATGGCGAGGTCCATATTTGCAACCACGACACCGTGCAGTTCGGTACAGATGGGCCCAATCGTAGAAGACGTTTTTAGATGCAACCCGGTCAGGCTGAGCGCCTTAGACACACTGCCCAGAGAGTGCAGCAAGGTGGAGATTCCCTGCTATTTTGGGCTGGCATTATGTGTGGCCGATGTACGCAGTTGGTGGTCATGGAAGGCGCTGAAACGGCTGCAAGATACGTTAATGCCATCCTCCGACCGATAGTTCAACCATATAAGCAGCATATTGGCGAGACATTCGCCTTCATAGACGACAATTCGCGCCCCCATCTTGCACATCTTGTGAATGACTTCCTTCAGGATAAACGACATCGCTGGACTAGAGTGGCCAGCATGTTCACCAGACATGAACCCTATCGAACATGCCTGGAATAGATTGAAAAGGGCTGTTTATGGACGACGTGACACACCAATCACTCTGAGGAATCTACGCCGAATCGGTGGTGAGGTGTGGGACGATCTGGACCAACAGCGCCTTGATGAACTTGTGCATAGTACGCCACGACGAATACAGGCATTCATCAGTGCAACAGGACGTGTACAGCAATCTGGCTCACCACCTTTGAAGGTCTCGCTGTATGGTGGTACAAAATGCAATGTGTGATTTTCATGAGCAATAAAAAGGGCAGAAATAATGTTTATGTTGATCTCTATATCAGTTTTCTGTACAGATTCCGGAACTGTCGGAACCGAGGTGATGCAAAACTTTTTTGATGTGTGTTTGTGGTGTCTAGGAAGTCTGCTTACTAGGTTCACTAGGCAAACATACAAAGAAATCGTGTTAATGGGATTCATTACAAAAAAGTAAATAACAATACTTAACTTTGACAATTGCACAGAAGTGTCTCAAGCAAAGGGAGACATACAAAGTAAGCAATCTTCTTCAGTATAAACAATTCCAAGTCAGTGTTACATAGGCAGTACAATCGAAGTAACTAGAATTGAGCTGCTATTGAAGTCACTAGCTTTGAAGCTACTATTGAAGTGGGTCACCAGTCCGTCGCGTCTCTTGTGTGCTCTTCACATAGGGGCCGCTGCTGTAACGTTGTCGTCCTGGAGGGAGGTCCTGTCAGCGTGCGATTGGCTGACTTCTTCTGACAGCCATCTCTTCCCTGTCGTTCCCAAATGGCGTGCCGGCGCTTGACTTTACGCCGTAACACTTTTTATTTCTTTTATATTCATATTGTTGCAGTGCAAATAATTTACTGAGCAGTGTTGAGTAAAATTGAGACATCTATGGTTAATGCAAGAGGCTACGGAAGCAAGTCAATTTGGGCCGGCCAGGTGAAGGGGCTGCCTGATGATATGACAGACTGTGTCTCTGAGGCGCCGGGCGGTGTGGCCGAGCGCTTCTAGGGGCTGCTGACCTCAGATGTTAAGTCCCATCGTGCTGAGAGCCATTTGAACCATTTGTCACCGAGGCGTCGAGACGGTTACCACATGCTATGGCCAAACAGTGACCAGAGGTGTAATAGCGCTCTGCAATAGAAATGCAGAGCCGCTGCGGCTTCGGTGGCCTGATTGCTTTATGTCTCAACTGTTGGTCTGTTATAGGTTGCATGATAAGAATCAACGCTTTGGCAAAACTAGAACAGGTCAAACCCATACAAATACTCCCCCTTTCTAATGAGAGGGATTGCAGTTTACAAGTCAGCAGCTCAAAGGGGGACCTACGACAGTCTACGAACCTACGAATCTACATAGAACGAACAGTCTCCACCTTTTCCGCTGCCGCTGATAGCTGCGGCCCTGCTACTCGCGCTGAGTCTAGTGCCCGCTGGCTGGCGGGCCGCCTGGTGGTCTATAGACCGAGCTCAGGGAGGTGCAGCCACTCAGACACCTTCTCTTGTTTGGACAAACTCCTTGTTGCCTGCCTGTTCTCACGTGGACAGGCACTGCTACGGCTGTGAGCCATCTCATTCACTGTGGTTCCACGGTGTGATTATGCCAGAGGTCCCATCCTGTGCAGCCTCTAGCGTGCGTGGTGGGTCGCCACCCGATGGTGTGGTCAGCGTACTTGACGAGTTGCTGCCATTACGACTCCACCGGCCGCGCGATGCTGCACGTTGGCGGGCCGCCTACTGATGGCGCACCTCTTCGCGGGCCACCTACTGCTTACGTCCAGATGGTGCTGGCCTCTTCGAGGATAATCGTGATTATTATAGTTTATGAACAATAAATGAATATTTTAACAACGATATTTTCATGATGATACGTCGGACGACTACCGGGCATCCACTCACCACTCTGCTGCTTCCTGAGTAGTATTCTAATGACCTCCAGACTTCAAGCCAACTCAGTTGCAGCGCCCACCACAGAGGATAGCACGGTTCCTCTGTAAGAGGTATCAGATGCTGTGGCTCACGTGTGCAGCTGGGCCCATGACTCTGTCTCCAGACACAATGTGCAGTACAGGAGTATGAATAAAGAAAAGTGTGAAGCTATTCACATGAGAACTGAAAGAAATCAGGTAAATTTCGATTACGCGATAAGTCACACAAATCTGAAGGCTGTAAATTGAACTAAATACTTAGGGATTACAATTACAAATAACCTAAATTGTAACGATCACATAGATAATATTGTGGGTAGAGCGAACCACAGACTGCGATTCATTGGCAGAACACTTAGAAGGTGCAACAGGTCTACTAAAGAGACTGCATAGACCACGCTTGTCCGCCCTATTCTGAAGAATTGCTGTGCGGTGTGAGATCCGCATCAGGTGGGACTGACGGATGACATCGAAAAAGTACAAACAAGGGCAGCTCGTTTTGTATTATCGCGAAATAGGCGAGATAGTGCCATAGACATGATACGTGAAATGGAGTGGCAATCATTAAAACAAAGGCGTCTTTCGTTGCGACGGGGTCTTCTCATGAAATTTCAATCACCAGTTTTCTCCTCCAATTGCGAAAACATTCTATTGGCACCCACCTACATAGGGAGAAGTGATCATTCAGGACTCGCACAGAAAAATTTAAGTGCTCGTTTTTCCCGCGTGCCGTTCGAGAGTGGAACGGTAGAGAGACAGCTTGAAGGTGGTTCATTGAACCCTCTGCCAGGAACTTTATTGTGAACAGCAGAGTAATGATCTAGATGTAGATGGTATTGATGAGTGAGTGAGTGAGTGAGTTTTGTGGCATTTTTGTTTTGTTTTGTAGACAGAAGTGATACGCATACCGGTGCATTTGTAAGGAGAACTATTTACAGCGAGTGAGGTGCCAGTAATGTAATTTTCCCGGTCGTGAACTGCCGTGTGGACAGGTAGTGCCAGACATGTGTAGTACTTGCCGACTTATGGGCTCGAGCACATCAGTCCCTAGAATCTCGATGGGTTATGATCAGTCGTAAGGACTGATATCATTTTTCGATAACTAAGTCCTAGCGTTTGTTATAGGTGTCCTTGCTTTGTGAATCTGCGGTTTAATTTAGGCATACTGTATTGTCGGCAGGCAGAGGTTGCACAGATGCTATAAACACGAGCGATGTCGGCACCGAAAGCGGCAAAATCTTTGTTGAAGCAGGTGGCTAAATTATGCCGCGTTACAAAATCAGTTGACCACTTTAACGGCAGATAATGCGCGCAGACAGGGTGAACTAGCTAGAGTCTGCCATTGGTAGGGCAGCTCCATCTCTCACACTGAGACCAATGCTGCGGAACGCACTTTAATTTCATGCAGCCATACATACACAGAAACAGTACATTATCTTATGGCGTAGTACATTGATTGTACTTGTCGTTCCTGACACGTCGAAGCTCAGGATACTTTCGAGACCATAATTTTCAATTCCAACGTTGTAGTGCGTCGACTCCTCTCTCATCAGCTCCTTCAGTTCGTGAGCCACCTTTTGAATCACCCTGCATGCCACATGACAAATTTTCAATGTGGAAATTAGAGGTGCATCCAAGATGTCGGCTTCCGGAATGAACGTCATGCTGAGTAACATAGCCTCCCAAGTCCTCCCGTCTCCCATCTTGTACCACTTCACATTAAATTCATGTTTATCAACCTGTTTTCGTATCAGAAGTGTGGTTCCGCACCTATGGAGCACTGTGTGCATTATGTCCATCAGTACATTAATTCGTCACAACAATATACAGGGAACGAACTTGAAGCAATGTGATGAATGAGAGACCTAGGAATCGATTTGTATTATGGTTTTGGAATGTACACTCTGTTTCGTTATTATTAAATACATTGAAGGAAGCGATCAATTGACACGTAACCAGGGCGGATTCAGAAAATACGGTTCTTGTGGAACACAACTGGCTCTTTATTCATACGAAGTAATGAGTGTTATTGACGGAGGACCTCAAGTTGATCCCATGTTTACAGATTTCCAGAAACGCTTTTGACACGTTACATCACACGCGAGTGAAGTCATATACTGAAATGCGAGTTATTTCTATAGTTCCCCAAGGAATCATTATAATTCCTCTCGTATTTTTAATCCGTATAAACGACTGAGAAAACAATGTGAGCACCTCTCTTATATTGCTTGCAGGTCATGCTGTCGTTTGCCTTTTGATAAAGCCATAAGAAAATCAATACGATTTACAAAATGATGTAGACAAAATGTCCGGTTGGTGGGAAAAGTGACAACTGTCACTAAATAACAAAATGTATGAGGTTCTCCACATGAGTACTAAAGAAAATTCCTTTGTATTTCTATTGCACCAAAAATTACAGAACTATAAAAGTTGTCGATTTAGTTAAATATTTACGGATTACACATAGGAATATATTCAATCAGAATCATCACATTACAAATGTTGTCAGAAAGACTAAGAAATGACACCGTTTTATTGGCAGAACCCCTTCACGGTACAACAGGTCTACTATAGAGACTGCCTGCACTGCGCTTGTCGTCCTCCTCCAGGTGTACTGCTACGATGTAGGGTGTCTTTAGCATGTAGGATTGAAGGAGGACATCTAAACAGTTCAAAGACCAGTAGCTCGTTTAGTATTATTGCGAAATAGGGGAAAGAGTACAACACTTTAGTAAGCGAGTTAGAGTGGCGAATCATTAAGAGGAAGGCGTTTTTCGTTGTGCCGAGATCTTTTCGCAAAATTACAAACATCTTGTTTCTCGTCGGAATGCCAAAATATTTTGTTGTCTCTCACCTACACAGGGAGAAACGGACATCGTAATAAACTAAGAGAAATCTGAGCTCGCACATAAAAATGCAGGTGTACATTTTACGCACGTCCTATAAGAGGGCGACAGGGTAGAGAAATAGATTTGGAACTGATCTTCTGCGAAACACTTAAATATGAACTGCACAGTAATTGTGTAAATGTATTAATAGCAGTTATATGCTAACGAGACAGAGGGAAGAAAAGGAATCAAGCTGTTTATTATTTCAAAAGTAATCGACAGACCTGTTAATACATTAATTCCCTTATGACACAAAATGTTTAATGCCGTCATGGAAAAATGTTTTCGTTCAAATGCGGAACCATGATTGTACCCATGCGTACACTTCTCCGCCTGAAGCAGATCAACGGCATCGAATGTCTTTCGCGAGGGCTCCAAAAATATGGAAGTCACATGGGGAGGGATCTAAACTGTATTGAGGATGTGTAAGGGCTTTCCAGCAAAACCTCTCAGTGCAGTCGAAATAAGTTTGGCTTCATGTGGTCAGGCATTCGGCTGCACCAGGATCATGCCGTGCGTCAACATTACTGGGCGTTTAAATTTAATGACACAATTTAATTTTTGCAAAGTGTCCATGTACTGCTGTGCATTTGTTATGGCATCGTGTTCCACAACGTCACTGAGCAGCGGGTTGGCGGTCGGCAACTTTATGTCTCAGGATAATGACCGCCCACGTGATGCCAAGCCTGGTTCGACTACGCTGCAGATGTTTCGCTGGGAAGCCGCTGCAGATCCTCCACACATTGCCCATTTCTCCCCATGCGATTTCCATATTTTTGGAGCCCTGAAGGAGGACATTCTTGGCCGTCGATTTGCTTCAGACCAAGAGGTGTCCGCCTGGGTACAATCATGGTTCTGAAGGCAGTCGGAAACAATTATCCATGAAGACATCGACCGTCTTGCCTCACAGAGGGATAAATGTATTGACAGTTACAGCGATTGCTATTGAAATAGTAAACAATTTACTTACCTTTTCCCACATGTCCCTTTTCCATTTGTCTACCCCTTACACGTGAAAGGGGCGATCAAAAAGTCTCCGCTCGAAGACGGTGTAGGCGAGAATTGGTTTGCCAATCGGGCAAAATCGTCGAGAGCAGTGGGGCAATCATACCACCGTCACACCAGGTTTGGTGAAACACCGTGTCCTGCTGCGTGAAGAAGTCCGTAACTGCTTGCAGCACATCCTCGTTTGACAGGAATCATAGACCCTTCAATGTCCTTCCGAAGGCCTGACAATGGCGTGGGGAGATACCAGGACTACTGAGCGTGCGCTCAAGTGTCTCCCACCTGAGTGGACGTAATTTCTGCGTTACGACGTCTGTGATACCCGAACGTGCGTTGTCATGTTATCATGAAGCAGTACCACCCCTTAGGCCACCATTCCACAAGGTGGTTTCCGACAGACTTGGCGCCCCATACACTGTCTTTATTCTCCAATGGATGTCTACCAGTGTTTGTACTTCGGCAGCCAATAAAGGAACTACAGCACTTTCGTCCTGTTCGGAGGCATTTGCCCGCATCTCGTGGTCGTGCGGTAGCGTTCTCGCTTCCCACGCCCGGGTTCCCGGGTTCGATTCCCGGCGGGGTCAGGGATTTTCTCTGCCTCGTGATGGCTGGGTGTTGTGTGATGTCCTTAGGTTAGTTAGGTTTAAGTAGTTCTAAGTTCTAGGGGACTGATGACCATAGATGTTAAGTCCCATAGTGCTCAGAGACAGCCCGGAGGCATTTGTTAGTTACAGAGGCATGGTTCACATATCCAAATTTACCGCACATCGGAAAGACACTAATGCCACACTAATCCCTTGTCCACATATCGGGCATCGGTGTCGCGCTAAGTTTCATATACGCCGCAGCAACGCCCTCAGACGGAAACTCTTTGATCCACCTTTGTACACTGAAGAGCCAAAGAAACAGGTACACCTCCATTATATCGTGCACAGCTCCCGTGAGCACTCAGAAGTGTCGCAAAACGACGTCGCCTGAAGTAGTGCTGGAGGGAATTGATACCATGAATCCTCCAGGATTTTCCATAAACCGGTAAGAGTAGGAGGGGGTGGATATCTCTTCTGAACAGCACGTTGCAAGGCATCCCAGATATGCTCAATAATGTTCATGTCTGGGGAGTTTGGTGACCAGCGGAAGTGTTTAAATTCAGAAGAGTGTTCCTATACCCACTCTGAAGCATTTCTGGACGTGTGGGGTGTCCCAATGTCCTACTGGTATTGCATAAGTCCGTCGGAATGCACAATGGACATGAATGGATGCAGGTGATCAGACAGGATGGTTTCGTACGTGTCACCTGTCAGAGTCGTATCTAGACGTATCAGGAGTCCCATATCACTCCAGCTGCCCACGCCCCACACAATTACAGAATCTCCACCAGCTTGAACAGTCCCCTGCTACATGCAGGGTGCGTGGATTCATGAGGTTGTCTCCATACCCCTACGCGTCCACGTCCATCCGGTCGACACATTTTGAAACGAGACTTGTCCGGCAAGGCAACATGTCTCCAGTCATCTACAGTCCAATGACGGGCTCAGCCGAGGCGTAAAGCTTTGTGACGTGCAATCACCAAGGGTACACGAGTGGGCCTTCGGCTCCGAAAGCCCATATCGATGATGTTTCGTTGAATGGTTCGCCCACTGACACTTGTTCGTGACCCAACATTGAAATCTGCAGCAGTTTACGAAAGTGTTGCACTTCTGTCACGTTGAACGAATCTCTTCAGTCGTCGTTGGTCCCGTTCTTGCTGGATCCTTTTCCGGCCGCAGCAATGTCGGAGATTTCATGTTTTACCGGATTCCGGATATTCACGCTACACTCGTTAAAATGCCGTACGGGAAAATCCCCATCGCTACCTCGGAAACCCTGTGTCCCATCGCTCGTGCGCCGACTGTAACACCACGCTGAAACTCAGTTAAATCTTGATTACCTGCTATCGTAGCAGCAGAAACCGATATAACAATTGCGTCAGACACTTGTTATCTTAGATAGGCGCTGCCGACCGCAGCGCTGTATTCTACCTGCTTACATACTGCATCTCTGTGTTTGAATACCTGTGCCAGTTTCTTTGGCGCTTCAGTGTAGATGTATGAAACATTGGAATTTTTGAAGGGTTTCATGTTACAAGAGGACTACCAACCAAAAAGCGCGTGCGTTAGTTTAGAGAGAGCGTTTTGTTTCAAACGCGGTGCAGGCCTGTGGTTCTGTATTTACCGTCAGGCTATTAGCGAGGACAGCCAGCGTTTGCCGGGGCGCGAGCTCTCCGCTGCGTGCTTTGTAGTGGCCGCCCCGTGCGGTCGCTCCTGTTGCACGGAGCTCGCGGTCGGGCTTTTCATTAGCAGCAACCGGACAAAGGCCAGGCTGCACTTGCTTCCGACGGCAAGCGCCGCCGCGCCTCTGGACAAGGAGGGCCGGACTCCCTGCTAATAGCACCAGCCTCTTCTCCCGCCAGGTGGGGCTGCAGCAGCAAAACCGGTGAGAATTATGATGTCCTTAAATATGACCACTAGAGCACGTAGCTCGCGGCGTATTCGCAGGGTCCACGTTTCTAATTAGAGAGGGTGGACAAAAAGAGGAAAAAAGACAAACACAAATTCTAGCCAAAGTTGCATTGTTGAACGTGATCATGAACAGCACCTGTGCAATGTCCTCAAGGCGTTGCAAATGTCATTCGTGGTCAGGACAATGTTCTGTTCAGTTGTGAGTGCGTCAGGTCGGAAAGTGGGCAGATTTTTGATGTTTGTATGGTGGGCCCTTCTGTAACCAAGATTGTCAATGTGTTTTGTGTTTCAAGCTGCAATGTATCGAAGATTTATATCATGTACAGGGAAAACGAAGGAAACATCATCCACTAGGTCACAATGCGGAATAAAGTGTGTTATGGCACCATTGCTTTTCACAGTATACAGGGTGAGTCACCTAACATTACCGCTGGATATATTTCGTAAACCACATCAAATACTGACGAATCGATTCCACAGACCGAACGTGAGGAGAGGGGCTAGTGTAATTGGTTAATACAAACCATAAAAAAATGCACGGAAGTATGTTTTTTAACACAAACCTACGTTTTTTTAAATGGAACCCCGTTGGTTTTGTTAGCACATCTGAATATATAAACAAATACGTAATCAGTGCCGTATCAGACTGGAACAGCACATTACGTCCACATGCTAACACCTTTTTATCGGTCTTTTTCACTGACGCACGTGTACATTACCATAAGGTTCAAAATGGTTCAAATGGCTCGGAGCACTATGGGACTCAACTTCTGAGGTCATTAGTCCCCTTGAACTTAGAACTAGTTAAACCTAACTAACCTAAGGACATCACATACATCCATGCCCGAGGCAGGATTCGAACCTGCGACAGTAGCAGTCGCGCGGTTCCGCACTGAGCGCCTAGAACCGCTAGACCACCGCGGCCGGCTTACCATAAGGTGTAAGGTACACGTACACACGTGGTTTCCGTTTTCAATTACGGAGTGGAATAGAGTGTGTCCCGACATGTCAGGCCAATAGATGTTCAATGTGGTGGCCATCATTTGCTGCACACAATTGCAATCTCTTGCGTAATGAATGTCGTACACGCCGTAATACATCTGGTGTAATCTCGCCGCAGGCTGCCACAATACGTTGTTTCATATCCTCTGGGGTTGTAGGCACATCACGGTACACATTCTCCTTTAACGTACCCCACAGAAAGAAGTCCAGAGGTGTAAGATCAGCATAACTGGCTGGCCAATTTATGCGTCCTCCACGTCTTATGAAACGCCCGTCGAACATCCTGACAAGGGTCAGCCTAGTGTTAATTGCGGAATGTGCAGGTGCACCATCATGCTGATACCACATACGTCGACGCGTTTCCAGTGGGACATTTTCGAGCAACGTTGGCAGATCATTCTGCAGAAACGCGATGTATGTTGCAGCTGTTTGGGCCCCTGCAATGAAGTGAGGACCAATGAGGTGGTCGCCAATGATTCCGCATCATACATTTACAATCCACGGTCGCTGTCGCTCTACCTGTCTGAGCCAGCGAGGATTGTCCACGGACCAGTATTGCATGTTCCGTAGATTCACTGCCCCGTGGTTTGTGAAACCCGCTTCATCGATAAACAGGTAGAACTGCAACGCATTCTCTGTTAATGCCCATTGACAGAATTGCACTCGATGATTAAAGTCATCACCATGTAATTGCTGATGTAGAGACACATGAAACGGGTGAGAGCGGTGACGATGCAGTATGCGCATGACACTACTTTGACTCAGTCCACCGGCTCTCGCAATGTCCCGTGTACTCATGTGTCGGTTCATGGCAATAGCAGCTAACACACCAACTGCACCCGCTTCTCCTGTGACGGGCCTGTTACGAACCCGTTTGCGTCCTACGACCATACCTGTTGCATACAGTTGGTGGTAGATGTTTTGCAATGTCCGGCACGTTGGATGCTCTCTGTCCGGGTACCGTTCTGCATACACCCTGCAGGCTTCAGCTGCATTTCGTCGACACTCGCCATAGATGAGTATCATCTCCGCCTTTTCAGAGTTCGAATACACCATGGTCACAGTTCCTACAACACTACACTATCACAGACGTCTGATAACACGGTATACTACAGTTGGTCTGCATGCGGAGACGAATGCAAAATAACAATAGCAGCAAGCGCTACATGCGGACACTGCGACAGCTAGACCAAACCACAACAGTGCACTACAGCCACACTCGTAAACACGGTCGTCATCGTAAACATGTCCCTGCAGATGCTGCTCGCCTACCGTGGCCCGTGTTTTTTACAACACGCAACTGAACGTCGGAGGTTTCAAGCGTCAACTTTAGGTTACAATATCTCCGGATGTAATTAAAATTTTACAATGCAACAAACTGCACTGATTTACGTATTTGTTTATATGTTCAGATGTGCTAATAAAACTAACGTGGTTCCATTTAAAAAAACGTAGGTTTGTTTTAAAAACATACTTCCGTGCATTTTTGTATGGTTTGTATTAAAGAATTACATTAGCCCCTCTCCTCACGTTCGGTCTGTGGAATCGGTTCGTCAGTATTTGATGTGGTTTACGAAATTATCCAGCGGTAACGTTAGGTGACTCACCCTGTATATAAATGACCTAGTAGATAGTGTCGGAAGTTCCATGCTGCTTTTCGCGGATGATGCTATAGTATACAGAGAAGTTGCAGCATTAGAAAATTGCAGCGAAATGCAGGAAGATCTGCAGCGGATAGGCACTTGGTGCAGGGAGTGGCAACTGACCCTTAACATATACTAATGTATTGCGAATACATAGAAAGAAGGATCCTTTATTGTATGATTATATGATAGCGGAACAAACACTGGTAGCAGTTACTTCTGTGAAATATCTGGGAGTATGCGTGCGGAACGATTTGAAGTGGAATGATCATATAAATTTAACTGTTGGTAAGGCGAGTGCCAGGTTGAGATTCATTGGAAGAGTCCATAGAAAATGTAGTCCATCAACAAAGGAGGTGGCTTACAAAATACTCGTTCGACGTATACTTGAGTATTGCTCTTCAGTGTGGGATCCGTACCAGGTCGGGTTGACAGAGGAGATAGAGAAGATCCAAAGAAGAGCGGCGCGTTTCGTCACAGGGTTATTTGGTAAGCGTGATAGCGTTACGGACATGTTTAACAAACTCAAGTGGCAGACTCTGCAAGAGAGGCGCTCTGCATCGCGGTGTAGCTTGCTGTCCAGGTTTCGAGAGGGTGCGTTTCTGGATGAGGTATCGAATATATTGTTTCCCCCTACTTGTACCTCCCGAGGAGATCACGAATGTAAAATTAGAGAGATTCGAGAGCGCACGGAGGCTTCCTGGCAGTCGTTCTTCCCGCGAACCATACGCGACTGCAACAGGAAAGGGAGGCAATGACAGTGGCACGTAAAGTGCCCTCCGCCACACACCGTTGGGTGGCTTGCGGAGTATAAATGTAGATGTAGATGTAGGGTGATCATGGCAGACGTTAATTGAGGAGGATTGTGACGGAAAATAAATGGATGATAGTTGTAAAAGTCGCTGCAGAACTGTATATCGAACCTTGTCAGCACCAAAGCAATTGGAAGGGAGTTCCAGGAGCAAGGATTTGCAGGACAAACGGGAAATTCCAAAAACTACTCATCGGTGATACAAATGAGCGCAACAGGGGACATGGTGCCGAAACCGTAGCACATGGACTATGGAGAAATGGAAAAATGTCGTTTGCTCAGATGAGTCTTATTTCACACTGCTTCCAACTTCTGGCGGAGTTTGTGTCGCAAAAGTGAAAGCTCGCGGAGTTTCGGTGGTCATTTGGGCAGTCATATCTTAGTATTCAATGAGTCACTCGGTTACGTTGCGTGGTAGAATTACTGCCAAGGATTACATGACCATTTTGCCTGATCGCGTCCATCCCACGATACAATGTTTCTTCCCCAATGGCGAACGGTCCCTTTCACAGCCGGCCGCGGTGGTCTCGCGGTTAAGGCGCTCAGTCCGGACCCGCGCGACTGCTACGGTCGCAGGTTCGAATCCTGCCTTGGGCAGGGATGTGTGTGATGTGCTTAGGTTAGTTAGGTTTAAGTAGTTCTAAGTTCTAGGGGACTGATGACCACAGATGTTAAGTCCCATAGTGCTCAGAGCCATTTGAACCATTTGAACCATCCCTTTCACACAGCGCGCGTCGAGTAAGATTGGTTTTGTGAACTCGAGGATGAAGTGTCACATCTCCCGTGGACACTACAGTCAGCCGATCTCAACATTATTGAGCCTTTCTGATCTACTTCGGAGAAAAGAGTGAGTGATTGCTAACCATCTCCCTCTTCGTTACGTTGAGTTTTCGCTACATTGGGACAAGAATGGTATAATTATCTATTACGAGACGATCGGAGGCTGTTCTGAATGCGAACAGGTATCCTGCACGGTACTCGGCATGATAATGGTTTTTTCTTTGCGATTTTCGTATATCTGTCCACCCCTGTACATACATATACAGGGTTGAGCCAAAAAATTATGACCACTGACCACAGAGAGACCGAATGGTGTTTGGTGGTGATGTGGGCACGTGACACGGTAACGGAAGTGTTGGAGCAGAGGCAGAATCATTATAGCGACGATAAGGAGTGCAAACGGAGAAAACAACCAACATAAACGACTTCGGTGAAGGGCACATTATATGCTCCGGCGCTTGTAAATGAGCATCTCGGAAACGGCGAAGCTGCGCTGTGGTTTATAGGGCACGTTTATGGACACTATTTGAAGGACGTTGAATCCACGAGGAGGTGAGTTGGACGTCCGCGCCGCTTCACAGAACGAGAAGGTCGGAGGCTTGTCTCCGTTTAGAGTAGGATAAGTGGGGATCTGTATTTCATCTGACAACAGAGTACAATGTAGATGCAGGCACAAGTGTTTCGCAGGAGACTGTTCAGCACACGTGAGGCTCCATAGCAGACAGTTCCTGCGTGTTCCCATTTGATCTAGCGAATGCAGAGGGTACGGGATCATCGAAATTCGATAGTCGATCAATGGAAACTTTATTCCTGGTCAGGTAACCCATATTTCTTGTTACATCTAAGTAACATACATAATACAGAACTTAAGCTGACGTCTTGGCTGCACAAAATCGCCTGACTGAAAGCCGATGAGACACTACCGGGCACTACCTATTCTATTGGGGGATTCTCAAAGTCTCTATACTGCACTCTTTTTACATGTAGCTTTCCGTGATTTGTAAAGATAGTTCCATCGATAAAGAGAATTCTTTGAAGTGTTGCATTCCAGAGTGAACTCAGTGGGCATGCGTAAATATTTGATGTTTCAACTTGGCGAGCTGAGAGCCAAATAGACCAGCTGAGATCCGTTGTGTCGGTATGTAAACATAGGAAACAGCAAGGCACTAGTCGAGCGTTGCTACGCAGTCTCCGAGTGAGGGAAGCAAAAACAAATCACCACAATACACCATAACAGGACATTATGAAGTAACGCTCCGTAACACGAAGCACCAGAGCGCCACTGCAACAGTCAGACATTGAAGAAAGACTGACCTCGACATCTAAGAATAGTTATTGAGCCACCGCAGTGAGGCAAGGAATACTAACCATTCCATCAAACCAGAACAAATACACTCATTCACATAGAGCCATCACGTCATAGCCGTGAGGGGTGGGGGGGTGGGGGGTTGGGTTGTGTGGGGGAAGAGACCAAACTGCGAGGTCATTGGCCTCATCGGATTAGGGAAGTTTGGGGAAGGAAGTCAGCCACGCCCCTTCACAGGAACCATCCTGGCATTTACCTGGAGCGATTTAGGGAAATCACGGAAAACCTAAATCAGGATGGCCGGACGGGGGATTGAACCGTCGTCCTCCCGAATGCGAGTCCAGTGCATAGCCGTGAGCTCTGCTGCTTAAATAAGTTGGCTTTTGGAACTCATCGTCACATTCAGACGTGCCGCCATTATGTCATTGTCACCAGTACCAGAGAGAATGACCGTCTATTTAGTTTTGGTGAAACAACGGCAAGGTGACCGATGATGGTCTGCCTTCTACCTGGTTTCTGATTTCGACACTGAGACACAGCTACCCTGATGAAAGCCACAGTGGTGGTCAGCCGTTGCAGCCTACATGAATATTCCGGATGAGGAAGAAATGGTGTGTTGCCAGCGCTCCAGCTGCTGAAGGTCGTGGGGGATCTGCAGGCTGTCATCCCCACACCATCCAAGCGTGGCGTGTCTGCGCGGAAGAATCTTAAGGAAATGTAATTCATCCGCGAAAGAAGTGGCCTATAAAGCGCTTGTTCGCCCGGTTATTGAGTATTGTTCATCTATCTGGGATCTCTATCACGTATAACTGATAAATAAGATAGAGAAGATCCAGCGAAGAGCGGTGCGTTTCGTCACGGGATCGCTTGCCTGGCGAGAGAGCGTTACGGACGTTCTAAACAAACTCCACTGGCAGACGTTACAAGAAAGGCGTTGTGCATCACGGAGCGATTTACTATTAAAAATTTCGGGACAGCACTTTTCAGGAGGAGTCGGACAACATATCACGAGGGCTATTCGGAAAGTAAGGAACTTTAGGTCGTGAAATGAAAACCACAGTGAAAATCAAAACTTTTTTTTTTTTTTTTTTTTTTTTTTTTTTTTTGCAACGGTTAACTACACCTTCCAGCTACTTCTCTACACAGTCGCCGGTCAGACCTAGACATCTGTCGTAGCGTTCTACCAACTGTTCAATTCCCTCTTAATAAAAGACATCCGCCAGTGCTTTACGACAGTTTTCTACTCTGGACTGCAGCTCTTTGTCTGTGTCAAATTATTGTCTTCATAGCCAGAGGTTCGTTTGAGTAGAGATGAACCTCAGGGGTAGCCTATTACGGGTTGTATTGTGCGTGATCAAACACTTCCCATCGAAAACGCTACAGGAGCATCCTCATTGCCCCTGCAGAATACGGCCGAGAATTGTCGTGTAGAACGAACCGCTGACAGTTATGTCTGTGGATTGCATAGCTTCAGGCGAAATCTTTCTCCAGGCCCTCATATTTGGCGGGAGCGCTAATTTCTAGCCATCTCTACGTTCTCACTGAGAGCTCAGAACCGAAAAGAACGACATGATGTGATCGACGGGCGTACTAGCTCAACGCATCTGTGCAAAACTTCATCAGATTTTTCACTGTATTTTCCATGTCGCGTACGATCGTTCCTTACTTTCCGAATAACCCTCGCACTTCCCCCTACATACATCTCGCGTACTGACCACGAGGAGAAAATTCGAGAAATTAGAGCCAATACAGAAGCTTACCGACAATCATTCTTCCCACGCACTATTCGCGAGTGGAAAAAGGTTGGAGGTATCAGATAAAGACACCGAAAGTACCCTCCGCCACATACCATTAGGTGGCTTGCGGAGTATGATGTAGAGGCATACGACAGGCCATCCACTAGAGCGCTGTTAAGTGGAGCCTCCCTGTGCTGCAAAGCACTCAGTAAAGGACAATGTCTACCCATCTCTCCCGCTGCAAATCGCACGGCATCGCGCCGACCGCCACTCACGGATTGTGGCACTATACACTGATGAGCCAAAACATTATGGCCACATGTTTAAAATAGCGTGTTAATTCACTTTTCAGAGAGAGTACAGCAGCTATTCTGCTTGGCATGGATTTTACAAGACATTGATATGTTTTTTAGAAGTATATGGCACCTGATGTCTACTGAGAGGTCACTAAATTCCCGCAAATTACGGGACGGTGCTTTGTGGGCACGCGTCTGGCGCCCTATGTGTATTCCAGTGTGTACAGATAAGCGGCGTTTGTTGGCTAAGATATCAGCGTGAGTTCACCGTCATGCTCCTCAAACCACAACAGTACGATTCTAGCCTCGTGTCGCGTAGAGTTATCCTGCTGGAAGATGTCATCCCCATCAGAGAAGACTTCAACCACTAAGGGTTGTAGGTAGTACGCAATAAACTTCACGTAGTTCACTGCAGTCGTGGTGTCTTCGAATACTACCTGAGGCCCCATAGAAGCCCCACTCAATGTAGCACATAGCATAACTCTCACACCTGCATCTGTGGCGCCGTACACGTTTCAAGCAGCCATTCGCCCGGATGACGGCGTGTAAGGATCCAGCCATGACAATGAATGCGATTCATTCGACAGGTGACACGTTTCTATTGATCCACAGTAAAAACTGAAGTGATGCTGTGCCCACTGAAGCCGTAACTGGCGATTTAGTCGGGTGAATACATGAACACGTAAAGGCTGTGTGATGTGGAGTTACATGTTCAAAAACGGCTCTTGAACGGTGTGCCTGCACCAGAATTGTAGTCTGACATCAGCTCTCTCACAGATCGCAGCCTCTCCTGGATTACACAATGAGGGATCCTCAGATCTCTACCACATGCACGCCGTCTTCAGGCCACAAGTGGCCCATTGGGACCATTCGACCGCCGTGTCATCCTCAGCTGAGGATGCGGATAGGAGGGGCGTGTGGTCAGCACACCACTCTCCCGGTCGTTATGATGGTTGTTCAAATGGTTCAAATGGCTCTGAGCACTATGGGACTTAACATCTATGGTCATCAGTCCCCTAGAACTTAGAACTACTTAAACCTAACTAACCTAAGGACAGCACACAACACCCAGCCATCACGAGGCAGAGAAAATCCCTGACCCCGCCGGGAATCGAACCCGGGAACCCGGGCGTGGGAAGCGAGAACGCTACCGCACGACCACGAGATGCGGGCACGAGCTGCGGACTATGATGGTTGTCTTTGACCGGAGCCGCTACTATTCGGTCGAGGAGCTCCTCAATTGGCATCACGAGGCTGAGTGCACCCCGAAAAATGGCAACAGCGCATGGCAGCCCGGATGGTCACCCATCCAAGTGCCAACCACGGCCGACAGCGCTTAACTTCGGTGATCTGACGGGAGCCGGTGTATCCACTGCGACGATGCCTTGCCACTCCAGCACATGGCGTACGCGTCATTCCACCATCCTTCTACCACTCTCCATAGGTGCGCACGACAGTAGTAAGCCAACAGGCGACCAGATTCTCGTTTCCAGCCATAGCGACACAACAATGTGTCCTTTGTCAAAATGGTTTACATCAGCCGATTTCCGCATTTGCATTCCGTATTTTTGCTGTAATGACTGCCCATTCGTCTCTCTCCCGATTACATTCTTCCCTTACTGCGTCACGTGCGCGCAACACCACCAGGAGGAATTCAACTCCGCGGTGGGCAGTCGTCGTAAAGTTTTAGCTCAGCGGTGTAGTCTGATTAAAATTACTTGGTAGCTGCTCTCTGTCACTTGCCGCTACAGTGTTCCCTTATCAGATGCCGGCTGCCACTCCGGTACAGGTGAGACAGAAACACGGTGGGTCACTTCACAAATGCTGGTAATGTGTAACGCGGAACAACGTTTGAAGCGGCCGGTGCGAGATATGACGGAAATGCGAGAGCTCTGCCGACAGATGATTTTAAGCGACCAATAACTGAACTGCTGTAGACGACACGTTTGGTAGTCCTGAATTTGAACTCATGTCCCAAGCTAAACACAACCTCGTGAAGTGCAATGTATCCGAGAAAATGGCGGTTAACAGTTTGCGGCAGAACTAAAATCACGATCACCTTGTTCACGACGATTAAAGCCAACCTCTACGAGCAAACTCGAGACAGACGAGTTTCAGTTTCAGCGCTGTAATTTCTCGTTATCACTCATTGGTTACCTGAAACTGTCTTTTCAAGGCGACACGAACTGCCGCTTTACCAGCCGATGAGTAGTCCTGTTTGGTACTTGATTATACATTGTAGACGATATTGGCAGATTCCAAATGGAAAAAGAATGATAGGAAGAAAAAATAAGGGCAAATAAGAAAGTCAATACGATACTGAAACTGACGAGGCAAAGTATTAGAAATAAAAAAATACATGTGAACTGTTTAATTGAATAAAAATAGTAAAGAAAGTCTTTTGATTAGATTTAGGAATAAAAAAATTCGCTGACCTTCACGAGTTTCGAACCTACGGACCTCTACAAGACTAGTTCATTTCTTTTCTTTTTAATTTTAGTTGATTGGTGGACCACTACACTATTACATTACCGCTTTTCGGGATGTTACATTGTTACATTTAGCACTCAACGAAGAACGCAGCCTCCAAAAAGTTGGTTTCATATAATGTCATCCGAAGCTTTATAATGTAAACCGACCTCTCTGATTATAATAACTATGCATGTGACGCTGAATCACGTATTGTGCGGAAGGATCTAGTAGTGTTTGGTTTGTACTGTGTACGACATGCGCGTACATCGTTAGCGTCGTAATGCGTGTGTACCTGTGTGTGTGTGTGTGTGTGTGTGTGTGTGTGTGTGTGTGTGTGTGTCTGTCTGCGCGCGCTTGAGTGTGTGTACGCTTGTGTGTATGTGCGTGCGGGCGCGTGTGTGTGTGTATGTGTGTGTGTGTATGTTGTTTTATGGCTATCATGTGTGATGAAATACGAAATTAAAGGACCAGTGAAGGATTCAGAGTCGCTACGACCCGGTTTGGCCAAGGTTGCTATAGTTCGGGGTGCACAGAGGTCATGCTACACCTGGAGGTGTCAGTAACGCATATATATATATATATATATATATATATATATATATATATATATATATATATATATATATACCCTATCCGAGCCTCAGGTACAGGGCGGGTCGCAGGTGGCGGATAGCGAACGATCCATCAGATATGGTGGACAGCTGCGAATAAGGGGAAACCCAAATAAGCAGTCCCGGACCGAGGCGGCAGCATCACGAGAGTGTGGGAGTGTGACTTTTGGCAAGGGTCACACTCATTCAAAAACCACAGAACCCGAAGACGTTGCTGTGTCATGGCGAGTAAGTGCCGCCATTACAATAAGCACCGTCAACACCCAAATCCAGGACGCGTCTGAAGTGGGAACCATCGGCATCCTGGTCAGCGTCTGTTCACACAATGTGCGGCTGGTCATAATGCTCCAGGAACTAACAATCCCTGGTTCTAAACACCCAGTGGAAACACTGGACCAACTTGATAGTATACAGAGCAAGTATGACTCGTGCAAGTAATAACAACATTACCCCAGGTGGTAACCAATCCACCCATCAACAGATGGCAACCAGGAATTCGGATTCTGGGGAACCTGGACTTACACGATTACATCAGAGAAAGTCGGAGCTCTCTGGCAAACTTCCACTTAAAACACCTACATACATTGGAACCTTTAACATAAATACATTAATCCAACCAGGAAAACTTCTAAACCTTACAACAGAACTTGAAAAGCAAAAGATAGTAATACTAGCTTTACAGGAGACACGTTTTACAGATGAAGAAACATCAGATTATGGCAACTATCGCATCTTTAAGAGCAAGACGGATAAACGAATCGGAAGAGGAGCCCCCCATCTCGGGATGGCGTTTATCATACACAAGAGCGTGCTCAGCTCCATCAAGGAAGTTACTCCCGTAAATAATAGGATAATGACGATGCGCTTACAATGTGCCAACAAAACATACACAATGGTTAATGTTCATGCTCCCACAAACGGAGACAACAAGAAAAACCCCATAGAAACAGAAAAGTTCTGGGAAAATTTGGAGAATATAATGGCCAGGATTCCAAAAGATGATACAAAAGTTCTACTCGGCGATTTTAATGCCCAAATGGGTAGAGAGAAAATCCACCAAAAAACCGTAGGCAAATATCCTGCACATAAATTTACCAATAAAAATGGTACAAGGCTCGTCGAACTATAAGCAGAATAACCTGAAGATAATGTCAACATCTCTAAGAAAATGTCCAAGAAAACAAAAGACATGGAGATCTCCTATACAACAAATTGGCGAGTTTCAAATAGATCATGTGGCGATTTCATACCCAGTACAAAAAGAAATTTACGACGTCCAAGTACGCAGAGGAGCAAACATTGATTCAGACCATTACCTAACTAGAATTAAAATCAAGTTTACAGCACGAAGAAGTCATCAGAAGAAAACAGAAATACAGAAATATGACACCAAGTAGATTAAAGAATCTAAAGTAAAAGAAGAATGGGAGAAGGAAAAGGCAAACACATGGGAAGAATTTCATTCTAAAATCACGCGAATAGCTAAGGAAACTATTCCCTTGAAAAAGATATTCAAACACCCTTGGTGGGATTCGGACTGTGAAAATGCATTGGAAAGGAGAAAAAAGGCATTTCAAGAATATAACAGTAAAAAATCACAAGAAAGTCTACATTTATTTAACGAGGTTAGAAAACAGGTTTCAAAATCTATTAGGCAAGCAAAAAGGAAGTACACAAAGGCACAACTGGATGCCATAGAAGAAAATTTCCAAAACTATAATACAAGAGACTTCTACAGAACTTTCGCAGATAAAATACGAGGATATATCCCTCAAAATTTATGTTTCAGAAAACCAGATGGTAAATTAGCCCTAACAAACCAGGAAAACTGTCAAGTATTGGCTCAATATTTTTCTAACCTACTAAATTGCCCAGAACCTAGTTTAAGGTTTCCCAAAGAAATCTGTGCCAACGCTCAACCGGATTCATTACCACCAACACAGGAAGAAATCAAATGTCACATTAAAAACTTAAAAAATAATAGAACATCTGGCGAAGATGGCATTGTTGCAGAGCTATTAAAAAACCTAGGACCAAAGACGTTGCAAGAGCTCACAAAAATAATAACAAAAATATGGGAAACAGAAAAATTACCAGAGGAGTGGAAATGTGCCCTTATTCACCCGTTACATAAAAAAGGAGACAGAACAAATGTCAATAACTACAGGGGAATCTCACTTTTACAAGTCACCTACAAAATTCTCTCAACATGCCTGCTGAAAAGAACACAAGAGCAGCTGGAATGCCAAATTGGTGATTATCAAGCAGGCTTCCGCCCCGGTCGCTCATGCATAGAACAAATATTTAATTTAAAGACAATATTAAAACACAAAGCAATTAGAAATGCCCCCATAATTTGTACATTTGTAGATTTTAAGAAAGCCTATGACTCAAGTGACCGGCAATCTTTGTTTAACATTTTAGAGGAACTTGGACTTGACTCCAAAACACTAAGGCTTATCAAAGAATCACTGACAGACACTGTATCTAAAGTTAAATTCAGGGGAGAAATCTCTGAACCTTATCTCATAAAAACTGGAGTACGTCAAGATGACGGGCTATCTCCACTTTTGTTTAATATAGTCCTGGATAAAGTCATTAAGGAATGGGAAAAAGAATTAAAAAATCAATCCTACTGGAAACCAATCCATCTTGGTAGAACCAAAGACAACGTGGAGATATCTTGTTTAGCATTCGCGGACGACTTGGCCATACTTGCAGATGATGAAGAAATCGCCACCAAACAAATAGAGATCCTTAAGGAATGCGCGGATAAAGTAGGTTTACAAATTTCGTTTCAAAAGACAGAATTTTTCTGTACAAAATTCCATATACACAGTTTGAACATAAAATATGGAAAAATAAATAGAATAAAACATTTTAAATACCTAGGTGAAATTTTGGAGCCAACCGGAGGAGAGAAAGTTGCACAGAAGATCAGACAACAGAAAATGAAGAGAGCATATGGTATGACACATGAAATATACAATAAAAAATGCATCTCCTCAAACACAAAAGTCAGACACTACTGCGCAGTAATTAAGCCAGCAGCACTATATGCTAGTGAAACGCTCACCATCCACACAAAATGTGATTTAGAAAAAATACTAAAAGAAGAACGAAAAATTATGAGAAAGATTTTAGGTCCAAAATTAACAGAAGAAGGATACCGGATACAATCAAGAAGAACCACAGAAACTATATCAAACCTGGCAGCAGACATAAGAAGGCGAAGATTAAAATTTTATGGACATGTCACTAGACTTCCGCCCACACGACTCACCAACAGAATTCTCACTTACATAGAAAAAGTCAAATCAACAACACCATGGATTAGCCAAGTAAAATTAGATTTACAAAAAGCAAATCTTGAACTTAAAGATGTCAAAGATAGAAAAACTTTTAGAAATAAGGTGGAAAAGTGGAATGTATTGTCGGAGAAGGAAGCACTAAAGAGACCAGGAACAAAATGGACAGAAGAAAGAAAAAGAAAACATGGAGAACGAATGAAAGAAGTATGGAAGAAACGACGTCAGAAAGCTTTGCGTGATCCTTCTGGGTCCATTCGCGATAAGTAAGTAAATATATATATATATATATATATATATATATTCTGCAACCCTGCCAGTTACTCTGTTGAAATAATATATGGTATGGATGGAGGATGTAAGCACCAAAAACGACATTCCACAGACATTCACTGTTTCTCTGGGATAACATATACATGATGAACCAAAGCTTTAAAAGAAAAAAAGAAAAAAAAGAAAAAAAATGATTATTCCATTTTGCTCTTCACAAGCTCGGTCCCCACCCTCTGTATAGTATTCCAGTTCCTTCCGAACAACATTTTGTTTTTCACATTCTTTGCATTATCATTTTTTGCTGGATAATATCTGTTGGGATACCTATTTGCGAAAAGCTTACTGATCTCTTTGGGTTCCCTATGCATTCTCTGCAGAAAAGCAGCATACCTAATTTCTCTTGATTTGTGAAATTCCTAAGTCTACGGTACGCTGATAATGAATTACATAGAAATCAAGTGGGATGAGATCAGGTGAACGTGCTGGACACAAAATAGAGGCTATTCTGGCTATCCACTTTTCAAGGAATGTTTGATCCAGGTGTTCAAAACCCTAAGTCCAAAGAGGGGCTCCATCAAACGGGAACCAAATCATTTGACGAATAACACGTAGAATATATTCCAGCAACAATGGTAATAGGTCTCTGATAAACAGCAAGTACATCAGTGCATTTAAACGGGGAGTGAAAAGAAATGGGCCCCGTATGTAATCAACGACTATGCCTGCACTCACTTTGATAATCTGTGTTGATGGCTCTTCACAACCGAAGCGTGGAGTTTCTAATCAGTCCAGACATGACTATTGCGACTATTTGTTATTGTTCTCTGGTGAAATAGGCTTCATCCGTGAAAAGTATATATGCAGGAAAGTGAAGATCGACTGTAAGGCCCTGCGAGAACAATTGGCTAAGTACGACCCGAGGTCCGAAGTCAGCAGGAGCCAAAGCATGCACTTTCTGTGGATCGTATGGATGTAGCCGCATTTCTCGTAATAATAGCTACACGGTACTCAGCGAAACATTCATTTCACGTACAATTGACTGAGTGCGACTGTAGGTGCCTACAATCTGTCCGCTTCCTTGCTGCTTCCATTTGCTTGCCCATACACGAAAATTGTAGCATTTGTAGACTTAGAGAAAGCTTTTGACAACGTTAACTGGAATACTCTCTTTCAAATTCTGAAGGTGGAAGGAGTAAAATACAGGGAGCGAAAGGCTATTTACAATTTGTACAGAAACCAGATGACAGTTATAAGAGTCGAGGGGCATGAAAGGGAAGCAGTGGTTGGGAAAGGAGTGAGACAGGGTTGTAGCCTCTCCCCGATGTTATTCAATCTGTATATTGAGCAAGCAGTAAAGGAAACAAAAGAAAAATTCGGAGTAGGTATTAAAATTCATGGAGATGAAGTAAAAACTTTGAGGTTCGCTGATGACATTGTAATTCTGTCAGAGACAGCAAAGGACTTGGAAGAGCAGTTGAACGGAATGGACAGTGTCTTGAAAGGAGGATATAAGATGAACATCAACAAAAGCAAAACGAGGATAATCGAATGTAGTCAAATTAAATCGGGTGATGCTGAGGGGATTAGATTAGGAAATGAGACACTTAAAGTAGTAAAGGAGTTTTGCAATTTAGGGAGTAAAATAACTGATGATGGTCGAAGTAGGGAGGATATAAAATGTAGACTGGCAATGGCAAGGAAATCGTTTCTGAAGAAGAGAAATTTGTTAACGTCGAGTATAGATTTAAGTGTCAGGAAGTCGTTTCTGAAAGTATTTGTATGGAGTGTAGCCATGTATGGAAGTGAAACATGGACGATAACCAGTTTGGACAAGAAGAGAATAGAAGCTTTCGAAATGTGGTGCTACAGAAGAATGCTGAAGATAAGGTGGGTAGATCACGTAACTAATGAGGAGGTATTGAATAGGATTGGCGAGAAGAGAAGTTTGTGGCACAACTTGACTAGAAGAAGGGATCGGTTGGTAGGACATGTTTTGAGGCATCAAGGGATCACAAATTTAGCATTGGAGGGCAGCGTGGAGGGTAAAAATCGTAGAGGGAGACCAAGAGATCAATACCCTAAGCAGATTCAGAAGGATGTAGGTTGCAGTAGGTACTGGGATATGAAGAAGCTTGCACAGGATGGAGTAGCATGGAGAGCTGCATCAAACCAGTCTCAGGACTGAAGACCACAACAACAACACGAAAATCTGTCCGAAAGTTCCCGGTACGAAACCGTTTGGTTATGGCTGATTTGGGTTACTATTTCAACTTCTAAATACAGACTGTAGTCTGGTACAGTACAGACATTGTACACGAGGATTGCTCATGTCAGTACAGAGTACGTCGTCTACACTGAATTAGTTGAGCTATTATCCAACCTGTTGTGGTCACGTCGCAATCTCTTTATAGGAATACTATGGAGCAGTAGCTCCATCCGCCGGACGCTGATACGAAAGATGTAAATTCCTCACGGGTGTCCAGACAGCAGTCCCACTGTCAAAACCGTCAGGTCTCCAACAAAGCCGGTACCGTGTAGCTATTATTACGAGAAATGAGGCTACATCCATACGATCCACAGAAAGTGCATGCTTTGGCTCCTGCTGACTTCGGACCTCGGGTCGTGCTTAGCCAATTATTCTCACAGGGCCTTACAGTCGACCTTCACTTTCCTGCATATATACTCTTCACGGAAGAAGCCTATTTCACCAGAGAACAATAACAAATAGTCGCAATAGTAATTTCTGGACTGATTAGAAACTCCACGCTTCGGTTGTGAAGAGCCATCAACACAGATTATCAAAGTGAGTGCAGGCATAGTCGTTGATTACATACGGGGCCCATTTTTTTTACTCCCCGCTTAAATGCACTGATGTACTTGCTGTTTATCAGCGACCTATTACCAATGTTGCTGGAATATATTCTACGTGTCTTCCGCTCTCAAACATACTTCTACACAACTGGCCATTAAAATTGCTACACCAAGAAGAAATGCAGATGACAAACGGGTATTCACTGGACAAATATATTATACTAGAACTGACAGGTGATTACATTTTCACGCAATTTGGGTGCAGAGATCCTGAGAAATCAGTACCCAGAACAACCACCTCTGGCCGTAATAACGGCCTTGATACGCCTGGGAATTGAGTCTAACAGAGCTTGGACGGTGTGTACAGGTACAGCTGCCCATGCAGCTTCTACTCGATACCAAAGCTCATCAAGAGTATTGTGACGAGCCAGTTGCTCGGTCACCATTGACCAGACGTTTTCAATTCGTGAGAGATCTCGAGAATGTGCTGGCCAGGGCAGCAGTCGAACATTTTCTGTATCCAGAAAGGCCCGTACAGGACCTGCAACATGCGATCGTCCATTATCCTGCTGAGATGTAGGGTTTCGCAGGGATCGAATGAAGGGTAGAGCCACGGGTCGTAACACATCTGAAATGTAACGTCCACTGTTCAAAGTGCCGTCAATGCGAACAGGAGGTGACCGAGACGTGTAACCAATGACACCCCATACCATCACGCCGGGTGATAACGCCATTATGGCAATGACGAATACACGCTTCCAATGTGCGTTCACCGCAATGTCGCCAAACACGGATGCGACCATCATGATGCTGTAAACAGAACCTGGATTCATCCGAAAAAATGACGTTTCGCCATTCGTGCACCCAGGTTCGTCGTTGAGTACACCATCGCAGGCGCTCCTGTCTCTGATGCAGCGTCAAGGGTAATCGCAGCCATGGTCTCCGAGCTGATAGTCCATGCTGCTGCAAACGTCTTTGGACTGTTCGTGCAGATGGTTGTTGTCGTGAAAACGTCCCCATCTGTTGACTCAGGGATCGAGACGAGGCTGCACGATCCGTTACAGCCATGCGGACAAGATGCCTGTCATCTCGACTGCTATTGATACGAGGTCGTTGGGATCCAGCACAGTCTTCACGGTCTTTCCTCCTGAACCCACCGATTCCACATTCTGCTAACAGTCATTGGATCTCAACCAAGGCGAGCAGCAATGTCGCGATACGATAAACCATAATCCGTTGGGCTACAATCCGACCTTTATCAAAGTCGGAAACGTGATGGTACGCATTTATCCTCCATACATGAGGCATCACAACAACGTTTCACCAGGCAACGCCGGTCAACTGCTGTTTGTGTGTGAGAAATCGGTTGGAAACTTTCCTCATGTCAGCACGTTGTAGGTGTCGCCACCGGCGCCAACCTTGTGTGAATGGTCTGAAAAGCTATTCATTTGCGTAACACAGCATCTTGTTCTTGTCGGTTAAATTTCGCGTCTGTAGCACGTTATCTTCGTGGTGTAGCAATTTTAATGGCCAGTAGTTTATTTTAGCGAGTAGTTAGCCAGTGTACTTGTTCTAAACATAGACGATTCTAAACATTGCCTTTCTGGATGGGAATTCTCGTCCATCACGCAGCATACGGTGATCTAGAGAGCACTTCCTTGTTGTACTTTCACACTGAGCCGTTTCTGAAATTCACCGTTCTGGCTGGGGGTTCGCGTCTCTCATCTCTTGTGTGCAGAGAAGCTACAAGACGATATTGAGATTTAGTAGTTTGTGCAGCGCACTGTGCTGTCAAAGCTGTTGTGTTACAGCAACCCGAATATTCTGAAGGGCTGCAGCTTGGCTGATGACGCAGATTTCCTCGAGATCCGTCACTCTGTTTCGCCACCACGCTGTATTCACCCTGGCATTGCGATTCGCTTCGGCATTGTAGGCCAGTAAAAGTAAATTTCTATGATAACTACTGACGTATTTTTTTCTCTACTTAGGTTTCACATCTATTGTTTGCGAGTAGCTTGTTCAAGAGTTTTTTACTGATGTCAATCATTTCGGGTTTTGTTTCACAGATCACGTATCGAAAAACAGGGCTGCTGGACAGTTTATTGCTAGTATTAGTTTAGGGTGAATTTTGTTTTGTTTTATATGTCCGTTGGACAATTATGTCATTATTCCATTTTGATTTAAATTGGTTCTGACTTAAAATAAATTTGTATAGTGCAGAATTGCCTTTACTCTTTTAACAGTGATTCGTTTCCCTTGATTACTGATTTTTTACTGTTTTGTGTTTTTTTATTAATAATGTCCAGATGCAGTGGCTGATTTGAGTGAGCTTGGTAATTCTCTGAATATTCTACAAAATCACTGAACAATCCATGGGATATGCTCTAGCTGAGTGACATTCATTGTAGTGTGATTATTTGCCGTTGTCAGTTAGGTATAACTCCAGGAGGTATTAATAAGTGACAGGGCTACTCTTCATAAGCATTAGTTAAATACTCGTACGTTGTGTAATTTTACACACTTGTAAGTACCCTTGGTTTGTCTACCTCCATACTCCAAGAGTTAAAAGATGTACAACATACACTCATTTAACTCTCAAACCAGGAGAGGTGTTAGAAGCCCAACGCACTATAGTGAATTGTGAAATTTAATGGAAATAAAAATAAACTGCTTATGTCCCAGTGAAAAGTATTAAGACTTCTTAACAGACATAAAAGAAATCTTGTTGTGTCTATTTTAAGAACCTTTCTCCGCTCAAGATTGTAAGACAGTTTTGCTCAATCTATAATAGATCATGCTGAGGGATCACTGCAATAAGATAAGAAAGATTAATGCATGAACAGAGTCATATAGATAGACATTTTTCCCTCCCTCAGTACGCGAATGGATTCAACCAGTAAATTCATAATACTGTTGTTGTGCGTCGTCAGCCACCCACTGCACTGTGGGTTGAGGAAAATGCACAGGTATACATAGAAGTACGTGATGCATCAGTACAAGTATATCGAGGAAACCAGATCTACTTTCAGGCAACAAACCTTAATATACACACAACAACAAAAAGTTCCGAGAGTTCCGGAACCTGTACAGAAAATTGGAATAGAAATCAACATAAACATCATTTCCGCCCTTTTATTGCTCATGAAAACCACACAGTGTATGTTGTACCACAATACACCGAGATCTTCAGAGGTGGTGGTCCAGATTGCTGTACACACCGGTACCTCTAATACACAGTAGCACGTCCTCTTGCATTGATGCATGCCTTTATTCGTCGCGACGTACCATCCACAAGTTCTTCAAGGCACTGTTGGTCCAGATTGTCCCACTCTTCAACGGCGATTCGGCGTAGATCCTCAGAGCGATTAGATGGTCACGTCGGCCGTAAACAGCCCTTTTCAACCTATGCCAGGCATGTTCGATAGGGTTCATGTCTGGAGAACATGCTGGCCGCTTTAGTCGAGCGATATCGTTATCCTGAAGGAAGTCATTCACAAGATGTGCACAATGGTGCCGTGAAATGTCGTCCATGAAGCCGAATGCCTCGCCAATATGCTGCCGATATGGTTGCACTACCTGTCGGAGGATGGCATTCACGTATCGTACAGCCGTTACGGTACTTCCATGACCACCAGCTGTGTACGTCGGCCCCACGTAATGCCACCCCAAAACAGCAGGGATCCTCCACCCAGCTGCACTCGCTGGACATTGTGTCTAAGGCGTTCAGTCTGACCGTGTTTTCTCCAAACACGTCTCCGACGATTGTCTGGTTGAACGCATATTCGACACTCGTCGGTGAAGAGAACGTGATGCCAATCCTGAGCGGTCCATTCGGCATGTGTACCGCGCTGCACGGTGTCGTGGTTGCGAATATGGACCTCGCCATGGACTTCGGGAGTGAAGTTGCACATCATGCAGCCCATTGCGCACAGTTACTGTCGTAACACGACGTCCTGTGGCTCCACGAACAGCATTATTCGACACGTTGGCGTTGCTGTCAGGGTCCCTCTAGGCCATTATCCGTAGGTTGCGGTCATCGACAGTTCCTGTCTCTCTGTATCTCCTCCATGTCCGAAAAACATCGTTTTGGTTCACTCCGAGACGCCTGGACACTTCCCTTGCTGAGTGCCCTTCCTGGCAGAAAGTAACACTGCGAACGCGAACGAACCGCGGTATTGACCGTCTAGGAATGGTTCAACTACAGACAACACGAGCCGGTTACCTTCTTCCTGGTGGAATGACTGGAACTGATCGGATCTCGGACCCCTTCCGTCTAATAGGCGTTGTTCATGCATGGATGTTTATATCTTTGTGCGGATTTAGTGACATCTCTGCGCAGTCAAAAGGACTGTGTCTGTGATATAATATCCACAGTCAACGTCTGTCTTCAGGAGTTTTGGGAACTGGGGTGATGCAAAACATTTTTGATGTGTGTATTTGTAACTTACTATTTCAACACACACGTCAGCCGACCGCGGTGGCCACGCGGTTCTAGGCGCTGCAGTCCGGAACCGCGCGACTGCTACTGTCGCAGGTTCGAATCCTGCCTCGGGCGTGGATGTGTGTGATGTCCTTAGGTTACTTAGGTTTAAGTAGTTCTAAGTTCTAGGTGACTGATGACCTCAGATGTTAAGTCCCATAGTGCTCAGAGCCATTTCAACCTTTTTTTGAACAGACATGTCACGCTCGATGTTCTCAGTTACCTTTCGACATTCATTCTGACGTCAGAGTTGAAAGATCGAAGCCATGTTGTATTCGCTACCATATTACTAGCCGTAAGTCGGTCCCGCGTGCGTAACATAGGCTCGCCAATCAGTGACGCTATTGACGACTCTGTGTTAAGCAAAAGATTTTGTGCGTCTTCGTAAGAAAATGACCAGTGGGCTGCTGTCCGGTGAATGAAATGAACATTCCACGTGCCTGCTACAGATTATCACATGTATTTAAAGAGGCGTTACAACAAAACATAATTTTTTAGGCCGTCTACTTACCACAAATGTGATGTTTTCCTAGTCCATCGAACACGCTTCCCTTGCAGGCTATCACTGCTAGTATTCACATAGTTCGTAATTTTTCACTTTACTGCGCGTTAAGCTAAGGTCTATGGCATGTTTCCGTGCCTGATGTTTTATGGGCATTAAGTCGCCGTCTGTAGTATCTTTATGTAACTGCCGTTTCGTTTTATGAACATTAGGCTGCGGTATATGGCATATTTCTGTGCCTGATGTTTTGTGGGCGTTTGACGGCGATCTACGGAATGCTTCTGTGCCTAATATTTGTCTCCTAACGCTGGATACATATTGAGAAGCTATAAGCACTTAGCCGGCCGCGGTGGTCTCGCGGTTCTAGGCGCGCAGTCCGGAACCGTGCGACTGCTACGGTCGCAGGTTCGAATCCTGCCTCGCGCATGGATGTGTGTGATGTCCTTAGGTTAGTTATGTTTAAGTAGTTCTAAGTTCTAGGGGACTAATGACCACAGCAGTTGAGTCCCATAGTGCTCAGAGCCATTTGAACCATATAAGCACTTAGTTTCTTTTCTAAATCAAACAAGCCCTAGTTCTCAGAAAAACAAACAGCAACAACTGTAGCGCAGTTCATACCGTGTAACACACGACGGAAATACTCCATGATCTGTGACAGCGGTCAGAAGATTTCACTGCACCAGCCGTGCGCGGTTCCATGTAAACACTTCAGCTTGCTCAGCTTTTTTGTCTCAAAAGCAACTAACGATGTTTTTTATGTTCTCTGATGGTATTTCTCTCATTAGAAGAAGAAACGTTAATCTCAGAAATATACTTTAGACCACGGCCTAATGACATGCAATAAAAAAACCACCAAGCATACTCACCATCGCTGTATTCTTTTTCTGTCACTCTTCACAGACAAGAATATGAATATGAACACACAGACACACATACACACACTGATAAGCTAAACATTATGACTAGTGCCCACAGTGAAGTTGGTTGTCACCTGGTGACGTTGCGGGAACTTGATGCGGCAACAAAAGTATGCAAGCGGAGCAGACACGCACGTGGAACCACCCTAGCGAAGATATGAACTACAAATGGGGAAACCAATTGGGATAAGCGACTTTGACTAAGCGCAAATTATTATTACGCATAGCTCATTAACGAGTATCACGAAAACGGTGAAGCTCGTCGTGATACTGTTGTGACCATCTGCGGGAAAAGGCAGGAGGACCGTGAAACTACCACTAAGCGATAAATGAAACTTCCTGGCAGATTAAAACTGTGTGCCCGACAGAGACTCGAACTCGGGACCTTTGCCTTTCGCGGGCAAGTGCTCTACCAACTGAGCTACCGAAGCACGACTCACGCCCGGTACTCACAGCTTTACTTCTGCCAGTACCTCGCCTCCCACCTTCCAAACTTTACAGAAGCTCTCCTGCGAACCCTGCAGAACTAGCACTCCTGAAAGAAAGGATATTGCGGAGACATGGGGGATGTTTCCAGAATGAGATTTTCACTCTGCAGCGGAGTGTGCGCTGATATGAGACTTCCTGGCAGATTAAAACTGTGTGCCCGACGGAGACTCGAACTCGGGACCTTTGCCTTTCGCGGGCAAGTGCTCTACCAACTGGGCTACCGAAGCACGACTCACGCCCGGTACTCACAGCTTTACTTCTGCCAGTACCTCGCCTCCTACCTTCCAAACTTTACAGAAGCTCTCCTGCGAACCCTGCAGAACTAGCACTCCTGAAAGAAAGGATATTGCGGAGACATGGGGGATGTTTCCAGAATGAGATTTTCACTCTGCAGCGGAGTGTGCGCTGATATGAAACTTCCTGGCAGATTAAAACTGTGTGCCCGACGGAGACTCGAACTCGGGACCTTTGCCTTTCGCGGGCAAGTGCTCTACCAACTGGGCTACCGAAGCACGACTCACGCCCGGTACTCACAGCTTTACTTCTGCCAGTAACTCGCCTCCTACCTTCCAAACTTTACAGAAGCTCTCCTGCGAATCCTGCAGAGCCAGCACTCCTGAAAGAAAGGATATTGCGGAGACATGGCTTAGCCACAGTTGGTAGAGCACTTGCCCGCGAAAGGCAAAGGTCCCGAGTTCGAGTCTCGGTCGGGCACACAGTTTTAATCTGCCAGGAAGTTTCATATCAGCGCACACTCCGCTGCAGAGTGAAAATCTCATTCTGGAAGCGATAAATGGTTCGACGCCCAAGACTCTTCCCCGAAAATGAGGTTCGAAGGCTTGTCCGCTTGGTAAATTGGGATATTTGGTGATCTGAGTCATCTCTGCTGAATAAGCTCAATTCTGGTACACGTAAAAGTGTTTCGGAGCACACCGTTCACCAGACATTGTTGAACAGGGAGCACCGTAGAGACCACCCCCACTTGTTGACACGTTGACACAACCATACCGTCAGTTGTAGTGAGTAGGGGACCATCGTGATTTGACCGTCGGTCAATGGAAACGTGTCGGCTCTTCGGGTGAATCAGATTTTTGCTACACTAGGTCGTTGATCGTCTCCACAAACCCCGTAATTGTGGTGAACGGCAGCTCGAAACGTGCAGCGCGTCACGGACGCAGGGTGGTGCGAGCAGTATCATGCTATGGGAGACATTCTCCTGCGCTTACATGGGACCTGAGGTAGTAGTCGAAGACACGCTGATAGTTGAGGACAACCTGCATCCCTTTATGTTTGATGTCTTCCCCAACGGCGATGCCGTATTTCAGCAGTGTAATTGTCCGTGTCTCAGAGGCGAAACCGTGCTACAGTGGTCTGAGGGGCATTATAGTGAACTTAAGATGATGTCTCGGCGACCAAATTCGCCTGCAGTGAATCCTACAGAACCCATCTGGGTCGCTATCGGGCGTCGTTACTGCATACACAAATCAGCGGTCCGTTATATACGCGAATTACATGATCTGTGTGTAGATATCTAACGCCACCTACCTCCACAAACCAACCAACAAACTATCGGATCCCTGATACAACATGCTTCATGAGGGAATAAATGTACCGTGAACTTAAACAGATGTCTACAAGATGATGATATTCTTACAACATGTTTTCGCACAAAGAAACATACTTTCTTAAAGATGAATTATTCCAGAAAATTATTTCATGTGACGTTATTGAATTAAATAAGGCAAAATACGTCAACTTACTGATTTGCCTCTCCCCAAGATTTGAAGTGATTCTAAGTACAAATGCAGCTGAACTAAGTTGTTTTAGAAGTAATAACATATGTGCTTTTTCCAAATTAAATTCTCGTCAATATCGACATCTAAGAATTATTAAGTTTCCACCATATTTATTATTTTCTCAACATGTGTTACACTTGTCAATGGCGTAATACCCCTAAACATGCAGAACTGAATACGTAGGGTCTATTTCGATCTGAGATCTGACCCCTCGCAGGCAACCAGTCAACGATACTTTTAAGATCTTTGTTTACCGTTACTTCTGTTTCTATATACACGCTTGGACTGATTGGAATACTAGTGTCATTTACAAAAAGAACTAATTTTGCTTGTTGTATATTAGACGCAAGATAGTTTACATATGTGAGGGACAACAGTAGACCTAAGATTGAGTCTTAGGAGACCTCAAACATTGTTTCTGCGCAATCAGATTTATGTTCCTGAACTATTTTGATCGAATTACTAAGTACAAATTTCTGCATTCTTTTGATTAGATATGACATTATCACTGGTTGGCTATACCATCAATTCTGTAAAACTTGAACTTATCCAGGAGGATACAGTGATTCACACAGTCAAATGCCTCAGATAGGTCGCAGAAAATACCACTCGGCGTCATTTTGTTATTTAATGCTTGTAAACTCTGGTGAGTGTAAATGTAAATAACGTTCTCAATAGAGCAATACATCTGAAACCCAATCTGTGATTTGCTGAGGATATTACTACTGATGCGGTGAGAATTATAGAATAAATTTTCAAAAATTTTCGAAAATGATATCTGTAGTGAAGCAGGTCGGTAGTTGTTGACATCTCTTATCACCTTTTTTAAAGAGGAGTTTAACAGCAGCATATTTCAGTCTCTCTATAAAAATGCCTTGTGTTAGTGATGTATTACATATTTTGATAACATTGGACTTGTTATATGGGGACGAGTCTTTAGCACTCCAATGGAGACACTGTAAGTAGCCTGTTCGTATGTTGGCAGCGCTATAGATTGTATTAATATCACTGACAGCGCGCTGCGCCCTCGGTAAGAGACTCTGTGGCTGGACGGACTTGCAGTTAGCTGTTAGCGGTTAGCAGTTAGCGAGCAGACAGAGAAGGTTTTGGACATGTTTTCTTAGTGGAGATCCAGTGTTGGTTGGACACGCATTGTAAAATGAGGATGGATGTAGTTGGTGATGTTTGGGTAGTGGAATTATTGACAATCATGTAATTTTTGGAACTGGATGCCACTGGATGCCACATGAATAAGGTAAAATATTCTAAATACATTGTTTGCTCTTCAACATTTTCTTTTATTTGATGACCATATGCATCCTAGTAGCTAGCGGCTACAGTAGTTAGAATCTTTTTATTTAGATGACTGTAGTTCCTGCTTGGTGTAACTGCTGTAGTTCGAAGATTTTCTGTGAGGTAAGTGACTTATGAAAAAGTATGGGTTATTGTTAGGATTTCTTGCAACTCAGGGCCATTCTTTTGTGTTAATCGTTTGAAGCCATGCTGTCACTGGATAGCAATCAAATTGCGTTGGGCTTGTATTCTGTGGGTAATAAATGAGTAGGTTTGAGATGCCTTTGTTAGGGAAAATTCTGTAGATCAGAATTGAAATCATAACAATAAGTGAAGTACAGTCAGCAGTTTCACCAAGTAAAGAGACAGTAGTTTCACCTGCCCAGTAGTTTCACGTAGACTCATTAGTTTCAACACCATCAAATCAAGAAGAGCTTTCATTTTTGAGACAATGTATGGTTTTCATAATTTCAGAAGTTTTATTATCGTTATTATTATTTACATGTATTATCTTTTTTTACTAAACCTATTGTCTGTGCTGCCTAAGTAATCCTTCAATGTATAGAATGCATTGTTTAGCAGGCCGTTTCTAAGGGCCTTTATGTTCACTCTGCCTTGGTAAAAGAAAGTTGAGTGTAGCTCTTGTTTGTAGTCATGGTCAGAGCTGTTTGGGCAAAAGTTATTGAAGTTATTTTGGTGCGTACGTATGAATTGTAAATATACTCACATTCTACAGTTAGAATACCCATATTTTGAACAGATCTTTAGAATGAGCTCGACTACTATTTTTGGCAATTATTCTTATGGCCATTTTCTGTAGTTTGAAAAATGTGTTTGTATTTTGTACATTTATTAGTTAAACTAAGGTGTATCGTCACTAAACAAGTGAAATAGTGACTCATAACGTAAATCCGTTGTGACTAAGGGTTATAAAGTAATTAGAATACAAAAAATCGCTTCATTACGTACGTTAGACATTTTAGTTAGCCAGTATGATAGTCTCACTCATCTTGTTAACAACAAAAACAGATCAGAAACATTTTTATATACAATATAATGGAAACACTATTACAAAATTAATGGAACAAATGAATGAAAGTGAATACTATGATCATTTGGTCCTTGAACATATAAACAGTTAAAATAACTGCACTGGATTGTTGCTCTCGTCTATTATCAACAGATACGCGAAAACTGCACGCGTAAGGCAACGCTAAATAAGTAGCTGTACTTAGCCCACTAATATCGTGGTACTTTCCACCCTATGTTCGAAACGACTTTGATGAAACTAGATGGCATTATCGATAGGGGATCCGTGATCCCTCAGTAATAAATTTGCTGCCCTTGAAGGTAAGAAAGCGAGCGATTTTAGTAATAGTGGTTAATTTAACAAATATTAACCTTCAACCACAGAATGCAGATTTGCTAGACAAAGATTTCAAACATACGTAATACCCATACATGTCTATTCTACTGTCAAATTAATTATCACACAAACTCAAGTGACATTAAACGTAACTAAAGTCGTGGTAGTTGAACAGATCGCATATCTAGTAGAACGGTGCAGATCGTTGATAGAGAGCTTTTGTAATTATAGCCCAGAAAGGTAACTCTAAGGGTCATACGTATCAGACAGTTTACATCAAAAAACACTTATTTTTTAAGAAATAATATCAAATAATAAATGAGCATCCAACTAACAACTGCCAAACACTCACAAATGCTACCAAATTATTTTCACAGACAGCCTTTATAGGGTGTGAAACAGTAGAAGCCATGAATATTTTAATGCAATGATGCCATTGTTTAACAACATTTCAAAGTTCTTAGTCAGACGAGAACAATTAGGAAGCCCATGTCAACATTCACATAAACGCTTTTTGGAAGAATTCGTGAAAAACGTTAAATGTCAGCCAAATTCTGCTGGAACAGCGCGTTTAAACGAATAAATGTTGTGTTTACATTAAAATGTAACTAAAATAGTGCTGTACCGTCACGTCTCAGCCAGATAACTAGCAAATTATTTGCTTTTTTAACTTTTGATTCGTTTACATATTTTTGCTAACAATTATCCTGTGGGAAGTGAAATGTCATGTTTTTGTTATCCCCTCTTCATGTACTATGTACTGCCTCTAAGAAACGTGTCATTTAAAGAAGCCACAGTTTCTTTAAGGTCTGGGAATACACTAAGAAACAACTGCCTACCATATTGGAAAGCTCTCTAACAACCGGTTATGAAGTGTTACCACTGTCCACCTCATACAATACATATTAACTATTTAAGACCTTTATGTATTTTGCGTGCCCTGACAGTTGATAAGAAATCGAAACATTTGTTTCATGAGGTGTGCGTTTTTTTAAGTTTTTTTAAAACTGTTGTGCTTCTCTCGACGCCTCAGTTGTTAACAAGGCGAATCTCGCAGCGTCACTTTTAATCTCAGGAACCTACGTAAAGCAGCCTAAATTGAATTACGTTAACTGTCTGCTACGAGTGAAATACATGTCTACTATGAAATTTCCACGTGACATTATTAAATTTTCAAGCTAAAGTTTCTAATTTTAATATCAAACGCGCTCTCTCAGCGGACGCAATAAAGGAGCAGCCAATAAAAACTCATGCTCCAGTTACATTTAATTAAGACAGAACGTTAATGTGCACGTAGTAAAATAGTCTTTTCGTTTTCAAAACAGTGTGCAGAAGAGAAACAGACTCTTGAGGAATACATTAGCTATGGAACGTTTTCATCATATGTAATCATAGGCAACAAATCATTGCTTTCAACACATTTCTCCATTATTGCATAAATTATTTATGCGAACTATTACAGACGCAGTACGTAGTGTAACTTCCTTAACCTATATGGACTGAAATACAAATTTTCACTGTACGTATTATTTGAGGACAAAAAGTTTTTATACGCAATGGCCATTTCTGCAGCTCGAATTAGAATGAAAAGTATGATTAGTTATAGCTTATCCGTGTTTTCGATGGTGTGAATTACTGTTAACATTCATTATACGTTTTATCCTCGCCATCTTATTCTGTGCTGCGAGAAATTCTTGTTTTGCTGGTTTTATGTAACAGTTATTAATAATCATTTTCTGATTCCATTGCTCCAACCAGATTTCATTCACAAACTGACAAACTGATCTGTAATCACACATTGGTTGACAGGAGTGAATGAAGCATCTCGACATCATCGGCGGCAATAAAAACGTGTTCAACCGAGCATTTCAATGGAATATTTTTTAATGTAGACACTCTTAATATAATCCAATTTTATTTGAAAACTAATATCTTTTAAATTAATTTTTTTTAAATTTTTGTTTGTGCTTGCGTTCAGATATATGGTTATGAAAGTTTAATTCTGCCTTAAGGCAATACGAATTCTTCTTATTTAGAAACCAAATATTTTTCTGAGAAGTTTTACCGTCGTCAGCAGACTCATTTATTTCCTTAGCGTCACTTATTGATGTCACTAAGAAAGTAAATGAACCTATTAGCGATGGTAAAACTTCATCAAAACACGCGGCGCTGTCGAAGAAGACATCGTGTTTGCTCGATGCCGGACCAGGCCTCAGTAATTGTTTTTGTTTTAAGAATAATAGTTACGCAATATTAAATTTGGTAATCTGGCGTTACAAAATAAACTAAGCTATTCCTATTTGTTCAAAGACGAGTAACGCCCCTCCTCCCTTATCCCGTGTTCTTTAAAGAATCGGACAGGTATAAAACACAAGTTTCACACAGCCCAGTGTTTATGACGTTGTATCTCCTGAAGTATATGTCGCACAACGCTATAATTTAGCAGGAACTCAAGATGCATATCGGTAATTTCTGCAAAATGGGTTGCGAATAGAGTTAGTAATGAAGAAATAATAAATTGAAACGTCTAGTCTCATACTCATGTTTTACTTTGTGAACCACGAAAAAGTTGTAACCCAAAAACTTTTTACCTTTCATTATATAGTCGGGGGTGTCAGCGAGAAAGTTTCGGACAGGTTTGAAATTATGTATAAGTTGGTTGGGTGTCGCGAAATGCTCTCATACTCAAATACTGACCGAATATACTCTGTGTAAATTGCGTGCCGTGAGTTATTATGACTCTAAATATATGTTCAGTTTCTAGCTTTAATACTTGACTTATTGTATTAAAACTTTAACTTAAGATTAGACCTCTTCATGAGAATATTATGAAAGAATTTTCAAATCTTAAATTCGGTTAATAATTACCTGAAATACCTAAAATCAATTTTTAGTGCCCCTGGGAACTATGTATTAGATTGGTAACCTGCTGCTAGAAAGACCGTTATAGCCGCTTAGTGATGTAGATGACACAATCAACACTACTGTTCTTTGGATTTTGAATATATGTTAGTAAGTCTGACAAATATGTCCGCCTCTACACATATTTTAACAGAATAGAACATTATTAAACAAATGAAAAAATTAATAATGATAATAATAATAACATTTACTATGCCAATCTGGATAATTATCACTTTGTTCCAATATCGGTGATTCAGAAATGTGTAACGCAAGGCGTACTTTCTGCACTATTTCTGATCATTCCTACAGCGATTATTCCTTTGCAGAATATAGAGTTTCAATTGGACATCATCCTAACAAACGCGTCCTACCCAAGCCGCTGAAATAACAACAGCATGTCAACATCTACACATATACCCGCTGGTAGACTTAGTACGGCGTGTGAGGGAGGGTACTTCAGCTGTCATTATCATTTTCTCCATTCCCTATTCCGTTTGTGATGTTGGCAGGTACATAATACTGTCGCTATATCTACGTGGAGCTCTAATTTCTCTGATTGCCTCGTAAAGGGCATATATCGGAGGAAATAATGTACTGCCCGAAACTTGATAGAACGCACGCTCTCGGATTTTTATCAGTAAACCTCTACATTATACTCCGAAAGCCATCTAATGGTGTGTGGCGGAGGGTACTTTTTGTACCACTAACTAAGCCCTCCAATCCTGTTCTACTCGCGAATAGCGCATGAGAAGAATGATTGTCGGTAAGCCTCTGTATTGGCTCTAATTTCTTGAATTTTCTCCTCTTGGCCATTACGCGAGATGTATGTATGGGGAAGTTAACATGTTGACTGACTCTTCCGGGAAAATGCTCTCTCGAAATTTCAATAGTAGATATCTCTGTGAAGCACAAGGGTTCTCTTGTAACGTCTGCCAATGGAGTTCGTTGAGCCTCTCCGTGTCAACTAAACGATCCTGTGACGAAACGTGCTGCTCTTCTTTGGATCTTCTCTATCTCTTCTATCAGTTCTATCTGGTAGGGATCCCAGACAGAAGAACAATACTCAAGAATGGGTCGAATAAGCGCATTATAAGCCACTTCCTTCGTAGATCAGTTACATTTCCCTAAGATTCTGCCCATGAATCAGAGTCTGTCGTCTGCTTTTCCCACTATTTGTTTTATATGGTCATTCCACTTAAGGTCCCTCCGGAATGGTTCAAATGGTTCAAATGGCTCTGAGCACTATGGGACTCAACTGCTGTGGTCATAAGTCCCCTAGAACTTAGAACTACTTAAACCTAACTAACCTAAGGACATCACACACATCCATGCCCGAGGCAGGATTCGAACCTGCGACCGTTGCGGTCGTGCGGTTCCAGACTGTAGCGCCTTTAACCGCTCGGCTACTCCGGCCGGCTCCTCCGGAATGGATAAACTATGTATGTATATAATTTAAAATATTAATATAAAACGAAAGGTGGATTGTAAAAATGAAACACTTCCTGAGTGATAAAAAAAAGGGAAGAAGCAGTGAAGTTCCTTTTTTAGCATGTTTGGTACTATCGGTTTGAAAGAACATCTTTGCATCGCATAGAGAGAAACTGAATAACAGGAAAACTATTGTGGATACCATGGTGGTGAAGAATAATGAGAAACCCCGCGCGGAGTGGCCGCGCGGTTTGAGGTGCCTTGTCACGGATTGCGTGGCCCCTCCCGACGGAGGTTGAACTCCTCTCTCGGGCATGTGTGTGTGAGCATGTGTGTGTGTGTGTGTGTGTGTGTGTGTGTGTGTGTGTGTGTGTGTGTGTTGTTCTTAGCATAAGTTGGTTTAAGTACTGTGTAAGCCTAGGGACCGATGACCTCAGCACTTTGGTCCCTTAGGAATTCACACACAGTAATGAGAAACAAATACAATAAGGTAAACTCCATAGTCAGCAGTTCTTCTATTTTAAAACGTCATGATTATCATATTATTGTAATAGTTATATTGTCAGTCATTACTTCATATTCGACCGACAGTAACGACTTAGCATTGCACAGTTTGCTACTGTGTAACTCAGTTGCTTATTTTCCTTCACATATAGCGTTTTAAATAGTGCTGGTCCTTTCAGTCTTACATTTGCTTTAGTGTGAAGTAAAATTTAAAAAGAGAAGTCTCAAGCGTTGCTTGCGAGCTAGGACAATGGTTTAATATTTGTATTTTTAAATTTATATTCAATTTTTAATGAGGGGTACACCGTGGGGCAGGGAATTAATATAATGCAGTCATGTGCTTACTTAGGATCCCAATAATATACACTCCTGGAAATGGAAAAAAGAACACATTGACACCGGTGTGTCAGACCCACCATACTTGCTCCGGTTACTGCGAGAGGGCTGTACAAGCAATGATCACACGCACGGCACAGCGGACACACCAGGAACCGCGGTGTTGGCCGTCGAATGGCGCTAGCTGCGCAGCATTTGTGCACCGCCGCCGTCAGTGTCAGCCAGTTTGCCGTGGCATACGGAGCTCCATCGCAGTCTTTAACACTGGTAGCATGCCGCGGCAGCGTGGACGTGAACCGTATGTGCAGTTGACGGACTTTGAGCGAGGGCGTATAGTGGGCATGCGGGAGGCCGGGTGGACGTACCGCCGAATTGCTCAACACGTGGGGCGTGAGGTCTCCACAGTACATCGATGTTGTCGCCAGTGGTCGGCGGAAGGTGCACGTGCCCGTCGACCTGGGACCGGACCGCAGCGACGCACGGATGCACGCCAAGACCGTAGGATCCTACGCAGTGCCGTAGGGGAGCGCACCGCCACTTCCCAGCAAATTAGGGACACTGTTGCTCCTGGGGTATCGGCGAGGACCATTCGCAACCGTCTCCATGAAGCTGGGCTACGGTCCCGCACACCGTTAGGCCGTCTTCCGCTCACGCCCCAACATCGTGCAGCCCGCCTCCAGTGGTGTCGCGACAGGCGTGAATGGAGGGACGAATGGAGACGTGTCGTCTTCAGCGATGAGAGTCGCTTCTGCCTTGGTGCCAATGATGGTCGTATGCGTGTTTGGCGCCGTGCAGGTGAGCGCCACAATCAGGACTGCATACGACCGAGGCACACAGGGCCAACACCCGGCATCATGGTGTGGGGAGCGATCTCCTACACTGGCCGTACACCACTGGTGATCGTCGAGGGGACACTGAATAGTGCACGGTACATCCAAACCGTCATCGAACCCATCGTTCTACCATTCCTAGACCGGCAAGGGAACTTGCTGTTCCAACAGGACAATGCACATCCGCATGTATCCCGTGCCACCCAACGTGCTCTAGAAGGTGTAAGTCAACTACCCTGGCCAGCAAGATCTCCGAATCTGTCCCCCATTGAGCATGTTTGGGACTGGATGAAGCGTCGTCTCACGTGGTCTGCACGTCCAGCACGAACGCTGGTCCCACTGAGGCGCCAGGTGGAAATGGCATGGCAAGCCGTTCCACAGGACTACATCCAGCATCTCTACGATCGTCTCCATGGGAGAATAGCAGCCTGCATTGCTGCGAAAGGTGGATATACACTGTACTAGTGCCGACATTGTGCATGCTCTGTTGCCTGTGTCTATGTGCCTGTCGTTCTGTCAGTGTGATCATGTGATGTATCTGACCCCAGGAATGTGTCAATAAAGTTTCCCCTTCCTGGGACAATGAATTCACGGTGTTCTTATTTCAATTTCCAGGAGTGTATTTTGTGCTGCTAAAAATACGCTGCCTGATAAGACAAGTGAAACGCTCTGAAGGAGCGGAGGAAGCGAAACGAAACTTGATGCGCTGAGAGTATATGTTATGTTATTTTAGTGATTTCAAAACCAGGTCAAATTTAGAAAAAAACTTTGCGTTATGAGCCCACGTATCTGTATGACGTTGCAGCCTCTCTGACCTACATGGATCCACTGAATCTGTTGGGCAGGGTGTCAAAAAGCTTTTGTATCATCTTCCGAGACTCAGTTCTTGGATCCTGGTACCAGGATGAAGTCAAAGTCCAGCCAACCCCAAACACGTTCTATCAGGAACGGATTTGGGGATTTGCTGGTCTCTGTAGTACCTCTAAATCATGCGGACATTTCATAGGGGTATCTGCCATGTGTGGAGGAGGATTCTCTCTCTTTCCAAGGATTTATCCCGAGTTGCAGGGCCTGCTGTTATGGTTAACCGGATTTTGCATGTTAATTTTAAGGGATGGCCGTATGCCCTTCCTGCCACCACCCCGCACCTCTGTGGGATAGAATGTGGGTACCCCAACTGTCTGCATCGAGTGTAATCCATGGAATAGTGCGAACGTGTTTCAGATGTCTGCGAGTCGTGTAACTGAGTCAGCTGCAGGGCATGAAAGCAGATGCGCGCGGCTCGGGCCTATGACTACATCGAGCGAGCGAGGAAGCGCAGTGGCTAGCACACTGGACTCTCATTCGGAAGGACGGCGGTTCAATTCCGCCTCCGGCCATCCTGATTTAGGTTTTCCGTGATTTCCCTAAATCGCTCCACGCAAATGCCGGGATGTTCCCTTTGAAAGGGCACGGCCGACTTCCTTCACCGTCCTTCCCTAATCCGATGAGACCGATGACCTCGCTGTTTGGTCTCTTCTCCCAAACAACCCATTTACCACCATCACCCACCAACCTGACTACATCGAGCTATTCTTTTTAAAAAGAGCCGTGTATGGCCCAAGTACCTACCGTACGAGTAATCGCAGGTAAAGCCGCAGTTGGTTTGTCGTGTGTGTTGCTGTTTATAAGAGAAACTACTCGGCAGTAACCACTAGGTACCTTCTCAAACAAATACTGCTCAGCCGGGCTTTGTGACCGAGAGGTTCTAGGCACTTCAGTCTGCAACCACGCGACCGCTACGGTCGCAGATTCGAATCCTGCTTCGGGCCTGGATGTGTGTGATGTCCTTAGGTTTAAGTAGCTCTAAGTTCTAGGGGACTGATGACCACAGATGTTAAGTCCCATAGTGCTCAGAGCCATTTGAACCATTTGACCCAGTTTGTTTCCCGTTACTAACAAAATGATTTTTAAAAGCGAAATTTTACGTGCCCACTCGATAGAGCGGCCCAAAATTAGTCTGTTGTATTCGTTTTATTGGTATGAACGAAGAAGTACACGATGAATAATCTGTATTACAGCAGCAACTGAGCAGCGCTGTTACGTAGCGGTAGCACTCAGCGCGGGCCAGATCGGTACTGTTTGTTATGTCTGGTGAATACCAGTACTGAGGCCAAATTTCACAGTCAAAAGAAGTAGCATGTGTGTGTCTTGTGCAGGATGAGATGGGGTGTTGCCGTGGAGCAAAGAGGTACCGCAGGACAGCACCCAGCGACGCTTCGTCTTGTCAGTTGATTCCCATCACCTGGTCAGGTGACTTCACTTGAATGCCACTTTGACGGATTGCCCAGTACGAGCGTAATCTGTCAGCAACGTATCGACGCAGTCTCAAGAAACACATTGCACAATGATGGGTCTCCGCTCCTTTTTGACGGTGGTGAATCCGCATGTTCGCAATTCTCGATTTGTTCCTTTGACTCACGGTCATAAAAATAGGCCCAACACTCGTCCATGGTGACCAGACAGCTCAAGAAGTGATTTGCATTGACCTAACGCAGTTGCAACATTTACACTGCTGCTCGGCTCGGCGGGCTTATTCAGTGGGTGTGAACACTGGTGGAAAGCGAACCGCGACGACCTCTGATATATTCAAAGTGTCGTACAGAGCTGTTACACCACTTGTAAGTGGGCTGCTTCTGTGTTGGCAGCGCTGTATAGCGCTTTCCATTGGATCTGACTGCTCTTTCTTTGTAAGAGACTCTGTGGCTGGTCGGACTCGTTGTTGGAAGTTAATCTCCAGTACTGTTGGGCAGTTGGAAGTTAGTCGCCAGCAGTGATGGAAGTACTGTTGGGCAGTTGGAGGTGAACAGCCAGCAGTGATGGATGTTAGATGTGAGGAATTAGCATTGATGGAGGGTAGGGGTCTGAAGTGTTAGCGTAGGCTAACGGTCTCAACATGTCCCACTTGGAGATTGAATATTATTCACGATTATATACCTTTGTACTGGATGTCAATGACCATTTATATTCGTGTTTGAACTGTGTGTCACATTATTAAGTTAAAAAATACAGTATTTGGTTTGTAACAAAATCTTTCCTTTGCTAACAACATGACTATAAGTAGTTAGTGGCTTTAGTAGTTAGAATCTTTTATTTAGATGGCTGTATTGACGCTCGCTGTATTGCAGTAGTTCAAGTAATGAAGATTTTTGTGAGATAAGTGCTTAATGAAATGTATAGGTTATTGTTAAGATTTCCTTTCAGTCAGGGTCATTCTTTTGAATTAATCATTTGAAGTCAGGTTGTAATTTTTTTTTTTTTTTTTTTTTGAGGAATCAGACTGTGTTGCGCTAGAATATTGTGGGTCAGTGTTGACATGATAAGAAAAAGTAAAGAGTAAGTAGGCTCAGTACGTTCAGTTTACTCAGCTGTTTCAGAATTAAATAACGTAGAAGTTTCATCTTCTCAGTCATTCTGCAATTTACGTACAGACACACACATTTAAATAAAGAAGTTTCACACTGATTTCAAGTTTTTGCACTGTCATCTCGACTGTGGTAAGTTGGTCTTCGAGCACCAGGACATAGTTTCTCTTGTGTTTCCTGATGTTTCACTAAGATATAGTGTCACTTCGTTCTTGGTCGCTGAAACTTATTTGAACACACTAGCAGACTCTGAGCCACCTCATCACTGTGTCTTAAGATGGTGCTTTGTTGCCGCACACTTCCACCAACTCAGCGTGGACTGTCGCAGCATTCTTCTTCTTTCACAGCAGGAAACTAGGTGCGCCATTTAGTTTATGCTCACCTAGTGGCACGTCGATTTCAATTTGTACTACTAGCAGATTCATTTACCCGTGGATCACTTTTTTTAAGGACGCTGGGCGTGTCGTGGTATTATAGATCAAAACAAACAAATAAAAACATAATGCATATACATAGGCAGTAGCTTACTTACGGGACTATTTTGAGAAGAATGGGACATGCGGTCGGCCGGAGCCAAACAGTAGGAGTCATCCTGGCACTTGACTGAAATACGAGAGTAGTTCCGAAAGTAGTGCCTCCTACCTTTTGTGGTGACTTTGGATGTCCGCACCACATGTTGCTGTACTGATAATGCTTGAACCTTCCTCTTTCATTTACAGGTTGGTCCGTTGTCCTGTGGTGGTTGGTTCCAGGAGAGGAGTGTTCCAATTGGAAGTCTGATATGGACGCGCGTAAAAAATAGCGATGTGTGATTGTGTTCCTCCCTGATGAAGAAATTGCACCGATTGAAATCCATCGACGATTGCTAAAGGTGTATGGAGACGATACAATAGACGTGAGCAATGTGAGGCGATGGGTACAGCATTTTGAAGGTGGCGGAAAGGGTGTGCATGACAAGCAACAGCTCGGTGGACCCTACACAGCTGTCATCCCTCGCAATGAAGAGCGTCTTGATGCGTAGTGATAAGTGGATAACGACCAGAAAATTGCGTACAAAGCTAAATGTCGGCTGTAAATGCTTGGAAACAATGTTAGAATGTCTTGGTTATCGCAAAGTCTTTGCGAGATGGGTCCTGCGGATGCTTAGAGAAGAACAAAAAACTCATCGAACGGAAGTTTGTGGGAACCTTCTGGAAGAATATGAAGCTGGAGGTGACAATTAGCATCGTCATCGTAGATGAGATGTGGTGTCACCACTACGAGCCGAAATCCAAAACACAGTCCATGGAATGGCGACATGCAAATTCTCCGTCAAAGAAGAAGTTCATCCGTCTGCAGGCAAAGTGATATGCTCAATCTTTTGGGATAGCCGGGGTGTGGTTGTTTTGCGTGTCCCAGAGTATGGAGAAACTGTCATTTCAGCAGCTACAAGACGGCACTGACTAAGCTGAAAGCCCGAATTTCCAGGGTAAGGCCAGAGAAGATGGCCAGCTTTCACCTGCAACTTGATAACGCCAGGCCCACACCAGTTTTGCGACTACCCAACTCATTGCAAAGTTTGGCTGGGCTGTCTTACCACTTCCACTGTACAGTCCAGATTTAGTACCTTCAGACTTCCATCTCTTTTTGGGCCTCTGGAAGGTCGACTACGTGGTGAACATTTTCAGCACTCGGAAGCTGCAAGGAAGTGGTCAGCCTCAGCTGGTTCCGAGTTTTACAAGCGTGGCATGCAGGGTCTGGTTCATCGTTGGCAAAAGTGCATGGCGAATGATGGTGACTGTGTGAAAGAAATGACAGCCTCTAACTGAAATATTGCTCTATTTAGCTGTGCTGCTGTGATTTACGTATCTGCTGCAGTTTTCATGAATAAAAATAGCACGCATTACTTTCGGAACGACCCTCAGAATATGGGGAAATCACAGAAAACATAAATCAGCATGGCCGGATGGTGAGTGAAACATCCCTCCCCTCAGGCGGCCACGAATACCAGATTAATCTGTTTAAAACAGCGAAATCACATTCGGCTTGTCACCACTAATTAATCAACACACTTGAACCCACTACACAAACGTTACGCACACCTTCAGCTGAAATCAGGGCCATAGCGATGGCTTTTGGCTTCCATCTTGTGCACCGCAATGTCCACTGCTTGCCTGAAAAACTGAGTCTGCATCTCTCCATATTGAGTGAATGTTGGTCTACAAAGAGGCTAAGTAGTTGGTATTATAAACTGCAGAGTTTTGGGAATAAAGATTTCCAGAAAGATAGAAACAATGAAGTGCCAAAGTATTATGTGGAATGAGAGACATCATCATTATTATTATTACTATTATCATTAACATCTTTCACATTTCTAACCAAATCCCATCTGTGTGTTATCAGAGTAATACACCTTTTTATGGAATGTATTGTTGTACAGGTTGGCAAGATTCTTGCCCAATTTGAATTCATCGTAGAAAATGTGTACTAGGTATGTCCCTACACACAAACAGAAAATTAATTAGTAGCCTTATTTTTTCTCTGAAAATAAAAACCTTCTGACTAGCCACCAGTACAGTGAACCCCTAGGAAATGCTTATTGAGCACATATTTTCAGGTTTCTAACTGACAGAGCCGTGTATCGAATTCCATTGAATTACACAGGAAGTAGCTGCTAAGCGATCCGGGGCCAACTAGAGTCATGAAAGTGATTTTTTTCGATAGTTTAGTGTGGGGATCATCTAAAAACTTTAGATGGCCTATAGGGAAAAAGGAAAACGTCCTATGAATCAAGTATACCTGGTACTGGAACTGTGTTTAAAAATGGGCCATGACACTTCGTGTGAGTGTGTCATTTTCTGGAACACCACTCATGGCTTGTACTCGTTATATCCATCTCCAGACATTTCCTTTCTGGCAAACGTCCCTCACTTTAAAGGCACGTAGCGGAATTCTATCAATAATATTATGATACATACTTCATTAACCGTTCAGCAGACTTCTATGAACTCGGATGCTCATCAGCGAAACGCCGCGCGGGATTAGCCGAGCGGTCTCGGACGCTACAGTCTCGGACTGTGGAGATGACCCCGGCGGAGGTTCGAGTCCTCCCTCGGGCATGGGTGTGTGTGATTGTCCTTAAGCTAATTTAGGTTAAGTAGTGTGTAAGCTTAGGCACTGGTGACCTTAGCAATTAAGTCACATAAGATTTCACACACATTTGAACATCAACCAAACATGCGGGATACGTGAAATCTCCGCAAACCTTAACAACGTTCCCATCAACGTCCAAGCCTTCTACAACAGATCCTACCGCCAAATAGTCCGACTGTATAAATTTATGTGAAGGCCCCAGTTTGTATCTTCGTTTTCGAGCTTCCGAGTGGTCTACACTCTACAGCATTGCTGGTGAATCACCATTTTCTTGCTGAATTAGTAAGAGCAAGTCAGATATGTATCTTAACAGAGTTGAATAGGCAGAAGATCACATTGGCAAACGTTTCACTGTTTCGTTTACTATATTGAAGTTCATAAATTTTATTAATTTTTTTGAATGGCTTGATCAAGAATTTTCTGCGAGTTAGTCAAGCAGTACTTGGCAGCTCTGTTTCAACGTAAAGACGTTCGATGGGCTTCATAACGGGTTTTCGCCGCGGTCAGGACAACAACAGCCCTGATGTTGCGAACAGGAACAAAGACGTAGGTGCCTCAGCCAGGTCAACTACACCGAATTACACACCGCTGTCAAAACACACTCACTTTTGTGATGACATCAACACTCATGTTCAGAAAAAAACAAACATCTTGAACAACTAAAGATACACGACATCCATATTCACAGGGCGTGTACATTAGTACATCCCGCAGAAATTATTAGCATTTCAGTCTACATCTACATCTACGTCTACATGGATACTCTGCAAATCACATTTAAATGTCTGGCAGAGGGTTCATCGAACCACCTTCACAATTCTCTATTATTCTAATCTCGTAAAGCGCGCGGAAAGAATGAATACCTATATCTTTCCGTACGTGCTCTGATGTCCCTTATTTTATCGTGGTTATCATTCCCCCCTATGTAGATCGGTGTCAACAAAATATTTTCGCATTCGGACGAGAAAGTTGGTGATTGGAATTTCGTGAGAAGATTCCGTCGCAACGAAAAACGCCATTATTTCAATGATGTTCAGCCCAAATCCTGTATCATTTCTGTGACGCTCTCTCCCATATTTCGTGATAATACAAAACGTGCTGTCTTTCTTTGAACTTTTTCTATGTAGTCCGCCAGTCCTATCTGGTAAGGATCCCACACCACGCAGCAATATTCTAAAAGAGGACGGACAACCGTAGAGTAGGCAGTCTCCTTAGTAGGTCTGTTACATTTTCTAAGTGTGATGTCAATAAAACGTAGTCTTTGGTTAGCCTTTCCCAGAACATTTTCTGTGTGTTCCTTCCAATTTAAGTTGTTCGTATTGTAATACCTAGATATTTAGTTGCGTTTACGGCTTTTAGATTAGCCGTGCAACCGTAGTTTAACGAGTTCCTTTTAGCACTCATGTGGATGACCTCACAGTTTTCGTTATTCGGGGTCAACTGCCACTTTTCGCACCATTCGGATATCTTTGCTAAATCATTTTTCAGTTTGTTTTGATCTTCTGATGACTTTATTAGTCGATAAACGACAGCGTCATCTGCAAACAACCGAAGACGGCTGCTCAGATTGCCTCCCAAATCGTTTATATAGATTAGGAACAGCAAATGGCCTGTAACAATACCTTGGGGAACGCCAGAAATCACTTCTGTTTTACTCGATGACTTTCCGTCAATTACTACGAACTGTGACCTCTCTGACAGGAAATCGCAAATCCAGTCACATAACTGAGACGATATTCCATAAGCACGCAATTTCACTACGAGCCGCTTGTGTGGAACAGAGTCAAAAGCCTTCTGGAAATCCAGAAATACGGAATCGATCTGAAAGCTGTTGTCAATAGCACTCAACACTTCACGTGAATAAATAGCTACTTGTGTTTCACAGGAACGATGTTTTCTAAACCCATGTTGACTGTGTGTCAATAGACCGTTTTCTACGAGGTAACTCATAATGTTCGAACACAATATATATTCCAAAATCCTGCTGCATATCGACGTTAACGATATGGGCCTGTAATTTAGTGGATTACTCCTACTACCTTTCTTGAATACTGGTGTGACCTGTGCAACTTTCCAGTCTTTGGGTACGGATCTTTCGTCGAGCGAACGGTTGTATACGATTGTTAAGTATGGAGCTAATGCATCAGCGTACTCCTAAGGAACCTAATTGTAATACAGTCTGGACCAGAAGACTTGGTTTTATTAAGTGATTTAAGTTGCTTCACTACTGCGACGATATTTACTTCTACGTCACTCATGTTGGCAGCTGTTCTCGGTTCAGCACATGTAGGGTTTGTTGCCTTGTAGACACAGGGTCTGCCATGGCCCCTGATAACTTATTCCATGCGTGATGGAATTGACGCGTATAAGGCACGAACGGTGTCCTATGGTATACGGATCTATGCTGCATTCTGATGTTCATCTGTGGCTGTTGGCATTGGGTCACAGCGCGGCACCCGTCGTTTCACCGTATCCCACACATTTTAGATTGGCGACAAGCATGGTGATCTGCCGGCCGACATCCTGTGACACCAAGAAGGCACACGTTCGTGCAGCAGTACTGGTCGTGCATTGTCTTGCTGAAAAATGGCGTCTGGGGTGTTGTGCAGAAAGGGTATGGTTATGGGTCGCAGGATGTCAATCACGAAAGCCACACTGGTCACAGTGCCACCTACTGCGATTTGTGGATGTACCCAATAGCACCCCACACAACAAGACCTCGAGTTGTCGCTGTATGTTTCACGGGAATGCAATCATTGTGATGCCGCTCCTCCTATCTGCGGTGAACCAAACCGAGGCCATAATTTTCAAATGAACAGAACCTAGATTCTTACGAAAACACTGCCTGATGCCATTCCTGTCCGCAGAGACGTCGTTCCACACACCATTGCCGTCTAGCACGTTTATGCACAATCAAAGGCGACGGAAAAGTGGACGACGCGCACGCAATAAACGCCGATGGACTGTCGCACCTGACACTGTATGATGTGTTCGACTGTTGCACCGTAACCGAGGAGTATGCAGTGCCATTCGGAAAAATTGTCGGGTGGTGAGACCTGCCCCCTCGTCGTGCTCTACTGCATTCCGTAAACCATTCGGCACACACAAGTTGCACTTCCGAAACACTTCGTCCCATACGAGCACCAAGTTCTTTCATGCAAATAATGCGCCCTGTTTCACGCCCACTAACTTGACGGTACTTTTCGCACATACGTCTGCGAGGCATCCCTGCATATCTGCTGAAGTCACACTGATCCATTACCTCCGGTTTATAGTGACAACGAGAGCTGCAGTACATCACACCGATAGTTGGTGTTGCGCCGCGATATCGATGTTGACTTTGAACCTGCAGAACATACTAATGTACATGTCCTGTGAATATCAGTGTCCTATCTCTAGTCGTTCAAGGTGCTCCGTTTTTTGTGAACATGAGTGTATAATACTGACTGCTGAAACTGCCATACACTTCCACTTGCAAGGTGCCCGTCTAACAGCTCACAGTGGCTACTGAAATTTCCATTTTCAGTATTTCAGGTAATTAATGGCCGAATTTAATAGTTTAATATGCTTTCATAATCTACCAATTAAGGGGTATAATCTTATGCTAAACGTGTGGCAAAATAAGTCCAGCATTCAAGTTAGAGAATGTGTATACGCAGAATACGCAGATTATATTCACCCATTATTTGTGAATGGGGACACTTCGTGACTTCCAATAAACTTTACACATAATTTCAAACATTTTTGAAACTTTTTCTCGCTGGTATTACTCACAAAACAAAGTAAGGAAACAGTTTATTGCTGACTACATTTTCTCTGTCCATTTTCTAAAACTACTGAACCAGACATGACATGACATGATATTTCAATTTTTTACTTCTTTACTGTTCGCTCTATTCGCAAGACATTTCCTCACAATATCCACATGTTATACCACTGAATGTACGTGCAAAATAATTTCATTGTACGACATAAAGTTCAGGAGATGCGATGTAAAAAACACATTAACTCAAATGAGGTTCTTTTTTTTTTGAGGGGGGGGGGGTTGTCGGCACCGGGTGGCTAATACTTGGGTATCTAATAGCTTTGTGTTGTTTGCTGTTTACTGAACGACCGTAGTCAGATAATTACATATAGGGTATTGCGTTAAAATGTGTTATTTACATTTGTGACTAAATTGAAAATATAAATCCTGCCTGACCATTTCTAGGTAAACTTTCGGAAAAGCCGGCCGGAGTGGCCGAGCGGTTCTAGGCGCTACAGTCTGGAGCCGCGCGACCGCTACGGTCGCAGGTTCGAATCCTGCCTCGGACATGGATGTGTGTGATGTCGTTAGGTTTAAGTAGTTCTATGTTCTAGGGGACTGATCACCTTAGAAGTGCTTAGGGTGCTCAAAGCCATTTGAACCATTTTTGAACTTTCGGAAATAATTTCTGCTTTCCATAGAAGCTAGGTTCAAGCCATTTTATCGACTAAGAGTGATAACAATAATAATTTGATGTGTATTCATGCAATATTCAGCACAGTAACCACGTCATGATAACAGTGCGCGTGCGCCCACACACACACACACACACACACACACACACACACACAAACACAGAGAGAGAGAGAGAGAGAGAGAGAGAGAGAGAGAGAGTTCCGACCAAGCTTTCTGAGAAGTTTGCTTTGATTTTCGGGCTAATGGCGGAAGTGAAAGGTCCGTCCCAATCTTTTCCCTTTGAGAATTTCTCTGCCGCACACCCGGTCTACTGGAATATGTGAACGGAAAGAGCCTAATTTTCCTAACGGCTCGGTGTGTTCACGCTAGAGGGGCCTCAATTCAGTAAAAGAAATGGGGTTGTCGTTGTTGCCTCCTGGGCGAAGATATGTTTATGGGGGTCTCCACGCTAGTATATCCTGTGCTACCCTTTCCATGTTTGCGTAACTACTAAAACCTGATCTCTCTCCACACCCCCTTCTGTAAGGAAATTAAATTTTCATTCTTCGAATGCACGGTTTCGCAGCTATATATAGGGAGTTCATAATTCACGCTTAGCAACGCTGTAGAAAGAGAATTAATGCTGAGAATGCCGTAAAATATGAACAGCAAATCATTGGCGCAGAGGTAAATGTCACGGAACGAAAAAACAAATTGACAACAATTTTATCAATAGATGACGGTTTAGGCTTTTTGACGTTAATGGAGTTGGCTACAAATCATAGAAGAATCGAAATACGACGGCTATAGTATCAGTTGCACATTACACGATCCGTACTGTGCAATGCGCATGATTGCACAAGCTCGGCAGTGAACAGTTGTGGCAAAGTCGTACCACATAGGATGGGAAAAATTGGTTTTGGTTTTGGGTGCAAATGACATCGGTTTTTAATTGTTCTGGGGCCAAAAACCGCATAAAAAATGGACTCTGGTTATAACTGTCGTGAGACTGCTGCAAGACATGTTCAGTATGCTGCCCACTGTTTTCTGGCATAAATTGAAATCGAGAAACGGCATCTTCCACAACACATCGGTGTGCCTCGGAGGCCACGTTCAGAATGCGTTGCGCTATGAGAGCCTTCAATTCTAGTACGGTCGTAACTGGAACGCTGAACACAACATCTTTGAGATAACCCCACAGCCAGAAGTCACACCGATTAAGAGCTGGTGATCTGGACGGCAAGGTTGTAGGGATAGGACGGCTGGTAATTCCAGTATTTCTGAAATGCCTCTGCAGCAACCACTACACAGGCTGTGCAATGTGAGGAAGAGAGCTACTTAGCCCAAAAATTATCCCACCCATACTTCCACGCTGTTTAAGGATTAGAATGAAGTAGGCGTGAAAAAGACGCTCATAGCGTACCAGTGACGGTAGAGGTAACATGAAGCTCAGGACTCATATCATCGAAAAAATACGGCGCTGCGATGAATAATGTCGTCAACCCACACCACACGTTCACTTTTTTAGAATAACGAAATGGCGGTGGACGTGCGTGCGGATTTTCCGTTACCCACGTTCTGCAATTCTGCATACTGACACGTCATTGGAGATGGAAATGATCATCGTCTGTCCGCAGAATGTTCCATGGTCATTCATTGTCCACTTCCATGCGAGCAAGAAATTTCAGAGCGAACGTCTGTCTTGCTGGTAAGTCAGCAGGAAGCATCTCCTGAACAAGGGTGGTTTTGGCTGGCTCTGGGCACTATGCGACTTAACTTATGAGGTCATCAGTCGCCTAGAACTTAGAACTAATTAAACCTAACTATCCTAAGGACATCACACACATCCATGCCCGAGGCAGGATTCGAACCTGCGACCGTATCGGTCGCTTGGCTCCAGACTGTAGCGCCTAGAACCGCACGGCCACTCCGGCCGGCAAGGGTGGTTTCGTATTAACACTTTTCCGTCCGCACGTCTCCTACAAATTTATTCGCTTGGCGCCGGCAGCGGATTACTTGACTTGTCGCCGGCCGTTTGTCACCTCTCCGTCGATGACAAGCTTCAAACACATTGACATTTGCGCTCTTTAATTTTCCGGAAATCCTCTGTTTTGCCATATCGTTCCACGAACTCGAATTCTCTTTTCAAGTAACTTCTCTGCAAGTTCTACACTGTTATAATAATTATCCACGCAGAGCTGATGCCATTTCTATAAGGTGTCAATAGTTCCATCACTGTTTTTGCCAAAGGCTGTCCAGCGCTGGAATATATCTTTAATGAAGAAATGTATCCGGTACTCGACTCACAAAGCATCCGAATGAGTATGCCGTATCTCGTAATTTTCGGTAGATTATAAACATTAAAATTTAACCGTCGACGCCACGATATCATTCCATCATCAACTGAGATGTTTTGACTTAGTATAACGTTTATTTAAACTCTTTGTAAAATAATTTATTACGAATTGCACTTTGACAAGCTGGTCGGCATTATCTGGTTTATTGTTGCTGTCGGAAAAACGTAAAAAGGATAATATTTGTCTGAATCGGTTGCGGGACATCGTTTTGCGAAATATCGGTGTGTCTATCAACCGATTCGTTGACCGATAATAATCGATCTTTGCTTTTTTTAAATTTCCATTAAGGATAGCGAGCCCAAACCATTTTCTAAGTTCGGGTCCCGTAACATCGACAAATTTGGCATTGTTTTAATCCAGTTTCCTTCTATTGCAATTTTGACTTTAGGACTTCTGGGTCTCGTTGCTAATATATTCAAATAGATCATTCCCAATATATAATTCTATATAATTCTACGATATCCTCGGCGCTCTGTGTATCTTTGGGAAATATGTTTGGACCCGGGGATACTTCAAATTTTATATTGGTCCTCGGAAAATCAAAGTCTGAACACTGTGCACTGTCTTCTTCATCAGATTCAGCCTAATCAGTTGGCAACCATAGCGTTCGCCGAATTCTTATTGGACGTATTTCACTATCGACCTACGATTCTGCTCCACTTTCATTTTTTTGATATCCAATGTCTTCTTCCCAATACGCCAAGTCGTCCGGAACGTCAGACAAGACGTCCGTGCTTTCATCGTAAATAATGCTATTGACTCTTTCGTCAGCCATGATGAAGGGGCAGAATTACGTATAAAAACAAAATATTTGTTGAGGTGTGTAACTTACTGTTACCTAAGCGAAACACCAACAGGATGCAAAAGATACTAACATGCTGTTGCTGGCCACTGCACGATACTATGCTCATGACAGCACTGCAGTGCCGTTGACCACTGAGCGTTACTAGGCAGACGACACCACTGTGGTGTTGCAGACGACACCACTGTGGTGTTAGCCGGCCACAGAGCGATACTATGCAGACGACACCAAACTGGTGTCGCTGGCCACTGAGGGATACTATGCAGACGACACCACTGTGGTGTCGCCGGCCACTGACCGATACTATGCAGACGACACCACTGTGGTGTCACAGAACACTGAGCGATACCATGCAGACGACACCACTCCGGTGTCGCCAGCCACTGAGAGATACTATGCAGACGACACCACTGTGGTGTCGCAGGCCACTGAGCGATACTATGCTGACGACACCATTCTGGTGCCGCCGGCCACTGATCGATACTACGCAGGCGCTGAGTGATTTTATGCCCATGACACCACTCTGTTGTTGCAGTCCACTGAGCGATACTATGCTCACGACACCACTCTGGTGTCGCCGGCCACTGAGCGAATAGTATGCAGACGACACCACTGTTGTGTTGCCGGCCACTGAGCAATACTATGCAGACGCCATCAGTGTGGTGTTGCAGGCCACTGAGCGATACTATGCAGACGACACCACTCTAGTGTCGCTGGCCACTGAGCGATATTATGTAGACGACACCACTCTGGTGTTGCCGGCCACTGATCGATACTATGAAAACGACACCACTCTGGTGTCGCCGGCCACTGAGTGATAGTATGCAGACGACACCACTGTAGTGTCGCAGGCCACTGAGCGATACTATGCAGATGACACCACTCTGGTGTCGCCGGCCACTGAGCGATACTATGCAGGCGACACCACTGTTGTGTCTCTGGTCACTGAGCGATACTATGCAGACGACACCACTGTGGTGTCACAGAACACTGAGCGATACCATGCAGACGACACCACTCTCGTGTCGCCAGCCACTGAGAGATACTATGCAGACGACACCACTGTGGTGTCACAGAACACTGAGCGATACCATGCAGACGACACCACTCTCGTGTCGCCAGCCACTGAGAGATACTATGCAGACGACACCACTATGGTGTCGCAGGCCACTGAGCGATACTATGCTGATGACACCATTCTGGTACCACCGGCCACTGAACGATACTACGCAGACGACACCACTGTGGTGTCGCAGGCCCTGAGTGATTTTATGCCCATGACACCACTCTGTTGTTGCAGTCCACTGAGCGATACTATGCTCACGACACCGCTCTGGTGTCGCTGGCCACTGAGCAATACTATGCAGATGACACCACTCTGGTGTCGCCGGCCACTGAGTGATAGTATGCAGACGACACCACTGTAGTGTCGCAGGCCACTGAGCGATACTATGCAGATGACACCACTCTGGTGTCGCCGGCCACTGAGCGATACTATGCAGGCGACACCACTGTTGTGTCTCTGGTCACTGAGCGATACTATGCAGACGACACCACTGTGGTGTCACAGAACACTGAGCGATACCATGCAGACGACACCACTCTCGTGTCGCCAGCCACTGAGAGATACTATGCAGACGACACCACTGTGGTGTCACAGAACACTGAGCGATACCATGCAGACGACACCACTCTCGTGTCGCCAGCCACTGAGAGATACTATGCAGACGACACCACTGTGGTGTCACAGAACACTGAGCGATACCATGCAGACGACACCACTCTCGTGTCGCCAGCCACTGAGAGATACTATGCAGACGACACCACTATGGTGTCGCAGGCCACTGAGCGATACTATGCTGATGACACCATTCTGGTACCACCGGCCACTGAACGATACTACGCAGACGACACCACTGTGGTGTCGCAGGCCCTGAGTGATTTTATGCCCATGACACCACTCTGTTGTTGCAGTCCACTGAGCGATACTATGCTCACGACACCGCTCTGGTGTCGCTGGCCACTGAGCAATACTATGCAGATGACACCATTCTGGTGTCGACAGCCACTGAGCGATACTATGCAGACGACACCACTCTGGTGTCGCCGGCCACTGAGCGAATAGTATGCAGACGACACCACTGTTGTGTTGCCGGCCACTGAGCAATACTATGCAGACGCCATCAGTGTGGTGTTGCAGGCCACTGAGCGATACTATGCAGACGACACCACTCTAGTGTCGCTGGCCACTGAGCGATATTATGTAGACGACACCACTCTGGTGTTGCCGGCCACTGAGCGATACTATGCAGACGACACCACTCTAGTGTCGCTGGCCACTGATCGATATTATGTAGACGACACCACTCTGGTGTTGCTGGCCACTGATCGATACTATGCAGACGACACCACTCTGGTGTCGCCGGCCACTGAGTGATAGTATGCAGACGACACCACTGTAGTGTCGCAGGCCACTGAGCGATACTATGCAGATGACACCACTCTGGTGTCGCCGGCCACTGAGCGATACTATGCAGACGACACCACTGTTGTGTCTCTGGTCACTGAGCGATACTATGCAGACGACACCACTGTGGTGTCACAGAACACTGAGCGATACCATGCAGACGACACCACTCCGGTGTCGCCAGCCACTGAGAGATACTATGCAGACGACACCACTGTGGTGTCGGAGGCCACTGAGCGATACTATGCTGACGACACCATTCTGGTGCCGCCGGCCACTGATCGATACTACGCAGGCCCTGAGTGATTTTATGCCCATGACACCACTCTGTTGTTGCAGTCCACTGAGCGATACTATGCTCACGACACCACTCTGGTGTCGCCGGCCACTGAGCGAATAGTATGCAGACGACACCACTGTTGTGTTGCCGGCCACTGAGCAATACTATGCAGACGCCATCAGTGTGGTGTTGCAGGCCACTGAGCGATACTATGCAGACGACACCACTCTAGTGTCGCTGGCCACTGAGCGATATTATGTAGACGACACCACTCTGGTGTTGCCGGCCACTGATCGATACTATGCAGACGACACCACTCTGGTGTCGCCGGCCACTGAGTGATACTATGCAGACGACACCACTGTAGTGTCGCAGGCCACTGAGCAATACTATGCAGATGACACCACTCTGGTGTCGCCGGCCACTGAGCGATACTATGCAGGCGACACCACTGTTGTGTCTCTGGTCACTGAGCGATACTATGCAGACGACACCACTGTGGTGTTGCAGGCTACTGAGGGACGCTATGCTGACGACACCACTCTCGTGTCGCCGGCCACTGAGCGATACTATGCTGACGACACCATTCTGGTGTCGCTGGCCATTGAACGATACTTCGCAGACGACACCACTGTGGTGTTGCAGGCTACTGAGGGACGCTATGCTGACGACACCACTCTCGTGTCGCCGGCCACTGAGCGATACTATGCTGATGACACCATTCTGGTGTCGCTGGCCATTGAACGATACTTCGCAGACGACACCACAGTGGTGTCGCAGGCCCTGAGTGATTTTATGCTCATGGCACCACTCTGTTGTTGCAGGCCACTGAGCTATACTATGCTCACGACACCACTCTGGCGTCGCCGGCCACTGAGTGATAGTATGCAGACGACACCACTGTAGTGTCGCAGGCCACTGAGCGATACTATGCAGATGACACCACTCTGGTGTCGCCGGCCACTGAGCGATACTATGCAGGCGACACCACTGTTGTGTCTCTGGTCACTGAGCGATACTATGCAGACGACACCACTGTGGTGTTGCAGGCTACTGAGGGACGCTATGCTGACGACACCACTCTCGTGTCGCCGGCCACTGAGCGATACTATGCTGACGACACCATTCTGGTGTCGCTGGCCATTGAACGATACTTCGCAGACGACACCACAGTGGTGTCGCAGGCCCTGAGTGATTTTATGCTCATGGCACCACTCTGTTGTTGCAGGCCACTGAGCTATACTATGCTCACGACACCACTCTGGCGTCGCCGGCCACTGAGTGATAGTATGCAGACGACACCACTGTAGTGTCGCAGGCCACTGAGCGATACTATGCAGATGACACCACTCTGGTGTCGCCGGCCACTGAGCGATACTATGCAGGCGACACCACTGTTGTGTCTCTGGTCACTGAGCGATACTATGCAGACGACACCACTGTGGTGTTGCAGGCTACTGAGGGACGCTATGCTGACGACACCACTCTCGTGTCGCCGGCCACTGAGCGATACTATGCTGACGACACCATTCTGGTGTCGCTGGCCATTGAACGATACTTCGCAGACGACACCACAGTGGTGTCGCAGGCCCTGAGTGATTTTATGCTCATGGCACCACTCTGTTGTTGCAGGCCACTGAGCTATACTATGCTCACGACACCACTCTGGCGTCGCCGGCCACTGAGCGATACTCTGCTCACGAAACCGCTGTGGTGTCATCAGCCACTGAGCGATACTAAGCACACGACACCACTGTTGTGTTGCCGGCCACTGAGCGATACTATGCAGACGACACCACTGATATGTCGCCGGATTGTATGGTGTTAATAGGAATGCAGGATGTTTGCAGGATTATATACTCCATGCTTACAGCCATGTCCTACTTTCGGTCAGTTCCCCAAGCACTGCATGTGTGCACATCACATAGCGACCCTTGCTGCAGTGATGAGGCCCCAGCTTCGACAGATGTCAGGTCAACTGCTTTCCACCTTCTGCCACAAAGAACTAGTCTTTTCGAATTTTGTAGTCGCTTTCTCCAGACACTTAGCCAACATCTGACCAGGGCTTTTTTTAATACTGTTGAGTGTACGAAACTTTTGCAGGGCTGCTGGCACACAGTCAATGTTGTTGTAAAACAGCTCTATTAGCAGCGTGCGATTCTACATGGAGACAGTAACGCAGGGTGCCTTGGACCCAAACCTGTATGCTGCGCGTCTGTTGGTGTACATGTTCTCACTGACAGTACCATCTATTGGTAAAATTTTCGTAATTTTTTTTTGTTCCATGGCGTTTATTCCTGTGTCAATAATATGCTTTCAAATTTGACGTTATTCTAAGTAGTGGTTCTCTTTCCACTGCGCCGGCCAGCCTTGACGTGGGTTTTAGGCGGTTTTCCACATCCCCCTAGGTGAATACTGAGCTGGTCCCCACGTTCCGCCTCAGTTACACGACTCGCAGACATTTGTAACACATTCACACTATTCCATATCTTACATTATACACAGACATCTGGGGTACACTATTTCCTTCCCCGGGGGTATGGGGTGGCGGCAGGAAGGGCATCCGGCCATCCCTTAAAATTACAATGCCACATCCGATTAACCAAGGCCGACCCTGCGTAACTGAGGGTCAAGGCTCGGACAAAGAAAGAAAGAAGAAAGAAGACCCTGTATATTGAAATAATTGTCTTAGGCTTCCAGCAGCGTCAAGTGGTTTAAAATGGACGACCTTTCGACCGTGTACTGCTCAATCGTTGTCAAGTTGTGAGTGTCGTATCGTTGCTGCAGCCGTTCTTATAAAGCGTGTTACTGTCTATGACGTCACTGGTGCCCAGTCCAGTGCCTTATAAGGTATGTTTTGGTCGGAAGACTGCTGGGCCCGGTTCAACCTACGGATAACTACAGTGCGCCGTCTTTATTCAGGCTGTTTTCAGCAATTTTAATTTCGTTCTCTTCTTTTATGATGCTACTTCAAAATGGTTCAAATGCCTCTGAGCAATATGGGAACATCTGAAATCATCAGTCCCCTAGACTTAGATCTACACTACTGCCCATTAAAATTGCTACACCAAGAAGAAATGCAGATGATAAACGGGTATTCATTGGACAAATATAATACACTTGAACTGACATGTGATTACATTTTCACGCAATTTGGGTCCATAGATCCTGCGAAATCAGTACCCAGAGCAACCGCCTCTGACCATAATAACTGCCTTGACACGCCTGGACACTGAGTCAAAGAGGGCTTGGATGGCGTATACAGGTTCAGCGGCCCATGCAGCTTCAACAAAGATACCACAGGTCATCAAGAGTAGTGACTGGCGTATTGCGACGAGCCAGTTGCTAGGCCACCACTGACCCGACGTTTTCAACTGGTGAGATATCCGGAGAATGTGCTGGCCAGGGCAGCAACTGAACATTTTCTATATCCAGAAAGGCCCGTACAGGACCTGCAACATGCGGTCGTGCATTATCCTGCTGAAATGTAGGGTTTCGCAGGGATCGAATGAAGGGTAGAGCCACCGGTGGTAACACATCTGAAATGTAACGTCCACTGTACAAGGTGCCGTCAATGCCAACAAGAGGTGACCGAGACTTGTAACCAATGTCCTCCCCCCCCCCTCCCCCCTTACCATCATCCCGGGTGATACGCCAGTATGGCGATGACGAATATACGCTTCCAATGTACGTTCACCGCGATGTCGCCAAACACGGATGCGACCATCATGATGCTGTAAACAGAACCTGGATTCATCCGAAAAAATGACGTTTTGCCATTTGAGCTCCCGGGTTCGTCGTTGAGTACATCATCGCAGGCACTCCTGTCTGTGATGCAGCGTCAAGGGTAACCGCAGCCATGGTCTCCGAGCTCATAGTCCATGCTGCTGCAAAGGTCGTCGAACTGTTCGTGCAGATGGTTTTTGTCTTGAAAACGCCCCCATATGTTGACTCGGGGATCGAGACGTGGCTGCACGATCCGTTACAGCCATGCGGATAAGATGCCTGTCAACTCCATTGTTGCCGGCCGTGGTGGTCTCGCGGTTCTAGGCGCGCAGTCCGGAACCGTGGGACTGCTACGGTCGCAGGTTCGAATCCTGCCTCGGGCATGGATGTGTGTGATGTCCTTAGGTTAGTTAGGTTTAAGTAGTTCTAAGTTCTAGGGGACTGATAACCACAGCAGTTGAGTCCCATAGTGCTCAGAGCCATTTGAACCATTTGAACTCCACTGTTAGTTATACGAGGCCGTTGGGATTCAGCACAGCGTTCCGTGTTACCCTCCTGAACCCACCGATTCCACATTCTGCTAACAGTCATTGGATCTCGACCAACGCGAGCAGCAATGTCGCGATACGATAAACCGCAATCACGATATGCTAAAATCCGACCTTTATCAAAGTCGGAAACGTGATGGTACGCATTTCTCCTCCTTACACGAGGCATCACAACTACGTTTCACCAGGCAACGCCGGTCAACTGCTGTTTGTGTATGAGAAATCGGTTGGAAACTTTCCTCATGTCAGCACGCGTAGGTGTCACCACCGGCGCCAACCTTGTGTGAATGCTCTGAAAAGCTAATCATTTGCATATCACAGCATCTTCTTCCTGTCGGTTAAATTTCGCGTCTGTAGCACATCATCTTCTTGGTGTAGCAATTTTAATGGCCAGTAGTGTACTTAAACCTAACTACCTGAGGGCATCACACTCGTCCACGCTTGAGGCAAGATTCGAACCTGCAACCACAGCAGCAGCGCGGTTCCGGACTGAAGCGCCTAGAACTGCTCGGTCACAGCGGCCGGCTATGATGCTACTCTAGAAACTGTATGTCTGTTTAGTAACAGATGTCTCATCGAATGCAGTTCGGTGTTCATTTATCATAGAACCCTCTGCTACCGCCGGAAACATCTCTCATGTCCTGATCAATACTGCACCCCATCGATCGAGATAAGAATGTCCATATACGCATGGTATTCTGTGTATTCCTTGCGTTCTGAGACCTTCAAATTTCTCAGTAGCAATACACGTCGGTCTGCAGTTAAATACGGCTTGTGACCCGGCCTCCGGAAGGATGAAGTGGCAGCGGCCATCTTGCGACCAAGCACCAGTGACGTCACGGACCGAAACACCGCTGTGCAAGGGCGGCTAAGCGACCACTCACAGTGATCGAGGAGTACGCGTTGGGAAGCTCGTGAGTTTTAAATAATTACTGTTTGATGTTTCAGGATATGACCTATGAAAATAACTTTTTTTCGTCAAATTTGTGACATAAATATCTTTTTCTCCTATTCGGTGCACGACCTCTTCATTAGTTACCTTATCTAGCTTCTATTCTTTTCTTGCCTGAAGTATTCAGCGCGGCACCAGTCTTAGAGGTACTTAAGGCTTGCCAAAGATCTTTTAGCGGGGAAATGTGTGGAAAACAGATCTGAATCCTCTTTGTATAAATAATTTCCATGCTTTTTTATTTATTTTCATGAGTTATAGGAGCCACAATACAATCGGTCCGATCTAAAGAACTCATATTTAAGGGTTATTCCATTCATTTCTATGAATTACACTCCCAAAAACTATTAATTTAACCTAGAGTATTCCTCCTTAGGATGGGTGAGGTAAAGCGGGGAGAGTGTCTTCATCTGTTTCAACAGAGCGATTACCGTTCAGAAGTTTCCCTCTGGAACGGCCACTGAAAGCGCATGTGCATGTGCATTCTTACTGAATTTCTTCAGTCTTTTGATTTTGTTGCTGTTTCAAGGGATCAACTTTCCCTTTGGATCGACTGAATTTCTTCAATGTTTTGATTTTGTTGCTGTTTCAAGTGAGTGATTAACGTAGAGCACTTTCCCTTTGGATCGACTGTGGTTATGCAATTTTTAGTACACTGAGGATATACGGCTAAAGAAACACACAAAGATCGACGAGTATTACAGTTAAAAAGATCAGTACGTGAAAGGAATTTCTAGAAGCATGTGTTTTTTAGTTGGACAAGGGTGTCATTATTTTGAAGTTCGGTCCAGGGCCACGCGAAGGCTGCACTGGCGCACACCGGGTCAAGGTCAGCGAGCGCAACCAATATCGACTTCGTTTCTCTTGCCGCTTTGTCGTGTGCTGCCATCGGCCGTTCGTAGATAGAACTGCGAGCCGAGCTCGACACGGCGCCGCGCTTGCAGTTCCGTCGCTCCACGTTAGGTGGCGGGCGGCGGTAAAAATTTAAAACTGCTGCTTAAAGGCGTCACGCACAATCCGGTTTCTTTCAAATATACACCAGCTTCGTAATCCCTGTAATGTTATAATTAATTGTAGAGTCTTTCTTTTCTAGTAATTTCTAGCCTTTTCATGTTGGCCAGTGTGTCACTGAAAGTTCGTGCCATTTGAGTCTTTGTTGGGCAGTCGTCTCGCGGCTGAGGTCGGTGACCTTTCCAGTGTCCTCATCCCAGTACTTCTGGAAGTCTCCCTTGCATTGCAGTCACTCGCTCTCTAGTTTTCCATGGGAGGTCAGTTTCCAGCCACTTTCCACCGGTTTTTTTTCATATTCTTGCTATTGCCATGTTACTACCTGACGCAATTGTAGGACATGGCTGACATAGGACATCGCGCGAATACTGTCAGCTCGTTTACGATCCCTTGTAGTTGGACCTAGGCCGCTCTGTGCAGTTCTCAGTTTTCTTTTCGCGAATTGACGTAGTGTCCAAGCACAATTTAAAATGAGAAGACCGTGTATGGCCAAAATTCTTGTTTCCTACCGCGTGGGAAAAAATTCCTCGACTGCAGTTTAATCTCTGTGATGTAATAGTAGATCCACGTTTCTCCACATAACGTCGCCAAATGCGCCTTGGATTTTGATCAAACTTTTGATATATCCTTCTTGAAATGATTCCGACCGACAAACTCATCATCCTGTCATGCAGAACTTCCTGAACTTTTAGATGTGCCTTTAGGACAAGGCCTATCGCAGAAATGATGCTGCAGGCGATTGTAGCTTTTGGTCTCACTGGTTTGGTTTTGGCCTGCATGTAATGGAGAATGCGCGTGTGTGAGCGCAAGAGGATTCACGAAGGTTTGTAAGCTTACTGATACATTAGCAAACTTAACAATACTCAGGAATGGAATGCTTCTACAACGAACATTTCTGTACCACATGTGTATTTCTTTTAGCATGAGATGAGAGTAAGCGATGCAAGATCAAGTAGAGTAACGTTGTTACCAAATCATTCAACTGACAGACAAATAATAATTACTGTCCATATCAAATGTATCACCAGAGCGAATTTTGCAGAACGTCGGGGGATGGTCAGATGTGAGACATCTGAACATGTGCCATTCAATTGTATAGTGGTACGCAATGACCATCAGCTGATAAAGCCAAAGGTCGATCTGGTCAGTGATTTCATGCTGCCGCAACACTGTGCTGCTGTCTCATATCAGCGTGATTTTCTTGAGACTACACTCTGAGACACAGAAATTGGTTATGAAATGCAATACACTAGTTCCATGAAAGGGCTCCTAGGATTGATATGTTTGTCATAGAGTAATAATTATCACCCAGAAAATGGCCAAGAAGTGATAGTCAATAAAATTACTGAATTATTGTTTTCTTCCTAGTGTTATTTATTTACTTAACCTGATCTCATTAGGAGCATCAGGCCCTTTCTTACACTGGACCATGGTTTCACACATACACTAACCTTTTTTGTATCATAAGAACGTAAGAAATAACAATTTTAATATTAAAAGTAGTATTAAAACTATTTCAGTGTGACAATATGAGTAAATAATATTGACTGTGAAATAATGAAGTTAATACTTACAGTACTTGTATTACTGTAGCTGCTGCCACTAATGGTGGTAATAATAATGGCAGATAAAAAAAGAAATTACAAGTGTACAAAATAGATGTTTTCTGATATAGCGAGTTCTGGGGAAAGGAAACTTAAAGATTTCAAATGGTTCAAATGGCTCTGAGCACTATGGGACTCAACTGCTGAGGTCATTAGTCCCCTAGAACTTAGAACTAGTTAAACCTAACTAACCTAAGGACATCACAAACATCCATGCCCGAGGCAGGATTCGAACCTGCGAACGTAGCGGTCTTGCGGTTCCAGACTGCAGCGCCTTTAACCGCACGGCCACTTCGGCCGGCAGAAACTTAAAGAGACTGGTTTAGTTAACATTACTGGGAAATCAGGAAGCTATTGTTGCAATGCAGGTTATAGAAGGGATAATAGTAATCCTCATTGTTGGTTTAGTAGATACTAACGGAAAAACCCGCCATTGGTCAGATATTTACGTATTCATTTATTCATTTATTTATTTATTGCTTCTTTTCCCTGACTAAATTAAAGTCTTAAGGCTCCTTCTTACATTTGACCAGGTACAACACTTACAAAAAAATATTACGTAACAGTCACAATAATAATAAGTTGTATTATTAATAAAAATAATAACTGTCAATAATGTAACAATAATTGTATAACTGTGATAATGAAGTAATGGAGGAATTAAGAGTCATATTAATTATTACATAATAATCTCAATAATAGTACTTTGCATTATTGACAAAAGTAATAATTTGCACTAATAATAATAATAATAATAATAATAATTACCCCGTGGAGGCCCGGGAAAAGAATAGGCCTCCGGTATGTTCTGCCAGTCGTAAAAGGCGACGAAAAGAACAAACCACTAATAGGGCTAACCCCCCTTTTAGTGTGATTACTTGGTTCAGGACAGAACTAAAGAAGCCTTGGACAAGCGCCGTCATGATCGGGGACGACGCTTGAACCCTATGCCCGTCCACAATGGTAACGACACTGCTAGCCAACTGGAAAATGATTTAAAACCAAATAGAGGTGTTTTGCAGGATATGCTTCCTGCAACCACCCTAGAAGGAAAACAAAGACAGAGGATGAGATGGTCAGATAAAGTTAATCGACACCTCATGTTCTGTTATTACCAAGCAACAAACCTAGGACCCAACACAACTGGATACAGATCACAAGTATACACAACATTTATTACCAGATACCCAGAATTAAAATTTTTAACAGAACAACGACTAGCTGATCAGATCCGTGTAATAATAAAAAATAACAGGATACCCCATTCAGAATTAGAAAACATCAAACAACAAGTACAACAAATACTGGAACAAAATAATGTGCAATCAGAAGAAGAAGAAGAAAATACAGTGATGGACTCAAACATCGCAGACAATCCACCAAGCATAACAGACATGGAACACTTCTGGAGCAACATATGGTAAAACCCGGTACAACATAACAGTCATGCACGGTGGATACAAGCAGAAACAGACACATACAAGATGATACCACAAATGCCTGAAGTGATAATTTTGCAACATGAAGTCACCCAAGCTATTAATTCTACTCACAATTGGAAAGCCCCTGGAAAAGATAAAATAGCAAATTTCTGGCTAAAGAAGTTCACCTCAACACATTCACATCTAACTAAATTATTTAACAGTTACATTGCAGATCCATACACATTCCCTGATACACTTACACGTGGAATAACTTATCTGAAACATAAAGATCAGGCAGACACAGAAAACGCAGCAAAATATCGCCCAATAACATGCCTACCAACAATATACAAAATATTAACTTCAGTCATTACACAGAAATTAATGACACATACAACACAGAACAAAATTATAAATGAAGAACAAAATGGCTGTTGCAAAGGAGCACGAGGATGTAAACAGCAACTGATAATAGATGCAGAGGTGACATATCAAGCTAAAACTAAACAAAGGTCGCTACACCACGCATACATTGATTACCAAAAAGCTTTTGATAGTTTACCCCACCCATGGTTACTACAAATATTGGAAATATACAAAGTAGATCCTAAATTGATACAGTTCCTAAACATAGTAATGAAAAACTGGAAAACCACACTTAATATCCAAACAAATTCTAATAATATCACATCACAGCCAATACAGATTAAGCGTGGAATATACCAAGGAGACTCATTAAGTCCTTTCTGGTTCTGCCTTGCTCTGAACCCACTATCCAACATGTTAAATAATACAAATTATGGATACAATATTACTGGAACATACCCACACAAAATCACACATTTGCTATACATGGATGATCTAAAACTACTGGCAGCAACAAATCAACAACTCAACAAATTACTAAAGATAACAGAAGTATTCAGCAATGATATAAATATGGCTTTTGGAACAGACAAATGTAAGAAAAATAGCATAGTCAAGGGAAAACACACTAAACAAGAAGATTACATATTGGAGAACCACAGCGACTGCATAGAAGCGATGGAAAAAACAGATGCCTATAAATATCTAGGATACAGACAAAAATAGGAATAGATAATACAAATATTAAAGAAGAACTAAAAGAAAAATATAGACAAAGACTAACAAAAATACTGAAAACAGAATTGACAGCAAGAAACAAGACAAAAGCTATAAATACTTATGCTATACCAATATTGACCTACTCATTTGGAGTAGTGAAATGGAGTAACACAGACCTAGAAGCACTCAATACACTTACATGATCACAATGCCACAAATATAGAATACATCACATACATTCAGCAACAGAAAGATTCACATTAAGCAGAAATGAAGGAGGAAGGGGATTTATCGACATAAAAAACCTACATTATGGACAGGTAGACAATTTAAGAAAATTCTTTCTAGAACGAGCAGAAACTAGCACAATACACAAAGCAATCCCTCATATAAATACATCGGCTACACCACTGCAATTTCATAACCACTTTTACAACCCTCTAGATCACATAACATCAACAGATACGAAGAAAGTAAATTGGAAAAAGAAAACACTACATGGCAAGCACCTGTATCATCTAACACAGCCACACATCGATCAAGACGCATCCAACACATGGCTAAGAAAAGGCAATATATACAGTGAGATGGAAGGATTCATGATTGCAATACAGGATCAAACAATAAACACCAGATATTACAGCAAGCATATTATTAAAGATCCCAATACCACAACAGATAAATGCAGACTTTGCAAACAACAAATAGAAACAGTAGATCACATCACAAGCGGATGTACAATATTAGCAAATACAGAATACCCCAGAAGACATGACAATGCAGCAAAAATAATACATCAACAGCTTGCCTTACAACATAAACTTATAAAACAACACGTTCCCACATACAAGTATGCACCACAAAATGTACTGGAGAATGATGAATACAAATTATACTGGAACAGATCCATTAGAACAGATAAAACAACACCACATAACAAACCTGACATCATACTCACCAATAAAAAGAAGAAATTAACACAACTAATCGAAACATCCATACCCAATACAACAAATATACAGAAGAAAACAGGAGAAAAAATTGAAAAATACATCCAACTGGCTGAGGAAGTCAAGGACATGTGGCATCAGGATAAAGTTGACATTATACCAATTATACTATCAACTACAGGAGTCATACCACACAATATCCACCAGTACATCAATGCAATACAGCTACATCCAAACTTATATATACAACTACAGAAATCCGTAATTATTGATACATGTTCAATCACCCGAAAGTTCCTAAATGCAATATAACATATACCGTACAGTTAAAAGGAAGTCACGCTTGATCAAGGTCCGCGTCACTTCCATTTTGACCAGACATAACGTCTGAGAAAAGAAAGAAAGAAATAATAATAATAAAGTAATAGAGGTTTTCCATCCACATCTGTACCTCACAGTATCTGCCTTGTGCTTAATATTCATGGCATCATATGTTCTGAACTAGGTGTCACACAGTGATATAATATGCATATGTGGATACTGTCTGCGAAATTTATTGCGGGTGGAGTTAGGAGGAAGGGAATAATAAATTTAAACGCAATGCTTATGTTTCACCCCAAGCCCTTTTACAGATAGATGGTTCTTAGCCCTACAGCGATTATCATCTGACAGTAAGGTATATGTGCACCAAAGTGGTTGAAATTTGTCCAGTTGTTTAGGACGAGATAACAAAACACACACACACACACAAACACACACACAAATCCATTTTCGTAATATGTATGGTAGTCATTACCTGTTTCCCGAAGCTGGAGATGTTTTTCAGTTCTCTAATATAACGCGAGAGATTATTCCAGAGTCAGGTTCTTGCTACTCTGAAGAACTTTAAGAAAGTGGCTGAATGTGGCGTGGACACAAAGAATTTTGCTCTGATGGGACAGGGTGTTTCTTGCCATGTTGTTAAAATAGGAGCGTTAAGGTCGAGGAGAGATATGAGTGACAGTGTGCGGTGACAAAGGTAGTAGAGAAGACAGAGGATATGGAAATGTCTGCCTACAGCACCGTTAGCTGAGCCTATGATGCTGAAATGTGATCAAAGAGTCAAGCATCACAGATCAAACGAACACAGGCATTCATAACCAGATCCAGGCACCGTGAAATTTCCTCGGAAACGCCTTGCAGGATAACACGCCGTAATCAGTAATTGATAATATAAGTATTTGCACAAGTTTGTTTTTCAAGTCAAGATGTAAGAGATTTTTATATTTTTGTAGGGCATGGATTTGCTGATGCTTTCTTATACATTGCTGTTACGTGCTCAGTCCAATTTAGATTGTCCTCTATTATTGTAGAGTGTGATGAAAAGATCTCAGCCGCTTCAGGAAGCTAATATCGTAATATTGTGAAGATAACTGCAATAATGTAAGTATGGAACAAAGCAGATCAATATTGCGCTTACGAACTCAGTTCTATGGTACTTTATCTACATTCATCCAGCCGATGCACGTAATCCGTTTATTTTTGTCAATTGTAAGATGCAATATTTCAATTTATAGTTTAAAATTAATATGTGTTTATTAACACGAGTCAGATTTTCGACCTGAATAACATAACAAATCCATAGTAGCCCAACGCCCATTTAACAACATGTACACGCCATACATGATGACCAACATGGGCCTAACAGTTTCATCACTACATCCTATTCGCATGAGGTATTTAAACAGTCACAAAAATTTCGCAGAACTCAATGATCGTGCCTCCTATTGTGATAAATTTGGTTCTAAAGGAACTGCAAGAAGCTGCTAAAGGTTTTTGCTTTATTTTACTGCAGGTATTGCAGTTTGCACCTGTTGGTGCTCTTCTGACAGAACCAGTACGCGTTTCACAGACAAGAGAATACAATTTTTGCTAATAGAAAAGAAGAAACACTTAATACAGTATGAAAATAACTGAAACCACGGAGTTCTTGCTTTTAAAATATTTAATGATGAATACCACACATCTATAATTGGGAATTCATGATTAGGTATCGCTGTGTGAATATGTGGCCCTATAAGAACAAGCATGATATACAAATGAACGTGTGTAATGTATTACAACAACTACATTTCACATACAGTCATAATGAAAGTATTGTGTGGCCTAATATCGTCAAGTACAGCCATCCTGATTACCATGCTCAACTTCTCTCAGAATTATTCACAGATTGTTATAACACTGTCAATTAATTATTGCACAATACAACTTAAGTCCTTTTAAAAAATTGTATGTCACAAAATCTAAAGGGCATTCTAGGCTATGCAAACTATAAACTTATCAAGAAACAACACAAGCATCATATTTTGTAGCAAACTTCAATGAGTTGCGTTATAAATATTAGAACATTTGGTAATTTGTATGTTAATACTATGAGTACACATCGTCTGAATAACTTACAGTGTGCTAGATACTATGTTTTTTGCTGTAATATGTACTACATAAAAAGTCAGAAATTTTTAGCAACTTGATGTGGTTATTTTACGGCAAAATATCTGTTACACACGTTTTGGTGCACGAGATTAAGACGAAATTGGCCATCCAAAATTTGCTATATTCACAGAAGTGCTGCTCAATCAGTTGACGTTCGTGGATCCAGGATATCGGCTAAATTCGCCACCGCTACCAGCCATCATGGTGCATATGGTCTGAAGATGGTCACTATCTGACTGAAACTGGTTGCCATTTTTAATAACTGTTCTATTGCAGTGTGAGGCATGTCATCAGAACAAACAGCTCTGTAAAAGATATCTATTTTCACTCTGCAATGGAATGTATGCAGGTCTGAAACTTCCTGGTAAATTAAAACTGTGGGTTGGACCGAGTCTCGAACTGAGAACCTTTGTCTCTCGCGGGCAAGTGCCCTTTCTTCCGCCAGTGCCAGTCTTGCAATGTTCTCAGGGGAGCTTTCGTGGAGTTTCGAAGGTAGGAGATGTGGTACTCTAGGAAGTACAGCGGTGAGAAGTTGTTGGGAGTCTTGCTCACGTAGCTGAGTTGGTAGAGCACTCGCCCACGAAAGGAAAGATCCCGAGTTCAAGTCTCGATCCAGCGCACAGTTTTAATCTGCCAGGATGTTCGAAAAAATTGTTAGTAAATAACAAAAAAATATTGCAAAAATTTTTATTGCAAAAAAATTGCTTAGGGTGAACCATAAAAAATTTGTTGTATCATTGTTATTTGATTACCCTTTCACCATAGAATTGTTGCTTATAACAGACTTGCTCCTCTCCCCCGCGATGCCTAGACCTAGATTCAAAAGGCTTACACATTTGAGTTAGCCAGAAAGGATGATATAGAGCAGGAAGTGGAACTTGGTCTATGGGGTTTCCGTCCATTTTAATGTGCTCCCATTGGCCCAGGGGTTTCGCGCCAATTTTGAATCATGTGACTGCTATCGAGTTGTCATGGCGTAGTCCATTGGCATGGGTAGGGAATGGGTTCCCATGGCCGACCTTGAATACAACTCACACAATTTGCTAAGGTGTGTGGGGGATCCGCTGTTGAAGATCACCCAAGGGATCCTTGAACATAACACATACACGTGTCAGTGATGCCCTGCAGGGAGGGGAGTGGGGAGTGGCCTTGAATGTAAGTCTCATAAGTGTGTAACCGGGCATTTGATATGTAGGCTGATACACCACTTATCATCTCAGTGACCTTGAGATCAGAAACGTCACTGATAAGCTACTGCTTACCAGTTACGGTCATAGCACCAGAAGTGATGCGTTCCCCAATATTTGCCTGCCGCAGACCCATCCTCGATAACAGCGGTCATGTGCAGATGATGAATTCTGTCTATTGCTCTCAGTGACGTAGTGCCGCTCTGCACTACCACTGATGCACGTCGTTGTCGACTATGGGAGCGACCTGGGAAGGGAGCCCATTCTTACAACATTTTGGAGAGGTACAACGGTGTTACAGCTGTGCCGTGATGTGGGGAGCTGTCGAGTATGACTTCATGTGAGGTAGTGATGGCGCTCGTATGTTACTTCTCATGCAACAGAATGGTGGTGCCAGTTATCAATAGGATAAGTCTCTTACACACGTCGCACATATCTGTATGCACATATCTCTATGAACAACCAGCATTAGGTTGAGGTCCCCAGCTCCGTTCCCAATGGAACTTCTGTGGGACAAGCTCGTTTGTCAACCCCATCCCAGTGGCAGTATCCGGAATTTAAGAGCAGCTACTTAATCATGGCCTTTTTAGATATTGAGAAGGCGTATGACAGTATCTGTAGGGACAAGCTCTGGGATGTGCTGAACGCAAAAGGGATAGATGAAGAGATAACACGAAAAGTCAGAAAAATGTATGAGGGAAGTGAGAGTTGTGTGAAAGAGGGGAGGGAACGTACTGCATGGTTCAAGCTGGAAAATGAGCTGCGACAGGGAAGTGCACTTTCGCCTTTATTGTTTATTATTGTTATGGATGAAATCCTACAGCAAGTATCAGATGCAATTGGAGATCATAAAATGAAAGCAGTGCTTTTTGCCGATGACCTGATGTTATGGGGAAATTGCGAGGAGGTGCAAGAGCAGTTAGATGCATGGGAGGCAACGGCAGCACAATATGGAATGTATTTCTCTGCAAAGAAAAGTGAAATAATTGTCACAACAAGGAAGAAGAATAGGCCAAATGTGGATATAACTTGTGGAGGGGAAAAACTACAAGTGGTAGAGAACTTCAAGTACCTGGGAAGCATGATTGAAAGTAAGGGGGGAAACGCAATGGAAATAAATGAAAGGTGCAGAAAAGCAGGGCAGTTCTACAAATGCATTAGGGGGCTTATTTGGAGCAAGGAGGTGCCACAGAAATCCAAGGGAATTATATACCGAACCTACTTTGTCCCCATATTGGCATACGGAAGTGAGACATGGGTAATGCACAAAAGCGACAAAAGTAGAATACAGGCTAGTGAAATGAAGTTCCAGAGGAGCAGGTTGAGTGTAACAAGACGAGACAGATTGCGAAATGTGTATGTGAGGGAAAGACTAAAGGAGGAACCAGTACAGGACAGGATAGAAAAATCAAGACTGCAGTGGTATGGACACATGAAGAGAATGGAGGAGGGAAGAATTCCAAAGAGGATGTTTGATCTGCAACTGGAGGGGAAGAGGCCCAGAGGAAGGCCAAGAGATAGATGGGTGAAGGGAGTGAAGGAATGTGTGACGAGAAGAGGAGATAACTGGACGAAGATGGAAGAGGGGGAATGGTGGAAAGACAGAACACGATGGAGAGGCTTGTGTTCCCGACAGACCCAGCCAGTGGCTGGAAACTGTCCAAGATGATATATATATATATACAAAATCGTTGGCGGCCAGCGTGCCTCGGGAGAGGCTACAGTGATTTTACCCCCCCATCGCAAACGAATCAGTGTGTGGATCCGGTCCACAGGGCGTACAATGTCATTCTTATATGTGGGCTCATACTAAAAAACTCTTTGTAAATATGACACGGTTTTGTAATTACTGCAATAACATCACATACTCTCTCTACCCGTGAAGTTTCATTTCGTTGCCTCCTTCCCTTCTGGGTGCTTCACCTTTCTTTCAGGCAGTGTATTTATATACCATTTCAAATTTCATGTTCCTATCTTAAGCATGGACTATTTAATCACTATCTGCAATCTGCTGACAATCAAAGATCACATTACTTGCACTCAGATCCCCTGTTGAGTACATATCGACTATTGAACACCTGTTTGGAAAATATTCACTGTACGAATGTGAAGTATGATACAGCGAATAAAAATAGATCTCACATCACTTTCATTGAATACCAGAAATAAACTAGCAATCTTACAGAGGTAATGAATCATGTTGCGGAAGAAAGATATTTATGGTACAATGTGACTAAAAGATACTATCGGTTGATAGGACACATCGTGAAGCATCAATGGAACGTCAGTTCGTTAACGTAGAGAAGTGTGGATGATAAAAATTGTAGAAAGAGACCACGGCTTGAGTAATCTAAGCATGTATGTGTAGGCTGCAGTAACACAGAGATTGAAAGGCTTGCACAAAATAAACTAGCAACGAAAGCTGCGTCACAACTGTCTTCGGACTGAAGACCACGACGTCATCATCTCCAGAATATATCACGAGCTCTTTTGCTATTACTTTCACAATTATCGATTGAAAGATTTTCGTACGTCCTGACACTCAGTTTGAACGCTGTATGCAGTTCTTCTCTCTGAGAGTTTCATTGGTATTTCTCCTTGATAGGCGTTTTATGTGTCATCCTCCAGAACTACTCTGTTTATGAAATTGAACACTTCGGTCAGTATGCGGTCAGTGTGGTAGGTCCGCTGTTGTTTTCTATCTACATAAATGATCTTTTCGATAGGGTGGATAGCAATGTGCGGCTGTTTGCTGATGATGCTGTGGTGTACGGGAAGGTGCCGTCGTTGAGTGACTGTAGGAGGATACAAGATGACTTGGACAAGATTTGTGATTGGTGTAAAGAATGGCAGCTAACTCTAAATATAAATAACTGTAAATTAATGCAGATGAATAGGAAAAAGAATCCCGTAATGTTTGAATACTCCATTAGTAGTGTAGCGCTTGACACAGTCACGTCGATTAAATATTTGGGCGTAACATTGTAGAGCGATATGAAGTGGGACAAGCATGTAATGGCAGTTGCGGGGAAGGCGGATAGTCGTATTCGGTTCATTGGTAGAATTTGGGGAAGATGTGGTTCATCTGTAAAGGAGACCGCTTATAAAACACTAATACGACCTATTCTTGAGTACTGCTCGAGCGTTTGGGGTCGCTATCAGGTCGGATTGAGGGAGGACATAGAAGCAATTCAGAGGCGAGCTACTAGATTTGTTACTGGTAGGTTTGATCATCACGCGAATGTTACGGAAATGCTTCAGGAACTCGGGTGAGAGTCTCTGGAGGAAAGGAGGCGTTCTTTTCTTGAATCGCTACTGAGGAAATTTAGATAACCAGCATTTGAGGCCGACTGCAGTACAATTTTACTGCCGCCAACTTACATTTCGCGGAAAGACCACAAAGGTAAGATAAGAGAGATTAGGGCTCGTACAGAGGCATATAGGCAGTCATTTTTCCCTCGTTCTGTTTGGGAGTGGAACAGGGAGAGAAGATGCAAGTTGTGGTACGAGGTACCCTCCGCCACGCACCGTATCGTGGATTGCGGAGTATGTATGTAGATGCAGATGTTGCTGGCTGCTGTTTATGCAGTAGTATTGTTACCAGTGTGCTCAGTACGATAATATGGCCATCAGCGATTATGAACAACATGGATGGGACTGTAAGATAGGTGAGGCTAGGTGAGAGTGTGGGTCAGTCAGGTTAGCGTGCCTAGACAGACGGATTTGTGACAAATACTCTCTGCAGGTGGCGCAGTAATCGTAAGCAGGACATCCCAGGTTCGAGTCCCCATCCGGCACATATTTTCACTCGTCGCTGCTGATTCCGCATAAAGTCCCGATGCAACTGAAATCATTAGTTGCTTCCCTATCTTTTCCTTTCTCCCCCGTCTATCTTCAATTTACATGACATATAATAATAAGTGATGGCAACTGAAGATTTCAGTAACTACGGTGGAAGTAAATTATACGTCTTGCATGCAATTGAAACATATGCTCTTATTTGCGACACGTTGATGATAGTCTTCCTACATTAGTAAGGTGTAGTTAAGTACTGTTCCACTCAAGCTGATTTCCAAGTATCAATATTTTCTATGTTCGATTACACGGGATTTCTAACGTAAAGTTCTGTCCTTCTGATTGATATTTGATGTAAAAAGATACAAAGCAGTTAATGTCAGTCTAAACTACTTTTACGCAAAAAACTGACTAGCGCAGTTTTGGGTCTCGGGGCTTTAATTACACGGCAAAAGTTGTTTTCTGGGCTAACCTACTGAGTTGTTTTTGTGCTTGATTGGGTAAACGGAAAAGTTACGACAGCTCTCGTAAAAGAGGTAACGTACAAACGATTTCATTTTACGGACACCGAAGTTCAGCCACTTGAAAACGACAAGTACGTCCCTTCCACGTTAATTAATCAGCACAGCCTTACTCGTTGCTAAGAATCAGGATGGCAGTACACAGGCACTCGTGTTTACTAAGTTCCAAGCTGTGGATACGGATGTGTGCGTATGTGTGGAGGAAGAGAGAGAGTAGAAGACGGGGATTGAGAGGAAAGGAAGTGGGAGCGAAAGAGAGAGAGAGAGAGAGAGAGAGAGAGAGAGAGAGAGAAGCAGACTGGGGCCTGATTAGTTGTCGTTTTTACGAGTCATTACTGCGGCTCTCGTGTTTGTTGAGCCGTGAAGCTGTTCTTCCGCAACGTGACCACGGCGCAGTGCGCTGTGCTTTTTTGCGGTGACGCATCGTGGCGAGTTATATCCTCGGCAGTGAGCCGTAATCAGCGCGCTTGCGTTTTCCCTTTCAGTGACCTCTACCGGAGTGTTTCACGCGAGTGGAGGCGTTAAATCTTCAGATGTACGATTTCTCGTTTGCCTTTTGAGTTGCTGAAATCGGTAGATGCCATATACACTGGCGGAAAAATATCGCAGCAAAAAACAAAAAAAATGTATACAGTAACGGAATTTCGGGAATATCTGTGTCTAAGTAACATATGTAAGTGATTTACACTGAAAGATCACAGAACAATGTAAGCGCGGGATAAGTCATTGCAAATGTGAAATGCCGGAACATTAATAACTGGTGTAACAGTCAGTGTGTTGAATGCAGGCATGCAAACGTCCTTGCATTGTGTTCTAAAAGTGCTGGATGGATTTCCATGCCTATTGCATTTTGTCGGTCAATACAGGGACGGTTAATGCTGTTTGTGGAGGACGCTGGAGTTGTCCGATTATGTCTCATATATGCTCAATTGGAAGCAGATCTGGTGATCGAGCGGGCCAAGGCAACATGTCGACGCGTCTGTAGAGCATGTTGGGTTACAACAATGGTATGTGGACGAGCTTTATCGTGTAAGAAAAAACATCCTTAAATGTTCTTCCTGAATGGCAGCGCAACAGGTTTAATCGTGAGATGACATACAAATTTGCAGCCAGGGAACGTGGGGTAACAACGAGAATGCTCATATGAAATCGCGCCCCAGAACATAACTCCAGGTATCGGTCCAGTGTGTCTAGCACGCAGGCAAGTTGGTTTCAGGCCTCAACTCCCCTCTTTCTAACCAACACACGGCCATCACTGGCATCGAGGCAGAACCAAGTTTCATCAGGAAACATAACAGACCTCCACCCTGCCCCCGGAAGAGCTCTCGCTTGACAGCTCTGAAGTTGCATATGGCGGTGGTTTGGGTTCAGTAGAATGAGTGCTACAGGGCGTTTTGCTCTGGTCTGCGTCTGATGAAACCGATTTGTAACAGTTAGTTGTGTCACTGTGTTGCCAACTGCAGCTCAGATTGCTGCTACAGATGCAGTACAATGTTCCAGAGCCATACGCCGAACACGATGGTCTTCCCTCTTGGTAGTCTGGTCTTTTTGCGACCTTACATTCTAGTGACCACCACTGCCAGCAATCATGTAAAATGGCTACATTCCTGCCGAGTCTTTTTGCAGTATCGCAGAACGAACATATAGCTTGTCGTAGCCCTAGCCGGCCGTTGTGGCCCAGCGGTTCTAGGAGCTTCTAGGAGCTACGGTCGCGGGTTCCAATCCTGCTTCGGGCATGGTTGTGTGTGATGTCCTTAGGTTAGTTAGATTTAAGTAGTTCTAAGTTCTAGGGGACATGACCTCAGATGTTAAGTCCCATAGTGCTTAGAGCCATTTGAACCATTTTCGTAGCCCTAGTGCATGACATCGTTAAATCTCAGTCAGGAGTAGGTAGTGGTATCTTTGTTGTCTTAAAGGTATTCTTGACTGATATCAGCTCACGTCGTCCAATGTCAAAGGCAGCTAACGCACACAACCATTACAGCGTGTATTTAAAGCAAACCTGATTTGCATCCTCATAGTGACGCAACTAACGCCAGCGGCGCAACATTTGAATAGACACCATCATTGAGATATAGAAACACGCATAACTTCTTCTTTGTGTAGTGATTTCTTTTTTTCCCTCAGGGCGTTCAAAAAGTTTTGCACAGCCGTCTCTGTTTTTTTTTCCGCAGGAGGAGAATGAAATTTTTTGTGAACATACTTGGAACATTTAGCTATACATTGAGCCTACTAAATGTAGCCTCCATCAGCTGTGACGCATCTGACCCTACGTTCTTTCCATGATGTAAATGCGCTTTGGCAAAATTATGGACATTGACTTTTACACTATCACTTGACACAGGAAATAAGGTCCTTCAAATGTTCAAATGTGTGTGAAATCTTATGGGACTTAACTGCTAAGATCATCAGTCCCTAAGCTTACACACTACTTAACCTAAATTATCCTAAGGACAAACACACACACACACACACACACACACACACACACACACACACACACACACACACACGCCCGAGGGAGGACTCGAACCTCCGCCGGGACCAGCCGCACAGTCCATGACTGCAACGCCTTAGAACGCTCGGCTAATCCCGCGCGGCAATAAGGTCTTTCTCACTATCAAATGTTTTACCACGCAGGTGGGCCTTCAGACGACCAAAGAGGTAAAAATCAGACGGAGCCAAGTCCAGACTGTAAGGAGGATGAGGACAATTTCCCAACCTATTTTCCTGATTTTCTCCTGCGACATAAGGGCTGTATGGAGTTTGGCATTGTCATGGTGTAGTCTGATGAGCTGACCCTGAAGCTGTGGTCTGTGGGTCTTGATAGCACGTCGCAGCTTGTCCAGTGACAAACAGTAACGGTCCCGGTTAATTGTGGAGCCAGGTTCCAAAGAGTCAATGAAAATGACACCACACTAATCCCAGAAGAAGGAAGCCATCTCCTTTCGGCCTTCTGTTCGTGAAAGTCTTGGTTTCTTCATCCGAAGGGAACCCAGATGGCGGCACTCCATGGATTGGGTTTTGATCTCAGGCTCGGACAAAAACAATGTTTCATTCTGGGTAATGACGCCGTCAAAACACTGCTTCCACTCTTCAGTAAAGGTCTTCGTGAGGCCCTCGCACACATTCTTCTTCATCGTTTTCATTTCTCTTGTCAATAATCTAGGCACCCAAACTGCACAGGGTTTTCTGTACCCGAGTGACTGTGCTAGTGATGCCATACTACCCAATGACAAACGAGCGATTTCAGCAAGCTGTCGTCTCGTCACACATCTGTCATTTTGAGTGATTTGATCAATGACCTCCTTATTCATATCACACACTGCCGTCGATGGCCTACTGCGTCGTGGATTGTCCTGTAGAGAGAAATCAGCTTCTTTAAACCTCTGCAACCCCAGCTGGATATTTCTGCGATCAACTGTGTCCTCCCCATAAACAGGGAGCAACTTCCTGTGAATCGACGTGGCAGAGTCATCGCCGGCCTTGAAGAGGAACTCCATCACCGACCGTTGTCGCAACCCGACATCTACTTCACGGTCCATTATGGCTCACCTCTAAACAAAAGAAAATACTTTTATACACCAACTTATAGCTAAATGTTCCAAGTATGTCCACAAAAAATTTCATTCTCTCCCTGAAAAAAATAAAAAGATTAGAGACGACTCTGCAAAACTTTTTGAAAGCCCTTTATAGTATTGTTAAACACGGTCATACTTCACAAACTTCAGTTTGTCTTTACTTAGAAATACGCCTAGCGGCTTCAGTGTGCAGCTCACAACTCCTTCTTGGTGTTGTGATTTCTTTCCGTCATTATATTAGTACTATTGTTGAACACGTACATGCCTCACAAAATTCATTATTTTTTGTCTATACTTTTCTCATTACATCGGCGTACATGCCACGCAGTTTATTCATTCTATTCATTATAATTTCCTGAAAATCATTATCACATGACTTCGGTCTACTTAATGTTTATTAGCAAGTATTTCGAATCTCCCTCTCCATAAATATGTGTACTGACAAATACACGATCTTAGCTTCTAAAATAATTAGCTTGTACCTATGTAATCCAATGCCTAATCTTGTATCTGTGCAGTCCACTATCTTGTACAGTGTCAAAGGCGATACTTACTTCTTCTCATGGCGTCCGGTGACGAGAAGTAGTGAGCGCTTAATTTTGCCTTTCCACACTATGTGGTCAGAAGTATCTGGTCTCTCCTTTGTAATGGAGAGCCGGCCGAAGTGGCCGTGCGGTTAAAGGCGCTGCAGTCTGGAACCGCAAGACCGCTACGGTCGCAGGTTCGAATCCTGCCTCGGGCATGGATGTTTGTGATGTCCTTAGGTTAGTTAGGTTTAACTAGTTCTAAGTTCTAGGGGACTAATGACCTCAGCAGTTGAGTCCCATAGTGCTCAGAGCCATTTTTTGTAATGGAGAACTGACCGCTAGATCTAACGAGAGACGTGTCCGCTGATGTAAAAGGAGGTGGAGGGTACTGTATTGTCAGTAGAGAAGCAGTAATAGCAGAATAGGTAGGTCACTTTGAACGCGAATTAGTCATTGGAAGTCACCTGAGTAACAAATGCATTAGAGACATTTCCACCCTTCTAAACCTGCTCAAGTTGACTGTTGATGAGGTAACTGTTGAGTGGAAATGTGAGGAACAGCCACAGCTAAGCTAAGGCTAAGATAGACTACATGCACTGGCAGCCAGGTACCATCGAGCATTGTGGGGAGTGGTTGCAAACATCGCATGAAATCAGAGGAAGGAATCACCGGTGAGTTCCAAAGTGCTACCTACCAGCAGTCCAGCTAGCACATTGACTGTAGATCGGGAGTTAAAAAGAACAGTGTACAATGGTAGAGCAGTTTCGCATAACCCACACATTTGTATAGTCAATGCTGAACGATGCTTGAGGTGGTGTACAGAGTGCCAGCACTGGACAGTGGAGTCTGGAAACGAGTGAGTAATGAACCACTCGAATACCTGTGGCAATCCCATGGAAGGGACTGGGGTGGGCGAATGCCTGGGTAATACGAGGGCTATTCGAAAAGTAAGGAACGATCGGTCGCGAAATGGAAACCACTGTCAAAATCCGACGAGGCTTTTCACAGTCGTTTTGGGCCGTGTCTCTAGTATGCCCATCGATTGCATCAAGACGCTGTTTTCAGTTGTGAGCGCACTGAGAGCGAGTAAATGTGGCTAGAACAACAATGTCTCCTGCCAAGTAAGAGGGCCCGCTCAGAGGCTTCGCCTTAATGAATGCAGCCCACCTAACACAACTGTCACGCACTTCCTTCTTCACGACAACTCTCAGCCGCACTCTGCAGGGGCAGTCAAGATGCTCCTGCAGCCTTTTCGATGGGAAATGTTCGATCACCCACAACACAGCCCTAACTGTCGCGTCATCTCTGTTCACATGAAACACTCTACATATCAGCATAGAGAATTATCGGGAAGCACAGGCTATGACGATGGTGTTGGAAATTTGTTATAACGCTCCGAAAAATGTGTAAGTCGGAGCGGCGACTATGTAGAGAAGTAACTGGAAGGTGTCGCTAAATGTGCAAAGAAATACGTTTTGATTTTCACTGTGGTTTCCATTTCGCGACCGATCGTTCCTTACTTTCCGAACAACCCTCTTATTACCTGCATTCATTTGTAGCAACGAAGTTGGTGTTACAGTATCAGGGCGCTTTTAGTAATGTGGTGTGGTCTCCTTACTGAATTCAGAAAATGCTAAGAGTGAAAGGATGTGACCACATTTTGCAGCGTAAGCATTGCGTGCAGTAGAGGAACAGTTTGGAGAAGATGGATCAACATGACAATGCACACTGTCTCAAAGTAGAATCTCTGAGGCAATGGTTTATGGACAGTAATATTTCTGTAATGATCTACTCTGCCCAGAGCCCCGTCCTAAACACAATGGAACAGCTTTGGAATAAGTTACAGAGTTAACTTCGCTCCAAGTCCTAGTTTTGAACATCACTATCTTCCCTGGTGTCGGTTCTTGGTGAAGAATTGTCTGTCATTTCTCCACAGACATTCAGACATATCATTAAAACAGCCTACAGGAGGGTTTATACCGACATAGCGGCGAACTGTGGACACACTCCACATTAAGGTCCACTAATAGGTGTCCCAATACTTCTAATCAAGCAGTGTGTGCCTTGTAATCCTTAATCACGTTTTGATTTTCATCAAAAAATGTAGTGCTTTGAGAAGATTCAAATTTAAGTACGTGAATCCACTGTTTTGCACTGTAGTCTGTTTTCTGTTTCTTTTTACTCAGTGCCAAGATGCCGAAATCACTATTACAGGGGCTATGTGGTTGTCCACTTGTTGGATTCATGTAACATATTGTTTTGCGTAACATATTGATTCAAGCCGAACTCTCTGTATCGATAATAGAAGAACATTACATCTGTATTGTTTATATTATGCACAGAGAAGGCATTTAAGAATATAAACAGTTTGTAAATGTTAAGGAAGATGTGTTTGATAATCAAGTATGCCAATAATGAGACTATTTGCGTGTAACATCAATACAGGGATAGAAGAAAGTACGGCTATCAGGTACATGATGAACACCAAACACATGTAACCATAACTGTTGCCCAGATACGTTTCAGTTCCTGGGATGCAAGGGTGGATTGAATGCATTGTAAATAACCATAACATGCGTACATTTATGCACAAAATCACATAAATATACAGTTACAAAATATGCACTGCAGTACGAGAGATATTCCAAAAACACGTCAGTCAGTAACTCAGAATGAGTGAACCAATACAGAACAGGAGCTCTGTTCAAACAGATGTACCTGGTTAGCAATTTCTAATATCAACAGTAATGAGGATATCTTGATATATTTTTTCCTTTATTGCATTTCGATTTATTGCATTCGATTTCGCTGGCAGCAGTGTAATATGCTGCTCTGCAGCCTACAGAAAAGTTAAAAAACGTAATCAGAATAAAAACAAACAAGAAAAAGCCGATAAAACGGTGACATTGTAAAAACACTGTAAAATGGCGGATAGTTGCGGAATTTAAAAATATAAAAACACTGCAGTGACGATGCAGATGAAGACACACAATAATTCGACTGACACAAAAAAACTAGGCAACAGTCTGGTTTCTGTTCGCACGAGATAAAAAACGCAACTACCGACAGTATGGTGGCTGTTCACAACAATGAACACTCACTTAAAACAACACTATACAGGTGACAAGGCGGCAGATGGGTGGGTGGTGGGGGGGGAGGGATGACCCGGTCCGATGATGGGGGGAGGAGAGGAAAAGAAAAAAAGGGGAGCCGATGGACGGAGGGGACATAGAAAAGGGGGCGGGGGCAGGGCGGACGCGAGAAGTAGTGGGAAAGGCAGTGTATGGGAGAGGAAAAGACTCGGGGAGAGAAGGGAGGCAGAGTGAGGGTAGGTGGGGAAAACACAGGATGGAAGGGGAGGAAGAGGGAGCTCGGAAAAAGGACAGAGGAAGGGAGGGGGAGGTGAGGATCATAGTTGATAGGAGGGATAAATAGAGGGAGAGAGGGCATCATCTGGTAGGGGAAGTCGACGAAAGCCACTTTGGGAAAGGAAATGTGTGGAGATGAAGGGTAGGGGGGGTCACATCGTTGATGGCGCGGCAGAGGGTGGGGGTTGAGAGGAGCAACCAGGGGATGAGGGGGATCAAAGTGGCGGGAGGTGTAGAGGAAGATATCTTGATAGTGGTTATAAGGGTTTTATGTTTCAACTCACTGTTACTTACGGCTATGCTTGCATGTCACTAGTTTTGTTTAGATGAGTGATGGTGGGTAAGCTGCTGTAAGTGCAATAACGTCAGCTTCCCCCACATGTCTGCCTGTTCCAGTAAGCTTAGCTCGTGATGTGCAGCCCCCATCCAATTACCTTAACGCACGACGACTTGGCAAACATAAAGCGTTGCTGCTGAGCGGTGTGAGGCATAGACCTTATGAGATCATTACAGCAATGAATAGACGTGCAGTATGAGTCACACAACGACATGTGGCGTCTGGTGCCATGTGTATGTAGTTTCTCTGCACTGTGGTAGAGGTCACTAGCTGACGGACACTGTATGAGCTGCAGTCAAATTACTGTCATTTTTATTTGCAGTTCTCTTCGTTTCATTTTCTAATTGTTTATTAATTAGTATTATAATTGTCATTAGTTACGAGAGTGAATAAAGATGTGAAGTAATGTTTTATGTAAAGCTTTTATATTATACATTGAAGTAACTGGTCTCGTGAGGAATGTTAGAGAACGACGAGTCATTCGTACCGGGTAATTTATTATAAAATATTTCGTCAGTTAATGGTACTGGGGAAATGGAATATTGATTTCGGGAAAGCAGTTTTGTTAACAGGGAGTTAATTTTATATTTGCTGATCTTCAAACTTTATTTACGTCAATTTACTGTTCCTTTTCAGTGACAAATTTTCACTCGTTCCTGTATAAACGCATGGCATTGAGCGGGTTTGATGCTGCTTTCCGATTGGATGTGATGTTTCTCTGCCAATCAGTATTTAGCATATTCGAGGATATTCCAGCGTATTTTGGGAACAAGAAACTCCTTTTGTGTGGGGAAATGGGCAGAACCGGGCCTTGGATGTCATAGTGATCAGATATATTGATAAGTGCTCCGATGGAAACAACTAATATTGTAATATTTCGGTACGAAAGTGTTTCAAAAGTGCCGTATAGTGCGGAAGAGAGTCTGATTTAATGTACGGAGTGAAAATCAGAACTTTTGGTGACATTTTAAATAACTAAATTCTGCATGGCGTGTTGCTTACTCGCGAACGTGAACATTTTGTTACATGAGAACGATTATTGCAACATTTGAGTGAACTGTTCAGAAAGAAACAATCCGTTTGTGCACTTTCGGTGAAGCATAATTAATAAGTACCATAAATAGGCCACCTTTTTGAATGATGTGTGCATGTGGACTTTTCAGACTTAGACTGGTGTATGCAAGCTTACCGTAATAGATTTAACTACACACATAAAAAAGCTTTGCATCACCTTGGTTCCGAGTGTTCCGGAACTTGCACAGAAAATGGGAATAGAGATCAACATAAACATCATTTCCGCCCTTTTTATTGCTCATCAAATCCACACATTGCATGTTGTACCACCATACAGCGAGATCTTCAGAGGAAGTGGTCCAGATTGATGTACACACCGGTACCTCTAATTCCCAGTAGCACGTCCTCTTGCATTGATGATGAACTTGTAGATAGTATGCCAGGCATGCCTGTATTCGTCGTGGCATACTATCCACAAGTTCATCAAGGCACTGTTGTCCAGAGTGTCATCCTGAACGGCGATTCGTAGTATATCCCTCAGAGCGTTTGGTGAGTCACGTTGTCCATAAACAGCCGTTTTCAGTCCATCCCAGGCATGTTCGATAGGGTTCATGTCTAGAGAACATGCTGGCCACTCTAGTCGAGCGATATCGTTATCCTGAAGGAAGTCATTCACAGGATGTGCACAATGGAGGCGCGAATTGTCGTCCATGAAGAAGAATGCCTCACCAATATGGTGCCGGTATGGTTGGACTATCGGTCGGAGGATGGCATTCGTACAGCCGTTACTGCGCCTTCCATGACCACCAGCGGCGTACATAGGCCCCACATAATGCCACCCCAAAACAGCAGGGTACCTCCACCTCGGTGCATATGCTGGACAGTGTGTCTAAGGCGTTCAGCCTGACCGGGCTGCCTCCAAACACGTATCCGACGATTGTCTAGTTGAAGGCATATGCGACACTCATCGGTGAAGGGAACGGGTTGCCAATCCTGAGCCGTCCATTCGGCATGTTGTTGGGCTCATCTGTACCGCGCTGCAAGGTGTCGTGGTTGCAAAGATGGACCTCGCCATGGACGTCGGGAGTGAAGTTGCGCATCATGCAGCCTATTTCGCACAGTTTGAGTCGTACCACGACGTCCTGTGACTGCACGAAAAGCATTATTCAACATAGCAGCGTAGCTGTGAGGTTTCTTCTGAGCTATAATCCGTAGGTAGCGGTCACCCCTTGGACGCCCTGAGCGAGACATGTCATCGACAGTTCCAGTCTCTCTGTATCTCCTCCCTGTCCAAACAACATCGCTTTGGTTCACTCCGAGACGCCTGGACACTTCCCTTGTTGAGAGCCCTTCATGGCACAAAGTAACAATACGGACGTGATTGAACCGCGCTGTTGACCGACTAGGTACAGTTGAACTGCAGACAACACGAGTCGTGTACCTCCTTTCTGGTGGAATGACTGGAACTGATCGGCTGTCGGACCCCCTTCGTCCAATAGGCGCTGCTCATGCATGGTTGTTTACATCTTTGGGCGGGTTTACAGACGTCTCTGAACAGTCGAAGGGACTGTGTCTGTGATACAATGTCCACAGTCAACGTCTATCTTCACGAGTTCTGGGAACCGGGGTGATCCAAAACTTTCATTGATGTGTGTATTATTAACCTTCCACCGACAAAACATATTTTAGTGCGAGTTGTGGTTACGAAGTGTACAGCTCATTTTTAAAGCATTTTCCAGCTGTGAATTCATTTCATTAACTTAAAAGTGACTTGCGTGTGAGAAGAGATTCACTAGGGGTGAGTGCAACTTTACACGCAGCACCAATGCACCGCGCCGACGTAGGTTCTTGCGGGTGGGCATAGCTACACCGTTATACTGAAGTAGCTGTACCATATAAAAAGTGTACAGTATGTAATCAAATTAATAATTTTTATTGTGGTTTATGTGACTGATGTAAATAAAAGTGTTCCTTTCCCTACTTCACACTTATAGATATCGACTTGTCCTTTCTTTTTACTGATATAAGGTACCCTGTGTTCTTAATCAGGGTTCCAGCCATCTCCATACCAAATCTCATCGGAACTATTTCAGAGGTTTAGTTATGAAAGCGTATCACGGATGAATTACCCGAATGAAACGGAAATCGGTAAATTTGACTTACAAGTACACACAGAGAAATGAAAAATTTGATGATTTGTTCAAGAGAATGTGCTCAACGTATTGAGGGAGTCAATAAGACGTTGGTCCACCTCTGGCAGCTATGCAAGCACTTATTCGGCTTGGTATTGATTGACAGAGTTGTTGGACATCCTGTTGAGAGGTATCGTGCCAGACTCCGTGCAACTGCTGGGTTGGATCTTCAAAATACCTGGCTGGTTGGAGGGCCCTGCCCATAATGGTCCAAACTTCTCAACTGTGGGAGATTCTGCAATATTACTGGCTAAAGTAGGGTTTGGCAAGCAGTAAGATAAGCTGTAGAAATTCTCGCCGTGTACAGGCGGGCATTATCTTGCATAAATTTAAGCCGAAGATGACCTACATTAAGAGCAACAAAACGAGGCGCAGAGTATCGTAGATGTACAGCTGTGTTGTAATGATGCTGCAGATGACAACTAAAGAGTGCCTTCTATGAAATGAAATGGCACTCCTGGTTGTCGGAACAGTATTGTATCTTGTGCTACTACATTTCAGCGGAACACGAACTGGTTCATCCGATGTTCACCCTTTACAAGTCGTAGAGCAGGAGTAGGTTTTGTATGGTGTATCACAGCCAAGTTACATAGTTCGATGAAACATGGACCATAAACGGAAGGAACTGCTACAGAGAGTAGAGAAGGTAACTGAAAGAAATACTTAATGAGACGAACAGAAACAACACTTTTTTTCAGCTGAAGCCACCAGCGATTGATGGGGGCGTGGGACCACCAAGGACGACAATGCAAGCTCTGCAGAGTGCTCGCACACTGGTTACAAGCTCGCCGAGAGGTCTTGTAGTAGGGCGTTCCTCCAGCAGTGCGGTTGAAAACTGTTGGATGGTAGTTGATGCACATGGATGCGCAATAATACGTCCCTCCGGCGCGTCGTACACGTGCCCGATGGGATTTAAGTCAGGGGGATGGGTGGTTCGGTACATTTGCCGAATATCTTCTCTCATTCCAACAGCTCCCGCATTTCCGCACTTAGATACTTTCGAGTATTCTCATCCATAAAAATGAAATCAGGTGTGATTAACCTCTGGAAAGACTCTCGTCTGGAAAGAGTACATTGTCAAAATAACGCTCATTGACGGGTGCATTGTATTTTAAGTCATGGAGCTCAGCATGCCTCCCAATACGATAAAGCTTGGACCTCCAAAGTCTTCCTGTTCCACAATGTTCCTGGGTACATTACGTGTCCTCGCCTCTTCCATATGAGCGTACGACTAGCTTTGTCGAACTTGATCTGGATGAGTATAGTCTCGGCAATTTGTTACCATTTTTTTTACTAAAAGCTAGTTTTTTACATATCTGAATGTTTTTGACATTATATCTCCTGAAAATTGTGTCGTCGAATGATACAATTTCACAAATACATTCAGTATTATATGTGAATACTGTCTGCAAAATGTGTTGCCGATAGAGTTTGAAGAAGTAAGGTATCGAAACGTCATTCTTGATGCTGAAGTTATACTACATGCACGACGAAGATGTGGTAAGCGATATATCTTTTTGCTTTCATTATTTTAGGGGAGTGTCATCGAAAAGTCCACCCCGATAGCTGAGTGGTAAGCGCGGCGGTCTGTGATGCCAAGGGCCTCGGGTTCGATTCCCAGCTGGGTCGGAGATTTTCTCCACCCAGGAAATGGGTGTTGTGTTGTCCTCATTTTCATTTCATCATCATCATCAGTGGAAGGCAACGGGAAACCACCACTGGAATCACTTCCCTAGACGCTCATGCGGTGGGCCTCTCTAACGAGGCTTGCCCCATGACAAGACCTGCCGTAAGGCAGAATACAAGGTTTTGTTCTTTTTTTTTTTTTCATCGAAAAGGTTTGAAGTTACGTGTAAAGTTTGTTGGAGGTCGCTAAGTGACCTCATTTCGACTACCGGACGAATTTATTCTGGGTTATATGTGCACCGTGGATTATGCTGCTTTATCACATAAACACTCTCACTCCGTCTTCAGGCCACGAGTGGCCTACCGGGACCATCCTACCGCCGTGTCATCCTCAGCGGAGCATGCGGATAGGAGGGGCGTGGGGTCAGCACACCGCTCTCCCGGTCGTTATGATGGTATTCTTGACCGAAGCCGCTACTATTCGGTCGAGTAGCTCCGCAATTGGCATCACGAGGCTGAGTACACCCCGAAAAATGGCAACAGCACATGGCGGCCTGGATGGTCACCCATCCAAGTGCCGACCACGCCAGACAGCGCTTATCTTCTGTGATCTCACGGGAACTCGAGTATCCGCTGCGGCAAGGCCGTTGCCTTAACACATACACACAGTTCTTAAATTTAATAGTTGAGTTATTGTGTTAAACTTTTACTGTAAGATTATACCTCTTAACGAGTAGATTAAGACAGCATTTTAAATTTTCCAATTCGGTCAATAATTATATGAAGTACTGAAAAAATTTTGGAATTTGGGCTGTGAGTTACTGTAGATACATACCGTATTTCCTGCAGACGACATTTTTACAGCAAAATACCGTTACCGACTGCAAGGGAGACCATCAGAAGAACTGCTACACGGAGCACGTAAGAGACGGTCTAAATGCTTACTCATGAGATTGATTGAAGGACTGATTTACGTCACTTTGCCTCGCACAGTGACATGATTTTGCCCGGTGTATCCGTACGGCGCTGAGATCACAGCTCACGGGCGAAGCGCCTGTTTCTAATTAACAATGTCAGGGGCAAAGAGTGAGAGGGATGTTGCAGTGTGATAACCCTGTTTCGGTATGCCAGTGTCTTTCCTCTGTGTGGCAGCACGAAAAATGACCTGCGTCGGGGCAGCTTAGTTGGCCCAGTGATTAAGTAATAACTGTCAGGCCAGCTACGGAGTGTCAGCGAGCTGACACTGGGATTAGCGACTCGTCCACTGAGCTGCCCCATCGCTGACACAGTGACAGGTCTCTGGCGCTCTACGTCCAGATGGCATTATATGTCGTCAGGAAGTTCACTCAGTGCTATATCTGAAAGCTACACGGTCACATATCGTGAGACTGCTTCCAGGTTTGTGTGGCACACTAAGGATGCGACTGCTCACCTCTCCTGTATAATGGTGAAAGTATGCTGGGGTAGTTTGCGTCCTGGGAGGATCTCTCTATATTCTACGTCTGCATACACATACGTGTGACATACAAGGCGGAGGGTACTTCATGGTTTCCAGGTATTCGTTTCATTCACGCACGTGGCACGGAGAGAACGCGCGCTGTAGTCCGCCTAGTACGAACGGCGTTAGACAAGGTTGCAATATATTATTTCTCGGTCAATTTCGGTTGAAAAAACGCCGGAATTTCTAGTGGGACATCGTGGAATATTCCTTCTTCAGTCCTTATAGTCTCATCAAGTTCCGATAAGTGGCCGAGCGGTTCTAGGTCTACACCTACATTTATACTCCGCAAGCCACCCAACGATGTGTGGCGGAGGGTACTTTACGTGCCACTGTCATTACCTCCCTTTTCTGTTCTAGTTGCGTATGGTTCGCGGGAAGAACGACTGTCTGAAAGCCTCTGTGAACGCTCGAAGTAGAGGCAAGCAATATATTCGATACCTCATCCAGAAACGCACCCTCTCGAAAACTGGCGAGCAAGCTACACCGCGATGCAGAGCGCCTCTCTTGCAGAGTCTGCCACTTGAGTTTGATAAACATCTCCGTAACGCTATCACGGTTACCAAATAACCCCGTGACGAAACGAGCCGCTCTTCTTTGGATCTTCTCTATCTCCTCCGTCAACCCGATCTGGTACGGATCCCACACTGATGAGCAATACTCAAGTATAGGTCGAACGAGTGTTTTGTAAGCCACCTCCTTTGTTGATGGACTACATTTTCTAAGGACTCTCCCAATGAATCTCAACCTGGTACCCGCCTTACCAACAATTAATTTTATATGATCATTCCACTTCAAATCGTTCCGCACGCATACTCCCAGATATTTTACAGAAGTAACTGCTACCAGTGTTTGTTCCGCTATCATATAATCAAACAATAAAGGATCCTTCTTTCTATGTATTCGCAATACATTAGTCTATGTTAAGGGTCAGTTGCCACTCCCTGCACCAAGTGCCTATCCGCTGCAGATCTTCCTGCATTTCGCTGCAATTTTCTAAAGCTGCAACTTCTCTGTATACTACAGCATCATCCGCGAAAAGCCGCATGGAACTTCCGACACTATCTACTAGGTCATTTATGTATATTGTGAAAAGCAATGGTCCCATAACACTCCCCTGTGGCACGCCAGAGGTTACTTTAACGTCTGTAGACGTCTCTCCATTGATAACAACATGCTGTGTTCTGTTTGCTAAAAACTCTTCAATCCAGCCACACAGCTGGTCTGATATTCCGTAGGCTCTTACTTTGTTTATCAGGCGACAGTGCGGAACTGTATCGAACGCCTTCCGGAAGTCAAGGAAAATAGCATCCACCTGGGAGCCTGTATCTAACATTTTCTGGGTCTCATGAACAAATAAAGCGAATTGGGTCTCACACGATCGCTGTTTCCGGAATCCATGTTGATTCCTACAGAGTAGATTCTGGGTTTCCAAAAACCACATGATACTCGAGCAAAAAACATGTTCTAAAATTCTACAACAGATCGACGTCAGAGATATAGGTCTATAGTTTTGCGCATCTGCTCGACGACCTTTCTTGAAGACTGCGACTACCTGTGCTCTTTTCCAATCATTTGGAACCCTCCGTTCCTCTAGAGACTTGCGGTACACGGCTGTTAGAAGGGGGGCAATTTCTTTCGCGTACTCTGTGTAGAATCGAATTGGTATCCCGTCAGGTCCAGTGGACTTTCCTCTGTTGAGTGATTCCAGTTGCTTTTCTATTCCTTGGACACTTATTTCGATGTCAGCCATTTTTTTGTTTGTGCGAGGATTTAGAGAAGGAACTGCAGTGCCGTCTTCCTCTGTGAAACAGCTTTGGAAAAAGGTGTTTAGTATTTCAGCTTTACGCGTGTCATCCTCTGTTTCAATGCCATCATCATCCCGTAGTGTCTGGATATGCTGTTTCGAGCCACTTACTGATTTAACGTAAGACCAGAACTTCCTAGGATTTTCTGTCAAGTCGGTACATAGAATTTTACTTTCGAATTCACTGAACGCTTCACGCATAGCCCTCCTTACGCTAACTTTGACATCGTTTAGCATCTGTTTGCCTGAGAGGTTTTGGCTGTGTTTAAACTTGGAGTGAAGCTCTCTTTGCTTTCGCAGTAGTTTTCTAACTTTGTTGTTGAACCACGGTGGGTTTTTCCCGTCCCTCACAGTTTTACTCGGCACGTACCTGTCTAAAACGCATTTTACGATTGCCTTGAACTTTTTCCATAAACACTCAACATTGTCAGTGTCGGAACAGAAATTTTCGTTTTGATCTGTTAGGTAGTCTGAAATCTGCCATCTATTACTCTTGCTAAACAGATAAACCTTCCTTCCTTTTTTTATATTCCTATTAACTTCCATATCCAGGGATGTTGCAACGGCCTTACGATCACTGATTCCCTGTTCTGCACTCACAGAGTCGAAAAGTTCGGGTCTGTTTGTTATTAGTAGGTCCAAGATGTTATCTCCACGAGTCGGTTCTCTGTTTAATTGGTTCAAATGGCTCTGAGCACTATGGGACTCAACTGCTGTGGTCATAAGTCCCCTAGAACTTAGAACTACTTAAACCTAACTAACCTAAGGACAGCACACAACACCCTCTCTGTTTAATTGCTCGAGGTAATTTTCGGATAGTGCACTCAGTATAATGTCACTCGATGCTCTGTCCCTACCACCCGTCCTAAACATCTGAGTGTCCCAGTCTATATCTGGTAAATTGAAATCTCCACCTAGGACTATAACATGCACAGAAAATTTATGTGAAATGTATTCCAAATTTTCTCTCAGTTGTTCTGCCACTAATGCTGCTGAGTCGGGAGGTCGGTAAAAGGAGCCAATTATTAACCTAGCTCGGTTGAGTGTTACCTCCACCCATAATAATTCACAAGAACTATCCACTTCTACTTCATTACAGGATAAACTACTACTAACCGCGACAAACACGCCACCACCGGTTGCATGCAATCTATGCTTTCTAAACACCGTCTGTGTCTTTGTAAAAATTTCGGCAGAATTTATCTCTGGTTTCAGCCAGGTTTCTCTACCTATAACGATTTCAGCTTCAGTGCTTTCTATCAGCGCTTGAAGTTCCGGTACTTGAGTCTGGAACCGCGTGACCGCTACGGTCGCAGGTTCGAATCCTGCCTCGAGCATGGATGTGTGTGATGTCCTTAGGTTAGTTAGGTTTAAATAGTTCTAAGTTCTAGGGGACTGATGACCTCAGATGTTAACTCCTATAGTGCTCAGAGTCATTTTTTTAAAATGGTCTCTGTGAAGGATGTACGTTCCAAGCAGAGAGCTGTCATTGGGCTTCTTTGGGTGGAAAACCAGAAAATCTGAGATATTCATAGGCGCTTGAAGAATGTCTACGGAGACCTAGCATTGAACAACATCACGGTGAGTCGTTGGGCGACGCATCTGTCATTTTCGCAACAAGGTCGTGCGCACCTGTCCGATCTCCCAAGTACTGGGCCAGCCGCACACAGCTGTGACTCCTGCAATATTGGAACGTGCGGACACTCTCAAAATACAAAGGAATTTCTCCTTGAGAACACAAGACCTCACCCCAGACGAGTTCACAGAACTTCATTTTCTGTTATTCCTCATACACGCTACGTCCCGGATCTCGCACCTTCAGACTCTCATCTTTTTGGCCCAATAATGGACGCACTACTCGGGGAACGGTACGTGGATGATGGGAAGGTTATTGATGCAAGAGGACGTTGGCTCCGTCGTGTTAGAGTGGTAGCGTGCGGGCATGTAGGCCCTCTTAGTAATACCGTCATAGAAGGCAGATTATGAAACAAAAGAGTAGGGAATACAACCAACCTACTTTCAGAAATAAGAATGTGTTGCATTACTTTCTGAACGACCCTCGTATTTTCAATTCCTATGGAAGTCATACGTGGGAGTTTGTATTATATTCTTAGGTTACTCACTAAAACATGGTTTTTGAAAATTTGTAAGCAGGTCTTTATGACATAATTCGCGTCTGTCTTGGAGCGACTTTCCACCTCACTTCTTCCAGTATCTCCGCGATGCCCATCTGTAGTTCAAACACACTTGTGGGCAATAGTGGTGTCCTCCTTTTTGTACTTTCATTATCCATTGTTAGTCCTATTTCTTACGCGTTCCACTTGCTTGAACAGTATTCTAGAATTGGTCACATAAGTTTTTGTAAGTAATTTCTGTCTAGAGTGACTGCATTTTCCTAGTGTACTACCAACGAACACAAATCTGCCGCTTGCTTTACTACTGAGTCTCTGTGATCTTTCCGCTTAATGTAGCTACAAATAGTCGTACGTATGCAGAACGAGATTTTCTCTCTGCAGCGGAGAGCGCGCTGGTATGAAACTTCCTGGCAGATTAAAAGTGTGTGCCGGACCGGGACTTTAACTCGGCATCTCTGCCTTTCGCGGGCAATTGCTCTGTCTGTTGTAAGTACCTGTTTTTATCAGTTGACCTAATTTAGAACATATATTGTGTTCGAACGTAATAAATTACCTCGAAGAAAACGGTCTATTGGCACACAGTCATCATGGGTTTAGAAAACATCGTTCCTGTGAAACACAACTAGCTCTTTATCCACATGTGCTGAGTGCTAGTGACAAGGGATTTCAGATCGATTCCGTATTTCTGGTTTTCCGGAAGGCTTTTGACACTATACCACACAAGCGGCTCATAGTGAAGTTGCGTGCTTATGGAATATCGCCTCAGTTATGTGACTGGATCTGTGATTTGCTGTCAGAGAGGTAACAGTTCGTTGTAATTGACGGAAAGTCATACAATAAAACAGAAGCGATTTCTGGCGTTCCCCAAGGTAGTGTTATAGGCCCTATGCTGTTCCTTATCTATATAAACGATTTGGGAGGCAATTTGAGCAGCCGTATTCGGTTGTTTGCAGACGACGCTGTCATTTATCGACTAATAAAGTCATCAGAAGATCAAAACAAACTTCAAAACGATTTTGAAGAAATATAGAAATGGTACGAAAAGTGGCAGTTGACCTTAAATAACGAAAAGTATGAGGTCATCCACATGAGTGCTAAAAGGAACGCGTTGAACTTCGGTTACACGATAAATCAGTCTAATCCAAAAGCCGTAAATTCAACTAAATATCTAGGTATTATAATTACAAACAATTTAAATTGGAAGGAAAACATAGAAAATGTAGTGGGGAAGGCAAACCAAAGACTGCGTTGACACTTAGAAAATGTAATAGACCTACTAAGCAGACTGCCTACACTACGCTTGTCCGTCCTCTTTTAGAATACTTTTGCGCGGTGTGGGATCTTTACCAGACAGGACTGACTGAGTACATCGATAAAGTTCAAAGACAGGCAGTACGCTTTGTATTATCGCGAAATGTGGGAGAGAGTGTCACAGAAATAATATGGGATTTGGGATGGACATCATTAAAAGAAAGGCGTTTTTCGTTGCGACGGAATCTTCTCACGAAATTCCAACCACCAACATTCTCCTCCGAATGCAAAAATATTTTGTTGACACCGACTTACATAGGGAAGAACGATCACAAAGATAAAATAATGGAAATCAGCGCTCGTACGGAAAGATATAGGTGTTCATTCTTTCCGCGCGCTATACGAGATGGGAATAATAGAGAATTGTGAAGGTGGTTCGATGAACCCTCTACCAGGCACTTAAATGTGATTTCCAGAGTATTCATGTAGACGTAGATGTAGATGCAGTTGCTATAATTTGATATTTTAAAGATACGATACTGCGCTCTTCATTTATGAAGTGCACAGTTTTACATTTCTAGCCATTTAATGCAAATTACCAATCTTTGAAAAGTTGTCAGCATATGACTGAATATTTCTGCTGCCTTTTACAGACAGTACTTCATTATTTTTAACGACATCATCTACGAAAAGTCTGTGGGCACTATTAACGTTCTTTGCAAGGTCATTAATACACAGCATTAACAGGAAAGGTGCCACTGTATTTCGCTGTACCGCGCCCTAAATCACTTCTACTTCTGTTCGCAGATCTCCTGCTAGGATAACATGCTGCGTCCTGCCTACCAATAAGTTCTCAATATAGCCACAATTTTCGCTTAATACGCCATACGATTGTACTTTCAATAACAAGCATACGTGTGATATTGAGTAAAATGCCTTTCCAAACTCAAGAAGTACTGCAGCTACTTGAGTACCTTGAACCACAGTTGGGTTACGTATGACAGGTGTTGTTGGCATCCATGCTCGTTGGCGTGGCGGAAATCAGTCTGTTCGAGATACCTCATTACGTTCGAGCTAACAATCAGCGCCGGCCGCTGTGGCCGAGCGGTTATAGGCGCTTCAGTCTGGAACCGCGCTGTTGCTACGGTCGCAGGTTCGAATCCTGCCTCGGGCATAGGTGTGTGTGATGTCCTTAGGTTGGTTAGGTTTAAGTAGTTCCAAGTTCTAGGGGACTGATGACCTCAGATGTTAAGTCCCATAGTGCTCAGAGCCATTTGAACCATTTTTTAACTATCAGCAATAATCATATGAAGTACTAAGCCATTAGATAGGCATTCTGGAGTTCAGGCTGTTTAGTACTGTAGATACATACCGCATTTCTTCCGGAATCTAATTTAACAGCACAGTAGCGCTACCGACTGCAAGGGAGACGATCGGAAGAACTGCTACACCGAGTACTTAAAGAAGGTCTAAATGCTTTCTCATGAGATAAATTAAAAGTCTGATTTACCTCACTTTGCCTCACACAGTCATATGAATTAAGGTCCTACAACAGAAGGATGGTAAGAATATTGGACAGCAGTTTGGGTGACTCGCTTCAGCTACCAGTGTTGTAGTCCTGTGGGACCTCTGCTTCCTTACAACAACTACATCTACATCTACATGACTACTCTGCAATTCACATTTAAGTGCTTGGCAGAGGGTTCGTCGAACCACAATCATACTATCTCTCTACCATTCCACTCCCGAACAGCGCGCGGGAAAAACGAACACCTAAACCTTTCTGTTCGAGCTCTGATTTCTCTTATTTTATTTTGATGATCATTCCTACCTATGTAGGTTGGGCTCAACAAAATATTTTCGTATTCGGAAGAGAAAGTTGGTGACTGAAATTTCGTAAATAGATCTCGCCGCGACGAAAAAGGTCTTTGCTGTAATGACTTCCATCCCAATTCGCGTATCATATCTGCCACACTCTCTCCCCTATTACGTGATAATACAAAACGAGCTGCCCTTTTTTGCACCCTTTCGATGTCCTCCGTCAGTCCCACCTGGTAAGGATCCCACACCGCGCAGCAATATTCTAACAGAGCACGAACGAGTGTAGTGTAAGCTGTCTCTTTAGTGGACTTGTTGCATCTTCTAAGTGTCCTGCCAATGAAACGCAACCTTTGGCTCGCCTTCTCCACAATATTATCAATGTGCTCTTTCCAACTGAAGTTGTTCGTAATTTTAACACCCAGTTACTTAGTTGAATTGACAGCCTTGAGAATTGTACTATTTATCGAGTAATCGAATTCCAACGGATTTCTTTTGGACCTCATGTGGATCACCTCACACTTTTCGTTATTTAGCGTCAACTGCCACCTGCCACACCATACAGCAATCTTTTCTGAATCGCTTTGCAACTGATACTGGTCTTCGGATGACCTTACTAGACGGTAAATTACAGCATCATCTGCGAACAACCTAAGAGAACTGCTTAGATTGTCACCCAGGTCATTTATATAGATCAGGAACAGCAGAGGTCCCAGGACGCTTTCCTGGGGAACACCTGATATCACTTCAGTTTTACTCGATGATTTACCTTCTGTTACTACGAACTGCGACCTTCCTGACAGGAAATCACGAATCCAGTCGCACAACTGAGACGATACCCCTTAGGCCCGCAGCTTGATTAGAAGTCGCTTGTGACGAACGGTGTCAAAACCTTTCCGGAAATCTCGTCACAGATTTAAAAAAAATGGTTCAAATGGCTCTAAGCACTATGGGACTTAACTTCTGAGGTCATCAGTTCCCTAGACTTAGAACTACTTAAACTAACCTAAGAACATGACACACATCCATGCCCGAGGCAGGATTCGAACCTGCGACCGTATCAACAGCGCGGTTCCGGACCGAAGCGCCTAGAACTGCTCGGTCACAGCGGCCGGCACAGATTTCTGTTTGAGGAAGTTACAGTATTATTTACTCAGAGGAGAGGCTAACTCAGCCATAAATTAGGTACAGAATACTCTGTAGCTCTCTTCTCCGAAGAGGTAGCCTTGTCAAGTTACTGAGGTATCATATTACAAAAAAAAGGGAAAAAAAGAACATTAGAAAAGACGACGACGACCCAGGAAGGAATTACCCGAATGGGACAGAAATCAGTAGATATGGTGCACACGTACAGGTGGAAAAGTGACTACAATTTCAGAAAAATTTGATGAAAAGAAATTTAATCCCAGTCCATCACTCCTGGTTGCTGCCCTTCGTGGGAAGCCATCCTGGGCTTACATTGTAGCAAGAATACGCCCATCCGAAAGACACGACAAGAGTTGCTACTGCTTCTCTTCGTGCTCGCCAAACCCTAACTCGCCCAGCAACGTCGCAGGATATCTCCCCAAATGAGAACGTTTGGAACATTATGGTCAGGGACCTCCAACCAGCTCGGGATGTTTACGATTTAACGCGGCAGTTGGACAAGATATATCATGACGTCGTTCAGCAGGACATGCAACAACTCTGTCAATCAATGGCAAGCCGAATAACAACTTGGGTCCAGAGGCTGACCAACGCGTTATTATCTTGTTCAATTTGTGAAGGTTTTTTTTCTTGAATAAATCATCCAATTTTTCTGAAAATGTAATCATTTGTTTGTCTGTATATGCATGTCTCATCTACCGATGGTTCTTGTCCTAGAGTGTAATTTACATGGAAAATTTGTAGGAAATCTTCACGGCCTAAAAGTAAACATTGGTTCTTAGAAACAAAGACACTTTTTGCTGATCATCGTCTCCCCAACAACTTTATGAATGTAATGAACAGTGATAAAACAGCTAGCACAAACAACGTGTCTCTCTGACATAAGTTTCAGAATTTACTTCTGGTAGTAAGAAGACATGAACTGTTGAAGCCAAGATCATTCAAAACTGCGACTTATTCAGCAAGGAATGAAGTTTTGTAGGAATATTATTCTCAGTGGCGTTGAGAAACAGCTGAAATAGGAAAAATTAAACAAAAGACAGGATTCGATGAGGTTGCTCTGAGACTGTGTACCGAAATTGCACCTGAGCTACCTCATAATTTAATCATAAAATACCCTACATCTTTGGGGCAAAAACAGCTCTGTGATTGCGATATAAACTCAGGTCACACCTATCTCCAAAAGTGATCCAGAAAACTACCGTCAAATCTCACTGAGGTCCACCCAGTCTAGAATCCTACAACGTGTTCTGAGCTGAAATATAATGAGATACCTCGAACAGAATGTGCGCCTCCACGTTAAATAGAATGCACCTAAGAACATTGTTTCACGTGAAACCCAACTTGTCCTTTTTCCTCTTAACATCCTTAAATATGTGGAGCAAGTCTACCCGTGGATGCAGTATCTCTTGACTTCCGAATAGCCTACGAATCGGTACTTCACCTACGATTATTAACAGTGCGATCACAAAGGGGTGCCAAATAATATGCGTGACTAAATTACAGAATTTATTTTCCCTTGGACCAACTTACAAGCTAGATATACGAATGTTGTGTATGGAAATACGACAAAGGTTAGAATCTAGCGCACCACAAGGGGCAGAAGGCTTAGGTAAACTATTTCCAGTTTCTGTATATTCCCAGATTTACGCGAGCTGGAACAGAGAAATCAACTCTTCATTCTTAAATATTAAAGAGATCTTATACGCTGCAAGAAGCAAATACTGCATTAAATATCTAAATGTTAGAAGAAAGATATGACCTACCTTTTCCTGTACGTGGCTGTGTGATTCTTAGAGGTCAAATATACGCTGTCGGTAAACTGTCTGTACCTACACTGTTCTAAATCATAACATTGGTCGAACTGAACATTTCATTAAAAACACTTTAATGTCTACTTGTGCACTGCGTCGTTTGATACTGAACGTAAGCGAGTAATGGCAGTGTTACGAGCTACGTACAACACACGCTGTCGACTTATTTGACATTGCAATGCAATTTCGTACACACGTAAGTGAAACAAACGATTTACTGATAATGGTTTAGTAACCACACAAATCAAATAACATATATTTCGTCTTAAAAAACTGCTTTATCCTTTTTTAAAGCATAGATTCAAAGGCATATATTCCAAAGAACGATGAGATATAATTAACATGGATGATATGGCAGAGCATGTCACGTATCAACTGCATCTCTGAGTGCTCCCCAAAGGAAGAAATCAAGAGGACTGAAATCGGAGAACCTCGCAAGCATTTGACAACAGAATTTCGTCTTATCCAAGGTCCAGGAAAGTTCTCATTGAGTATTTGCATTGCAACACGGGACGAGTGAGTTGGATAACCATCATGTTGCAGCCACACACATCGTCGAATATCCAGTGGCAGCTGGGAGATGAATCGGCAGAATGTTCGTCAGAAAGTGTGCGCACGAATGTCCATTTGGAATGCCTGAGTTGAAGAAAGGTCCCACAATGTAATTTTCTATGATGCCGCACCATACATTTACGCTCTACTGCCGTTGATATTACACCTGACTCTAAGTCAGTGTGGATTTTCGGGTGCCCAGTAGCGCATGTTATGCAAATTTACATTAGAGTGGTTAGTAAACGTTGCTTCATCGGTAAAGAGCACACTTTGGAAAAACGTAAGATCGTCTCTCAGTTGCTGAAAAGAAAACCGACAAAATTCTGTATAACGTTCGAAATCACGGTCGTCGAGTGCCCGATGTAGTGACAGATGATAGGGAAGGAAATTCTGTCGATGCAGGTTGCGAATGACACTCGTCTGGCTGATTCCACATTCCTTGGAAATATCTCTCCTAGCACCGTGCAGATTCATTAGCGGCGTAGCCAGAACAGCTTCTTTGTGTTCTCTGTCAGTTGTAGTCTTTGTTATTTTCTTCTTTTTGATGTTCAAGCAGCCAGTCCGCACTAGTGTCCTAATAATTCGTGCAGCTGCCTGGCGCGTCGGACATTGGCGATCCGGATGCATAGCCCCATACTGCTGTACTGTTTTTACGGCATTTCTTTTACAGTCATCATACAAAAGTAGTATATCCAATTTCTCCTCATTAGTGTACACGTCTCCGTGCAACAAATGTTGAAGCAGAAATGAGCGACCTGCAGTGGCGATAGGTAAACTAGGCAAGGTGTTGACATTCTGACAGAGCGTAGCACCAGCGCTAAAAATATTAACGAAACAAAGCAAAACCGTGCCCCTCGACGCTCTAACAGTTGCCGAAAACCACGTTTCGATACCTGTAACCGTTCATGAAATATAAAGCGTGTCACGTCTTACACTATGTCATCAAAAGTATCCGAACACCTGACTGAAAATGACTTACAAGCTCGTGGCACCCACCATCGATAATGACAGAATTCAACATGGTATTGGCCCACCCTTAGCCTTGATTACAACTTCCACTCTCGCAGGCATACATTCAATCAAGTGCTGGAAGGTTTCTTGGGAAATGACAGCCCATTCTTCATGGAGTGCTGCATTGAGGAGAGGTATCGATATCGGTCGGTGAGGCCTGGCACGGCGTTCCAAAACATCCCAAAGGTGTTCTATAAGATTCAGGTAAAGACTCTGTGCAGGTCAGTCCATTACAGAGATGTTATTGTCGTGTAACCACTCCGCCACAGGCCGTGCATTATGAACAGGTGCGCCATCGTGCAACGCCATCCCCGAATAGCTCTTCAATAGTGGGAAACAAGAAGGTGCTTAAGACATCAATGTAGGAATGTGATATGATAGTGCCACTCAAAACAACAGGGGTGGAAGCCTCCCCCATCAAAAACACGACCACACCATAACACCACCGCCTCCGAATTTTACTGTAGGCATTTCACACGCCGGCAGATGACGTAAACCGGGCATTCGCCATACCCGTATCCCGCCACATTGTGTACCGTCACTCGTCACTCAACAAAATGTTTTTCCACTGTTCAATCGTCCATTGTTTGCGCTCCTTACATCAAGCGAGGCGTCGTTTAGCATTTACCGGCGTGATGTGTGGCTTTCCTTACACCAAGCGAGGCGTCGTTTAGCATTTACCGGCGTGATGTGTGGCTTATGAGCAGCCGCTCGATCATGAAATCCAAGTTTTCTCACCTCCCGCCTAATTGTCATAGTACTTGCGGTGGATCCTGATGCAGTCTGAAATTCCTTTGTGATGGTCTGGATAGATGTCTGCCTATTATACATTACGACCCTCTTCAGCTGTCAGCGGTCTGCGTCAGTCAACAGACGAGATCGGCCTGTACGCTTTTGTGCTGAACGTGTCCCTTCACTATCACATCGGAAACAGTGGACCTAGCGATGTTCAGGAGTGTGGAAATCTCGCGTACAGACGTATGACACAAGTGACACCCAATCACCTGACCACTTTCGAGGTCCGTGAGTTCCGCGCAGCGCTCCATTCTGCTCTCTGACGATATCTAATGACTATGAGGTCGCTGATATGGAGTACGTTGCAGTAGGTGGCAGCACAATGCATCTAATATGAAAAACGTCTGTTTTTGGGGGTGTTCGGACTCTTTTGATCACATAGAGTATGTGACTCACCCTGGTATAATGAACATTAAGACTACCAGCGTAATAGCATGTTGGTTTACCTTTGGAACGCTGTGCTGATTTCTAGAGGTAAGTGACACGAGACGTCTACGCACAGGTCCTGCCACTCCCGTAAATTGCCGGCCTGTATGTGAATTTTAAAAATTTCCCGGCGAATTGACTGTTCAAACAAATTTCGGGCTTGCAGCCGGTCGTCGTTCAATACTTCGCACGATATTTCAACTGGGAACCTGCCAGTCATCTTCAGGTGAGCCGTCTCAGACTGAGACAGAGTCTGCGACGGTTCACCTTAAGCTGACTGGCAGGTGCCCAGTTGAAATATCGTGCGAAGTATTGAACGACGACCGGCTGCAAGCCCGAAATTTGTTTGAACTGCCGGCCTGTAGTTTGTAGGCGTGGAACTGAGGGCAATAGCGTCCCAGATGTGTTCCAGCGGGATCAGACCAAACGAATATCGTGGCTAAGACATCAATGTGAATTAACTATCATGCTCTTCAAATCACTCCAGCAAGTTTCTGGCCTTGTGACACGGGCAGTTATCTATCTGCAAGATGTCATCGCGTCGCGGAAGACGTCAAACATGAATGGGTGCACATGGTTCGCAATACTGTTTACGGTTTCCGCAGCTGTCGTGATGTATTCGATTAGTACCATAGATACCATGGGAGGCCAGGCGAATGTCCCGCATAGCACAGTACTGATATGCGTGGCGAAATGCATGTTACGAACAGCTATTCGCCTCGGTGACAGCGTACCTGGATTCGACCATCGACCTGGTGGATCAAGAAACGTCATTCATCCGTCCACGTGACATCTTGACACTGAGCCATGACCCACTCTTGGTGAGCTCATGGTCATAGCAGTCATAACTTACAATATCGTCAGTTCATTGTACAATGTCTTCACATCTGTCACAGATCGCTACGTATCCTACCCTTCGTTACAGAGTGGGGAATTCTCCAACCTCCACGATTAGTAAGAGGTGCAAGCACTTCTACCTGCACCAAAATTGTACTCTGACATCCCACCTGCGACAGATCACCGCCTGTCCCATCCTATTTCACAGAGTGGGCGATTCTCCGACCTTCGCATTCAGTAGGTAGCTTTGTAAGATTTTTATCTTTAATTTTTATATGCTGGTACTCAGGTGTAGCTTCTCAGCTTTGTAAGTGCGATTTTTTGAGGGTAAGTTATTACTTTTACTTTAATCTGACTGCGTATGTAATTTAACTTTGTGCTCACTAGTGGTTTATGTAACCATTACTTAGAGTAAGCTTCTGTGTTTAAAGTACCTACGTACATTATGATAAAAATTACATGAATCTTCACGAATAATATGCGTTTGACCTACCACAAGTGATACGTGTATTGCTGTGTAAGCTTTATTAACTCATTTGAGCTATATAACATTAGAATGCGAAAGTTTCTGAGTGGATAATCACTGTTTCTTAAGTGCGCAACACAATTCTCAATTCTGGTCTCATTAATCATTCTGGCTTACCTGTGTGACAACGGATAGTCAGATATGCCTTGCAACTGCTTGCCTGCAGTAAATCACATTGAGGTTTCATCATTTAAATTATCTTGGCATGTGCAAGGCATTAGAAAACCCCAGCTTAACACACGGTTGACAGTCGGAGCTCGCGAATTGCAATGCGAGTAGGAAATAGCTTTCTCTTAAGACTTTTGAATAGAATGTGGAGGCATAATGTCGAATAATTTGGAAAATTAATTGTATTTCAAGTCTGTGTTTCAATCAGAGAAATTAAAATGGGGTGAGCGAGACTGCATTACTGGTCATTGTTATTGTAGTGTGAACACCAAACAAAAAACTCTCAAAGTAATACTATAGGCAAAACTTGGAACATTAATAGAACTAACTGTTCAAACAAAACTCATATTCAAAATTTAAAAATGAAAATGGATATACAATGATGTATTTCTTTCCTGAGTTCACGCATTAAATGGGCTGGTTACGCAAGTTAACAAACCAAAACTGAAGATGTTCCCTAAGCGTGATATCCCACCTTCTGTGAAGCTAGCACACGCGGCTGGATATTACGTTCTTTAATAAATTTAAAGGTACAGCAAAACGATTCTGAAATTAAGTTTCCGCAGCAGTGCACATGTATGCTTCCAACCACGCATGATAACCAAGTCTCTCTCTCTCTCACATGCTGACTGACTACTTAACAAAGACATAAAATTTGAAATCCAGAGAGTCTCCTTTATGCATATACCCAGGAAAAGTTTTATCTGTGGCCAATACTGCATACAAAGCTACCATAGCTACATCTACATCTACATCTACATTTATACTCCGCAAGCCACCCAACGGTGTGTGGCGGAAGGCACTTTACGTGCCACTGTCATTACCTCCCTTTTCTGTTCCAGTCGCGTGTGGTTCGCGGAAAGAACGACTGCCGGAAAGCCTCCGTGCGCGCTCGAATCTCTCTAATTTTACATTCATATTATAAACACCTTTCAGCGTGAACACTTGTGCCTTGTACCAGCATTGTACTTTGTCGTAAAAGCTGCGACCTAACGCTGTCTGTTCTGCTTTACAAAGCGGCCAAACTTTGAGAGGAACGTTCAGTAGAGGCATGTACATCGCAAACATAGTCACCTACTCTTGGTTTCACAGCCTTTGAAACTTTCCATAGATGCTCAGAACTGTAGCACTAACAGCCGATCAGCTTCACTATTTCCAAGACGCTCTTTCCCAGATGGCGATCCCTAACAGTCACCTCTATGTCAGTGGATTTCACCATTTGCAGCTCTTATCGTCGCTAGAATGATTCCCCATACGTCTCTGTTCCTCTCATATACTTTCGTTGCTGCAACACGTGACACAACGTCGCCAACAGTCTCACTGTTGGCATTTGTCATCGTGTTTCGGCCGATAAGTGTACAAAGAGGATAGCTAAATTCCCGTTACAGACTTTGGGGACAGGTTCCTCACACCAAAAAGGGAAAAATTGGCTCTAAAATGCATACCTTGTTCATCTTCGATACTGTGAAAAACGCTTCTTCTACGGAAAGCTCTTTGCTTTCCAGTATTTGACAGGTGGAAATAAGGAGCAAAATAAGACAAAAATATTCAGTAATCATGGGCTGTAAAATGTGTGTCGTAACAGTTATGAGAACTTCTTCAGTAGTGGAATGGGTTTCACAATATCGAAGATGAAGAAGTGCCTATAGCTCTTGAGGTATGCATTCCAGAGCCCAAGCTAGCTAGAAATATTTTTGTTTTTTGGGGGAACTTGTTCCCAAAGTCTGTAAACGGAATTTAATTACACACTCTATAATAATTTGGAACTATATCTGCAATCAGTTCGAAGTCTAACACATATATCAGGAATCTTTGGAAGAAAGACAATGTTCCTGCCAAATGATCCTGTTACTTAAGAATTAGACATATATAATCCGCTAGCTGTATTGTTACCATTGCATTTTTCTCTTAGGATCAACAAAAGTCACTGAAGAGCCAAAGAAACTATTACACCTGACTTACATCGTCTAGAGATCCCGCGAGCACGTAAAAGTGTAGCGACACGACGCGGTACGGACTCGACTACTTTCTGAAGTAGAGCTGGAAAGAACTGACACCTTGAATCCTGCAGGGCTGTCCATAAATCCTTAAGAGTACGAGAGGGTGGAGATCTCTTCTGAACTGCACGTTGCAAGGAATCCCAGATATGCTCAATAATGTTTATGTCTGGGGCGTCTGGTGGCCAGTGGAAGGTTTTAAACTCAGAACAGTGTTTCTGGAGAGACTCTGGACATGTTGGGTGTCGCGTTGTCCTGCTGGAATTAACCAAGTCCGTCAGAATACACAATGAGCATGAATGGATGCAGGTGATCAGACAGAATGCTTACGTACGTGTCACCTGTCAGAGTCGTATCTAGACGTATCAGGGGTCCCATAACACACCAAATACACGCTCCCTACACCATTACAGAGCCTCCACCAGCTTCAACAGCCCCCGCTGACATGCAGGGTCCATGTATTCATGAGGTTGTCTCCATGCTCGTACACGTCCATCCGCTCGATACGATTTGAAACGAGGCTTGTCCGACCAGACAACATGTTTCCAGCAATCAACAGTCCAATGTCGGTGTTGACGGGCCTAGACGAGGCGGAAAGCTTTGTGTCGTGCGGTCATCAAGGATACACGACTAGGCCTTCGGCTCCGAAAGACCATATCGATGATTTTTCGTGGAATGGTTCACACGCTAACACTTGTTAATGGCCCAGCACTGAAACCCGCAGCGGTTTTCGGAAGGGTTGCACTTCTGTCACATTGAACGATTCTTTTCAGTCGTCTTTGGTCCCATTCGTGCAGGATCTTTCTTCGGCCGCAGCGACGTCGGAGATATGATGTTTTACAGATTCCTGACATTCAGGGTATACTCGTGAAATGATCGTACGGAAAAATCTCCACTTCATTGCTACGTCGGAGATGCTGTGTCCCATCGCTCGTGCTCGACTAAAACACCACATTCAAACTCAGTTAAATCTTGATAACCTGCCATTGAATCAGCAGCAACCGATCTTACAACTGCGTCAGACACTCGTTGTCTTATAAATGCGTTGTCGACCGCAGCGCCGCATTCTGCCTGTTTACATATCTCTGTATTTGAATACGCATGACTATACCAGTGTCTTTGGCAATTCAGTGTAAGACAGACAGATTGCAATAGTTGTGTCCGGACATATAGCCCACCAACATAGCAGCTCGGCGCCACAGGTAGCCGACACATGAGATCCTAGGGGCCACGGGAACGAGAGCCGAAAAATTACGAATTCCAAATGACAACCAGCACAGCGTGTTGTCAAGGGCAACTCAGGACGCCTTAGCTGCGACCCAGGGAGATCACTTCACCACACCTCTCCAAGGAGGTATGGGTTGGGCCCATCACACGGGGCCACAACCAGTCTGCGACAGGTTCTTCCACCGGCACTTAAAACGCAGCACGACGTATAAGACGATGGTTATTTGCTTTTGCAGGAAACGATCTTTACTTCCTGCTAATCTGTGATTACGTGGACAAAATATTTCTTGGAATTCGACAGTAGAGTATGTGTGGGTCAACTCGGCTAACAGTTTTTTCTCCAAAAACACATTGAGGCACTTCGGAATAAGGCGTATGGCATGGCCAAACGACTCCTCCGTTTCTTTGCAACTAATAAAAGAAATTACACGGCGAAATTTCGGCTATACAAAGTGACGATACTCTCCAAGGTCCTATATGGCAGCTCGGTCTGGGATCAGTTAGCGCCACTAAAATCGGCCATCTGCAGGTTCTCCGAAATAAAATCCTTCGGTGGATATTCTGTGCTAGTAGGTGCCCTCGCATCGTCGTCTTGTGCGCAGAAGCCCGTACGGTCACGAACTTGGAAGCAGCGGACGACGAAATTGCACCACAAGATTGATATCTTGTGACCATATATAACATACTATAGGCCGGACTGTTCCTTTCCCATAACACATGTATTCGGTGCTACGTTCGTTGGAACAATAACAATATCACTCCGTGTTACGTTTACACGAAAAGTATGTCAATGAAGTGATTATCTGCATCCTCTCACTTTAGACTTTGAAGTCGGAATAGTCTCCAACGATGGAGTTTCAAGCTACGTCGTGAAAAAGGGCCACCAGTTGAAACTTGCTCACCAGCCAGGACAACATTGCCTACAGAACCCACCTCGAGCCGCTACCTGTTCACGTCTACGCTACGCTATGACTTGGCCTCATTAATGCGTAGCACTAGGGCTTTGGTACTTTAGTATCCGACGCCTGGTTACTGTTTCATGTTCTTGGACTACCGTTCTTAACTGTGGTCCTTCCATACAACGTTATAGGTTTGTCTGTTACGACAAGGCCGGCCGAAGTGGCCGTGCGGTTAAAGGCGCTGCAGTCTGGAACCGCAAGACCGCTACGGTCGCAGGTTCGAATCCTGCCTCGGGCATGGATGTTTGTGATGTCCTTAGGTTAGTTAGGTTTAACTAGTTCTAAGTTCTAGGGGACTAATAACCTCAGCAGTTGAGTCCCATAGTGCTCAGAGCCATTTGAACCATTTTTTTGTTACGACAAACAGTTGCAATCAGAGTACTTAATTAGTTTAACATAGATACTCATAAACAGAATCCGTTGTGACTTTCTAGTTTTTAACTCGAATAGACATTTACTACAGAACAGAGAACTTTTACACTTGTTCCTTGCCTACCTGGGCTGAGCTTGCTTACCGAACCCTGGACGTTCCACTTCATACGTAATGTTGTACAAAGACAAACGGATGGCTGTTGTTTCCTCATTCCATTGGCAAATGCTATATGATTGGAAGTGTTTAACATCGCTATAATGTATCTTCCGCCATGCACTGAACGATGGCTCACGGATTACGTATGTTGATGTTTGTGTATTAACAATTTTCGTAAGTTTTCTTCGGTTTATGCGGCAACAACTCTTCGCCAATTATTGATCATCGTATACTGTGACCAGCATTATCACTTTAATTTATGCTGAGTTATCGGAAATATAACGCTTCAGCCATCTGCGGCAACAGTGCGTCCCCTTTCATTACTGACCAAGTATTACATATCTGAAAATTTAATTCGCGAGTTGTAGGTTTAATTTCCCAACGGACTCCTCTTATCCGGCGAACGCGTGATTGGAGACAGAACCAGTGCGCATCAGGTACCTCCGCAACCGGCCGCGTCACGTTTTCCTGCTGGATGTACTGCGTTACCCCACAACCGAGATCATAAGTTGATCAGCATGTGTGCTATTTCGTAAAGAAACAGCCGTGAACAGAAAAAGTGCACACTTTTCTGGAAAGCTTCACATTAACTAAACAGTCCTTCGTCTTAATATGAACATAACTCTTCCAATACAGTATAAGATACACTTAAATTAAAAGTAGCTCGGGTTATTGTTAGTTAACTTTTTAAGGCTGAGAACAGCCATTTGATTCTCAAAGGTCAAACAGCTCTGACGGAACAGGATCCTCAATAATATTACTTTTACCAGAATCGACCATGTTCACCTAGAAATTTAATAAATAAAATTTGTCTTCCGAAATAAGATGGAATCTAACAAAAGATGTTAAAAGGGAGAGAAATCTCACGCATTACCAATGAAATGAGCGCAAGAGCCCCTTGTACGTTACCTTGGGATACATAAAAATTCGAAATTTTGACAGTTCCAAAAATTGTCTGAATATTATATTCACTTAGACAGAAAATATTAGTAGTATTCTCCAAAAAGCGTAAACAAGTTCCCAAAATGGCTCTAGAGTACTGCGGTACAACGAGTTCTGAGGTGTAACCAACGTCTTTGTGGTTTAGTCTTCACGCCGTGTAGATGCTTCATCAGAATGTCCGCAGCTTCTGGTCTAGTGGCTAGCGTTGCTGCCTCTGGATCACGGGTGCGTGGGTTCGATTCCCGGCCGGGTTGCGGATTTTCTCTGCCTGGGGACTGGGTGTTGGCCTCATCATTTCATCATCGTTCGAGAAAGTGGCTAGATAGGACTGTGTAAAGATTGTGACCTTTTATGGGCGCTCATGACCACGCAGTTGATCGTCCACAAACCAAACATCATAATCAGTTAGAATACATCTATTATTTCACGATTATGCTCGGTGATGGATCATTTTGCTCACGTGTATTTTACCAGAAAATTAGTTAAAATGCCTCATAATTCGACGTAAAATTTACATAAAGGCACAAAAATAAAAAAAAATAGAGGTGAAACGCTCAAAAATTGTATGTATACTTAAAAAAAAAGAAAACATAAAATAAAAAATTTCCCTCTTAGAAAGTGCAGTAGTTACATGTAAATACCAAAAGAATGAAAACTACGTCAGAAAGAAAGTGTTCTCACGTAAATTTTATGCTACAGTCAAAAAAAATTTAACAACTAAGTAAATCGCAGTTGAATCTTTTGAAAATATTAAAAATGTTTCTAAAGGTCTGAGAGGAGTTTACGTGAGGTACGTAACAATGAGAAGCCGTATTTGTAAATTCAGTACAATAATTACACATGTATTACCATGTTTATGAGGGGAGAGTTTTCTAATAATTATAATGTCCTATGGAATACCGCTTACACGGGGGGGGGGGGGGGGCATACAAAATTCCCCTCACAATTTTGATTTATATTGATAGGCTGTATGGGGCTCCACTATGATTACAACACATGTAAATAGGGAGACGCAACTCTCAATCGTTTTCGAGCAAGTCAGGCTAAAAAATTTTAGGCTATTTATATACTTTGTATGGTAGCTAGTATTCAAGTATTCCACAGTCGGGAGAATAAGCGTTTAGTTTCATAACAGCGAGGTATTTGAATCGAATCTCGCTGCCGGTACTTTTTTTCATTACCATGCAATTCTAGCAACAGATATGTGTGGTACTCTATGAAAACGCGATGTCACCGGGAACGGTTTATGAGCGTAAACGAAGTTTGTATTGCAGTAGAAACATTTAAAAAACTTATGAAAATGCAAAAATTCGACGTGCATTACATGTGCTATATGTGGCAATAATTATCGTTTCCCAAGTTTCTATGAGGAGAATCATTGTGATTCGTACAGTATTCCATAGGCTACACATCATACTTGTCGCAATTGCAGGTACGAAAATATAAATACAGTGACTATACCGATTGGATTTAAAGTTCTTGCTTCCAGTCTCCCTACGAAAACTTCTTTTCTTCTTCTTTCAGAATAAAGGTAATAAAAATAATAAATGAATCATTAAATACTGATAATTTGTAGAGTCATAATGAACCTGTTGTTAGAATTACGCGGAACTGGGAAAAGGCATCGACAGCGAGATTCTATACAGACACCTCGCGCTTATGAAACAGCCCTAACTAGCTCGGATGTGGAATCGTGTATACTAGTCAGCGCGCAAAGTACTGTATATCATCACGCTCACAGTTTTCAACTCGATTTTCTCGACAACGGTTGAGAGTTGTGCCTTGTTGTTTACACGCGGTGAAGTCCTCGCCGTGCCCTACACACCCTGTTGATATGAACCATATCGGCGATGGGAAGTTCATACGGTCTCCCTGTCAGAAATGCTGTGTCGTCTTTCTACAGTTGCGGACCATAAATCATATTCCAATAGCGTATTCCGTATTACGAACTGCAACAGCAATTGTTCTCTTGAAAAAGATCCTGAGGCAGTAGAAAATGCGTTATTTATATCCTTCTTGATGGGCGTTGTAGTTGTATTCGACAGTGCAGAACAAACGGATTTCATGCAGAAAAACGTAATGTCCGCCACCTTCATTGCGCTAAATACTTCTGGCCAACGTTTTAGGTTTGCTATTAATTTTTTAAATATTAGTGTATGGCAAGAACCACTTTAATAACATTTGCGTTTATAGCACACTGCACTTACTCAGTGTCAAGAAACAGCCTACTTAGTAATCCTTTAACTCCACGAACCGAACGTCGTAGCTTCCATATTATTTCTTGAGGTATTTATATGTGAGTAGAAGAACTTTGATACGGTTATACATCTACTTTGGATCCCAGGCTGTCGAAAACTGACTATTTAGTAAGTATTTCTCTGAGCTGTTTCAACATCAATGCTTTCATATTACTTCCTGAGGTATTACCTCATGATGAAAATCGCTTTGATGTATTTATTAAATTCACAGTCCGCGCTGTATACTGAAAACAGTCTATATTGCTTTCATTAAGCGTACGTCATTGCCCACTAACAAAGGCTTTCTCCTGCAGTACTCCCCTTGTCATAGATCTATCGATACAAAGAAGTTCCCTCTCTAGAAATCAAGTAAATACAGCACAAAATACTGACATGTACATTAAACATGTCTGTAGTTTTTTTGATATTCTGTGAGAGGGGGCGTCATGTTTTCCATTTTTCTGTTTTTTCAGTTAGAGATGTGAACCCTAATTCTGTCCTTGTTCCTGTGCTTCACTTTCCATCTTGTCAATTATGCTACATCTCTGAGACTCTCCGGATACGTTACAAGCGGGAGTTACGGTGTATTGTAAAAATAGAAAAGTTTTTCTTCGCTTACATTACTTCGTAGTGTTCATGTCATAGTACTTTTCACAAACATAAGTTAAATTTCTCTATCTTATGCTAAAATAAATTTCGTCTTCATGGGATGTATTATGCCTCAAGTACTTAAAATTTGCTACTTGGTCTATTATTCTTCCCATTTATTATAGCTTTGGACCTAAATTTGTTTCCTCTATAAAATCCCCTACCTTTGTTTGTTATCGTATATCCGCAGATTGTGTGAAGCACAGATACTTCCCAGTTGATACGTTAGTCTTTGTATATTATTGTCATTGTTAGTAATAATCACCTGGTCATTTAAAAATGGCATCAGCAGTATATAGACTTGATTTTTAAAAGAGTAAATGGTAGTTCATTTATACATTCTCAGAGGGCTATTTTCTGATGCAATTTAAAATAAAATAATAATAATAAAATATTCTTGATGTTGCTTTAACAGATAGTGTGAAGGTGAACAGATAAAGTGAAAAGTGACAATGAAAACTAGCGCCTGACCGGCACTCGAACTTGGATTTCCACTTTACCGCGAACGGTCACCTTAGACATTTTGACTGTTCGAACACGCCTCCAGGACTGAACCAATCTTTCATTTGTCACTGCCGGCCGTAGTGGCCGTGCGGTTCTAGGCGCTACAATCTGGAGCCGAGCGACCGCTACGGTCGCAGGTTCGAATCCTGCCTCGGGCATGGATGTGTGTGATGTCCTTAGGTTAGTTAGGTTTAATTAGTTCTAAGTTCTAGGCGACTGATGACCTCAGAAGTTAAGTCGCATAGTGCTCAGAGCCATTTTTTTCATTTGTCACTCTGTGTCTATGACTTGCACTTGCACAGCTGCTGGGATTCTTACACAGGGGAGGGGACTTACATTATTATTAGCGCACCCTTGTCTAGGCATGCATGCATGTCTGAAGGACATTGCGTAGTACACAGTATGACGCAGGCACTGAAAATAGACTACTTAAACCTAACTAACCTAAGGACAGCACACAACACCCAGCCATCACGAGACAGAGAAAATCCATGACCCCGCCGGTAATCGAACCCGGGAACCAGACCGATAAGAAGCTGGCAGTTCCTGTGGTTAATGATGGCGGAGTCGTCGAAGTGAATAGTTAGTCACAAGCACATTCAAGGACATAGCCAAATTCATCATAGGATGATGGATGAAAAGTAAACACAGGTCAGTAATTCTACCATCAATGGCGCGCATCGAAAACTTCACACAATAGCGAGAACCACTGGACAAGCCGTGGTATAAAGCCTTTCATACTCGTCATGGGTGTGAGATCCAAACCAATGTCGAATACTAAAGTTTCTTTCAGGAACTGTGTTCAGATCAGGTTAATATACTAAAATCAGTTTTAGGTTTTGACATTCTGAACGCCCATCTTATTCCAGTCTCGCTCTATCGGTATGCATGCGACAGCATGCGTAGCTAATATGTTTTAAGACGCCGCGCACAAAAACAGCATTTTCCGGTGCTCATACTGGACGATAATGCTCGACCTCATCGAACACGGGTGATTGATGTTATCCTGGAAACGGAAAGTATTGCATGCATGGCGTGGCCTGCTTGCTCTATCGATTTCAACCCCATACAGCACGTCTGGGATTCACTAGGGATACGGATTGCATCACGTGAGTATCCACCAACCACTCTGGAAGACTTGCGGGCAGCTCTGCAGTGAGTATGGGCGCTATTGCCTCAACATGAGATTGTTGAAATCATTCACAGCATTCCCCGTCGTTTGTTAGGCCTCTTCTGCTGCCAGACGTCGTCACACACCTTACTGACAAGGGAACCTCCCCATCGCACCCCCCTCAGATTTAGTTATAAGTTGGCACAGTGGATAGGCCTTGAAAAACTGAACACAGGTCAATCGAGAAAGCAGGAAGAAGTTGTGTGGAACTATGAAAAAAAAAGCAAAATATACAAACTGAGTAGTCCATGCGCAAGATAAGCAATATCAAGGACAATTATAGCTCAGGAGTGCCGTGGTCTCGTGGTTAGCGTCAGCACCTTCGGAACGGGAGGTCCTTGGTTCAAGCCTTCCGTCAAGTGAAAATTTTAATTTCTTTATTTTCGCAAAGTTATGATCTGTCCGTTCGTTCATTGACGTCTCTGTTCACTGTAATAAGTTTAGCGTTTGTGTTTTGCGACCACACCGCAAAACCGTGCGATTAGTAGACGAAAGGACGTGCCACTCCAATGGGAACGGAAAACATTTGATCACAAGGTCATAAATCAACCGATTCCTCCACAGGAAAACACGTCTGATATATTCTATACGACACTGGTGACGGCATGTGCTTCACATGACAGGAATATGTTGTCGACCCACCTAACTTGTACACTTGGCGAATGGCTAAAAAGATTCTTCTACCTTGCCCGATTTAGGTTTTCTTGTGGATGTGATAATCACTCCCAAAAGAGTGATGAAAACATAAGAGTTTGTCACATAAACTGCAACAAATGAATGCAACAGTTTCACAGTCGTATAGTTTTCCCTGTGCTCTGTCAAAACATATGTTTTTAACGTTTTCAAATTTTTCCGTGTGTAGACCGTCAAATCCTGCATATGTCCAAGCAAATCTGAACATGTCCTGGAATTTTGGAGAGCGAAGTTAGTTATGTGTGAGTGCCTGAACTTTGATAATTGTCTGAAAACAAAAAATTAAACTTCTCACCCGAGGGTAGACTTGAACCAAGGACCTCTCGTTCCACAGCTGCTCACGCTAACCACGGGACCACGGCGCTCCTGAGCTATATTTGTCCTTGATGTTGCCTATCTTGCACATGGACTACAGTTTGTATATTTTGCTTTTTTTTTTTCATAGTCCCACACAACTTCTTCCTGCTTTCTCGATTGACCTGTGTTCAGTTTTTCAAGGCCTATCCACTGTGCCAACTTTTAACTAAATCTGAGGGGGCTGCGATGGGGAGGTTCCCTTGTGAGAACATTAACCAGTTGTCAAAATGTGTGTGTAACACCGTTAAGTTGGAGAAAACGAAGAACATTTTTCTCTACCGTTATGCTTGTTGCAGTTGTTTTCGTTCTGTATTCTTTACATTGTTCTTACTTTACTATCACTTGATTATAATGTTTTGGGAAAAATAAACGGCACCTGACAAAATTTCGGTTTGTTGTCTTAATTTTGGACACGAGTGTAGTTGACAGTGAGAGAGCAGTGCTAGGAAAAGAGTGAAGGAGACAATATCAGGAGGGAGAAGAGGGGAGTAATAAAGAGAGGAGAAAGAGGAAGTCGGTGAGAGCCAGCGATGGTGGGAGTCGGAGTATGTGAGAATGACAACGAGGAAGTGAGATAGTGACAGTGGGAAGGGACAGCAGCAGTAGGAGGCAAGGAATGAGATTTTATGAGTAAAACAGGTTAAGAGGGAGGCAGTGACAGTGACAGCAGACAGTAGTCGCAGGTCACAACAAAGGGACTGTGTCTATGAGACAGGAGACAATGACAGCTGGAGAGATATGATGAGATAGTGGCAATGAGATGGGTTGAATGAGAGAGTGAGAAAGGGCGAAGTGGATAGGTATGAGCGACTTACAGCGATAGATTAATGGGTGTGAGTGAGTTAGAGTTAGGGGAACTTGTGAGAGTTTGAGGTGAGTTGCATATCAAAAAGCCGCGAATATGTTTTCATGTCAAAATTTTTGGGAAAAAATTTAAAGTTGATGAGGAAGGTGGAGCGAAGCAACTGGTACTCCACATTTCAATCGGAATCTTTTAAACAGGGGCATATTCGCCTTTTTTGTTGATTGGCGACTCCATAGTTCCGACAAGAGTATTTTCCGGCTGTATTATAAGATCTAGGTTGAGTGTAACTTTTATCTCGTTTTTAGAGATTAACGCACTGTATGTTGTACTGCGATTGTTGGAGCTCTACGTTTCTCGGACGAAATATCTGTATTTCATATTACAAGGAGGCAGCGTAATAAATTCACAGTCTACGTTATTGAATGCTGGTGACTCCACAAAAAATGGTTCAAATGGCTCTGAGCACTATGGGACTCAACTGCTGTGGTTATCAGTCCCCTAGAACTTAGAACTACCTAAACCTAACTAACCTAAGGACATCACACACATCCATGCCCGAGGCAGGATTCGAACCTGCGACCGTAGCGGTCGCACGGTTCCGGACTGCGTGCCTAGAACCGCGAGACCACTGCGGCCGGCGGTGACTCCACACAGTGCTTACGATTATTCTTATCTGGTAGCCGAGCTGTCTCGCATTGGCGACGCTACCACAACCGAAGGAGTTGGTGCGTTCCCTCTGCATGAAGTCCATATCGTCCCATAGCGTAGCTGGCAATGCGAGGCGAAGTTCAGCGATGTAGCTGCAGTGGCCTCCGCCCCGTCTGGCTGGAAGCCAGTGTCGCCTGGGTTTGGCTGGACTGTGAAAGCAGGTACAAATAAAAGGAGGACCTTGAGGGGTCCGAGCACACTTCTGCTTCTTTTTTCCGACTGCACTTCGTCCACTACTTGCCGTTGCGGTAGCAGCGCGATCAGCCCCAGAGACTCCCAGCCAGAAGTTTCCAGTTTCTTGTACAGAACTTCCCCTTCCACAGCTGCTCTAGGAAAATTTGTCCTCTCTGGTTTCTCTCGTGTAGGACACAGGCCAGACGAAGAGTCGCTCCTTTATTAGCTTAGTTTGAGAGCAGGACGTCATTTCACCAGTTTGCAACGGTGACTATTTTAAGAGGGCCTAAATGGGAGAACGGACACGAGAGGCGAATGCAAAGTCAGTTTCTTAACACTTACGGTGCTGGTCTCGAATATAGCCGCCATCCCGCGGTCTGGCTAAAATATTCGGTATTTTTTTTGGTTAAAATTAGTGTGTACTGATATGTAGTTCGAATCTACTTTAAATAGACATATTTTGCTATTTCTTGTGTTAAATCTTCAATAGCCGTCCCTGTGGCCGAGTGGTTCTAGGCGCTTCAGTCCGGAACCGCGCTGCTGCTATGGTCGCAGGTTCGAATCCTGCCTCGGGCATGGATGTGTGTGATGCCCTTAGGTTCGTTAGGGGACTGATGACCTCAGATGTTAAGTCCCATAGTGCTTACAGCTATTTGAATCTTCAATATGCAGACGAAATTTCAATTAACAGTAATTATCACAGAAAAGAAATCAAAAAGGAATTCTAGTACTCGAATATGCAAGCAAACATGTGATCTTTCTCTTTATATTTCTTTTACAGCCAGTTTACATCTACAAATGAACACAAAACACAAGATTAAAGCAAAATTTTGCATTCATAGTGGAGTGGATTGTGATGCAAATTGAAACCTGGAGAGGTTCACAGTACATTCTTTGGACTCTTACGCTCACATTCATTTCCTGAAGTACCTGAAGGAAAATCCTTCATAACAGATCAGTTTGTGGATATAATATGATAAACGTATGCGGCAACTCAAACTACTAAAGTTTTCAGATGACGTGTAATCGGAATCGTCATTGAACAGTTCGTTGTCATAGTATTTTAACTTGTCAAGGCTCTGGAAATTATTTTCTGCTCTTCAGTAAAAGTTTTGAAAGCAAAATGAACATAAAAGTAAACAAAACGCACGGACCAGAGACAACGCGAACGTCACCTAATTGCTAGGAAGCAAGAAACAGTAAGAAAGGTTTCAAAAATGATTAATTGTGCAAGTGATACCTCTAATATCATCTACGAAACCCACAGACCTCATACATGATTCTGGTAGCCGTAAAAATACGTTGGAAACCGCAGAAAATCATTGTAACTGAATTTACTTAATATTACGTCCATCGCAAATTCTAATTTGCTGCAAGTGCCGTAATACTACGCTAGTCACACGTTAAGTGCTAAAAGCTTTACTGTCGTTTCTTTTTTATTTTTTGACGAAACTGTGGAAGAGCATTGTCGGAATTGCAGCTGCAGGAGGGAGACTTCATAATTGAGTACTACCGGACCATTCTGATTCCCCATTGCATCGAATTAAACGAAATTCTGAACGTAGCAGGAATAAAATACAGAGAGCGATAGGTTGTCTACAACTTATACACCAACCGGGCAGGATTTGTAAAACAATACGAAAGGGAAGTAGTAATTAGAAATGGAATGAGACAAATTTTTAGGCTAACCTGATGTTATTCAATCTGTACAATGAGCAAGAAGTAGCCGGCCGCGGTGATCTAGAGGTTCTGGCGCTGCAGTTCGGAACCGCGGGACTGCTACGGTCGCAGGTTCGAATCCTGCCTCGGGCATGGGTGTGTGTGATGTCCTTAGGTTAGTTAGGTTTCAGTAGTTCTAAGTTCTAGGGGACTTATGACCTAAGATGTTGAGTCCCATAGTGCTCAGAGCCATTATTAAGCAAGAAGTATAGGAAATCAAAGATAAATTTGCCAAAGGAATTAAACTTCCTGTGCGGCTGGTCCCGGCGGAGGTTCAAGTCCTCCCTCGGGCATGGGTGTGTGTGTGTGTGTGTTTGTCCTTAGGATAATTTAGGTTAAGTAGTGTGTAAGCTTAGGGACTGATGACCTTAGCAGTAAAGTCCCATAAGATTTCACACACATTTGAACAAGAATGTGAACGGAATGAATAGTGTCTGCAAAAGAGGATATGAGATGAAAATGATCAAAACTCAGCTAACGGTAATGGAATATAGTCGAATTAAATGAGGTGATGTTGATGGACTTTGATTTTGAAAGGAAATTCTAAACGTAGTCGACTCTGAAAGTAATCGTCTGATGATAGTCGAATTACAGAAAATATAAAAAGCAGACTGGCAGTAGCAGAAAGGCATTTATGAGGATGGGATATTTGTTAATCTCGAATATCAGTTTGAATGTTAGGAAGTCTTTGCTGAAGGTATTTTTGTACGGAGCGTGTCCTTGTATGGAAACGAAATATGGATGATGAACAGTGCAGACAGGAACAGAACAAAGCCTTCTGAATAATGGTGCAACAGAAGAATGGTGAATGTTAGATGAGTAGATTGAATGACTAATGAAGACGTTCTAAATGGTATTGGGGAGAAAAGAAATCGTTGATACAGCCACGCTCGTGGAAAAAAAAAAAATAAAAATAAAAATAAAAAAAAAAACAACTGGAAAAACGGCCAAATGTTTTGTGGAATGTTTCTATAAAAGCAAGAAGTAAAACAGACCAGCAAAATATTTGACGCGCCTTTGAGTGATGCTCGAAATCATGCCAGGAGACCACTGGGTGAAATTCCACCAGATATATATTCTCTGACGTTCTAAGATTCTAGGTTAAACATTAAACTTTGAAGTCTAAACCGGCAGCACATTTGCTGTAAATGATTTAGAGCATCACTCAAAGGTGCGTCACATGTTCCTCTTATCTATTACACAAATAATTTGTCCGTTTTTGATTATTTTCTTTTATTTTCGAGTTTTGTTCACAAAACGTGAAATATATAATTACAGGGTGACCTATAAGTCCGTTATCATTTAAAAGTCAATAATTCGGAGAATAATGTAGTTAGGGAGGTGAAAAGTGATACACATGCTTGAAATGACGTGGGGTATTATGGAAACCAAAAAGTGCACAAAATAACCAAGAGATGGCATTTCGTATGATACAAAAGTAATAATTAGCGTAACAATTAATATTTAACAAAAACGATGTTCCTTATCACAAATGCTCAGCATTTCAGCCGACATTCTTCAATAATCTATGTAGTTAAGAGACAATGCTGTCAACAGCACTGTACAGCATACCAGTAGGTATAGTGAGAAATTACCGTCGCATGTTGTCCTTTAGCATCCCTAATGAGGTCTGACGATCGCGGTAGACTTTCGGCTTCAGGTAACCCCACAACGATTGAGGTCTGGGGGCCTGGAAGGCCAAGAATGACGGAAGTGGCGACTCAGCACGCGATCCTCACCAAACGATGAGCGCAAAAGATTTTTCACACGTGTAGCATTGTGAGCTGAAGCGCCATCCTGCATAAAAGTATATTCCAGCAGATGTCAATCGGAGTTCGTTATTATTTTCTTCACAGCCAAACTTGTCACAGGACCTTTACCTGATAGAACACCGTTCTTATAGCGACAGGCTCGTAAACTTGCCGTAACGGATTCTCCATTACGTTAGTAAAACTTCACCAACATTGCTTTTTCTGGTAAAAGCAACATGCTGCGATTGCTGGCGCATCCGATTCCCTCTCTTACTACAGCTCACTTTATACACTATTCTAAGGTGGCGTCACTGACGCGTTACTGTCCAGCGCCACTTATTGGTCGTTCTTTGCTCTCGCTTTTAGTTTCAATAAAACACCATGTTAGTTCATGTATGAGTGTCAAGTTTTACGTCCCTGCTTACGTTAGTCCGTGAATTAGAGAATTTTCAAATGTTAAGGGATTTTTGAGTCACCTTGTACTTAAATATCGATCGGTAGTCTATTATTATGAAAAAAAATGGCTCTGAGCACTATGCGACTTAACTTCTGAGGTCATCAGTCGCCTAGAACTTAGAACTAATTAAACCTAACTAACCTAAGGACATCACACACATCCATGCCCGAGGCAGGATTCGAACCTACGACCGTAGCGGTCGCTCGGTTCCAGACTGTAACGCCTAGAACCGCACGACCACTCCGGCCGGCTATTATTATGAAAAGTATACATATCAAAAGAAAGGACAGAAGCTTCCATTTATGCTGCGATTTGAAATATTTTGACAGTTCGCATACGTAATTATCAGCAGCTGTTCGTGAAATATTTCAATTTTCCCTCAAAGCACTAATTAAGGTTTTCTTAATTACATGAGTTTTTTCAAGCAATTAAAATTTGTTTTTAGAAAACTTTGTCTCACGCTGATGAATTTGATATCCCCATTTGCTATTTCCCACTCTTTGTTCGGCAATTAAATTCGAACAAATATGTATTGTCTAATTTTTAAGAATGCTTTGTTTTCGCTCCGCTCAATCATTTGGCCAGAAGAAAATGATTAGTCAACAGGAGATATTCTTAGGCATCAAGGACTCGTCAATTGGTATTAGAAGGAAGTGTGGGCCAAAAAACCCCTAATGGAGACCAAGGATAGAATACTGAAAGCTCGTTCAAGTGGATCCTGGTTGCTGTAGCTATGCAGAGGCGAGGAGGCTTGCACGGAATAGACTAACGTGAAAGTCTGTATCAGAATGAAGAGCATAACAACGTAAATAAGAAAGTCGAAGAAAGTGAGAGGCGAATAGCTTCTAGAAGCACAGGAATCTTATATAGGGAAGTTAGGAAGAAAAGGCTATAAATGTGTGAGACGCTATCAGGTACGTTAACGAAGCAATGTTCGAGACCGACTTAAAAATATCGTACTGCCTACGCCATAATGACGCGGAACATCAAAGTACTTTGTGAAGTCCATGTAAGTTTCTATCTACGATACGATATATGTATGACGCATCTTCAGAAATGAAGTTACACATGTCATTAAGGTGAGAATGGACATGGGTTACCTCCTAATATAGTGTCGGAGCATCTTTTTCCCGTTAGTGCTACAAGTCGACGTGGCACGGACTCAAAAAGTCGTTGGAAGCCCTCGCAGAAATGTACAGCCATTCAGCCTTTGTAGCAGTCCATAATTGTGAATCTGACACTGTAGCCGTCCATAATTGAGAATGTGATGCCGCTGCAGGATTTTGTGAACAAGCTGACCTTTCGATTACGTCCCATAAATGTTTGATGGGGTTCATGTCGGGCGATCACGGTGGCCAAATCATTCGTTCGAACTGTCCAGAATGTTCTTCAAACCAATGGCAAACAACTGCGACTCGGTGACAAGGCGCATTTTCGCCCACAAAAATTCCGTCATTGTTTGGACCATGAATTGCATGAATGGCTGCAAATGGTCTCCGTGTAGTTCAGCTGACCACAGGATCCGGTTCATTCCAGGTAAACACAGTTCACACTATTAAGGAACCACCGCCAGTCTGCGAAGTGCCTTTGGACGCCTTGTGTCCATCGCTTCGTAGGGTCTGCATGGCGCAGGAACCCAACTATCAGCTCTTACCAACTGAAAGTGGCACTCATCTGACCAGGATTTAACTCGTCTAGGGTCTAACTGATATGGTCACGAGCTCAGGAGAAGCGCTCAGGCGATGTCGAGTTTGTCAGCAAAGACACTCGCGTCAGTCTTCTGTTTCACAGCCCATTAAATCCTATTTTCACCCCACTGTCCTAACGGAGACGACGTTCGTAGTACAGTCCACATTAATTCCTATGGTTATTTCACCATCCTCTTTGTCTGTTAGCACTGACTACGCAAATGCCGCTGCTCTCCTACATGATGGATGTCCGGCACATAGCTCGCGTGCGGTTGAAGTGGTATTGAATAGCATATTTCATGACAGGTGGATTGGTCGTCGAAACACCGTACCATGGCCCGTACGTTCACCGGATCTGACGTCTCCGGATTTCTTTCTGTGGGGAAAACTGAAGGATATTTGCTATCGTGATCCACCGACAGCGCCTGACAACGTGCGTCAGCGCATTGTCAATGTATGTGCCAGCGTTACGGAAGGCGAACTACTCGCTGTTGAGAGGAATGTCGTTACACGTATTGCCAAATGCATTGAGGTTGACGGACATCATTTTGAGCATTTATTGCGTTAATGTGGTATTTACAGGTAATCACGCTGTAACAGCATGCGTTCTCAGAAATGATAAGTTCACAAAGGTACATGTATCACATTGGAACAACGGAAATAAAATGTTCAAACGTATCTACGTTCTGTATTTTAATTTAAGAAACCTACCTGTTACCAACTGTTCGTCTAAAATTGTGAGCCACATGTTTGTGACTATTACAGCGCCATCTATCACAAAGCGAAAAAAGTGGTCCAATTAAAACATTCATATTTCTTTACGTACTACACGAATATTTAATAAAAAATGGGGGTTCCTATTTTTAAAAAACTAAGTTGATATCCGTCTGACCTATGGCAGCACCATCTAACGGGCCAACCGTAGCGCCATATGGTTTCCCGCTTCAAGCTAGACAAGTTTCGTTCTTTGTAGTTTTATCGTTTGACGCTTATTTCGTGAGATATTTGGCCCGGTCACTATCAATGGACCACCCTGTACACGGTGTATCCGTAAGAGCGTACAAAAATATTGCAGGACATAGAGAATGCTCCAGTGAACTATTTGAGACAGGGAACCTGGGATCTCAGAAGCCAGCTTAAGGAGATATGGAAGTTAACTTGTCTACCGCTTTGTCTAGTGTTACTGTTTTCCAGCTTGTTTATAACTAATATGCGTACGAGTTCACATGTACTGTGCTTTTATTTGCACGGCATTCTTTATTTCCTGCTAGGAAACAAGGAGGACGAGCCTGATTGCCAGGAAGTCGTGATGCAGCTTTTGGCTACTTTACTTGTCCGTAAGATGGCCCTGTTATATCGAATGTACATTGCCCCATGACAGAATGTGCTATGAATCAACGACAGACCCATTCATTACTCAGTGCTATTCAGAGACGTTCAGTACGATACGATGGAGCGGTAGCTGTATAGTATTTTCTGGTCGCTGGATTGGAAGGGGAGGTGGTAGTCCATGCTCTACGAGGTCAGCTGATCTGCGTCCCCTTGATTATTTCCTTTGAGGATATCTAAAGATGCTTGCGTATGAGACACCAGTAGATACGGAGATGGAATTAGTTGCCAGAATAGTAGCTGCCTTTGATTTGATTCGAAACACATAATGGTTATTTGTCAAGGTGCGTCAGAATCTTGTTAGCTGATGTCGTGCTTCCATTGAGGTTGGTGTCCGTCAGTTTTAGAACATTTTGTAAGATACAGTATAAATGGGACGTTCATTGTGTCAATGTTGGTATTTGCAGTTAACTAATGTAAATAAAGTACACACAACGTGATTTTACTTGTATTATCTCCTTAAGCTGGCTTCTCCGACCCCAGGCTCCCTACCTCAAACTGATCAGTGGAGCATCCTCTATGTCCTGTTGAAGTTTTTCACGCCCTTACAGAAACATCCTGCATGTAACTTATTTTCTGTATTCCATACGTAAGAAAACCCAGCACAGAGAAATCGGCTCGTGGTGATGTAGGGAAGTAAAATTACCTCCAAAAAGAGGGTTCCCTTCCAAAACATATTGGAATCTTGGAATTGTTTTAATTACTCAAGTAGGCCTCTGATATGAATAACCTGAGTTTGTTCCGATTTCTGTAAGGGGCGTCAGCCGTGATGAAAAGCAAACCACTAAAATTTCGGAGACAAAAACGCTGTGGTTTGCTTGATGCCTTTAAAGACCCTACTAAATTCATCGTAGGTGGTGGACTGCTGTTGCACAGAGTAGTATAGGAGGTAAAAGAACTATTTTCTTCCATAAATACAGGTGCGTAGATTTTATCAAGCGTTGGTATTGGAACAAGGTAACGACGGAATTTGATGGATACCCTCATGCGACAAGTAACAGGAGCACGAAACCAGTTGATTGGCTGCACAGAGCTACCAAAAGAACTGCATCAACTGCCACGTTTAATGAACCAACGTCAGTAACAATGCCAAAACGTTTGCTTTTACCTGATGACTGGGTGTTGTGTGATGTCCTTAGGTTAGTTCGGTTTAAGTAGTTCTAAGTTCTAGGGGACTGATGACCATAGATGTTAAACCCCATAGTGCTCAGAGCCATTTTTTTTTTTTTTTGCTTTTGCCGGACGAACAAAATAAATAGACCTTATTCTTTGATGACTTTACTACTTGAGAGTGCATACTTCAGTGTTAAATACGCTACTGAGGACGTCGATACTGATGTTGTAACTACTGTTCAGCACTTCTTGTAGTTGTTGTTGGTGAGGTCACCGACCTTCGTGTGATTCTTGTAGTGTTGGCAGAAGAGCCAACACTGTGTTTCTAGAGGAGGCCGAAATGCACGCGTTTAATTACACGCTGACTGGCGTGAGGTCTGGAACAGAACAATATCTTGAGAATTGCAAATAAAGTACGTAGATGATGTAATACTTAACTTTAATCCACAATTGTAGAACATCGCTCTTGATGATACATGCTTCACATAATAAATATCAATTGAATACGGCGCCTTGCTAGGTCGTAGCAAATGTAGCTGAAGGCTATGCTAACTATCGTCTCGGCAAATGAGAGCGTATTTGTCAGTGAACCTTTGCTATGAACGTCGGCTGTACAACTGGGGCGAGTGCCAGTACGTCTCTCTAGACCTGCCGTGTGGTGGCGCTCGGTCTGCTATCACTGACAGTGGCGACACGCGGGTCCGACGTATACTAATGGACCGCGGCCAATTTAAAGGCTACCACCTAGCAAGTGTGGTGTCTGGCGGTGACACCACAATTCAGACAGCTTCAGCCCCACTGTCCTCCAACATTTTTCTTCCACAGCTAGCCAAACGCAGACAACGCGACGTAGTCTACAGCCCACTAAATTTCAAATTGTCTCAAGTATTGGAAGTCAGCATTTTGTTCTCACATGCCTTCAGTGGCTGGGGAAGGAGGACCGAAACTCCTCAGGGCAATGGCTACAAGAAACAGCCTACGGAAAAAGCAGCCCGAAATATTCAACAATTCCAGTGCTACTGCTGATGAGGTTGATGAGGCTAGACAGAAGTCTATAGCAGTACTGCACAGAGAACGTGAAAGAAAACCACTGCATAAGCTGCGTTAACAAATCGTTGAAAAATGTAAATCCAAGGTATCACTCAACCGTACTTCTTTGCCTCCTACAGAAGCAGCGTTCCCTGACAATGTGTTTGCTGGTTCTAGCTTGGAAAAACACCCCACTACATCCACTGCAGTAGTGCTGGAAGGCTTCAAAATTCGACTTCTGGCCGGTTCCCAATACTGAAGAAGCACTGTTGAAAATCATTTACTGCACATGCGGCACAGGGCGCCATGTTCCTACAGCAAAAACGGCATAACGTGTACCATTGTTTGCAAACTATGCAAATGTCAACCCTGCACCAAGGTTTCAGCTAACATCCCAATTATTGATATTTACGATTTGTGACATATATAATGACGTTGTGCAAGAAGGAGCAGGATATCCCACCGAAGATATGAAAACAGAAGAAATGGAGGAATCCACATATATGGATGAAACGTTCGTCATCTGTCGCCATGGGACAAATTCCTCGACTCTCTTACACTTTTGAGCTCCATACATGCCATCATCAAATTCACCATGGAGATCGAAACAGAAGGTAGATTACGAACCCTGGACGTCATGGCCAGTTGAAAAGCTGATGACAGCCCGGGCCATGTTTTGCGTCGGAAGAAAATGAACCCTAGCCTATATCTGCATGCAGAGAGCTGCCACCACCCTTCGCAGAGGAAAGTGGTACTAAGAGCACTAGTACGCAGACCGCAGAGTGTCTGCCCCCGGAGCAGAAAACCTCAGAACTGCATTCCGAAAAATTGGATACCCAGAATTGCAGATTAGGCACGCTCTCCGCCCCACCATAGCAGTACAGTCTGTGGAGACGCAATGGAGGAAGACGCAGTTACTGCCTTTATACCTTATACTGGCGCACTATCGGGAAAAATCGCACGCATATTGAAGAAGCACCACCCAACAAAACACCAGCGTTATTGGTGTCAAAGATAATCTCGGTTTGCGGAAAGCCGGCGTATAACAGATGGCTCTGAGCACTATGGGACTCAACTGCTGAGGTCATTAGTCCCCTAGAACTTAGAACTAGTTAAACCTAACTAACCTAAGGACATCACAAACATCCATGCCCGAGGCAGGATTCGAACCTGCGACCGTAGCGGTCTTGCGGTTCCAGACTGCAGCGCCTTTAACCGCACGGCCACTTCGGCCGGCTGTATAACAGATAACATGTCAATGTGGCAAGACATATATTGGACAGACAGTTCGCACCTTCGAAAATCGTTGCCGAGAACACCAGAGGCACACTCGACGGATGTATCCCAAAAAGTCAGCGGTTGCAGAGCACTGTTTGTCGAGAATTACGCGATGGGCTACGAACGTACCAGGATCTTGGCACAGACTTTCAAATACTGGCGCAGTGTCGTTAGAGAGCCCATAGAAAATCATAGCAGGGATGAACTGATTAACTCAGATTGCGGCAATAATCTTAGCGGGGCTTGGAACCAACACTGAGTTTAATTAAGAAGACTCTCAACAAACGAAATCATCTGGCCACCAGGGCGGACACAGAACTGACATCAACGACATTACAGACGCGGGGGCAGGAAATATTAGTCGGCCGCGCACCCTGAAGAGCTCAGTTCGTCAGCGCACCCGATGATGGCATGTCTGATCGCCGGGATATTGAGCCCGTTGGGCACTCCGAATCGGCAATGCACCCGTGGACTCCTCGATCAACAAATACTGAAGAATCATGGAGTTAATATTGTTTGGGCCCTCATCCTACAAGCGTGTAGAGAAGTAATACTGTAAAATTAAGAAAAAAAAAGTTGTACATAGCTAAACATTAATCTCTTACTCTGTGGTACTTCGTTCCGCTGTATTACTTAAATGCAGTTTCATACAATTACGAGGGTTGTTTTTTTTAAGTAAGAGCCGTTCGCGCGTATAGTCCCGTAGTTCGCGCGGACGCCACAACAAGCAACCGCACCACTTGCCGGCATCCTTCCCGTTCACACTGATGCAAGTTGCAGCTCTGTAGCTGACTGTGTACGCATCGCTGTACTACTTTATAATGTTTACGATTACTGAATCGCACGCCGCGTGTGAGATACGGTCAGTGATACGTTTTTTGACCGCGAGAAGCCTATCAGCTGCAGAAATTCATCGTCAGTTAACAGAAGTTTATGGCTTGAATGCAATGAGTGAAGGTAAAGTGCGTCAATGGGTTAGAGAGTTTAAAAATGGCCGTCAAAACGTCCATGACGAAGAACGCTCAGGCCGGCCCTCTGTGAACACTGATGATTTGGTGGCTGCAGTCGAAACAAAGATTCGTGAGGACAGAAGATTCACAATTTCCACTCTTTCTTTGGAATTTCCACAAGTTTCAATATCGGTTTTGTACCAAATTGTGTCTGAAAACCTAAACTTTAAGAAACTGTGTTCTCGGTGGGCACCCACACTCCTCACAGAGGACCACAAAGGGAAGAGATTTGCCACTTCATTGGACTTTTTGATTCGTTACGAGGAAGAAGGGGATGACATGTTGAGTCAAATTGTCACTGGAGATGAAACATGGGTATCCCATATCACACCCGAAAGCAAGCGACAATCGATGGAATGGCGACACACAACCTCACCCGTCAAGGTCAAAGCCAAACAGACGCTGTCAAAGCGCAAGATTATGGCACCTGTGTTCTGGGACCGGCGCGGTGTTTTGATAGTGGACTTTATGCCACGAGGAACGACAATCAACTCAGATGCCTACTGCAACTCTAAAGAAGCTCCGCAGAGCAATTTAAAACAAAAGGCGCGGCATGCTGACAAAAGGAGTTTTGCTCCTGCACGATAACGCTAGGCCTCACACCTCTCAAAATACTGGGGATTTGATTGATTCTTTTGGCTGGGAAGTTTTGGACCGTGCACCATACAGCCCCGACCTTGCTCCTAGCGATTTTCACCTTTTCCGGTACCTGAAACACCATCTTGGCGGGCAGCGCTTCAATGACGACGATGAAGTGAAAGCGGCCGTGAACTCTTGGCTGTCGGAGCAGGCGGCCGAATTCTTTGAAGAGGGAATTAAAAACTTACTTGTACGGTATGACAAGTGCTTAAATAAACAAGGCAACTATGTAGAAAAATAGGTAAAAATGTGTAGAATCAGAAAATAAAAGTTTTTTTACAAAAGTATTTGTATCTTTTTTAAAAAATAAAAACGGCCCTTACTTAATAAACAACCCTCGTACATGTAACTCAGGTTATTGAATGAGATTTTCACTCTGCACCGGAGTGTGCGCTGGTATGAAACTTTCCCGGCAGACTATAACTGTGTGCCGGACCGACAATCCATCTCGGGACCTTTGCCTTTCGCGTGCAAGTGCTCTACATTCTGAGCTATCCAAGCACGACTCACGCCCCTTCCTCACAGCTTTACTTCCGCCAGATGGTAGAGCACTTTCTCGCGAAAGACGAAGTTCCCGAGTTCGAGTATCGGTCGGGCGCACAGTTTTAATCTGCCAGGAAAGTTACATATCAGCGCATACTCCGCTGCAGAGTGAAAAATCTCATTCTGGAAACATCCCCCAGGCTGCGGCTAAGCCATGTCTCCGCAACATCCTTTCTTTCAGGAGTGCTAGTTCTGCAACGTTAGCAGGAGGCTTCTGTAAAGTTTGGAAGGTAGGAGACGAGGTACTGGTAGAAGTGAAGCTGTGAGGACGGGGCGTGATTCGTGCTTGGGTAGCTCAGTTGGTAGAGCACTTGCCCGTGAAAGGCAAAGGTCCCGAATTCGAGTCTCGGTCCGGCACTCAGTTTCAACCTGACAGGAAAATGTCAACTCAGTTTATTGTTATGCGCATTAAGTTTCTTTATACGTAATAAAACACGTTTTTCTTTTGACTGATAAATTTGTAAAGAATATTTTCGTCCAGTATATAATATATTAATATTATTCTGTTAATTTCATAGTTTCTAAAACTATTGTCGAGGTACTGTGTAGATTAGAGATTATGTGTCAGCAACAAAAAACAGGAATATTTTAAAAATTTATTGAATGCAAAGTAGAAAGCTGATACTGGTCGTTAACTGTGTAATTTACTTTTAATTGAATAATGGCGATATTTGCTTACCAGCTGGGCTTTTCATCAATTTCTTTGAAATTTTGAAAACACAGTCCGATGCTCTATAACTTCTCTTCTATAAAATACTGAGTCAAATTCACCAATTCTCAGATGCTCACGCTTATAGCGACAAACAGTGTGTTTAGCCGGCCGCGGTGGTCTCGCGGTTCTAGGCGCGCAGTCCGGAACCGTGGGACTGCTACGGTCGCAGGTTCGAATCCTGCCTCGGGCATGGATGTGTGTGATGTCCTTAGGTTAGTTAGGTTTAAGTAGTTCTAAGTTCTAGGGGACTGATAACCACAGCAGTTGAGTCCCATAGTGCTCAGAGCCATTTTTTAGTGTGTTTAGAAAGCGTAAAGAATAGTCGTTTTATGACGTATATTCTCTAAAGGAAAATTTAATCAAATAGAAAAATTTTGGTACTGGATACATGCTGAATTCAGTGCTCTACAATTGTGGTAGCTTTGGCTTTTTCGATTAAAAAATTAGTTTCATAATAATTTGAAAAAAAAAAAACCAACAACCGAACAGCTCCGAAATTTCGGTGGCTTTCTTTTCATCTCGGCTGTAGCTTCAGTCAGAAATATTGGTAAATTCAGATTATTCCATCACAGGCCTACTTGAATGATTAAAACAGTCTTCACAATTCCACAACGTTTTGGAAAGCGGGATGTTTATTTTCTTAGCTTAATGTGGTGGTTGTGTCAGGAAGAATTACCTGGAACGAATCGGCTCTCGTCATTGATTTTAAGTGACATTAATGCTGTTGCATGAAGTTGCTGACGTGCAAGAAGTAGTGTGTGGGCACCGTGATCTGGTAAGGTGGGTGGTTATCTAAACAGGTGGTTCCTCTCCTAGAAAATCTCCACAACCGGTTACTGACGGGATTGTTCACCAGGGTAGAATACAGATCGCAAGCTCCAGATGCAACTGGCTATTATGATGCTTGGGATAAAATAAAACGGGGGAGATTTTAGTTTCTTTACTTACATACACGTACTGATGCTCTTTTCGTTTTCCTCAGGATCTACGACGATAACAGTAGAAACATTTCTCAGTCTATCTTGAATAGATGGTTCAAATGGCTCTGAGCACTATGGGACTTAACTTCTAAGGTCATCAGTCCCCTAGAACTTAGAGCTACATAAACCTAACTAACCTAAGGACACCACACACATTCATGCCCGAGGTAGGATTCGAACCTGCGACCGTAGCGGTCGCGCGGTTCCAGACTGTAGCGCCTAGAACCGCTCGGCCACTCTGGTCGGCTCTCGAATAGAGCTTCTGTAAAGTTTACTAATAGCGCTTAACATAACTGCCCCCCGGAAACAATATTTCTGCGTGTATTTCTGCAGCGAGTAAGAAAGAAACATGCCATATGTGCTGAATCACTGTGTAATCTATACACAGTACGCCGGGGGGACAAAAGTCGTGCGATACCTTCTAATATCGTGTCGGACCTTCTTTCGCTCTGCACAGTGTAGCAACTCGACGTAGCGTGGACTCAACAAGAAGTCTGAAGTCCCCTGCAGAAATATTGAGCCATGCCCCCTCTACAGTTATCCATAATTCCGAAAGTGTTGCTGGTACAGGATATTGTGTACGAAATGATCTTTCGATTATGTCCTATAATTATTCGAGAGGATTCATGTCGGACGATATGGATGGCCAGACTATTCGCTCGAACTGCTCAGAATGTTCTAACCAATCGCGAACAATTGTGGTCCAGTGACATTGCGCACTGTCATCTGTAAAAATTCCACCGTGTCGGATGAAATTCACGAACGGCTGCAAATGGTCTCCAAGAAGCCGAACATACAAATTTACAGTTACTGATCAGTTCATTTGGACCGAAGGACCCAGTCAAGACCATGTGAACACAGCCCATACCATTGTGGAACCCCCACCAGCTTCCACAGTGCCCGGTTGACATCTTGGGTCCGTTGTTTCATGGGTTCTGCACCGCAGACGATGATTACCATCAGCTCTTACAAGCTGAAATCGGCACTCATCTGAGATGGTCATAGTTTTCCAGTCGTCTGGGGTCCAACCGATATGGCCACGAATTCAGGAGAGGCTCAAAAAAATGGTTCAAATGGCTCTGAGCACTATGGGACTTAACATCTATGGTCATCAGTCCCCTAGAACTTAGAACTACTTAAACCTAACTAACCTAAGGACATCACACAACACCCAGCCATCACGAGGCAGAGAAAATCCCTGACCCCGCCGGGAATCGAACCCGGGAACCCGGGCGTGGGAAGCGAGAACGTCAGGAGAGGCGCTGCAGGCGATGTTGTGCTGTTAGCAAAGGCATTCACGTAAGTCGTCTGCTCCCACAGCCTATTAACGCCAAATTTTGCCTCTCTGTTCTACCGGATACGTTCGTCGTACGTCCCACATTGACTTCTGCTGTTATTTTACACAGTGTTGCTTGTCTATTAGCACTGACAGCTCGACGCAGACGACACTGCTGGTGAGAAGTAATACCTGGAATTTAATTTTCTGGGCCCACTGTTGACACTAAGGATCTCGGAATATCTAAATCCCTTACTATTTCCGAAACGGTATGTCATTGTGCCTAGTTCCAAGTACCATTGTGACTGAAAGTCAGTCTATTCGCGTCCAGCGACCATGACCACGTCGGAAACCTGTACACATGAATCACTTGAGCACAAATGACAGCTCCGCCGATGCAGTGCCCTTTTATATCTTGTTTACGCGATACTAGCGCCAGCTGTACATGTACTTATCACTATCCCACGATTTTTGTCACCTCAGTTTACTTTACCAAACAGTGCTAGGTGATTTATAATGGACGACAACAATAAAATCATAACGTCGTATCTTTCTAATGAAGACAAATGTATTTGAAATGGAACTTAACAAGAGATACACCATTACGTATGCACGTCACATGTTACAATTTACTGTTCTCTCGTACGTATAAACGAGGTGTTCCGCTTGTTGTTTTCGCATTAGGATGCAATACTGCAGTCGTCTCGATTTTTTTCGGAACAGCTCCGGATCATCTAGTAAATCTTACCAAGACTGTGAAATTCGGTACTTCATTTCTTCAACATTGTCAATGAGAGTGGAGTACTCTTCACTTTTGAAATGACTCCAGACAAAAAGCGAGGAGTGACGTCAGATAATATAGGAGATCAAGTAACAGGATCCTCTCGATCTGTCCATGTTGGACCATACTGTAGCGTTAGATATCATCTTACTTCAGCAGAAAAACGGCACTCTGCCCTATTCTGCACACACCTTACTGGCTTACCATCGGGAATGGCTGAAATATGAGCCCAGTAAAATGGAGACTTTAAACTTAGTGTCAGATTAAAACCGTGTGCCGGACAGGGACTCGAATTCAGAGCCTTGTTCTGCAAGTTATGCAGGAGAACTTCTGTAGGGTTTGGAATGTAGGAGATGAGGTACTGGCGGAAGTAAGACTTTGATATACAGGAAGGTCTTGACCACACAATTCTTTATTAAGTGTTACATGTTTCAAAATTTTATCATCCGGGTGAAGCTATGAAATAAAGCGTGTAAGGACATTAATGGTAGCAAACATGTACATAATAACATAATTATGCATCTTAGTAATCCATATACAGAAACTACAATTAATACCGTACATACATTTAAATAAAACTTCAGTAAGAAACTCACGAAAGTGATCACATAACTGAATATAATACAGATATCATCTCATATTGTGAGGCTATCTACTCGAAGAGTATCAGTGCCACACTGGAAGAGGAGAGTACGTATGGTCCCTGAAAGCCTTGGCATTAATTGCAATAGACATAGCGTATGTACGGCGAGGTTTGAACCAAAGGCTTTAAACCTAACTCGGAAGATGGGCATTAGGTAAATTTTCATTACTATTATAGTCGATACTGATTTCTAACTCATATCTCAATTTGCATCACATATGATCACATATAAGTAATTATTTCATTCAGCTTGTGTTATAACTAATAAATGCATTAATTCTAAACTGTAGTCTAGTAGAAGACTATGTTTAACATACGTTCTTCATCACATCCTTTATTTTAAAACAAAGCAAGTAATTCAAAACAAAAGGGGGACTAATGAGCCAAATAACACTTTATATTTATATGTATTTATATTAATTACATAAAGTGTAATCAGTATGCTCCAGAATCCGTCGAAATTTAATTAATGATGTTGCACATGAAACTTTATTTTTCAGTATTTAATTAACAGTCTCTTGACTGTAATAGTATTGGTAGTTTTATTAAAAACATTTTATTGAAATAAATACGATAAAATTATTATAGTTACCAATTATACATTCAGTAATATTTATACAAATTGAGAGGTGTTTGTATTAGCGTTGACATAATATAATCGAAACCTACTTCTCCCCTTAATTGCCGGCCGCGGTGGTCTAGCGGTTCTGGCGCTGCAGTCCGGAACCGCGTGACTGCTACGGTCGCAGGTTCGAATCCTGCCTCGGGCATGGGTGTGTGTGATGTCCTTAGGTTAGTTAGGTTTAAGTAGTTCTAAGTTCTAGGGGACTTATGACCTAAGATGTTGAGTCCCATAGTGCTCAGAGCCATTTTTTCTCCCCTTAATTGAAAAAAACTCCCTGATCCAAAAATAATTCGTTTGCAAAGTTATTGATGATAAAAACTTTACAATTCTGTGACATTCACAGTAAAATTGAGTAAGATTTAAATAACCAATACTATATTCTTGTGAGCCAAATTCTCAAGTTTCTAGAAATATATATTTTTTGTCAAAATTAATTTGCTAGTTGTGAAAATATTGTAATTAAAAATTTGTGCTTCTCTAAAATTCCCGTCTGAAGTGCGAGATTGCAATTAACGGCATTACGCGCTAATTCTGAGAGTCTGTGTTTAGTTTTTGACTTTTAAAGGTAATATGCTAGTCAGCCTATGATTAACTTACTACTTGAAGTATACTATGCCACATTTCCGAAAATATTTGTTATTTGCCTGACTTGTTTGTAGAAGTGTTGTGGTGAACAGCTCATCTGATGTAAGTAAATAACGAAAAAGGTGAAGAGCAGGAAGCAAGAGAAAAAGAAAGGAATATTTGGGTTTAACGTCGTGTCGAGATCGAGGTCATTAGAGACAAGAGCACAAACTCAGAATGATTCAAAGATGGCGAAGGAAATCGGCGTACTCCTTCAAAGGAATGAACCCTGAATCGATTTGGGGAAGTTACGGAAGACCTAAACCAGGATGGTCAGACGCGGATTTGAACCGTCGTCCTCTAGAATGCGAATTTAGTTTGCTAACGACTGCGCCACCTGGCTTCCTAGGAAGCAAAATAGAAAGGTAAAAAAAAAATGATAACTAAGTAATGTATGAATTGAGAATAACAGTACTTATACGAAGAATGCACTTACCTTGTTTCATGTTTCATGTTTATCGTCTTTGCAAATTGACTGAGATGGAGTATATTACAGGCTGCTGTAGCGGAAAACTCCATATTCATGATATAGTATTATGTTGTAAAGGAAATGAGACTGCAGATACTTCTAAGAAACTGCCGGTCGTGAGCTGTTTGCGCGGAACTGTTTCAGGGCCTCGGACTGTGCTTTTACCATGTGGCGAGTCTCGTAGAAATTCGTCAACTCGTTGACAGCGGACGAACAGTTAAGAAGAGATATATCTTTGCGGTCTTCTGGAAGGCAAAAACGGTGAATTTTCTGTGAAGCCTCTCCGAAAACTACATGAAAGAGTACAGGACAGTGGAACCGATGAACTAAGACGTGTATGAATTCAAATGGGTCGTTGTTTGGAGGAAACCACGACTAACTGAACGTATCCGCCGTGTACGCAAATGTGTCGTTTCTATTGTGTCAGACCTCAGTGTGATATTTCCCAGCGGACCGCAGGTAGACATCTGTGGTATACTGCCCGCCAGCTGCTACTGACATGTGATGGATATATGGAAGTCCATCGTTATCACGCGGAGGCGGGACAGCGGCTAATGATACAAATAAAGAAAACGAGATGCCACAGCCGCATTATCAGATAAATTTATTTCAAACAGCTGGTTACTGCGCAACGCCTTCCCCATCTTAAGGTCCAGTATAAATCAAACAGGAATGGAAGTACTCTTTTGGTTTATAGTGGACCTGAAGATGAAGAAACTGTTGTGTCGTCTGAAATAAATTTCTTTGATGGTAAGGCTGTGGTGGTTTGTTTTCATTATTCGTGATGGATATAGTCCAAGGTCGAAAAACAGCCACGCTCTAAGACAAACCGTCTCTTACCAGTGGCATAATCCTCCTCACACTGTTTCCTGTTGTCATACCTTGCATTCTGATAACTCTCTAATCTACATCTACATGGTTACTCTTTAATTCACACTCAAGTGCCCGGCAGAGGGTTCATCGAACCATTTTCGTACTACTTCTCTACCATTGCACTCTCGAATGGCGCGTGGGAAAAAGGAAAGGCTAAATCTTTCCGTTCGAGCTCTTATTTTATTATGATGATCATTTCTCCCTATGTAGGTGGGTGTCAACAAAATATTTACGCATTCGGAAGAGGAAGTTGGTGATTGAAATTTCGTAACTAGATCTCACCGCAAAGAAAACCGCCTTTGTTTCAGTGACTACCACCCCAATTCGCGTATCATATCAATGACAATCTTACCCCCATTGCGCGATAACGCAAAACGAGTTGCCCTTCTTTGCAATTTTTCGATGCCCTCCGTCAATCCTACCTGGAAAGGATCCCATACCGCGCAGCAATATTCCAAAAAGAGGACGCAAAAGTGTAATGTAAGCTGCGTCTTTAGTGAGTTTGTCTCATCTTCTAAGTGTTCTGCCAACAAAGCTCAATCTTTGTTTAGCCTTCCCCACAATATTATCTATGTGGTCTTTCCAATTTAAGTTGCTCGTAATTGTAAATCCTAGGTATTTAGTCGAATTGACAGCCCTTATACTCGTGCGATTCATCGTATACCCAAAATTTATCGGATTTCTTTTAGTACCCATGTGGATGACCTCGCACTTTTCTTTGTTTAGTGCTAATTGTCACTTTTAGCACCATACAGAAATTCTCTCTAGATCAGTTTGTATTTGGAATTGATCGTCTGATGATTTTACTAGACGGTAAATTACAGCGTCATCTGCAAACATTTTAAGGGGGCTTCTCAGATTATCAGCTAGGTCATTTATATAAATCAGGAACAGCAGATGGCCTATGACACTACCTTGCGGAACGCCAGATATCACTCCCGTTCTACTCGATGATTTACCGTCTATCACTACGAACTGTGACCTCTCTGAGAGAAAATCACGAATCCAGTCACACAACCGAGACGATACTCCATATGCACGCAATTTGATTAGTAGTCGCTTGTGAGGAACGGTATCAAAAGCCTTCTGGAAATCTAGGAATGTGGAATCGATCTGAGACCCGTTGTCGACAACACTCGTTACTTCATGGGGATAAAGAGCTAGCTGTGTTGCACACGAACGATATTTTCTGAATCCGTGTTGGTTATGTATCAATAAGTCATTTTCTTCAACGTGAGATCTTATGCGTCTATGTGTAAATCTGGTGTATCAGTGTTTTCCATCTGCGTAACAAACACCAACTACTAGTTGAAATCTCATATGGCAGGACGCTTCTCGATGTGACACCGCTACCTCTAAACTTCTTGGTGTTATTCTTGATAGAAGTCTGATATTGAAAGAGCCATAGGGCAGTGTCAGAATAAATCTTGCAAGCGCGGAACAATATCTTAGTTGAGGAGCAAGCCCGTATGTGCTTCAAACGTCGGCATTAGTGTTGTGTTATTCGGCAGGAGAGTCTGCTCCTAGTGTGTGGTAACCAATCTTGCCACACAAAGCAGGTTGACATTGATCCTTACCGAACTTGCCGCCGGTGATATGATATGTAATATGAAGTCCAATCACAAGATCGAAATTCTAGTCGGAATAGCACCATCCGACATCGCACGAAAAGTAACAGCCATACTGGAAGGGAGCAAAGCCAGGACTGAATGGCACCCGAAACCAGCCCTCCTAGATGGTGGACGGCAGTCAGATTGGTATCCCACCGCTGTCTGGAGTGTCTCCATACACTTCTTCGCTGGTAATCGGGGTTCAGTTCGAAGCATGGCTCATATCTGAAGACACTTTGTTCCAATTTAGTAGATTCGAGGCCGAAGACGTGTCTGGAGACATCTCGGACAGTATCATGAATGTCGCCCGCCGTACCGTCCGACAACCACGAGTGATGATCTGAGGTCCCCTTTCATTTCATAGCAGGATTCCTTTGATTGCTATCCACGGAAGCCTTACAGGAGAGAGACAAGTCGAAGATATTCTACGCCCCGTTTTGTTGCTTTCATGGCGAGCTAGCCTGAGCTTAAATTTCAGCATGATAATGCTCCCTCACTCCCCCCCCCCCCCCCCAGACTCGGCGATAGTGTCTGTTGCTTGTCTTCAACCCTGCCTTGACCAGCAACGTCGCCAGAAACCTCCCTGACTGAGAACGTTAGAAGCATTATTGACAGGACCCTCAAATTAGCTCGGGATTTTACCGATCTAACGCGCCAATTGGGCAGAATTCGGCATGACATCCCTCATGAGGACATCTAACAATACTGTCAATCATTTCCATGAAGAATAACTGCTTGCGTAAGGGCAAGAGATGGACCAACACACTACTAACTTCTTCAATTTCTGAAGCTCTTTCTCTTGAACAAATCATCCAAGTTTGAAATTACAATAATTTATATGAACATGTACATCACATCTAGTGATTTCCGTCCTAATCGGATAATTTCTTCGTTGTGCATCTTTTTTTCCTATTAGACTGTATACCTGCTTTAAGAGCATGCCGATCTTGCGCTCTCAGGCTGTAGTGAGAACGCTGCAGAGCATGTTTCATTTTTTTTTAATTCTCCTGGTTATATTTTGCCTACATTTCCAACTCAGCAGCGCCACAATCGGATAATTTTCTCGTTTGCAGGGATCTGCTATACTTCCTAAATTAATCTTGACTGCACTGTCTGTATCTTTGTGACTTTTTATCAGTTCTTTACACAGTACGATATGGATGGGGACTATGCTTGTTCTGAGCGGGCACGAATAGATCTGGATGCTGGCCACAAACAGCAAGAAGTTGCATCGGCCACGGTCGATAGGGTTCTAGGGCTATTACTCAAAGCTGCAGCGACATAGGAGTGCCGGTTACGAGACCTGCGACACCTTTGGTGGCATTGGAATCCCCTGGTGAACTGTTGTCACCGCGTTTCCTGATGCACAACGTCTGACCGTTCTGTACTCACTCGAGACTGAGTGACGGATAGAGGTGGTTTCACGCGTGGCTGGACGGAAGACGTAAGAGAGAACGGCCGCACAACTGGCTTCTTTACGCTTTTGTGACAGGTGCAAGGTGCTACCCAGTATTCATAATACTTCTGAGCCAGCATTGGATGCCTTACCTATTGGGCCAGCGGCTGATTTTCCTGCCCAGTCGGGACAAGTGCAAGGGATGAGTATTCTAGTCACTGGGAGCTCCAACGGTAGGCGGAGCCACTCAAAGAAATAGCATGCAGGGACAGGCTGCTTTCGAGGGCACTGGGTGCAATCGGCTGCAAATAGTGGCACATGTTGCCACGAATGGCGCCTGCACTTGGGTTGTGAAATCATCCTCAGCTCCTTTCGGCGGATGGCGAGTTGGTGGAGGTTACTAGCAATGCATGAGGGGTGCAGGTTAAGCTGTCTATTTGCAGCATCGTACCCAGGCTCTATTGCAATCCTCTGGTTTGGAGCAAAGTGTATGGTCTACACTAGAGATTGGTTGGTTTGGGGAAGGAGACCAGACAGCGTAGTCATCGGTCTCATCGGATTAGGGAAGGGTGGGGAAGGAAGTCGGCCGTGCCCTTTCAGAGGAACCATACACTAGAGGATCAGGCGATTCTGCAACTGTATCGGTTCCGAATTTCTCTACCTCCGCTATGGGGTACAGAGTTGTAGGGCTCCCATTAATCGGTCAGTCATGCATTACACTCACGAAGCGGCTACTAGGGTAGCAGAATACGTGTGGCGTGCACACGACAGTTTGTAGATTAGAGAAACCCATACAATGTCCTCAGAGAATGCTCCTCCTCGAATATCGAATACAGAAAAGGTTAATAAGATATTATTAAACTGCAGGAATATACAAGAAGAGATCCCAGAATTAGTATCGCTTATTGAAGGTTATAATGCCCAGATAGTATTAGGAACAGAAAGTTGATTGAAACCGGAAGTGAATGGCAACGACATCCTAGGTTCACACTGGAATATTTCTCGTAAGAATAGGTTAGCCGCCCGTGGTGGCGGCGTATTTATTGTAGTGAAGAACTCGATTAAATCTAGCGGGATCATCGCGGATTCCGAACGTGAATTAATCTTGGTGAAGTTAAGCATCAAACGCTGGTATGAAAAGGCCATCGAATGCTTTTATAGACCCCACAGGTTAGGAGCAGTAGGAGTAGAGCACTTCACAGAGAACTCACAGAATATCGTTAATAATTTTACTGATCGTGCTACTGCAATGGGGATTTTTTCAAGTTGCTAAGTAAAGATTTGGAGACTCATGCTATCAAAGTTGGTGGCAGAGACAGGGATTCGTGTGACTTTATTCTGAATGTAAAGTACAAAACTTACTTTGAGCAGATAGCTAGAGAAACAGCTCGTGAAGGTAACGTCTTAGATCTCCTAGCAACATACGTTAATGAATTTATCGAATCAGTTAAGGTAAAGGAGGATAACAGTGTTTGTAAGGCTGTGGTAGCAACTATGACTACGGCTTTTACAAGGAACGTTAACAAAGATAGGAAGATATTCTAACTTGGCAAGAGCGACAGGATACAGAGTATCTGAGGAGTAGTCAGCATCAAATGTTTAGTGATGAGGACGAAGATGTGGAGTGCAAATGGAAAAAAATTCAAAAGCATCTTTCAATATGCCTGAGACAATTATGTGCCGAGCAAGGTCTTAGGATGGGAACGGCCCAGAGTGGTTTAACAGCAGTGTTGGAAAGCTGTTCCGTAACCAAATAGAGCTTCTTCTCAGATAAGAGAGAAGTCAAAGTCTGGTTGACAAACAAAGGCTGAACGAGGACAGTAAGGAGACAAGCGTTCTACATGTACATCTACATTTAAATGCTTGGCTGAGGGTTCATCGAACCGCCTTCACAATTCTCTATTATTCGTGGTGATCGTTCCGCCCTATGAAGGTCGGTGCCAACAAAATACTTTCGCATTCGGACGAGAAAGTTGGTGATTGGAATTTCGTGAGAAGATTCCGGCCCAACGAAAAACGCATTTCTTTTAATGATTTCCGGCCCAAATCCTGTATCATTTCTGTGACACTCTCACCCATATTTTGCGATAGTACAAAACGTGCTACCTTTCTTTGAACTTTTTCGATGTACTCCATCAGTCCTACCTGGTAAGGATCCCACACCGCGCAGCAGTATTCTAAAAGAGGACGGACAAGCATAGTGTAGGCAGTCTCCTTAGTAGGTCTGTGACATTTTCTAAGTGTTCTGCCAATAAAACGCAGCCTTTGGGTAGCCTTCCCCACAACATTTGCTATGTGTTCTTTCCAATTTAAGTTGTTCGTAATTGTAATACCTAGGTATTTAGTTGAATTTACGGCTTTTAGTTTAGATTGATTTATTGTGTTACCGAAGTTTAACGAGTTCCTTTTGGCACTCATATGGATGACCTCACACTTTTCGTTATTTATGGTCAACTGCCACTTTTCGCACCATTCAGATATTTTTTCTAAATCGTTTTGCAGTTTGTTTTGATCTTCTGATGACTTTATTAGTCGATAAACGACAGCGTCATCTGCAAACAACCGAAGACGGCTGCTCAGATTGTCTCCCAAATCGTTTACATAGATAAGGAACAGCAAAAGGCCTATAATACTACCTTGGGGAACGCCTGAAATCACTTCTGTTTTACTCGATGACTTTCCGTCAATTACGACGAACTGTGATCTCTCTGACAGGAAATCGCAAATCCAGCCACATAACTGAGACGATATTCCAAAAGCACGCAATTTTACTACGAGCCGCTTGTGTGGTGCAGTGTCATCTTCCGAGGAGGATGCGGATAAGGAGGGGCGTGTGGTCAGCACACCGCACTCCCGACCGTTAGGACGGTATTCTTTGACCGAAGCCGCTACTAATCGGTCGAGTAGCTCCTCAATTGGCATCACGAGGCTGAGTGCACCCCGAAAAATGGCAACAGCACATGGCGGCGGGATGGTGACCCATCCAAGCGCCGGCCACGCCCGACAGCGCTTAACTTCGGTGATCTCACGGGAACCGGTGTAGCCACTGCGGCAAGGCCGTTGCCGCAGTGTCAAACGCCTTCCGGAAATCAAGGAATACAGAATCGATCTGGAATCCCTTGTCAATAGCACTCAGCACTTCAATGACTTTGAAAGTAAAATTTTGTCAAGCGATCTCAGTAAACACCCCAAGAGGTTTTGGTCTTATGTAAAATCATTGAGCGATTCAAAATCGTCACCTCATTCACTCAGAGACCATATTGTCACCGAACCGGAGGATAACAGAGAGAAGGATGGATCGCGGAATTCGGTCTTTCGATATTGTTTCATCGCGGAAGATCGTAACACGGTCCCTCCTTTCTATGTCGTACGAACGCCGAAATGCCAGGTTGTGAAGTAACCGATCGCGGAATAGAAAAAACAACTACAATCGCTTAGTGGCGGAAAGGTGTCAGGACCAGATGAGATATCTATGAGATTCTACAAAGATTATTCGAAAAAGTAGCAGCATTTTATCGTAGATCGCAGGGACAAAGAAGGATAACTAGAAGCTGGCAAAAAGCGAGGGTCATTACCGTTTGTAACACTTATATCGATCAGAAGTAGGTTTATATTATGCAGCTGTGTATCTATAATTATGGACCGTATATTCTTTGTTATTTAAAGTCACTGATTTGTGACAAGCAAATTAGAGTTTTGTAGTAGATATATTGAAAAAGCTAAATTATTTGTAAAAATAATAAATAATTACAATATTTGTATGTTTATAAGGAAGAAAATGTTTATTGAAAGCTGGTTCATGCTTAGGACATTTGTATTTGTAGTATAAAAGACGTAAGGAAGTTCCTCCGCAACGAAAGTGGCATGCCGCGATGTAAAAGGTGGTTTTGGCGGTGGAGCTGGGCGCCTCCTTCGTGTGAACAGTACGCAATATGTAGCTAGCCGTAGCACGGTACACTTCGACGGTGCCAAGAGAGGCAATTGGGAGTTGCTTCGCAAAGGATTTTGCCTCGGATGTGGATACATTATTTGGTATTCTCGGCAAAACGGAATGGTTCTAATATGTTGAAAATCCTACGCCAAGAAGAAATTCTATAGAGCTATCGAACATGAAGAGCCGTGACTACAGTTAGCCGCCATGTCGCCTGCCACCAAAACTTCGCCACTACTTTACTAACTTCATACTTCCAGCTATATATATGGGCATGGACCAGTTAATTTGTGTGTGTGGTTTTAATAATAATCCAAATGCTATGAATGTGTGTCCGGAAGCATATCTTCTACCCTGATCACGAACCTATGCAGGGTCCTCACCTAAGTGCTACTAAGACCGAGGAGTATCCTGTTTTAAATGAACTATGCTGGCATTAAGGTGTTTCGAAGTAATTTATTTTTGTCAAATGTAAAAAGAGTAGTAAAAGTTGAAGTTAAAATCACAAAAGTGAAGTTCGATAGGATTTGGTTAAAGTACTCCCAGTTTATTGCAAAGTATAATTTTGCAAGAATACAGTGTCTGATTGTGTAAATGTTATTGTCTAAAATACCTGCTTCACAGGTGATAAAAAGACAAGTTAAGCTAATTTTAAACATAGTGTGGTCTTAATTTCTATCACAAATGGTTCCTTTTTCGAAATTAATTAAGCTCAGGGTTGAATCTTTTTGTCTTGTAAAGTGAAATACGAACTACTCCAAGTGAAGTGAAGGATTAGCTGTGTTTGAATTAGTCTTTTCTACTCAGATAATCATAAAGCTTGACTAGTGACATTATACCAGTTTATGGGTACCATCATATTCTCCACATACAAGAAAGATAATTGGACTATTACTGCTGGTGAAGCTGATACATGCAGAGGTGTGTAAACGGTGTATTTATGATATTATTTATCTTTATTTGTAATTTTACATGTCAGTTAAGATAGAAGCCCCTCATGTCCAAATTTAGTTCTGCACTTGATGCAGTAACATTTCAGTATTGGTTTAATTAATGATATTGAGTGTAGATGTTATTAATATGAACTTGGTGCAAATTTATTTTCCATAATTACTGGTGTGTGCGTTACTGATTATCGCTTCCACACACAGCTCGGAGTGTCCTATGTCAATTTGTATCCTGTGCACTATTGAAAGGGAAGTAGGAACGAAAGTAACTTTAATAACAAATGTTCAACTTTCTTAAACGTATGTTTCCAAATTAGTGCTTAATTGGGCTGGCGACCGTTCATTTATTTCATTCACATATTGTTTTTTCCACTTTCATTAACTCCCAAGGTTAAAGTCTGTTTAGTTTGTCTATTAATTTCACTATATTCTAAATTATAGTCCGATACCTTATCCATTAGAAACACCCACGGTCAAATTTCAAAATCCTCTCAGAAGGTAACATTAGCTTGTTTCACGGTACGCTTGTGCATTATACGTGACGCTAGTGTTCACGTTTTCGGGAAGGGCAGAGGGGCTCATACACAATTACAGACTACATCGTTGACGGAAATCTGTTGCAGAATTATGGAACATTTTTATGCTCAAGAATTATGACGCTTTTGGAGAACGAAAATCTCCTTTAAAAATCCCCAAACAGCGATCTTGTGAAGCTCACCTAGCTCTGTTTCTCCGTAAGATCCACGGCGTTCGCTGTAGACAACGGCGCTCAGCTTGATGCCGTATTTCTTGACTTCAGGAAGGCATTTGACGTCCCATTTGGAGAAAAAATACGAGAAGTATCAGAATATCGAGTATCGGAGCAAATTTGCGACTGATTCAAGATTTCCTTACAGATAGAACTCAACACGTTCTTCTTAAAGGAACAAAATCGACAGATGTAAAGATAATTTCTAGAGTACCCCAAGAAATTGTGACAGGACCGTTATTGTTTACAGTGTATAAATGAGCTAGTAGAAAGCTTCGGAAGCTCTTTAAGACTGTTCGAAAATGATGCACTTGTCTATAATAAAGCAGCAACGGCAGAAGGTAGTATCGATTTATAGAATGATCTGCAGAGCTTTGGTGAATGGTACAGGTTCTTGTAGTTGACTCTGAACGTAAATAAATGTAACATATTGCGCGGCATCGGAAAAGGAAGCCAATTCTGTTGATGACAATTTGATGGGAACAGTGTCTACGGTAAAATGTCTTTGAGTAACTAAGTATCCAAAGCAACCTTAATTGGAATGACGGTATAAAACAAGTAATAGGGAAAGCAGACGCCAGACTGAGATTCATAGGAAGAATATTAAGGAAATGTGACTCATACACAATGGTAGTATCTTACAGGGCGCTTGTTCGAACGGTTCTTGAGTATTATTCATCAATATGGGACCTTACCAGAAAGGGCTGATAGAAGAGGTAGAGAAGATCCAACGAAGAGCGGTGCACAACTTCACGGGATCGTTTAGTAGCGCGAGAGCACTACCGACGTGCTCAGCAAACTCCATTGGGATTCAGATTTCGAGAGAGCGCTTTCCGTGAGTAGTCGGACAACGTATTACTCCCCCCCCCCCCCCCCCCCCAATCACCCGCCCACAATGGGAGCTGCTTCTCAGATACGAGAGAAGTCCTAGCTGACAAATAAAGGCTGAATGAGAAGAGCAACGGGACAAGCGTTCCATGACTTTGAAAGTAAAATAACGCGACAATTCGAGAAATTAGAGCCAATACAGAGGCTTACCGACCACCAGTCTTCTCCCGCGTCATTCGTGAGTGTGGAACAGAGTAGGGGGGGGGGGGGGGGATCAGTTATTGGTACCAGAAGTACCCTATGCAACACACCATTAGGTGGTTTGCAGAGTGTGTAGAAAATTAGAAAAGAGCTTATCTGCTGTCTGTTTTTATATAATATGCCTTTATCTTCTTGTAGCCCACGGAAACAGACGACTTCACACGAAAAACTGAGTTCTGCAGCCACAGTTTTCATCCTTTAGCTCTGACTTTTCGTATTGTCCAATTAGTGGTATGATTCGATATTACAACATGATTTTGAGCAGAGATTTAAGGGATTAGAACCAGTTGGAGAATACTGGTGATTTTTTTACGGTATTGAACTCTTCATTACTTTTCGGGAAAAGCAGTACTGTGGACGGACAAATTTTTCTTTTATTTAGTTATTTTATTTGATATTTTGATTATATTTTACTTGATATGTATAATGTAAGACTTAGAGACTCTTAGATTTTTCACTCTTTCCTCGAAGAGTACGTTTATTGCTGAGAAAATACCAACAAGAAATCAGTAAGCGATTAGTTTAGAAACTAGTCATTTTGAGAGGTTTTAACGTTCGGTTTAAATTGAAGACAAATAAATCTATGTAACGGTAAACCGGTTGTTTCAGCGATAGACGCCATCCCTATCCCAGGTACCACCACCTTAGTGAAGTCAAAGACACAAGAGAGGTCTCTACGCCCGCAGGACAGAGCTAACTGTCACTCGATCTACGTCTGCATATAACTGATTACTCTGCAGTTAGCCGCGCGGGATTAGCCGAGCGGTCTAATGGTGCTGCAGTCATGGACTGTGCGGCTGGTCCCGGCGGAGGTTCGAGTCCTCCCTCAGGCATGGGTGTGTGTGTTTATCCTTAGGATAATTTAGGTTAAGTAGTGTGTTAGCTTAGGGACTGATCACCTTAGCGGTTAAGTCCCATAACACACACACACACACACACACACACACACACTCACACTCGGCAGTTCACAATTAAGTGCCTGACAGAGGGTTGATAGAACCACCTCCAAGCTACTTCTTTACCGTTGCTATCTCGAACAGCAGTCAGGGAATACGAACACTTAAATCTTTCCCTGCGAGCTCTTATTTATCTTATTTTATTATGTTGGTCACTTCTGCGTATGTAGGTAGGCACCAACAAAATATTTTCACACACGGAGGGGAAAGTTGGTGATGAACATTTATGAGAACGTCCTGCCGCAACGGATAACGCATTTGTTTTAATGACTGCCACCCCAATCTGTGGCACTCTTTCCCCTATTTCACGATAATACGAAACGACTGAACCTTCTTTGAACTTCTTCCATTTCTTCCGCCAATTTCATCAGTTGGGGATCCCACGCGAAACAGCAATACTGCATAAGAGGGAAGAGAAGGGTCTCTTTAGTAGACCTGTTAAATTTTCCAAGTGTTCTGTCAACAAATCGCAATCTCTGGTTTGCTTCCCCCGTAATGTTATCTGTGTGATCGTTCCAATACAAATTGTTCGTAATTATAAGCCCTAGGTATTTAGTTGAGTTTACAGCTTTTAGATATGTGTGATTTATTGTGTAGAGTTGATCCTGGTGCCCACAAGTGGAACTGAATATTTTCCAGCGTAAATCAGCTTTGCATTTATGCATTAGCATATCTACCAAGTTCCATTGTGATACGGGAATTACAGCCCACAACAGACATCCATTAGTAGCGGCACTTTAGTTATAACCAACCGGAACATTCCCAAATGTGTCAGGTGCCTGCATCCAGTTTCGGTTGGACGGTGGCCGTAATGTACTGGCACATGATCGTACATTGTAAGACAAATCAGCTCCACTGGAGATATCAAACTGATGCCACACTCGAAAACGATCAGCGATACCATAATCACAGATGTGGATGACTTCACACTTTCCGTTATTTAGCGTAAACTGCCACATTTTGCACGTTATATATATCTTGTCTAAAACATTTTGAAATTCGTCCTGGTCATCTGATACCACCAAAACAGTAGCTACCTCCAGATAACGGCCTGGACAGCACTTAAGCGTCTTCATGTAGTACTTGGCCGAAATGGAACTGTCATTCTGGGAAGGAGACTCTGCGATAATAAAGATGGATACTGCGCGTGTGATGCTGAGCAGTCGATGAGCCATATCCTTATCTGCCCCATGTACGTCATCTCCTTACGTTGTGACGTAAGAGGACTGGCGTCGGCGAGCGCAATAGCAGTGCGCCACCTCGCTGAAGCGTTACACTTGATCCAAGTGCCCACCAAACTGTTGTTATGGATACGCTGAGAAAAAGAAGCAGGAACAAACAGTGCGTTTCCTTACCGGTCAGGCGTCAGGCGGTGGAAAGAGGTGAGGGTTCAGTCCGTGAGGACGTGCGGGGACGCTGCCTGATGGTGTGCTCACCTCCTGAAACAACACGGGGAAACTTTGTTCAAATTTCAATGTGATCTGAAATCTGTTAAGGGGATACGGAATCACCTATCCCCGCAATGTTAATATATGCCTACTATAGGGAACATTTTCTCACAAACTACTGGAGACAGAGAGGTAAAAATTTTACTGTATGTGCATTCATATGTTACAACAATACTGAAACAACAGTTTATTGTCAAAGTATTTTCTTACAGAGATATTGTACATTTATTTTTAAGTAAATTTTTTCCATCGCTTTTTACTAGACTATCACCCCTAAGTCTTTTGTAAATCAAGTAATTAAAAAATCGTTGTTTCAGTATGTAATAGGGACCTATGTCACTACGTCATAAAAATTTCAGACTTCTAGGTTGACCAGTACCTGAGATAATGTTCCTAGATGAAGTAAAAAGTAAACTTACGGGAAACGGAGAAAGAAGATTAAAACATTCCTGATCCGTAGCTAATACCCCCTTCACAGTCTTCATAATCATCTTCAAGTCTTCTTTTGGCACCCCTCTGCACCTGTCTTGCTTTTTTCACTAATGTCTTGATTATATTATGAGCATGCCTTAGTCTGTGCTGATCTAAAAAGAACATAGCACGTACCGTACGGGAACCAACACACATACCCAACTTTTGAAGGACCTGGCATTTAGTTATATTTCCAAGATTGAAGGTTGCCACAGCATCATACACACCAAAATGTAGTGTATTAATTCCGACAAACACTGTTTTTGGGAGACGATGCCATATCACACTATTCAAGCACTCGTTGGGGTTCTGCGTTTTTCCGTGAAGACATTTCATCAGAAGACTTCTGTCAGCCAGATCTCTGAAAATGGGCTTTATTTCTGCCATGATGGCTGATGGTAGACTGTGGTGGTGAATGTATTTCTCTCCTGTTGTTAGTCCCCTATTGTATTTACACCAGCTGTTTTCACCTTTGGGGCACAAACCATGTTGTGGATGCTCATCCGTGGATGCGGTGTGGAAATATAAAGCCCATATAGCTCTCCTCATTTCTTCAAGATTGCCTGTATTTTGCCTGATTGCAAGGCCATAGCAGTTCTGAATGTGGTCTATTATGGAATCAGTCAATCTTCCTCTGCCATCCAAGGTTTTCCCATCATCTAGTTTTTTCCCTTTCATAACTGATTTTAACCTTCTCAGCCTGGCACCCATTCTCTTCTGCACATGTCCTATACATTCAAGTTTGCTTATATTTACACTGTTCCCATATGGTTTGCTTTCCAAAACTTCTTTGAATGCTTTAGAGTCACCATCTCCCAGATATTTGACATAGCGAACATTATACCACTGTGAAGAGCGATGAAAAATTTTCTTCACCCCAGCAACCTCCATGCCACCACTACTACCATAATAATTAGCAATACAGTCATCACTGTGTTCATTTTTCAGCCTGCCTGTGCACCTACAGTATTTAGACATTATTGCAACATCAATAACCTTGCCAGTATCAACACTAGTTGCTGTTACAACACCATTGTTGGAGGTGTGGCCCCTTTTCTGCCACGTGCCATCAAACGCCACTGTGAGGTCACGACTGCCGTCATTTTCTTCCACTGCTTCTTCCACAGCAACCTGCATTGACTTCTGTGCTACATCTTCAACTGCAGATCCTAGTACATAATTGTAAGCTTCAAACTTTGAAGGTGCACTTGGAAGATTTAGAACACCACATAGCATATCACCAGCTGCTTTGCCCTTACCAATTGCTCGCAATCCATAAACTAACCTAATATTTACACTATAAAGTTCAGTTTTCTTGTATCCATTATTTACAGTTACTGAAACCGAACTTGGAAACTTACAGCTGTATTTACAAACACTGCATATTAAATTAAACTGGGCAGCCAGGCCAACATGGGATTCTACTTTCAGAGAAACGTTTCCATGACATTTTTTGCAGCACAAACTGTTTTCAAGAGCTTCACACAATATATTCGTATCAATGAGTTCAAAAACTTCATTCCCTCTATCAAGTAAATTATATTTCTCTTCCAAATCTCTTAGTTTTTTATGAGAAGCACTGTTTTCATTTGGTGTAAGTTCGTTCGGCAAATCAGTAATAAGTGGATTCACATTTTCCAACAGTGATGATGATGAACTGCTTTGCTTTGCTAATGAATCATTATTTCTTTTCTTTTGCCAGTTCACACGCTTTTTAAATACTTTTGCTTTAGCTCTAGGCATTTTCACTGCGAAAAATGAAGCACTAAATACGAAATAACTCAACAACAACTACTTTCTTATATCACACTGTTTACAAAACAGTCCCGCCACAAAGTCAAAGAGTAACTTGAGGAAACCAGAGAGAAACATTTTCGGGCAACTAGTGTATAAATAGTCGCTGGAAACCGGGATATTTGAATTCATGTCACTTTAAAGGTACTGCCAAAAAGTTCATGGTCAGCCACGAGAGACGTGTATAACTAAAGCGCAATACCCGATCTCACAAATATATAAAAATAAAATAGTTATAATTGTAGTAGAGCTATGTATGATACGTCATTTTAAAGAGGAAACATGGCAGAATATAATACGCCAATAAAAAAAAAATTCGATTTTTTAACCCAAAATCCGATTCCGTATCCCCTTAAGAGGCAAAGTGCAAAGAGAGGAAATGAAAATGGGTAACAGATAGTCGTGATTACACTACAATATTAATTCATGTACCCGTAAGAAACATGGTTCAGCATTCAGGAAGACTAAATACAATTTCGATGGAGCACATTTCGGAAAACGTCTAATTGTTTTTGTCATGAAGGAAAAAACTTTATATTTGCTTATGGTGTTTCAAGTAATTACTCTCTGCAAGTCATCACACTTTGGATACTTGCTTTTGGTCGTTTATATTGGTATTTGTAAATGCTGGACTCTGTCAAGTTGTGCCTCGAATATCCTGCCTCTCCAGTGATGTTGGGAACAAACTCCGAGAACGGAGGCTCACTCTTTCACTTTCGGCACGCATGGCTCCAGAGGTCACGGCAGACTCGTCACATGCGGGTGTTCGTTACCCACCTGCAGGAAATATCCCGGGATGGTGGCTCTCTCGTGACTAAGGCCTTAGTTTCGTTACGTCGATTCCTGAGTTCAACTACTTCTCTTCTATGGATCTCTGATTATGTGTTGTTATGTAAGGCAATTACGGCTTTTTAGAAGGAATCCTGCAGGAGACAGTGGAGTATGCGCTAGTCTGAAACTCCAGGCAACTGATACTCTGTGTCAGAGCAGGATTCGAACCCAAAATTTTTGATATTTGCGAGCAAGTGCTCTATTGACTGAGCTATCCAGGCACGACACGTGAACCGCCTTCGCAGCTCTACTTCCTCCCGTACTTCTCTCGAACGTTCTTCGCACTATACTTTCATACAGGAGTGCTAGTCCCGAAGTGTAGGCTGGGGAGCGCTGGTGAAGTCTGGAAAGTAGGAGGGGTACTGGAGGAAGTAAAGCTGTTAGGGCAGGTCGTACGTCGTGCCTGGATAGCTGTATCAGTAGACAACCTGCCTAGGTTCGAGACCTAGCTTCGGACACAGTTTCAGTCTGTCAGGAAGTTTCGATTTTGGTTTCGTTACTCGGTACCGATTTTAGGCTCTCTACTGCAACAAACACTAAATATAGCACTGTTGTTGCTGTGATCTTCAGACAAAAAGACTGATCTGATGCAGCTCTCCAAGCTACTCTGTCCTGTGCAAGCCTCTCCACCTGCGAGTAATTACTACAACACATCCTTCAGAATCTGCTTAGTGAATTCATTTCTTTTCCTGCCTCTACTGTTTTTACCCTTCACCCTTCCCTCCAATACTAAATTGGTGATCCCTTGATGCCTCAGAACGTGTCATACCAACCGATTCCTTCTTCTAGTCAGGTTCTGCCACAAATTTCTCCACAGTTCTATTCAGTACCTCATCATTAGTTATGTGATCTACCCATCTAATCTTCAGCATTCCTCTGTAGCACCACATTTCAAAAGCTTCTATTCCCTTCTCGCCTACACTGTTTATCGTCCATGTTTCACTTCCATACAAATACTTTCACTAAGGAATTCCTGACATTTAAATGTATACTCATTGTTAACAAGTGTCTCTTCTTCAGAAACGCTTTGCTTGCCATTGCTAGTCTACATTGAATATATTCCCTACTTCGACCATCGTCAGTTATTTTGCTGCCCAAATAACAAAACTCATCTCCTACTTTAAGTGTCTCATTTCCTAATCTAATTCCCTCAGCATAATCTGACTTAATTCGACTACACACCGTTATCCTCGTTTTGATTTTGTTGTTCATCTTATATCCTCCTCTCAACACACTCGTCATTCCGTTCAACTGTTCTTTCAAGCAGTTTGCTTGACTGAGCTATCCAGGCACGACACGTGAACCGCCTTCGCAGCTCTACTTCCTCCCGTACTTCTCTCGAACGTTCTTCGCACTATACTTTCATACAGGAGTGCTAGTCCCGAAGTGTAGGCTGGGGAGCGCTGGTGAAGTCTGGAAAGTAGGAGGGGTACTGGAGGAAGTAAAGCTGTTAGGGCAGGTCGTACGTCGTGCCTGGATAGCTGTATCAGTAGACAACCTGCCTAGGTTCGAGACCTAGCTTCGGACACAGTTTCAGTCTGTCAGGAAGTTTCGATTTTGGTTTCGTTACTCGGTACCGATTTTAGGCTCTCTACTGCAACAAACACTAAATATAGCACTGTTGTTGCTGTGATCTTCAGACAAAAAGACTGATCTGATGCAGCTCTCCAAGCTACTCTGTCCTGTGCAAGCCTCTCCACCTGCGAGTAATTACTACAACACATCCTTCAGAATCTGCTTAGTGAATTCATTTCTTTTCCTGCCTCTACTGTTTTTACCCTTCACCCTTCCCTCCAATACTAAATTGGTGATCCCTTGATGCCTCAGAACGTGTCATACCAACCGATTCCTTCTTCTAGTCAGGTTCTGCCACAAATTTCTCCACAGTTCTATTCAGTACCTCATCATTAGTTATGTGATCTACCCATCTAATCTTCAGCATTCCTCTGTAGCACCACATTTCAAAAGCTTCTATTCCCTTCTCGCCTACACTGTTTATCGTCCATGTTTCACTTCCATACAAATACTTTCACTAAGGAATTCCTGACATTTAAATGTATACTCATTGTTAACAAGTGTCTCTTCTTCAGAAACGCTTTGCTTGCCATTGCTAGTCTACATTGAATATATTCCCTACTTCGACCATCGTCAGTTATTTTGCTGCCCAAATAACAAAACTCATCTCCTACTTTAAGTGTCTCATTTCCTAATCTAATTCCCTCAGCATAATCTGACTTAATTCGACTACACACCGTTATCCTCGTTTTGATTTTGTTGTTCATCTTATATCCTCCTCTCAACACACTCGTCATTCCGTTCAACTGTTCTTTCAAGCAGTTTGCTGTTTCCGACAGAAATACAATATCATCGGCAGCAATGACACATAACTAGTTAAATACGCTTTATCATTTGAGAAGACATTTCTGACAGCAAGAATTATCCAACAACATGTTGAAACAAAGGATGTATAGTATATACAGGCATTGGACAGAAATGTAAATGCATTCTTGAATATAAACGCAGATGTTACCCAAGCCTATAGATTGCCCCCTTGGATTCGACCACGAATGGTACCTGTGCAATGTCCTCAATACGTTGCAAGTTTCCATCGTGGTCAGAACAATACTATGTATCTTATGTTGGAGATAAGCGAATTCAAAGGTTGGTAAATTGTTAGTGATGGTATGATGGGTGTTTCCATAGTCGAGATAGCTGCAGAGGTACAGTATCGAAGTTTTACACCGCATGGAAGGAAAGCGAAGAAAAATCATCCATTAAGTAACAACGGGAGGGGGGGGGGGGGGAGTGTACATTGACTGATTGTGATAGATGATCATTGAGGAGGATTGTGACCAAAAATAAGCCGACGAAAGCTGCAAAAGTCATTGCAGAACTGCATGTCGCACTCACGAACCGTGTCAGCACAAAAAAGGTAATATGCGAATTACAAAGAGAGCTGGAATTCCATACCAACTCATCAGTGATGAAAATGCCCGTAAGAGGAAAACGTGGTGCCAATACCACAAAACGTAGACTATGGAGTAATGAAAGAAAGTCATTTTGACGAATGAGTCTTATTACGCACAGTTTCCAAATCCTGACCAAGTTTACGTTCAAATGGCTCTGAGCACTATGGGACTCAACTGCTGAGGTCATTAGTCCCCTAGAACTTAGAATTAGTTAAACCTAACTAACCTAAGGACATCACACACATCCATGCCCGAGGCAGGATTCGAACCTGCGACCGTAGCGGTCTCGCGGTTCCAGACTGCAGCGCCAGAACCGCGCGGCCACTTCGGCCGGCCAAGTTTACGTGTCAAGAGTAAAAAGTGGCGGGGGTTCTGTGATGATTTGGGTAGCCATATCGTGGTATTCCATGGGCCTGGTGGTTACTCTGCAAGGCCGCATTACTGTCAAGGACTAAGCGAACCCCTTGAGTAAAATACCGGGATGTTTTCTTTGACAGGGCACGGGCGACATTCTTCCTCATCCTTCCCTAATCCTATGGGGCCGACGACCTCACTGTTTGGTACCCTCTTCCATATCAACCAACCAACAATGCCATCAGTTTGGCTTATCAGGCCCATGCCATATTACAATCTTTGTTCTCAAACAATGACACTGTATTCCAAGATGACACAGCTCCTCCTCACACAGCTTGCATCCTCCAGGACTGGTTTTGCGAGGACCAACATGAACTGTTGCATCTCTCCTGGTCACCACAATCATTAGATCTCATTATTGATTAGCCTTTGTGGACTTTGGAGAGAAGTGTGCGTGATCGCTATCCATCATCGTCACTTGCCTTTATTTTGCAGGAAGAATGGTTGAAGATACCTTTGGAAACCGCACAGGACCTGCATTAATTAACTTCTAGATTACTAGAAGCTGTTTTGAATGCCAACGACACCGTATTAGGCATAGTAATGTGTTTCGTTTTTTGGTGTTTCCGGAATTTTGTCCAATTCTTGTATGTACTGCAACCGGTCAAAAGGTCTGAGGATTATGAAACTGATGACATTAATTTCACTGGGCCCCATCTCCACGCCCACAAACCAACAGCCCATAATATACGGGAATTGCGTGAATTGTGCGTATACATCTGGTGTCACATGACTCATGAAACCTATCAAGGACTTGTTGAATCCATACCATCCAGAATCACTGCTATACTGCTTTTCCAACTCGCTATTAAGCTTATGTTTATAAAATTTGGGCCCATCACTGTGCATTAAAGAAGGCTACTGCCAGACAACTCAGAAGCTCAAAAGCAACACGAAAATGGGGGGGGGGGGTTATGTTATACAGCTGTTGCGGTAGAGGAAGTCTCAATTTGGAATATCTGTTAGGGGAATACCAGTTGCAGCATAAGCGTTACAACCAAGGTACTCTTCCCAAAAATCTCAGTCAGAACGAGGGTGGCGTTGTGTACGACTTTGCACACAATTATAAGGAAAGGTGGGCTACAGGGTGATGTGGCAACTGTCGTCATAGGAAGTCTGGACAAGAGCAGAAATGATTAGTGAACAAGTTAACACAACAAACACAAGATTTACTTTTCGTGTGTCTTGTGTATTGAACCGGGGACCTGGAAACGACATAGAGACTTCATCCCGCCGTAGCCCGCAGTGATTCACAACCCCACAACAGGCCACAGCAATCCCCTCACACCATGGCCGCCCCACACGAACCCGGGGTTATTGTGCAGTTTGGCCGCCAGTGGACCCCCACTTCTGGGAAAATCTCATACCACATGGGTGTAACCCCAGATGTTTGCGTGGTAGAATAGTTATGGTGTACGCATACGTGGATACAGTGTTTTGTGCAGCTATCGCCGACATAGTGTAACTGAGGCAGAATAAGGGGAACCAGCCCGCATTCGCCGAAGCAGATGGAAAACCGCCTTAAAAACCATCCACGGGCTGTCCGGCACACCGGACCTCGACACTAATCCACCGGGCGGATTCGTACCGGGGCCGGCACTCCTTTCCGCTCAGGAAGCGACGTGTTAGAATGCACAGCCAGCCGGACGGGCTAGATTTACTTGTATTTCCCTAAACATACGATGGCCCATTACAAATAATACAGTAAGAAACAGAGTCAAGCTACCTTAATGTCAACAAGGAGGAAGTACGAACGAAGGTGTCATAGCTCAAGTGGGCTGAGCGGCTGCCGCCTGACGTCCTGTATCACAGCAGCAGAGGGCACTCGTACTGAGCTGCTGGAGGTGTGGCTCAGCAGGTGCGCTCCATTGGTTCCACTAGATCTCGAGCGACCGCACTCAGCGTCAGACGGAAATCTGCAATTTTTTTGCTACGACGCCCGTGGGGTAGTATTGATATGTGATACCACAAGTGGGAACTATTTTTAATGTAATTCTGAGACAATACGTAATAGACACGAATTTTTAAGTCTCTTGTATGTGAAAGTATATTTTTTTATGTGTATAAGGATAAATCGGTAGCTTGCTAGACATTAGCAATAAACCTCTTTGTCTAACATGGAAATAATTTTTTTTTTTACTTTGTATTACCATAGCTTTTCGTGTGCATACACATGGAGAACCGTCCTATGGCACGGAAACCCACTCAATGTATTCTGTGCTATGTGAGACGTAAATTCTCGGAAAAAGAAACCATGAGCATTATTTTGAAAGGAAATTGGCCATGGATCTACCATGTTATTTTGCCCCTTAGCTTTAGCTATTGTATACATTTCTTCTTCGATTATGTTTTTTACCGTAGAGAGTCACTTCATTCAGAAACGTGCAACAGTCGTCAGTAACGTACTTCAGGCATCTGATTAACGTTTTTTTCCTTGACGTGTATGTCAGTTGATTTAAATTTACCATAAATTTAGCGATAGTTAGTTGTTTCAAACATGTTCGTACCTAGGGACTTCTGAAAGTAAGTTCCACACGTCGTCCCACGCTAAGACCTCTGCGCAATAAGTGTGGCGCGTTGTGAGATGAGAGCACACGTGTCCTCCAGACACAGCTCTTATGCCGTGCGGATAACAAGTGCATAGCAATGTACGCCTCCAATGGCGCGCCAACTGGAAATCTACTCCAAAATCGTACAACGCGGGACCGTAATAATCCTGAGGGCGAGACGTCTAAGTCAAGCACGGCTTCACCGTGAAATTTTGGGAGACATTACAAAAGCTGAATATCTGGAAGACTTAAGTAGGGCATTAACTTATACATATAGAAGTAGAGAAATGAAAATATTACATGGACTGAGTGCAACATTGCGTCCAGCCGTAATGAAATGGTGCCAAAAATATTACCAAGGCCGCAGGGAAGTGGGTGATCCTAGTGTCCTGATCTAGCACACGCGATTTTCAACTTTTCGGCAAGCTGGAAGAGAATCTGAGGAGGGGGGGGGGGGGAGTGATTGGGAAAACTTTTGTTCACGATGAGGATGTTCACACAGCAAGAAGCTGATTTCTATCCGATTGGTGGATCGTTCCGACCATCATTTAGAAGGACTTGGTGACTATCCTCGCAAAAAGTGTAATGCATCAGTGTCGCTTTGATGTGCTGTGCAGCAGTCTTTTTAGCAATGCAGCACTCTGACATTCAATAAAACTTACTTGGGCTGCCATAACTATGTGTAAATTACTTTTTGAAGTCACCTTGTATATTACGATCTCAAAATATCTGCTGAATCATCGCGCTCGAGAAAGACGTAAGAAAAAAAAATGAGGCTATTGACTTAAACAACATTGCGAACATATGTTGTTGACTGTTTCTTTTGGAGATCTGCAGTTTTGACTGTACAAAATAATCTTGCTACGTCGGAGCTTGTCGTCGTAACTTCTGTACGCGTCATTAGGCATAGCTGCCGATACGAAAAATGTGTCTTCTTTTTTAATCATATCCCCAACTTCACCTCTCATACCATCCTGTCTGCGATAAAGGCTACTCCCACGGGCGGGGCCGTAACAAATGAGGACGCCTTTTAAAGCCCTGAAATGTATGCCTGGCCTCTGGCCATAAATCGTGTCATTAAACTCGCGGTGCTCACAACGTCGCCCTCCCGTTTCATTCCCAGAGATATATTCAGAATTTCTGAGCGAAAAACGGGCCGCGATGACACTACACATTGTAAGAAGAAAAAAAGCCCTAGAATAAAACTCAGCTTCTGATTCAATTAAAAACTATCACGAGAGTATACAGGCAAAGATCTGCTCATTTTTTCTACTAGTAAGTATAAAAATTTTTTTTTTATTTGTGGACTCTTGAAAGTATGAACTCCGTTTGTTCTCCTTGTTCCAGAGGATTCAGCTAGGAGTGTGCCGGTTACCTGTTTCCTAACTGATCCAACAAAGTGCTAACCCTCAATTAAGTAAGGATTTGTCTGTTATGTTTTCGAATGTGCAAGATGTTGGAAACAAGTAGATGATGAGTACCGCTATAAAATGCGCTCTACTATACAGTTTGCTTTGTCTTATAGTATTTGTGTTCTTGCATGCAGCAACGTAAAATTCTCTGTTGTGGGTTACCTCTTTCTTTCGCGGACCCCTTCAATTTTATGACGGCTGTATTGATATAATTCCGCATTAGCGGCTAATCAGTGGGATTCACGCTCACGGAATACGCTATGAGACATTCGACCAGATTGAAGACGACCTCTTGCGGAGAGCTTCCCAGAAATTTTCAAGAAAATATTGTAGGAATGGAATTTATGAATAATTTTCAGCCACCGCTGTACGGATGGCAAGAATAAAATTGCAGAGCGGCATAAATAATTCACTCCTCGTACTTGCCATCACCCAGTGGAATGGGGAGACACTTCAATACACGACGTGTTTGACAAGTCACTCCCTACTTTCAAATTCACAACTTTGCTACTGTTAGTTACATAACTAACTTAAAACTTGTTGTTACACTCTCTGTACCTGTAGATTTTGACACTACTTTTTCTTGCTGGTGAGTGCGTGTAACATGCAGTAGGGAAGGTAAGGTACCGATTTGACGTGAGATCTTAGCTTGTGTAAAGAATGTTTGGAAGTGGCGTTAGATACAAAAACACGTGCAAACTCTTCAAGGAAAGTTACTGTCTGCTAAAGACATCGGCAGCTCCTCTAGGAATGAGGTTCGGTGTGGGAGGGTGGTGATACATAAAGTGGCCTTACCTTTGCATCTGGAGGGGATAGAAAATTTAGTATATAATTAAGTTCTGTGTTATACAATTTTTACAAGTAATGTGCAAACACTTCATCCCAGGCGAAAATAATACAGCTCTATCATGGTAACATACGCACAACTGTCGTCTCCAAGAGTGCCTCTCAAGACTCTCACCACACCTGCCCACATAAGTGTCACGCCAGAAAATACCCATCTTCAACTGGGGTTATTGCTTTATTCTAGTGGCTAGTGACGTCATTCCCGTGGCGTTATGCAAGTACTAGATGTGTCATGACTCAAGTATTGTGTAAATTTAAATTATGTAGATGGCCAATAATGTAGGTAGATCAATACATACAACAGACATTGAGAGTCCTTGGCGAGTTGCCAGTTCAAGTCACATGGAAACTGAATTTTTATGTTTTGATTGAACCGGTTTGAAAGGGACGGAAGGGGCTAAAAAACTAAAAAAACAAAAATCACATAGTGTGCAAATGGGCATTGTAACTGAAGGAATTCCTCTGTCCACTCTGATAGAGTTGTGGTAGAACCTGCCACGTGCATTGCAGCAGCTAGTTTGAAACGCTCTCTTAAATTTCTGCAGTGACAGTCTGACGAAAAATGCAAAAAGTAAAATCTAGCAGAATGTTACCAGGGGATTACAAAACTGTAATTGTATTTCGTCTAGGCGAAGTAGTATGAAATTTATTGTCCTGAGTTAATCGATCTTTCAATTAATAAATGTTAATATTACTTAAAAGATAGTGTCTTAAGTGAAGCTAGTTGTCAGAAGCAAGGTATTTTGGCCTTCTGCTTCGACTGAAATACATCAATTGCTTGAAAAGGCTTTCCTAAAAAAATTGTTAGAAATCATTCCCACAAAGCCAGTTATGTCACTGCAAGTAAGAGGCTGATATCCAGCACGTGTTAGTAAAGTTGGGGACAATTTTCACCACACAAAAAAGTTGATAAGTTAAATACAGTATATATAAAAGATCAGTATGAAAAGGAACAGATACTCATAATTTGACGCTTTCTTGTGTAGCAGCCGAAATTGTCTGTTTTGTTACGTCAGAAAAAAACTTCTTTTACATAGAGTTAAGGTAATGACGAAAAAAGCAGTTTTCAGCTGAAGCAATCGATTTAGAATCCACTGGTAGCAATCGATCTCTAATTTATAAAGAGCGTGGCGGGATGAATAGAAAGTTTTCAAAATGAGGGTCCCAATGTGCGTAAAACAGAAAGTTTACAGTCGATGTTTTATTGCCAGTTTTAATGTGCTACAGTGATGCAGGCATAGTTACAGAGTCCGGCGAAACGATCTCCCGTACTTGCGGAGGCCGCAATGTGATTTGAAGTTGGTTTGATGATGTGAAGGAGATATTGATCGATAGGAATGGACGTTCCGTTTTCAGCAGGTGCAACGGCTTGGCTAGGTGAGCACCGTGCGTTTGTTGTGCAGGAGTACATTCGGAATAATGGTTCTATGATTACTTCTCAGCGAGCTTTTCGCATTCGGTTCCAACATGTCCGTCATGATTCCGTTCATGACAAAAAAAAGAATTCGAGTGTGTGTATCAAATCTTAGAGTATCAGGTTCTGCACTGAAAAGAAAATCTGCTGGCGAACCGCTGACAGTGACAATGTCGGAAAATGTGATGCGTGTGAGAGCGTCCGTCCAGCAATCTCTACATCTACATCTACATCTACTCCGCAAGCCACATGACGGTGTGTGGCGGAGGGTACTTTGAGTATCTCTATCGGTTCTACCTTCTATTCCAGTCTCGTATTGTTCGTGGAATGAAAGATTCTCGGTGTGCCTCTGATTTTATCCTCATGGTCTCTTCGCGAGATGTACGTAGGAGGGAGCAATACACTGCTTGACTCTTCGGTGAGGGTATGTTCTCGAAACTTCAACAAAAGCCCGTACAGAGCTACTGAGCGTCTCTCCTGCAAAGTCTTCCACTGGAGTTTATCTGTCATCTTCGTAACGTTTTTGCGATTACTAAATGATCCTGTACCGAAGCGCGCTGCTCTCCGTTGGATCTTCTCTATCTCTTCTATCAACCCTATCTGGTACGGATCCCACACTGCTGGCAATATTCAAGCAGTGGACGAACAAGTGTACTGAAACCTACTTCCTTTGCTTTCGGATTGCATTTCCTTAGGATTCTTCCAATGAATCTCAGTCTGCCATCTGATATGGTCATTCCATTTTAAATCACTCCTAATGCCTACTCCCAGATAATTCATTGTATTAACTGCTTCCAGTTGCTGACCTGCTATATTGTAGCTAAATGATAAAGGGTCTCTCTTTCTATGTATTCGCAGCACATTACACTTGTCTACATTGAGATTCAATTGCCATTCCCAGTACCATGCGTCAATTCGTTGCAGATCCTCCTGCATTTCAGTACAATTTTCCATTGTTACAACCTCTCGGTATACTACAGCATCATCCGCAAAAAGCCTCACTGTGCTCCCCATGTTATCCACAAGGTCATTTATGTATATTGTAAATAGCAACGGTCCTACGACACTCCCCTGCGGCACACCTGAAATCACTCTTACTTCGGAAGACTTGAGAATAACATGCTGCGTTCTGTTATCTAGGAACTCTTCAATCCAATCACACAATTGGTCTGATAGTCCATATGCTCTTACTTTGTTCATTAAACGACTGTGGGCAACTGTATCGAACGCCTTGCTGACATCAAGAAACACGGCATCTACTTGGGAACCCGTTTCTATGGCCCTCTGAGTCTCGTAGACGAATAGCGTGAGCTGGGTTTACACGATCGTCTTTTTCGAAACCCATGCTGATTCGACCAGAGTAAATTTATAGTCTCCAGGAAAGTCATTATACTCGAACATAACACGTGTTCCAAAATTCTACAACTGATCGACGTTAGAGATATAGGGCTATAGTTCTGCACATCTGTTCGACGTCCCTTCTTGAAAACGGGGATGACCTGTGCCCTTTTCCAATCCTTTGGAACGCTACGCTCTTCTAGAGACCTACGGTACACCGCTGCAAGAAGGGGGGAAGTTCCTTCGCGTACTCTGTGTAAAATCGAACTGGTATCCCATCAGGTCCAGCGGCTTTTCCTCTTTTGAGCGATTTTAATTGTTTCTCTATCCCTCTATCATCTATTTCGATATCTACCATTTTGTCATCTGTGCGACAATCTAGAGAGGAAACTACAGTGCAGTCTTCCATTGTGAAACAGCTTTGGAAAAAGACATTTAGTATTTCGGTCTTTAGTCTGTCATCTCTAAAGCGTTCAGCACTTAAACATGCAGCTGCTCTGGGACTGACTGACAGGACCATCGGCACAGAGGTCTTCACATACATCATTACATAATGATAGCTAGATTTTGAAACTTGCAGAGCTGTGTGTGAGGAAATTCTTTAGAACATTTCCCCAGGAACCTTCTTGATTTCGTCTGATAAAGGCCTACATCCACTTGCCAGACACTGTGAATCAACAAAATTTTCGTTGCTGAGCTGCTTAAAACGCCAGGTACTTTACCAACGACCACTTCACAGCCATCGTGTGACACTTTGGGGATCCGTTGCTGAAACAAATGTCAGCGTTCCGTATTTTCTCGAATAAGGTTAATTCAAACTGGTAGTGTCACGTGATAGAGACTTAAGTTAAACCAGTTTGTTGGAGTCCATGAAGACGGAGAAGTCTGCTTCCGACAATATGCGGCTACCGCTCACATCTCTTGGCGTTCTCTATAAATTCTGAGAGAGTTGTTTCCTGTACGTCTCCTCTCTTCACAATCCTGCAAACACGAAAGGAGGCAATCCCCAGGCAGTGGGTGCAATTCCACCTTAAATGGCACGAAGAACTCTGGACAACTTCCGAGAAAGGCTGCGTCAGTGTGTTTACAAAGGAGATCAACACTTACCGGACATAATTTTTAAATCCAACTAATATAAAATTACATGATTGGAATAGAGATCAACATAAACATCATTCCCGCCCTTTTTATTGATCATGAAAACCACACATTGTCATGCTGTACCACCATTCAGCGAGAACTTCAGAGATATTTGTTCAGATTGCTATACACACTGGTACCTCTAACACTCAGTAGCATGTCCTCTTGCATTGACGCATGCCTGTATTCGTCGTGGCATACTCGTACTATCCACAAGTTAATCAAGGCACTTTTGGTCCAGATTGTCCCACTACTCCACGGCGATTCGGTGTAGATCCCTCAGAGTGGCTGGTTGGTCACGTCGTGCAACAGCCCTTTTCAATCTATCCCAGGCATGTGCAATAGGGGAACATGCTGGCCACTCTAGTCGAGCGATGTCGTTATCCTGAAGGAAGTCATTCGCAAGATGTGAACGATGGGAGTGCGAATTGTCGTCCATGAAGACGAATGCCTCACCAGTATGCTGCCGATATGGTTGCTCTATCTGTCGGAGGATGGCATTCACGTATCGGACAGCCGTTACGGCGCTTTCCATGACCACCAGCGGCGTACGTCGACCCCACATAATGCCACCCCAAAACATCACACGTCTCCGACGATTGTCTGGTTAAAGTCATATGTGATACTCATCGGTGAAGAGAACGTGATGCGAATCTTGAGCGGTCCATTCTGTATGTTGTTGGTCCCATGTTTACCAAGCTGCATGGTGTCGTGGTTGCAAAAATAGACCTCAGCATGGACGTCGGGAGTGAAGTTACGCGTCATGCACCCTATTGCATACAGTTTTAGTCGTAACACGACGTCCTGTGGCTGCACGAAAAGCGTTATTCAACATGTTGGCTTTGCTGTCAGGGTTCCTCCGAGCCATAATCCGCAGGTAGCGGTCATCCGCTGCAGTAGTAGCCCTTGGGCGGCCTGAGCGAGGCATGTCATCGACAGTTCCTGTCTCTGTGTATCTCCTCCATGTTTGAACAACATCGCTTTGATTCACTCCGAGACGCCTGGAGACTTCCCTTGTTGAGAGACCTTCCTGGCACAAAATAACAATGAGGAAACGATCGAACAGCGATATTGACCGTCTAGGCATGGTTGAATACAGACAACACAAGCCGTGAATCACCTTCCTGGTGAAATGACTGTAACTGATCGGCTGTCGGTCCCCCTCTGTCTAACAGGCACTGCTCATGCGTGGTTGTTTGCATCACTGGGCGGGTTTAGTGACATCTCTGAACAGGCAAATGGACTGTGTCTGTGATACAATTTCCACAATCAACGTCTATCTTCAGGAGTTCTGAGAACTGGGATGATTCAAAACTCTTTTGGATGTGTTTATTTTCTCTGCATATTTCTTTGCTTGTTTGCAATTTTCTTTTGAAATGCTGGATGAAGGAAAAGAAACCAATTGATGTAGAAAAAGAAACAAATTGATGAGAGAACAAACTAAAGTGACAGACACAGTTGTGAGTGTAATGAAAGCATAACTGAGCAGGGCGGCATATCTATGGAGACGGATGGATGATATGTGAATCAAGAAAGTTCTTTGCTGGATTCTAAGAAACGAGAAAAGGTGAAGACAACATAATGGAAGCTACGTACATAACATCTGAGTACACTACGGGTAGCCAGCCTGGGAATATTTTAGGATTTCGGTACAAATCTTTACTGTTAATTTTTGGTCACGTTTTACAAGTAACATCCATGATGAGTTCCCTGTGAACCTATGTGACAGGTGGCTTTAGCCGAAGCTGGTGTTTTCGGTAATCTGCTGACAAATCCACCCCACATGTGTCACCTGGTGGGCTAATAGGAAGCTTGGGAGAAACGTCACCTGGTGGTTAATGGGCACTCCTTGGAGTGCAGCGCCCTCGCTGATCGCTCTCGTGGCCTTGGTAGGGAGCATGTAGCTTACACAACTTATCTCTGACTGTGCTCTTCATGAGCGGTCACCAGATAATTAAGATGTGAATTCTCTCGTCTCTCTTCCCATTCCTCTACTCGCTTGTATCACCTGAACTGGCTGAGGATCTCGCCGTCTGGTTCAGGCGAGCGCCTATCAATTCTTTCATTTCCAACTTCCTTCAAACGCCTAAGTTCTCGTTCATTCTGAGCAGGTACCGCTTCTATGCTCATACAATAGAAACCATGGAAGAACAACAAGAAATGGATAAAATGGTGGTTGCCTATGATGATGATAATGACGATCTATTAAGCAAGAAGTACACCAAAAGGAAGATAAAAGGCATTAATTTAAAACGATAATTTACTGTGGTTGCTCAACCACAAACGAACCTCTTTTAGCTTTACTCCTTAGAAAGTGTCGTTTGATGCACTATACTCCATACGGCGAGAGAAGAGCCCCGACAATTGATGCTTCGCGCATCCACAACAGCCAATCAGATCGTGAGCTTTCGTTTACGTTACTGTGGCAACGCTGTAGTGCTGTGCGACCGCAGCTTTCAGTCAGTTGCGTCACATGCTGCGTTCAGGTTTGTGAGTATATGTGTGCATTCCGCTACTTCTGTGAGATTCTTGCCGTGTGTATAAGTGGAAAAGCGTGTATAAATGGAAAATGGCTGTGCCTGTAGAGCAGAGAAGAGGGCTTTTGGGAAACGAGCTACGCTGAAATACCAAGCACGTGAATTTATATCCAGATTGCGCATTTACTTTGAAAGGAAAAGGGGTGGGCCTTTCATATCAGTGGGTAAAGTGGTTTAGAGTGTGGCAGAAGCATCTCTAGAGCGACAGTGAAGAGAGCCACAAATGATAAAGAGGCTGCCAATTCAGGTGCGAGCCCTGTTATTGTGACGCTTGGAAAGTCAAGGAAGAGATCGTGTTGTGGGACTGAAACAGACAACTTTGACGAAAGTGCTATCAGGCAACACATATACGCATACCACAGCAGGAAGAAGTATCCGATATTTAAAAAGCTGATGGCATCAGTGCCGGACAGTGTTTTTTTCACAGGCAGAACGACAAGTCTCCCCATTGTTCTGAAAAAAATTGGCTTCCGTCGGAAGAAGTTCTCAGGACGAAAGGTATTAATGGAACGTGGGAGACATTGTAGGTTGGAGATGCCGTTTCCTGCGCGCGTAGCTAGCAGTGAATCCTGAAAATGTAATATGGATTGACGAAACATGAGTCAACATGCGTCATGCACATTCCGTCGCATGGAGAGACGACACGCGCCACGGAACTATGAGTGTGCCAACTGGTAAGGGAGGGCAACTAATTATAGTTCATGCTGGCTCTATGAACGGTTTTGTGTCCGGTGCTATGACGACGTTTCAATTAAAAAAAAAACTGTCGACTATCACGAGGAGATGAATGCTGATACATTCAAAGTTTGGTTCATTACTCGTTTGCTACCAAACGTCAGTTCTGGTAGTATTTTTGTAATGGACAGTGCGCCGTTTCATTCTGTACAATTAAATAAGGCACGAACGGCTCTTGAAAGGACAGACGAAATAGTCAGTTGATTGAAAGATAGTAAAACAGGCTTTGAGTAGAATATGCGGAAAGCGGAACTTCTGGAATTAATGGATGTGTGTGCTATCCTTAGGTTAGTTAGGTTTAAGTAGTTCTAAGTTCTAGGGGACTGATGACCATAGATGTTAAGTCCCATAGTGCTCAGAGCCATTTGAACCATTTTTCTGGAATTAGTGAAACGACACAAGCCACAGTAGACGCATTATGGTTCAAATGGCTCTGAGCACTATGGGACAACTTCTGAGGTCATAAGTCCCCTAGAACTTAGAACTACTTAAACATAACTAACCTAAGAACATCACACACATCCATGCCCGAGGCAGGATTCGAACCTGCGACTGTAGCGATCGCGCGATTCCAGACTGTAGCGCCTAGAACCGCTCGGCCACCCCGGCCGGCAGACGCATTATGTGATTGATACATTAGCAGAGAACCACGTCCACAAAGTTATACGTCTTCCACCGTACCACTGCCATTACGACGCAGTTGAACTCACCTGAGACAAAATAAAAGCAGATGTTGCGGAGCGAAACAAAACCTTTACGTTGCGAGACACAGAGAAGCTGGTAAATGAGGCTGTCACACTAATAACAACACAAAATTGGAAGAACGTCGTGAAGCACGAGTGGAAAGGGATTAAAAGGTCAAACATAGAAGAAGGTGTCAGAGAAGAATCTGTTCATAATATGGTAATTTCTTTACCAGACGATGAGGACAGCAGCAGCGAAGATACGGAAGACTATGTGGTCGTGACGAGAGGTGACCAACCACATGACGATGATCTTGGGGTTTCCGTTGTCCCGCACGGAAAATAGAGGTAACGTAACATCTGTGTAATTTGCTTTACCTTGTTAATGTTGAAAATCTGATTGTGTGTAATTTTTACTTTGGCTGGAACCATAGTAATGGTAATTTTTTAATCATGTTACCGCCGTTTGAAGGTAATAATTTTTATTTTATTTATACGAGCCAGAGTTCGGGCATAGCCAATTTTCGAGTATAGTAACTTATTTATGTCAAAAGATATCACACCGGTATGAAATACAGCGAAATCTGAACAGTACATCAGTAAAATAAAAATTGTTGCAGTCAAATGGCTGCAACATCATTAAGAAAATATTTATGTCAGTGTGTTTGCGTAAGGTGACAAACACTGGAAGCACATGTGAAAAAATATTCCATCAAGGAACATATCGGTCAGCAGAATCCTGCCCCTACAGGAATGCTGCAATGAATGACGCGGCATTGCTAGGCTGTGGAGTCGAGTGTTTCCGCGGGCCGAAGGGTGGGACGGGAAAGTCTGTCACCCCGTTCCACCCGCCGCTGGCTCGCTGCCCGTCCGTGTCGAATACTGGTAACTGTGCTGCCAGCTGTCAGAGCTCTTCTCTCGTCATACGGAGTATAGCAGATCGTTAGACCGAATTTTGCAACAATTTCTGTAAGCAGTAGTTGCAGTCATGTTAAGCAAGACAGAGAATTTAAATTTACATTCATTTTTATGATCACACGTTTTGGGCCTTCGATTTTGAAAGCTATGTAGAAACTTGGTTACAGTGGAGATTGTAATAAAACCATTGAGGTTTTACCCAGAGAAGTGGAACTAGCAGCCATAAACGCAAATGTGCACAAACATATTCCCACAACACTAAAGAAGACTAAACTGTTCCAGCTACTAAAGCAATGTTCGTCATTACGCATAGATGTGCGATTGTTATTCTAGCTCAACCGAATCTTCATTATGTCAGTAGTGTCATCGAAAACAATCAGGTTAGAAAACTGCTGCGGAAGCAAAGGGAACTTCACAGCAAACATAAACATAGTCAAAGCCTTGCAGACAAACAAAAATTACGCGAAGCGAAATGTAGTGTGAGGAGGGCTATGCGAGCAGCGTTCAATGAATTCGAAAGTAAAGTTCTATGTACTGACTTGGCAGAAAATCCTAAGAAATTTTGGTCTTATGTCAAAGTAGTAGGTGGATCAAAACAAAATGTCCAGACACTCTATGACCAAAATGGTACTGAAACAGAGGATGACAGACTAAAGGCCGAAATACTAAATGTCTTCTTCCAAAGCTGTTTCACAGAGGAAGACTGCGCTGTAGTTCCCTCTCTATATTGTCACACAGATGACAAAATGGTAGATATCGAAATAGACGACAGAGGGATAGAGAAACAATTAAAATCGCTCAAAAGAGGAAAGGCCGCTCGGCCTGATGGGATACCAGTTCGATTTTACACAGAGTACGCGAAGGAACTTGCCCCCCTTCTTGCAGCGGTGTACCGTAGGTCTCTGGAAGAGCGTAGCGTTCCAAAGGATTGGAAAAGGGCACAGGTCATCCCCGTTTTCAAAAAGGGACGTCGAACAGATGTGCAGAACTGTAGACATATATCTCTAACGTCGATAAGCCGTAGAATTTTGGAACACGTATTATGTTCGAATATAATCACTTTTCAGGAGACTAGAAATCTGTTCTGTAGGAATCAGCATGGGTTTCGAAAAAGACGATCGTGTGAAACCCAGCTCGCGCTATTCGTCCACGAGAAGGCCATAGGCACGGGTTTCCAGGTAGATGCCGTGTTTCTTGACTTCCGCAAGGCGTTCGATACAGTTCCCCACTGTCGTTTAATGAACAAAGTAAGAGGATATGGACTCTCAGACCAATTGTGTGATTGGATTGAAGAGTTCCTAGATAACAGAACGCGGCATGTCATTCTCAATGGAGAGAAGCCTTCCGAAGTGAGAGTGATTTCGGGTGTGCTGCAGGGGAGTGTCTTAGGACCGTTGCTATTCACAATATACATAAATGACCTTGTGGACGACATCGGATGTTCAGTGAGGCTTTTTGCGGATGATACTGTAGTATACCGAGAGGTTGTAACAATGGAAAATTGTACTGAAATGCAGGAGGATCTGTAGCGAATTGACGCATGGTGCAGGGAATGGCAATTGAATCTCAATGTAGACAAGTGTAATGTGCTGCGAATACATAGAAAGAAAGATCCCATATCATTTAGCTACAATATAGCAGGTCAGCAACTGGACGCAGTTAATTCCATAAATTATCTGGGAGCAGGCATTAGGCGTGATTTAAAATGGAATGATCATATAAAGTTGATCGTCGGTAAAGCAGATGCCAGACTGAGATTCATTGGAAGAATCCTAAGGAAATGCAATCCTAAACCAAAGGAAGTTAAGTTACAGCACACTTGTTCGCCCACTGCTTGAATACTGCTCACCAGGGTGGGATCCGTACCAGATAGGATTGATAGAAGATATAGAGAATATCCAACGGAGAGCAACGCGCTTCGTTACAGGATCATTTAGTAATCGCGAAAGCGTTACGGAGATGATAGATAAACTCCAGTGGAAGGCTCTGCAGGAGAGACGCTCAGTAGCTCGGTACGGGCTTTTGTTGAAGTTTCGAGAACATACCTTCACCGAAGAGTCAAGCAGTATATTGTTCCCTCTTACGTATATCTCGCGAAGAGACCATGAGGATAAAATCAGAGAGATTAGAGCTTACACAGAGGCATACCGACAATCTTTCTTTCCACGAACAATACGAGACTGGAATAGAAGGGAGAAGCGATAGAGGTACTCAAAGTACTCTCCGCCACATACCGTCAGGTGGCTTGCGGAGTATGGATGTAGATGTAGATGTTAGAAAAAACAACAAAAAAAAAGAAAAAACCGAAGAAGTTAGGAATTATCTGAATGGGCCAGGAAATTGTAATGCGATGTAAATATAGAGGCAAAATCTAACGCTTTATTCGAGAGAAAGAGTTTCACAAATTGAGCACATTGATAACGTGTTGGACCACCTTTGGCCCGTGTGAAAGCAGTTACTCCAAGCACGTCTTCACATGTCAGTGGAGCTCAGGTCGAGTCGGGACTCATAACTAAAGGTAGTTCTGCACCGGACAATGAGATTCCAGGCTGAAGACACGTCCGGAGTAGCCTGTGATAGCAGTGGCATACAGATCTATCTATCGACCGTCATTTGGCCTGTCAATCAAAAGTAATTGTTTGGGGTGTCATTTCTTTTTATAGCTGAATCCCTTTGATTATCATTCGTGGCACCCTTGCAGCTGTACGCCGACGATAACGTGTAGTGCGAGCAGAATAACGGGGCTGCTAGATGTGCAGATGGCACGGCACGTGTGGAGAGAGCAGAAGTGGTGGGGGTTATGATCAGATGCTGTAAGGAAAATTCTGAGCGCTGGAGGGGAAGTGCCTTTCTAAACTGGAGCCTTCTCTTACATTTTCTAATAATATTAAGTGGGGGCCCTCCACTTGCAAGGTGGCCATTCAAACAGATCTACTGTCACCTCAGCTTTGGTTAGTACTCGTATATAGAAACAATTTCGCCGAAAATGCAGAGATTTATTTTCGCTTGGCTTGTTAACCATTTGTAACTCTAATAAAAGCATTATGAGTGGTGAATTTAATGTAAAATCTACACATTTCTCTGGTTGCCATGTTAAGATTTGCTTATTTTCCCAAAACACAGCGGAGTTTACACAATCGTCTTTAAGAACATGTTGTGAAGACACAGTTGCAAAAGATTTATAAAAAACAGAAAAAAAGAAAAAAGGATTTATTAAATTATGAACTGAGGAAAAGTAAGGTAAGTAGCTTATGAAAAAGCTCATTCTCTGTAGATAATAAACGTGTGATGTCTTCACTTAAGTTGTTCCAAAACCCATAGTATTTCTCGTTTCACTAACTATGGATGTCCCTTAATAACTGCGCTCTTTCATCGAAAAAGTATGTAGTTAGTGGAATAACACAGTAGATAATGAAGTTTTGCATACTAACCACATCGCAAAATACTCTTCTCTTTTCGTGCTATTATTTGCCAAAATCTCACTTCAGTATCTCAAACCGTTTATGAAATATTAGGAACGTTGTGGATATTTCAGTCTGGCTTTATCGCTGGCGCGGTACGTTCGCAAATGAGAGTGCCACGTCAGGTCAGTTTCCTTGAGACTGGTGTCAGATAGAGACCTCCAACTAAGTCTAAAGAAAAATTCAATATGTTACCTAAATTTCGTACTCTGCAGCATATTATGTAACATGCACCAAACGCAAAATCGTTGCGACTTCTATTTTTCATTACAAACTTTTTCGAATTTCGCCCACTGTCTTACTTCCACGTAAATATCACAATAACTCTGACCATTAACGAAATGATGGGCACGCCATCATGAACTTGATATAAAAAGCTGTAAATAAAGGAAAAATTACTTTTTACCAAATACTTTCTGTAAAATCGTTTGAGAAATACTGCAGGGCATGTGCCTCAGTTCTGTTATCGCCGACCAGCCGACAGGTTTCAGTCACTGTCGGCGTCCCCTTTCGAACAAACGAATGAACTATCCCAGCGCAATGGACAAAAAATGGTCAGTGGGCATCGTCCACCGTATCGTGCGTCGGCTGCGACTTTTTTTGTCGTAGAATCTTTTTACGCTGCGATTGGAAATGTGTACTAGGAATGTAACAAAACAGTGAGTCTGGCGCTCTAAACCTCTGTACTTAAATTATAACAGGGGTAGTCATGAAGTTATAAGTATCACCTCGAAAAAAATAAAGTTAGGTAATTATTACCTTTTGTTTATTTGCAGGTATGTGTGTATAGTCCCGTTAGTCACAGAAATCCACAGTACGCAGGACAGGTTCGAAAACATTTTTCTACACAATCAGCTTATGATTTGGCGACTCCTTTCCACCGTTTTCCCTCGTTTATTTTCACGAGTGTCAGTTTTCACTACTAATGATGATTTGCGCTGTATACAAATCTTGCACTTGGAGCTCCAAGTGGCCACCACTAAAAGAAATGTTACAACTGTCGCATTTCTGGCACCCGTCTCAGCTTGGCGCCCCGATTGGCGGCTTGTGTCTCTTGGGACTTAAATCGGCGCTAATATTACGCTCACTAGATGAGCCCAAAAGTGACGTAGTCCTCTGAAAGAGAGCAATATTGTTCGGTAATTCGTTTTCCGCTTTTGAAAAGGAACAACGTTACAACATACTAAGCTGGAAGTGTTCGGTAACAGTGCACCATCATATGATACACTGGCTGGTTGATGCAGACGCTCCAGAGTCGTCCAACAAGTATGAATTATGAAGGACGAAGTAGCACACCATCTGCAACGAATGGGAATCGCAAGGGTGGCGGTAGCACCAACGTATCGCAGTCAATGGGATAGTGGAGAAAAATGAAAAGCCGGTTATTGATCAGTTTGCAGCATCTTGCACAACATCTAGAATATGATGGTCACCTCCTGTTGGGTTCCACTACTGCTCACACCATTTACACTCCTGGAAATGGAAAAAAGAACACATTGACACCGGTGTGTCAGACCCACCATACTTGCTCCGGACACTGCGAGAGGGCTGTACAAGCAATGATCACACGCACGGCACAGCGGACACACCAGGAACCGCGATGTTGGCCGTCGAATGGCTCTAGCTGCGCAGCATTTGTGCACCGCCGCCGTCAGTGTCAGCCAGTTTGCCGTGGCATACTGATCTCCATCGCAGTCTTTAACACTGGTAGCATGCCGCGACAGTGTGGACGTGAACCGTATGTGCAGTTGACGGACTTTGAGCGAGGGCGTATAGTGGGCATGCGGGAGGCCGGGTGGACGTACCGCCGAATTGCTCAACACGTGGGGCGTGAGGTCTCCACAGTACATCGATGTTGTCGCCAACACCCGGCATCATGGTGTGGGGAGCGATCTCCTACACTGGCCGTACACCACTGGTGATCGTCGAGGGGACACTGAATAGTGCACGGTACATCCAAACCGTCATCGAACCCATCGTTCTACCATTCCTAGACCGGCAAGGGAACTTGCTGTTCCAACAGGACAATGCACGTCCGCATGTATCCCGTGCCACCCAACGTGCTCTAGAAGGTGTAAGTCAACTACCCTGGCCAGCAAGATCTCCGGATCTGTCCCCCATTGAGCATGTTTGGTACTGGATGAAGCGTTGTCTCACGCGGTCTGCACGTCCAGCACGAACGCTGGTCCAACTGAGGCGCCAGGTGGAAATGGCATGGCAAGCCGTTCCACAGGACTACATCCAGCATCTCTACGATCGTCTCCATGGGAGAATAGCAGCCTGCATTGCTGCGAAAGGTGGATATACACTGTACTAGTGCCGACATTGTGCATGCTCTGTTGCCTGTGTGTATGTGCCTGTGGTTCTGTCAGTGTGATCATGTGATGTATCTGACCCCAGGAATGTGTCAATAAAGTCCCCCTTCCTGGGACAACGAATTCACGGTGTTCTTATTTCAATTTCCAGGAGTGTATAATAGCTTGCCGACCCGAGGCAGCATCAGAAATGTTGTGGCTGTCTCAGGCCAGACCAGGTGACTTCTTGAGCCGCCTAATCACAATCGAGGACAGCTGGGTGCATCATGGTGTAAAATAGTAATACAGGTAGTGAAACAGTGAGGACTCATCATCGCCAATGACCCAACCATAAACGGATAAGGTGATCCTGAATATTTTTTGAGACTGCCATTGGGATGGGACATCATTTTCCAAAGTATTTGCTAAGGTAATATTTTACAGACTAGTATCTTAACTTTGCAATAATAACACCTTCAAAAAAATCACAGTTTGTGTTTGAGAGCAGTTTTTCTACTGTGAATGCCACTGCGTGTTCGATCACCCAATTTTTCTAGTATTAAGTAATAAAACAGCGACAATTGGCGTTTTCTGTGACCCATGTAAAGCATGTGATTATGTGAATCATAGTGTTCTCCTGGATAAAATAAAGTTTTATGGTTCTGACGGTACTGCCAACCAATGGGTAATGTCATATCTAATCAAAAAAATGCAGAAAGTAGTTCTTAGTAATTCAACCAATATAGTCCATGAACATAATTCGCAAAAGGAGAAATAAAGTATGGCGTTCCCCAAGGCTCAATGTTAGGTTCACTATTGTTCGTCATATGTGTATACAGTCTTCTGTCCAATATAGAACAAGAAGGATTAGCTATTTTTGCAGATGACACTAGTATTGTCATCAATCCAACCATACACACAGAAATAGTAGAAATGGTAAATAATGTTCTTAACAATACAATTGACTCGTTTTCAGCGAACTGTCTCATCCTCAATTTTAAAGAGACACATCATATTCAGTTTTGCATATCTAGGGGCTACTCTTTGTGAGGAAATAATAAATAGGGTGGAGACTTTAAAATTCTTAGTTGTCCACGTTCATGAGTATTTAAACTGAGGAAAAAACATTTGGGAACTCCTCCAATAACTTAATTCACCCACAGATCAATGACATATTTTGCGTATTGTCATTCAACAATGTCATACGAAATAATGTTCTGGGGTAGCTCATCTGCACGAAAGGAAGCCTTCATTGCTAAAAATAGGTTGTAGGAATAATCGATGGTCCTTACCTATGATCGTCAGGTAGACATATGTTTAACGAATTGGGCATTCTCACTACTTCTTCACAGTATATTTATTCCCTCATGATATTTGTTGTAAATAGTTAACTACAATTCAGAATCAAGAGTTATGTGTATAACAGAAGGGAAAATACCATTCATTACTCCACATAAAGGTTGTTCATAGCGCAAAAATAGTTGATCAATGTTGCAACTAAAACTTTTAGTCACTTGCCATGTGATATAAAATATCTGACAGACAGCGAAGGAAAATCTGAAAGGATACTGAAAAAGTTTGTACTTCACAACTCCTTCTATTCCACAGAGGAATTTCTGTTGTAATCTGCGAAAGGTGTCGGGTAGGAATTACTAACAACTGTATATTTAAACTTGTTGCTCATAATTACTATTTATCATGCAAAATGGAACATGCAACTAACTAATAGATATTGCTTACAAGGGGCAAACCGTCGCAGGAGTGTGTTGCCGTAACATGACGTGGATGGAGTGGCTATCAGGAGAAAGCGTGGCGGGAAACTCTGTAGGGGGAATATGTTTGCTCCACGACAGCATCATAGCTTACTCTGTACCAACACAGATATATATGTTGCTCTTTTGGCCGGTAAAATTTTACCTTATCTCCCTTATGCTCCTGAGAGGGTGCCCACTAACTTTTTCCTCTTTCATTGGACGGAGAACCATTACGTGGCAGGTATTTTCAGTACGTAAAGATGATTTTAGAGCTGGAACATTTCTTGAACTGTCAGAAATGCAGATTTCTAGAAAGAACGTCTCCAAGAATGTCACACCGAAAGGAGAATATGAAGGGAGGACTTAACATTATCACAAAATTTCACATTTGCACCTATATGTTATCAGGGTTATAATTAGAGCTTTATGATAGTTTCCTTTGTTTTAGCCGGCCGGAGTGGCCGTGCTGGTCTAGGCGCTACAGTCTGGAGCCGAGCGACCGCTACGGTCGCAGGTTCGAATCCTGCCTCGGGCATGGATGTGTGTGATGTCCTTAGGTTAGTTAGGTTTAATTAGTTCTAAGTTCTGGGCGACTGATGACCTCCGAAGTTAAGTCGCATAGTGCTCAGAGCCATTTGAACCTTTGTTTTAGGAATTAGTGACGGCTGCCTGTTAGAGTGTACACGCGAACATATTGATTTCTCTCACTGATTAAAATGGAAGAAACAGATGCAGACTAATACACTACGACCAACAGTTTGTCTATAATGCAGGCAGTCTCGTTCCCTTCGTTTCTCAGTTGTAAACTGAAAAATGACATCCAAGCCTAGAGAGCGTGGCAGAATCGATAGTCCCAAAAATATACGGTGGCTGCCAAAATTTAGGAAGAATTTATTTCTGAAGGTAAAATGTCAACGCTGTTTAGTCGGAGCAGACAAATATAAAAATGGAAACCGACTTTGAATTATGTATCTGATTTTATCGAATGTGTAAATAATACATGGGGTGATCACAGAGACTCAATCGTAGGTAAAGCTGATGGTGGCCTTCAATTTATTAGCGGTATACAGGAAAAAAACAGTCGGAAAACAAAGGAGAGTGTTTACGAAACACCTGTCCACTCTCCATCTATCCCCTGCCATCTTCGTATTGGCCATGCCAGATTGACCCACGGGTTTTTACTCCTTAATGAGCCGCCCCCATTTTGGACAGGCCCTGCCTTTTGGCCGTTCACCTAAATACATCCTGCCAGTTTCCTTGTCGCAAGTGTAAGTCATCACATGGTTACATCGAACTTTGGGTTTATTTGCGAAAGTGGGTTGTCCTACCAGGTTTAAGAACCTGAATTTCCTTCTGGAATTGGAGTCCTTTGGTTAACGTTGGCCTCGCCTCCATGCTGTCCAGGTTCCCCGTCCCCTCCCGTCACCCCCGTTTTCCTACGATTTGTCTGGTGTTTTGTGGCGTTTGGTTTCCCCTTGTCTTGGGCCTTCTTCTCTGGTGCTGTCCCCATTGTGTCGCTATCACGATATGGTGTGGGATTAGGGTGGCTCGGCAGTAATACTGGCACCTCATCACGCATAGCGCCTCTGGGGCACCCCTGCTCTCGCCCCTCCCCAACTCCCTCTTCCTTCCTACTGTCTTTTACTCTTCCTGCCGACCTGATTTTCCTTCTGCCTCTTTGTTTTCCCGTCGATTGGAATGTAGTGTTGATGTTGTTCTTCCTTTAGTTTCTGCCATGTTGGATCGTGGGACCGGTGACCCTGGTCTTTATTCCCCTCTTCCCCACCCCCTCACCACCACACTGAACCAATTAACTTGCTTGATCCATCCTAGAATGCTGTTCAAGTGTGCAGGACCTACCCAATTAGAACTAACAGGGGATACCGAACGTATATGTAGAATGTCAGCACGAACGCTTAAGTCATGAGCGAGAGTCACAGAAATTCACTCCTGATTTCTATGAAAAACTTTTTTACAATGATTTAAGAACCGGCATTAAGTGATGAAACTAGAGACATGCTTCCACTCCCTACGTACCGCTCGCGCACGCATCCATGTGGGGAGTGTTAGACCACGCAGAGTGCTTTAATGTCACTTTTACCGCACTCTGCACAGTCGAAAAGGGAAGAAGCCCTGACATGTACATGATAACTACCCTCTGCGATGCAATTGACGAAGGTCTGCGATTTGTGTATGTAGAGGCGATATAAAGTGTAACTAATATGATTAGTTTAAACAATGTTGCAGTCGCTTTCACCGCAGTTTGGTTTAAATTAGTCACTAGATTAGCAAATTACCGTTAACTCTATAACTCATGGTGTTACGAACTGTCCCAAAGATCACCACATGCCGTGCCGAGCGCGTGGGAGGCCGCGCGAGGCTGGAAACGAAGGATGAGTCGAAAACCCATCAATGAACATCAAAACAAGGGACAGATTCGTGACCTTTTAATAAGGAACAAACCTCATATGTATCCATAATTTGCTTATCAATTTTACTTCGAAGCATTTTTTTGTTTTGTTTCAGTAATATCCACTTTAAATCCTGAATCATAGTCACATTCCCTGCGCTATTTCTTGATAATACAAAATGTGCCGATCTTCTTTGAAATTTTTCGGTGTGCTCCGTTACTCCTATCTGGTAAAGATCGCACACTGCGCATGTGGATGACCTCACACTTTTCGTTAAAAAGATTCAGTTTTAAACAGAACATCTACTTGTTCTTGAGGCGCGCACGTGTACAGAAAAGCCCACCGTTTCAACGGCCTAGGCTGGATCAAGTTAACAGAACCCCAGATCATCTCCGCTCCAGCCCACTGTGCAACGTCTTCTTAGATGGTCCACCAGCTGCCGTCTCGCCCGCGTCCGTCTCTTGTCTATAGGTACGCTCCTTGACGTTGCGATAACGTTTAACGGCTCATTACTTTGACCAGAGTGTAGTAATGATGCTCGTGTTCGATAGCCGTTTCGGTCATTTGGCGACCGCGAGTACTTCGCGGTACTACGAGAGAACAGCGGTGACAGAATTGCGACAAGATTCCCCGAATTCTGCCAACCCGTTTCTCCTGTCTAAACTAAGTTCTCGTGGTCCAGTATTCTCTCTCCGAACTGTTATACAGTTAAACTTGTGTAGTTATAGGTCAATGCTCTTTCTATATGTCGGTCTGGGAATGTGACTGTCAGTGGAGTCTGCCACTGATTACGAACACGTTGTTCTGGGTTAATTTGGGAATATATCTCTTTGTGTCAGTTTCTAAACATTTTATTTGCATTGCGATTTCCACCACCTTCACTTCCAGTATCCATTTAATCAGTGGCTAACTGCAAGTAGGGTCGTGTTCTATGCCTTCCAAGCGGCCTGATACTAGGTGGAATAATAACATGAGATCCCTATGGCCTATCAATATTTATCTTGTCCGACTGACTGGGACAAGTTCTTTTCATTGAGGCCGTCTGGGATACAAAAACTGTGACAATCAGTTTAGGTGAGGTAGCGCGAGCCAACGCTCTCCTCTCAATCCCCGTTTCATTTGAATCTAACTCTCGTGTATAAAACAGCTGCATACGTCTGATTAATTCACAAATGAGTTAATGTGTTATGGATGAAGATGGTTCAAATGGCTATGAGCACTATGGGACTTAACTTCTGAGGTAATCAGTCCCCTAGAACTTAGAACTACTTAAACCTAACTAACCTAAGGACATCACAAACATCCATGCCCGAGGCAGGATGCGAACCTGCGACCGTAGACTGTAGCGCCTAGAACCGCTCGGCCACTCCGGCCGGCTATGGTTGAAGACATAAAACCCTAACTGTGCTGATTTTGTTAATTTCATATTATTCATCCATAGATCAATGAAAAAGTTTAGAAAAGGTTTGAAGTATATATTTTGTATATAGTATTATACATGTAGTATGTAGAGTTTATTGGAAGTCTCAAAATGCTCTTATTTTCAAATAATGCCTAAGTGTGGTCCGACTAATTTCAACGTCGTCAGTTAAGCCTCAGACACGTCGTTTCCAATTTTAATACTTGTTTTCAGGAGATAGTTCCCGAGAACTCTTATGTATTTGAAAAACGTCAAAATACCGCCTTGAGCTACTGGTAAACTACTTTATTTATACAACCATCTTCAGTCGTTTGACCGTCTTCAGCTAAATACATACCAAATAAACTAATACACAAGTAAAATTACAGGCTTAAACCGTCACGAATTCCTTAACTGATGTAAAATGTTAACAACAACAGACAGGTAATGAAATGTCACGTACTCACGTCGAAGTATTCACAGCATCATGTTACGCGAAATGGAAACTTGCTCGTCAGGTGATACAACCATGAATAATACACTGAAAATGAAGGCACGCTATAACATATCATTAAGACGTAAGCGGTTCACATTTGTAAGAGTTACCTGTTATCATATCGCTGTGAATAGATTCATATGTCACAGAGGCGATGATAGTGACCAGCATACGTCGGTAGTGACTAGAATGTTACGATTACTAAGCTGTGTGTCGTCTTATAGGATAAGACAGGTGTTCTATACTTTGCATGTACAGCAATTTGTGCGTGTTACAATCACAATAGCGCTGTGTTTTGTGACATGCATACGTCCGTGACAATGAGAGTGTTACATTTGTTATGCTATATGTACAGTCGTGGACAAAACGAGCGAGACCCCTCGCCTTTTCGTTATGCTGATCCGCACGGCTTTAAAGTCTGCTACACAGCATAACAGGCAAGGCGACGAAGTGCTACCAACATACTATGCGCAGGCGTGAAATTGACAAACTATCTGAACTTTTTTAGACTGTATTCCATAATTTGTAAGACTATATTAATGCTGATTAGTGTGTTAAATAAAACACGTAAATATAAGACAGAACTGAAAGAACAAACGCTAATTGGTATGAACTGAACAAATAAAAATGAATTTCAACTTATCGAGATGACTTAACTGTTTCAGTAAGACAAAGAACCCCAGATCGTTACGAAGTAGCAAAATATTATCCGCATTCGGCCGCGAAACGGTCTGTGTCAACGTTCAGACCAGTCATACTGGATTACCGTTGCTGACCTACCATGAAAGTGTGCAAATTTAGCAATGCGTGAAGATTCATAACGAAATTCAGTTAAAAATCATTCAGTGCCACGCTTAAGTCAATTCCATTATTGACAGAAGCGGAAAAAGTAGGCAGTAACATGTATGAAATTCTACAAGAGTGTCATATTGACATGCACAGGGCGCCAGTACAGAATAAAGGTAGCGATAAAACGTATTGGGTGCGCGAGAATTTCTTAAAATTGCTTTACTGATATTCTACCTGCCTCCATAGAGATTAGAACCGAAAACAAACCAGACCTTCCTTTCACTATGCTAGCAGACAACCTACGCAAACAGCCCTCTATTATTACCCCAGACATGAACAAGCAGGCAATTTCGAAATGAAAATCTGCAGTTTCTGTTGCATAGAGCTTTCTGGACTCAAAAACATGAATTTTCTTCCTTTATGTCACCACTTATGCGACAATCATTCGGGATGATTATCGAAATAACAAATTACTGTTATTAGAGAGTAGATTTTGTAGGATAATTCTGCACCACCCCAGGAAATAAACGGCTACATAGCTGCCAAACGTATTCTGCATTGTTTCGAATTCTCCACTAGACTCGCCACAGCCAGAAAACGTTCATTAGCAGAAGTGTTTCTTAAGCTAGCTAGCAATGAGAATGTTCGTACTTCTAAAACGCGGTGGCATTAATACTGGGATGTGAATTACCACGTGTATAGGCAAATACATTCTATTTGCATTCCTGTAAACGTGATTTGGATCGAAAACGTAGCTACGACTAATATGCTTATGTATCGACAGCAACTAGAACATTTCGAATAAAGAGTAGCGGGTGTTATTTATGCGGCCCTCATCTTCAGTGTTTTCGTTGTTAGGATTTCGTCACCTAAACCGGTAAAAACGGAACCCTACTAGTCTCACTTTCTTGACCGTCTATCGGTCTACCCAACCCTTAAAACCCGTTTACCTCCAGAACGGGTGGACATAATAAGCGGAAATGTATCGCACTTCTTGCTGTAACCGGTCCCATGCTGGTGTAAAAAAGTGAGCTTCTATGTCAACGCAATCAAAAGATACGACGGTTTATGTAAAGAAAATTTACGCGAAAGGTCAAAAAATGGCTTCAAGAACTATGCGACCTAACTGCTTAGGTCATCAGCCCCTAGACCTAGAACTACTTAAACCTAGCTAGCCTAAGGGCATCACAGACATCTATGCCCGAGGTAGAATTCCAACCTGCGACTGAAGCAGCCGTGCGGTTCGTCACTGAAGCGCCTGGAACCGCTCGGCCACCGCAACGCGGCGAAACCCTACTCACCTCGTGTATAATGATAATATATACTGTCTAGTGAGGATAAACTGTATTCGCCAGCAACTCAGATCGTTTGCTCACGGAACTTTTACGAAGCTACATTCAAACTTTGTCGAAGTCGTCTGCAATATCCATTACAAACACCCTAGGAACTTCGTATGCGATATCCACTTCTGAAGACGCTGGCAGATACTGCAGTACTATAACAAGTAGGTGGGAATTTATTGTTATTGGTCCACGCATGACACTTTATTTCAATATCAATTTAACGCGCCTAGGTGTTTGTATATGCCTGAAACTATTGAACAAAAAGTAAATAAACAACAAACGAGCCGGCCGCGGTGGTCTCGCGGTTCTAGGCGCGCAGTCCGGAACCGTGCGACTGCTACGGTCACTGGTTCGAATCCTGCCTGGGGCATGGATGTGTGTGATGTCCTTAGGTTAGTTAGGTGTAAGTAGTTCTAAGTTCTAGAGGACTTATGACCACAGCAGTTGAGTCCCATAGTGCTCAGAGGCATTTGAACCATTATGAAACAGCAAACAACTTCGATGTTTAAATCAAATGAAAGTCACATGTCGTAATTAAAACATAATTTCGTCGTTACATCTACATGACTACATCAACAGGATTTCTTGGCAATCCGGACTTACGTGCCTGGCAGAAGGTTAGGGTTATTTCTCTACCGTCCCACTCATTAACAGTGTGCGGGAAAAAGGACCACTTAAATCTTTTCTTGCGAGCCTTGAATTACATTATTACTATGGTTTCTTCCTGTGTTCCCGAGGAAATACCCCGATCTTGCTGAAACTTCGCTCAGTGAAAGCGGGGACAAAATAAGCGAACACGTGTCTCGGCTTATCTGCTTACACTCTACCGCTTCTGAGAAAACGACGGTCAAAGTTATCAATGCGCTGTTACTATAGTGTAGACACCTCTTAGCGGGTAAGCATTCAACTGGAGCGGTGGCTCTGCGGCTACCATAGCGATTTCTGAACTTTGCGCTGCGAGTTCGAAACCCGGTTTTTCCTTTTTTTTCCCCTCACTCTCTGAATTATCTACGAATGTTTATTCCAATTTATGTTGAAACACTGTTGTCGTTATTCGTCAGTTAATTTACTGTGTAAAGAAATAAGTTAAAAAGGGAACACACAGTGCGTAGTGGGGCGATCACTCTGTTGTAGAAATAATTCAGAAGCCAAGATCGCTTAAATATTGTTTACTGGATAACCGGTTTCAACACACTAAAGGTGCCATCATCGGATCTGAATGTAGATTAACATTTATAAAATATTTGGTTATAACGATACATGAGGCAGCCCAGATGATGTTAGATCAGCTTGTCTCATTCGTTTATTACTTTTTAATTCATTAATTACACATAAAGTTAATTGGCGAATAATGACAACATTATTTCAACATAACTTAGAAAAAAACATTCGTAGATAATTCTGATAGAGAGGCAGGAAAATAAAATAATTAAAAATCCCAATATGGTATCGAACACGGGAATCAGTGTTAAGAAGGAACGACGGTAGCCACCGCTTCAATTGCGTTCTCGGCTGCAGAAGGTATCTACACTAGAGCAACAGCGCGTTGATAACTTTGGCCGTCGTTTTCTCGGAAACGGTCGAGTGTCTGCAGATAAGCCGAAACACATGTTCGCTTATTTTGTCCTCTCCTTCACTGAGCAAAGTTTCGGGACAATCAGCCTATGACATTTGGCGAGTTCCCCTCGCTCGTCGAGTCGCTTCTTACGCCCGGCGAGAATTATGTATGCCTCCGAGTAAACTGCGCCACCTGGAAACACGGCGAGCGGGGATAAACACGTTTTCCTTCTTATAAGGCAACCTTCTACAGATAATATTCACGAAGTGTTCTTCAGGTTGCCTCAGATATTTCAGAAATGTTTCTTGCCTCAGGCCTGCCGCATATGCAAAACGTAAACATTTCATTTCATGTAATATTTATCAGGATAAGACATGACAAGAGTGGACCAGTCACTTCTGAGAAAAATTAGAGATTCTAAGTTGCTCCACTATGTAATGACACGGGCACGGGCTTGCGATCTGTCTTTTATGCCATCGATTTCCGTGTTACACATACTTGGCCACTGCGTTGCGGCTGCCATCTTGGAGGAGGCAGTCTGTTTCCTGCCAGCGCTGTTTCCGCAGCCAATATTAACCGCGACGAATCATTCAGTCAACGCTAAATGGCCCATCTGGCTGAGGCAGACAAGGGCGCTATAATACTCCATGCAGAGGGATCTTCAAATGCCGACATAGCGAGAACTATGGGTCTTCACAAGTCGACGGTAGCCAGGTGGATCAGACGAAAGGAAGAGAGTGGTAACTTGAATGGGAGGCCTCATGGCCGTCGCCGCAAAACAACGCAAGCTCAGGATCAGCAGATACGCCGTTTCAGTGAGAACCACCCATTTGTCAACGCACGACAAATCAGCAAATTCATGAAGCTTGGAATGAGTTACTTGAATCTCCTAGTTCTGTGGCTCGAGTTGTGGGCTCAATGCCCAACAGACTTCCAGCTGTTGTGGAAGCCAAAGGAGGCTATACGCGATTTTTTTTTTACAGACTTATGTTTTATATAATTTCAAGGAAACGCAATAAGTGGAATGGGGACAAACAAATTAATTCACAGCAAGATATGTAATATTTAATTTGATAACAGAAGAAATACTCACCTTATATATTCATTCAGTCTCTATAAAATACGTGACACACGTGTGTATGCAAGAAGGGTACAAAACAGTTCAGCACAAAATAAAAATGTTGAGGAGAAGCTCCCCGATGAAGACGTAATTGCAGAACAAAGGTTGGGCTAGAAGGAGAGGTAAGGAGGCCCGAAAAAGCAGAACAAAATCAAATACCCAATAGACTTTGAGTAGTTGTCGCAGCAAAGGGCGGTTGGTATATGCGATTCGGAGCAACTGTACAAGAATAGTTTTATTTACTGATTTTTGAGGCTTTATTTTGTGACGGCTAAACAGTGCTGCATCATGAGACCCGCTATTTTTCCACATGTGGCTAAACATCAGAGCTGAAAAAATTTTGAGAGGTACCGAAGTTCTCTGGAAGAGTAAAGTGTTTTAGACAAGAAGATGATTTTTAGTTCATTTCATTTTAACCATTCACACTATGCTTCGACATTCTAATCTTTGATTTCATTTTATTATTACGTATCTTTCCTTCAGTGAAAGTCAACGGTAGTAAGTTTCAAGATATGAAGAATAACTGGAAGTTTTTAATTTGTGGAATAGCGTATTTAACAGTTCATATTTTCAACAAATCTGTAGTTATAGGACATATTAAGAAGCAAGTAAAAATGGCACTGTGGAAAGATCAGGTTGGCCTCTAAAGGGTAACGACGGTAAAATAGCAAATACTAAACAATGGGTAACAACTATTGTTGATGGTGAGTAGCCGTAATCGATATGTCACTTTTCCGTAATTGTATTTCTGAAGTTTATCGTCAATCCTAGGACTGACATCGATACTCTGTTTTACGTAAAGAATACAACCTTCAAAATTTATTTAGCAGCGCAGAATATTAAATCACAGTTTATAGATCAGGAACCTAATCCAACTGCCTTTAATTTTATTCTCACGGATGACTTTGGGACAGTAAATAACAAGAGAAATAACAAAACTCTCAGAATCAATATATAGAATTCAAGTGTCCAGTGGATTCAAAAGTTTGCTATAATAGCGATTAATTGCTTTTACAGACTCCTTCATGCCTACATTTTCTATCAGACAATGTTTGAAACTAGGACTAAGAAGGTAAACAATTTTTCCACAAATTGTCAAATTGGAAGTCGGAGAGACAGTTACACAAATTACGATGACAACAAACGTTTTTCAAGTAAACTGATCACAGGAGGAATCCAACGCATTTATTGTGAGTTACATGCACAGTATGTAAACTGGCAACGCCACCAACACACAATACCACTAACAAGGGAACATCCCCATCGCACCGCCCTCAGATTTAGTTATAAGTTGATACAGGGGATAGGCCTTGAAAAACTGAACACAGATCAATCGAGAAAACAGGAAGAAGTTGTGTGGAAGTATGAAAAAAATAAGCAAAATATACAAACTGAGTAGTCCATGCGCAAGATAGGCAACATCAAGGATAGGGTGAGCTCAGGAGCGCCGTGATCCCGTGGTTAGCGCACGCAGCTGCGGAACGAGAGGTCCTTCCGTCAAATTTTCCCAGGAGTGAAAAGTTTAATTTTTATTTTCAGACAATTATTATCTGTCCGTCCGTCTGTCCGATGCGAGGTAACCGCGCCGTAGTATGATGACGCTACACCTAAAAAACATCGAAAGACATGACGTCAGTCGACTATAGCGCACGGAAGAGAGAGTATTCCTGCTAATGAGGCTCCCTGGCTGGCAGTTAACTGTTCGCTACTTTGGACGAGAGTGCATTAAATACGTGCGATGCATTGCGTGGGCAATATGAATCCAGCAAATATAGCTCGTGACTCCAATAACAATGTCAATGAATATTTTCCGAACTGTAAGGCATCGGAAAGTTCCTTAAGGGATCGAACGATTGTCGAACATTTGTATGATTATTTCCTACATTTGTTGAATAACAGTACGTGTGGTGATGATTGTCTGAAAATAAAAAAAATCAAACAACTAACCCGAGGGAAGCCTTAAACCAACGACCTCTCGTTCTGCAGCTCCTCACGCTAACCACACGACCACTGCGCTCCCGTGCTCAAGCTATCCTTGATGTTGCTTATCATGCACACGGACTACTCAGTTTGTTTGGTTTGAATATTTTTTTCATAGGTCCACATAACTTCTTCCTGTTTTTCGAATGATCTGTGTTCAGTTTTCAAGGCCTATCCACTGTGTCAACTTATAACTAAATCTGAGGAGGGTGCGATGGGGAGGTTCCCTTGTTAGCTATGAAACAACTGTAGCAAAACGGAGCATCCTCGTTATCCATGTGATGGATAAGACGACTAATTCGCAACATAAATGTCAATGTAAGCATCAGTTTCTGTTGGAACGTGCTTCCCGGACCAAATAACATACATTTCCTACGTCTTCAATGCGAATCATGTAGCAAATGTAATTTAAAGGACATAAAAATATCGAGTGAATTTACTAAAATAATTATGAACCACTTGAATTTGCATTCAACAGGCAATGTTCAGAAGTCTGGTGTAGGAGTACTGCATGCTCTAATTCGAAATAACAAAAATCAACAGAGTAACTATTATTGAACGTCATCAGGTCACTCATCGAGCATTCCTATGCAGTACTGTTACTGGTGACGTGTTATGATGCCTTTATCGTTAACTTCCTAAGAAGAAATGAAAGGCTGAGCCCCACCAAAAGACGTAAACTCGAGGAAAGAGTTGCGTGAACATATTATTTTACATCTGATAAATCCAAAAGTGTGTTTTGGGCTACGAATTCTGCCCCCAGGGTGTGTGCAACACAGCTGGAATTTGTTGCCAACAACTGAGACACCTTTCGGTCACAGTGTAAGAAAATCGAGCAACAAAACTACATCACCTGTGCTACTGCATGATAACGCACTATGTTGATTTGAGAAACAAAACTATCCAGGAGATTGATAGGAAAGTCGTCTCTCAGGCACATTTGTATTGATAGGGAAGTCCTCTCTCAAGCACTTGTCCCTCTCGTCATATATTTGTAAAATTTTACCTTTCCCACTCTAGATCGATCAACCGTCAAGGCAATTCATTTCTAGACGAAAATACTTTTAAAACTACTCTTGTTTATTGACATCGTTAGAACAAGTAGGTTTCTACAGGCGTAGAATTTGTAAACAACTTTAGCATTGTCATATCGTTTTAGATATCGTGAAAGAAAATTCTGCTGCTAATTAATTTCTCTTTGATAATTACTGTTGCGTTTAGTAAACTAATGGAAAATGCAATTAAAATATTCACTGTACTAATACAAACTAAAGTCAGCTTAATACAGAAACATCACGACGGCAGTCTATCTTAATAAAGCATTAAGTTTCTGTGAGACAATTGGGCTTATTTTAACACGAATTAGTAGGATATTACAGATTTTACACTTAGAAAAGATCTGTATTTATTTCATTTCCTGTACCATTCGTAAGTGTTATGAAAATAGGGCTTTTCATAGATAAAATTATGTATTCACACCAACAAAAAAATGTCGGCAGAAAACAAAAGTGGCATTATGAATCTGGCAGTACCGTAAGGTTTTCACTCTGACACTAAGAGTTACTGAAAGTAGCAAGAAGAATTTTGCTCGAGCGTTGTCTTACGATTCCCTTATTAAGTTTTTATCTGCCTGCTTGTAGCTGTGCTACAAAAGAATTAAAAATCTGGCTTTCAGCAAGTCTCGAAAGGCGAACAAAAGCAGCTTGCACCTGGTTACTAAGCATGTTACCTGGGGACTGGTTTTTTCTTAAAGCGGGAAGACATCCTTTTGTGGTTCAATTGGCAAATGTCAGTCAGACGTGTGACGTTAGTCTAAGCGTTTCGGTGTGTTGAATTTGTACCAATGATTTTTCTACACGTTTTTTCTGTCCCAAATAGAGTTGAAGTCTCCCATTAGTATTTTCACGTCATCTTGGTGAATTTTGCTCATGGTATTTTCGAGTGTGTTCCAGAATTTTTCAACATTGTCGGTGTTTTTCTTATTTTCGATGTTGGTGGGTTCAAATGGTTCAAATGGCTCTGAGCACTATGGGACTTAACTGCTGTGGTCATCAGTCCCCTAGAACTTAGAACTAGTTAAACCTAACTAACCTAAGGACATCGCACACATCCATGCCCGAGGCAGGATGCGAACCTGCGACCGTAGCGGTCGCGCGGTTCCAGACTGTAGCGCCTAGAACCTCTCGAACACTCCGGCCGTCGATGTTGGTGGGGACACGTGCATTGATGAGTGTATATGTTTTACTGGGGCTCTGAATGACCATAGTCATAAGTCGCTTGTTGACGGGCCAGCCGCGGTGGCCGAGCGGTTCTTGGCTCATCAGTCTGGAACCGCGCGACTGCTACAGTCGCAGGTTCGAATCCAGCCTTGGGCATGAATTTGTGTGATGTCCTTAGATTAGCTAGGTATAAGTAGTTCTAAGTTCTAGGAGACTGATGACCTCCACTGTTAAGTTCCATAGTGCTCAGAGCCATTGGAACCTTTTGATTGTCGATCGGTGTGAATTCTTTGGCAGAGTTGATAGATCGGTGTTCGAGAAATGCAATGCCGAAGATTGGTACGCCTTTCGTTACCTTTTGTTGTATTCTGCTCTTGAAGATGCAATGGTTTCCCTAATACAAGGTTTCATTGTCAGTTAGTCGTGGTTCTTGAAGTGCAAGGATGAGAATTTTTTGTCGGTCCATTTCTTTTGTGAGATTATTTAGTTTTCGTGTTTGGATCAAGGTATCGATGTTTACTTTTAAATGCATGTTTTTTGCTTGTAGGGAAATTTACCAGAGATCTTCGATATTCTCTGTCGTGCTAACCTGGACTCCCCAGAATCCGAAAATCCAACTGCCGCCTGTCGACAGCCGGGTTGTGTACCACCTGGGATAAAGTTGACTTTGCTTGCATAGTTTACGTTTGCTTGTGTTTCATTGGTTGTGCTTGGGTGATACCAGGACCGGACAGGACCAGAGGGTGTTGAAGCCTTTGAAAGCAAATATTTTCAGCCAAGCTCATTGAGCTAACACGGTGACCAGAGTAACGGTGATTTTCACTCAGACGTGTCTGGATTTTGCGTTCAACGGATTGAGTAGCCGTTCAGGATTGTGTTAGTATTTGGTTCACCCCTAGTATTTGATTTCCTCGGTACCACCCATATGGGGGAGGGTTTCCACTATCCGCCACACGCGATTATTATTATTATTATTATTATTATTATTGTCATTATGTCTCAGCAAATCCCATATGGTGTATCTTCCCACCACTGAAATAGATGTGTATTGTTCGATTCAGTATTTCCATCACATAAATGTGGTTTATAATTACGTTACATTGCTACTAGTAGACATATTTCTCACTTTTTCTTAGACAGTTGCTACCTGTTACTCCATCATAGGAATTTATGTGCGAAGCATTGTTGAAATACAGACGTTCAAATTATCCGATTTCTGTAATTTCATTTCGATACCAGATCGTTCTAATCGGATTCAGCCAGGTAGTCTTAATGTGGATATCCGACCACGACTGTCATCATATGATAGACTGTGTAAACAACATTCTTTATCGGACTGTTGAATATAAATCACTTATCTATGACAGGACCTGAATTCTTAAACACTGTGGAAAATAATAATCCGATGTGCTTATTACAAATACGTTATTCCAATATAAATATGTGAACTAACGAGATAACAGTTTATTTACAGGAGCAGAACTAATGTTCAAATGTTCAAATGTGTGTGAAATCGTATGGGACTTAACTGCTAAGGTCATCAGTACCTAAGCTTACACACTACTTAACCTAAATCATCCTAAGGACAAACACACACACCCATGCCCGAGGGAGGACTCGAACCTCCTCCGGGATCAGCCACGCAGCTCATGACTGCAGCGCCCCTGACCGCTCGGCTAATCCCGCGCGGCTACTAAAAGTATACTCGTCCACAAAACCCATGTGGACAATTATCTGATAATCGGTCAAGCTTTGCTTTGTCGCAGCTCTTTAGGATACAAGTCCATTTACTTTCAGGCTCTTACATACAATTCTTGCAATGCAAGGTAATTGAAAAAACTCATCCACTCGACGCCAACTGAGGAACTGACTGGTGCATGTGTTGTTCAACACACAGTAGTTGTCACCCTCACTGGAATCAATGAGTGTGTGCGTGCGTGTGTGTGTGTGTGTGTGTGTGTGTGTGTGTGTGTGTGTGTGTGTGAGTGAGTGAGTTTTCGTGTTAATGCACAATCTGAATCAATACTATTAACATCAGACAGACAACCGGGCATCAAATATGACTGTAAAGTATGTTAATGCGATGGGAAGTTACAAACTGAATTTTCACCTAACCCACGTCCTGCATATTACGTTAAGTAAGATGTATTAACTCCATAGTATCGTTAGCAGAGAGTGCGCTCTTGTTGTCGAGGCCTGCGACAAGCGCAGCGATCAGCACTGCCCAATGCCGCCGCGATTTGTTTATGTTGGCTGAGCGTGGACACTGCAGCAGACGCTTCGCCATAAACAGAAAGAAATCACCTTGGCTCTGACTGCAGTGAGCGGATATCACTGCCTGCGTGTTCTTATAGTAACCAACGTGAGACTCTACTCACAGGTGCCATGGAGCAATTGCAACGGGTATCATGTCATTAGTCATGAGAATATTAACCAGTGATGAAATGTCCACTCTATTTGAATCCTAAGAAAATAGGAACCTTCTCACAAAGGAATGTGAGGTGATATCAAAATTTATCCAACATACAAAAATTAACTGCAGGGCTTTCATGTATGCAGTAGTAGCACACAAGGAAATAATATGTCTTGGAAGCGTATATTTCATTTCCTCTTCTCATATTAACGTCCTTGTTTTAGAATGAAGTGAGAAAATTAACGCGAAAAACTTAAGTTCCTGAGAAGCATATAAGTCATTTCCTCGTCTCATATCATAGCTTTTGTTTTAGTATGAGGTGAAAAAATAAACAGTTTACGGCTCTGAAACATAATATGACACCAGATTCTTATCGTAGGCGCTATCGGAAACGCAAAAAGCAGGGAGCTGTCCATTCTTTTGTCCTAAAGAGCTGCGACAAAGCAAAGCTTGACCGATTATCAGATAATTGTCCACATGGGTTTTGTGGACGAGTATACTTTTAGTAGCCGCGCGGGATTAGCCGAGCGGTCAGGGGCGCTGCAGTCATGAGCTGCGTGGCTGATCCCGGCGGAGGTTCGAGTCCTCCCTCGGGCATGGGTGTGTGTGTTTGTCCTTAGGATGATTTAGGTTAAGTAGTGTGTAAGCTTAGGTACTGATGACCTTAGCAGTTAAGTCCCATACGATTTCACACACATTTGAACATTTGAACATTAGTTCTGCTCCTGTAAATAAACTGTTATCTCGTTAGTTCACATATTTATATTGGAATAACGTATTTGTAATAAGCACATCGGATTATTATTTTCCACAGTGTTTAAGAATTCAGGTCCTGTCATAGATAAGTGATTTATATTCAACAGTCCGATAAAGAATGTGGTTTACACAGTCTATCATATGATGACAGTCGTGGTCGGATATCCACATTAAGACTACCTGGCTGAATCCGATTAGAACGATCTGGTATCGAAATGAAATTACAGAAATCGGATAATTTGAACGTCTGTATTTCAACAATGCTTCGCACATAAATTCCTATGATGGAGTAACAGGTAGCAACTGTCTAAGAAAAAGTGAGAAATATGTCTACTAGTAGCAATGTAACGTAATTATAAACCACATTTATGTGATGGAAATACTGAATCGAACAATACACATCTATTTCAGTGGTGGGAAGATACACCATATGGGATTTGCTGAGACATAATGACAATAATAATAATAATAATAATAATAATAATCGCGTGTGGCGGATAGTGGAAACCCTCCCCCATATGGGTGGTACCGAGGAAATCAAATACTAGGGGTGAACCAAATACTAACACAATCCTGAACGGCTACACAATCCGTTGAACGCAAAATCCAGACACGTCTGAGTGAAAATCACCGTTACTCTGGTCACCGTGTTAGCTCAATGAGCTTGGCTGAAAATATTTGCTTTCAAAGGCTTCAACACCCTCTGGTCCTGTCCGGTCCTGGTATCACCCAAGCACAACCAATGAAACACAAGCAAACGTAAACTATGCAAGCAAAGTCAACTTTATCCCAGGTGGTACACAACCCGGCTGTCGACAGGCGGCAGTTGGATTTTCGGATTCTGGGGAGTCCAGGTTAGCACGACAGAGAATATCGAAGATCTCTGGTAAATTTCCCTACAAGCAAAAAACATGCATTTAAAAGTAAACATCGATACCTTGATCCAAACACGAAAACTAAATAATCTCACAAAAGAAATGGACCGACAAAAAATTCTCATCCTTGCACTTCAAGAACCACGACTAACTGACAATGAAACCTTGTATTAGGGAAACCATTGCATCTTCAAGAGCAGAATACAACAAAAGGTAACGAAAGGCGTACCAATCTTCGGCATTGCATTTCTCGAACACCGATCTATCAACTCTGCCAAAGAATTCACACCGATCGACAATCAAAAGGTTCCAATGGCTCTGAGCACTATGGAACTTAACAGTGGAGGTCATCAGTCTCCTAGAACTTAGAACTACTTATACCTAGCTAATCTAAGGACATCACACAAATTCATGCCCAAGGCTGGATTCGAACCTGCGACTGTAGCAGTCGCGCGGTTCCAGACTGATGAGCCAAGAACCGCTCGGCCACCGCGGCTGGCCCGTCAACAAGCGACTTATGACTATGGTCATTCAGAGCCCCAGTAAAACATATACACTCATCAATGCACGTGTCCCCACCAACATCGACGGCCGGAGTGTTCGAGAGGTTCTAGGCGCTACAGTCTGGAACCGCGCGACCGCTACGGTCGCAGGTTCGCATCCTGCCTCGGGCATGGATGTGTGCGATGTCCTTAGGTTAGTTAGGTTTAACTAGTTCTAAGTTCTAGGGGACTGATGACCACAGCAGTTAAGTCCCATAGTGCTCAGAGCCATTTGAACCATTTGAACCCACCAACATCGAAAATAAGAAAAACACCGACAATGTTGAAAAATTCTGGAACACACTCGAAAATACCATGAGCAAAATTCACCAAGATGACGTGAAAATACTAATGGGAGACTTCAACTCTATTTGGGACAGAAAAAACGTGTAGAAAAATCATTGGTACAAATTCAACACACCGAAACGCTTAGACTAACGTCACACGTCTGACTGACATTTGCCAATTGAACCACAAAAGGATGTCTTCCCGCTTTAAGAAAAAACCAGTCCCCAGGTAACATGCTTAGTAACCAGGTGCAAGCTGCTTTTGTTCGCCTTTCGAGACTTGCTGAAAGCCAGATTTTTAATTCTTTTGTAGCACAGCTACAAGCAGGCAGATAAAAACTTAATAAGGGAATCGTAAGACAACGCTCGAGCAAAATTCTTCTTGCTACTTTCAGTAACTCTTAGTGTCAGAGTGAAAACCTTACGGTACTGCCAGATTCATAATGCCACTTTTGTTTTCTGCCGACATTTTTTTGTTGGTGTGAATACATAATTTTATCTATGAAAAGCCCCATTTTCATAACACTTACGAATGGTACAGGAAATGAAATAAATACAGATCTTTTCTAAGTGTAAAATCTGTAATATCCTACTAATTCGTGTTAAAATAAGCCCAATTGTCTCACAGAAACTTAATGCTTTATTAAGATAGACTGCCGTCGTGATGTTTCTGTATTAAGCTGACTTTAGTTTGTATTAGTACAGTGAATATTTTAATTGCATTTTCCATTAGTTTACTAAACGCAACAGTAATTATCAAAGAGAAATTAATTAGCAGCAGAATTTTCTTTCACGATATCTAAAACGATATGACAATGCTAAAGTTGTTTACAAATTCTACGCCTGTAGAAACCTACTTGTTCTAACGATGTCAATAAACAAGAGTAGTTTTAAAAGTATTTTCGTCTAGAAATGAATTGCCTTGACGGTTGATCGATCTAGAGTGGGAAAGGTAAAATTTTACAAATATATGACGAGAGGGACAAGTGCTTGAGAGAGGACTTCCCTATCAATACAAATGTGCCTGAGAGACGACTTTCCTATCAATCTCCTGGATAGTTTTGTTTCTCAAATCAACATAGTGCGTTATCATGCAGTAGCACAGGTGATGTAGTTTTGTTGCTCGATTTTCTTACACTGTGACCGAAAGGTGTCTCAGTTGTTGGCAACAAATTCCAGCTGTGTTGCACACACCCTGGGGGCAGAATTCGTAGCCCAAAACACACTTTTGGATTTATCAGATGTAAAATAATATGTTCACGCAACTCTTTCCTCGAGTTTACGTCTTTTGGTGGGGCTCAGCCTTTCATTTCTTCTTAGGAAGTTAACGATAAAGGCATCATAACACGTCACCAGTAACAGTACTGCATAGGAATGCTCGATGAGTGACCTGATGACGTTCAATAATAGTTACTCTGTTGATTTTTGTTATTTCGAATTAGAGCATGCAGTACTCCTACACCAGACTTCTGAACATTGCCTGTTGAATGCAAATTCAAGTGGTTCATAATTATTTTAGTAAATTCACTCGATATTTTTATGTCCTTTAAATTACATTTGCTACATGATTCGCATTGAAGACGTAGGAAATGTATGTTATTTGGTCCGGGAAGCACGTTCCAACAGAAACTGATGCTTACATTGACATTTATGTTGCGAATTAGTCGTCTTATCCATCACATGGATAACGAGGATGCTCCGTTTTGCTACAGTTGTTTCATAGCTAACAAGGGAACCTCCCCATCGCACCCTCCTCAGATTTAGTTATAAGTTGACACAGTGGATAGGCCTTGAAAACTGAACACAGATCATTCGAAAAACAGGAAGAAGTTGTGTGGACCTATGAAAAAAATATTCAAACCAAACAAACTGAGTAGTCCGTGTGCATGATAAGCAACATCAAGGATAGCTTGAGCACGGGAGCGCAGTGGTCGTGTGGTTAGCGTGAGGAGCTGCAGAACGAGAGGTCGTTGGTTTAAGGCTTCCCTCGGGTTAGTTGTTTGATTTTTTTTATTTTCAGACAATCATCACCACACGTACTGTTATTCAACAAATGTAGGAAATAATCATACAAATGTTCGACAATCGTTCGATCCCTTAAGGAACTTTCCGATGCCTTACAGTTCGGAAAATATTCATTGACATTGTTATTGGAGTCACGAGCTATATTTGCTGGATTCATATTGCCCACGCAATGCATCGCACGTATTTAATGCACTCTCGTCCAAAGTAGCGAACAGTTAACTGCCAGCCAGGGAGCCTCATTAGCAGGAATACTCTCTCTTCCGTGCGCTATAGTCGACTGACGTCATGTCTTTCGATGTTTTTTAGGTGTAGCGTCATCATACTACGGCGCGGTTACCTCGCATCGGACAGACGGACGGACAGATAATAATTGTCTGAAAATAAAAATTAAACTTTTCACTCCTGGGAAAATTTGACGGAAGGACCTCTCGTTCCGCAGCTGCGTGCGCTAACCACGGGATCACGGCGCTCCTGAGCTCACCCTATCCTTGATGTTGCCTATCTTGCGCATGGACTACTCAGTTTGTATATTTTGCTTATTTTTTTCATACTTCCACACAACTTCTTCCTGTTTTCTCGATTGATCTGTGTTCAGTTTTTCAAGGCCTATCCCCTGTATCAACTTATAACTAAATCTGAGGGCGGTGCGATGGGGATGTTCCCTTGTTAGTGGTATTGTGTGTTGGTGGCGTTGCCAGTTTACATACTGTGCATGTAACTCACAATAAATGCGTTGGATTCCTCCTGTGATCAGTTTACTTGAAAAACGTTTGTTGTCATCGTAATTTGTGTAACTGTCTCTCCGACTTCCAATTTGACAATTTGTGGAAAAATTGTTTACCTTCTTAGTCCTAGTTTCAAACATTGTCTGATAGAAAATGTAGGCATGAAGGAGTCTGTAAAAGCAATTAATCGCTATTATAGCAAACTTTTGAATCCACTGGACACTTGAATTCTATATATTGATTCTGAGAGTTTTGTTATTTCTCTTGTTATTTACTGTCCCAAAGTCATCCGTGAGAATAAAATTAAAGGCAGTTGGATTAGGTTCCTGATCTATAAACTGTGATTTAATATTCTGCGCTGCTAAATAAATTTTGAAGGTTGTATTCTTTACGTAAAACAGAGTATCGGTGTCAGTCCTAGGATTGACGATAAACTTCAGAAATACAATTACGGAAAAGTGACATATCGATTACGGCTCCTCACCATCAACAATAGTTGTTACCCATAGTTTCATATTTGCTATTTTATCGTCGTTACCCTTTAGAGACCAACCTGATCATTCCACAATGCCATTTTTGACTCGCTTCTTAATATGTCCTATAACTACAGATTTGTCGAAAATATTAACTGTTAAATACGCTTTCCACAAATTAGAAACTTCCAGTTATTCTTCATATCTTGAAACTTACTACCGTTGACTTTCACTGGAGAAAAGATACATAATAATAAAATGAAATCAAAGATTAGAATGTCAAATCATAGTGTGAATGGTTAAAATGAAATGAACTAAAAATCATCTCCTTGTCTAAAAGACGTTATTCTTCCAGAGAACTTCGGCACCTCAAAATTTTTTACACCTCTGATGTTCAGCCACATGTGGACAAATAGCGGGTCCCATGATGCAGCACTGTTTAGCCGTCACAAAATGAAGCCTCAAAAATCAGTCCACATTCCATTTACTGCGTTTCCTTGAAATTATATAAAATATACGTCTGTAAGTAAAAAAAAAAAAAAGACGAAGAAGAAAGAAACAAAGCTTGAAACAGCTGCTTGGTGAAGCCTCCTTTGGCTTCCACAACAGCTCGAAGTCTGTTGGGCATTGAGCCCACAACTCGAGCCACATAACTAGGAGATTCAAGTAACTCATTCCAAGCGTCATGAATCACATCAGAAAGCTGTCGGCGAGTCGACGGTGACTGCCCTTTTCTCGTATTACTCTGACCATTTCTGCCCAGATATTCTCAATGGGATTCGTGTCAGCTCCTTTAGGTGGCCATTCCGTTACAGTAATATTACTATGGTCGTCGACCCGCCTCTTAACCACACGTGCCATATGAATAGACGAGCGATCTTGTTGGAACATGATCTGATCATCGCCAAATCTTGCTGCCACAGCAGGCAACATCACGTTCTCCAGAATTGATATGTAATTGCGCGCATCGAATCTTCCTTCCACTTCCCACAGGAGCCCACACCCTTCGGCCGATATCCACGCCCATACCGTTACCGACTACAAATGGCTCTGAGCACTGTGGGACTTAACATCTGTGGTCATGAGTCCCCTAGAACGTAGAACTACTTAAACCTAACTAACCTAAGGACATCACACACATCCATGCGCGAGGCAGGATTCGAACCTGCGACCGTAGCGGTCACGCGGTTCCCGACTGAAGCGCCTCGAACCGCACGGCCACACCGGCCGGCACCGACAACCTGCCACTCCTTCGGCAACTGTAAATATATTTTCGATTATACCTAGCACATTTAGGCCGGTAAACTAGTACTTTTCCGGATGATGCCGTAGAGAAAACTTTTTGGTGCGTGAAAATCACTCGCCTCCAAAACTGGAGAGGTTTGTCGCCATTTTCAGTAGCAAAAGCAAGGCAAGCTTCTCTTTGGGAAACAGTCAATGTCTCTTTCACAGCAGCGCTTCTTGCTCTCAGTCCACCTTCCCTTACACGAGGAGTGACGGTCTTACTGCTAACATTGAGACCCAAAGTTTGCTGAATTTGTCGTGCGTTGACAAATGGGTGGTTCTCACTGAAACGGCGTATCTGCTGATCCTGAGCTGCTGTTGTTTTGCGGCGACGGCCATGAGGCCTCCCATTCAAGTTACCACTCTCTTCCTTTCGTCTGATCCACCTGGCTACCGTCGACTTGTGAAGACCCATAGTTCTTGCTATGTCGGCATTTGAAGATCCCTCTGCATGGAGTTCTATTATAGCGCCCTTGTCTGCCTCAGCCAGATGGGCCATTTAGCGTTGACTGAATGATTCGTCGCGGTTAATATTGGCTGCGGAAACAGCGCTGGCAGGAAACAGACTGCCTCCTCCACGATGGCAGCCACAACGCAGTGGCCAAGTATGTGTAACACGGAAATCGATGGCATAAAAGAGAGATCGCAAGCCCATACCCGTGTCATTACATAGTGGAGCAACTTAAAATCTCTAATTTTTCTCAGAAGGGACTGGTCCACTCTTGTCATGTCTTATCCTGATAAATATTACATGAAATGAAATGTTTACGTTTTGCATATGCGGCAGGCCTGAGGCAAGAAACATTTCTGAAATATCTGAGGCAACCTGAAGAACACTTCGTGAATTTTATCTGTAGAGGGTTGCCTTATAAGAAGGAAAACGTGTTTATCCCCGCTCGCCGTGTTTCCAGGTGGCGCAGTTTACTCGGAGGCATACATAATTCTCGCCGGGCGTAAGAAGCGACTCGACGAGCGAGGGGAACTCGCCAAGTGTCATAGGCTGATTGTCCCGAAACTTTGCTCACAAGGGGAGGCCGCCAAATGTGAAATTCAGATTCGATTCATACTGCGCATAATAAAAGCTCATGGCCAGAGGTGTAATGTGGCAAAGCACCAAGATGCACTTCTCAGCTGTTGTCGAGAAAATCGACAGTTAGAAGAAACCGTTGCGGTGAAATACTCTCTACGATTAATAATTTTCTACAGCGTCGTGGCGCAGCGGTAAGCGCTCGAGTTCGTAATCCGAAGGTCGCCGGATCGAATCTCACGCCATGCAACATTTTTTTATTATTATTATTTTTTTGTAATTCAAATATATATATATATATATATATATATATATATATATATATATATATATATATAAACTATTAATGAATTGCTTATGCATCTTGGTGAAGGCGGATCGCTCTCCAATTGTACCGCCTCCATTTTACCGTTTGTTTAACAGGGTGTACCAAAGCTCTCACGTCGGCACTAATTTTCGACGGTGTTATAAGTTGTGCTAGGGACCGCATCTACCTTCTTTCGAAGTTAGCAGGCAACTACGCTGTTATGCGGCGGCTCGTTTCGGCACATTCAACATCTGTCCTTCAAGTGTAACGAGCGATTAACGGAGTTTATATTTCATACCTGCCACAGCAAATTTGTGTTCGTGGGGTTTCTATTCTAATTCGAACGTTTGACTTACGCTATACGTATTCGTTTCGGAATATCGTTTCTACGTCTTCCGCTAACTATACGTGGTTAACATTATGAAGACAATTAATAACATTTGTGAAATACAAATTTGTTTGCGGAAAACATAATGATGTTCGAAGTCGCCAGTTTTTCCACGACAAACGACTTTCAACAACTTATTATATGCATAATTGTTGCAACCTGTTGCCGGGAATTATATATATATATATATATATATATATATATATGTGTGTGTGTGTGTGTGTGTGTGTGTGTGTGTGTGTGTGTGTGTTTATACACACATTTGATTTACAAAAAACAAATACTAAAAAAAAAAGTTGCATGGAGCGAGATTCGATCCGCCGACCTTCGGATTACGAACTCGAGCGCTTACCGCTGCGCCACGACGCTGTAGAAAACTATGAATCGTAGAGAGTATTTCACCGCAGCGGTTTCTTCTAACTGTCGATTTTCTCGACAACGGCTGAGAAGTGCATCTTGGTGCTTTGCCACATTACACCTCTGGCCATGAGCTTTTATTATGCGCAGTATGAATCGAATCTGAATTTCACAATTGGCGGCCTCCCCTTGTCAGTGAAGGAGAGGACAAAATAAGCGAACTTGTGTTTCGGCTTATCTGCAGACACTCGACCGTTTCCGAGAAAACGACGGCCAAAGTTATCAACGCGCTGTTGCTCTAGTGTAGATACATTCTGCAGCCGAGAACGCAATTGAAGCGGTGGCTCAGTGGCTACCGTCGTTCCTTCTTAGCATTGATTCCCGTGTTCGAGACCATATTGGGTTTTTTAATTATTTTATTTTCCTGCCTCTCTATCAGAATTATCTTCGAATGTTTTTTTTCTAATTTATGTTGAAATAATGTTGTCATTACTCGACAATTAACTTTATGTGTAATTAATGAATTAAAAAAATAATAAACGAATGAGACAAGCTGATATAAAATCATCTCGTCTGCCTCATGTATCGTTATATCCAAATGGTTTATCAATGTTAATCTACATTTAGATCCGATAATGGCACCTTTAGTGTGTTGAAACCGGTTATCCAGTAGACAGTATTTAAGCGATCTTGGCTTCTGAATTATTTCTACAACAGAGTGATCGCCCCACTACGCACTGTGTGTTCCCTTTTTAACTTATTTCTTTACACAGTAAATTAACTGACGAATAACGACAACAGTGTTTCATCATAAATTGGAATAAACATTCGTAGATAATTCAGAGAGTGAGGGGGGAAAAAAGGAAAAACCGGGTTTCGAACTCGCAGCGCAAAGTTCCGAAGTCGCTATGGTAGCCGCAGAGCCACCGCTTCAGTTGAATCCTTAACCGCTAAGCGGTATCTACACTATAGCAACAACGCATTGAACACTTTGACCGTCGTTTTCTCAGAAGCGGTAGAGTTTAAGCTTATTTTGTCCCCTCTTTCAATGAGCGTAGTTAAAAGCAAGATCGGGGTCTGACACTTGGCGTGCCCCCTCGTAAATTGCGTGCGTTGGGATTCAGTAGACAGAATGCGTCCACTTTCCTCGACTACTCATTGACATGTTTGGAAACTTTCTTTGTTGTAGTTGCACTTTGCATTATGAGGGCTGGTTTTCCTGATGAGGATCTACTTATGGACTTTGCTCCTAATTTACGTTACTGTGTAGTAGACCTACTGCAACTACTTAAACCGGAAACGTTTGTTTGTTTGGATACTCCGCTTCTTAGTTGCTACATTTCGCTAAAATATTTTCCTTTTTTTCAAAACGGCAAGTTAAGATGACCACTGCAACATGGTAAGATCAGTAACAATTTAATACTTTGAAACAGTTATGTGTGGTGTACGAGGAGTCTACTGTTGTTGACTGAGGAATACATTAAACACGAAAGCTGCGTCCAATAACAATAATTAACTTTCGGTTACATGACAAAACACAAGTCGAAGCACTGTCAGTTCATCTCAGTACCCAGTAAAACTTAAACTGGAAAGATCGAAAACATACTTTTGTGGGGAAGGCAAACGAATGACTGCGTTTTATTGGCCGCACACTAAGAATACGCAACAGGCCAACTGAAAACACTGCCTACACTACGTTTGTCCGTCCACTGCTATAATATCCTTGACAGACGTGATTGACTGTGCACGCAAAAACGTCCAAGGAACGGTAGCACGCTTTGTAATGTCACGAAATAGGGGAGAGAGGATCCCAGATTTGATAATCGAGTTGGGGTAACATTCATGAAAACATATGTGTTTTTCGTTGCCACGAGATCTTTTCACGAAATTTCAATCACCACCATATGTTCTGAATGCCAAAACATTATTTCCTAGGGTACTTACACAAGAAGAAACCATAGTAATAATGTAATTCAAGGCTCGCAAGAAAAGATTTAAGTAGTCCCTTTTCCCGCACACTGTTAATGAGTGGGACGGTAGAGAAATAATCCGAACCTTCTGCCAGGCACGTAAGTCCGGATTGCAAAGAAATCCTGTTGATGTAGTCATGTAGATGTAACAACGAAATTATGTTGTAATTACGACATGTGACTTTCACTTGATCTGAACATCGAAGTTGTTTACTGTTTATTTACTTTTTGTTCATTAATTTCAGCCATATACGAACACCTAGGCGCGTTAAAGTGATATTGAAATAAAGTGTCATGCATGGACCAATAACAATAAGTTCCCACCTACTTGTTATAGTACTGCAGTATCTGCCAGCGTCTTCAGAAGTGGATATCGCATACGAAGTTCCTAGGGTGTTTGTAATGGATATTGCAGACGACTTCGACAAAGTTTGAATGTAGCTTCGTAAAAGTTCCGTGATCAAACGATCTGAGTTGCTGGAGAATACAGTTTATCCTCACTAGACAGTATATATTATCATTATACATGAGGTGAGTAGGGTTTCGCCGCGTTGCGGTGGCCGAGCGGTTCCAGGCGCTTCAGTGACGAACCGCACGGCTGCTTCAGTCGCAGGTTGGAATTCTACCTCGGGCATAGATGTCTGTGATGCCCTTAGGCTAGCTAGGTTTAAGTAGTTCTAGGTCTAGGGGCTGATGACCTAAGCAGTTAGGTCGCATAGTTCTTGAAGCCATTTTTTGACCTTTCGCGTAAATTTTCTTTGCATAAACCGTCGTATCTTTTGATTGCGTTGACATAGAAGCTCACTTTTTTACACCAGCAAGGGACCGGTTACAGCAAGAAGTGCGATACATTTCCGCTTATTATGCCCACCCGTTCTGGAGGTAAACGGGTTTTAAGGGTTGGGTAGATCGATAGACGGTCAAGAAAGTGAGACTAGTAGGGTTCCGTTTTTACCGGTTTAGGTGACGAAATCCTAACAACGAAAACACTGAAGATGAGGGCCGCATAAATAACACCCGCTACTCTTTATTCGAAATGTTCTAGTTGCTGTCGATACATAAGCATATTAGTCGTAGCTACGTTTTCGATCCAAATCACGTTTACAGGAATGCAAATAGAATGTATTTGCCTATACACGTGGTAATTCACATCCCAGTATTAATGCCACCGCGTTTTAGAAGTACGAACATTCTCATTGCTAGCTAGCTTAAGAAACACTTCTGCTAATGAACGTTTTCTGGCTGTGGCGAGTCTAGTGGAGAATTCGAAACAATGCAGAATACGTTTGGCAGCTATGTAGCCGTTTATTTCCTGGGGTGGTTCAGAATTATCCTACAAAATTTACTCTCTAATAACAGTAATTTGTTATTTCGATAATCATCCCGAATGATTGTCGCATAAGTGGTGACATAAAGGAAGAAAATTCATGTTTTTGAGTCCAGAAAGCTCTATGCAACAGAAACTGCAGATTTTTATTGCGAAATTGCCGGCTTGTTCATGTCTGGGGTAATAATAGAGGGCTGTTTGCCTAGGTTGTCTGCTAGCGTAGTGAAAGGAAGGTCTGGTTTGTTTTCGGTTCTAATCTCTATGGAGGCAGGTAGAATATCAGTAAAGCAATTTTAAGAAATTCTCGCGCACCCAATACGATTTATCGCTACCTTTATTCTGTACTGGCGCTCTGTGGATGTCAATATGACACTCTTGTAGAATTTCATACATGATACTGCCTCCTTTTTCCGCTTCTGTCAATAATGGAATTGACTTAAGTGTGGCACTGAATGATGTTTAAGTGAATTTCGTTATGAATCTTCACGCATTGCTAAATTTGCACACTTTCATGGTAGGTCAGCAATGGTAATCCAGTATGACTGGTCTGAACGTTGACACAGACCGTTTCGCGGGCGAATGCGGATAATATTTTGCTAATTCGTAACGGTCTGGGGTTCTTTGTCTGTTATCTGGATAAGCTGAAATTCATTTTTATTCGTCCGTTTCATACAAATTAGCGTTTCTTTTTTCAGTTCTGTCTTATGTTTACGTGTTGTATTTAACACACTAATCAGCATTAATATAGTCTTAGAAATTATGGAATACAGTCTAAAAAAGTTCAGATAGTTTGTCAATTTCACGCCTGCGCATAGTATGTTGGTAGCACTTCGTCGCCTTGCCTGTTATGCTGTGTAGCAGACTTTAAAGCCGTGCGGATCAGCATAACGAAAAGGCGAGGGGTCTCGCTCGTTTTGTCCACGACTGTACACTGATGAGTCAAAACATTATGACGACTGCCCACCTCGATACTGATGCCACCTGGTGGTGTTGCGGGCACGTGACACGGTAACAAAGAATGTAATCGAAGCAGACACGGACGGGGAATCATCATAGCGAATATATGGACTACAAAAGGGGGAATCTATCGAGGTAAGTGACTTTGACAAACAGATGATTATTATTAAGCAGAGCCTGTGAAGGAGTGTCTCGAAAACGGTGAAGCTGATCGAATGTTCACGTGCTACTGTCGTGAGCATCTACGGAAAGAGGTAAAGGACAGTGAAACTATCACTAGGCTCGAAATGGTCGGACGTCCAGGACTTTTTACAGAACGTGGAGTTTGGAGGTTCGTCTGTTTTGCAAAGTAGAACAGATGCTGATCTTTGGCATCTCTGCCGAAAGAGCACAATGCTGGTGCACGCACCGTTCATCGTAAATAGTTGAGCATGGAGCTCCGCTGTAAACCACCCTACGTGTTCACATGCTGTCCCAACGACATCGTCAGTTAAGACTGCAGTGGGGACCGTACCATCGGGACTGGACTGTCGAGCAGTGGAAACGTGTCAGCTCTTCGGGTGAGTCACATTTTTGCTGCACTAGATCGATGGGTTTATACAAGGGCGATGTACTTGAGGACAATATTATGGAAATGGAAGAGGATGTAGATGAAGATGAAATGGGAGATAAGATACTGCGTGAAGAGTTTGACAGAGCACTGAAAGACCTGAGTCGAAACAAGGCCCCGGGAGTAGACAACATTCCATTAGAACTACTGATGGGAGAGCCAGTCATGACAAAACTCTACCATCTGGTGAGCAAGATGTATGAGACAGGCGAAATACCCACAGACTTCAAGACGAATATAATAATTCCAATACCAAAGAAAGCAGATGTTGACAGATGTGAGAATTACCGAACTATCAGTTTAATAAGTCACAGCTGCAAAATACTAACGCGAATTCTTTACAGACGAATGGAAAAACTGGTAGAAGCGGACCTCGGGGAAGATCAGTTTGGATTCCGTAGAAATGTTGGAACACGTGAGGCAATACTAACCTTACGGCTTATCTTAGATTAAGGAAAGGCAAACCTACGTTTCTAGCATTTGTAGACTTAGAGAAAGCTTTTGACAATGTTGACTGGAATACTCTCTTTCAAATTCTGAAGGTGGCAGGGGTAAAATGCAGGGAGCGAAAGGCTATTTACAATTTGTACAGAAACCAGATGGCAGTTATAAGAGTCGAGGGACATGAAAGGGAAGTAGTGGTTGGGAAAGGAGTGAGACAGGATTGTAGCCTCTCCCCGATGTTACTCAATCTGTATATTGAGCAAGCAATAAAGGAAACAAAAGAAAAATTCGGAGTAGGTATTAAAATCCATGGAGAAGAAATAAAAACTTTGAGGTTCGCCGATGACATTGTAATTCTGTCAGAGACAGCAATGGACTTGGAAGAGCAGTTGAACGGAATGGACAGTGTCTTGAAAGGAGGATATAAGATGAACATCAACAAAAGCAAAACGAGGATAATGGAATGTAGTCAAATTAAATCGGGTGATGCTGAGGGGATTAGATTAGGAAATGAGACACTTAAAGTAGTAAAGGAGTTTTGCTATTTAGGGAGTAAAATAACTGATGATGGTCGAAGTAGAGAGGATATAAAATGTAGACTGGCAATGGCAAGGAAATCGTTTCTGAAGAAGAGAAATTTGTTAACATCGAGTATAGATTTAAGTGTCAGGAAGTCGTTTCTGAAAGTATTTGTATGGAGTGTAGCCATGTATGGAAGTGAATCATGGACGATAACCAGTTTGGACAAGAAGAGAATAGAAGCTTTCGAAATGTGGTGCTACAGAAGAATGCTGAAGATAAGGTGGGTAGATCACGTAACTAATGAGGAGGTATTGAATAGGATTGGGGAGAAGAGAAGTTTGTGGCACAACTTGACTAGAAGAAGGGATCGGTTGGTAGGACATGTTTTGAGGCATCAAGGGATCACAAATTTAGCATTGGAGGGCAGCGTGGAGGGTAAAAATCGTAGAGGGAGACCAAGAGATCAATACACTAAGCAGATTCAGAAGGATGTAGGTTGCAGTAGGTACTGGGAGATGAAGAAGCTTGCACAGGATAGAGTAGCATGGAGAGCTGCATCAAACCAGTCTCAGGACTGAAGACCACAACAACAACAGGTCGATGGTCGTCTCCACAAACGCCGTCATCGATATTAACGGCGTCTCGAAATGGGTAGCGCGCTACGGACGCAGACTGGTGAGAGCAGCATGGTGCTGTGGGAGACATTCTCCTGGTTCAGTGTGGGAGCTGTGGTAGTAACCGAAAATATGCTTCCCGACGTCGATGTGATCTGTCAGCAGTATAGCTGTCAGTGTCTCGGAGCCAGAACCGTGCTACAGTAGTCTGAGGAGCATTATATTGAACTCAAATTGATATCTCGGGGACCAAATTCTCATGATGTAAATTCTATGGAACCCATCTGGGTAGCTATTTGCAGTCATCGCCGAGTTCGCAGATCAGCGGCCCGTTATCCACGCGAATTACATGGCCTGTGCGTAGACAATTTAATGCCACATGCCTCCACAAAACTACCAACAAACTTTCGGTACCCTAATACGCAGAATCAATAATGTATTTTGTGCCAAAGAAGGACAAACAATATTTTAAGGTCATTTATTTATTTGTACGTGTCAGAAGCGTTGCATAAAAAATAGACGTAAGGAGAAAAGCAGACTAAATATATAAAATTATTACATACAAAGGAACGCAATGTGAGGCAAATAGAACCATATAACAATAGTTTTTTTTTATTATTATGAATTTGGCCAGCTATGGACCGCATACAACTTAAGACTTATGGTGTTTCTTTTTCTTCCGTTCTTCCCAGTACTTCTTCATTTTCTCGCCAACTGCTCGTCTCTGCTCATCTGTCCACACTCTCTTGGGTCGAGGTTTTGGCGCATCTTCTTCATAGTTTGCGTTTTCTATAAGTAGCCTAAAGTTATTCCTGTCACGTATTATTTCTTCTGTAAAACCTATTTTGTTGGCGTCTTTCTTTACTGCTTCTATCCATCCTACAGTGGTTTTCAGCTTACTAACGTAATTAAAAAATTTTCTTCGTAATACGTGTTTCTTCCATTCTTTTTAAATGTCCATAAAATTTTAGCCGTCTCTTCCTCATTGTATCTGTGATCTTTTCTGTATTTTTGTATAGGTCTTCATTTCTCCTTTTAATCCACCTATTTTCCTTGTTTTTCTCAGGACCTAGAATTTTTCTTAATATTTTTCTCTCTCTTTTTTCTAGTTCTCTTAATTCGCCTTTCTTATTCAATGTTAGGCACTCTGATCCATATGTTTCTTGTGTCCTAATAACTGAATTATAATGTTTAATCTTTGCTTGTATGGATATTGATTTCTTATTGTATTAGTTTTGTGTTAATTTATATGCAAATTCCAACTTTTTTATTCTTTCTTTATTTGTTATGTTATCCAGTCCATTGGCTTGGATCCACTCCCCCAGGTATTTGAATCTATCAACTCGTTTAATTTTTCCATACTTTGTTTTCATAAACTTTTCTGTATTATGTTTGTGTTCCATATACTCGGTTTTTTCGTAGGATATTTTTAGCCCAGTCTTTTCAGAAATCTCGTGTAACATATAACAATAGTTATATATAAAGAGATTACAAACACTGTATATAATCAGATCAAAAATTAGCGTCCTCTACGGCATCGTTCGAGGCCCACAACAGGTTCTTCAGCGTTCGGGAAACTGGGCACTGAGGACAGTTGTATACATGCTTGGTGGTTGGCTCAGCTCCACGTTCGTATATAGTTGATGAGCCCACAAGGTAGTTCCATTTGGCCGTATTATCCTTTGTTCTCCCAACAACACTTCTTAGCCTGTTGAGGGACTTCCACGTTTTCCATCGCATGCTTTCGCCTAGAGCGAGGGCCTCCGTACGTGCGATCCATGATGCGATATCTGTGTATCTGGTTGTCCACAGGTTTTGTCATACCGTTGACGGTGATGTAATGTCTTTGAAGGAAACTTTTAGGAACCTCTTCCTAGGTTTCAGCCTGCATGGGGGAGGTTGGTGTCCATGTAGCGAAGGGGGCAACGTTTAGTTCCGCTCTGCTTATGCCTGTATTCGTGGCAACTTCCCGCCTTATATCTGATGGGACTGACGCCGCCAGGCTGTAGAGTTGGTAGGTAGGCGTTGCTCTCAGGCATCACGATGTTATTGCGGGCAACATCCACATGCCTGGTATGAACAGAACTGTACCCAACAGGGCAGGCGTACTGAGCGGTAGGGTAACATAATGCAAGTGCACATATTCTCAGTACTGTCTGTTAGTCGTCCCATCCGCTAGTTGTGAGTTTTCTGATGATGCTACTGCAGGCGGATGCTTTTTGTTTTGTATTTAGGTAGCGCTGCCTAAATGTCAGCGCCCGGTCCATTTTGGAATGTGACAATACTCCAATTCTATGCCATCCGATACGGCTTTCAATTTTCTGTTAGCGTCTTTGTTTTGTAGACGAAAAGCGCTTACTTGAGTTTTAGCCGGATTCGGTTTCAGGTAGTTATTTTGGTAGTTATCTGCGAAAGGTTGAAGTCGATTTGTTAGATGTCTCTCTACTGTTTCGAGGTCTTTGGCTTGAGATATTAGCGCTAGATTGTTAGCATAGATGAAGCATTTAGTGTTAAGATGATGACGTTTGGTTTGTGACGTGTGGTTTGTGGGGCGCTCAACTGTGCGGTTATCAGCGCCCGTACAAATTCCCAACCTTTACTCATTCCAATCTCGCCACTGCCATGAATGACGATGAAATGATAAGGACAATACAAACACCCTGTTCACAGGCGGAGAAAAATCCCCAACCCAGCCGGGAATCGAACCCGGGACGCCGTGATCCAGAGGCAGCAATGCTAGCCATTGGACCACGAGCTGCGGACGTAGTGTTAAGAGGTTGTGGCTGATCGTAAGTATAGATGTTAAGCAAGGTTGGTGCCAGGACGCTACCTTAAGGCAGACTGCATTTCTGTATTTTGCATCTACTTTTCTTGCCGTCTGGTTCGACGTAGAATCTACGGTTCTGGAGGAGGGTTCCTATGAAGCTAGTAAATTCATAATCTCTCGTTGGGTGATACAATTTGTGCAAAACGGTAATGTGCTGCCCAGTATCATAAACAGCTGACAAAGCCACGAATACTGCTCCAATGACCAGACCCCACTCAAAACCATCCTCGATATTCTGTGTCAGCTTGTTGTGGATTCAGTTGTGGCTCGGTGGCAGGAATGACACGATTCAACAATATTATTTCGAGTATTTTTAAAGATGGCACACAAGAGATATAGGGCGGAAGTTCTTGGCACCGCAAGCTGGCTTTCAGGTTTTCAGTATGGCTATGATCTTTGGCCTTCTCCAGATTTTAGGAACCTGCTGTTGTCTTAGGTAGTTATTATAGAATTGCAGCAGACATTCCACAGTCGCAGGCCCAAAATGCTTTATCTACTCCACCAATAAATCGTCACGTCCCGGCGCCTTGCCGGTTTACATTTTGTAATAGCTGCTTTCAGTCCTTCCAAAGTAAACTCAACGGAGAGCACTTTTTTTCCCGGATGCTGTCGGGTTATCCCTATTTCTTTCTTTCTTTCTTCAGTTTTCCCATTCAGCAGCACCTGGTGGGCGACTTCATTTGGAGTAACGTTGGATCTTACTCTGGGGACAGTAGGGCCATTACTGGGTCATCTGAGCAGTTGCGAACGTTTCCTGCTACTCTTGAACATGCCAATACTCTCTACTGTTTCAATCCATCGATTTTGATTGGCTTTGCCAGTTCCTGAGATAATGTCTGTCCTAATTTTACTGTATCAGTGTTGAACGGGCCTTCGTCAAACAGTCGGAGGTATTCTGCAGTTCTGACGCTAATTCTTCATTCATACCAGGAATGTATGTTGTATGGCAGCCTCTGGGGATCGAAGCGCGAGAGCAGCTCTTCACAGCATCCACAAAACGGTCGTACAAATCTGGCATGAGTTCGATGCTTAGTATTGCCTCATCAAAAGTTTCCGCAAACATTCCACCGGTTGGCCTTCTTAAAGTTGAACCGCCTACGGAACGGGATCACCTGTGGTTTGATAGCTGCAGACACCTGACAGCAGATTGGCCTATGATGAGTGCTGGCTACATGTAATGATACAGTCTTCACACAGTGGTGGGAAACAGTGTCGCTGTATCCCCTTTTCCAGCGGCTGCTTTTACATAAAGGTGGTAGCTTGCTGTCATGTAAGAGAGTTAATCTTCTGCAGTTAGCCCAGTACCTCATTTCTGTTTTCATCATTATCCTCGTAGCCCCACAAACTACTGTGACTGTTGAAGTCGCCCACGACGAAGTAAGTGTCCTGGATTTGAAAATTCTCTGGCGGACTGAAGTTAGATTTTTCACCAGGAGGCTTGTAGACAGATGTTACTGCACAACTACTCGGCTCAACTGTTAAGATTTCAATATCGTTCTCCTCTGTCAGAGAACTGAGAGAACTGCTACAATGTGTCTCACAAAAATCGCACTACTTTACTGCCCATGGCATCTCTCAGTGGCAGTCTCCATGCCTGCCACTTTTAGTCATCGTTGAGTAATACCTCTGTGCTTTTCTTGCATGCACGGAATATCACAATTTATATCTTGACACATAGTTTGTAGAAGTTCTTAGCTGGCTGATAAGCCTTCAATGTTTACGATCGTTGCCGTCAATTTTGGTCTTGAAAAAGACCGCGCACTTTTCCCTTCGCATATCGCAAAGCTTCTGCAGTGGAAAGATCAGTCAGTTGAGAGAAATTTCAACAGTCGCCCACGGGATGCCCGACTCTATGTAAAGGGCGAAGCACACACACTCCTTGGAGGCTCTTTCCTTCACCACCAGCAGCTGTCATAGTGGTTTGCCCCATCAGTGTATTTAGACTGTTCGACTAGGATACATTGTATGTATCCCTAAGGCCTGATCCGCGGAACTACACAAAACTGGCGATAATAGCATAGGCACATAGGGAACACAAACGACACAGATCTGTAAGTCCATGGTATTGGTGATAAGTTGAGAAAACCGTCCAGAATCACATGTGCTATGAAACGCCACTGTTTCATGCGCATGTACCCTAGCATCAATATGGGAGATGATCACCATGCACACGTAAACAGTCCACAAAACAGGTCGGCATACTCTGGATCAGGTGGTCGAGTAGATGCTGGTGTATAGCCTCCCATTCTTGCACCAGTGCCTGTCGGAGCTCCTGAAGTGTCCTAGGGGTTTGAAGACGTGCAGCGATATGTCGACCGAGAGCATCCCAAACGTGCACGATGGGGTTTAGGTCTGGAGAACAGGCAGGCCACTCCACTCGCCTGATATATTCTGTTTCGAGGTGCTCCTTCACGATGGCAGCTCGGTGGGGCCGTGCGTTATCGTCCATCAGGAGGAAGGTGGGACCCACTGCACCCCTGAGAAGGCGGACATGCTGGAGCAAAATTACGTCCCGATAAAACTGACCTGTTACAGTTCGTCTGTTAAAGAGATGCAGGGGGGTACGTGCACCAATCATAATCTCACCCCACAACATCAAACCACGACCTCCGCATAGGTCTCTTTCAAGGACATTAACGGGTTGGTATGTGGTTCCTGGTTTACGCCAGATGAAAACCCGGCAAGAATCACTATTCAGACTATACCTGGACTCGTCCGTGAACATAACCTGGGACCACTGTTCCAATGACCGTGTAGTGTGTTTTTGACACCAGGCTTTGCAGGCTCTCCTGTGACCAGGGGCCAGTGGAATGCACCTTGCAGGTCTCCGGACGAATAAACCATATCTGTTCAGTCGCCTGTAGACTGTGTGCCTGGAGACAACTTTTCCAGTGGCTGCGGTAAAGTCCAGAGCAAGGCTACCTGCAGTACTCCGTGGCCGTCTGCGGGCACTGATGGTGAGCTATCGGTCTTCTTGTGGTGTTGTACACTGTGGACGTCCCGTACTGTAGGGCCTGGACACGTTTCCTGTCTGACGGAATCGTTTCCATAAACTTGAGACCACACTTCGTGGCACACGGAGGGCCCGTGCTACGACCTGCTTTGTTTGACCAGCTTCCAGTCGCCTCAGTGTTCTACCCCTCACAACGTCATCAATATGTGTTCTTTGAGATATTTTCAACACACAGTCACCATTATCACGTCTGAAAACGTCTGCACACTTACTCATTGCACCGTACTCTGACATGCACCAACACACCTCTGCGTATATGGACCGCTGCCAGCGCCACCGTTCGACGACCGCAGGTCAAATGCACCGCATAGTCATACCCCGAGGAGATTTAAACCTGCAAACCACCCACCAGAGCGTTGTTTCACCATATATCAACATTATCCTTTATTTTATGAGCATGAGTGTAGTTTCATATTAGTGCCTATGAGTACGCGTAAGCTACTACTTCTACGAATTTTGTTTTCTGTCACTGCAACTATGATTGTAACACGCACAGATTGCTATTAGATGCATCATATAGAACACTTGTTATGACTGTCACATGTACTCATCGTAGTAGACGACGCGCAGTTTAGTAACCGTAGAATTCTACTCACTATTGATATATGTAGATCTCTATGACCGTCTTTGGCTCTACCAATAAACAGTGAGCAGCCGGTCAGTCCCCTCTATGTAGTACGAGCCAGTTCAAAGCGTTAATGCGTTTTAACATGAATGAGTACACTCCCTAGCACAGTTCTAATAGTTTGAGGACGTAATTTACATTACGATATGATAACAGGCAACTCTACAAATGTGAACCATTTACGTCTGAATGATATGTTGTTTTCGTAATGTGTCACATGTTGTGTTAAGTGTACTTTTATTTTCAGTGTGTTATTCATGGTTGTATCACCTGAGAAAAACGATTTGATATTTCGCCTAACACTGTGTTATGAATACTTTGATACTGAGTACGTGATATTCCATTGCGTGTGTGTTGTTGTTCAAATTTACATCAGTTAACACATTCGTGATGGTTAAAGCCTGTAATGTTATTTATGTATTATTTTATTTGGTATATAGGAACCTGATAATTGACAAAAGATTCAAACTGTTTGTATAAATAAACTATTTCACCAGTCGCTCGAGTAGTTTATTCAAATTTAGTACTTGGCTTATTCTGTATTCAAATATAGTACTTGTCTTATTCTGTTAAACGTTTAATCAGTGCATTATAACAGCATTGTAAATTTTTTAAATTGAGTCAGTATTTGTAGGAAATACCAAAAATCTAATTTTGTTACTTTGTTACCCCTGGAAGCTGTTAGATATGCAACCGTCAGTGCAACCGTGCACCATGCAATATTTTAGAGGTTTGGCAATGTAGAGTAGGTGTAGGTAAAAGTTTGCGGGTTCCGTTTGACAGAGAGACTTTCTGGCGAAACTGCTATCTTAATTTGTACCTTAATTTCGACAACGTTTAGCCGGAAAATTACGTCTCCGTCGCGGTACACGTGCTTTTGTATGCCGCAATTACGGCGTGCCTTATCGCGAGGTTTTTCGGCCAACAAAAAGCACCACGTTTAGTACAGAAAAAATGTCGTTTTACGTACGAATTTGTTACCGCCTCTGTTGCAAACCTTATCTGGTGTTCAACAAAATGGCAGCAGTTTTTCGTCTTGTGCGCTCACATATCACAGAAATGCGTTGTAACCTTATATGGGGTACTCAGCATACTTGCATACTGGGAGATATGTCGCATAACTTCTAGAGGCACTGCACGTGGCGTATGTAGGAGGAAAAGCTTCATCTGACCAGGATTTTTTAACAGTTAATTGCTCTATTTATTGCCGCGTAACACTGAAATATGTCTATGTGAAAATCCTCTGCGTTGAAACATTTTCCGAAACTCTCCCTTTAGCTGTGCATTTGGCGTGTAAAATGAGAGATGTTTTTGACAAAGGAAGAACGATTAAAATTTTACGACCGCCCGAGATTATGGTCCTTACAAATGGAAGAGTCGTCCGCTTGCTCGCCAAACCGATTATTTTCCGGTTAAGAGTTGAAAGCACGAAGTTATGTCCTTCCATTCGGTCGCTGGTCGATGGTGATGGGGCTGCCACCTTATGGTTTCTCGATAAACTTCGCAGGTTATTTCAGCCGCCGTTAATATATGGAACCGACCCTGTTGGTAGTTATCTCTAACCTGAGAAACAGAGGTTACCTGGTAGTTCTGAGACAGCTCCTCTGCTTTATCCACCCTTCGGTCCTCTTCCGTCTTCACAACCTTTGAGTATCCTTATCTGTACACCCGGCCAGGGACCGATACAACGTACTACCAGACGGGCAGCTGGACCAAGGCTTTTCTTACGAGGCATTACTACTCTGTCACTCACTCTTTATCCTGGGTTGTGACAGGCAGAGCTGGAAAGAGACGGATCTAGCTGGAAAAGCCACAGAGTATGCAAAAACAATGGGAGTCATTAATGTTGTAATGGAACCTTCCCTAGTCCAGAAGCATACAATAATATGCCTTTATAAAACCTTATCAAGAGCTGTGCTGAGCTATGGCAGCGACGCCTAGACAATAAATGGAAAAACCGTGAACGGAGTAACAGGTGGTGAAATGAAATGCTTAAGAACAGCTGGTTACACAAAATGGGATCTCAAAAGAAATGAGATGTCTTGAAGGAAATTAAAATGGAACCTATCACATCTCGTATTCAGAACTAATAAAACAACTGGAGACAACGTCTCCAACGAATGAGTTCGACGAGCATTCCAAGATTCATGCTACCCTACTATCCCAGTGATGTAAGATAGCTAAGACAAGCTATGAAAAGATGGCAGGAGAACTCTCGATAAGACAGTGACAGGTCAAAATGCTAATAACGGGAGGGGCCGCGCAGTCCGTGACATGGCGCCTCAAACCGCACGGCCACTTCGCGCGGCTGACGATGACAAATGGAAGAGTGCCCATTTCAGAAATGATTAGGAAAGTGAACGACGTGGCACGTTAGTCTGTAACCTGCTAGCCTGCTAGCCAGCATACGGTATGTTATGTAGGGTACTTAACCCATTTTCTACTCTCATTCGTGGATGGTAGAGCGCATACAAAATAACGTGGCACCAATGTACATGGGCGTTCTCCTGGTGAGCTCGGGGTAGGTCTGTCTCATTCTTCCAAGGGGCCGCCTGCCTCAGTTGACCCGACTGGCGATCTTTGAGTATTTCTGTTGCTGTGCCTTCATTATGTACCAATACACTGTGTTCTTCGAGCACCGTAGATGCGAACAAAGTTCTTCATAGTCAGGCATGTGTGACTATATTAGACAGATTAGGTAAAAGTGGAACGAAACATCAGAATAAGAATTTTGCTTAAGAGGTTTTAAGGAACAACTAGCTATTCCTGTTGCTCAGGATAAAAAAGCATAGCTGCAAGTACCTCTCAGTGCTTCACTACTTCAGATGTATGTGGAAGGAGAAGGAGAAAATTTTACTTTTAAGCAATATTGCCACCCAGCGAGGTAGCGCAGTGGTTAGCACATTGGACTCGCATTCGGGAGGACGACAGTTCAATCCCGCGTCCGGCCATCCAGATTTAGGTTTTCCGTGATTTCCCTAAATCGCTCCAGGCAAATGCTGTGATGGTTCCTTTGAAAGGGCACGGCCGACTTCCTTCCCCGTCCTTCCCTAATCTGATGAGACCGATGACCTCGCTGTTTGGTCTCTTCCCCAAAACAATCCAATCCAATCCAATATTGCCAGACTTTTTTTGCTTTGGTTGATCATTTGTTTACGTGACTATTTCTTTTTCACAACTCCAGTTAGAAATTACTGATTTTGAACATCTGTATTTGTAGAATAGTTGTTCGTACTGTCATTACATGTTAATATGATTGCTTACAGACTCGTTAGTTTCAGCTCAAAAGCTATGAGAGATACGCTTTTGTGCATAAGCTTCAGCTATCGAACAGTGCTCCCCTACCGTACCGTGCTCGTTCGCAGTGGAGCTCCCACCGCAACCTTTGTGCCCTTCCATATTGCGCTGAGTCACGAAAGGGATAACATCGACGCTCCAGTACAGTGTTAACACTTCCTACGCGGTTAGTGCTCGCGCTGTGTAAACAGTGATGGCTCGTACCGGTAATTGCTATAGTTTCGTAGGCACTGCCACGCCGTCGTTAAAACTTGTGCTACGCTGTGATCTCGGCCATGGATGGTGGTGATTGCAGTCCCCCTGCTCCACAAACTTCGCCAAACAAGCCACACACTGTTGCAATGTATACTGATGCACATCATGCACTCATCGGTGACATGATTAGCGACGCAGCCATCACGTTTCACAACGAAGATACACTCTAACCTGTCCCATCTACAACAAGAGACCTGCACGACATCTAAAACACGAGTAAATTAACAAAATTATATTTCTCAGTAATATTTCTTTCCGAGAAGCAGCAGTTGTGTTTGAAAACAGGCCTTATGTGAATAAAGTTATTTCTCCCTCAAACATTCCCAGGTAGGTACAGAACTCCCGCCCCTTCTGACCCAACAGCGGCTCAACCGAAATATCAGCACCGCCCCCTACGATCTGCAGCAACCAGCCCATCCATGACGACAGGAACAGTGGCTCCAGTGGATTCACCACCGACACCACTGCTATCTTCTCTAATACAATATGTCCAACTACATCACCAGCAACAGGTAACTTCGGTAGAACACAGAGGACCCCACTAAAGTGCGTTCCCCTGAGACCAACTGTAACAAGCAGAACTCCGCCTTCGTATTGAACCAGTGGAATTCAAGCCCTACCCACCAAAATTTCATAGACTAAGCCAAGAGAGCTATGTTGGGAACTACCTCGACAGCAATATTTTAATCATAACCATGGCTGTGACGAATGATAGAAAGTACCAGCAGGCTCCTAGTGGACCCACTCCAGTACTCAAAACAGCTGTAATCCGAGACTCTATCAAAAATATGCTGACCACACTCCTTGCTCCCCAAGATGGCCTATAAAATCTTCCGATGGATTGCAAGATTGCTCATGGCAAACAATATCAGCCTCCGGCGTTTTCTGCTATAACCTAAAGTAGGCATCTGTGTCATGGTTGAAACTGAACGAACCATTCGCCCTCCCGGATTACTAAGTCATTCGAAAATATAGAGATGATGGCTACGGTGGTGGAGTGTTCTTGATAGAACAAGATAGATACTTTTCCGTTGTCAATACCGGCACTCACCGCGATCCATTGCAAATGGTGGGTATCGGCCTGCGGATCAAGACTCTCCATGTGAATCTGGTTTCAGCATGCAGCGCACCTAACGACAGGCTTTCCAAACAACACTTATCAACAATAACCGACTCCATCAGGAAACCCCTTCTGCTACTAGGTGACTTTAATGGCCACCATACACTGTGGCCCTGCAGAACTGCCAAGGAAAAGGGAAAAATACTAATCGATGTACTAGATTCGGAAAACATTTCGTACTAAATGATGGTTCACCAGTGCGGAAAGTGTGATTAAATATTCCTGATGGCGGTAGACGTGAGCATGGCATCCTCTGCACCGTCTACTGGAACTACATGGAAGGTGATACCGGATAACACTACCACTCTAAACATTCTGCGTGGTGTCTGTTTGTTCTATATCGTGTCTCCCTACCACTTTCGCACAACGACGCTCTGAGCGTGTTTTTTAGGGAATTGACTAGTTTGAACCTGGGTCCTGTTGCTGGTAAGGAGACGTCAGACCACTCATGACAAGTAGAATTCAGAAGAGTTCAGTGAGACTAGCGATGATATAACCAAATACTTAATGATCTGAGCGTCAGCTCAACTGCACTCCCTGTAAAAGAATCTTAATACTAACTAAATTTAGTGGAAGAGGTTCAAGGCTTTCCTATTTTTAGTTAGCTGGTAAAATAACGTCGAAAAAGCAGTTAAGTTTACCATTGGAAATTTTATTCTACTCACAAAACATCGTTTGTAAATTGCACTATTGATAAAATGAAATGTTTTAATACAGGATGGTAAAAACCAACTGCGTTCAACAAAAATGTGAACGAATATTCCCTGAGTGGGTTTCCAAGTTCTACAATGGATCGAAGGATGACCTATGCCATATCACATCTATAATCTAGGTTTAAATTAAGTTTCACAAAAGAGAAAACTATCAAAATGGTCTACAGTGACCCTCAATTATCTTTAATCACTTATCTAACTTGTCGTAAATTACAGTGGCTGATGTGGCTTCTCAATAACTATATAACAGAAAAATCATCGTGTTTCAGATTTTTACTTCAAGTGGCAAATGTGAACACCATGAGCTTTAATTGACGATCGACACTAGTATTACGCAAAAAGGGGATGTAACAGATGAGACTTCTGCAGTTCTGAGTGAAGCCTTATGCGCTCAAAAATGCGGCATCCCGTGCGTTCATTACCTTGTCGGTGTTCGTCAGGGGGCGGCGGCCGGCGCAGCTACGTCCAGCTCGCTGTTTCCGAAGCAACTCTCCCCTAACTTCTCCTTACTACAATTTACCGAAGTTGGTTTAAAAAAACTATCTGGCTGTTTTTCATCTGACCAATCAGGGCCTCAATGTTTACCTTAAGCTCCGCCTACAAAAATTTTGTCTATCCAATGAGAAACGTTATACTTTTCGTGGTGGGGCAATGTTTTTTAAAGTTTGCAACGTAACAGAGACGCGAAAAAGTCTCATGCTAAAACTTGCAGCTGGTGTGGTCCTTTTAGCGTTATCGTAAGATCTATACTGTTCTTCTGGAGGGCTCTAGCTTTCAAAATGGGCTGGGGGGTGGTCCTAACGTGACAGAGACGCGAAAAAGTCTCACGCTAAAAAACTTGCGGGTGGTGTGGCCCTAGCAATTAGCTGGCGACGTGAGTGTCCGTCCGTCCCTTACCGTAGGGCCTTCCAGCTTAACACGGTTCTGCTCTCGGCTTCTGTTCTCGTTTCTCCCCTCGGAACTGCGTCTGTCCCAGGGTGGGAAGGTATGACATGCATTTAGGCATTCTTGTGTTAGTCTGTGGTATTCCATTTGCTCACTCGTTACTCGTATTACTTTGGTCAATATAATGTCACGATTTATTTGGAGCTATGTGACATACTACTGGATTTGCTTGTCATGTCAGGGTTTTCATGGAGGGTGTTGGATTTGCGTGACACCTTACATCACTACCACCTCTAATAAACGATCAATACAGGAAAACTGTCAAACACGCAATTATCCGGAATAGGAACAGAAACTAAACCAATTGGAGCCTGTATGAAACACTGTTCAAAGAAATACTAAAATTGATCGTCGAAACTGGAGATCCTGAAAGAGACTATAGGGTCTTGGTATTGCTTATCAATGAAGCAGCGTAAGTCTCAATACCACAAAAACGGTGTCGTCATAGGCCTTAACACTGTTGGTGGAATGCAGATTGTGAAGCAGTTCTCAAGAAACGCAGGGGGGAAATTAAGAAAATACAACAAATCTCTCTAATCATACGAACTTTCTTGGTCTTAAGAAAGCACAAGCTGTAGCCAAGAAAGTATTAAAACACAAAATAGAAAAGAAAATCGAGGCTCAATTTCTGAACTGCAGTTTGCAAAGAAACTCTGCTAACTAGGATCGGGAATGTAATACGGAACATTAAAACCGGTCTGACAATATTCACGTACCCATCTCCACCATCCGACGAACTTCTAGAATCGATCTTGTGTATGATAGCCCTATCTGACTTAATAGACAGGGAATACGAGGCTAGGTGTGAAGAGGACAACGGTATAATTTCACAACCTTTTTTCTGGAAGAACTCCAGACTGGGCTTTCCCAAGGGAAATGTACTGCATCTAGCCCGTACTATATTGACTACCCATTGCTATGACACATCCAACACAAAGATTCAAATCGACTGGAAACATGTCACTTCGTCCCCATCCAAAAATCGGATTAAAGATGAGATAATCCCGAGTCATATTGGCCTATCAAGTTACTACCGTGTTCGGCGAAGTTAATGGAAAGTATTATTAAGCAGAACTTAGAATGGTGAAAACAAGAAAATTTTACCATACCAGAAAAACAACGCGGATTTCGCAAAGGAGGGAGGGACAACTGAAATCCTGCTTCACTTAATTGTTGACATACGGCTAGATTTCTCTCGGAATCATTATTTGAGAGTTGCGTTCACAGACTTGACTAAGGCGTACGACGACGTTGTCTTGCCAGTTTTAAGTGGAAAATTGGGGACACTTCAGGTTCCAAAACCACTCGTCCATAACACTGTAAGCTTCCTGAGCAACAGGAAGACAATCATTTTGCAACACGATAGTATACTGGGAGCCAGAGAAAATAACAGAGAATTCCCGTAGGAATCAGTCTTGGCTTCTTTATTATTCAATCTCAATACTGTAGATCCTCATGATCCGTTTTCCAGGGATAACAAAATATTAAAATACGCAGACCACGTCTGCATCTATTCCGGGGACAGTACCCTTCAACCCTGCCGACTGGAAATGCACACCGCTCTCATATATCTTTATGAGCGCTGTACAGAGAGTGGGCTCGAAATCTCTGCTAGCAAGTTTACTCCAATTATCTTTACTCGCCACGGGATACCTGTTCCCTAAAAAGGCGACTAAATGTAAGTTTACAGTTACGAAAATTACATAGTATCTTGGGATCACTGTTACCGATGGCCTTATCATATCCGACATGTCATTACCAGATGTGAAAATGCACGTAATCTCATCAGAGCTACGACTGGACTACGATAGAGCTTTGATCGCCAGACGACGATATCTTTATACTAGTCTCTGCTAAGATCACACATTGACTATGGGCGTTTGTGCTACGGAGCAACATCGGACACCACACTCCAAAACCCCGACACTATGCAGTTCAAAGCCTTGTGCATAGTTACTGAGGCGTTCATGTCAAACCCAATCAACATATTATTGGTTGAAGCGAATGATTCACCGTTAAAGCTGCAAAGAACAATCCTCTGAAAGAAATTCTTCCTGCTGTCCTATTTCGATGAATATGGACCACTCGACGAAAAAATCCGTGTGTTAACATGGTACTGTGTATTCGGGAGATAGTGGATAAATAAACAACTTCCACCCGTCCAGGCTGAATATATGAAGATGCTGAAAGTTATCTAAATAAATAATAAAAATGTAGTGAAAGTTATCTGAATAAATATAAATATGTCCGAAAGTTATCTAAATTAATAAAGATATCGCCAGAAGTGCTCTATTTCTGGTTATAAGCCAGAGCTATGATACTAAATCAACTGTCGTAAAGTGAAAGCAAAGCTGCACTGTATTAATAGTTAATTGTCACAATGAAACGAGCAGTGGTTTCATATTGTAGATCTTAGCAATCTGATTGCAAGAATTTTCAACAGTATAAGCTGTCTGAATAACTTGAACATGAAACCTAGATTAATTGGTTTTGCAAAATTTCATCACAAAAACTGTCTCTGAATAATGTAAGCTGGCCCTGATTGAATAAACAAAAAAAATCATAATCTTTTCTCCTTACCTCTATACTGCGCATATCTGGATAACGCGTTGCAGTACTGGTCTGTGCCCGCATCTCGTGGTCGTGCGGTAGCGTTCTCGCTTCCCACGCCCGGGTTCCCGGGTTCGATTCCCGGCGGGGTCAGGGATTTTCTCTGCCTCGTGATGGCTGGGTGTTATGTGCTGTCCTTAGGTTAGTTAGGTTTAAGTAGTTCTAAGTTCTAGGGACTTATGACCACAGCAGTTGAGTCCCATAGTGCTCAGAGCCATTTGAACCATTTTTGAAGTACTGGTCTGTATTGCGCACCGCTATGCTAAAGCTGCAAATTACTGTATCTACAGAGACATTTGGGAAATGCAATGAGTTGTCTGTTAATTGCAAATCGAATATACTTGGTAGGATCATCCATTAAAAAGAACTGTAAGAGAATGGTTGGTAAAAAAATGAAATATGCTCGTAAATGACAACACTCTGTTTTCTTTTGTGTAATGATAAAAATATCTCAAAACAGATTTTAAATTTAATGAACTTCTCAACATCTAAACATTACACATTCCTATCTCTCAAATCTAACAACTTTCAGCACAATAACCAAGTTCGTTCGATTTTGCAGCAATAGTAAAAAATAAGTAACATCATTATGTATCTACCTGACATTCCATTAAATTTCTTCCTTCACGAATCAGTTTCATAGTCATGTTGATTGAACATAAGATAAATTTTAACTTGAATCATAATATCGCCATAGCTTCCTTACAAATGCTACTTCAAGTTATCAGTTCAACTCTAACACAGTTGTGCTTAGACTCCACTCGCTACCAGAGCTAAACATTCTCTGTTTTACTCAAAAACAGCTAAACTTCGACTGCTCCCCTGCGTCCTCGCGCAGCTCAAAGATGTTAGCTTAACTTATGCGATACAGCTTACCACATGACTGCTCGCTTACAATCGATTCAGATACCAAACCTTCAGATACCGAAATGATACATGACACCTATCAATGCAGTCGTTAAGGCAGAATGTGTGGAAAAAGCATTATACCGCATTATAACAGGCCAACTGAAACTTCGCTTCTGCAGTTTCGTGCCAGGATGTTTAATTTTTCAAAAGCAGGGCCCGGCTAACGCAACCGCAGTAGAATTCCTGTCTCACTATCACGATGCGTACATGGTGTATGCAGATGGGTCCAAGTCTAGTGATGTCGCTAGTAGTGGTTATTGGGTACCTCAAAGCAAAAGACAAGTCCTGTAGAAGTTGGATCCACACCCAGCTTATGACAGCCCAGCTGATTGATATTTTAGAAAACCTGAGATTCGCACAGACCACCACAGCAAACACATTAATCATAATCTCTCATAATATATCAGCTCACTAACCCCATAATTGTGGCAATTATCGACGAAGTTTTTCGGGTGCAGAGGAACTGACGCAAAGTCGTGATAGTATGGATGAAAGTTCACTCTGGAGACCTGGAAACGAACAAGTAGATGCACTAGCAATGTAAGTATCTCTGCGTGGAACTATTAAATATGTTAAACTTCCCGTCATAGATGTTATAGCGGTGCTCGGAAAGCAGTTGTCCTCGGACTGGCAAGAGGAATGGTCGCGGACACCTAAAATCAAAGGCAGTTGCTACGCACTAGTTCACCCCACGATTCCAAGAGTTGCATGGCATAATAAGACGCAAACATCGAGGAACCTCAGAACAGTTACAGCACGGCTGAAATCATTGGAAGTTCAAAAAACACTCCTATCTGCTCAACCTAAGAGCCACTCCTCTCAGTGTTTGCGGAGAGGAAGAAGATCCAAACGACATATTCCTACAATGTTCTCGGAACACGTATTACATAAAAGTCCTTACGAGTAATCTTCGGTAGCTTGGTAATCAGGCCAAAAGCATATATGGTTCTCGGGCGAGACGTCGGATGTCATAGTGAAAACTCCACAATATTTCGTCAGCGCAACTGGCCGACATCTTCAGGTGCGACGAACACACTGCCAAGGCAGGTTTTTTTTTTTCCTGTATTGAATTTCAATTCCCACCGAAGGGGGCGGGCTGGCAGCAGCTTAGTATGCCGCTCTTCAGCCGACAGATTTCGTGACAAAGATCAAGAGAACAAATAATAACAAAACAGGCGATAAAATCGGAGACTTAGAGAGTAACAAGGCGAAAAGAAATCGTGGAACTTAAAACAACAACAGAGGGATGATGATGCTAATAAAAATACATACGAAGCAGACAGGGAAAACAATAGACAATTAAAAAACACGGCGACAGTCTGGATTCTTCTAAGGCAGGACCAGGGCTCCCCATTTATGCCAGTTTTAGGCAGGAAGTGCGCATGCGTGGAGGCGCCAAATTCGATGGCCAATAGCGACGATATCAACTGATAGCTGGAAGGACAGTAACGCCACCTACAGGATGAAGAACCAAATACTTCGGCGCACGCGCGGAGGCTGCCGCCGCTGCTCTGCGCTGCCATTGGCAGCCCCAGCGACCTCTGTCGGAAGCCGCAAGCAGTACTGCGCGTCACGTAGGCGCCTTGATTATCCTCCCGTTGTCAACAGAATATTTATGTTGCTGGCGAATCGTCGTCCGTCTTATGACCAAAAGTATTACTCTCTGCTCGAAGCGACTTCAATATGGCCAGTGCTGGATCCCATGCTGAACTAAGCTGAAAGCCCGTGTCTCTGTTTACAAGATTCGTCGAGCTACGTATTTCCACTGCTTCCTTAATAACACTGTCCCAGTACGAACCCGTCGATGCGAGAATTTTTTATGTAGGTAATTCATAGAATGGCCTGTACTGAGACAATGCTCGGCCACTGCAGACTTTTCTGGTTGCTCCAGACGAGTGTAGCGTCGGTGTTCAGTGCATCTCTCTTCTACAGTGCGACAAGTTTGTCCGATGTACGACATGCCGCAGCTACAAGGAATCTCGTAAACACCGGGTCTTCTTAGGCCAAGGCTGTCCTTAGATGAGCCCAAGAGAGCTCTGAGTTTTGCTGGCGGACGAAAAACACTTTTAACTTTATGCCTCTTCAATAGTCTTCCTATTTTTGAAAAGACACCGCCGATGTATGGCAAGATGACCATTCCCCTTTGTTCTTCGCCTTCTTCCACTTCCTCACGTTGGGTAACCCGCTTTGGTTGTAAGGCACGGCGAATCTCCCGTTCGGAGTATCCATTTTGTTGGAAAATGGTACGCAGATGGAGTAGCTCGTTGGATAAGCTGTCTGAGTCTGATATGGCTCGTGCTCTGTGGACCAACGTCCTCAGTACGCCACTTCGTTGCGAAGGATGGTGACAGCTGGTGGCCTGTAAGTATAAGTCCGTATGTGTTGGTTTACGTAACTCACAAGACTTTATTCGTCGGCTCAAGAACTTACGACTCGCACCATCAGATATACTCGTGAGTTTTGACGTAGTCTCACTTTTTACTCGTGTACCATTGCAGGAATCGTTGTTGCTCATTAGCGAGAAGCTGGATGGGGAACTTTTAGAGTTATTCGAACATGTGCTCACCTCGACATACTTTTTATTTAATGGACAATACTTTGAACAGACTGACGGCGTCGCAATGGGTAGTCCCCTATCTCCCATTGTGGCTAATCTTTTCATGGAAGACTTCGAGGAGAGAGCGCTCCAGACGTCGGATTTGAAACCTACGTGTTTTTGGCGATATGTGGAGGACACATTTGTTATCTGGCCTCACGGCATTGCATCGCTGAATGTTTTTCTTGGGCATCTTAACTCGCTTCATCCCAACATCAAGTTCACGATGGAGATGGAGAAAAACGGCGAACTTCCATTCCTGGACGTGTTGGTACGGAGAAAAGAAGATGGCACGTTAGGTCACTCAGTGTACCGTAAACCAACACATACGGACTTATACTTACAGGCCACCAGCTGTCACCATCCTTCGCAACGAAGTGGCGTACTGAGGACGTTGGTCCACAGAGCACGAGCCATATCAGACTCAGACAGCTTATCCAATGAGCTACTCCATCTGCGTACCATTTTCCAACAAAATGGATACTCCGAACGGGAGATTCGCCGTGCCTTACAACCAAAGCGGTTTACCCAACGTGAGGAAGTGGAAGAAGGCGAAGAACAAAGGGGAATGGTCATCTTGCCATACATCGGCGGTGTCTCTTCAAAAATAGGAAGACTATTGAAGAGGCATAAAGTTAAAAGTGTTTTTCGTCCGCCAGCAAAACTCAGAGCTCTCTTGGGCTCATCTAAGGACAGCCTTGGCCTAAGAAGACCCGGTGTTTACGAGATTCCTTGTAGCTGCGGCATGTCGTACATCGGACAAACTTGTCGCACTGTAGAAGAGAGATGCACTGAACACCGACGCTACACTCGTCTGGAGCAACCAGAAAAGTCTGCAGTGGCCGAGCATTGTCTCAGTACAGGCCATTCTATGAATTACCTACATAAAAAATTCTCGCATCGACGGGTTCGTACTGGGACAGTGTTATTAAGGAAGCAGTGGAAATACGTAGCTCGACGAATCTTGTAAACAGAGACACGGGCTTTCAGCTTAGTTCAGCATGGGATCCAGCACTGGCCATATTGAAGTCGCTTCGAGCAGAGAGTAATACTTTTGGTCATAAGACGGACGACGATTCGCCAGCAACATAAATATTCTGTTGACAACGGGAGGATAATCAAGGCGCCTACGTGGACGCGCAGTACTGCTTGCGGCTTCCGACAGAGGTCGCTGGGGCTGCCGATGGCAGCGCAGAGCAGCGGCGGCAGCCTCCGCGCGTGCGCCGAAGTATTTGGTTCTTCATCCTGTAGGTGGCGTTACTGTCCTTCCAGCTATCAGTTGATATCGTCGCTATTGGCCATCGAATTTGGCGCCTCCACGCATGCGCACTTCCTGCCTAAAACTGGCATAAATGGGGAACCCTGGTCCTGCCTTAGCAGTGTGTTCGTCGCACCTGAAGATGTCGGCCAGTTGCGCTGACGAAATATTGTGGAGTTTTCACTATGACATCCGACGTCTCGCCCGAGAACCATATATACAACATGTCCGTCGGGAAAGCCTCAAGCAACACAGGCCAAAAGCAGCCTCCAAACCTTGTTAGCATCCGACGATAGAAGCATATATAAAATACTGTGTGAGTTCGGTAACAGTGCCAACAAACAGCGCAGTTAATGTGATGCTCTTGGTAATTAGAATGCGAGAACACGGAATCACAACTGACTGTAATCCCACGTGCTACTCACAAGGAAACCTCCCAATCCCACCCCTCTCAGATTTAGTGGTAAGATGGCATATTGAATAGCCCGTCAAAAACTGAACACAGAGAACATAGAAACAGAAAGAAGATGAACTGGACTGTGAAAAAAAAAGCAAAACAAACAGTAGATGGTCGAAGCTCAACAAGTGCAACATTCAGTTAACTGGAACATCCATGGCGTTGTGGTTAAGTGGTCCCGGTGTCGGACTACGAACCGGGAGAGCTGGGTTCTAAAACTCCTTGTGCCATTTATTTTACTTTACTTTTTTGACAACTTATGATCTGTCAGTCCGGTCATTTAAATGTTTGTTCTCTTTCTGTTGTCTTACCAGTTGCCATACTATACATTTGTTATAGCATGTAAGTCATGTGGTAAGAATACATTACCCTGGCAAGTAAATGTGATGAATAGTAAACAGCAAATAGTAAATGTGATGAATAATGAGAGCAGGGGAGATACCACATAGACGTCTTACAGAAATGAAAACAACAGACGAGGTTCTGGACGTCCATGCAGCACAGACACCCGTGACTATCTTCCTATTGTAAGGGCAGCAGTGGCAGATCGCACAGCTACCACAGCACAGATAAGAGGCCTTGTGAGCCCAGACGTGTCAACACGAACTGCTGCGAACCAGTTGTTAGCAGTGAGACTACGGGCACGCACACCTCCAACCCCTGTTGTACTCGCGCCACAGCATCGACTTGCACAGCTCAATTGGTGCCCTCAGAGGATCGCTTGGACGATAGAATGGTGCGCCGTCATCTTCAAGGATGAAAGCAGATTCTGTTTGTGCGAAAGTGATGGTCGATCGACCTAGACCTCATGAGCAGTGTCTTGTAGACTTCATTCGTCCAGGACACACTAGCCTATCCCCAGGTCTTATGGTCCATGGTCCGATAAGCTACAAATCTTTTATACCTTTGGTGTTTCTGGAGGGGACACTAAACAGCAGTCGGTTTGTGTAGAATGTTGTTAGAACCGTTCTTTTGCCTTTCTTGCAACAGGATGGTGATGTGTTGTTCCAGCAAGATAATGCTCGGCCACACAATTCCCTAATGTCCCTAATAATGTGTGTGAATTCATAAGGGACCAAACTGCTTAGGTCATCGGTCCCTAGACTTACACACTACTCAAACTAACTTATGCTAAGAACAACACACACATCCATTCCCGAGGGAGGACTCGAACCTCCGGCGGGAGGGGCCGCGCAGTCCGTGACATGACGCCTCAAACTGCGTGGAGTCATACTCAACGTGCTCTACAAGACGTGCAGCAACTTCCCTGGCCAACAAGATCTCCGGACTTGTCTCCAGTCGAGCATGTGTGGAATATTATGGGACGAGAAGTGACTCGTGAGCTGGACAACCAACAACTCTTACAGAAGAACGAAGTATTTTACGACGGCACTGTTGGTACTCCTGAGGAAGATGGTGGAGGATCTCATCGAAAGATCAAAGTCTTACACTGAATTGACGCTGTAAGAAATCGGGGAAAGCCTTATACAACTCTTACAGAACAACGTGGACAGCTGGAGCAGCCATGAAATAACGTATCACAGGACAGTTTTCGACGTCTGTAATATCGACTGGATGCCACAATCAGTGCCGGACGTACTAATATGGGCGTTTCAAAATGGATCGATACCTGGAATATCACAACCGCTCACGCTATTGATCTGTATGTGTGATCATTACATGTACTCCATATGCACTGCTGCAACAACAAATCTTGCATGGATTGGGGACCTCTAAAAAGGTGTACTAATTTCTTTCCGGAATTTTGTTTTATAACAAGTCCTGTATTACAGTTATCATGATAACTTTTGAATAAATGAATATTTTACTAATAATGAAACAGTTCTTTGTTCATTCCCTGTAGTAGTCACAAAAAGCCGAAGTGTCTGCTGGATGACGAAAACGAATATTTTCTTTACACCAGGCGCATGCGATAAAGGAACACTTGATGCATTCAGGCACTTCATACGATTTATTTAGACAGAACTGGAATGGAGTAAGTAATGCTCGTGGCAATTGTTCTGCATATTGTGCTGCGTACAATGAGTACTTGATCAAATTCGTGAAATGTGGTGGTGTAAACTGACAATGCAGAAATGACAGAAGTTTATCAACAATTTTTCGTTGAAATGAAATGAAATGTCGTGTGGCTAGGGCCTCCCGTCGGGTAGACCGTTCGCCTGGTGCAGGTCTTTCGATTTGACGCCACTTCGCCGACCTGCCTGTCGATGGGGATGAAATGATGATGATTAGGACAACACAACACCCAGTCCCTGAGCGGAGAAAATTTCCGACCCAGCCGGGAATCGAACCCGGGCCCTTAGGATTGACAGTCTGTCACGCTGACGACTCAGCTACCGGGGCGGACAATTTTTCGTTGATATACAGGATATGGCGAAGAACTATCGGAAATTATATTGTTCAACTATTATCTAAAAAATGCTTTACAATACTGATTTTTTTTATCGAAAAGCTGAATCATACTGTTAGTCCTAGTTGGAAACCGAATTATTACAGTCTTTTTTTGCTCCGTCCTCCTAAAGACAGACGTATCGTTATGTCCAGGCCAACTGACCAAAAAAGAAAGCAGTGAATTATTCTTTGCAAATGATAAGAAGACGTTTCAGATGGAGCTCTGAAAATTATTCTCTTTCATTTTTTTCAGATTTGCGATATCGATTACAAGACTTTTGATTGCAAACAGTCCTTTTCCTCTAATTTTTGGTCCTAATTCGTCTTGACGTTCCTGAAGACGCAGATGAAGCTGCGGAAATACTAATCCACTGCTACTTATCACTGGCAGTGTTGTATACGACTGTATCATAGCACTCAACGACTGTACAAGTGGCCGTCTTTTTTTTCTGAAATGGTAAAGTGCGGTTTGACTTTTACGAGATAACAAGAAGCTTAATCTTCATGTCAACTACGAATTTCTCTATACTATTACTTGTTAATGACGTCTCCTCTACACGTTTACTTGAGGTAAACTCTATAATTTTGCGACTTCCATTTCCATATAATTTCCTGAATCTTTTTAACCAGATCGAAAAAGCCTGGAAATGAATAACGTTCATCTCAGTTACAATTATCGCTCAGTAGTGGCTCCCTGTTTCTTGTTAGCAGTTCTAAATCTTTTGAATAGTTTTTCTTTCACACTTTTGAAAAATTTCGTTTTGGTGCATATTTCATACTTCGATTTTACGAAACGAAACTAGTTTTGTACACACCTTCAGTTTAAACGTTTTCTCCTTTCTTCGTTTAACCAAAATATTAACAGCCTTTTCTATATCTATATATACATGGATACTCTGCAAATCACATTTAAGTGCCTGGCAGAGGGTTCATCGATCCACCTTTTATGGTGCACTGTAATCTATTACTTTCCATATTTTCATTGGACTTGGTACTCTGTTTTTCTTCTGGACTTTAATTAGCACAGCAGTCGTAGTTCAAACCACAGTTCACTGAATTGTCTGGGTTATTTCCAGTTTCTTCTAATGCTTCCACAATTTTTAACGAAATGCTGACATCATTGGAATGAATGTGAAAGACACACGTAGGTCTTCACGAGAAGTAGGTGATTTCGATTGTGCACAACGTTCTTCGTATTTTGTCTTTGCAAGGTTGAAAACATTGAATGGATTCCACATTACTGTGAAACTCTGGAACCTGCACAAATACACTCCTGGAAATTGAAATAAGAACACCGTGAATTCATTGTCCCAGGAAGGGGAAACTTTATTGACACATTCCTGGGGTCAGATACATCACATGATCACACTGACAGAACCACAGGCACATAGACACAGGCAACAGAGCATGCACAATGTCGGCACTAGTACAGTGTATATCCCAATGCAGGCTGCTATTCTCCCATGGAGACGATCTTAGAGATGCTGGATGTAGTCCTGTGGAACGGCTTGCCATGCCATTTCCACCTGGCGCTTCAGTTGGACCAGCGTTCGTGCTGGACGTGCAGACCGCGTGAGACGACGCTTCATCCAGTCCCAAATGCTCAATGGGGGACAAATCCGGAGATCTTGCTGGCCAGGGTAGTTGACTTACACCTTCTAGAGCACGTTGGGTGGCACGGGATACATGCGGACGTGCATTGTCCTGTTGGAACAGCAAGTTCCCTTGCCGGTCTAGGAATGGTAGAACGATGGGTTCGATGACGGTTTGGATGTACCGTGCACTATTCAGTGTCCCCTCGACGATCAACAGTGGTGTACGGCCAGTGTAGGAGATCGCTCCCCACACCATGATGCCGGGTGTTGGCCCTGTGTGCCTCGGTCGTATGCAGTCCTGATTGTGGCGCTCACCTGCACGGCGCCAAACACGCATACGACCATCATTGGCACCAAGGCAGAAGCGACTCTCATCGCTGAAGACGACACGTCTCCATTCGTCCCTCCATTCACGCCTGTCGCGACACCACTGGAGGCGGGCTGCACGATGTTGGGGCGTGAGCGGAAGACGGCCTAACGGTGTGCGGGACCGTAGCCCAGCTTCATGGAGACGGTTGCGAATGGTCCTCGCCGATACCCCAGGAGCAACAGTGTCCCTAATTTGCTGGGAAGTGGCGGTGCGGTCCCCTACGGCACTGCGTAGGATCCTACGGTCTTGGCGTGCATCCGTGCGTCGCTGCGGTTCGGTCCCAGGTCGACGGGCACGTGCACCTTCCGCCGACCACTGGCGACTACATCGATGTACTGTGGAGACCTCACGCCCCACGTGTTGAGCAATTCGGCGGTACGTCCACCCGGCCTCCCGCATGCCCACTATACGCCCTCGCTCAAAGTCCGTCAACTGCACATACGGTTCACGTCCACGCTGTCACGGCATGCTACCAGTGTTAAAGACTGCGATGGAGCTCCGTATGCCACGGCAAACTGGCTGACACTGACGGCGGCGGTGCACAAATGCTGCGCAGCTAGCGCCATTCGACGGCCAACACCGCGGTTCCTGGTGTGTCCGCTGTGCCGTGCGTGTGATCATTGCTTGTACAGCCCTCTCGCAGTGTCCGGAGCAAGTATGGTGGGTCTGACACACCGGTGTCAATGTGTTCTTTTTTCCATTTCCAGGAGTGTACATATGCTATTAGCAAGCATGTGCCAAGAAAACACTAAGATAATTAGTTCAGTTTTATCTCCATTGATAACACTAAGCGATACCACAAAGGCAATTGCTAATTGTTATGAATGTTAATCCTCGATCGCTCGCGCTTGAGAAAAAATGTAGCATTCATGGTTTTAGTGAAATATTTCAATGCATTTTAAAGGTAATGCTGTCTTTGATATCTCTACCCGTATTCGATGCGTCTTTCGTCGGTAAAATCACAATAATTTTATCTTGAAAATCTTCCTTTGGTGCTTGTTTGCAAATAAGAAATCACACATACCCTCGCACAGAACCATACAAAATCAATGGCACGAAGGAATCCTAAAGCTCCACTCCCAGCAAACCTTCTAAAGATCTACAAACCTATTATCACGGTCAGGCTAGTGGTGGACCCCAGAACAGCCCTATCTTACTTACCACGGAGACACATGCGCACATTCCTACAGAAAACATACAAATACTACAGAAGCCTCAGAAACACAGCAGACATAATAGAAAAAATGAAGGACAACATCCCCCCCTTAACAGCAAAACTGGTTTCTTTTGACATCGGGCGTCCATGTGCACACGCATCCCCTACAGAAGAAGCTATAAAACAACAATTAAAATGCAAGAAATTCTCTGACATAAAAATAAATGAAATCTCGTCCATTCTTAGGCTAATCACAGAACAAAACTACTTCACTTTCAACAACGACTTCTATTTCCACCAAGATGGTCTACCTGTGGGGTACCTCCATCAGTCGAACTATAGCCAATATTTTCTTGGATCGTTTAGAGAACGCAATATTCAACAAAATTGAGACCAAGAAGGCTACATAATAACTTACTGGTACTGTCTCGTAGATGAAACACAAAATAGGGTAGAAGAACTACACAGTAACATCAACATAGTACACCAACAAATCCGCTTCACAATGGAAATAGAAGAAAAAAACAAGGAACTAAATTTCTTGGAACTTACAATTACAGGAAACAACCACCAACTTTAATTATCCATACTCAGAAAACCCTCACCCACAAGCATTGTTATCCATAGCTCATCCAGCCATCTACAGTGCATAAATATGCCAGTTTCACACACATGCTCCACAGGAAAAAGAGAACAACTCTTAAACCAGAAAACTCCACACGGAAATTAAATATAATCAAACAAATTGCTGCTGAAAACGACTACAGAACACACACCATAAACAAGCCCAACAACAAGGTAAAAATGAAACAAAAATAGTGGCCACCCACTCAAGAACACAATCAGAGTCTCTGAAAACCCAGAGGCAGAACACACAGACAACACAGCAGACCATATCACATCAGGAAAAGAAACAATTGGTGCGTACTAACATACAATAATAAACTATCGCATAGAATTGTAAACATCTTGAAAAAGTAAGGGATCCTAATAAAATTCAGAACAAACAACTCAGTTCAAAAACGGCTAAGACCAAACAAAAGAACCTCAGAGAAATTCAAGAATGGTAGAATATATCAACTCATATGCAACTCCTGTCAGGTCCAGTGCATAGGACAAAGAAGCAGAAATTTCCGAACGAGGTACACAGCGCACATGAGTAACTCGACTAATACCTAAAGAGACCTACACGTCCCAAAACACAGCAACAGTTTATATCGACAACTAATAATAGAAGAAAATTATTACATACAAAAGGGCATAGTGAAAGGGAAAACGAAATGAACGAAAACACAACACTTTGCAACAACACCCTCCTTACCGCTCCGAGAGAAGTGACACAGGTCACAGAACAGAAAACATACACACGGAAAAGAACCACTCCCCCACATACAGAGACATAAATAAGGAACAAAAGACGTCAGAACTCCCGCTACAGTTTTCACAGCCTTTTCGCAACACGCCATACATTTTTCGCGACACACGCGAGCAGCAAGATGGCGTAATGTGTTGGTTTATGAACGAAGTGCGAAAGTTATGTTTTCTTGTGTATAAAGGTAGCCGCAAGGCGTCCAACGAACGTGGGTACACGACAAACAGCGTAACAGCCTAGTGCACACCAAAACTGTATCCACAAGACTATTGCAAACCCATCTATAACGCTGACGTACATAAATTCACTTTTGTATTTCTTTGCTCATAGAGTTGCTGATGACATAATGTATGCAGAGGAAAACAGCAACAGAGAAATCTTAAAAACGACGATGTGACGTATAGTACATAAGGTATTATGAAAGTGTTCACAAAAAACAATATTTAAAAAACAAAGGTAAAGATGTAATAATTTTTTCCAGTGTTTTTATAACTACGCTACTTCTACATGTTTTAGAATTAAGGAACCCATTGCTGTTGGCTATGTTTGTCACTGAAATTAGGTTGGGGAACGAATAAATAAATAAACAACAAAAGTTATTTGCATCAAGGCCAAACCACAATACCCACATTGTTGTCGTAAATTCACAATTAAAACTTGCTAGTAGCGGCTTTGTTTGAAGCAGTGAGCATTGTTAGATATTTTCTCACACGGGAGTTATTACGTAACAACGTCTCCTGTTATTTATGGATCTTTCCGTTACTTCTTGGTAGAAAAATTCCATCCTTGAATAGCCCGGAAACAAAAGCCGCCAACTGCACGATAAGTGAGATAATCCCGAAAAACTCATTCTATCCAAACAATTAAAGTTAAAGACCTCATTTCTTTTTTTAAAAATAAGTCAAAAAGTAATTAATTACTGAATGTTAATGGCAGAAATCTGCGAATCTACGATTAAGTTTTATACGTTAAAATCTTAAATGAAATATTGACTTAGCGGTTGTTGCACCCGATTTAAGCAGCTAGCAGGTTTTGCAAACATATCGATCCAATTACGAAACAAACATTCGGTTGCAAAACCCGCTACTCGGTAATATGCTAGGAATGACATAAGGATGGAATTTAATTATTGCGAATATAAACAGAACACGTTTTATTTCAGAGAGAAGTCCGAAAACTCGTAAAACTGGCATATAAATATACGGTCACATTATTTTACCAGGAAAAACTGACTTTTTTAACTTCAAAAATGGAACAGAAATGAATGTGCAGCACTAGTTTTTGTTTAAATACACCATAGCGCTTTCGATATCACAAGATATTGTATAAAACAAAATAATTTCCAAATTGAATCTTTGTAAGACATCGAAAAAATTTTAGAAAATGGCAAAATTGGTGGAAATTTGTATCTTAGTTAAAACAGCAACAAAAAATTCTAGAAAACGAAACTGGCTGAAAACCGTTCTTAACAGAAGTCGACCTCAACAATGCCCATTACGTCAAAATCACTTCCTGCTGCTTCGTTCTGAGGGTTGGCAGCGGCAGGAGCTACCCTAGGAGTGTCTTCCTCCTCGGTATACACTTCGGTGTAGAATTTGAGTTTGTTGTTGGTCACCCAATCTTCACCGAAGTGGAGCTCCAAAAGCTTTTTGACGACTCCGAGTTTGGCTTCTGGAAATTCTACACCTGCTGACTATTCTCCCCACCCTCCCCCCTCCCCCCCTCCCGCCCTCCTCCCCCCACCTTTCAGGATTCTCTTACCCTCTGCAGTTCCAAAATTGTAGAAGGGCTCTCCACGAACTAGACAAATCATCTTATCTTTGTTTTTCGTGTAAACGACTTTTTTGGCTTTTTGAGTCTGGAGATATCACATACCTGTCATTTTCACTAAGTCTTCCGTGTGTGTCACAACAATTAGTGTCAACACAGTTTTCATTGCGTAACATTGCTTTAATAATTTTTTTCATGTTCTTACCTTTCCGTTTTGGAAACATTTCTTTTACGCTGATCAGGACGCTCGTTTCTTTTCCTTTTCCGGATCGGATCGTCGCCCTCGGTCTCAATCTGATTATTTTCAGCTACTACGGGTTCGATTTATTGCAGAGTTCGTACTATTTCAATTACTCCCACTTCATTTGTACCATCTTCTGCATTTAACCGTCCCCAAAATCACTCATTTTCTTAAAAAAAACTCACGCAAATAAGTCAACACACACTTGCTGATCAGCTTACTGTGATTGCCGGTGTACAATGCATCGACAGCTTCACTGTCGCTTACGCGTTTGCTACAGCGCAACCAACCTGATTCATAATAAGAAAAATATCCCTTCTAATCCCAAAAAATTGAAATTTGGGTTTGAGTGTCTAGATTGGCAAGTCTAATATCAGTTGACGTCCTTTGCATCTTGACATGGTCTGCTACTATCAAACATAGGCCTTAGTTTCAGAAAGAAATTTCTGAAAATTTTCGTTTTAAGCACAGTATTCTATGGTAGTGAATCATGGACAGTGCGAAAACCGGAAAGAAAGGGAATCGAAGCCTCTTAGGTGGACTGCTACAGGAGGATGTCGAAAATCAGGTGGACTGGTTAGGTAAGGACTAAGAACGTTTCCCAAAGAATCAGTGAAGAGATAATGATATGGAAAATACTAACAAGAAGAAGACGGGATGTTAGGACATGTGATAAGACATGAGGCAACTAGAGAGAGCCTTGCAGGGTAAAAACTGTAGGGGATAACATATACTGAAATATATACAACAAATAAATGAGGATACAGTATGGAAGTGCTCCTCTGAAATAAAAAGGCTGCGCTGGAGAGGGATTTCTGGCGATCCGCATCGAACTAACCAAAGGACTAATGACTAAAAGAAAAAGAAGCAGAGACTTCTATCAACACGTGTCAGTATGTGACGTTGGTGATGATTACGCGGCTGTCATTCCAGTATGGAATCCATGGGATCGGAAGGCAATATCTAACGTCATCTAAAATTTCAACAGCCCTATGCAACTTACCCTCGAGGGAACAGCAATATTGTTCGCTCTGCCTTACACTATCGTACAGTCGCATCACGTATATAGAGCTAGGAAATGTACGTGTTCGCAGCACGATAAATATCCACGTGGACAGTACGATGACGTCAGAAACACCATGGATGGTTAGCATGCCGACCATTGTTGCAGGACAGCAGAGAGAGGCGTACCGGCAGTTGTGCGCCCAGCGACAACACGAGACACACGAGCGACAATATTTTGTCTTTTCAGATGAGTCTCCCATCCAATAATTTCCATATTAAACGTATCCAAGTCATCGGGTGCCTGTGAAACCGGATCTTCCCCTTATTTACGAATGTTGATATTTAAAAGATGTTTTGAATATTTGTAAAGTTTTTAAGGAAAGTTTAAACTCACATGACGTTACTGCAATGAATAAAACTGTAAGATCTGCTGAAGTGCATATTCCTTTCGCGAATACAAACATTTATCAACGATAAAGAGACAATTTCACTCCACCTACGAAACCTTGGCCTCTATCCAATGTTGCCTACAGCACTGTTGACAACACAAGGAAAACCGCTCGCAACAAGTGTCTTAAGTATGACGTTACCCTTTTTTGTCATTGGATAGACAGTTACATGATAGATCTTATAAATTATACAGTGATTCCTCTGTACAACATTTTACCTATTAATAACCTGAGGATGAATACTAGCTGATTGAAAGGAATGACGGTATGGTAGAATGCTCATGTGATTGTGTCATTAAAAACACGAGGGTTGGAACTTAGATAGTGGCAACTATTTATTCACAACCGATACAAAAGAGTTACATGTCTGCATCTGTCCTGTCCTTCAAAGCAGTCATCAGCGTTATGTAGAACCCGTTGCCAGCAATCTGGAAGGTGTAGTATACCGTTAGCAGAGCCTGTTCTGTTTATGGTGCGAATGGAGTGGTCTACTGCCTGTCGAATCTCTGGAAGAGTTCTGAAGTGAATGCCACAAAGTGGCACTTCCATCTTCGGAATGAAATCAAAGTCACAAGGACTTGCGTTTGGGGTGTATGGTGGGTGGTACAGTACTTCCCAGTCCCATCGACCGAACAGAGCAGCCACAGCTTGCTCTGTATGCAACCGCGCATTGCCGTGCAAAATGATGGGTGGGTTGCGCAGAAAGCACCGCCGCTTCTTTCGCAAAGCTGGACGCAGGTGATGCTCCAGCAATAGTGTGCACTGACGGTCTGCCGTGGAGGAACGCAATGCGTTAGGATAACGGCATCACAGCCGTACACGAGAATCATCATAACTTTCACCACCACGGGAATATACAGGGTGATACAAAAAGAATACCACAACTTTAGGAATTCAAAACTCTGCAACGACAAAAGGCAGAGCTAAGCACTATCTGTCGGCGAATTAAGGGAGCTATAAAGTTTCATTTAGTTGTACATTTGTTCGCTTGAGGCGCTGTTGACTAGGCGTCAGCGTCAGTTGATGCTAAGATGGCGACCGCTCAACAGAAAGCTTTTTGTGTTGTTGAGTACGGCAGAAGTGAATCGACGACAGTTGTTCAGCGTGCATTTCGAACGAAGTATGGTGTTAAACCTCCTGATAGGTGGTGTATTAAACGTTGGTATAAACAGTTTACAGAGAATGGGTGTTTGCGCAAAGGGAAAAGTTCTGGACGGCCGAGAACGAGTGATGAAAATGTAGCACGCATCCAGCAAGCATTTGTTCGCAGCCCAGGAAAATCGACTCGCAGAGCTAGCAGAGAGCTGCAAATTCCACAATCAACTGTATGGAGAGTCCTACGAAAAAGTTTAGTTATGAAACCTTATCGTCTGAAATTGGTTCAAGCACTGTCTGCAGCTGATAAGATTAAAAGAATCGATTTCTGTGATTTTATCCTTGCTCAAATGGAAACAGATGAATCTTTCGTTTCAAAGATTGTGTTTAGTGATGAAGCAACTTTCCACACTAACGGGAAAGTCAACCATCACAATGTCTCTATATGGGGCACTGAGAATCCGCGGGAAACAACTCAGTATGAACGTGACTCGCCTAAGGTGAACGTTTTCTGTGCCATTTCAGCCAATAAAGTTTTTGGTCCCTTTTTCTTCGAAGGTGCTACTGCAACTGGACTACAGTATCTGGAGATGTTAGAGAATTGGCTGTTTCCTCAGCTCGAACAAGAAGCACAACAATTCATATTTCAGCAGGATGGAGCGTCACCACATTGGCACTTATCTGTCCGTAACTACCTGAACGTCAACTACCCGAGGCGATGGATCGGCCGCCAGGCAGCCCGTGACAGAGCACTTCATCACTGGCCTCCAAGAAGCCCTGATCTTACTCCCTGCGATTTTTTCTTATGGGGGTATGTTAAGGATATGGTGTTTCGGCCACCTCTCCCAGCCACCATTGATGATTTGAAACGAGAAATAACAGCAGCTATCCAAACTGTTACGCCTGATATGCTACAGAGAGTGTGGAACGAGTTGGAGTATCGGGTTGATATTGCTCGAGTGTCTGGAGGGGGCCATATTGAACATCTCTGAACTTGTTTTTGAGTGAAAAAAACCTTTTTAAATACTCTTTGTAATGATGTATAACAGAAGGTTATATTATGTTTCTTTCATTAAATACACATTTTTAAAGTTGTGGTATTCTTTTTGAATCACCCTGTATGGTCGCAAGAAGACCGTGCTGCGAACAGCCACGTGGCACTACCAAGAAGGAAGACTATAATGTTCCGCGCCGGCCGGGGTGGCCGAGCGGTTCTAGGCGCTACAGTCTGTAACCGCGCGACCGCTACGGTCGTAGGTTTGAATCCTGCCTCGTGCATGGATGTGTGTGATGTCCTTAGGTTAGTTAGGTTTAAGTAGTTCTAAGTTCTAGGGGACTGATGACCTCAGAAGTTAAGTCCGATAGTGCTCAGAGCCATTTGAACCATGTTCCGCGAATGGCTCTGGCGCGTCGTACTGCACCTGGGAGCAACAATTGGCACCACTGCGACACAACGAACTGTTACAAATCGGTTGTTTCAAGGACAGCTCCGAGCTGGGCGCCCTATAGCGTGCGTTCTACTGATCCCACACCACCGCCATTTCCGACTTCACTGGTGTCAAGCGAGAGCTCATCGGACGACAATTGCAACTTCATCCACATCGGTGGTGTAAAGCGAGGGTTCATTGGAGGGCACGGTGAGGGTCTGTTGTGTTTACTGATGAAAGCTGGTTCTGCCTCGCTGCCAGTGATGGCCGTCTGTTGGTTAGGAGGAGGCTAATTGAGGGCCTGCAACCAACCTGTTTGCATGCTTCACACACTGGGTCTACACTAGGAGTTACGGTCTGGAGTGCGATTTCGTATGAGAGCAGGACACCCTCGTGGTTGTCCCGCGCACAGCGACTGAAAATCTGTACGTCTGTCTGGTAATTCGACTTGTTGTGCTGCTATTCATGAACACTATTACAGGGATGTTTTCCAACAGGATAACGCTCGCCCATCTACAACTGCTGTACAGAGTGTCGACATGTCTCTTTGGCCGGCTCGATCACCAGATCTGTCTCCAATTGAGCACATGCGGACATAATCGGATGAAAACTCCAGCGTCGTTCACAGCCAGTATAAACCGTCCCTGTATTGACCGACCAAGTGCAACAGGCATGGAACTCCGTTCCACAATCTGGCGTCCGACACCGGTTAAAAACTGTGTATGCATGTTTGAATGCTTGATTCAACACTCTGGTGGTCCCACCGCTTATTAATGCACCAGCATTTCACATTTGCGATGGCTTACCTCGCTCTTACAATAACATGTGATCTTGCAAATGTTAATCACATAAATATTTTACTTAGGCAAATGTAATCCAGAAATTTCATTGCTCTACATTAATTACTCTTTGGTATTACGATTTTTTCCGTCAGTTTATTTAAGTATAGTATATGCATATTCTCTCTTGTACGGATGCCTGTGTAAAATTAAAGGAAAGGGCATTTGAACGAAAAAGTGGAAGGAGTGGAAAAATGACGTTTTCTGGACATTGAAAGTACGACAATGAATGAGTCAAAGACTAGCAGTTAATGAAATAAATGTACAAAGGTGGGGTAAGCAATGCGTGTTTCCAAATCGTTTAAGTTCTTCAGATTCTGCAAGCGATTTATGAGCTTAGAGGAGTTGACTGCGTGACCTATTAATGAAGGAAGAATGTAGCTCTGATCTGCATTACTGTGAAGACTGATTAATTTATAAACAACACTGTTGTGAGGCGAATGGCGTATCTATTATTATTTAATTTATGGCTATTACTGTACCTCTCTAATCAGTTACACAAAGATCTATATAAGGAATTGTTATTATTCAGTAATGCAACTGAGTTCAATAATAATTCAGTAAACACAGCGCAATAATATAGTGGTTATACGAATGCTTATTATAACTTATTATTACATAAAGGATTTTTGTGCACGTAGCAAGAACCAACATATTGATTAAAGGCTTCATTTGTTATGTGAAAAAAAAATATTTATTTCGAAGGAAAGAGGCAGGCGAAATTATTTGGACAGCTGATCCATTTATTTGGTTGGACTGTACGACAAATTATACACATAAAATGAGTATAATCTTTCAGTCTAAAATTGTAGGAGAAGCGTTCGTTATAAGGCGAATCTCCTCTTATACGTTTCCAACTGATATTTCCTCTGCCCCACTTCTAGTATGCTGAGATATTTTGATGGGAGAACAAAGTTGTAGAACAGCTTGCCCTGCTGTCGAATCCGTAAGTCGTAAGTTGCACGACATATTGTAGCAGGTGGAAAGTTCAAATACTTCGAACCGAGTAACTAACTACACCTAATATTAGAATTATAGTTAGCAGAAACTATTATATTTTGTTAATATAGAGGTGTCGATTGTTGCATATATGCATTAATTTTACACATGTATTGTTTGCGCAATTTAGCCGCTGAAACTAAAGTAGCAGGGGAATAGTAGTAAGGAAATAAAATAAGAAGAAAACACTATACGGTTATATAACCTCTATCTTCGGAAGAAATAGCTGTCGGGCACATGAAATAAAGTCAGCTCTTTCCGGAAAACGCAAATAGAAGTTCAGTGAAGCAATATAACAAGTTCATAAAACGTAGTTCCTTGCTTTCTATGGAGCAATGTCCGCCTGCTTAGATGACTGGTAACATGCTTGCCTCCTCTGCAACGGGCTCACGTTCGATTCCCCGCCGGGTTGGAGATTTTCTCCACTCGTGGAATGGGTGTTGTGTTGTCCTCATCATTTCATCCTCATCACCGGTACGCGATTTACCCAGTGTGGCTTCGACTGAAATAGGACTTGCACTCGGCGGCCGAACTTCCCCGGATGGTGCCTCCCGGCCAGCAATGCCATACGATCATTTCATTTTTTCATAATGGAGCAATTTCAAGTAAAATTAGGGGACTCTTATACAAATGTAGGATTAAAACCGCCTTTCGGTAGCCTAAGAAAATTCCAGGAGATGTCGCACGCTGTGAAAGATAGACACGGCGTCAGAATTCCAGTTGCTTATAATATTCCATTTGAATGTGGCCATAGCTACGCTGGACTGTCTAAATCATCATTTCCCAGCGCTGCACCAAGCATCATAGGCACATCAAGATGAGCGATCTAGAAAAATCGACAGTTGCCTAACACGGGCTTATGAATAATCTCAGAAGTTTGTTTGAGCAGACTCCTATTCTAATTCGTATTGAAAACGACTAATTCAGTCATCAATGAGCCTGTGGAAAATGGAAAGAGAGTCAAAAATTTTAATAGAGGTATGGGACTGACGCTGAGCTGTGAGTGAGAACTGCATTTACATCGTGGGACTGCGTCCATTATTATCTTATTATTATTATTATTATCGTAATCACAAACTAAACTAGAGAAGAATAAAGAGATTAGGACATTGCAAGGAAACGCTTCTTTTCAGCCAATTACCAGGCGAGTTGGTCGAAATTTAGAGATTTGAACTATCTTGTTTTACACACATAAAAAAAAGTGTTGCATCGCCTCGGTCCCGAAAGCACCGGAACCTGTACAGAACATTGGAATAGAAATCAACATAAACATCATTTCCGCCCTTTTTATTCCTCATGAAAACCAACCATTGCGTGTTGTACCACCTTACAGCGAGGTCTTCAGTGGTGGTGGTCCAGATTGCTGTACACACCGGTACCTCTAATACTTAGTAGCTCGTCCTCATGCACTGATGCGTGCCTGTATTCGTCGTGGCACACTATCCACAAGTTCATCAAGGCACTCTTGGTTCAGATTGTCCCACTCCTCAACGACGATTCGGCGTGAATACCTCAGAGTGGTTCGTGGGTCACGTCGTCCATAAACAACCCTTTTCAATCTATCCCAGGCGTGTTCGATAGGGTTCATGTCTGGAGAACATACTGGCCACTCTAGTCGAGCGATGTCATTATCCTGAAAGAAGTCATTCACAAGATGTGCACGATGGCTGGTGCAGGGGTGGGGGACGGCGGAGGGGGGGGGGGGAGGGGCGAATTGTCGTCCATGAAAACGAATGCCTCGCCAGTATTCTGCCGATATGGTTGCACTATCGGTCGGAGAATGGCATTCACGTATCTATTCCATGGCCACAAATGACGTACATCGACCTCACATAATGCCACCCCAAAAATCAGGGAACCTTCGCTTGCTGCACTCACTAGACATCATGTCTAAGGTGTGATACTCATAGGTGTAGAGAACGTGATGCGAATCCTGAGCGGTCCATTCGGCATGTTGTTGGGCCCATATGCACCACGCTGCAGAGTGTCGTGGTTGCATAGATGGACCTAGCCATGGACGTCGGCAGTGAAGTTGCGCATCATGCAGCCTATTACGCACAATCTGATTCGTAACACGACGTCCCGTGTCTGCGCGAAAAGCATTATTCACTATGATGGAGTAGCTGTGAGGGTTCCTCCGAACCATAATCCGTGTGAAGCGGTCATCCACTGCAGTAGCAGCCCTTGGGCGGCCTGAGCGAGGCATGCCATCGACAGATCCTGTCTCTCTGTATCTCCTCCATGTCCGAAAAACATCGTTTTGGTTTACTCAGAGATGCCTGGACACTTCCCTTGCTGAGAGCCCTTCCTGGCACAGTGGCACAAAGTGACAATGTGGACGCTATCGAACCGCAGTATTGACCGTCTAGGTGTGGTTGAACTATAAGCATGAGCCATGTACCACCTTCCTGGAGGAATGACTGGAACTGATCGGCTGTCGGAACCCCTCCGTCTAATAGGCGCTGCTCGTGCGGGTTTAGTGACATCTCTGAACAGTCAAAGGGACAGTCGACGTCTGTCTTCAGGAGTTCTGGTACCCGGGGTGATGGAAAACTTTTTTTCATTTGTGTATTTCAGGGATAATTTTATCCTTGTACCACTCATTAGTGTTTCTTCCATTTCCAGTCGCGTATATAACGCAGAGAGATCGAATGCTTAAATGTCTCAGTGAACCATTTAACTAGGGTAATTGCGTCTACGTGGACTATATGGCTGCAATAGATAAGGGCCTGTAGTATGTTACTAAATTATTTATTATTATTAGTCATTAAACTTTATAAGTAGGCTTTCGCAAAATTACTTGCGTCTATCTTCAAGCACTTACCAAATCAAATTTTTTGTGGCGCCCTCATATGAGTCAAAGAAACCTGTGACTATTTGTACTCCCCTTCTTTGAATATGTTCAGTGCCCCCTGTCAGTCCTATTTGGTACGAGTCTCCCACAATAATCTCAGCTGGTACGCACAAGGAGTTTGTATTCAGTCTCATTTGTAGACTGACTGCTTTTTCCCACCATCCTGCCAATGAACGAAACTCCTGTCACCTGCCTTCCCTACGTGTGAGAGTATGTGGTTATTGTGTTTCATATCAGATAAAATAGAGGAAGCAGAAAGTTATACATGACTTGCACAGAAACCAGACTGTAGTTATAAGAGTGAAAGAGACTGAAAGGACAGAGGTATTTGAGAAGCGAGTTAGACAACATTACAGGCTCTCCCCGTTGTTATTCAATATGTACACTGAGTCACCGGTAAACGATAACAAGGGGAAATTTGGAAAGGGAATTAAAGCTCAAGGGGGAGAACTAATCACATTGTGGTTTGCCGAAGACATTTTATTTCCTCAGAGACAGCAAAAGATATGGAACAACAGTTGAACGAAGTTCAAATGGTTCAAATGGCTCTGAGCACTATGGGACTTAACAGCTGTGGTCATCAGTCCCCTAGAACTTAGAACTACTTAAACCTAACTAACCTAAGGACATCACACACAGCCATGCCCGAGGCAGGGTTCGAACCTGCGACCGTAGCAGTCGCGCGGTTCCGGACTGAGCGCCTAGAACCGCGAGACCACCGCGGCCGGCTTTGAACGAAGTGCGTAGTGTCTTGAAAAGAGATTATAAATGAACATCAAAGAAAGTAAAACACAGGTAATGTAATGTAATCGAACCAAGGCAGATGATGCTAATAGAATTATATTATGGAATGAGATATAAGAGTGATCGATGAGTTCTGCTATTTGGGCAGCAAAATAACAGTGTTGCCCAAAGTATATAGGATACAAAATGGAGGCTGCATATAGCGATAAAAGCATCTTTAGAAAAGAGATTTGTCAACAGTGAATATAAATTTAAATGTTAGGATGTCTTTTCTGAAGGTATTTGTCTGCAGTGTGGGCTTATAGGAAACGTGGACGATACTCGTTCGACCAGTAGCTGAGAATTGCTCGTCAGTATGGGATCAGTACGAGATACCACTGATAGAGGAAATAGAGAAGATCCAGAGAAAAGCAGAATGTTTCGTTACAGGTTCATTTAATAGGCGCTAAAGCGTTACGGAGATACTCAGCCAACTCCAATGGCAGACACTGCCAGAGAGGAGTTCTGCATCACGTTGTGGTCTGCTGGTAAAGTTCCAAGATCATTCATTCCTAGAAGAGCCAGCCAGTATATTGCTTCCACTACGTACTCGTATATCTATCGAAAAGACAATGAACGTACAATTAGACATTCGTGCTCACACGGAGGCTTAGCTGCAATCTTTCTTCCCGCGAACCACGCATGCCTAGAACAGGAAAAGAGGAAAATAACGCTGATACACATACACCGTAATGCGGCTTTATGAATACAGATGCAGATTAATGGATGTAGAACAGTTACTATCTACGGCAAGAAGGACTTTTCTGTCCGAAAGCCACGACTTTAACACTGTTTTCACTGTACCTGCCTGCAAATCAACGCCTCCTATATCTAGTGAGAAGTAATCTGTCGTTTTCATATTGCTATGTTTCAAGTAAGTAACACAATCTGATGAGCCGAAAGATTATGATCAGGTGCAGAAACTGCACTGCGACTGGAATTTTCAGAAAGTTAGGCTGCTGAATTTCTACAGATCTCCAAGTCAGTATTAATTAATAAACATTGAGCATGCCACAACTTTTGTAAATCAATACGGATTTGGGATACATATTTCAAGTTTGATTTACACTCCTGGAAATTGAAATAAGAACACCGTGAATTCATTGTCCCAGGAAGGGGAAACTTTATTGACACATTCCTGGGGTCAGATACATCACATGATCACACTGACAGAACAACAGGCACATAGACACAGGCAACAGAGCATGCACAATGTCGGCACTAGTACAGTGTATATCCACCTTTCGCAGCAATGCAGGCTGCTATTCTCCCATGGAGACGATCGTAGAGATGCTGGATGTAGTCCTGTGGAACGGCTTGCCATGCCATTTCCACCTGGCGCCTCAGTTGGACCAGCGTTCGTGCTGGACGTGCAGACCGCGTGAGACGACGCTTCATCCAGTCCCAAACATACTCAATGGGGGACAGATCCGGAGATCTTGCTGGCCAGGGTAGTTGACTTACACCTTCTAGAGCACGTTGGGTGGCACGGGATACATGCGGACGTGCATTGTCCTGTTGGAACAGCAAGTTCCCTTGCCGGTCTAGGAATGGTAGAACGATGGGTTCGATGACGGTTTGGATGTACCGTGCACTATTCAGTGTCCCCTCGACGATCACCAGTGGTGTACGGCCAGTGTATGAGATCGCTCCCCACACCATGATGCCGGGTGTTGGCCCTGTGTGCCTTGGTCGTATGCAGTCCTGATTGTGGCGCTCACCTTCACGGCGCCAAACACGCATACGACCATCATTGGCACCAAGGCAGAAGCTACTCTCATCGCTGAAGACGACACGTCTCCATTCGTCCCTCCATTCACGCCTGTCGCGACACCACTGGAGGCGGGCTGCACGATGTTGGGGCGTGAGCGGAAGACGGCCTAACGGTGTGCGGGACCGTAGCCCAGCTTCATGGAGACGGTTGCGAATGGTCCTCGCCGATACCCCAGGAGCAACAGTGTCCCTAATTTGCTGGGAAGTGGCGGTGCGGTCCCCTACGGCACTGCGTAGGATCCTACGGTCTTGGGGTGCATCCGTGCTGCGTCGCTGCGGTCCGGTCCCAGGTCGACGGGCACGTGCACCTTCCGCTGACCACTGGCGACAACATCGATGTACTGTGGAGACCTCACGCCCCACGTGTTGAGCAATTCGGCGGTACGTCCACCCGGCCTCCCGCATGCCCACTATACGCCCTCGCTCAAAGTCCGTCAACTGCACATACGGTTCACGTCCACGCTGTCGCGGCATGCTACCAGTGTTAAAGACTGCGATGGAGCTCCGTATGCCACGGCAAACTGGCTGACACTGACGGCGGCGGTGCACAAATGCTGCGCAGCTAGCGCCATTCGACGGCCAACACCGCGGTTCCTGGTGTGTCCGCTGTGCCGTGCGTGTGATCATTGCTTGTACAGCCCTCTCGCAGTGTCCGGAGCAAGTATCGTGGGTCTGACACACCGGTGTCAATGTGTTCTTTTTTCCATTTCCAGGAGTGTAGTTTGTAAACAGCTTGATGTAATACTTACCAGAATAGAAATAACTACAAGTGTTTCAATATGAATATGCTGGTTTTTAGGCTTTGTAGCACGTATTACATTCACCTTACATTTATAATTAATACACCAAATGAAAGAGAAACACAAACAGTTTTTATTACAATTATTCAGTGTGGACACTGATCACACATCACATCGATAGGTGAGTTGTTCCGAAATGTTGATCAATGGGACAGGAGTAACTGTTGCAATAACATTGTTTCTAAAGTTGGGCAGATCAGCTCAGACACGTGATCGCGTCAGTTCGTGTGTGAACGTGGAGGTCATCCATAAAATGCTGTGTCAACCGGCCCCTTGCGACCAATCCACCTGTCGGATACAACGTCGTTTAACCAGTCGGGTACTGAGTTATGCCGGTGATGCGGCGTTGCTCCCAAATGAAGTAGTGTTGTTCAGCTTCTTCCAACTGAGGCACGGGTCACAGCTATAGCACAGCAAGGTAAGAAACGTCAGCTACAGTTGATTCACCGAAAAACAAAGGCCCATAAGCTTTCCACGGGGATATTTCTTGGGGCTAAGCGTGAAAGACCGGCACTCTTTCAACACATTTTTTTCAGTCACTTTTTGTCATTCCATATTCTTCCCATTGCACACAGGTATACAAACAAAACTGAGTTGCTCTTTAATTTGGTGTATTATTTACAACTGTAAGTTGAACATAGTAAATGCTACAAAGCCTTAAAACCTGTATGTTCATTTTGAAACAACTTGTATAAATACTGATAAAGCAAAAATTTAAGAACTTGCTTAATAGTATGCTTGGTTAGTTGGTTGATTCGGGGGAGGGTTCAAAATGGTTCAAATGGCTCTAAGCACTATGGGACCTAACATCTGAGGTCATCCGTCCCCTAGACTTAGAACTAGTTAAACCTAACTAACCTAATGACATCACACACATCCATGCCCTAGGCAGGATTCCAACCTGGGACCGTAGCAGCAGCGCGGTTCCGGACTTAAGCACCTAGAACAACTCGATCACAGCGGCCGGCTCGGAGGAGGTTACCAAACAGGTAGGTCATCGGTCGCATTGGGTTAGGAAGGATGATGATGATGAGGAGGAGGATGTTTGGATTGTGGAGCACTCAACTGCGCGGTTATCAGCGTCCGTACAAATTCCCAACCTTTTCTCAATCCAATCTTGCCACTTGCATGAATGATGATGAAATGATGAGGAGAACACAAACACCCAGTCATCTCGAGGCAGGTGAAAATCCCTAACCCCGCTGGGAAGTTAGGAAGGATGGGAAAGGAAGTCGGCCGTGTCCTTTCAAAGGAACCATCCCAGAGTCAAACCCTAGAAAACCTAAATCAGGATGGCCGGACTCGGGTCTGAACTGTCGTCCTCCCGAATGCGAGTCCAATGTACTAACCACCTCGCAACCTCTCTCGGTTTTAATGTTATGTAGGTCTACATTTGGAACACATTATAGCAACAATTCGGCGTGGCACACTTTCGATAAGTCCTTTGTATGTATTCGGAGGTGTGTGGTACCAGATATCTATGAAGATTGCATACATTACGAGCGATGATTTGTGTGTGCAAAACTGGAGCCTGACAGCGCGCCAGATGTGTTCCATTGGATTCAGATTAGACAACTTTCGACCTCGGTTCACTATAATGCTTCTCAGACCACTGAAATACGATTCTGGTCTTGTGACACAGACAGTTATCCTGCTGGAAGATGCCATCGCCATCGGATGAAGCGTCAAGCATGAGAGGATTATGGTGATCGTCATGGCGATGCCTTCGATTGGTGCCACTGGTCCCATGGAAGCCCAGGTCATTATCCCCTATAATAATGTCCCCAGCGACATGTGTCCGTGATGCGTTGCATGTTTCGAGCAGGTGTTCATCTAGGTGACGGTGTATCCACATGGAACCATCCAGCAGCAAGAAATGTGATTTATAGGATCAGGTGAAACGTTTTTATTCATCCTCGGTCCAGCACCGATGATGTTGTGCTGACTGCAATCATAACTGAATATGTCTTTGGTTCAATAGGGGCAGTTGCGTAGCCCCCTCTTCAACAATGTGCGCTGAACGCCCAGTAGCAGGAGAACAGATGGACAAGCTTCGCTGTTTAAGAAATGATCGTTCCCAGACACCGGGCCATAACAATCTGCCCTTTGTCAGAGTGGATCATGGCAAAGGATTTCATCATTTGCGACTAATATCGAGGCTACAATTATTCGCCGTTCGTCTCTGATCTGCTTGTATATGGGGTGAACATAAATAAACCGGACAACCTGCAGTGACGGATTCCTGACTGGAAATGAAGGAAAAAGGTCCTTAAACATCTGTCCGGAAATGGATGTGTGCGTGAAACAGCACAAAATCGTCCCAGAACACAGCACAGATCGCATCCACATCACAACAGATTTTCAACGTGGCTTCCCTGCTATTGCAGGTGATAGGGATAGTAGCGGTTGTCACGCAGGGTACACATAATTGTACCTTGGCTTAAACCATGTTGGAGAGCCACTTGCCTGGAGCTTGTACTACGTTTCGTCTCAATAAGCTGTAGAACCTGGTGTTCCAAATCTGGTGTACGCACTGTCCACTGCCTCCCTAGACCTTCTTAAGTCTTCAGGACTCATGATCACACAAACGCCCAAAAAGGGCTGTAGATGTTGTGTGACGCAGTTGACGTCTGTGAGGGTACAGAGCTCTGCTGCCTCTCGAATGTTTCCATCTGCTTGGCCACATAAAACGCCATCTCGGCTTGCCCGCCATGAATACCAGACCATTATGCTGCTTACAGTACGCAACCTCGAGCACACAAGCAACACATGCACATGGTCAGAAGAGCCATCTACGGTGGCAGCAATGCACCTCTGGACACATGTTCATAAGACCCTTCTTTCCCCATTTCCAGTCAGGAATTCGTTCCTGCAGTTTATCGATATTAATGTTCACCCAGTATGTCCTGTACCACATCACGCGCTCCCAACTCCACCAGATGACAATCAGTGTCGTAGTACGCTGTGGTATTAATATTTTGGGTGATCAGTATAAGTAACATATGTAACTAAGGAATTAGAGCATAAATTAATAAAATTGGTTGCTGTGTGATTGCATCCTTCCACCATCCTCTTCATCTACAAATCCCTCATCTGTACTATCCTCTGTTATGCCAGCATTGCCACGATCTCAGCCCCTCCCCCTCCCCAATTCCCGCTATTATATGGCCCTCTAAATCTTTGAAAGACATGCACTCTGTCTTGTCTTCTGTATCCATCCTTCCCCTACATGACTTCTGAGGCTTGATGCCCCAAACCCTTGGTTTCCTCCTTCCTCCAACCCCCCCCCCCCCACGTTGCGTCTCCTCTATCACTGTATCCACCCTCTCTCCACCTCCACACCCTCCATCTCTTTCATCAGGGCAATTTGCAGCATCTCCCCCTCCCAGATGTTGAACTTTGCCGTGACATCTACCCCTCCTACCAATTGGTCTTGTTCCACCCCTCCCCAGGGCCCCCCTTTTCTTCTCCCCTGTGCTGGTGCAGATTTTCCTCCTTCCTCCCACGAGTCCCAGCACCCCCTTCTCGGCTGTTTCCCTCCCCCATCCTTCCCTCCCCGGCCAGCCCTTCGGCGCGCTCCCCTCCAGTCTCCCCCTCTCTCCCCCCTCTAGCACTACCCATCCCCTCCTTTTCTTCTCTTCTTCCTCGTCTCCATACCCCTGGAAGATCTTCTTCATTTGTTTGTCGTCGTCGGTATGCTACATCTGTGTTGTGTTTGGTGCTATTCTCCAGAGCTGTCAAGAACTGTGATTTTAATCGTGTGCTGCACTCATACATAGTATGTTGTTTTGTAATATGCGACCTGTCGCAACTTTTATGCTCTGGCCGTACTTCACCTTGTGTTCTTTTAACTGTCCCAGTGTGTGGTTTTTGTGTGTATTGTATTTTTTAAAGATTTTTATCTACATTTTGCAGTCCCCACCTTTTTGTCTGATCTCTTCCATAATATTACCCCATTTCATATCTATGTACGTCATATTTTCTCCTTTATGTTATTTTAAATTTCTTATGTTATATAATTCATGTCTTTCAGTTGAAGAGCAGCGCATGTGCTGCTGCCAGCCCGCCCCAGACGTGGAACTGAGTACAATAAAAAAAAATCGTTACTGGTTTAGTGTTGCAGCACAGCGATTGCAGAAGTTCTGTCGTTTCAGAAGCTGTAGGTGCGGTGACGTTGCAGGAGAAGCCACGGCATTCCAGGAGGTTGCGCTCGACTGCAGGGAGGGAGGGTCGCGTGTCGCAGGTGGTAATTATTGCCGCTCTGCAGGTTATTTGCTCTGGCGCGCTAACTACCGCCTCCGTCACAGGCGGTAAGCATTACTGTCCGAGCCACACTGCAGGCGCGGCCCTGGGCAAAGTAATTACCCCGCCATGCCTTAACGCACTTGGCCACACCAATTTCCAATGTCAGCATCAGAAAAATAGGAGCACTATATCTCCTTTTATTACACTTTATTTAGCAGAATGAATGTTTCACTCTGCAGTGAACTGCACACTTCCTGGCAGATTAACGCTGTGTGTTGGACTGGTAATCGATAATGGCAGCTCTGCCTTTCGTCAGCATTCTTCTTGCCAACTACGCTATCCACAAACGCTCTTGTAGTTATTTCCGTCACTATGTCTCTCAGCTACCTTCCAAACTTCACATTATTTCTCCTGTGTACCTTGAGCGAGTAGCGCTTCTGGCAGAAAGGATACTGAGGAGGAATGGCTTAACCACAGTTCTTTTTATGATTCCGTACCTTAATCGATGAAAACGAAACCCTCAGAGGATCACATTGTTGTCCATCTATCTGCCTGTCCGTCTTTTAAGATCTCTCCTTCTCACGAATGGTAGAGATATCAGTTTGGAATTTATATTAAATACGAAGTCCTACCGTCTGTTGGCGGTGTAAAAAATTTAAACTTGTAATATGGCAGTATATACATTTCGACTACCTATAATTACATATGCCGGGCTTGGTGGTCTAGTGATCAAACCCACATCGGGAAACCGAGAAGTGGTGGAATAAAATCTTGATCGGTTTACGGCTTTTTAAGATTTCGTTTTAATGTAGTCTTCATCTCTTAACGATTTGAGGAACCGCGAGAAACAAGAAGTTGAGACGCCCTGCTAAACCCGCAGGACGGGACAGGTAGTTTTAGTTGTGAAAAAGGGCCAAAATAGGCCGCTGTCAGTTACACTCGAACATACAACCTTTTATTTGATCAAACATTACAAGAGCCAAGAAAACTTTAAAAGAATCGGCTTTAGTTTTGGAACTTAATTAGCTGCTGAATGCGCTGTACTATCTCATGCCTTAAGGGCAAGACCACTTTAATTTGAAAACAGCTGAAAGCCAGTAACTTAAAGCTCAACCAAAGTCAGAAATTTAAAAGGGAAAGCCTTATCTTAAAACAGGCCCAAGGAATCTGACACTTTAAGAGCAAAAATCTTAAATTCAAAATCGGCTGAAGGCCCAACACTTAAGACTCAATAACATTAATTTTAGAAATGACAAAGGCTTTACATAAAACAGTTCTTAAATTAGGCTGAAGGCCCAAACCATCTGACGCCTTAAGGGCAAAACAACCTTAATCTAAAAATCGGGTAGAAGTCATACAAGTACAAACAATAAGGACAAACAAGAAAAGGCAATACACCCAAGGGCGCTCAGAAATTCCAAGGGTCGGCCTGGAATTCAAACACTAACGCTTGCTTAGGCGAGACAGGCAGTCGGCCCAACTGTTGTCGATCTGACGACAACCCAACTGACAGACTGTCTGTCAATGGACCCACCGACAAGACAACCTCCACTTCACCCGACCGGCACACAACAGGGAGTTCAGTCGAACAACGTAGAAGGTATTGGCGCCCACAATCAATTATACATTGAGGTGTCAAACAACACACCATGCATGCTCGACAGTGACAATACGATGAGCAAAATACACGGCCAGAGTTTACGTCAATGGCCAGGGCAGGTAACCAGAACGTTAACGGCCACAAGGCAGAAGATTCCGCTGGTGCACTTCAATTCAAATAACCAAGTACATTTCAACTCCACCGGAGGGTGGCTAACATTTGCCAACTGGGAAACACACATTGTTGCTCGCGGGAATATCCCAACAGCCGACAACAAAATCCAAACGACACAATGTGAACAGTCGTGACTTGCTGTTAGATAACGTCAAAACTCAACTTTCATGTCCAGGGCCGGTGAGCCACGAACCTCGTAGCAATGGGAACAGCACCAAACACTCCGACACCGCATAGAGGCCGCCATCGGGTTCTGCCAAACTACGCGCCGCGGAGGTTTTCTCGCTCCTCCACGCCAACCGACCAACTGCCCGCACGCAGCCCAGCCGGAAACTACACTGCTGGCCACCGTAAATGCAACACCCTGAAGGAAGCATCCGAATCAGGTGAAATTTACACCATGGGTTTGCAGCGATGAGATATGCAACTGATTAGAATTTCAGCGCAGACGCACATCACGCGCGCCTGTGGCGCCACCTCATAGCGCCATTTAAGGCTTGGCGATTTCGACGAGTGTACGTTCGGCACGTGTGTTTACCTTGTGGTTGTTTCACAAGACGATCAGTTATGCCTCGTAGACAACAGCGAACATCGTTTGATCAAGTATCCGAGTTCGACAGAGGAAGGATAGTGGCTTACCGAGATTGTGGATTATCGTACAGAGAAATCGCTAGTCGTGTTGGACGAAACCAAACAACTGTAATGCGGATATGTGACCGTTGGATGCAGGAGGGTACGACGGACCTACGTGGTCGATCGCATTCACCTCAGTGCACCACTGCACGTGCTGATAGGCAAATTGTGCGCATGGCAGTGACGGATCGCTCAGTGACATCCCGAACCATAGCACAGCACATTGCGTCTGTAACGCATCATCCAGTGTCTGCGCGTACCATTCGACGCCGTTTACAGCAGAGTGGTCTGTCCGCAAGACGTCCATTGCTTTGTCTACCATTGACGCAGAACCACAGACGTCTCCGTCGCCAATGGTGTGATGACAGACGGATGTGGACGGCAGAATGGAATGACGTCTTTACGACGAGGCACGCTTCTGTCTGCAGCACCACGATGGTCGGATTCGAGTGAGGAGACACCGTGGAGAGAGGATGCTGGACAGCTGCATTATGCACCGCCACACTGGTCTTGCACCGGGTATTATGGTATGGGGCGGTATTGGATATTACTCTCGCACGCCTCTAGTACGCATTTCCGGTACTATAAATAGCCGGCGCTACATATCCGAGGAACTGGAGCCAGTTGTCCTTCCTTACCTTCAGGGCTCGGCCACAGCCATATTTCAACAGGATAATGCGCGACCACACGTGGCACGCATTGTCCAAAGGTTCTTCGTCAATTACCAGATTGAATTGCTTCCCTGGCCGGCTCGCTCTCCGGATCTTTCGCCGATAGAAAACATGTGGTCCATGGTTGCTCAACGAGTGACCCAGATTACATCCCCAGCTGCCACACCAGATGATCTTTGGCAACGTGTGGAAGCTGCTTGGGCTGCTGTACCCCAGGAACACATCCAACGTCTCTTTGACTGTGTGGCAGCGGTGATCTCCAACAATGGCGGCTACTCTGGCTACTGATTCTGGCAGGAACCACATGTCACAGACGTCTGTAAACGTAATCATTTGATACTTGGTCAACATGTTATCTACAAAATAAATTTTGTTGTGCTACCTCTTGTCTTTCTTGGTGTTGCATTTACGGTGGCCAGCAGTGTATAAGCGCCAGGCAAAGATAGTCCAAGGTGCTAATATCGATACACACCGCTGCTGCCACCCTCGGCAAGAGAGATAACAGTATAATCGCGATAACCGCGGGAGGCTAAACACACAATAGCAACCAAGGTTTAATCCAACGCATAGCAAGAGCCAGCCACGGCTCAAAAGTGGTTTGGATTCAACGTTAAACTGTAGGTCCCCTTTCCTGGAGTTGGATAAGTTAGGTGGGTTAGCGACACGCAAGTCGCTGTAGTTTTTACGGAATCCTCAGAGCGCGAGTCCTACTCGTACTTAATACAGTTTATTTATTTATTTTTTGATCATCAATCTATACAGTCTATGGAACCCAACGTGGCTACTAATCGAGAGCGAAGGAAATGAAATGATTAGTATTGGTACAGCTCACACTCCACCACGCACCTTATGGTGGCTTGCGGAGTACACAGATCTAATGGAAACCAACTTCTCGGTAACGGAGAAATTACTTGGCTGTTCGCGTTGTGCTATCGTAAGTATCTCTGGAAAATGACTGGAGGATGATGAAGCCACGAGAAGGTGACAAGGTGTTGGGTGTCCGCTCATCATTCAGTGTGGAGGTCGGAAGCTTGCCTGATGTGTAAAACAGAACAGGCGGCGATCTGTGGCAGATCTGGTGACACAAATGGTTCAAATGGCTCTGAGCACTATGGGACTTAACATCTGAAGTCATCAGTCCCCTAGAACTTAGAACTACTTAAACCTAAGGATATCACACACATCCATGCCTGAGACAGGATTCGTACCTGCGACCGTAGTAGTCGCGCGGTTCCGGACTGAAGCGCCTAGAACCGCTCGGCCACTGCGGCTGGCGTGACCTGAGCTCTCCGGAGTGTAGTATAACTGATATGTTTGCTCTGGCATTGAGGGTGTAACCACTAGGGACCGTTCAAAACCATTTTGACGTAGTCTGAAACAGCCAAAGGTGTGTATGTTCCTTCAGCCCCCTTGTTTCGCGTCCTCCTGTGGCCTGAGCACGACAAGGGTGAGGGGGGAGTGAGAGGCGTCACCCTCCATGCCACCTGGGCACCTTTCTTGAGCACTTTAAAGCTGTACCATTACAGAGAGTATCCTAGAGCAATTCCTATGCATCATTGCAACCCCTTAGAGACCACTCAGATACGCATGCCTGCAAGCAGTGTTTGACCAGCAGGTAGTGACAATCAGCTGCAGTGGGTCGGTTGACGGATCGCTTGCCCGCAGGCGCGTGGGAATAGGTCAACTGTTGCCTCTGTAATGGCACATTTTTAAAGTGCTGAAAAAATTTGCGTGTGTCACTGACGGTGACCAAATTGGTGGATGTTAGAGAGGTCCTTATCCATTTTATTTATGGATGTGTTAATTTGATACCTCCCGGCGGACACGCCATAGGGAGGCGCAAAACAAGAGGGCTGAAAAAGCGTAAATACCGTTTGCTGCTTCAGACCAAGTCCAAATTTCGTTGAATGGATTCGAATGGTTGCTAGCGATTCCACCATGTATGTCAGAGCAAACATAGCAGTTGTGCTACATTCCGGACAGGTCGTATCACGTTCTATGGGGTTGTAGCGCTACGACCTACTCAGAAAAGGGTTGAATCGTTCGGGATGTATCAGCAGTGTCAAAGGTTGCCAACAACATCATTATGCTGCACATCACACCGTAAAATGTCGTTTATGACCTAGGAATGCGAATAAATGAAGCTCCAAGGGTAGAAGTGGTTTCATTGGCGCCCTTTATGCCACCTCTTGAGATCTGTCCTTGTAGTCTGAGCGGCGGTGTGTGAAACGTATTCTTCAGGCACCCATAAGATAACTGCATTAATTTCAAGCTGACCATCGTGGTTCTGATTTCAATTGCAGAGAGGTCAGGAGGAAATGTGAAGCATGGATGAGGTCGGCTGGGGGGGGGGGGGGGTGGTTTGACGACCTCCCCAACGTGCGACACGTCTACGGTGGTGTTATCAGAACTATGGTGAAATTTGGTGCCAATGCGGCATCGGTAACTCGCGTTACACCCATAGAGTAAGTATCTGTGGAGTGAGCACTCACATGCGCAGAACAGATTTCGTGTTGCCAACATACATTGCCGGCCTGGTCACGTGATCTCGGGACGACGTGTGTTTGTTCGTATAGCGCCCTGTATATTTAGAATGTCACTACATCCCTAGTACAGACGGATTCTTTGCGAAGACATTTTAACAGTATCCATTTGATACCGGGAATAAACTAGCTACGTAACTTTTAAGGGCAAGTGATATTACATTCAGCTTCTTTGCGATTGCTGTCATAGTTCAGATGCACTCGATTTTTGGTAGTTTTTGGTATGATACCGCACTTTATAGTATTACAGAGCCTGAAGTACATTTTTGCAGTGATAGTCCTGCAAAACGACTTGACAGTACGTTAGTACTTTCGCAAGTGTCCGCAAAACACCGAATTTACCACACATTAGTGATTATATCCCTGCTAATTCGTCCTTTTTTCTTGTATTTCTGCGTCTTTATTTTCTCGTTTTTGCGACCTAAAGCACAATTTTTCTTACTGGTGGCACTTTGAGGTATTTATTTAACGCATTTTAAGTACTTGCTCCCAGTTCATTAAATAAATAGTTGACGGAGTAATCTATATACATAATTGACAAGTCACTGATAAATGCATGGAGGATAGTATTTACTGAAACAACTAACCTTTCCCTTTCCTGTTCCACTAGCAAATTTACGAGAGGAAGCGATTGTTTGTAAGCTTTTGTACGAGCCGTAATATCTATTATGTAGTCATAAAATCGTAGAGAAATAGGTCTAGAGAATCAAGTCTTAATTATAATGCGTCTCGAAATTTTTAAACGTATACAGTGTCTCTTACTAAAATGAAAACTATAATTAGAGCTATATGGAATGTACCCATGAAAACATATTTTTCTTTCCATCCGTAGCAACAACGTAATTCACCATCGCTATTACACTATCAACAAACGGTGAAACACAACAAAAACACTTGGTATTATAAACTTCAAACGCTGCAGAAAACACACAGGTACAGCTAAGTCCCGAGATCACGTGACAATCCTGGTTTAATGTTGACAACATGCGCAGAACGCAATGCTCACTCCAGAGATATTTACTCTATGGTTACACCTCAGATGAGTGTCTGAGCGCTGACGTCTTTTCGTACGTATAAAAATCTTGTCTTGTGGTGCGTCATCGAGCCCGAGGGTGGTATCGCAGGTCGCCATGCTTCTGCACCATTGCAATGGAAGGTTGTACGCACCCTTGAGCCAAATTTCACACTTCTGCGCCTAAATGGGGAAAAATAACTGAATCTTCAAATTTTTGCGCAGAGTGGATACAGGACTCTACAATTCTTAATTTTATAGTTCAAGTAGAGCGTCGTGGACAGTAACGACCATAAACTAACGTCATGGAGCCGTGCATCAGACCAATCAGACCACTTAAACTGCAACAAAATCTTAAAACCTAAACTGGTATGTACCAGTCTTTATACAGTAACAAATTCGCCGTGGATGAACGTTCACACTTAACCCGTGTACGAGTCTATGTCCACAAGCACTCAAGAGTCCCAGATGTTCCCAAGTCCTAAACTGGTGCATATCGAACTATTGCGAAGTCACAAACAATACTTAAGCCCAAGCTGCTTTCTGTGCTCACAAACCTTACCGAGACGGCCTTCAGTGACCGAGAGACGAACACTAAAGATGACAGACGCTGCTCTGACTGTCTATTAAAATTCGGTTCATGTGACCCAATTCCTGACTCAATGCAGCAGCTTACAGCTTTACCACCATTTATAAAAGTACACGGGTTATAAAAAAAAAATGTTCAAATGTGTGTGAAATCTTATGGGACTTAACTGCTAAGGTCATCAGTCCCTAAGCTTACACACTACTTAACCTAAATTGTCCTAATGACAAACACACACACACACACACCCATGCCCGAGGAAGGACTCGAACCTCCGCCAGGACCAGCGCACAGTCCATGACTGCAGCGCCTTATACCGCTCGGCTAATCCCGCGCGGCACACGGGTTATAACATTTATACATTTCAAGCGTATGTAGCATAAAATTTTGATTAATTGCCAATTTGGTATTACGTTACTCAATTTTAAACATGGCTAAATACTTGGCCGTCATTCAGCTTGATGCATCACGAACGGGGCTGGAAGAACCTAGTCAAGTTAACAACTCTATTAATCTTGACGCTGTAGTCCTACGTTACTCACATTACAATCTTGCATACATCAAGCTACTGAAGTCTCATTAAATAAACGATTGGATAATGGAATAATGTCACAATCCTCTCATGCTGGTGATAGTGGTTAGTACACTTGTGTAGAAATCTTTGTTTTGCCACCATTACCTAAACTGTTCAATAAATATTTATGGAATATTCCGTCGGTTCTTGGAGAAACATAGACGTATTAATAACTTGAATACAAAGTATTAATGTTCCACAAGAATTTTTATTAGCTCGTTATGAACCGGCTTTCGGCTTCTTAGGCCTTCGTCAGATAACTTAATGCTTAACAGATAGTCTACAAAACTTCAGTGAGAATTCAGAGCTATACAGAGAATGCTGTGCAATGGTATGTGACATTTTATGACTATATCGAAACAAAACACACACATGATGTAATACCTAAAGAGGCACTGAGCAAACAAAGACATTTAAACTGTCAGAATCAGAGACTATAGTATGTATGGACAGACGAGCAATAGAACCTCTGAACGGCGAAATGCAGGATCAATCCTCGTAGGGTCGCCAGTGTGGCAGCTACCTTAAAATAAATAAATAAATAAATAAAAACAAAAAAAAGTTGAAGACTGATCATGAGCACTAGAGTTAAGGAGTAATTCAAGTTATTATCATTAGTCTCAGGTGAACCATCACTATAAGGGGCCTAATATAAAAATCCCCTGGAAAATTTAGCTTGAACACAAAATAATGATGTCTGTTGCCCCAGAATATGCTTGTAATTGGTTTCAGTAATATTCTGTGTCTTCTTGCGCCGACAACCAACATTGATTTCTAACTGGCAAAACAAAGAAAATAGATAGCTATCTCAGTCAGCTTCACGCAGTTATTAAATGAAACTGTACCTCTAGAGATTAACTGAAAATAAAATAATTTCTCCTACTTTATTTCATTTAGTAAAGGAAACAACCAATTACTGAATTAAAAACAAATTATATATACTTCCAATAACATTACCGGCACTATGTCTCGTAGTGAAAATATGCAGTGGTCAGTCCAGAATGAAAACAAAACCATAACTGCCTAAACAATTTCATTATTTTGTTTCTTCTGCAAAACAGTGGCGCGTTGTGGACTATGTGCCTCTTAGTCCGTTGTTCCGCGCCTCCACCGCAAACACTTCAGTATAGTTTTCCTTTCCTCGGAAATCGCAGCTGGATGGCAGCTCGGACATTCTTGGGGTGCAGGTCAGCAGGCAGCCTGCAATAACCATTCCGAAGGAGGGAATTGGAGGCAGCGCCCGTTAGGCGAGTTGCCAGTTTTCCAGGAGAGAGTGGCACAAAAGCACGTCCCAGCAGTTGACGAGATGTGGTTTGGGCCTCTGTTATCAGGCAACTAATGACCGAAACGAGAAACGTGATGCCATACCATCGGCTATAACTGGAGTGAGATTTGGCGGCTGATATCACACATTACAAGCTACAACCTAAAAAGTATTCTGTTTTCTTTTAGTAAGAACTTACACTGAACTTCATCTCTCTCCGTTCGCCCAAATAGTTCTTTGCTTGTCACGTAATATTTGTATCATCCCGCTATATCGTCACAACTAAAATGATTGCAGTATCGTCTTCTATGATTGTTCCCCCCACTCTAATTACATTTTATAAAATTGTGTACTATACAACTACAGATTTAGGTATTTATTTATCTCTTCTAAGCGAATATTTTTGAAAAAGAATTTATTACCTGTGTCCGTATCTTTCGAATATTTTCTTTGGGTGCAAGAATGATACTGGTCCTTCTACTAAGTCATTTGTCATTTTGATGATCAGGTTTTCGTATCCGGCCATTGTGGCCGAACGGTTCTAGACGCTTCCGTCCGGAACCGCGCTGCTGCTACAGTCGCAGGTTCGAATCCTGCCTCGGGCAAGGATGTGTGTGATATCCTTAGATTAGTTTGGTTTAAGTATTTCTAAGGCTAGGGGACTGATGACCTCAGATGTTAAGTCCCATAGTGCTCAGAGCTATTGAACCATTTTTTTAAAAAATGTTCAAATGTGTGTGAAATCTTATGGGACGTAACTGCTAAGGTCATCAGTCCCTAAGCTTACACACTACGTAACCTAAATTGTCCTAAGGACGAACACACACACCCATGCCCGGAGGAGGACTCTGACCTCCGGCGGGAGAACCATTTTTTGAAACTTTTCGCAATCACATTTTTTGCTACTCTTTAGCAGTTTAATCTTGAAATATCTTAGACTTACCGAGTTCCCTGATAACCTGTCTAAAAATTACTTTTTCGAGTGGTTATGAATTCATTCACGTTTTAAATAATGAATGACACAGTTGGCGCTTTTCTAAAACATCGATCGTGATGAACGAAATTAAGTTATAAATTCATCGCTTTCAATGTACATATATTTACATAGATACTCCACAAAAATAACGTAGTCGATGGTGAAAGGGTCGTGGTACCATTATTTGTTGAACTCTCAGCAGTTTATTTCGCAAATGGGCGATCTCCATAAGTGTGGTGTTGCGATTTGTTTTGATGAACTTGTGTTTAGAGCTCGTTCATGAGCCTAATACGAGCTTTCACGGTGTGCGACAGTTTTTTCTGAAATATGTGGTACAACTGCAAACTGAATATTGCATATCTGGATTAGTAAACTACCCGACACCGGGTGCACATTTACGTGTTCACATCCTACTTACATTGCACATTGCATGTAAACAATGACAGATGCTTCTGAGTTTTTAAAATTTTATAAGCAGTTCACGCACATGTAGCTGTTGGTTAGTATGTATTTGTTAGTCTCAATACTTTGCTTGTTTTAAGCGCGATATCTGTCTTTATAGTTGGATGTCAATGCTTTTTTAATGAAAGTCGGAGTAATATGAAGCAAAAACTGACTATTTTTCGGTTTAAATCATGCGGAAAGTTCCCATGACTTGAAACAATTCACTGATTGATCAACATTAATTATTTGTTTTGTGTTTATAGTATGTGAATGACAGTTGGCGCTTTCCTAAAACATGCATTATGATGAACGAAATTAAGTTATAAATTCATCGCTTTCAATATACATATATTTACAGAGATACTCCACAAAAACAGCGTAGTGAATGGTGAGAGGGTCGTGGTACCATTATTTGTTGAGCTTTACTTCCGCCAGCACCTCATGTCCTACCTTCCAAAAGGTGCCAGGCTCGAGATTCGGCACGGCACACAGTTTTAATCTGCCTGGAAGTTTCAAATCGGCGCGCGTTCCACTTCTGAGTTGAAATTCATTTTGATAATAGCTTCTGTTTACGTGAAATTATCCACTGTAGGAAATTAAAACGTAAATACATTATCTGAAGTTAATTTTCACGACTGTGCTTTCATGGAATCACATTGTGTTATATTCTTGTTACGTGTCTAATTCAGAAAACCAAAGTAACTACACAGACAGACTTAAGCCGAACCTTGTCAAAAGAGAAGTGTATGAAAATTTAGACCTTGCATTCGGGAGGACGACGGTTCAAACCAGCGTTCGGCCATCCAGATGGTTCCTGTGGAAATGCATGGCCGATTTCCTTCCCCATTCTTGACACAATCCGGGCATGTGCGCCGTCTCTAATGCCGTCGATGCCGACGGTAGGGTAAACCCAATCTTGCTTAATTCCCTTCCTTCCATATTCAACCCTACTATGGCAATGATAGTCAACCTCATCCCTACCGCCTGATAGTGGGCGTTTCAGCATTCATGGTGAATGGTTGGCGGTAGGGGTTTTAAAAACATTTTCGCACATTTTCGTGCAGTTTTGTCATAAATTATTTGGTAAGTAGTTACTATTACATGGTTGACTTGCTGTTAGTCTGTTTCATAAATTTTACAAACTAAAGATACTTTACTACGGTACTTTATAAAAGATCATTACTGTCGTGCCATTGAGCAGAGACCAAATGTTACTACTAACAGAGATACAAAAGTGGATGGTAGGTAGAAAAGATGGACTGCCCCTGCACTACGGGAGTACTTCGGCAGGTTGTAGTCCCTTGCAAATGCATAATTATGTCAAGGAGGTACTATAAGTAATGCAACACGTTTTAACCAGGTTGGTTTCATTCAGGGTTCCAACACACCATATTATTCCCCATTTTTTGGCTACATAACCGTAACATTATCTCCGTTTACTGCGACGGCCTTGAGCCACGTTATTGGGAGGGCCTGTATGACCGTATGGAATAACTCTACTGGTCGACGTCGGAGACAATGTCTTGCTGCATCAGTTACCTCCCCGTCATCCACGTAATGGTTCCGCGGTAAGCATCCTTCATTGCGCCAGACAGATGGCAGTTGGAAGGTGCGAGATCCGTGTTGCAGGGTGGATGAGGAATAACAGTGTAATGGAGTTTTGCAAGCTGCTCTGGGGTGCGCAGACTTGTGTGAGGCTTTGGTTTTTTTTTAAAAAAGGACAAGCTCGTTTGTATGTTTTGGCGGTTAAGGCGTTTCTTCAATGTACTGAGTGTGTATGCAGCCGGCCAGCACGCGGAAGATCATACAGGTTTGTGCGACCTTGTTGCGATGAAGACAGATGCTTCGCCAAACGACTCACCGTGCTTTCGTTCATTGTCAGGTCTCCGTAGACATTCTGCAAGCACCTGTGAATATCTGCGGTGCTCTGATTTTCTGCCAAAAGAATATCAATGGCAACTCTCTATGTAGAACACACCACCGCAGCTTGTGGTCTGCCTCTGGATCTTTTGGTCCTGGGTTCGATTCCCGGCTGGGTCGGTGTTTTCTCCTCCCGGCGATTGGGTGCTTGTGTTGTCCTCATAATCTCATCGTCATTCGGGTAGTGGCGAGACTGGAAATGGAAAGATTGGAACTTGTACGAGTGCTGATAACCACGCTGTTGAGTGCCCCACGATCGAATATCATCATTGGAACTCACCCATGTGTGGCCTACGCCACGACTTGTCAGAACTCCATGAAACGATAGGGGCTGAAGCGGGAAAATTCCACTATGTTCCACAGGAAATATTGCCTTTTTTCAAACAAAATTGGCCGAAAATGTGTTGCATTATTTATTATACAGTCCTTGTACGAACATACTGACAAGGAACTCCTTGAGTGCGAGGTCAGAAAAAACCAATCATGTTTAAGACATTCGATGCCCCCCTTATTGTCTACCAGGCCACCACAGGTTTGGCTGTTAATGGCAATAGGGGGCGGAACTGGAGGTATCCAATATTGGAGCAGAGCATCAGGCTACGGAGCGTGGTTGTACTATAGTCGGCGAGTAACTCACGACAGTGCTACAGTGCTGGTGGTGTTGATGTAAAGCAGAGCAATGATTACGATAAACAAAACAAACATTGTGTTATATCTTCATCAACAGTTTCCAAAGTTGACATTTCTTCAGAAAGGAACCCAAGGAATTCTCAGATAGAGAATGAAGTGGCAGATGAAATATTATCGTTCCTGCAAGAAGAGTCAGTGGAATACGTGGTGTCTCGTAGATCTGCACCTACATCTACATCGATCCTCTGCAATCCACCTTAGGACATACCTCTTCCACTAGCAAATAGAAAGAGCAAAAACAACTATCTGTATGCCTCCGTATGAGCACTAATTTCACGTGCCTTATCTTCGTGGTCCTTACGCTGCTTCCTGGACTCGAGTAGGCGCGCCGGCCCGGGATAGAATCCGCCCGGCGGATTAACGAGGAGGGCCGGTGTGCTGGACAGCCTGGATGTGGTTTTTGGGCGGTTTTCCACATCCCCCTGGGTGAATACCGGGCTGGTCCCCACGTCCCGCCCTCAGTTTCACGACTCACAGACATCTAAACACGTTCGCACTCTTCAATGGATTACACGAGATGCAGACAACTGGCGTACACTAATTCCGTCCGTGTAGGGGTATGAGGTGGCGGCAGGAAAGGCATTCGGCTACTCCTTAACATTAACCTTGCCAGATCCGTACCTGACCACGCCGACTGCGACCGCGGGATAAAGCATAAGAAGAAAGCAGAAGATTTTTGTGGGCCTTACACTCAATGTATGCTGTAGGCAAAAAAATCATTCTGCACTCAGCTTCAAATGCATGTTCTCTAAATTTTTCAATAGTGTTCCCCGAAAAGATCGTCTCCTTTCCTCCAGGAATTCCCATTTGTGTTGTCGATGCATCTCCGTAACACTTGCGTGTTGTTGGAACCGACTAGTAACAAGTCTAGCAGTGTGCCTCTGAGTGGCTTCAGTGTCTTCTTTTAATGTGGCCTGTTACCGATCCAAACAATAGCAGTACTTAAGAACATGTATCGCTAGAGTGCTATATGCGCTCTCCTTTACAGATGAAACACACTTGCCTAGAATTACCCCAGTAAACTGAAGCTCACCATTCGCCCTTCCTACCACAATTCCGATATGCTCGTTCCATCCCAGACATGACTGTGTTAAGGAGGACACTACTAATGCTGTATCCGAACATTACGGGCTTATTTTTCCTACTCATCCGCATTAACTTATACTTTTCTTCATTTAGAGCTAGATGACATTCATCTCACCAACTTCAAATTTTGTCTAAGTCGTCTTGTATCCTCCAACAGTCACTCAACTTCGACACTTTACCGAGCACCACAGCATCATCATCAAACAACCTCTGACTGCTGCTCACCCTGTCGGCCGAACATTTACGTATGTAAAGAATGGTAGTGATTCTATCACACTTTCCTGGGGCACTCCTGACGACACTCCTGTCGTCGGTGAACACTTGCCGTCGAGGACAACATACTGATTTCCATACCTTAAAAAGTCTTCTACGCAACCACATGTTTGCGAACCTGTTCCGTATGCTTGTACCTTCGTGAACAGCCTGCAACGGGAAACCGTGTCAAACGCTTTCCGAAAAACTAGAAATATGTAACCTGCGTTGTTAGCCTTTGTTCATAGTTCACAGTACGTTATATGAGGAAACGGCAAGCTGAGTTTCGCAAGAGCGATGATTTGTAAAATCACGCTAATTGTGGACATTAACTTCTCGGTCTCAAGAAAATGTATTATATTCGAACTGACAACATGTTCAAGGATTCTGCAGCGGGTCCGTTCTTTTGCCCTTCTTATACACAGGAGTTACCTGCGCTTTTTCCAGTCGCTCGGAACTTTGCTCTGGGCTAGAGATTCACGACAAATGTAAGCTACGTGAGGGGCCGATGTCGTAGAGTACTCTTCAAAAAAACATACTGGGATTCCATACGGACCCAGTGTCTCAACTGTTTTCAATTGTCTCAGTTGTATCTCTACGCCAGGGACGCTTATTTGTGTTTCTATGATTCTCCTGCGAGAAGGTGAAATTTAAAACATCGTATTTCGTTTTGCTATCTTCAAGTACCACACCAAACTGATCAACAAGTGACTGGATGGGAGCCTTAGACTCACTTAGCGATTTTGCATATGACAAGAATTTTCTCGGGTTCTCTGCCAGATTTTTTGGCACGGTGGTAGTTGTATGCTAGGCGCATAGATCTTTTCACTCACGCAAGAATTTCTACTAATGTGTACTTATCGTCATTTGCGCGTTCGCCTTTGGACGGAGGGTATAACAGCCTCAGCTTCTTCTGCATTCTCCGAATCTCGTTATTAAGCCACGGTAGGTGTTTTCTGTCCGTAATCCACTTACCAAGCACATAATTCTCCAAACCACGATTTACAATCTGCTTAAACTTTGCCCAAAATTCCTCTACGTTCATCTCACTGACATTAAGTGATATCAGTTCACTTCCTAACTAAGATGCCAACAGCCGGCCGAAGTGGCCGTGCGGTTAAAGGCGCTGCAGTCTGGAACCGCAAGACCGCTACGGTCGCAGGTTCGAATCCTGCCTCGGGCATGGATGTTTGTGATGTCCTTAGGTTAGTTCGGTTTAACTAGTTCTAAGTTCTAGGGGACTAATGACCTCAGCAGTTGACTCCCATAGTGCTCAGAGCCATTTGAACCATTTTTTTAAGATGCCAACAACTGCTTGTCTGCTCTTTCTATCAGGAACACTCACCCAGCCTTTTAACTGATTTATTAACTTTCGTAACCATATTTGCTATAATGACATCATGGTCGCTAATTTCCGTTGCTAAACTAACGATATGGATAAGGTCCGGCCTATTTGTAACTACGATGTCAAGATATTTTCATTGATCTCGACTGTGTGTAACAAGTGAAAATGATACTGAAACAGGTGCCGAGCTATGTTGTTCATCATGCTTGTCGTATAGGAAACCACAGATCCCATTTTCAGTGAAACGTTGAAAAGGAAAATCATTGTCCAAGAAGCAGGGACCAAACATAATTACGTAAATGGAAGATCATCTGCAGCACAGTAAAAAAAATTATGAACAGATTTAGAATAAGTAGCAGCAATATGGCCGTGTAATGCATAAGAAAAACTACGGATGTTCAAGTGAGGACAGGGCGCACTTGTTACAAAAACTGGTGTTTGCGCGTTTCAAAGAGGCTCGACATAATTTATAGGATGTGTATGACAGTGGCCTACACTGTTTTGCCTATCAAACTGCGTGCGACATAGATTAGCAGTAGATGGTTGCAGAATTTGGAACAGTGCTACAGAATTGGAGGACGAAAGATAACGAAATTTCAGACAAAGCGTTAACTTAAGGGGCTCCGGAACGCCCTATACTTGCAATGTTAAAATAACGCTTATAAATTACATCTTTCCTCACAAAGTATTTGAGGTAGGAAGTTGAACTTTTTACAGATTATTTATTGGAATATGGGCTACAACTTAACACAGGGATTTTACAAAATTTTAGTTCAGTTATTAAAAATGATTTTTTTTCAATTGTAATGAAAATTCACAACATTTTTTTGCAATATTCAAAAATATACAGTTTTTTGGAAAAAGGCTGTGTTAAATTATGCAGAAGGTACTGTGTAACATTTACTGAAAGTTTGAAACAAATATGTTTGGAAGATCCTTAGAAAACATGTAATTAGTATGAGAAAATAAAAGTTTTGGGAATCGAGCGACAAAGATTGGATTAACTTTTTAGTGCATTCCACGTCCATAGGATGGATTATCTTCATCCTCTGCAAACTCCTCCTCCAGCTTCCTCTTGTTCCTCCTCCTGTTTACTCTTGCTTGTATTTCTAGACTCTTTACAGCCCTGTCTGCAGCCCGAAGGCGTTCCTTGTCTAAAGCAAGCATCGCTCGTACCATGTTAGAACCTATCTTCATTCCCATATTTCTAAATACCTTGCACCTTACAATGTTGCCATCATTGAAAGTCGCAACAGCATCATACACACCAAAGTGAAGTGTTTCTATTCCAACAAATACAGTCTTGGGGATTCTCGACCATATAACACTATTTACACTTTCATTGCGGTTTTGAGTTTTTCCGTGAATACACTTTTTCAACAGTTCAGGTGCTGCTAAGTCTCTGAAAATAGGTTTTATACTTTATCTCACATCACTAAAATGTACCTGATGAACACGGACGTTAATAATAACACCATTTGACAGCAGTTTAACAGCGCCACAGTGGGTCACGCCCATGTAGAACACATTTCAAAAAAAAATTTACAAATAGTTGTAGTCTTCGGAATTGAATAAATTATATATCTATTAAATGTAATAGTCTGCAGATTCAGAAAACGCAAAAAAGTAAAAATGGAACTTTTCATGATTTTGAGCCTTTCCGGAGCCCCTTAACGATCCGTAACAAGCTGCGAAACTGGCCCGAAAATTTGTAGATGAGATAAACAAACTTATCCAGTTATTCAGTAACGAATTTGTTTTCAACTCCCGCCATTCGGAAATGTATACGAAATGAACCCTGGAAGCTAGAGATACCAAGAGAGTTGTATCAAGATGAACTAACGTCAGTGCCTTAACGCGCAGCATATACAATTATGTCGACTGTTAATCTGCATGGTAAATTGCCTAGGAAGTTATTTATTGCGCTGTGAGAAGCTGGAGATGCGCTGTAAGCTACGAATCTTTTTCGTGTGCTTGATCTTGCAGCAGTGAATATTTACGTCAGAGTAAGCAAGAGTGGGAAAGTTGGCGTAAGAGAACTACAAACATGGTATGAGCAGTGTTTTTGGCCAATAGCTGGTCAAAATAGCTTTCACTTGCTTGATTCCTGGTCTACGTACAATAATATACTCTTTCCGAGTAAACTATCCCTCCTGAAAACCGTGCGTTCATACCACCTGGAACCACTGGACAAGTTAAGCCTCTGGATATTTGTTGTTTTTTTTCGTGTCTATAAAACGTATTATCCCACTGTCTGCAGCTATGCCTCAAAGAATAGCCAGTTTCACGATAAACTCCACGACAGACTTTTTCACATTTGGTTGCATGCCATCAAATTCCACCAGTTTTCATCACGCCTCAACACCAATATCATTCTTTATGCATTCTTTAAGAGTAGATATCCAGCTAAACGTCCTGCATGGTTTGCGTTCGCCTTAAATCTTGATGGTACGCACTTTCGTGATCACAGCGGCGCGCCGATGTTCATTCGGTGCTCATCATGCAAGTTAATTGTTGGTTTTGAACTTTTCTTGAATGCCGACGATGTCCATTTTGTGGATTGTAATACATACATCCCACAGAAGGTTGACCATTTCACCTACCGGGCAGTGTCATTAGCAGCTAATATTCTTCCTGTCATAACAGTTAACACAACACTTTCAAATGAGCCTCACTAGAGACTGAACTTGCGACCTCGCACTCATGGGGCTGCTCGTGAGCTCTTGCAGTAATATACCTGGAATATATAGAAATGTTTCAGAAATATTCATTCTACTTCACATGTTCTACATGTACTGTACGAAGACAATGAATTTTAACTTATCTATCGAACTAAAAGTTTACCCTGGAGCCATTTGTAAGGCACCAGCAGATTCAAGATGCCGGTTTTTTATGTAGGGGTTAATTCACAGGTCGTTCCCGTGTGATCATTCCACACGTAGAGTGTATTTAAGAAAGTTTGAAACGTAGTACACAGAAGGGTAGTCGTCGTGGCAGCCGAGATTGAGCCATCCCTCATGTGTCTCTTTGGCATTTGTGATTCAAACGACACAGCATTTGTCCGCAGCTCGTGGTCGTACGGTAGCGTTCTCGCTTCCCGCGCCCGGGTTCCCGGGTTCGATTCCCGGCGGGGTCAGGGATTTTCTCTGCCTCGTGATGACTGGGTGTTGCGTGATGTCCTTAAGTTAGTTAGGTTTAAGTAGTTCTAAGTTCTAGGAGACTGATGACCATAGATGTTAAATCCCATAGTGCACAGAGCCATTTGAACCATTTGACACAACATTCAATACCTACCTGCCTGCTGTCTCTTCCAGGAGATACGGGACACAGTCTGTGTAGAAGACGATTTGACGCATCATACACTGTCCAGTAACACTAATGTGACCACAGCCTATGTTCGACGTCAACTTGCAATAACCACGCACAGACGGCAGTTGGCAGCACTAGCAGTGGAGGGCATATAAATCATGTCGGAGGACGCGGGAAACAACGCGGTCGCTGTAGTAACGAGGAAATGGAACGATTTATCTGATGTCCAAAAGGGCTTTCCATTCCTGCCCATTGCATTCCAGTCTAGAGAGGATTCATTTCCGAAATGGCTATGTATGTAAACAGTTGGCATGCCGCCGTGGTTAAAGTGTACTGTGCATAGCGAAACGGCACTATCCAAACCAGTGCCGAGGTAACGGTGGTGCATTATGGGTCATAGACGACACGAGTGAACTATGGCTGTAAAGATGTGTACTGACTAACAGACGTGCAACTGTCGATGAAATAAGGAGCTACCAACAGTCCCTCTTCAGCGAAAGTTCAGCGAATGTTGCTGTGTATAGGCGTCTTCAGCGCGCACCTGCACCATGCACTGATGCTGACTGCTGTTCATCGGGGATCAAGAACGGGAATCTGCATGCCAATACCGCGACTAGACGTTCACTGAGTGGCGACAGGTGGACTTTTCGGCTGTTGGCTTGTGCAGCATTAACCGTACGAAAGCTGTCGTAAACCCCAATGGCCATCCACAGTTGGTAACGGCAACCCAAGTTCCCATCAGTCGCCGATAGTGGTCGCTTCGGATCCGACGGACCCAGCGGTGTACGCCCACTGTGCCACGTCTGCAGTGGCTCCGTACCATGAGTGCCCTGTGCCTCTGCTATATACGACGGCCGGTGGCAGCCACACAGCCCATTCACACAGAGTCATTTCGCTTTGTGATGCTACGCAGACACGCCCTAGCTGTGACTCCGACAGCATCGTCCGAGATTGGTCGTTGTGGCCGAGCGGTTCTAGGCGCTTCAGTCCGGAACCGCGCTGCTGCAACGGTCGCAGGTTCGAATCCTGCCTCAGGCATGGCTGTGTGCTGTCCTTAGGTTACTTAGGTTTAAGTAGTTCTAAGTCTAGGGGACTGATAACCTCAGATGTCCCATAATGCTTAGAGCCATTTGAACCATTTGCACCATCATTCGACATCAGTTCAGAGATCCTCATCCTTGTTGCTATCGTATTAGCTGGTTTCTATTCCTTGCTGTATTGTTTGTAATGAGTTTTCGTATGCTACCAGTTATGTGAAGCTTTTGTTCACTGAATTTCCTTGTTCACTCATCATTTCTTCTTCTGCCCAACTTTCCTATGGCTACAGCTGATGCATCTCACTATACGCCACATCTCCTTACCGTTATGTACGAAGTAGTGCACAACAAAAGCAATAACCCTGCAAAAATCGTCGGAAGGATCCAGCCCAAAGAGGACTGAGAAATGTTTTCGTGGCATTCGCTGAGCGATCTTGTCATTCTGGAGGGCACAATGCACCAACACAAGTATGTATCTATCCTCCTGAACCATGTCCACCCCTGCATTCTGTTTGTTTCTCCTCGGTACGATGGCAACTACCAGCAGGACAATGCAACATGTCGTACAGCTCACAGTGTAAGTGTATGGCTCGAAGAGCACCGGTATGAGTTTAGCGTACCTTCACGGCCACCAAACTCGCCGGATTTCAACCCGTTTCAGAATCTAAGGGACGACGTCGCTCGGGATCTTCACACCATGGACCCACACCCGAGAAATCTACCGTAGCCAGACACACTACTGGAGTTGGTATGCCTCCACATCCTTGTCGATACCTTCCAGAATCTCAGTGACACTCTTCCTACACGTCTCGCAGCAGTGTGCGCTGCAAAAATTGGTTATTCATGGTTTTGACAGGTGGTCACATTAATATGACTGGATAGTGTAGTTATATTCACGCTCCATAGAGAGAGCAAAGGGAAGGGCTATGTTACACTTCCATCTTACGCTCAAAAATTATTGCCAAATGGACATCATTTCGCCAAACGTGGACATACGTGGACATAAGGTGACATACAGCTCCACTCCTTCGATTCGTCAGTACCTTAAGGGAAAACCTGAGCACAAGATCATGACTCAACGAGTGTCTGAGAACTAATCTACATTATGCAAGTGATGTTTGCCATTGTTCGCTGGATCTAAGTCAATCCTAGTGTTTAAAGGTAGGTCAGTGCGAATAATTTATCGGTATTGACATGTACAATCAATAAATCATTATAAATTGTTGCTGATCTGTGTTTTTTCCGTAGCTGTTGTCTAACCCTATATGGTCTTATGACTAAGCTGTACAGTTTCTGCGTGCAAGCAAGCCAACTCATAAGAACAACTTCTTTCTGTGATAGTGTTCCTTTCCTGCCACGTTTACACATTTGACGCCGCGTTCATTTGGTGAATACAACACGCCCCATTATGACAATGATGAACAACAACGAGTGGTGTTTTGTGAATTCATTTGGGACATGAACACGTTGATTTTCTTTCGCGTTTAGTATTCTGTAATGAGACTGCGTTCCATTACAGCGGGAGAAAGAACCTCCGCAGCTTAAGAACATGGGAACACGTGTTCCACATACCATAGTACAGCACGAGGGAGCGTCTCCAAATCTTCGTGTGTCCTGTGCCGCCTCCCAACAACAAATTTGGAGTCCTTTCCTTTTTGCGGAAAAGTTGGCTACTGTAATGACGTACCTGTATGCGACAGAGATATCGCTTTTTCCACTGATACCATAACACATTGAAAAGTTTATTTTACGGTAGGATGGAGAACCACTGCACTCGCATCTGCATGTAAGATATTGAAACTTCCTGGCAGATTAAAACTGTGTGCCGGACCGAGACTCGAACTCGGGATCTTTGCCTTTTGCGGGCAACAGCTGTGGCTAAGCCATGTCTCCACAATACCAATTCTTCGAGGAGTGCTAGTTCTGCAAGGTTCGCAGTTTTGAAGGTAGGAGACGAGGTACTGGCAGAATTGAGGCTGTGAGGACGGGTCGTGAGTCGTGCTTGGGTAGCTCAGATGGTGGAACACTTGCCCGCGAAAGGCAAAGGTCCCGAGTTCGAGTCTCGGTCCGGCATACAGTTTTAATCTGCCAGGAAGTTTCATATCAGCGCACACTCCACTCCAGAGTGTCTCATTATGAAAGACATTGTTTTCGAAAATGGGCTGCCTGCACGCAAACGGTATATCCTTGTAATGACGGACTTCTTAGACTTATATGTACGGCAAAATCCATTCCAGCCTTCTACATTCGTTCGACTCAAAGACAAACGCTTCTGAAATTGGATGAATGTTTTTTAAGTACCCTGTGTCTACTGTTGCAGATTGAACAACACGAGGATCTTTCGCGGCCTTAGTAAGTTGTATCTAATAAAGAAGCTCGTTAAAATTTGTGTTACGCCAAATATGCACGTAGCAAAATCTGCTGTACAGTCCACTACTTGGACAAACGAGATGTGAAGATATCCGCGTGTCCAACTGCTGACGTATTTCTCTTTGTTCGCGGCTGCGTTTACGCTGCCGCCCGTCGCTATTGTGCAGCGCCATGTCTCGTGCGTGATGTGTGTGCCACGTTTACACCAAGCACGCACCTGATATATGGCCCACTCCATCTCCAGCTGCTGCTGCTGCTGCTGCTGCGGCCCGTCTCCTCAGATTGTACTGAGGTTGCACTAGCCGAACAAATTACTCGCAACTGAAAGAAATATTGCCTTCGGTCTACTGGCCACACTGCTACCGTTAGCATCACCTTTGTGATATGATCTAACAGAGAAGTTACTTTTACGTCATCAGTTCTGTTCTCCGCAGTTGCCGTGCAATTTCACATGTATCAGCAAGTATGCATGAGTACACTGAAATGCAAACCACCCAAGCTGTGTCAAGTCGTTTAGCTTACACCACGCATTGCGACACATACGAATGGTATCTTTCTTACTTATTGGAAACCATCTAATAATTAAGAAAGGTAAAACTCGCATGAGCTACAACGCGTGATGTAAAGGCACGTGACTTGATAGAGGCCGTCAACAAGTTCGTAGCGAACAGCCAAGATTCAAGGTAAAATACCTACATACTTTTAATTTTCTTTTTTTTTCCGAATAGTGGAGAAACATATTTGTTGACTACAGAATGGTCAAGATGCGACATGAGGGGAAAATCGCACAGGTGCGAGTAGGTTTCGTGCTCTGATGTTTCTGTACAACTTAATTATTTATGTTCATAATTCATGTACAGGTTTTGTTGTATGAATCTAAGAATATCAAGATATGTGGCACAATGGGCGTACCTTTGGACTACATTGACTTCGAGGCTCAAATTTTTTACATCGCCAATGGTCCGTAGTTCTTAGCACGAGGCGTGTTTTTTAAGTGAGTTCCGTTTTGAAATTAAAAAAGATGTGCTAAGATATGTCAATAATTTTATTTTTACATGAAAGCGCCAGCCGGAGTGGCCGTGCGGTTCTAGGCGCTACGATCTGGAGCCGAGCGACCGCTACGGTCGCAGGTTCGAATCCTGCCTCGGGCATGGATGTGTGTGATGTCATTAGGTTAGTTAGGTTTAATTAGTTCTAAGTTCTAGGCGACTGATGACCTCAGAAGTTTATTCCCATAGTGCTCAGAGCCATTCACATGAAAGCCTGTACCTTAATTTACTTTTCTACATAATTTCTGTCAATATTGAGGGACTTGTCATAACGTTGTACCAGTTTCTGAATACCCTCCTCACAGAAGTCTGCCGCCTGACTTGTTAACCACTGCATCACCAGTGTTTTGACTTCGTCATCGTCTTGAAGACGCTGACCGCCCAAGTGTTTCTTCAAGTGCAGGAACAGATGGTAGTCACTGGGCACAAGATCGGGGCTGTACGGAGGATGATCTAGGGTTTCCCATCAAAAATATGTGATGAGATCTTCGGGCTGATTCGCCACATGTGGACGGGCATTGTCTTGCAGCAAAACGATGCCCTTGCTCAACTTCCATGGACTGTTGCTTTGATTGTGGTGTGACGTAGGCCACCCATGTTTCATCGCCCGTAACAATTTGGCTTAAGAAATCATCACTGTCTTTGTAGTAACGCTCAAGGTTAGTCAATGCACTGTCTAAACGTTTGGTTTTGTGCACATCCGTCAACATTTTCGGTACCCAACGTCCTCACAATTTTCGGTAATTCAAGTGCTCGGTCACAATGCCATACAAAACACTACGAGAAACATCAGGAAAGTCATCCCGCAAGGAGTAAATCGTAAAGCGTCTGTTTTCTCTCACCTTATTGCCCACTTCCTGCACCAAACTTTCATTAACGACCGAAGGACGCCCACTCCGTTGTTCATCATGTACATTTGTGCGGCCATCTTTAAATGCTCTCACCCACTTTCATACCATTCCATTACTCATAATGTTTTCTGCGTAAACTTCACAGATCTCATAAAAAAAAGGTTCAAATGCCTCTGAGCACTATGTGACTTAACATCTGAGGTCATCAGTCCCCTAGAACTTAGAATTACTTAAACCTAAGTAACCTGAGAACATCACACACATCCATGCCCGAGGCAGGATTCGAACCTGCGACCGTAGCAGTCGCGCGGTTCCGGACTGCAGCGCCTAGAAGCGCGTGGCTCACAGATCTCACGATGAATATCGATCGCTTTTAGGCCTTTAGCACTAAGAAATCTTTTAACAGCCCGTACATCACAGTCGGCGGGACTCACGATTATCGGAGGCATCTTAAAAACTCAGTACACAACGTAAACAAGGAAGAATGAGACTGTAATGGCGTCAGTGGGTAGATTAAGGTACAGGCTTTCATGTAAAAATAAAATTATTGAGATATCTTAGCACGTCTTTTTTTAATTTCAAAACGGTACTTACTAAAAAGCACGCCTCGTATTTCATAAAAATTTCAATTTGATATCTCAACTTTTTCCTGAGAAACAGGATCTTGACAGACGAACAAACAGACATACAAAGCGATCCTATAATAATCCCGCTTTTGCCGACTGACGTACGGAACCTTAAGAAATGAGGAGGTCGTGTGGCCTTAATGGCCTGGAGACGACGTCTGGGGTTGATTGACCGCCTACTGCAAATCTTTGTGGTCATCTGTATTTACATCTGTGTGCCTAGTCAACGTGCACATATGCTTACCACACATGCAAGCAGAGGCACGCTTGTAAGTACATACCTCTTTCTCAACATGCGCTCGTGAAGCATTTCATTCACACCTACAGAGAAGCACGCACGCTTCTCCAGCTATCATGCTACACCTCATGTTAAATGTATCTTTGTGACTGACCTGAGAGCCCTGAGATTTTTTTGAGTAAGTTTATCAGAGTCAGCCAAGTGTGCTGGCGACGTGCACCGGCAAGAATGCAGCATGAACTTGCCCACTAAAGGCAGACTGAATACTATCTAACATTATTTATAAGGCTTACGATGAGGACCGAAACATTTGCTATATTTTTAACATATACAGTAACCAGTTCAGGAATATGCAAGTACATTCTTTTCAATTTATTTTGCAAAGCCTGTAATCACGACGATAAATATTAATCACGAGAAAATTTTATATTAAAAGAATGCTTGAAACATCGTTTAGTTTATACACGGCCCAGTCACATTACTTTGACCATCGCTTACGTCCGACGTCAATGTGCAGTAACCCCTTACAGATAGCAGGTGGGTATATAAAGTGAGTCACGGGGATGCGGGAAAAACAGTCCAGTGTCGTCGTAATGCGGAAACTGAATTTTCGGGGCAAGGATGGAACAGCTAAGTAAGTTTATTGGCGTGCCTCTATGGTTAAAGTATACCGTGCGTGGCAATATGGCACTATTTAAAACTGGCGCCAAGGCAACTGTGATGCACCTTCAGCCCTAAATGACAGCTCTGAACGACTGCAGCTGAGCAACTTTGACTGAAAATACCAGCTGCTATTCAAGCCGACCAACAGGCTACAGCAGGGAAACCGACGAGCTCGCCCACTGACGCACAAACAAATCGCCCACATCACCCTAAACTTTGCATCTGATATATGTCTTATCGGACAAAAAACGTTGATAAACCGAACTGTTGCATGTTGTTGACGCTGACCGAGAGTTCAACACCGTCACGCAGCGGCAGCCGCCGAGTAACCGCACAACGTCTAAGTTATCTGCATGCATGATACACACTATTAACAAAGCCTACCATTGCATGAAATCGCAGGCAGCAAGACATCCGCTATTGCTCTTACCACCCGACCTAACTATCGCAGAGGTTTTCTTCCCTTGGCTCTTGCCTTGGCACTTTTTTTTTCCTCTGCCCTTCAAACCGCTACCCTTCGTTCGACTTTTGACCCAATCTATCTCCAGATGAGCGCGTATTAATGGCTGATCTTAACCAGACGTACGCAAACATCGCAGTACCCACATCCTGCGACACCTCACTTTAGTGAAAACTAGCCCTTATGCAGAGATGGCAGTAGACGTTTTGAGTTGGCCATCATGTCGGTGTGGGCGTGGAGGGGCTCCACCTCTTTTTAAAAACGGCTATTAAGATGTGTACGGGCGAACTGACACACAATTGTTGGCAAACTGATCGCCCAGATAAACCAAAGGGCTGCAAACATTGTCTCCTCATCGATCGTTCAGCGAACTTCGCTGCCTATGGACCTCCACAGCAGGCGCCTGGTTCATGCACCCATACTAACTGCTGTTCAGCGAGATGAAGACTGGAATTTGCACGCCTGTATCCCAACTGCATGCCCATTGAGTAGCGATAGGTGGCCTTTACAGACGAATTACGTTTTGTGCTTTATCGGACAGATGGCAGTTGGCATGAACTACGTGAAACACCTGAAAACAAAATAATCCCGTAACAATCGTCTGGAGGGTCCATTACGGAGGAGGGAGCGTTATGATCTGGGGAACGTTTTCGTGGCATTCCCTGGCGTTGTCGTCGTCCTGGAAGGCGCAGTGGGTCAGTACAAGTATGTATCTAACAATGGGGTCATATGCAAATGTCTTTTCTCAGTATGAAGGCATATACCAGCACGACATTGCAATGTGTTACACAGCTAGCAGTGTACCTGAGTGTTGGAAGAGCACCTGGGTGAGTTTACCGTACTTCCGTGGCCACCTGAGTCCCTGGATTTAAACCGAATCGAGAATCTGTGGGACCACCGTGATCGGGCTGTTCGCGCCATGAGTCATCAACCGAGAAACTTCGCGCAGCTGGCCACGGCGCTGGAGTCGGCTGACTCCAGATCCGTGTGGGTACCTTCCAAACTCTGCACATCTTGCAGCGGGCCCCAGTGCAAAAGCTGATAATTCAGGCTTTTTATATGTCGTCACGTAATTGACGGTGTATTACGAATGCATATTTCTTATTCACTTGGAGAGCTCGTAGACTGATACATTAGAAGGAGTCTGAGACGTTTGAACCTTTTTGTTGTGGCTCTGTTGTTGTTGAACCTTACTCGCTGGCTAAACTAGATGCATTGGAAGTTGATGTTTCTTCTGCAAGATATGGTCTTTCAACATACAAGAACTGGCTGATGGCTAATGAAGAAATATCGGACATTAGGTATTGGGTTTCTGATTATATTTGCAAATCAAAAAGTACTTCATGGACTTATATTTCTTCTAGAGATGTCAATGTTCTTTTATTTACTCGCTTCGAAGAAATCTATTTGCGAACCAGAATGGCTCGTAAAGGAATCACGGCCACTTCGCCATTTTCAACACATAATCAAAAAAATGGCTCAAATGTCTCTGAGCACTATGGGACTTAACATCTGAGGTCATCAGTCTCGCAGACTTAGAACTACGTAAACCTAACTAACCTAAGGACATCACACACATCCATCCCCGAGCCAGGACTCGAATCTGCGACCGTAGCAGCCTCGTGGTTCCGGACTGAAGCGCCTACAACTGCTCGGCCACAGCGGCCGGCTCAACACATAATTATCTGAGGTTCGAACGAAAACATTTTATTTTGGTTAGAATTGCCTTTCTTGTTTCCAGATTATTCTTATTTGAGAGCTAATGTAAACAGCTATTTAGTTCACTCTGTCTTAATAATCCACCGAATTAAGCAGGCACACAAAGAAATGCATCGTAACACTGTTCAGATTCCATGTGTTTCTCGTCAGACTACTCGGTCAAGATCCTAACTCAAAGGCAAATTTGAATACATGCGAAAAACTGAATGTTTTTACAGTGAGACACAATAAAACAAGGCACCAAACAGGAATCCTCAACAAATGCGCTGCTTCCGCCACACTACCATTGTACGAAGTAGTCTTTCCAAAATAGCAACAATATCCACAGCTTTTGCACGTCGTGGCGTTGTAAAATTATTGTTTAATGCTAAATTTCGCTGTTGTTAAGGAAATATCGTTACTCTGTTTTACTTCTATGGACGAATTTTTCAAGGCGTGTGGTGCATGCACACAATATCTAAGAGTACAGATTTCCGGCGAAAACAACCAAACAACCGATCTGTGGAAATAATATCTGTGAGTTATTTTCAAAGAATCTCTAGGATATCGTCTGCCAGTAACCATCGATATTACTGTACTGTCATAGTGTGCAGATGTGTGGCAAAACGATAGTTTACACGAGTAAATAAAATCACATGTCATAACAAAAGCGGTCTTGCAAACATACTAAGTAAAGTAAGTATGATCCTGACACCACCCTTTGTGTCAGGAGCTCCTGGGGGTTGTTGTTAGTGCTTCTGCCACTCGATTATGGGGCACAGAGTTGGATTGCCGGCCGGGACGGGGTTCTTCTCCACTCGGGACTGGTTTATGTGTGTTGTCTTCATTATCATTTCATCATCATCCATCCGTAATTCGTCGAAATGGCGTCAAATAAAGAGACTTGCACAGGGTGGCCGTATCTGCCAGAAGGTGGATCCCGGCCACAAATGTCATACGCAAATTTCATTACTACCTTTGTCATCACGTACGAGGCATTCTCTGCTTCGAAATATATACTGCCAATAGCATGTGCCTACCATAAGTGTACCAAATGGCTCCACAGTATTCAACGAAAGGTAGGTCAGTCGATTAAGAAAATAAATTAAGCAACAGAAGTAGACAACAGGCATAAGAGTTCTATTTCCATGGCTGTATTTGCGTATCTCTACTTAATATCGGCGTTTCATGTATTCGGACTATAATATACGACAGGGTGTATTTTTAAAAGAACAGAATACGACAGTAAGAAATGAAGCTTTATTTGGAGTTTATTTTGTCTTAATCCCTAAGCACGGACGTGTTGTCTGTTACTGGTTACAAAACGCGGGTCAAACTTTAGATACATGGCAATTTTACCGAAACTGCTGCTAATCATTCTACAAGTACGTTCAAATAATTACTTCGCCAGTGAGGTTTCCGTGCAGTTAACAAAGCGAAATGTTCCTCTATAAACTTCACATCTTCTATAAGTGGCATAACTGCGTTCATCCTATATACATGGCGGTCAGAAATAATTTAAAAGCTTGTAACGGTGTTGGAGGAGAGATGTGCTGAGAAATAATGTTAAAAAAAACGATAAGTTGCACTGTTGTCAAGTCATTTTGCATTTAAGTTAACCAATCAGGTCGTCGCGAGCAAATTCAAGCACTTGGACGCACGAAAATGCGGTAATGCACAGATATCTGTGTGTCCGTGTGTTACCAGTTGTTCAGCCGCTCACTACCAGTTAAGACGTGCCTTTGTCGGAAGTAACAAATTTAAGGTACCTGATCAAAAGCTACGTTTATTCGGTCTGAGGAAACCAAACGAAGAATACGTTGGCCGACGATGTCTCTGGCAGGCTGCTTGAATTCTCGTGGGGCGAGCTGATGGCCAAATTCAATGCAAAATATCTCGGAAACTGCGCAGCGTATCGAATTTTGTTCTTAATAATTGTGTCTCAATAGAACCCTCCAACATTCTTAGAAACTTTTCACATTGTTTCTGACTACCCTGTATTTTGGATGTATTTCTTAATTATTTGGTCTGTGATTACATGTAATGAACTTAAATATCCAATTCCTACAGCAAGTTTTAGGGTCAGCAGTGATTGTTGTTTATTTACATATGAGACACCAAACATATTTCGTTTACTGAATTTGATTAAGACATGATTGCAAACGTCTTCCGTATTTCTTAATACCGTACACTCCAAAGTATGTGAATGCATAGTTAATTTTATATGTATGTCAACACAATTCCTTCATACTGTCTCGGTTCTGAAATATGTGTTTATTCAATCTATTTCTAGGATTTTCTGTTGTTTTGCGAATCGCAACCAAAACAGAACAACTAAAATATTATTCAGTATGCTGACATGTGGCAGAAACTGCGTATCGGCACATCAAGACGAAGGTGCCATCGCTGTCAGATATCTCAGCCTAGCTATTTTAAACCAGTTCGAACAACCAGCAGGACCAGTCTGGATAGCCAAATGGGGAATGCATTAACACGCCACTTCTGGGATTCCGGGCTGACACTGCGCTGGATCGAATCCACCTCGCTGATTATCGATGTGCTGGCGTAAGTTGTCGCCAGCACATTGGGCAGCAAAGATGAAGCGCGAAGATAGATTAGTAGGTTGGATCAAAAGCGCCTATTACTACAGAAGCCAGAGAGACACTCACAAGCGATATGCCGCCAACGCCCTCTCGATAGCATGTAATTAGGTCGCTGATCTGAGGGCCTCACTCACTCATCCAGTTGGCGATCTGTCAGTTTACTTGCAGAGTGGGTTTAGTTCGTCACAGGCTACAGTAGTAATTAGCGACCAGATTAGTGAGTATAGTGGGACTAGCAGTGAGAAACTAAAGTTTGTAATAACAAGATTAACATCAGGCTGCAAAAGAACTATTACAGATGACCTTATACCTGAAACGTCCCCTTTTAACAATTTATACATACGACTGTGCTTAAACTGACACACAATATTTTGTTAGCGCAACGCAATCTGACTTTCAAAATTCCCTACAAAAGAATGGCCCTGACTAACATTAAACTATACCTTTCACAAATCACTTACCTCACAAAAATCTTTGCTGCTCAAGCTACTGCAATACAGCGAGCGCCACTACTGCCAGCTAAATAAAAGATTCAAACTATGGAAGGCACTAACTACTGATAGGGATAGTTAGCAAATGAAAGATATTAATAGAGAACAAACAATGTATTTACCTTGATTTCATCATATATATAGCAGTTCATGACAAATTACAAAACTCCGCCATCTCTCTCCCCACATCCACCACTACTGGCGGCTCACCTCCAACTGCGCAACGCTACGCGCTGTTCACAGCCAGCTGCCTAACACTGCCAGTATTACAACAATGCAAAGCAGCCACAGACTGCACACAGCACAGCCAGTGATTTTCATACAGAGGTGGCGTTACCAATAAAAAAACCTAAACAGCCTACTTACATACCAAAAACCTTGACTCTATTCAAATAAGTAAATGTTTCCAGTTCAATTAAATAAAGAACTTTATTAATAAATGGGTGCATTTGTGTTGTAGAAAGAAGATACCAATCACCCAGAACAACATCCTCTCCCTTGCTTCCTTGCAGTATAAGACACTGCAGTGACCCGACCGGGCTGTATGTCGTTCCTAGGCGGTTTCCCATACACAGAAGGATAAATATCAGACTGATAACCATGTTCCATCTCAGATACACGGCATGCAGACGTTCAGAAAACGTTCTCATATTTGAACATGAGATTTACTCTATACATAGACATATGGAGTGCGCAGATCCTGTCCCGAGGGGTGTGGTGGTGTCAGGAAGGCAATGAGGCACCAACTGCCACTAACAATTCCAAAGCCTACGTAACAACGCGGACGCCACAAAGGTAGGGGAAAATGTAAGGAAGCTGTACAAGAAAGAGAAGATAAAGAGTCTGAACAATCAGCGGCACAAAATTGTCTATAATTTACTATATGACATACCATCAGCGAATGTTACAATGCATCTAATACGAGTTTAACCCAGCCAAGAAGACATCTATTATTAACTATTCTATAAAGAAACTCTCCTGCTCTCTACATTTGGTCATGTTCATATGTACCTACATTAAGAGTAAATCTAGAGTGTGACATCATCAGTGATAACGGTAACCATGCAGTTGCCTCACGTTTCCAGTTGGATTATAAGGTTTTTTGTAGCAGCATCATATGACTACGACAGAGTGATTTTATTGACTGCCATTGCCTGCAGTGAAACTGTCAAAGACATCAACTACGACATTTTTTTACAATGCTAGCTATAACTGGCTATGTGTTGCAAAGGTCTTGGACACAGCATTGCTCGTCTTGTTACAAGACTGTGGATGTCGCACTCTAGGCATAGTGTTCGATGTCTTGGAGACTTGAAAGTGGATTTAGCACATCAACCATGCGACGAACATGTTGTTTACATGACTGATAAGACTATTCCAAGAAACCAGTATTTTGTAACCACACTACTTACTGCATATCGATGGTTATCTGCAACCACCAGAGACACAACGCATGTATCTGGATGTAGCCGCTAAGATGGGACTGTGAATACAGTGGGACGATGGGTGTAATGTGTGTGGTACCGTGACTTCAGTGTGCCGTTTATACACTCCTGGAAATTGAAATAAGAACACCGTGAATTCATTGTCCCAGGAAGGGGAAACTTTATTGACACATTCCTGGGGTCAGATACATCACATGATCACACTGACAGAACCACAGGCACATAGACACAGGCAACAGAGCATGCACAATGTCGGCACTAGTACAGTGTATATCCACCTTTCGCAGCAATGCAGGCTGCTATTCTCCCATGGAGACGATCGTAGAGATGCTGGATGTAGTCCTGTGGAACGGCTTGCCATGCCATTTCCACCTGGCGCCTCAGTTGGACCAGCGTTCGTGCTGGACGTGCAGACCGCGTGAGACGACGCTTCATCCAGTCCCAAACATGCTCAATGGGGGACAGATCCGGAGATCTTGCTGGCCAGGGTAGTTGACTTACACCTTCTAGAGCACGTTGGGTGCCACGGGATACATGCGGACGTGCATTGTCCTGTTGGAACAGCAAGTTCCCTTGCCGGTCTAGGAATGGTAAAACGATGGGTTCGATGACGGTTTGGATGTACCGTGCACTATTCAGTGTCCCCTCGACGATCACCAGTGGTGTACGACCAGTGTAGGAGATCGCTCCCCACACCATGATGCCGGGTGTTGGCCCTGTGTGCCTCGGTCGTATGCAGTCCTGATTGTGGCGCTCACCTGCACGGCGCCAAACACGCATACGACCATCATTGGCACCAAGGCAGAAGCGACTCTCATCGCTGAAGACGACACGTCTCCATTCGTCCCTCCATTCACGCCTGTCGCGACACCACTGGAGGCGGGCTGCACGATGTTGGGGCGGGAGCGGAAGACGGCCTAACGGTGTGCGGGACCGTAGCCCAGCTTCATGGAGACGGTTGCGAATGGTCCTCGCCGATACCCCAGGAGCAACAGTGTCCCTAATTTGCTGGGAAGTGGCGGTGCGGTCCCCTACGGCACTGCGTAGGATCCTACGGTCTTGGCGTGCATCCGTGCGTCGCTGCGGTCCGGTCCCAGGTCGACGGGCACGTGCACCTTCCGCCGACCACTGGCGACAACATCGATGTACTGTGGAGACCTCACGCCCCACGTGTTGAGCAATTCGGCGGTACGTCCACCCGGCCTCCCGCATGCCCACTATACGCCCTCGCTCAAAGTCCGTCAACTGCACATACGGTTCACGTCCACGCTGTCGCGGCATGCTACCAGTGTTAAAGACTGCGATGGAGCTCCGTATGCCACGGCAAACTGGCTGACACTGACGGCGGCGGTGCACAAATGCTGCGCAGCTAGCGCTATTCGACGGCCAACACCGCGGTTCCTGGTGTGTCCACTGTGCCGTGTGTGTGATCATTGCTTGTACAGCCCTCTCGCAGTGTCCGGAGCAAGTATGGTGGGTCTGAAACACCGGTGTCAATGTGTTCTTTTTTCCATTTCCAGGAGTGTATTAACACTGTCGGCATTATGACACTTCGGTACTTTTTTCAAGCGTTGGCCTGTGCAACTGTTGAAACAAAGCGTAAAGGTAACTGGCGGCCAATGCATCTACGAATCACCTTGCGGCTTGCTATACACCAACGGAGATTGTATATAATTAAGATGCAGAATTCAAATCACCATTAAACTATTTTCAGCCATTTGTGGTGTTGTGTCTAGACCATACAGCCTAGACACAATGAGGTAGCTAGGTGCACGCTAAACTAATGCAGACGGGCTTGAAGTTCTGGAACATGAGACTTATTAATGAATTAGAAGAAAAGTACGTAGATGTTACTTAACTTTTATTCTCTTGTTGGAATACATCTCTTGAATAGTAGTAAGCTATAAGCACTGATACAAATGGCGCCTTGCTAGGTCGTAGCTATGGACTAAGCTGAAGGCTATTCTATCTGTCTCTCGGCAAATGAGAGGAAGGCGTCGTACTTCTGGTCGCAAGCAATGTCGTCCGTACAACTGGGGCGAGGTCTATTCCGTGTCTTGTGACCTGCCATGTGGTGGCGCTAGGTTTGCGATTACACAGTGGCGACACGCGGGTCCGACATGTACTACAGGACCGCGGCCGATTTAAGTTACCACCTAGCAAGTGTGGTGTCTAGCGGTGACACCACATGTGGTCCAATGTGTAATGGACTTCAGCCATATATATTTTCACGCTGTTTTCCCATGTTGTATAATGTCATTCACCCACCAAATTAAGTCGCCAAAGAGATCATTACCTATTTCTTGGAATCCAGCAAAGAATTTGGTTATGTACCCATAATTACATCTTCCGCAACAGTCTGCTCCATAATAAACCTTTTTTCTGTAGGAATTGTTATCATGATCTTTATTTCGTACTGCTATAAATCACAGTTGATAACATACACAGATCGTAAACTTCCGTCACAGCTACTTCAGAAATTAGTTTCGAAATCTCTGCTTAACTCACAGTTGATAGTATACACGGACTGTAAACTTCAGCGGCAAACACGTTAGAAATTAGTTTCGAAAACTCTGCCGGCCGTTGCGGCCGTGCTGTTCTAGGCGCTTCAGTCCAGAACCGCGCTGCTGCTACGGCCACAGGTTCGAATCCTGCCTCGAGCATGGATGTGAGTGATGTCCTTAGGTTAGTTAGGTTTAAGTAGTTCTAAGTCTAGGGGACTGATGAACTCAGATGTTAAGTCCCATAGTGCTTAGAGACATTTGAACCATTTGAAAGCTCTGCTTTATTCGTTTTATCTCCTTTTCGTTGCTGCAGTATGATATTCATTTATGTCCCAAACACTTTGCGCATATTATTTTATTTTATTTTAACGCCATCCTCAGTTGACTTTTCCTGGAAAATATGTTTTACTTATACTAACTTATTGATTCGAAACAGTACACACAAAGCGAAGTTTTTTTACTTATATCTACTTATCGAGTCTAGTCTGTAAGTGTAAGTGATACAACATTGTATTTTTTAGAACAGATCTACTGAAGATGCCTTTAAAATAGTAGGCGAAGCGATCTGTAACGTAACTAAACATATTACAGCAAGAAAATGCGTTTTGAAGACAGAAAAAAATATTTATATACTTATTGCAGAAAATGGCAACACAACAAACTTGTTCTACTTAATTCACCAACAGTACACGAATTCAGCGTTATCTTTTGGTTTATTCCTTTATCTATTCATCCAGCTGATGTCTTCAGCGGCCATAAACACAAAAATTCAGCAAATGGTTCAACGCCATCAGTAGGAAAATTTTCTTTTCGAAGTGTTGATTTCGTATTATATTATTCGCATTGTACGAGTCAATGATTTGCTGGCCCACTCTGAAAATTTCTCCATTCCTTCCTTGTCGAACTTTATGAAGTCTATCTGTGCTACAGACAATTTGTACTACGCCGTTAGCAAAACTAAAATGCTTCATGCAAATTCCATTACGATGTATCCCTTCTCCTTTCTCCCACTTTTACGGACATAAAAATTCGTCTACAGATGCTGAGAAAAATTTTAGCATTCCCTTGCCTTACCTCTCAATCACTTACAAATTTTTCACCACCTTGATGAAGGCGAACTGTACGATTGCACTTATTCCGTGTGCTAATGTTCTTAGAACCAAAGCCTTTTTTAATAAATTACGCCAGTACAGATTCTGTCAAAACTGAATCTAGAGCTTCTTTCAAAATCTTTGAAAGCCAGCTCGCCCCATTTCTTGATTAAAATACAGTGTTTTCTCGATTCAGTTGGTGATAATTTTAGAAAATGTCCTGCACAATGGTGAGGGGATGCTTAGACTTCTACTACTGTCTTTTATCCTGTCTGTTTCCTTTCTTGTAGCGCAGTTACAGTACTGTTTTAGTTTTAGGAAAATGTCTTCCTTCACAGCCATTATTTAGATAACTCTACAGGTTCCTACTGTTCTGAGTAGCCTACAGATTTAACCAATTCTATTAAAATACAGTAAACTAGCATGCAACTTTTTTTTCTTCATACTCCCAATGGCGTTATACATCTCATCTGGCTCTACATCCCGAATATTATTACTTTCATTATTATCTGTAAGTGTCTCTGATTCATCTCTTGAACTGTACCAACATTTACAGAAAACTTCGAAATATTTTACACTTTTTCATTTGTTGCGCATTACTAAACGATTTGTCATCTTAACTAAGTGTGATGTCTACTCAGCATTAGTTTCCGTTTCCTTTTCGTAACACCATTCATACTTCCGATCGTATCCCTTAGCTAATTTTTATTTATTAGTTTTACTTAATTCAGCTTATATAATGATATTCCTCTCAATTTCTCTTTTATAATTCCGTTTTTTTTTCAGTTGAGATTAGCTTTTCTTGTTGTTTCTTCTTGCTCGCATGCGTATCTTTATTATACAATTTGCTCTTTCGTGTACGTTTGTTTAGTTTTCATTTTCTATTACAGGGAATTTGATTCTTAATTTTTATTTGGTAAAGGTACGTATTCTTGGATAAATTCTCATAACAGGCAATTTTTATTTTCTGCTTGGTGAGTTTCCTTCATCCCAGCTTTGTAACTATTTTCCGCTGCCTCTTACTGGTCTGTGAAAACCAGAAATTATGAAAAAGGCTTGAAATGCTCCCCCCCCCCATCTACCCAATTTTATTGTGATCTGATTAAATGTGGTCTGACTAAATGGACGCTGCCGAGAGAAAAAGATTTGATTCGTCATATTCTACCCAAAGAGTGCGTACTTCGCAAACAACAAAATAACGTTTCTGACTTATTAGCCATATTTGAGTTGCTCTAAAAGGCTACTTGTCTCTTGAATTTTAGCTTGTTATAGTCTTCCGGGAATTTTTATGCAGGTAACCCGAAAAGCTTTTCCCGCAAATGCATGTTTAGTGCATAGCTCATCAAATCTGGAAACATAAATCCGTGCGTCTATTCCGCTAAGAATGATTGAAATGCATTGTTTACTTGGAAGCAATTCCCTCCATCGCTTTTAGTCAAGGTATACATTGTGATGTAGCGTTTGAATCTGAGAGCGTTTATTTTGCTCAGGTTTCGAATTTGCTATTTGCTTACGAGGTGGCCACAGGTAGTATCTGGGTGTAGTTATTTAGGATTCCATGCGGTATTCCTCACCGCTCGCTAACATCAATGGAGAAAACTTTTTTTTTCCTACAGGTTGAGTGAAAAAGTTCCGCTTCTTAACTAGCTTCTTATCTGATTGGACTTCATAGAGCATTTGAATTGGTATTTATCGCTAGCGATCGCTACGAAAACGTAAGTAAAGGGGAGGTAAATCGTGTGTTCAGTGATTAATAAATGTTAAGTAAAAGTAATTTTTCGTGTATGCGTACCGTACCTGATTGCATAGAATCCTGGTACTTCCATTCAAGATAGCTAACGTTAACTGGACATTTATTTATATACCCTTAAAACGCTTAATGGTTGATTTTATAATGAACAACTCATATCGTGGAATCTGATGGAATTAATTTTCAGAATAATTTGCAATTATTAGTCTCTGTTATAATACCGAACCTGCATTTTGGAGACGAAATTTCAGTTTGTAAGATTAAATTTATTAGCTGTAAAAGTATAAAGCAACACTTACTTGCATTTCTAGCACCCGGTAGTTAGAGTAGTGATAATCATCCTGGATATCCTGCTTAATAAATTCCTGCTTTATTATAATGACTTTCAATGGAGCTAAGCAACAACTATGTTTTGAAATTTGTAATAAATACCGAATTATGTAATTATGCGTTACAAAAATTTTTTTTAGCTTCCTTAACGTTTGTTATGAAGCAACAGTACCAACCGGTTTAGTGAAGACCATGAGCACTAAAAATATACTTAAAAAATTGAAATCATATATTATTTAAGAACGGAGGTACGCATAAAAAATCATCCGAAGTTGTGCTAAACGAATTCTCTGAAAATTATTTCGGGCAGTTAATTCATGAGACCCGCGAATAGTAAACAGCTATGAAAACACACTTGACTTCTTAGCAACAAATAATCCTGAGTTAATAACAAGCATCAAAACGGATACACATGGTTGTCGTAGCGAGACTGAATATTGTAACCCCCAAATCCTTCAAAAATAAACGAAAAATATACCTACTAAAAAGCAGATAAAAATTCACTTGACGCCTTCCTGAGAGACTATCTCCACTCCTTACAAATTAACAATAGTAAGTGTAGACCAAGAGTGGCTTGAATTCAAAGAAATAGTGTCAGCAGAAATTGAGAGATTTATACCCACTATATTAACAAACGACGAAGCTGACCTTGGTACAAAAAACACGTCAGAACACTGTTGCAGAAAAAACGAAACAAACATACCAAATTTAAGCAGACAAAAATCTCCAATATTCCAGAATGAGATTTTCACTCTGCAGCGGAGTGTGCGCCGATATGAAACTTCCTGGCAGATTAAAACTGTGTGCCCGACCGAGACTCGAACCCGGGACCTTTGCCTTTCGCGGGCAAGTGCTCTACCAACTGAGCTACCGAAGCACGACTCACGCCCGGTACTCACAGCTTTACTTCAGCCAGTACCCCGTCTCCTACCTTCCAAACTTTACAGAAGCTCTCCTGCGAACCTTGCAGAACTCCTGAAAGAAAGGATATTGCGGAGACATGGCTTAGCCACAGCCTGGGGGATGTTTCCAGAATGAGATTTTCACTCTGCAGCGGAGTGTGCGCTGATATGAAACTTCCTGGCAGATTAAAACTGTGTGCCCGACCGAGACTCGAACTCGGGACCTTTGCCTTTCGCGGGCAAGTGCTCTACCAACTGAGCTACCGAAGCACGACTCACGCCCGGTACTCACAGCTTTACTTCTGCCAGTACCCCGTCTCCTACCTTCCAAACTTTACAGAAGCTCTCCTGCGAACCTTGCAGAACTAGCACTCCTGAAAGAAAGGATATTGCGGAGACATGGCTTAGCCACAGCCTGGGGGATGTTTCCAGCTGCAGAGTGAAAATCTCATTCTGGAAACATCCCCCAGGCTGTGGCTAAGCCATGTCTCCGCAATATCCTTTCTTTCAGGAGTGCTAGTTCTGCAAGGTTCGCAGGAGAGCTTCTGTAAAGTTTGGAAGGTAGGAGACGGGGTACTGGCAGAAGTAAAGCTGTGAGTACCGGGCGTGAGTCGTGCTTCGGTAGCTCAGTTGGTAGAGCACTTGCCCGCGAAAGGCAAAGGTCCCGAGTTCGAGTCTCGGTCGGGCACACAGTTTTAATCTGCCAGGAAGTTTCATCTCCAATATTGGTAATCTTTTAAAGAAGCAGAAATTTTAAGCGGTCTTCAATGCTAGATGCTTAAAATAGTTTCCACAACGAAACTTTGTCTCGAAACCCTGCAGAAAAACTAAAAGAGATTCTGATCGTATGTAAAGTATGCTAGCGGCAAGACACAATCAATGCCTTCTCTGCGAGACAGCAATGGAGATATTATCGGAGACAGTGCTACCAAAGCAGAATTACTAAACACAGCCTTCCGAAATTCCTTCACCAAAGAGGAAAAATTGGCAGTTGACCCTAAACAATGAAAAGTGTTACGTCATCCACAAGAGTGCTGAAAGGAATCCATTAAACTTCGGTTACACCATAAAGCAGTCAAATCTAAAGGCCATAAATTCAACTAAATACCTAAGAATTAAATTAAGAACAACTTGAATTGGAAGGAATACATAGAAAATGTTGTGGGGAAGGCTTACCAAAGACTGCGTTTTATTGGCAGGACGCTTAGAAAATGTAACAGATCTACTAAGGAGACTGCCTACACAACACTTGTCCGTCCTGTTTTAAAGTACTGCTGCGCGATGTGGGATCCTTACCAGATAGGATTGACGGAGTACATCGAGAAAGTTCAAAGAATGGCAGCACGTTTTGTATCATCGCGCAATAGGGGAGAGTGTATCAGTTTGGGTGGACATCATTAAAAGAAAGGCGTTGTTAGTGGCGGCGGAATCTTCTCACCAAATTGCAATCACCAACTTTCTCCTCCGAATGCGAAAGTATTTTGTTGACACCGACCCACATAGGGTAAAAGTATCACCATTATAAAATAAGGGAAATCAGAGCTCGCACGGAAAGCTTGTAACCTCCCCACACGAAATAATGAAATGAATTTAAATATGAATAATGATTGTGATGCTAATTTAGTGTAACCTCTCTACAGAAATTCATTCACATTTAACCTCCACACAAAATTTGTTTCCCATTTAATGTAAGCTCGAAACAGAAAAATTCTTAAACCTCATAGTAAAAAAAAATAATAAATTCATTAACCTGGTAAATTTTAGGACGACAGCAGTGCTGCGTCATGCCCCTGTAAGATCATTCTAAATAAAAAAGCAAAAATTCTTACCTCAATAAAAAACGGCGAATATATCTGCTCTTACTTAACATTTTTCCGTCACAGCTCCGTGCAATGCTGGCCTATACATTTGTGATTTGTGAAAGGAAGCAACAGATTTTTTTGAAATGAATGCTTTTTTTAAAAAATTACTTTATATTACAAAAATTATTATTAGGACATTTTTTTAAACATTTGGATGACAGTTCAGATACAGTACTAGATATGCGCGAGGCTGCTTTTTACCTTATACAATAATACTCCACCTCCAGATTCCCGACCAGAGCAGACTGCAGACAAGCGCCGACTACCTCAGACTAGCGACTAGCAACAACTAACTGCTACAGTTACACAGTTCATACTGCCGTCAACACTGCTCTCTGGTCAACGATTCTCACATTGCAGGCAGCGCATAACTCTTACATAACCCTCCACTGGGGGGGGGGGGGGGGGGGGGGGGGCAAAAATTTGGCATCGATGGTGAGTCAATTGGACTTGCCATGAGCAACAAATTTTTCTTAATTAACTAAGTTTACAGTCTCAGAATATATACATATATATAAGTGCAGAACATGAAATAAAATATAGTGCACATGCACTGAGTACAGAACATATCAAGAAATCACAAAATGTATACGCAATGAGTACAAATCATATTAACAAATGACATAAAGTGCACACGCACTGTAGTACAGAACATATCAGGCAATCACAAAATGTATACGCAATGAGTACGAAACATATTAACAAATGACATAAACTGCATAAGAACTGTAGTACAGAACATATCAGGTAATGACAAAATGTATACGCAATGAGTACAAATCATATTAGCAAATGACATAAAGTGCATACGCACTGTAGTATTTTTTTTACCATTTTACAAGAACTAGGATAGGAAAGGGAAGGATTGCATCATGGTTGTAGCACAGTAAGTTGCACGTAGCTGCACTGAAAGTCCATATCTTTCTACAGAAGCACAACACCAGGTGAGAAAATCTGAAGTTCTCTTCCCTGAAGTATTGATCAGTGTAGCCAAGACACTGAAATGTCGTATTAATATTCAATGTTATCATTTTGGTAGTTCATTAGGTACACCAAACAGTGGGACCATAACAACATCTCCATCACTCAAGGTGGTGGACAGCATGTCGTGTCAACACCACGTTCTTGTAAGGTACACCAACGTAGAATTAGTGCAAAAACCAAATATAGTGCTCCATGAGCATGAGGATAGACAGGACAAACGGATATTGCAGTAATTTCTGGTAATTAGGTCAGAAGGTGAAGGACACTAAGTCTTATGCCAGTCATCATTGAGAATTACACTAGTCTATCAACTGATTTGAGTAATTGGTGGCACTCATCGCCTAGTTACTGAACATTTCTGTACTATGTATGAAGTATTACAGAATAATGTTCATAAGTCATCTGATTATAGTGAACATTGGCACTCATTGGCCAGTTACAAACCATTTTTATGCATTATTCAAAAGTGATCATTCAAAACAAGAGTTAATTAATGGCATACTATTTACATAATTCAGCTAGTTATAGTAATCATTGGCACTCATTGGCCAGTTACAAACCATCAGAAGTCTTCCTTCAAAACAGAAGTTAAAGAGTGTAGCATCAAGCTAATAGTATTCATATATATAGCATGTAAGTGACATAATACAAATATAAGAAACAGTGGCATTCATTGGCCAGTTACTAAACATATAGCAAGTATTGAATATTACAAAACATTTTTCATCATTGAAGTGACATACGACACATTTAAAATGTAACACACTGTAACTATTACTCAAGGTCTGTGATTAGAAAACATCATTCAGTATTACTCAGAACTCTCTTAAACTGGTAGCATTATTTGGCACTGGTAATGCATTTTTTTTGTGCTAGCAATGCATTGCGTTGGGATCGATAATTAATTGCTGGGGGATAACAATATTTGCTTTTGACTTATTGCTGCAAATGAGAATAAGTAACGTCATTCGTCATGAGTCAGCTGTAGCAAGGTTATGAAACAAGTAGAGTATATGTGATCACATTCATGAATGACACACACAAATGGGTAAACGAACTGCAACAAATACTTAAATAACTACATAGCATTTCTTAACTAACAGTAAATATATAAACTTCATCATTATTCTCATCTGCAAAGAAAAACTTAAAAGTGGTGCATTTAGTGGCTATATAAAATTTATCACTATCATCACCTGTAAACAAAAACTTCATTATTCATATCACCATAACTTCATTATTATCATCACCTACAAAGAAAAACTTCATTATTCATATTACAATATTCTTCATCACTATTCATCACCATTCATTATCATCTGCAAAAAGACACTTCATTATTCATTATTCATATTACCATTTACTTCATACAACTATTCATAGTATAGAGTTTCTTATTTCTAGCATATTTCATCACTAAAACTAAAATGTGTAGTTCTGTCTGACAGCCTGCATCAATCGCCTCGTATTCTGAAAGAAAAAATTAGTTAAGACAGCTATCATACGATGTGTATAGTATATTCTTGTTAATGCTTGTTAATTCTGATCCATTTACTCTTCGTGACGAGGTATTGCATCTTCTTTCGTTCATTCCGAAGGTGAAATTCCCATTTCATAGTAATCCACTGTGGTTTGTTTAATTTATTTCTTTTACACGTTATTCCTTTCTGAAAATGATGAACAATGATTAATGTCTTGCATTTAAATCATATACCCATTAAATAAAAACTGGTTTCTAGTGATATAATTGAGCATACAGCATAGCATGACAGAAAACGTATATGTCAAAAACATAGACAGTGTGCAGCTGCAAAAATGTACACAGAGTATCACAATGTAGCAGCAAAAAAAAAAAAAAAAAAAATGTAAAATAGTCACGATGTTGAGATATCATAAGGCAAAATGTCAAAGTCAACTGGTGTTTGTTATATCTTAAAGATTTCATAGTGCATACAAACAAAACATGAAAACAATCATATATACATGAAGAATGGAAAATGTGCACGGTCTGATGTGTAACGACAAGAAATGCCTTTCTTTGTTCAGCTTGTATGTTGTGTAGTTGATAGAGGCGAGAGTTGAAGGCTTTAATGGAGAAAGAATTTGATAAAATTAATATGTCACTAGATAGAATTGCATAATTGGTCATAAAATATGTAAGCTTATCTGGAAAAATGTGCACGGTCTGATGTGTAACGACAAGAAAAGCGACCTGCTAACCTTACCTTGCCGGGCACTTGCCAAGAAAAAATATGATAATCATCAGTAAGTAGTCACATAAATATAATTGCATCATTGGTCATATAAAAATCAGGAAATGGCATTACAGTGTGATAAATCATAAAGTATATTCATTTAATAAAGGGTTTGATATTGGAGACATGGTGATTGCCTTTACTTTTTCTGGTTCTCAAAGTTTCGACGTGTACTACATTGGGGTGAAGAATGCTGCGAATTCGATATGGACCTGCGTATAGAAGCTCAAATTTACTACATCTACTCTTTCCTCTGTTAGATAAATAATGTGTGCGTACTAAAATCTTCTGTCCAATGTGAAAGTCACGGCGTGTACAAATCTGTTTTTGCTGTCTTCTCCGGCGCTCTGCGGCACGTTTGATGTTGTTCAGCACAATGTCAATTATTTCATGGTGTCGTAGTCGACGAGATGTAGGAAAGGTTACTAATTCTTTAATTTTGTTAGGTGGTTCAACATTTTTCAGTATAATAGTCGGAGATAGCATAGTAGATTCATTTGGTATGGAATTAATTACATCTTGGAATGAGAGTATGTGTGTGTCCCAATCAATATGTTTTTTATGGCAGTATATTCTACATAGTTTACCAATTTCCTTCATTAGTCGTTCACAAGGGTTCGAAGAAGCATGGTACGTGGATATATAGATCGGAGAAATGTTTCTAGCTCGTAACATACGTGTCCATATAGCAGATCGAAACTGTGATCCATTGTCGGAAATTACTTTCAATACATGCCCTACATGAAATAAAAAATGTTTTACAAATGCTTTCGAAACAGTTTTAGCAGTAGCTTTGCGTAACGGAGTGAAGGTAACAAATTTTGAAGTGAGTTTAACAGCGACAAAGATGTAGCAAGAACCTCTATTAGTTCTGGGAATCGGACCAAAAATGTCTACAGCGGCCATGTGTCTCAATTTAGCAGGTACAATGGGATGTAATGGAGGAATATGTGAAGTTGTGTCTGACTTAGCTTTCTGGCAGATTTTACATGACGCTAAAACTCGTCGAATACGTTTCTCCATGTTGGTAAAATAACAGTTCTGTCTCAGTATAAGAAAACATTTTCTGGCTCCATAATGTGCGTAACTTAAAAGAGTATACCAAATTAATTTGTTAACAAGCTCGTCAGGAATACATAATAACCAATTGTTGCTGTCAGGGTGAGAGCGGCGAAACAGAATATTATTGCGTACACTGTAATGGTTTCTAATGTTTACATTATTCCTATCTTGCCAAAGGTGTTTAATTTCTTTCCATGCGTTGTCTTTACTCTGCTCTTGTGCTATGTCTCGTAATGACGACGAAATGAAATTTTCAAGTGCAACTTGTTGAATGTACATGACGCTGAAATTTGCTCTGCAGAAGTTGGTTGCGATGTCTTGCCGATTGTTGCTGAGAGAACGGGATAGTGCGTCTGCTACAATATTTTGTGTGCCGGGAATGTGAACAATTGTAAAATTAAACTCCTTAAATAAAGTTTCCGTCTGCTTAATCTGTCGTGTGTAAATTTAGCGGAAAGCAAAACCTGTATAGCTCTATGATCTGTGTAAACGGTCATATGTATTCCATAAAGAAAATGCCGAAATCTCGTAAATGCCCATACAACACATAATGTTTCAAGTTCTGTAACATAATAATTGCGTTCAGCAGGTGACAGAATGCGACTCGCAAAGGCGATGTTTTTAATTACTGTAGTGCCATCTTCTTCAATTTCCTGAAAAATGTGTACGCCTAAAGCGGTGTTAGAGCTGTCGGTGGCAATGGAAAAATTTCTAGTAAGATCTGGATGTGATAAAAGTGGTGCATCCAACAAAGCTTGTTTCAGGATCACAAATTCAGAATGTGCTTCCCTACCCCAGGACCAAATAGTGTTTTTACCCGTCAATTGACATAATCTAGGGGTGTCTAAAGCAGAGTAATGAATAAATTTACGAAAAAAGTTAATTAAACCCAAAAAGCTGCGTAGTTGTTTCTTCGTCGTAGGAACAGTAATGTCACGTAAAGCTTGAAGTTTTTCCGGGTCAGGCGCAATGCCTTCTGCTGAAATTACATGTCCAAGAAATTTTATAGAAGTTTTGCCAAAGTGCGATTTACTGAGATTGACTGGGAGTCCTTGTGCACGAAAAGTTCGTAACAGTTGTTCAAGAATCAGATTGTGTTCAGACCAGTTAGCTTCTGCAATAAGAATGTCTTCTACATACGTTGTGATTCTGTCTTTCAATGCAAAAGTGTGTACCGGATGTCGTCAAAAGTTACAACATTTTCGTGAACAACATTCTGCGTGTCAAAAGCATTGCTTGCGTTACTGGAAGATACTATTTGTACTGTTCTGTCATTTCGTCCTGACGTATTACGTTCGGGATGATATCTACTGTCTGGTCCACTCATGATAATTTGTTGTTGCGGATGATTTTGTTGTTGGTAAGACCGACTGTTATTAAACGTACGCTGAAAATTGTGCTCATTACTTTTACGTCTGTCATAATAGTCATTTCTATACGGTGCATTGCGATATGAGCTGAAATAGTGTGTTTTCTGTACGTACTGATTTCCTTGTTGCTGTGCGTTGCTATTTGTTGGAGCTGACGCTATATGTGTAGGCGGCGAAACATTGAAGCTTGGTTGACCTTGCAGATTGCATTGTTGGTGCGGTATGCTAACCCGTTGGCTTTGACGCTGTTGCGGAGAAAAACCTGTATTGTTACCAAAATGTGTTTGCGACTGCTGAAAATTTTGTACATACTGATGATTAAAATTTTGTTTGTTATTAAAATTACGGTGATAGTTCTGGAGCGTCTAATGAAAATTGTCACTTTCGGTAAAATTTGTCATATCGGGTTCTCTTTACTCATTTCTAAATCCTAGATAGATCGATAGTTAAAGAGTTGTTTTGATAGATATAAAGGATAGTAGAAGAGAAGGCAGCAGTGCAGAAAACTAAAAATGAAATAGCACTACTACGGCTCGGGGCCCTGTGCACGCTACGGCACATATTCATTGAAGCGTAATGAATCCCCTGAGGTTTATTACGCGCTACAAATAAATTTTGGTTTCTGTGTTACAGGCAATGCCGGTGAAAATTCAAAATCAAGTTGTTGTATCCAATCCAATTCTAGTTTCTGCATTACAGGAAATGTCGGTGAAAATGCAAAAGCAAATCGTCGTATCCAGTCGAAAGAGTGAATCTGTGTTGAGTTGTTTGCACGATTCATTAAGTTGTTTGAAGTTGTTTAGTTTTTCATTCCACTGTTCGAGAATTTATTACGTTGTTTGTACGATTCATTAATTTGTAGCAATACTGCCATAACTTGATCCAAGCCAAAATTAGCAACTCTTTTCTCTGAGCTGTGTGGTGGTGTGTCTGCATGTGTCACGCTTTGTGTAACCATTTGGTTATTCTGTGATTCTTGAAAATGTTTGCTAATCGGATGTGCACTGTTGGTTACTACACCGGAATCAAATAAATCTGACGTATTCTGATTACACTGTTCATTTTCATTAGAAAAATTTATCTGTTCGTTACGTAAATTTTGCAAATCAGGTGTGTTAAATTTGGCAGCGTTCATTGTAACAGAACGTGCCGCGTCATTAATTGTCACATTTACGGTGGACATAGTTGAATTTGTTTGCTCATCATTAGCATTAAAATCATTACTAGTGATCCGTACACACTGATTGTCTGTAAATGGAGGATTATTATTAAGACATTGAGTGTCGCTAGTATTGTCAGTCAAAATATTCGAATCGGCTATTTCACTCATTGCACATCGCGATGTACTGTTAACAGTTTTTCGCGACATTTTTCACAAATCGAAATTAAGCACAAATGAAACAATGACAAAGCGAAATGGAACAAACAATTATAACAAAGAGCAATAAATTGCCGATGATCTGTGAAAGAAAGAGTGACAAATTAGTAAATGCGTTGCGCCAGATGCAAACTACATTTAAGTAAATAAGAGCAGGTATATAACTACTTATCAGAAGATTCACAAAGAAATACGATCCTGGCCGGTTGTCGCCAAGTGTAACCTCCCCACACGAAATAATTAAATGAATTTAAATATGAATAATGAATGTGATGCTAATTTAGTGTAACCTCTCTACAGAAATTCATTCACATTTAACCTCCACACAAAATTTGTTTCCCATGTAAGCTCGAAACAGAAAAATTCTTAAACCTCATAATAATAAAAAAAATAGTAAATTCAGTAACCTGGTAAATTTTAGGACGACAGCAGTGCTGCGTCATGGCCCTGTAAGATCATTCTGAATAAAAAACAAAAATTCTTACCTCAATAAAAAACGGCGAATATATCTGCTCTTACTTAACACTTTTCCGTCACAGCTCCGTGCAATGCTGGCCTATACATTTGTGATTTGTGAAAGAAAGCAACAGATTTTTTTGAAATGAATGCTTTTTTTAAAAAAAATTACTTTATATTACAAAAATTATTATTAGGAGATTTTTTTTAAACATTTGGATGACAGTTCAGATACATTACTAGATATGCGCGAGGCTGCTTTTTACCTTATACAGTAATACTCCACCTCCAGATTCCCGACCAGAGCAGTCTGCAGACAAGCGCAGACTACCTCAGACTAGCGACTAGCAACAAATAACTGCTACAGTTACACAGTTCATACTGCCGTCAACACTGCTCTCTGGTCAGCGATTCTCACATAGCAGGCAGCGCATACCTCTTACAAGCTATACGTGTTCGTTCTTTCCGCGCGCTACACGTAGTTGGAACAATAGAGAATTGTGGAGGTAGTTAGATGACCCCTCTGCCAGGCACTTACATGTGATTTGCAGAGTATCTATGTAGATGTAGATGCAGAACTTTAAGCTTTATTACAATGGTACGTCTAACTGACTCAAAAATTATTTGTTATAAGGTAACAATTGTATGATGACAAGTGATTGTAAATCTAATAAATAATATATAAGTTACTCAGTTGGAATACGTAGTGTAAATAATATTTTGTAGCGCCAACTTTGGCAAGAAGTTTAGTTGAAGGTAGCCTCCACTTAGAGTGGTACTATTGATTCGGGGATTAAGCCAAAAAGTTTTAGCAGAAATTCAGAATTTTTTTAATACACAGGGAGTTGCAAAATAATGTATACACCCTTTGAAACTGAACATCTCTTTCATGAAAGGGGTTAAAAAACGATTTTATTGGTGTTGGGTGACTCATGGTCCGACTTAAGGGGGTAAATCTTCAAACTGGTGTCCGCACATCGCACTACACCGTCGAAAACGACTTACGACTGAGCGTCATGCCATTTTTATTGTTTGAAACGGAATAGCATCACAGGCTTGGTCAATTTGCTCTCTAAGATCATTCAGTGTGCATGGTCTCGCAGCGTAAACTGTATTCTTGGGAGTGCCGCACAGAAAAAAGTCTGGAAGAGTTAAATCTGGAGATCGAGCGGGATACTCCACACCTCCACACTCCCCCTTCCTCCTATCCATCTGGCAGGGAATGTATGGTTGAGAAATGCCCTCACATTCAGGTGAAAGTAAGGTGGCGCCCCATCCTGTTGAAAGTAATAAGCTTCATTTCCAAACACAACGCTAAGACCAAGAGTTATCATTGCCAACATTTCCAAGTACGAGTCGTACGTGACTGTGTTGTCAAATAAGTACGGGCTGATTAACGCTCTAGAAAGCAGACCACACTAGACTTTTACTCCTGGTAGATTAACATGCCTTTGCTCGGTTACGTATGGATTCTCCCTTGCGCAGTAAACGCAATTATCGAGCTTAATTGTTCCATCAAGTTTAAACGTCGCTTCATTTGACCAAAGAATTCGATCTTGAAAACGTTGCTCTTCTTCACATCTGTTAATGAACCACTCACAAAATTCGCTTCGCCTATCAGGATCATCCTCGTTAAGAGCACGGAGAAGTCTTGGAATGTCTGGCTTAAAGTCCTGAGACCGCAAAACCATCCTTTGTCGAATTTTTCAAACATAAAACGACGCCAACCCATTCTTACGGGTTGTTGGGCTTCTGTCAGGGAATGTGGTACCCAAAAGGCCCATTTCTTAGCTGGAGCTGAATGATTATGAATGATGGCCTGCGCCGCAGTCGAGTCAATATTTGGGGGACTCTTCAATATTATAAAATGCGAGAAGATAATCATTTTCGATCCTTGTCTCACAGAACAGAAGCCTAGAAAATGAAGACTTGTCGAAAGCACGTTCCAGAGAATGCTGACATTCTCCTGCGTTTAACTTATTTGTGCAGTCACTGCTTGAAAACCGCGGAGTGACATGTCAATCTTGCACTATGTCTGATCAACACTGCCTATGCCTTCACTCACACTTCTCAGCATGGCTTTTGAAATACAGTGGTGCGGGAACCTCTGTGCGCACGCTCCAACGTCGAAAACCAACGCTGTTTCAAATTGAAATAATATCTTTCTTGTCAGACCACAGATTAACAGCTGCTGAAAACTTTTATCACCTAATCAACATTTAGTTTGTTACAATTCAGTTGGCGAATAGAGTATTCTTAGAAAACTGGAATTAGTAAATAATATTTTTTTTTTAATTTTAATGCTAAGTGAAACCATTTAAATACAAGAGGCAAGGAAACAGGAGATACTGCAAAATGAAGTCATACGTCAACGATGTTTTCCTATTTACAGTATCAGTGTCTGAAGCAGAGGACTGTCAAATCGGAAAAGTACTGTACCATTTCATTAGACGAAACTCTCTGATATGAAGTAAAAATTTCACAGACTACTTTGTGGCTTCATTTATTTAAAATATTTAGTGGTCTGTCGAGAGTAATACAAAAAAGTGGTTCAAATAGCTCTAAGCACTATGGGGCTTAACATCGGAGGTCATCAGTCTCCTAGACTTAGAACTAACCTAAGGACATCACACACATTCATGCCCGAGGCAGGATTCGAACCAGCGACCGTAGCAGCAGCGCGGTTCCCGACTGAAGCGCCTAGAACGACTCTGCCACAGCGGCCGGCGATAGTAATAAATTTTCGTATTTCGTGTAGATATCTATACGACACTGAATTACTTGGTATAGATACTTTCAGCGCCGGATTCCATAGCAGATGACACAGCGGGTGCTTTGCTATTTTAATATCAGGGGAAAATAATTTTAACGTGTGTTATGACACCGTAACACTGCCAACAACGAAGGGCGGTCTAAATCTCGCGGACTTAAGCCAAAAATGCGAATTTCTCCTGACGAACCGCTTACAAAAAGTACGGATAACGGTAACAGATGGAAGCCAATGAGCACTAAACCGCCGCTCAACATAACAACGATAACTTCATCTCTTTTTTTACTGCCCTTATCCCATACCTTCGCGGGGTCAACGTATTAATTATTGAATGTTAAAGTGTGCCAACGTTTTCGAAATGTTTGCGAATCGTGTAACTGAAGCCAGCTAATAAACCGTGTCCAGGCAGGTTGGCTCATCCGCCGTCGTCCTTAATCCGGTGGATGAATTTTATCCGGTGGGGGCGCGATTCGTCGGATTCCGGAAGCAGCCAACCACCGCGGCTATCCGCACGTGTCGACACAGCAGCACTTGTTAAGCCACACTTCTTCGAGTTCAGTTACATGTACAGTCACCACAATCAGCAGCATATCGTAACAAAGAAATAGATCTATAACTTTTTAACGAAGACCAGCAAACAAAATCACATAGAGGAAACCTGCCCTTAGAAAAACTGGAATATCATCTCGAGGAATCTACTCAGAAACGTGATATCATGCATTGCTAAAGCAAATAGCCTTTCCTGACTGTCAAAGAAAGAAAGTAGCAACCATCGAGGAATTATAGATCGTCCTCGGTACAACTTTTACATGCGGAACATGTGGTCTGCTTGATCCATTAAATCACAGATTCAGCTGCGGAACCGTAACTGAGACCATGTCTTGCATTCCAAGGAGACATGCGATCGTAAATCCTACGACTCAGACTGCGTTGACATAATGGAAATGACAAGGCTGGAAAACCTACGATAGCTAGGATCCGAAAACTGCGCAGCAATTCTGATGATTGGCCAAACGGCTATTCACATAATTCACAATCGACCAGCTACTTTCAACGATTATTATCCGTACTCAGAACTAAAGATTCCATAAGAGTTACGCAGAATTATTTTCCAACTGGCTAATGGCAATGATCCCACCGCCTTAGTAGGAAGAAGTAGTAGTAGTATAAGAAGAAGAGAAGGAGAAGAAGAAGAAATAATAAGAAAAAGACGAAGAATAAGAACGAAGCTACAACAATGATCAGTTAGGACTGAAATATTCCAAACTGATGAGCTTTCATTCTTACAACGGAAAATGTCACAGATAAAACACAAAGCAAAACTTGTACTTTACTTCTAACTTCTTTGTTGTGTTATTAATTTGCGCTACAATTTGTGAACTTAAAAATAAATTTTGTTTAAATAAGGCACTGTCTCACCTCAGATACCGAATACTTGAAAAAGTACGCCGCTCTGAGCTGGGTTGTACGTGCCCTTCTACACTCCAATACCAGTTTATCCTTAAAATGCTTGCTTCGTCCATTTCTAATTTTTATCATCCATTTTGGTATGTCCAAACAATCAGCTAACTTCGTTCAAGAGGTTTCCGCATTGTATACGACAGTTTATTCTACGAATTACAAGAATGTAAATGATTGCATAATATAGTACCTCATCTTTCAAATTCTACTGCCCCTCATGGTGTCGTTTTAGATAACAGAATGTGAGCGTACCATAGGTGAAATAAAGAGCACTTACTTTTCTGTTCGGACCGTTGGTGCGTTTAAATGATACAGCAGAACTGTCACTAGTGTCGAAAAAGAGGTTCTGTCCTGCTGATATCTGGAACGTTCACTATACTAGACTCGTGCGGGTTTAAGATCAGAAAGTATTTTATTTCGTGTTCTAGTGATTGTTTGTAGCTGCCATGAAAAATGAAATACAAGTATCTTTGGGTGGTACACTCAGACATCTGTCCTTCGACCAGTGAGTTCAATATTAAACTGGTTATACTACTCCACGAAGGAAAGCTGTGATTATTGACGTCACAACCACCTTGTTACGTCGAGGCAAGATGTCAAATTGTAATGCTATGAAGGAGAAATACAAATTTCGCTTATGGATAACATGCGACAATGTCTGTGTTTAGTTTGTAGTTCTCTGAATGAATCACCGGAGAGTCGCTAGCACAAGTGCTAATATCCGAACGCCCCTAGCCAAAATATGGCGTGGCAGCAAATATCTTCACGGTTTTTACTGCAGTTTACAACTGAGCTCATTGAGTAAGACATCCGTTGTAGGTAAAAGTCACTGGTTCCATACCACTTTGTCTGTTGTCCCGACAATCAGTTTTCACCTGATGGTCATCTAGGCAGACAAAAGTCAATAACTGAAAAATAACGTTCGTTCAGAAAATTACGGAAGTATGTATTTGATGTTAGTTTCAATTTCATAATGTCGTGGTCCACTTTAGTGAAACGCACGAATAAACATATACTGTCTTCCTTAAGGGAGAATGATCTAAACGTAGTTCTTACACAACTGTTGACAGCATGTATTCTGCAATCAAATGCTCCAGTTGCCTATTACGCTGTAGTTTAATTGCTGTGAATGTAACTGAAACATAACTAGCAACTGGAACGTTTGATTTCACTAAACAAACTGCAGTATAAATGATGTATGACAGTTCGACCCGCAGATCAATACGAACAATATCTATGAAACACCTCGCAATGAGATGCACTTTGGTTTTAGCTTTGTTTCCGTTTGACACACTTTCTAAAGTAGTCTGTGTTTTTCAAATGGTTCAAATGGCTCTGAGCACTATGGGACTCAACTGCTGTGGTCATCAGTCCCCTAGAACTTAGAACTACTTAAACCTAACTAACCTAAGGACATCACACACATCCATGCCCGAGGCAGGATTCGAACCTGCGACCGTAGCAGTCGCACGGTTCCGGACTGCGCGCCTAGAACCGCGAGACCACCGCGGCCGGCCTGTGTTTTTCTTCAGGGTTCAAACGATCTGCATACTAAATTTTTTCAAAATCGGTTCAGCGGTTTAGTCGTGAAAAGATAATAAACACACTTTCCCATTTACTATATCAGCGAGGAGCAGCTCATTTCTGAATCGCTGAGACGTCTGAAGCTGGTTTGTACAAGGGAGTTCGATTCTTTAAAGGTTCTTGGTGGAGCTCAGGATTACAGTTTAATGGCTATATCATTAGCAAAATACACTACGTATGATCGATGACCCTTATATAGAGCATATATCTTTTATTAGTAGCATTTTTTATATATGTGGTGTCTGTTCTTTCGGAGATGTCCGTAAGAACAGACAATACATATATAATTACCACGGTGAGAGCCAAAGACCCCTTCAGTGTAGATGCACACCAGTCCTTAACTCGTACGGGAATCGGCGAGATACGTGTGTAATAACGATAGTGCGCAGGGGCACTGCAACAGTTGTGTGTGGTGTAAGTTCAGAATTTGATCTTATGGGAGGCGTGGTAGGGTAGTCTAGGCTGTTGTAGTGGCCATCGTGTAAAAAAAAAATGGTTCAAATGGCTCTGAGCACTTCTGAGGTCATCAGTCCCCTAGAACTTAGAACTACTTAAACCTAACTGACTTAAGGACATCACAAACATCCATGCCCGAGACAGGAATCGAACCTGCGACCAGACTGTAGCGCCTAGAACCGCTCGGACACCCCGGCTGGCCGCCATCGTGTCCAGATGGAATAGTGTTCAGTGCATGTGCCTAGTAAGCATGGGAAACAGATTCCAATCCCGGTCGAGCATAATGTATCAATGTCCACTAGCAGATGTCTTGAATATTTTGTTTGTATACAACTCCACGCACACATTATCAATGAGGCGTACTATGGTACTGAGATGTGTGCATTTCAGATCCTGCCACGACTACAGACATGAGTAGTTATCCAGGGTTCGTTCAAGTCATGGATCGGGTACAACTGGATTCCTGATATCTAGATGAGATTGAGCCATTTGTTCAAATGGCACTAACCACTATGGGACTTAAGATTTGAGGTCATCAGTCCCCTACTTAAACGTAACTAACCTAAGGACCTCGCACACATCCATGCCGAGGCAGGATTCGAACCTGCGACCGTGGCAGCAGCGCGGTTCCAGACTGAAGCGCCTACAACCGCTCGGCCACAACGGCCGGCGCGCCATTTGTGACACCTACCTAAGAGGAGGTGATTACACATACGTTGTGCAAATTTCTGTTCACTCCTGTTGAGATAGCCTGGCTTATTTTTACGCAGACATGTGGAGCATTCGCGTTTGTGACCTGGTGGCCACGTCACTACGAGGAGTTCCATGTGGTATCGGAATTATACGGCGAAGAGAGAGCTGTGTGTATTTGCGCAGGCCCCTGAGATTTCCGCCAACGTTCCTGGGATTTGTTTGCCGTTACTAGCGCGGACGGGAGAATTCTCGGCCATCAATGGGTAATTAATGGGCAGTGTGTACGCGAGCATCGGCGTTCACGTCGGAGTCTAAGGGTGATCTACACTCTAGTAGGCGACATGATTTTCGCAGCAGTTGTATCAGGTACTACTCGCCTCTCTCTAGAGGAGTATTTCTTCAGCGCTGCGCTGCATATAAAGTATCAGCAGAATTTTTTCACGACGTCACGCAATCTAGTAATGTCGTTTGGTATTTCTTATACAGTACCTCTGTTCTATTGAATTATCTATGACGTCACTATTTATAACAACGTATTCGTTTCTAACAGTATGTCATCACACACTAGTAATGGAGCTATGGTTTAACAATGATACATAGATTGGGACCATAGCAAGAGCGTCATGATGCCGACGCGATACAATGCAACGTGACGCGGCGCGATGCGCCAGTGTGATGCGACTTCATGTTGCGACATACTGGCACGATGTGACGCGATGTTGACACCTATCTCGCTTGGTAGGGCATGAGGGCGTCGTGACGTCGACGCAACGTCGGGGTCTTACTTTATTGGAGAAAATGCGTAAAGTTGTCTAAAACCCCGTAATAGTACGTAAAATTGAAGAAAATTCGCAAAAATGGGTGAAATTTAGAGTGCTTACATGTCTGCCTAGGTGAGTCTCCGGTGGTGCCACCTAATATTATTAGCAATTATTACACTCCAGAGTGCCTCCAATTATAAAACAAAAATTGTGGAAAATGAGTGAAAAAATACCTAAAATTGGGGACACCATAAAAGATATGGAAAAATACGCAAAAGTGAGAGTAGTTACATGTCTGTCTGGGTGCGGCCTCTGCTGGGTCACGTTATATTGATATTAATGAAGAGTACTCAAGTGAAATGACTTAACGTGAAATTATCAACAAATTGACTCATCCTCTCCCCACGTTCTCCAGCTGCATAGTAAAGCCTCTCACACAAGTGTTCCAGTTATAAAACATGAATGTGGCAATGGGATGCTTTGTCTCCATTGGTCCAGGGGTGGGGGTGGTGGCGGGTGGGGAGGGGCATGCCAGTATTTTTATGACACGTAACGACATCACCTTGAATATACGAGGCTTGTCCAGAAAGTAGGTTCCGAACAGTCGCGAAATGGAAAATACGTTGAAAATCAGAAACGTTTTATTTGGGACAATTGGCTCCACTTTCCAGCTACTTCTCTACATAGTCGCCGCTCCAGCTACGACACCTGTCGCGTCGTTATACCAACTTTCCAATACCCTCGTGATAGAAGGCAGCCGCCTGTGCTTCCCTCCAATTCTCTACGCTCCTCTATAGCTCGATGTCTGTGCGAAAATGTTGTCTTTATAGTCGGTAGTTAATGTGAGCAGAGATGAAACACAGAGGGAGCCAATTACTGGCTGTAGTGCGGGTGATATAACACTTCCCATCGAAAACGCTGGAGGATCATGTTCATTGCCCCTGTAGACTGCGACCGAGAATTGTCACAAGATAGGAACCGTATAACTGTTCTGTAATGTGGGTTGCATAACATCAGACGAAATCTCTCACCAGGACCTCATACTTGGCGGGAGACGCTATTTTATACGCATCTTTGTGTGCTCACCATGCGCCCACAACTGAAAAGAGCGAAGTGATGCAACCGACAGGGATAATAGAGACACTGTCGAACACATGTGTGCCAAGCTTTATTAGATTTTCACAGTAGTTTCCATTTCTAGACCAATCGGAACTTAAACTACTGGCCATTAAAACTGCTACACCACGAAGGTCACGTGCTACAGACGCCAAATTTAACCGACAGGAAGAAGATGCTGTGATATGCAAATGATTAGCTTTTCAGAGCATTCACACAACGTGGGCGCCGGTGGTAACACCTACAACGTGCTGACATCAGGAAAGTTTCCAATCGATTTCTCATACACAAACAACAGTTGACCTGCGTTGCCTGGTGAAAAGGTGTTGCGATGCCCCGTGTAAGGAGGAGAAATGCGTACCATCACGTTTCGGAATTTGATAAAGGTAGGATTGTAGCCTATCGCGATTGCGGTTTATCGTATCGCGACATTGCTGCTCGCGTTGGTCGAGATCCAATGACTGTTAGCAGAACATTGAATCGATGGGTTCAGGAGGGTAATATGGAACGCCGTGCTGTATCCCAACGGCCTCGTATCACTAGCAGTCGAGATGACAGGCATCTTCTCCTCGTGGCTGTAACGGATCGTGCAGCCACGTCTCGATCCCTGAGTCAACAGATGGGGACGTTTGCAAGACAACAACCATCTGCACGAACAGTTCGACGACGTTTGCAGCAGCATGGACTATCAGCTCGGACACCATGGCTGTGGATACCCTTGACGCTGCATCACAGACAGGAGCGCCTGCGATGGTGTGCTCAACGACGAACCTGGGTGCACGAATGGCAAAACGTAATTTTTTCGGATGAATTCAGGTTCTGTTTACAGCATCATGATGTTGGCATCCGTTTTTGGCGACATTGCGGTGAACGCACATGGGAAGCGTGTATTCGTCATCGCCATACTGGCGTATCATCCGGCGTGATGGTATGGGGTGCCACTGGTTACATGTCTCGGTCACCTCTTGTTCGCATTGACGGCACTTTGAACAGTGGACGTTACATTTCAGATGTGTTACGACCCGTGGCTCTACCCTTCATTCGATCCCTGAAAAACCCTACATTTCAGCAGGATAATGCACGACCGCATGTTACAGGTCCTGTACGGGCCTTTCTGGATACAGAAAATGTTCGACTGCTGTCCTGGCCAGCACATTCTCCAGATCTCTCACCAATTGAATACGTCTGGTCAATGGTGGCCGAGCAACTGGCTCGTCAAGTCACTACTCTTGATGAACTGTGTTGAAGCTGCATGGGCAGCTGTACCTGTACACGCCATCCAAGCTCTGTTTGACTCAATGCCCAGGCGTATCAAGGCCGTTATTACTGCCAGAGGTGGTTGTTCTGGGTGCTGATTTCTCAAGATCTATGCACCCAAATTGCGTGATAATGTAGTATAATATATTTGTCCAATGAATACCCGTTTATCATCTGCATTTCTTGTTGGTGTAGCAATTTTAATGGCCAGTAGTGTACTTTCCGAATATCCCTCGTAAGTAGTGCAATTACCTTTGCGTTTCCCCAGGGTGACCTTGATCAATTCTCGGTGGTTCTCCAGGGGAGCGGGTGTGGCGGATGTCCTCGACTGTAAGTTATTCATGTAGGTAACCTGACACCAGGTGTCACTGTCTTATCTAATGATATGAAACCAGTTATAGTTAATCCGAGTTTGAGTAAGCCTGGACAACCAACATGGACCTGCAGGCAAACAAAAATATAATTACGAAACCTCACTTTTTAAAGGCGATACTTACATCTTTATAACAACCCGCCTGGTAGAATTTTGCGGAGGGCATACTCTAATGGTCGTTAACACCTGATCTGAGGACCATGAAAGACGGCTGTATACGTGGAAGAGACCAAATAACACTGGAAGGTTTCAGACTGAGTACACACAGTCCAGTCATATTAAGGTGACCATCTGTCAAAAGCATGACAACCACCCTCTTCAGCGCGTACCGCTGCTAGACGTGCAGGGAGAGAGTCGCCAAGGTTCTGGGAGCTACCGACAAGGATGTGGAACCATGCCGACTCCAGTGCTGTGGACAGCTGTGCTAGGTTTCTCGGTTGAGAATCCGTGGCGTGAGCAGCCCAGTGGAGGTAGTCCTGCTGATTGTATTGTCCTGCAGGTTGATGGCCGGCCGGAGTGGCCGTGCGGTTCTAGGCGCTACAGTCTGGAGCCGAACGACCGCTACGGCCGCAGGTTCGAATCCTGCCTCGGGCATGGATGTGTGCGATGTCCTTAGGTTAGTTAGGTTTAATTAGTTCTAAGTTCTAGGCGACTGATGACCTCAGAAGTTAAGTCGCATAGTGCTCAGAGCCATTTAAACCATTTTGCAGGTTGATGTCATCTTGCCGAGGAGAAACAAACCACGTGTAGGGGTGGACACGGTTCCTAAGGATAGATGTATACTTGTATCGATACGTTGTGGCTTCCAGTACAACGAGATCACGCAGAGAATGCCATGAGAATATTTACTGACCATAACACTCCCTTCTCCGGTCTGGGCCCCTCCGACCATTGTTCCAGGGTATTTGCTTTCAGGTGTTTCACACAGATGGAGCATAAGTGATTCATCTGAAAAGGGCACCTGTCATCTCTCAGTGGTGGCCCAGTTGCGGTATTGGCGTGCAAATTCCAGCCTTCGTCGCTGCTGGACAGCAGTAAACAAAGATGCATGAACCAGGTGCCTACTGCGGCGGGCTGTACGCAGCAGTGTTCACAGAACATTTGTTGAGGAGGCACTGCTGGTAGCCCCTTGGTTCATCTGGGTGGTCAGTTGCTCAACAGTTGCAGGTCTGTTCGCTTGTACACATCTCCCCAGCCGTCGTTCTCCCCCATCGCCAATGGCCTCGATGCACTACACTTGCCTCGTCGCTGGTTTTGCACAGCTCCATTTTGCCATGCATGATATACTTTTACACGGCGGCACGCGAAAACTTCGCAAATTTGGCCGTTTCGGAGATGCTTCCACCCTTGTCCCAGAAGCCAATGGTCGAGCCCTTTTCAACATCAGATAAATCTCTCCGTTTCCGCATTACAACAATGACTACAGTGTTTTCCTGGACACGCATTACATGCCCTCCACCGCTATTGCTGCCAGCTGCAACCTGTGTGCGGTTATCGTACGTTGACGTCGAACATAGGTGGTGGTAACATCAACGTGCCTGGACCGTGTATAATGTTAAGAAAGAGTTTAAGGAACCTGCTCTTAAAGTGTAAATCGCAGAAAGGTAGAAAGTTAAGGAGATGGTAACTGGATAAGATAAAAAATGTCGTGTGACTAGGGCCTCCCGTCGGGTTGACCATTCGCCTGCTGCAGGTCTTTCGAGTTGACGTCAATTCGGCGACCTGCGCGTCGATGGGGATGAAATGATGATTACGACAACAACACAAGATCGAGTCCATGAGCGGAGAAAATCTCGACCCAGCCGGAAATCGAACCCGGGCCCATAGGATTGACATTCTGTATCGCTGACCGCTCAGATATCGGGGGCGGACACTGGATAAGATGAAAGATCCAGAGGTTATTGAGAGTTTTTGATGGAGCCTTAGGCAATGATTGACAACAATGGGGGAAAGGAACACAGCAGAGGACGGATGTGTAGCACTGATAGATGACATAGTGAAGGCAACAGGAGATCAGACAAATAAAAAAGAATGCCCTAATAGAAATCCTTGGATATCATGGGAGATATTGAATCTAACTGATCAAAGGAGAATACATAATAATGTAGAAAATGAAGGACGCGAATAGGAATACAAACGTCCAAAAAATGAGACTGACACAGGAAGTGCAAAATAGCTGATGAGAAATGGCTAGGGAACAAATGTGTGGATATATATATATTTAACTAGGGAGAAAGAGAGATACCTCCTACAAGAAAATAAAGAGACCTTTGGAGAAAAGAGAAACAGCTGTGCGAATATCAAGAGCTCAGATGGAAAGGTAGTACTAAGCAAAGAAGGGAGAACTGAGAGATGGGAAGAATATGTAGAGGGGCTACACGAAAGAAATGAACTTGAAGGTAATATCAGAAAGGGCAGAGGAGATAGATGAAGATGAGATGGAATATACGATACCGCGAGAAGAATTTGACAACGCACTGAAAGACCTAATTCGAAACAAACCCACTGTAGTAGACGACATTTCCTCAGACATAATGAACCAGAGTCAGCCATGACAAAACTACTCCACATGGCGTGCAAGATGTATGTGACAGGCGAAATACGTTCCGAATTCAAGAAGAACAGTATGATTCCAGTTCCAAAGAAAGGAAGTGCTGATAGCACAGAATATTACCGAACTATCGGTTTAATAAGTCACGGTTGCAAAATACTAGCGCCAATTCCATACAGAAGAGAGGAAAAACTGATAGAAGGCGACCTAGGGGAATATCAGTTCGGGGGTATACTGACCTTATGACTCACGAGTACATTTTAAGATAGATTAAGGAACGGAAAACATACGTTTGTAGCATTGGTAGACATAGACGAACCTTCCGGCAATTTTGAGTGGAATACACTCTTTGAAATACTGATGGTATCAGGCGTAAAATACATGGAGTGGATGGCTATTTACAACTTGTACAGAAACCAGCGGCAGTTATAAGAGTCGAGGGGCATGACGCGGAAACAGTGGTTGAGAAGGGAATGAGGCAGAGTTGTAGTCTATCTACGATGTTATTCATTCTATACGCTGAGCAGTCAGTACAGGAAAAAAAGGAAATTTTGGAGAAGGAATTAAAGTTCAAGGAGAAAAAATTAAAACTGTGCTGTTTACCGATGACATTGTCATTCTGTCAGACTCAGCAAAGGACTTCGAAGAATAGCTGAGTGGAATGGACAGTGCCTTGTAAGGAAAACACAAGATGAACATTAACAAAAGCAAAATAAGGATAACAGAATGTAGTGGAATGAAGTCATTAGATACTGAAAGAATTACATTTGGAAACGAGACACTAAAAGTAGTAGATGAGTTTTGTTATTTGGGCAGTAAAACAACTGATGATGACCGAAATAGAAGGAATATAAAATGTAGACTGGCAATGCCACGAAAGGAGTTTCTGAGGAAGAGGAATTTGTTAACATACAGTATAGATTTAAGTGTTAGGAAGTCGTTCCTGACGGTGTTTGTTTGGAGTGTCGCCTTGTACGGAAGTAAAATATGGATGACAAAACACTTCAGACAAGAAGAGAATAGAAGCTTTCGAAATCTGGTGCTACAAGGGGATACTGAAGACTGGGTGGGTAGATCACGCAATTAATGAGGAGGTGCTGAATTGAACTAAAGAGAAAAGAAATTTGTGGCAATACTTGACTAAAAGAAGGGATTGGTTGATAGGACACATTCTGAAACATCAAGTGATAACCGATTTGTGTATGGGATGAAAGTTAAAGATGGAGATCGGAACACGAATATAATTACAAGCTTCAAAAGGATGTAGGTTGCAGTAGTTAGTGGGAGACGAAAAGAGATGGTTAAGATATAGTAGCTCGGATAGCTGCATCAATACTGTCTTCACACTGAAGGGCACAACAAGAACGACAACATCAACATAAACGAAAAGGAGCCCTAGTATCGTTTCGTGTGTGGGTTTCGTAGTCACGTAGGCCTAAAATTTATTAACGGACACCAATTCCGCCTTTGAATGTTAAAATTACTTTATTTAGAAGTTGTATGATTTCAGGTTCAGCCGTTCTGCACTTTCAGGCATAACACTGCAAGGACACTGTGGGCAAAGGCTGAAATTTTCAAATGCTTCAAATGGCTCTGAGCACTATGGGACTCAACTGCTGTGGTCATAAGTCCCCTAGAACTTAGAACTACTTAAAACTAACTAACCTAAGGACATCACACACATCCATGCCCGAGGCAGGATTCGAACCTGCGACCGTAGCGGTCGCACGGTTCCGGACTGCGCGCCTAGAACCGCGAGACCACCGCGGCCGGCGCTGAAATTTTAATGGTCGAGTTACAGATAAAGTAATTTTAGCAGTCAAAGACGGTAGTGGTGTCCTCCAAAAACTTGCACTACAGTTATTTCTCGTGTGTAACTTATTACGTGTTCCAGACTTAGGAAAATAAGTTATTTTGCAGTTGGGTGAGGATGTAGTACCTCGGATTATGTTCCTCGCCGTCCTGTAAACTAGTTTCCGCACTTCATCCGGAGACAAGTCTGAAAGCCAATTCGATTGTCGTACGTAATTGCACTCTCTTACTATCGAGAAATTAACTTTGAATCTCAGTTCATGTTCCCTGTTATTAATAGCCGCAACTGTTGTTGGGCGTCGCTTCGCGTCCAGTTCTGCAGAAGGCGATAGGTAATGGGGTTCCTACTTTGAGATCATTGTGCGCACCGCATAATTTCGCAGAGCGACATTGCGGTCGGCTTCCGCCCTCACAAAGTTCGGCAAACGTTGCCCTGGAACGAGATCGAAGATACTGCGCGTAGCTTCTGACTAATTGCCAGCAGCGAAATTGGCCCAACTCCAGTTCCCTTACCCGACCTCACATGTGAAATGGGTTTACGACATGGAGGTACCTTTTCTAATATACGTGCTCTAAACGCACTAGCCTTGTCTCGGTAATGGCAAAGTGGTCTTTCTTAGGTTTCATTACCCAAAGATGTAATCCTTTCTTCACTTTTTACTATGCTCCTTTCTTCCTAGTTCCACACCATCTAGGATACTCTTCGTAAGTAATCCATCCCAATTTGGTAGATACCTTTCTCCACTCATCGCTAGAATTCTTATCTCTTTCTGATTAATCCTTTTATTCGTACTGGATTACGTTCTCTGCTACTGGCGGAGCGCACTCAGCCCTTGTGAGGTCAATTGAGGGGCTTCTTGACTGAGAACTAGCGGCTCCGGTCACGAAAACTGACAACGGCTGGGAGAGCGGTGTGTTCACTACATGCCCCTCGATATCTGCATCCAATTACGTCCATTGGCTTAGGTGACTCGGCGGCCGGTCGGTACCGGCGGCCCGTTCGTGGCCTATTCCGACGGAGTTTCTACCATACTGGCATATGTATCCCTCTTTGTTCTTCTTCTCCATCTCCTTCTCACCCTCCTCTTCTTTCTCCTTTCTCACACTAATTCCAACTATTGCCTTTAATCGCATACACTTTTTCTTAGAGTGATTATTATCGCTATTGTTGTAAATCATATTACTTTTTTCAACGGCGGTACTAATGACCTCAAAGGTGTGTGTTCGTTTCATCGTCCCCTTTGTAATTTTTGCTGATGAACATCAAAATATAACTATTAAATGAAACAACAAGTTTACTGTTACCAGTCACCGTTTGATTTATTTCCGCGACGCGTTTCAAAGGTTATACCTCCATAATCCGGTGGATTTACTTTAGTTAGTATGACATTTGTGTGTGTGTTGTGTTACGATTTTTTGGAGAAACTTGTGGCACTGCCTAGTGGAGAAACAAGACACTATTTCAGAACATGGTTTTGGATTTCTTCTGACAAAAAATTAAACTGATATCTAATGGTAAACATAAAATAAGTGAACTAGAGTACCTCCAGTGGTCACAGGTTCCATTCGCTGTCGTAACACATCACATGTATACTGTCACATTTGTAAACAAATATTGCGTCTGGAATCTGCTGGGTGCAAGGTTCGTATAGCAGAAGAGAAGACATAATCGGAAAGTGCAAAGAATATACATCGTAACAACATTATTACAGAATAATTGTTTAAAGCATTTGCATGTGTTTGTTTTGAGGTGTCGAATATATGTGTGTGTACTTCAGGTGGCATATAAATCCAATTTTGACAAGTTAAAACAGCTTAACATTCGTACTCGTTTATACAATCTGGTGAAATGTTAAAATGGCTAAAACTTCATACTTGTTAATAACAATCAGGTGAAATGTTACAGACTTGAAGTACAATAATTATATTGGCTACAGCAATAAAATCATACATAGAGGACACTATTTGATTAACAGCTTGTACCCCCTGTCAGCTTGAAACTGTATGTACATCAAATACTGGCACAAATTTTATATACTTCTGCATATTTTATAGCATTAACCAGTGTATTACTCCAACCTTTAAGCAGCTAATATATGTAACATGTAATCTTAAGACCCCTTTGCCATGTAAATGTTTGCTCTCATACAATCACTCTTTCCACCCTCTCTCTCGCTCTCATTTTCTCTCTCTCTCTTCCTCTCCCTCTGCCTCCAGCCTCTCACATCTGTCTATTAATCCCAATCAAATAGTATCATCTATGTATGATTTTACATTATTGTACTTCAAGTCTGTTACATTTCACATGATTGTTATTAACAGGTATGAAGTTTTAGCCATTTTAACATTTCACCTGATTGTATAAACGAGTACGAATGTTAAGCTGTTTTAACTTGTCAAAATTGGATTTATATGCCACCTGAAGTACACACACATATAATCGACACCTCAAAACAAACACCCATAAATTCTTTAAACAATTATTCTGTAATAATGTTGTTACGATGTATATTCTTTGCACTTGACGATTATGTCTTCTCTTCTGCTATACGAATCTTGCACCCAGCAGATTCCAGACGCCATTTTTGTTTGCAAATGTGACAGTATACATGTGATGTGTTACGACAGCGAAAGGAACCTGTGACCACTAGAGGTACTCTGGTTTACTTATTTTATGTTTACCATTAGATATCAGTTTAATTTTTTGTCAGAAGAAATCCAAAACCATGTTCCGAAATAGCATCTAATTTCTCCACTAGGCAGTGCCACAAGTTTCTCCAAAAAATCGGTTTAAACCTTTGAAACGCGTCGTGGAAATAATTAAAACGGTGACTGGTAACGGTAAACTTGTTTCATTTAATGTCAATAACAATCACGGTAAAGCCCAACCTAAAATGTTCGCATTTAAACTATAACTATTCATCTTGAGGCAGCGTAGCTCATGGCGCGGAAATCATCCACACTATATTAATAGCGTATTTGCGAATGGGAGCTCTTAGCGACTTTACACTTAATTTCAAATTTTTTCGAAACTTTTTATCTGAGACCACACATTTTGCGCCACACATTTTGCTGACAGTGCAGCTACCTTATCTTTTGTTTAAGAATCACAGAAACCTTTCTCTGGGTTCTGATTTCAACTGCCTGTTGCGTCCAGTTGACCAGCCCCTAACTAATTTTAGTCGAGATCTCGGTGAATTGGTTCATACGAAGGGTCTGAGGAGGGGAGGGGTTACGGAAACGCATCAGACACAACCGATGCTTGATACGACTCCACAAGATCCACGCCAGAGGCCGAACCAACGCCAGAATCCACCGACCCTACAGCTTCCACAGGAGAGCGGGACGCTACAGTACAGTTCGTACCACAAAGAGAGACACTTGACGCAGGAAGGGGTAACACAGGGGATTCCACATCGCAAACATCTCCATCCTGGGTACGATGTTGCTTATTTTGCAGTACCTGAGCATCGGAATGGGGAGCAGACGGCGCAGAATTCATCTTAGGCTTTAACGGGAGGAAGTTGCCTGTGGATGAACACAAACCGGGCTGTGGATTGCCACTAGAATTACCACGAGGCGAAACGAGATCTGCTACTGTCCATTTATATCGCTGATCAAGAGAAAGTTTGCGAACAAAAATCCACTTCGTATAATTAGGACGTCGGTGACCAGTCTCATTACGTAAGAAGAATGCCCCCACCTGATCGCTATAAGTACCAAGGACAGTATAACCACAAATCTGAAGACGTGACGGGTGTTCGCTTTAGTTTACATCTCGACGGAATGCATACCATTATGGCGTTGAAGGTGGTGTTGACTGGACCAGTGTCCCTAGCGAATGCTTTTAACAGCATCAGATTTAAGCAACACATCTCTAAGATTTCGATCATCTACTTCTTGAAAACCCACACCTTGGTATATTCAACATAAGAATTAGCAAGGAGGACAACTCTAACTGACCCATCTCTATGGCGGAAAGAAACCTGATAGCTACTTGTCTGGTTGGAGAGGATTCATAAATTTTACAAAGAAGACATAAAGCTCAGTGACGAAATATGTTGTGTGGACCTGATATGAAGTAACACCAAACGTTTCTATTAACCACTTCGAGGGAACTTGATTGCGCATCACAAGCAGACATGTCAAAAAGCAAAACCAACAGTACCTTTGCGTGGGATCAGCTCGGACGATATGTTGACAACGAATTTGCCTGAATCGCTACCTAAAACACACTTAAAGTAGCACAAAACACGATTCAATGACGAATATCAACTCTCTAAAGTCGCAAAACACCACGAAAACAACAAAGCGTTACGACTCGAAACGTTGCGGCAGACCAACAGTGTGATCGCGTCCGACATATTCGCTTGCATAATACTTTACGTGCAGAGGTCAAAGAAAAATACTGATCCGGTATTGTGAGTAATGTAGCACCATCGGTGCCGGTAGCGATGACGTCACATCAGAGCGTGCGCATTCGAAAATCGACAGCTGCGTCCCTTCTCTAAGTTGACTGTAGTGCGGCTGACTGTGATGTCAGCACTCGACAATGGTTCCTAGTTATCGTACGGACAGGTATAAAACATGAAACTTCCTGGCAGATTAAAACTGTGTGCCCGACCGAGACTCGAACTCGGGACCTTTGCCTTTCGCGGCAAGTGCTCTACCATCTGAGCTACCGAAGCACGACTCACGCCCGGTACTCACAGCTTTACTTCTGCCAGTATCTCGTCTCCTACCTTCCCAAAGCTGTGAGTACCGGGCGTGAGTCGTGCTTGAGTAGCTCAGATGGTAGAGCACTTGCCCGCGAAAGGCAAAGGTCCCGAGTTCGAGTCTCGGTCGCGCACACAGTTTTAATCTGCCAGGAAGTTTCATATCAGCGCACACTCCGCTGCAGAGTGAAAATCTCATTCAGGTATAAAACATGTTTCAGTCCGTTTTATTTGCATAGCATCACGCAATCGAATTGGCGCAACTTTAGTGCGATTTCTGGCTTGCAATAGGAGAGAAATGGCGTAATTTTCACGCGATTTCCTGCTTACATTCGAAGAAAAAATGGGAAATTTACGCTAATGATAACACACACACCCATGCCAGAGGGAGGACTCGAACCTCCGACGTGGGGAGCCGCGCGTACCGCGACAAGGCGCTTTCGAAGAGAAATGGCATAAATGTAGTGCAATATTTACAGTGTGCCGTAGCACATTTGCACATGATCGCTGGCGGCCACTGGAAGAAGGTTTATGACATGTGAACCCTGCCAGTACCAACACACTGGCTGGAAATAACGACACAACAAGGAGCGCAAATCATTTCTGCATGAGATGGAACAGAGAGGGAACAATGCTGTCTGATAGACAGGATAAAAAACGAGAAGATAAGGAGAAGAACGGGGCTGAAGTGTCGCAATACATCCACAAGATCACAAGTACATGTGAAATGATAATTAAATGAACACCCTAGCTGCAAGCAGGCGTTGATACGCTTCATTGGGGACATATTGAAAATGTGTGCCCCGACCGGGACTCGAACCCGGGATCTCCTGCTTACATGGCAGACGCTCCATCCATCCGAGCCACCGCGGGCACAGAGGATAGTGCGTCTGCAGGGACTTATCCCTTGCACGCTCAGATGGATAGAGCGTCTGCCATGTAAGCAGGAGATCCCGGGTTCGAGTCCCGGTCGGGGCACACATTTTCAACATGTCCCCAATGAAGTGTATCAACGCCTGCTTGCAGCTAGGGTATTCATTTAATTATCATTTCATTTCTAGCAAAGCTGCATGGTCTTCCATGGCAACTGTTCTTTCGGGAACAGATACTACCGTCATATATAGTTACAAGTACATGTAATTAAAATTCGTTTATTTGAAGAAGTAAACTTCGAACACAAACAGTCTGCTGTTTCTGATGCAGTACAACATAAGAAAATGAACTTTCTCCAGAAATTATTCTTAATAACGTGAACGAAATGTTCGTACAAACAATTATTCGCCAGCCGCAGTGCCAAGCGGTTCTAGGCACATCAGTCCGGAAGCGCGCTTCTGCTACGGTCACAGGTTCGAATCCTACCTCAGGCATGGATGTGTGTGATGTTCTTAGGTTAGTTAGGTTTAAGTAGTTCTAAGTCTAGGGGACTGATGACGTCAGATGTTAAGTCCCATAGTGCTTAGAGCCATTTGAATTTGAACAATTATTCTCAACGAAACGAAAATAGATTCTTGAGAGAGTAGATTACGTTACCTTGACCAAAGAAAAGTCTAACTTCAAAACAATGTACGTACTCAAAGCTATACCCCATGAGTAGTACTACTTGTCCGTGGCGTAAAACACCAAGGCTCGGAGCATAGTTCGCGCGAGCGCAGCCGTCCGGGTGTCGAAGGCGATATTCTATCCGAGGCGGTCTCCAAACGGTGGCTGACGAGGACGGGACTGGATTTAACCAGCTCCGCGTGGGCAGAAAAACTCGCCTGGTGGTAGGCCGCAATTTTTCTATTTGCTATTGAAGTTGCGGTGGATGCAGCAAGAGGTACCTTTTTAGAACGACCCTTATTGCCATCAGCTGCGCCCTCTGGCTGGTTACCGAAACGCCCCCTGGGGGCTGAACCGGATACTGTGGAAACCGGCATGAATACAAGGTTTGAGCTGAAGATACTCTGTAAGTATAGATGCGGTGAGTGTTGGTGACATCGAAGGCGAAGCCAAGAGTCACGGCAGGGGGTCTACAGCGTTGTCAAGCGACAAGCGACACTGAAGTGACGTTAAGCAGGATAAGTGGCCAGGAATAACTTCAAATGGGCCAAAACAGTGATGCAATGGCGTCTAGGGGATTCAAAGAGAAGTTTCATATGTTTTCTTGTGAGACGGAGAGACGATATCTAACGACACGCGGGAAGAAAAATGGATCCAGACCGTCCAGCAGAGATCGTAAAGGAAATCTCTAGAAGAGGTCTATGCCAGGAGTGGATATCTAGAGGCTGAGGAGAAAGAGTAGACACCTTCAAATATTTGGGAAGCATCATCACTGTACAGAATAAAATGGAAACTGAAATTAAAGCGAGGGTAGTAGCAGCGAATAAAGCTTATTTAGGCCTACTAGATGTGTTATCCAGTAGAGCTGTTTCCAAAAGCTTCAAGCTTAGGCTATATCAGAATGTAATTCTGCCAGTAGCTCTATAAGGGTCAGAAAGCTTCACATTTAGAAAAGCAGATGAACAAAAATTATAAGTTTTTGAAAAGAAAATAAGGAAAATTTTTGCATCCAAGAGAGACCCAGAAACACAGGAGTGGAGGAGTGGAGAATACATAAAAACCAGGGACTGATGGAGCAATATCAACAGGCTGATATTAGTCAAGAAGAGGAGGAGACTGATGTGGGCCGGACATCTTATTAGGGTGGAGGAGAAACGACTACCTAAAATAGCATTCTCTGGATCCATAGCGGGCAGAAGGAAGCGGGGAAGGCCACGAACTAGATGGAAGGATGACATCGACGAGGACGCGGTGGCAATGGGCCTGAGTGAAGGAGAATGGACTACAAAAGCCAGGAAGAGAGAACAATGTAAGAGGAATGTAGAGAACGCGTATGCTCTCCAAGGTCCAAGCGACAGTTAAGAAGAAGAAGAAGAAGAAGAAGAAGAAGAAGAGGAGGAGGAAGAAGAAGTTATTTAGTTCTTATACCTGCTTGTTTTCCGCCAATAACGCCATATCGTCAGCAAGTCGTATATACACGTTTTTGTATGCTGCAAACATTCTTCTCGTTCAATCCAGGTTAATGTTAGCCAGTCATGATCTCTGCCTGACTCGTCTTCCTGTTCCTACTCTCTCTACTAATTATCTACCAACTATGACTCTAGATTTTTGATTAAGGTATGATTATTTAATCAAATTTCTCTCTCACTCCCCACTGGTGCCATGTTTTCTTAGGATAAGCATGAGTCTATCCCACCTTACCCTGTCAAATGCTTTTTTCAAATAAATAAAAACTACATGCCCCTTTCAATGCTCTTCAATGTACCTGTCTCCCAAGAGTTATAGCAAGCCGATATGAACTCTCGTGCCTATCCACTTCTCCAACCATATTGCTCCTCACCTCAGATGCTCTTCATTGTGCTGTATACCCTTCTATTCATCACTTTTAGTGAAGGATTGGCTGCACATTGTAAGAATCCAAAGATCGATTCTAAGAAGTAGTTAGGCCATTGAGTACGTATCGCTGCATGTCCCCCCACATAATCCCAAGGCTTGAAACACGAGAACGTCTATTCGCTCCTCAGTAGAACTTTCTTGTGTGACATAAACTGTCAGATTTGAATCACTAATAACTACAAGACTGAAAATGAGGAAGCAGTAGTTACATCAGAACTGTACGCATTTGTCGTGCAGCATTTATTTTGCCTGTGACGTCATGGTACCAATGTAGGCCCATTAACTTGTCTGTTACAAAATATGTTCACGTAAATTTCAAAATCTGCGTAGCGTAGAAACGCGTTTTAGCTGCAACATTGATTCAAGTGTCATTTTGAAGAGCTTCCGGAGGACTACAAGGACCATAAGAAAGAAAATATTGATACTCATCCGATTATAAGTGAAAACCGATATTAAACTGAAACTGAAAAATAATCAAAGATGTCCTCTCATATGTAATCAAAGAAAACTCAAGTAAGAACGAAGTTTGCGTCGAAAGACTAAATAGTGCAGTGTCAAGCAAATGCAAGGGCTATGGCAGCGTCGAAACAGTAGTGAAGAAATGTCAAAAAGTGATTATGTAGCTCACCCATTGAGCATACAGGGACCAGCGACAGTCCACACATGTGACTTATCTAGTCTGTAAATATTGTGCAGCTCTATGTAACCAATGTATTAAAGGGACTAGTAACTGAGTTAGATATTAACAGGAAACACTTTCTAACCACTGTATTAAAGGGACTAGTAACTGAGTTAGAAATTAACAGGAAACACTTGCTACGATTTTATCCCAGCGTTTTCATGAGAAATTTCGGAAGCAGACGTAATGATAATGATGATGATGATGATGATGGTTTGTGGAGCGCTCAACATCGTGTTCATCAGCGCTCGTACAAGTTCCAATCTTTCCATTTCCAGTCTCGTCACTACCCGAATATTGAGATGATGAGGACAACAGAAATACCCAATACCCGAGCGGTGAAAATTCCCGACCCGGCCGGGAATTGAACCCGGGACCCCGTGAGATGCAGACGTGAACATTGCACAAAGAAACTTTTATATTTCTAGTAAGTCTGTTTGCGTGGCCCTCCTCCGCAGCAAACACAGAACAATTTGTTTTGCAAATAAAAACCGTCTTTTCTTGCCGCACTGTTATTTACACTCCTGGAAATGGAAAAAAGAACACATTGACACCGGTGTGTCAGACCCACCATACTTGCTCCGGACACTGCGAGAGGGCTGTACAAGCAATGATCACACGCACGGCACAGCGGACACACCAGGAACCGCGGTGTTGGCCGTCGAATGGCGCTAGCTGCGCAGCATTTGTGCACCGCCGCCGTCAGTGTCAGCCAGTTTGCCGTGGCATACGGAGCTCCATCGCAGTCTTTAACACTGGTAGCATGCCGCGACAGCGTGGACGTGAACCGTATGTGCAGTTGACGGACTTTGAGCGAGGGCGTATAGTGGGCATGCGGGAGGCCGGGTGGACGTACCGCCGAATTGCTCAACACGTGGGGCGTGAGGTCTCCACAGTACATCGATGTTGTCGCCAGTGGTCGGCGGAAGGTGCACGTGCCCGTCGACCTGGGACCGGACCGCAGCGACGCACGGATGCACGCCAAGACCGTAGGATCCTACGCAGTGCCGTAGGGGACCGCACCGCCACTTCCCAGCAAATTAGGGACACTGTTGCTCCTGGGGTATCGGCGAGGACCATTCGCAACCGTCTCCATGAAGCTGGGCTACGGTCCCGCACACCGTTAGGCCGTCTTCCGCTCACGCCCCAACATCGTGCAGCCCGCCTCCAGTGGTGTCGCGACAGGCGTGAATGGAGGGACGAATGGAGACGTGTCGTCTTCAGCGATGAGAGTCGCTTCTGTCTTGGTGCCAATGATGGTCGTATGCGTGTTTGGCGCCGTGCAGGTGAGCGCCACAATCAGGACTGCATACGACCGAGGCACACAGGGCCAACACCCGGCATCATGGTGTAGGGAGCGATCTCCTACACTGGCCGTACACCACTGGTGATCGTCGAGGGGACACTGAATAGTGCACGGTACATCCAAACCGTCATCGAACCCATCGTTCTACCATTCCTAGACCGGCAAGGGAACTTGCTGTTCCAACAGGACAATGCACGTCCGCATGTATCCCGTGCCACCCAACGTGCTCTAGAAGGTGTAAGTCAACTACCCTGGCCAGCAAGATCTCCGGATCTGTGCCCCATTGAGCATGTTTGGGACTGGATGAAGCATCGTCTCACGCGGTCTGCATGTCCAGCACGAACACTGGTCCAACTGAGGCGCCAGGTGTAAATGGCATGGCAAGCCGTTCCACAGGACTACATCCAGCATCTCTACGATCGTCTCCATGGGAGAATAGCAGCCTGCATTGCTGCGAAAGGTGGCTATACACTGTACTAGTGCCGACATTGTGCATGCTCTGTTGCCTGTGTCTATGTGCCTGTGGTTCTGTCAGTGTGATCATGTGATGTATCTGACCCCAGGAATGTGTCAATAAAGTTTCCCCTTCCTGGGACAATGAATTCACGGTGTTCTTATTTCAATTTCCAGGAGTGTATTTCTTGAAGAGGCGTTTCGCCTTTTTTACTGTAAGGCATCATCAGTGGGTTCTGGAACGATACAGTTTTGTTTTGATCTGTGTTATTTTTAGATTATGGAACAGTACACGTCGCGCTTTTTATGTAAAGAAGTAATTACTTACCGTTTGTTGGCTTCTGCGTTTCCTCGTATCCGGTCTGGAGGTCGTACTACCACTTCATTTCCGAAACATAAGCACATTTTTATATTCCGAACTTTTTGCTTCACACTGTTCACCATGTTTAATCTTACGTATACCGTGCACAATTACTCTTTTGCCACTGCTTACAGATATTTGTTTGAAAACTGTGCGTTTAAAGACGTAAATTTTGAGAGTTCACTATATGTTTGCTCCTGTTTGGAGAACGATTTTTGAACAAATAAGAGGGTTGGACCTTAAATAGAGGCAACTATTTATTCACAGCAGATAAAAAAGAGTTTGCAACTGTTACTGTTTTTTTCAAAGTAGTCACCTGCGTTGTATAGAACCCGTTGCCAGCGATGTGGAAGGCGTAGTACATTGTTAGCAGAGCCTGTTCTGTTGATGGTGCGAATGGAGCGGTCTACTGCCTGTCGAATCTCTGGAACAGTTCTGAAGAGAATGCCAAGATGTGGTTCCTTCACCTTCGTCATCAAATCAAAGTCACCGAACAGAGCAGCCATAGCTTGCGCTGTATGCGTCCGCGCATTGTCGTGCAAAATGATGGGTGGTTTGCGCAGAAAGTGTTGCCGCTTCTTTGGCAAAGCTGGTCGCAGGTGACGCTCCAAAATTGAACAGTAATACCTTGCATTGACGGTCGGCCGTGGAGGAACGTAATGCGTTAGGATAACACCATCACTATATACGAGAATCACCGTAACTTTAGACCGCTCCATTCGCACCATCAACAGAACAGGCTCTGCTAACGGTATACTACGCCTTCCACATCGCTGGCAACGGGTTCTACACAACGCTGGTGACTACTGTGAAGGACAACTACTCTTTTGTATAGGTTGTGAAAATATAGTTGGTACTACTTAAGTTCCAACCCTAGTATGTATAATTAACCCGCCCGGTTGGCCGTGCGGTCTAACGCACGGCTTTCCAGGCGGGAAGGAGCGCGTGGTTTCCGGCACGAATACGCCCGACGGACTTGTGTCGACGTCCGGTGAGCTGACCAGTCTGTGGATTGTTTTTAGGCGGTTTTCCATCTGCCTCGGTGAATGCGGGCTGGTTCTCCTTATTCCGCCTCAGCTACACTATGTCGGCAATTGCTGCGCAAACAAGTTCTCCACGTACGCGTACACTACCGTTACTCTACCACGCAAACATAGGGGTTACACTCGTCTGGTGTGACACGTTCCCTGGGAGGGTCCACCGAGGGGCTGAATCGCACAATAACCCTGGGTTCAGTGTGGGGTGGCGGAGGGGTGAAGTGGACTGCGGTAGTCGTCGTGGGGTTGTGGACCACTGCGGCTGCGGCGGAGACGGAGCCCCTCCTACGTTTCTAAGGTCCCCGGTTAACGTAACAGCTATAATTAGTGGCAAATGACTTATAATAAGGGTAAACATGGTGAACAGTGGGGAGGTAAAGTTCGGAATATAAAAATGTGCTTATGGTTCGAAATGGAGTGGTAGTACGACCTCCAGACCAGACAAGAGGAAAGGCAGATGCCAACAAACTGTAAGTAATTTCTTATTTACATAAAAAACCCTGCGTGAACTGTTTGATAATCTAAAAATAACACTTATCGAAACAAAACTGTATCGTTATAAATTCCATTGAAGAGATCTTAGAGTAAGAAAAAAGAAGGCGAAGCGCGTCTGGGATAAATATATTACGATTCAGCAAGAAAAGGTGGTTTTTATTTACAAAAGAAATATCTTATATTTCTGTTGGTAACTCATTGATTCCTGTGGCCTTACCTTTTTTCATCTGCTTAAGAGCTGGATAATCGAAAAGAATTGTGAGTATAACTGCAACTACTCAAGACGATTAATTTAATGTTCAAAGTGGTTGCGTTGGGTTTAGTCATTCATTGATTTCAAACGTCCGTAACAAGGAAGCGTGCGTGACGATTGGTGCGTCGCGCAGGCGGTGACCTACTTTCGAAACGAAATTCCTCTTCCAGGCGGCACTGGCACGGCGGCTTGAATGGATTCCCTGGTCGATGGTCATGCGGCTACGACTCTGGCGGGTGTTGGCGTAGGAGTGTAGCGTGGCGAGACGTGTACCTGGCCTCGCACCTGCCGGCCGGCCCGGAATACGGGCTGCGCCGCCGCTGGCGGCAGCTGCTGAATTGTTAAGCACGCTTGAAACACGGGCCGTGTCGCCATCTCGCGCGCGCATTGACGCCGCCACTCCGCGGTAATTGGACGCTGCGCGCCGCGGCGAGACGCGACGCAGCGCGGCGTCCCCCTTAGACGCTGCGCCGGTGTCGGTTCTGCCGGCCACGGCCAGCTCTGGCGCCGTCGTGAGTTACGCTCTCTTCAGTGTCCGCAAGCACGTACTACTATTCCTCCGTCTAACATTCCGTGCCACTGCACCCAGCCACGTAAATGAAACCTACACTACTGGCTATTAAAACTGCTACACCACGAAGCTGACGTGCTACCGACGCGAAATTTAACCGACAGGAAGAAGATGCTGTGATATGCAAATGATTAGCCTTTCAGAGCATTCACACAAGGCTGGCGCCGGAGGCGACACCTTCAACGTGCTGACATGAGGAAAGTTTCCAACCGATTTCTCATACACTACAGCAGTTGAGGCGTTGCCTGATGAAATGTTGTTGTGATGCCTCGTGTAAGGAGATGCGTACTATCAAGTTTCCGACTCCGATAAAGGTCGGTTCAAATGGCTCTGAGCACTATGGGACTTAACACCTGTGGTCATCAGTCCCCTACAACTTAGAACAACTTAAACCTAACTAACATCACACACATCCATGCCCGAGGCAGGATTCGAACCTGCGACCGTAGCAGTCGCGCGGTTCCGGACTGAGCGCCTAGAACCGGTAGACCACCGCGGCCGGCGATAAAGGTCGGGTTGTAGCGTATCGCGGTTTCGGTTTATCGTATCGCGACATTGCTGCTCGCGTTGGTCGAGATCCAATGACTGTTAGCTGAATATGGAATCGGTGGTTTCAGGGGGGTAATACGGAACGCCGTGCTGGATCCCAACGGCCTTGTATCACTAGCAGTCGAGATCACAGGCATCTTATCCGCATGGCTGTAACGGATCGTGCAGCCATGTCTCGATCCCCGAGTCAACAGATGGGGACGTTTGCAAGACAACAAACATCTGCACGAACAGTTCGACGACGTCTGCAGCAGCATGGACTATCAGCTCGGAGATGATGGCTGCGGTTACCTTGACGCTCCATCACAGACAGGAGCGCCTGCGATGGTGTACTCAACGATAAACCTGGGTGTACGAATGGCTAAACTTCATTTTTTCGCATGAATCCAGGTTCTGTTTACAGCATCATGATGGTCGCATCCGTGTTTCGCGACATTGCGGTGAACGCACATTGGAAGAGTGTATTCGTCATCACCATACTGGCTTATCATCCGGCGTGATGGTATGGGGTGCCATTGGTTACATGTCTCGTTCACCTCTTGTTCGCATTGACGGCACTTTCAACAGTGGACGATAGATTTCAGATGTGTTACGACCCGTGGCTCTAACCTTCATTCGATCCCTGCGAAACCTTACATTTCAGCAGGATAATGCACGACCGCATGTTGCAGGTCCTGTACGGGCCTTTCTGGATACAGAAAATGTTCGACTGCTGCCCTGGCCAGCACATTGTCCAGATCTCTCACCAACTGAAAACGTCTTGTCAACGGTTGCCGAGCAACAGGCTCGTCACAATATGCCAGTCACTACTCTTGATGAACTGTGGTATCGTGTTGAAGCTGCACGGGCAGCTGTACCTGGACACGCCACCCAAGCTCTGTTTGACTCAATGCCCAGGCGTATCAAGGCCGTTATTACGGTCATAGGTGGTTGTTCTGGGTACTGATTTCTCGGGATCTATGCACCCAAATAGCGTGAAAATGTATTCACGTGTCAGTTCTAGTATAATGTATTTGTCCATTGAATACCCGTTTATCATCTGCATTTCTTCTTGGTGTAGCAATTTTAATGGCCAGTAGTGTATTAGACCGCGAGACGTCTATGGCATTGTAGTGAATGAGGCGAGCCTAGGACAGTGAAACAAGCGAGCAATCCTAATACACTGAGGAGACAAAAAAGCCATGGGGTACCTCCTAATATGGTATTGTAGCTCCATTTGCACGGCGTAGTGCAGCAGCTCGACGTGACATGGACTCAACAAGTCGTTGGAAGCAGTCTTCAGAAATATTGAGTCATGCCGCCTCTATAGCCGTCCATAATTGCAACGAAAGCAGGATTTTGTGCACCATGTGACCTCTCTATTATGTCCCATAAATTTTCGATGGCCGGCCGTTGTGGCCGACCGGTTCTAGGCGATTCAGTCCAGAACCATGCAGCTGTTACGGTCACAAGTTCGAATCCTGCCTCGGGCATTGATGTGAGTGATGTCCTTAGGTTAGTTAGGTTTACGTACTTCTAAGTCTAGGGGACTGATGACCTCAGATGTTAAGTTAAAAAATGTGTGTGAAATCTGATGGGACTTCACTGCTAAGGTCATCAGTCCCTAAGCTTACACACTACATTCATGGTTGGCGATCAAGGCGGCCAAATCTCTCATTCGAATTGTCCAAAATGTTGTTCAAACAAATAGTGAATAATTGTGGCCCGGTGACACGGCGAATTGTTCAAATGGTTCAAATTGCTCTAAGCACTATGGGACTTAACATCTGAGGTCGCCGGCCAAAGTGGCCGTGCGGTTCTAGGCGCTGCAGTCTGGAACCACGAGACCACTACGGTCGCAGGTTCGAATCCTGCCTCGGGCGTGGATGTGTGTGATGTCCTTAGGTTAGTTAGGTTTAACTAGTTCTAAGTTCTAGGGGACTAATGACCTCAGAAGTTGAGTCCCATAGTGCTCAGAACCATTTGAACCATCTGAGGTCATCAGTCCCCTAGACTTAGAACTACTTAAACCTAATTAACCTAAGGGCATCACACACATCCATGCCCGAGGCAGGATTTAAACCTGCGAACGTAGCAGCAGCGCGGTTGGTGCATTGTCATCCATAAAAGAAGTCCATCGTTGTTTGGCTGCGAATGGTCTCCAAGTAGCCGAACATAGCCACTTCCCGTCAATGGCACAGACCATTCCATGTAAACCGAGCGAGGTGGCGCAGTGGTTAGCACACTGGACTCGCATTCGGGAGGACGACGGTTCAATCCCGCGTCCGGCCCTCCTGATTTAGGTTTTCCGTGACTTCCCTAAATCGCTCCAGGCAAATGCCGGGATGATTCCTTTCAATGGGCACGGCCGACTTCCTTCCCTATCCGTCCCTAATCCGATGAGACCGATGACCTCGCTGTCTGGTCTCCTCCCCCAAAACCACCACCACCATTCCATGTAAACACAGTCCACACCATTATGGAACCACTACCGGTATGCACAGTGACTTAGTGGGGTCTACGCCACACTCGAATACTACCATCAACTCTTACCAACTGAAATCGCTCCTTATCTGACCAGGACACGGTTTTTCAGTCGTCTAGAACCTAACCGATACTGTCACAAGCCCAGGAGAGGCGCGGCAGGCGATGTTGTGCTGCTAGCAAAGGCGCTCGCGTTGGTCGTTTGCTGCCATAGCAACGCCAAATTTTTGCCGCTCTGTCCCAGCGTATATGTTCGTCCTACGTCCCACACTGAGTTCTGTGGTTATTTCAAGCAATGTTGACTGTCTGCTAGCACTGACAATTTTTTGCAAACGTCGTTGCCGTCTGTCGTTAACTGAAGGCCGTCATCCACTATGTTGTCCGTGATGAAAGGTAATGCCTGAAATTTGGTATTCTCAGCACACTATTGACACTGTGGATCTCAGAATATCGAATTTCGTAACGATTTCCGAATTGGAATGTCCCAGGCGTCTAGCCCCAAATACCATTGTGCGTTCAAAGTCTATCAATCCCCTCCATGCGACCATAACCACGTCGGAAACCTTTTCACATGGATCAGCTGGGTACAAGTGACAGTTTTGCCAATGCACTGCCCTTTTATACCTTGTGCACGCGATACTACTGCCATCTGTATGAGTGCATATCGCCATCCCACGACTTTTCGTCACCTCTCAGTATGCATACAGGGGGTAGAGAAAAATATAGAAACAGCGCGAGAAATGCATGTTTGAATACAAACGCAGATTCTAGCCAAACCTGCATTTTACTCTCTTTTATTTGTGGACGAACGGCATTTGTGTAATGTTCTCAATGCTTTGCAAGCGCCAGTCGTTGTCAGAACAGTGTTCTGCGCAGCTGTAAGTGCATTTTGTCGGAGCTCCGTGCATTCTAACGTGGGGAAATTCATGCTGATCGTGTGGTGGGTGGTTCTGTAACGAAGACAGCCCAATTGTTTATTGTTTAAAGAGGAACCATATCAAATATTCATACCGTATACAGGGAAAGAAGACGAAAACAAAAAAAATCATACGCTAAGTGACAAAACTGACGAAAGTGTGTTCTGTGTCACCTTGACGAATTGTCATTGAAAAGTGTTCAAAGAAAAATAAGAGGATAACAGCTGCAAAAGTCATTGCAGAACTCAATGCCTTACTCACGAAACGTTCCATCACAAAGGAAAGGGAGTACCATCAGCTGGGAATTGCACAACGAGCTGGAAATGCAAAACTACTCATAAATGGTGACAATGCTAACTTTTGGCCCAGTTTACGTCCCAAGAGTGAAACATGGCGGGTGTTCGGTGATGAATTTGGCAGCCATATCGTCATATTACATGGTCCCCACAGTTAATCAGCAAGGTCACGTTGTTACCAAGGTTTATGTGACCATATTGGCCCACCATGTCCATCTCCTTGTACAATATTTGTTCCTCAGTGGTAATGCTATGTCCCAAGGCGACAGCGCCGCTGTTCACACCGCTCGCATCGTGCAAGACTGCCTGGTTTTGTGAGCACGAGGATGAACTATCGCATCTTCTCTGGCCACCAAAGTCACCAGACCTCAGTATTTTTGAGGCTTTTAGATTTACTTTGGAGAGAGAGGTGCATAGTTCACCTCCATCATCACCACTATTTTGCAGGAAGAATGATATAAAGTTGCCTTTATACCATTATGGTATGACTGGAAGATGTTCTGAATGCGACCAGTTTTCCTACAGCATATTAGGCAAGGTAATTTGTGTTTGTTGTGTATCCACCTTTGCCGGCCGAAGTGGCCGTGCGGTTAAAGGCGCTGCAGTCTGGAACCGCAAGACCGCTACGGTCGCAGGTTCGAATCCTGCCTCGGGCATGGATGTTTGTGATGTCCTTAGAACTAGTTAAACCTAACTAACCTAAGTTCAAGGGGACTAATGACCTCAGCAGTTGAGTCCCATAGTGCTCAGAGCCATTTGAACCATTTTTTTTGTATCCACCTTTTTGTCCACTCCTCTTGTGATAGAGATCATGGTTCCAGTATGAGATTTTTCACTCTGCAGCGGAGTGTGCGCTGATATGAAACTTTCTGGCACATTAAAACTGTGTGCCAGACCGAGACTCGAACTCGGGACCTTTGCCTTTCGCGGGCAAGTGGTCTACCATCTGAGCTACCCAAGCACGACTCGCGCCCTGTCCTCACAGTCTTACTTTTGCCGAGAAAGGCAAGGGTTCCGAGTTCGAATCTCGGTCTGGCACACAGTTTTAATCTGCCAGGAAGCTTCATAGACATCATGGTTGCTAAATTTCAACGCTACAGGGCATCGTAGTTAGAGAACGATTCAGATATGATTATGGCTCGGTGTTATACGGGGTGAGTCACTCATATTGCCGCCTAGAATAACTCCGAAAGTATGATATTAGCTGAAAAATTACAGGGACAAAACTTTCATAGGACAACGGTGACCATAACATGAAATTGGTCTTTTGTTCTTTTGCTGCTAGGTTGGGTCGCTTCAGAGATATGAAGGTCACCTTGGTTTTTTTAAATCTGATGCTATACAAACTGCCTATTGGCTTCTGTCTCGGGTTCTTCGGCCGACGTTCATCTAATGATTTTTCTGACGTTTCGCCAGCACGAGTGGCTGGCATTGTCAAAGCTTCACCCTCCATTGCCGGTGGTGAACTGGAGTTCACCACCGGCAATGGAGGGTGAAGCTTTGACAATGCCAGCCACTCGTGCTGGCGAAACGTCAGAAAAATCATTAGATGAACGTCGGCCGAAGAACCCGAGACAGAAGCCAATAGGCAGTTTGTCAACAAGTGGCCACGAAAGCCTCAACAATTTTGTGTCTGATGCTATAGTACTTATTTTCTGATAGCGGCTATTGAGACGAATCCAATGATGTGTAACAGTAAGGTCTTTGAAGGACAACTGAGGTCGCAAAGGTGGCATGAACGTCCATTTACAGAAGGTCTTCGAAGTGATGACCATTGGTATCAATGCAGTGCTGCAATCTTCTTATCATAGGTTGAGTAGTAGTCCTTATCACATCGGCACTTATCGAAGCACATGCTCTGCCAATTCTTTCTGGTATATCGTGCAAATATTAAATATTCGCCGACTGCAGTGTATCTATCTAACGTGCTATTGACTTGTAAATACCATTCGACGGTTTCGCAATACAAAGCTAATAGTAACGTCGAATCAAGCGATGGTGAATGATGTATTCCTTCGAAGAACAAGTCGATATGCTTCTCATTTACGGAGAAGTCCAACGAAATTCAGTGAGAGCTAGAGACTTACACGCTGAAAGATATTCCCAACGTACTCACCCTACACGTCGTACATTTAAATATGTTTATGATAAACTGTGAACAACTGGATCTTTAACGCATCGGAAACATATCCGGCTAAGGAAAGTTACTAACGAGAAAACGGAAATTAGTACTCTTCCCACTGTGGTTCGAGATTCTTGTGGTGATTCGCGTCAAATAGCAAAGGAATCAGGCATGAGCCAGAGTAGTGTTGTTCGTGTTCTGCATCGCCATACCATTTCAGTCTCCACCAAGACATAACTGGTACGGATTGTATGCGTCGCACTGAATTCTGCCGAAGGGCTCAGCTTCAGAGGGATGACACATTTATTAATTTGATTTTATTTACTCACGAGGCTACATTCACGAACCATGGAAATGTTAATCTGCATAACATGTATTATTAGGCAACTGAAAATGCATGTTCGCTGCGGCAAGTTGCACACCAAAAACCTTGGTCGGTGAATGTATGGTGTGGGAGTCTGGAGGACAGAATTATGGGCCCCTATTTAATCGAAGGAAATCTTAATCTCATGAAGTACACCACATTTCTGCAAGAAACATTAGATCTGTTATTGGAAGAAATACGTTTAGAAACAAGGAACAGTATGGTATCAACACAATGGGTGTCCGGCACATTTTTCGCTGGTGGCTAGAAATGAGTTGCAGAAATAATTCCAAAATCGTTGGATTGGACGCGGAGGAGATGTGTTGTGGTCGGCTCGTTCGCCAGACTTGACGAATCTGGATTTTTTCTTGGGGGGGATTCGTAAAAGACATTGATTCATACAGCTCTGAGCACTTAACGCCTGAGGTCATCAGTCCCCTAGAACTTAGAACTACTTAAACCTAATTAACCTAAGGACATCACACACATCCATACTCGAGGCAGGACTCGAATTTGCGATCGTAGCGGTCGCGCGGTTCCAGACTGAAGAGCCGTAAAAGACATTGTTTATAAAGATGTTCACCTGAAGATATGCGAGAGAGAACTGTCAGAACTGCTTCGATAACTGCCGATGTGATAAGGAATAGCAGTCAATCCATGACAAGAATATTGCAGCACTGCATTGATACCAATGGTCATCACTTCGAACACTTTCTGTAAATGGACGTTCTGCCACCTTTGTGACGTTCGTTGACCTTCAAAGAACTTATTGTTACACATCATTGGATTCGTCTCGATAGCCGCTATCGGAAAATCACATTTAAAAAGCAAAGTTGACCTTCATATTTCTGAAGCGACCCCACCTAGCAAACAAAAAACCAACCTCATATTATGGCCCCCGTTGTCCCATCCAACATTTGTCCCACACACTTTTTAGCTACTATCATAGTTTCGGAGTTATTCTAGGTGGCAACAGTTAGTGACTCACCCTGTATAATGTACTAACAAAGCAGAAAGTCGATTCACATTGAGCTCTACATCACAGTAGCTGTGGAATACCAACTCATTACAATATCTGATATGTTCTCTAGCTTTAACATCCCACAGTGTCCAGACCATGAATCTCCTGGTATGGATCCTGTTTTGATAAACGGTCATACATTGCACACTACCGTCCATACCTCTTTGATTCACGTTGTACAATCCGCAAGCTACTTTATACAGTATAGAGCAGACTTCGACGGTGCACATTCATTTTTCCCATTCTCTGTTTCGTTAGCAAAAAGTACTTCGAAAGAACAACTCTCGCTAAGCCTCTATAATAAACTCGTATCTTTCTTTTGTTAATGACGTGGTCATTGACCAAGAAGTACGGTGGAGGAGTAATATATTACTTGATTGTTCTTGGAAAGTACCCTCTCGTCTATTTAAAAGGGATACACAAAGCCTCTCTTGCGTTTTCTGCGACTGTAGTGTTTTCAGAATCTCCTTTAAACATTCGCGCGTACTAGAAGAACCCAGTACGAAAGGCATCACTATTCTTTCATCCCCTCAATCATACACATTAACAGTACTTGGTAAGTCTTCCAGATTGACGAACTGTACTCAAGAATCTGTCGAACATGTGTTTCGTTAGTCTCTTATTTCGTGCATCAGTTACGAGTGAACTTCAAGAAGTAAGTGACACAAAATTAAATTGGACGTTGTTCTACACATAGAAGTGACACAGAGGGCACAGAAGACAGCAACAGGGGTCGATCTAGACATACACCTCTTGCTGCATCCGCTGCAACTTCGATAGCCGATAGGAAAATTGTAACCTTGTGACGCACAAGTGTTCAAGCCCACACGGAGCCGGCTAGAAACAGTTCCGTCTTCTCCAGGCAGCGACTGTCGCATCGGATCGGACGTCGTCTCCGACACCCTGTGGACTACTCACCAGCAACCTGTGCTTCGTGCCTTGGTATTCTCCGCTGTGGACATATCGTACTGCTCGTGAGATAAATCTTGAATACATACATGGTTCCAAACATAGACTTGTCATAGGTCAAGAAAACCTAATCTACGCTCTCAAGAGTCTACTTTGGTTTCCTTGAAGAAAAATTGTTTGTGACGAACTTTCATTTTCTTTTCTTTTTTCTTTTTTTTTGTTATGCCTCAGAAACAACAGACTGTTTATGTTCGAAGTTCAATTGTTCAACTATACAAAGTTTAAAACTAAAGTAACTATACCTCGGGGAAGATCAGTTTGGATTCTGTAGAAATTATGGAACACATGAGGCAATACTGACCCTTCGACTTATCTTAGAAGATAGATTAAGAAAAGGCAAACTTATGTTTCTAGCAATTTGACAATGTTGACTGGAATACACTCTTTCAAATTCTGAAGGTGGTAGGGTAAAATACAGGGAGAGAAAGGGTATTTACAATTTGCACAGAAACCAGCTGGCAGTTATAAGAGTCGAGGGACATGAAAGGGAAGCAGTGGTTGGGAAGGGAGTGAGACAGGGTTGTAGCTGCCCGATGTTATTCAATCTGTATATTGAGCAAGCAGTAAAGGAAACGAAGGAAAAGTTTGGAGTAGGTATTAAAATCCATGGAGAAGAAATAAAAACTTTGAGGTTCGCCGATGACGTTGTAATTCTGTCAGAGACAGCAAAAGACTTGGAAGAGCAGTTGAACGGAATGGACAGTCTCTTGAAAGGATGATATAAGATGAACACCAACAAAAGCAAAACGAGGATAATGGAATGTAATCGAGTTACCTCGGGTGATGCTGAGGGAATTAAATTAGTGAATGAGACATTTAAAGTTGTAAAGGAGCTTTGCTATTTGGGGAGCAAAATAACTGATGATGGTCGAAGTAGAGAGGATATAAAATGTAGACTGGCAATGCCAAGGAAAGCGTTTCTGAAGAAGAGAAATTTGTTAACATCGAGTATAGATTTAAATGTGAGGAAGTCGTTTCTGAAAGTATTTGTATGGAGTGTAGCCATGTATGGAAGTCAAACATGGACGATAAATAGTTTGGACAAGAAGAGAATAGAAGCTTTCGAAATGTGGTGCTTCAGAAAAATGCCGAAGATTAGATGGATGGATCACATAACTAATGAGGAGGTATTGAATAGAATTGGGGAGAAGATGAGTTTGTGGCACAACTTGATTAGAAGAAGGGATCGGTTGGTAGGACATGTTCTGAGGCATCAAGGGATCACCAATTTGGTACTGGAGGGCAGCGCGGAGGGTAAAAATCGTAGAGGGAGACCAAGAGATGAATTTACTAAGCAGATTCAGAAGGATGTAGGCTGCAGTACGATCTGGGAGATGAAGCAGCTTGCACAGGATAGAGTAGCATGGAGAGCTGCATCAAACCAGTCTCAGGACTGAAGACCACAACAACAACATAATTACACTTGATTCTGATCTTGTGAAAGTGCTCAGCGTGAGGAGTGCATCAGTTGGCGACGAGGTATTTGAAAGACTTTCGTACGACTGTTCCAATTAGTGCTTTGGTGTCATAGTTTCGTCATGGCGACTGATGATGGGCCAGGACATTGTTCACCTAGTCATCCTTTTGCTGCAGCATATGCAGCACACGAACAAGATATTGTAGGAACTATCACGTGACTGTCGCTTCCAGGCGCAAATGCTCAGTGCAAATATTTCTGTGCCTCTTCGCTAGTGTGGGACATGGTTCTAGTACATGCCCAAGATGAGGCTCTCTGCCACGACCTTCTCACACTGAAAGCTCCTTCCCTAGAGTCTTGCTTCCCCATCATTTGGGCATTTGAGCAACCCCAGCAAGATGGACGCCATCCACGCTAACTGCCCTCATGTGGTCAATGCTTCATTGTCCACCAACAGCAGCAATGTAACTTCCGGCGTGCGAAGTGCGCCACATACGGAAAATCGGGCCACAAAGTTGAGGTGTTCTCTTACTCCCATGGCATATAAGTCGACTGGGCCGTCCTAGACACCCCCAGATCCGATGTTCCCGATGGGGAGGTCGCATCACCGGACGATTACTTTGTTGACTCCATCGTTCCCGACTCTAACAGATCCATGTCTCTCCTGGCGTTCATGGACGGCATCTTGGTCCAGCTAGAAATTCACACGGGCTCGTCTGACACTATCGTTTGTCTGGCAGACTAATCAGCCAATTGGGGTACAACTCTCCAGTAATTTTAGATCCCATTCCATAGCCTCAGTAACGATCTCATTTCTGTCACAGGCCCCTTCTCTGCCTGCACACAGCATGGTTTGCCATCGATCACAGGCCGTGTTCTAGTAGTGAATGTTCCTGAAGCTTCCAGTCTTCTTGGTTTTGGCCTCTTCAACGCCCGAGGGATGAAAATTTATAACCCTCAGTGAGCTAGGTGACAAGCAATTCTTACGCTTCTGACTTGTTTGCCAAGTGTTCTGCTGTGTTCTTGGCGCCCTCGTCTGGCGTCCGGTGTTTCGAAGTTCATATTACCCTTCTACATGATGCTGTTTCTGAGTTCTGTAAAGTTCGCAAGATTCCGGTTGCCCTCAGGAACAAGCTGAAGCGGAACTTCATCGTTTGCAGGATGACGGTATCCTTGCGCCTGTATTTGTATCCTACAGTCGTTGGACTACCCCCATCGTTATCGTCGAAAAGCCCAGTTAGGCTTTACGCTTGTATGTGGATTTTAGTGAAAAACTAAATGCTCAGCCTGTCATTGACTTGTATCCCTTTCAAAAAATGGAAGAGATCATGACCAAAATATGTAGGGGCAAAGTGCCCACTTGCTTAATGACGCATGATCCCTCACTAACTCTCACCCTGACTAGGAAGCAGCAAGATCCGTTGTTCAACAATGAGCATGAACGTGCTTTCATCTGGACTCTGATGCAGAAGCTCTCATCACACAGCTTCCCCTCGATGAGGACCTCACCCAACGGTACACAGCTATCGACTCCATCCTCCATGATGTGTTGCGGCATTTTCAGCAGTGCTGGCCAACTGAATGCAGTCTTGGCACACCCAGATCTACAAGAATTCTGGGAATGTTGATAGGAGCTCTCTTCAAAGGACAGTGTCGTTCTGGCAAAGGGTGATAATGGTCGCACTCAGGTGGTCATTCTTGGGGTTGTCCACACCCGCATCCTCCAGTTGCTACACGAGGGTACTGGAGCATCATCTTCACAAAGCGACTGGCCAGACACCATGTCTACAGGCAGGGCATGTACGCCGACAGACCTACTTACAGTCTGTCTTGGCCAAAGACATCCACCCCTGGTCGTGCCTCCACCTTCACATTTTCAGAAACTTTCTCAGTTCATCGCGGCCCATCCTCATGAGGTTTCTGTCTCGTGTATGACTTCTACCTCTGCTACTCAGATCATTAAAACTCTGACACAGATTTTTGCTCTGGAAGGACTCCCAGAAACCATTATAACGGACAACAGTCGATAATTTATGACCTCTGACTTATCCTCCTTTTGTACCTTCCATTGTATTTCCTTGATCCATGCTGCTCCTTTTCATCACACTTCAAAGAGTGTGGCTGAACGTTTTGTTTGGACTTTTAAAACTCAAGTGTCCAAACTCTGTCGTTACCATTGCTTGGATGTGGCACTCACTCTTTTCTTGACGTCATATTGAGTCACTTGTGGAGAGGTTGTATGGCCGAACACTTTGATCTTCGCTGTTCATCCTTCACCCTCTGGAGAAAACACTCCATGCTCACCTTCCTCTCCTCTCAGATCGTCACAAGTTCACGCGGTAAGGTCTGACTGGATTACGAATTTTGTCGATGGACAGCCCCAATGGCTTCCTGCTTCTGTCCCCTGCCTACTTGGCAGTGTCATGCTTCTGGTTGCTCTCCCAGACGGCACAGTGCCGCAAGCATCAAAATCAGATCTGCCCCTCCGTAGTTCCCTTCCTCCAACAGAGCCTTTTACGCCATTTTCAGTTCCAGATACACAGGACGTAGTGGGGTATCGTGCAGAAACTGAGGACCTGATGTTACCTCCTCCCAGTATGTCACATTGCCAGACACCACATACACACATTGCCGTGGACGTCGACCCAGGAACTAACACACAGACAGCGATGTCATCGTCGATTCGGACACTTGCTTTCGCCTCTCTTTAGTTGCTTCTGGAGGGGGTGGGAAAGAAAAAAAAATTGTGCGTCTCATGGTTTTGCTTTTGACGTCGCCAACCCGCAAACCATCAGTAGTTAGCCGTATATCGTCAGCTCACGTCCTACATTTAGGGTTGTTTCCTCCGTATCTCGGTATCCGGCGTAACCCCTAGAGGGCCTCCCGGTAACCAGCCAGAGGCCGCAGAAGATAGTAACAGGGTTCGATCCAGGCATGCACCTCTTGCTGCACCTGCCGCTAACAGGAAAACTGTAACCTTCCTCCGCACAAGTATTTCTGCCTTTGTCGGTACCTAACGGTTACTGCTAACAAGGGAACCTCCCCATCGCACCCCTCTCAGATTCAGTTATAAGTTGGCACAGTCGATAGGCCTTGAAAAACTGAACACAGATCAATCGAGAAAACAGGAAGAAATTGTGTGGAACTATGAAAAAATAAGCAAAATATACAAATTAAGCAGTCTATAGGAAACATAGGCAACATCAAGGACGATCTGAGCGCAAGAGCGCCGTGGTCCCGTGGTTAGCAGCTGCGGAACGAGAGGTCCTTAGTTCAAGTCTTCCCTCGGGTGAAAATTTTTTATTTTCAGACAATTATCAGAGTGCAGGCACTCACACATAATCAACTTCGTTGTGCAAAATTCCAGGACATGTTCAGATTTGCTTCGACATATGCAGGATTTGACGGTCTACACACGGAAAAATTTGAAAACCTTAAAAACATATGTTTTGACAGAGCACAGAGAAAACTGTGCGACTGTGAAACTGTTGCATTCATTTGTTGAAGTTTATGTGACACACTCTTATATTTTCATCAATTTTTTCGAAGTGATTATCACATCCACAAGAAAACCTAAATCGGGCAAGGTAGAAGAATCTTTTTACCCATTCGCCAAGTGTGCAAGTTAGGTGGGTCGACAACATATTCCTGTCATGTGACGCACATGCCGTCACCAGGTCGTGCAGAATATATCAGATTCCTGTGGAGGAATCGGTTGACCTATGACCTTGCGATCAAATGTTTTCGGTTCCCATTGGAGAGGCACGTCCTTTCGTCTACTAATCGCACGGTTTTGCGGTGCGGTCGCAAAACACAGAGACACTAAACTTATTAGAGTGAACAGAGACGTCAATGAACGAACGGACAGATCATAGCTTTGCGAAAGTAAAATTTTCAGTCGAGGGAAGACTTGAACCAAGGACCTCTCGCTCCGCAGCTGTTCACGCTAACCACGGGACCACGGCGCGCCTGTGCTGAGATCACCCTTGATGTTGCCTATATTGCCCATGGACTACTCAGTTAGTATATTTTGCTTATTTTTTCATAGTTCCACACAACTTCTTCCTGTTTTCTCGATTGATCTGTGTTCAGTTTTTCAAGGCCTATCCACTGTGCCAAATTATAACTAAATCTGAGGGGGGTGCGATGGGGAGGTTCCCTTGTAAGAAGTTACTTTTCTAAACAGTGGTTCATATGAGCAAAAAGAATTGCGACTTTGCCTGATATTGCTTGTACCGTAGGCACTTGGTCTAAGAATGGCTCTATTTAGAAAGAAAACCTCGATGTACTGATAGGGTCGAGCCACGCACGTCTGCTAACGCTTCAAATAACAACCTGTAGCCGTGATTCTGCAGCCAGATAGTCTATGCATTGGCTAGAATTGTGAATTAATAAAATACACAGAATTAATAAGATACACAGAGATATAAAGTAAAACAAATGAATATTCAATAAAAATTCTAACGTCTGTAATTGATGTAGGCGACAGAGAATTATGATGAATAATGTTCATATTCTCATATAAACAGGAATGTGTCCTACGATACTCAATGTAAATACAGACAGAAATTACCCTTCTAAGTTGCAGTAAAGTTACGTTGAGAGCGTTACGAGAATGGTAGCAAAATCTCCAAAGTAAATAGTCATCAAAGATACCAGACAGTTAAGTCCATTTCTTGATCGCAATACACAAGAGATTCACCAGTTCAAAATAGTTCAGAGCTCAACATCATGATTCACAAATTAACAGACGCGATACAACGAACAGTAACTCATACTCTGTCTAATCTCAGTTCAGTAAATCAAACGGAAATAGTGTCCCGCTCTGGTTTACATTCAGACCTCTCGAAATATAAAGGCCGTCGAGAAATTGAAATATGGTAGCGGCCTTTCAGCGCTCAGAATCGACTAGCCACACGACCGAATGAAGCACTAATATCACACGTAGGTCTGCCTTCTTCAGTAACTCGACATGAAGTCTAGAATCACTCCCTTGAGCTTTTCACTCGAGAAGTCAAAGTCTCCACTTCACTCTAACAGTGTTTCACCACTGTCCTACTCTCGTTGGCCGAAGGCCATCTCCACCAAAGTTCTAGGCGCGCAGTCCGGAACCGTGCGACTGCTACGGTCGCAGGTGCGAATCCTGCCTCGGGCATGGATGTGTGTGATGTCCTTAGGTTAGTTAGGTTTAAGTAGTTCTAAGTTCTAGGGGACTAATGACCACAGCAGTTGAGTCCCATAGTGCTCAGAGCCATTTGAACCATCTCCACCAAAATACATCATTCTCAGGTTCTACAGACATCATATGATTCAACAGGAGGACTTTGCCGCGCTAAAATAAAATATTACAACAATATTTGAACAAAAAATTTTTATAAACATTCTTTCGCACTCAGATAATGTAGGATGATAATAAAATAAAGTTCTGTCCATAAATAAAGAAGCCAGTATTCTTGTGCAGGTACGTTCACGATAAATGAATATAGATTATCGGAAAATATTTGAACAATTATTTATGCCTTCTTGACAGAGGCGTCTTTTGGATCTGTTTTCAGTTTTGGTGTCCGCTAAGGCATGCAACTGACTACATTTAAATTAGCACATTTTTTAACAGCACTGGCAATCTACATTTAAATAAAGCTACTGGCACAATAGTAAACTATTCATTAAATAAAAACCCAATTATGACAAAATACGAGGTATTCATGCTGCATGCGTTTGGTGTTTAAACGTGGAGAATGTGACGTTCTGACAAACATTTTTGTAACGATAAAGATGTCGTACGTCAATAAATGAAATAAATAAAAATACGTAGCTTTCAGGGATAATACCTATATTGCAATTATATCATCTGAGATAACGTTTGCTGGTATCGGATGAAGCTTTTAAAAGTTGTTAATTCAGAGGTTCATTGTGAAAACGTTTATTCGCTGTGAGATACTAACTTCTGCAGTTTTAAAGACATTGAGACATTATTATGTCATTGAATGCACATCATTTTTTTCTGAGATAGCAGATGCATTCAGATTTGCATTAATATTTGATGTGTGCTGTTGTCGCATCTCAAAGAGCTGTAATTCGGCCATCTTTAAGAGTGTCTAGCACTCCGCCATTTCCTGGAGCAAATTCTGCACAAAGGTAATGCGAGCATCAGCCGTCCGAATTCCCAGCTCTGGAATTTACCCGTTTCGGGCGACGTGCTCATTCTCTCTGCACCTCAGGTCGCCCCCAAAACAAAGTTTGCCTTCCGAAACAAACTTTCCGTGTCATCTCAGGTGCTGGCAGACACGTTCCCAAAGCACACATAAGAGACTTTTTAGGCAAACCCACCATTTACACACTTTGTAAGTAACCTGTTTATATGTTGGTATGTTGGCAGCGCGATAGAATGGGTTATTAACTCTGTCAGTGCTGTGCGCCCTCGGTAAGAGACTGTGTGTCTGGTCGGTCTCGCAGTTGGAGGTGAACAGTCAGCAGTGGTGGAGGTTGGTAGTTTATACAGGGTGTTACAAAAAGTACGGCCCAACTTTCAGGAAACATTCCTCACACACAAATAAAGAAAAGATGTTATGTGGACATGTGTCTGGAAACGCTTAATTTCCATGTTAGAGCTCATTTTAGTTTCGTCAGTATGTACTGTACTTCCTCGATTCACCGCCAGTTGGCCCTATTGAAGGAAGGTAATGTTGACTTCGGTGCTTGTGTTGACATGCGACTCATTGCTCTACAGTACTGGCATCAAGCACATCAGTAAGTAGCATCAACAGGTTAGTGTTCATCACGAACGTGCAATGTTTACAAATGCAGAGTTGGCAGACGCCCGTTTGATGTATGGATTAGCACGGGGCAATAGCCGTGGCGCGGTACGTTTGTATCGAGACAGATTTCCAGAACGAAGGTGTCCCGACAGGAAGACATTCCAAGCAATTGATCGGCGTCTTAGGGAGCACGGAACATTTCAGCCTATGACTCGCGACTGGGGAAGACCTAGAACGACGAGGACGCCTGCAATGGACGAGGCAATTCTTCGTGCAGTTGACGATAATCCTAATGTCAGCGTCAGAGAAGTTGCTGCTGTACAAGGTAACGTTGACCACGTCACTATATGGAGAGTGCTACGGGAGAACCAGTTGTTTCCGTACCATGTACAGCGTGTGCAGGCACTATCAGCAGCTGATTGGCCTCCACGGGTACACTTCTGCGAATGGTTCATCCAACAATGTGTCAATCCTCATTTCAGTGCAAATGTTCTCCTTACGGATGAGACTTCATTCCAACGTGATCAAATTGTAAATTTTCACGATCAACATGTGTAGACAGACGAGAATCCGCACGCAATTGTGCAATCACGTCATCAACACAGATTTTCTGTGAACGTTTGGGCAGGCATTGTTGGTGATGTCTTCGTTGGGCCCCATGTTCTTCCACCTACGCTCAATGGAGTACACGTTATCATGATTTCATACGGGATACTCTACCTGTGTTGCTAGAACATGTGCCTTTACAAGTACGACACAACATGTGGTTCATGCACGATGGAGCTCCTGCACATTTCAGTCGAAGTGTTCGTACGCTTCTCAACAACAGATTCGGTGACCGATGGACTGGTAGAGGCGGACCAATTCCATGGCCTCCACGCTCTCCTGACCTCAACTCTCTTGACTTTCATTTATGGGGGCATTTGAAAGCTCTTGTCTACGAAACCCCGGTACCAAATGTAGAGACTCTTCGTGCTCGTATTGTGGACGGCTGTGATACAATACGCCATTCTCCAGGGCTGCATCAGCGCATCAGGGATTCCATGCGACGGAGGGTGGATGCATGTATCCTCGCTAACGGGGGACATTTTGAACATTTCCTGTAACAAAGTGTTTGAAGTCACGTTGGTACGTTCTGTTGCTGTGTGTTTCCATTCCATGATTAATGTGATTTGAAAAAAAGTAATAAAATGAGCTATAACATGGAAAGTGAGCGTTTCCGGACTCATATCCACATAACATATTTTCTTCCTTTGTGTGTGAGGAATGTTTCCTGAAAGTTTGGCCGTACCTTTTTGTAACACCCTGTAGTTAGCAGTGATGGAGGTTAGAGGTCTGAAGTGTTAGCGCGAGTGGAAGGTCTGGACGTGTCCGTCATAGAGATTTAAAATTATTGACGATCATATAATTTTTTGGAACTGGATGTCACGGACGATTACATAATTTTTGAAGCGGTTGTCACATTATTAAGGTAAAATTTGCTAAATTCACTGTTTACTTTGCAACAAAATCTTTCCTTTGCCAGCCACATGCGTATTAGTTATTAGAGCGTAGAGTAGTTAGAATCTTTTATTTTGCTGGCTGTATTGGTGCTTGCTGAATCGCTGTAGTTCGTGTAATGAAGATTTTCCGTGAGGTAAATGTCTTATGAAATGTATAGGTTATTGTTAGGATTTCTTCTAGTTCAGGGCCATTCTTTTTTGTTAATTATTTGAGCAGTCACATTGATTTGGAGTTGTATTTGTCAGGACTAATTCTGCAGGTCAAATATGAAATGATAAAGAGGGGCAAAGTGATAGTACGTTCAGTTTCATTCAGCAGTTCAAGCAGGTTCACTTGAATTCAGTTTCACTCAGCAGTTTCAGAATTAAGATGTTTCATTTTGTCAGTTATTTCAGTGCAAGTAAAAATACACTCCTGGAAATGGAAAAAAGAACACATTGACACCGATGTGTCAGACCCACCATACTTGCTCCGGACACTGCGAGAGGGCTGTACAGGCAATGATCACACGCACGGCACAGCGGACACACCAGGATCCGCGGTGTTGGCCGTCGAATGGCGCTAGCTGCGCAGTATTTGTGCACCCTCGCCGTCAGTGTCAGCCAGTTTGCCGTGGCATACGGAGCTCCATCGCAGTCTTTAACACTGGTAGCATGCCGCGACAGCGTCGACGTGAACCGTATGTGCAGTTGACGGACTTTGAGCGAGGGCGTATAGTGGGCATGCGGGAGGCCGGGTGGACGTACCGCCGAATTGCTCAACACGTGGGGCGTGAGGTCTCCACAGTACATCGATGTTGTCGCCAGTTGTCGGCGGAAGGTGCACGTGCCCGTCGACCTGGGACCGGACCGCAGCGACGCACGGATGCACGCCAAGACCGTAGGATCCTACGCAGTGCCGTAGGGGACCGCACCGCCACTTCCCAGCAAATTAGGGACACTGTTGCTCCTGGGGTATCGGCGAGGACCATACGCAACCGTCTCCATGAAGCTGGGCTACGGTCCTGCACACAGTTAGGCCGTCTTCCGCTCACGCCCCAACATCATGCAGCCCGCCTCCAGTGGTGTCGCGACAGGCGTGAATGGAGGGACGAATGGAGACGTGTCGTCTTCAGCGATGAGAGTCGCTTCTGCCTTGGTGCCAATGATGGTCGTATGCGTGTTTGGCGCCGTGCAGGTGAGCGCCACAATCAGGACTGCATACGACCGAGGCACACAGGGCCAACACCCGGCATCATGGTGTGGGGAGCGATCTCCTACACTGGCCGTACACCACTGGTGATCGTCGAGGGGACACTGAATAGTGCACGGTACATCCAAACCGTCATCGAACCCATCGTTCTACCATTCCTAGACCGGCAAGGGAACTTGCTGTTCCAACAGGACAATGCACGTCCGCATGTATCCCGTGCCACCCAACGTGCTCTAGAAGGTGTAAGTCAACTACCCTGGCCAGCAAGATCTCCGGATCTGTCCCCCGTTGAGCATGTCTGGGACTGGATGAAGCGTCGCCTCACGCGGTCTGCACGTCCAGCACGAACGCTGGTCCAACTGAGGCGCCAGGTGGAAATGGCATGGCAAGCCGTTCCACAGGACTACATCCAGCATCTCTACGATCGTCTCCATGGGAGAATAGCAGCCTGTATTGCTGCGAAAGGTGGATATACACTGTACTAGTGCTGACATTGTGCATGCTCTGTTGCCTGTGTCTATGTGCCTGTGGTTCTGTCAGTGTGATCATGTGATGTATCTGACCCCAGGAATGTGTCAATAAAGTTTCCCCTTCCTGGGACAATGAATTCACGGTGTTCTTATTTCAATTTCCAGGAGTGTATATTCAGAAGTTTCAACTTATTCAGGACAAATCCACAAAATTTTAAAAAACAACACAAACTTCGCCTGACGTTGTCATTCAAAAATTAGGCCACGAACCACCAGAAGCTTCTTACAAACGCCCAAAATTTACCCTTACGCACCACTTTAGAGATCAATGACACACACACAGAACACCAAACAGAAGCTTTCACACTGAAAAAACACACACAACATCAGTACCTCATCTTCATGAAATATCCTAACGTATTCTGAACTCAGACGGGTACAGCCTAGTGGTACTTCATACGCAATATAAACAACCATAGGCTTCGTAATCGGGGAGGAAACGGCCAACTAGCCAGGCGTGCCGCAGTGCACCGTACGCCCTCGGTACGCTAGAGATTAGCCGTGCAACAAATTCATACCTTCTCAATACCAGGCCTGGGTGGACGTGTGAATCGCCCTCATACTCGTAACGTTACGTACTTGCTTGGAGCCAGCTAGAGCCAGTTTCGTCTGCTATAGACAGCGGCTGATGTACCATCACCGTTTAGACACCACCTCGGTTCCGACATCGCCTTTGCTACGAGGACGGCTGCATTGCCTTGGTATCCTGCGCTGCGGACAAGTCGTACTGCTGGTGAGGTACAACTCGAATACGTACTTCGTTTTGAAGACAGACTTTTCACTGGTCAAGAGGACGTGATCTACGCTCTCGGGAATCTATTTTCGTCTCGTTGAAGACAATTGTTTGTGACGAAGTTTTCCTTCGCGGCACTGAGAAGAATTTCTGGAGAGCGTTTATTTTATTTTGTGGAACTGCGTCAGAGACAGCAGCCGCAGCCCTTTGCTTGTTTAAATAAACAATGTTTAATTACATCTACTTGTGATCTTGTGGAAGAGGAATACTTCAAATTGTGAAAAGTCCTCACTTAGTAATACATCGTCTGTTTCAATTTATCCAAGACAAAAAATGTGCACTGTATCAAATCAGACAAACGTGCAGGTCGTCTAGTAACGTCTTCACTCCCTATTGAGCGGCGAAGAGAGAGCCGGGTGAACGCTTCCCTGCCCACAGGCGAGTACTGAGTCGGGCACCCATTGTACTGTTATGACACATACCTAGTCTTTCGTGTGGTACTTCCTGTAAGAGAGCCGGAAGTGAGGACTAGTCACTTAGTCTGCAACAATCCCGCACCAAAGTTTCACACTCCAAGTAAGCACCAGTCACTAAGTCTTTGATAACCCCGCACCAAATGTTCACACTCCATTGGCTCTGATGTACAACGCGTCTCCGCGAGTGATGATTGTCAGTAGCACAGTAGAGGATATCTTACTTTCAGTTATCCATTATTTGTAAAGGTAGCTTCACCGGTAAGGAGTATTATTTGGACAAAAAGGATTGTCCTGAGCGACAGGATTCAGTTGCTTCTGCAGTCCCGCTGGTAGTAACCAGAGTACTGCTGGTGGAGTAACACGCGATGAGCTTGGAAGCTATTGGCGCGCAAACTGCGAACAACGCAGGCAATTTCTCTGGGGCTAACATGTGGCTTATGAGCAACAGCTGTTGGAACACCTATTTCGTTCGCTCGGCTCGCTGCAGGCTCGCTCCTTGTCATCTGTGTAATATTCCAGCGGACACAGTCTGCTGGCATACCTTTGTGTGTACAACTTAACTGTTCTTTTCGCTTTCCTTCTGAATTCTCGTAAATATGTAGCGGATCTAATTTCTCTTAATTAGCGAAATACATTTCTTTTTTGAGCCTAACAGAAGACCCAGACAGAACGGAAGATACATTTCCTCTGTACTACTTTTATACCGCAAAGTAGTAACACTTTGATTTCCTCTTATCGGAAGTGATTTCTTTATTTATTTGGCCATGAAAGACCAACTTCCTCTTATGACAGCAATCGGTACAGATGTTCAAAACAGATAAGTTCTAAATTTTAACATTGTAGATCCTCCGAAACAACTGATCCGATATTTCAGAGTTGAATTTTTCTCTTTTAGAAATATATTAGGAAGGGCGTTCAATAAGTAATGTAACACATGTTTTTGAAACCAGGTTGGCTTTATTCAGCATTCCAACACACCATATTATACCCAACTCCTTTGGCCACAAAAACCTATTTTTCAACATACTCTCCGTTCATTGCGATGGTTTTACGCTAACTTACTGGGAAGGCCTGTATGTCCACATGGTTCCACTCTATTAGTCGACGTAGGAGCCAACGTTTTGCTGCACCTATAACCTCCCATCATTCACGTTCTGCTTCCCACGGAGTGTACCCTTCATTGGGCTAAACTTATGGAAGTCGGAAGGTGCGAGATCTTGGCAGTAAGGTAGATGAGGAAGAAGAGTCCAATGAGGTTTTGTGAGGTCCTCTCGGTTGAGTAGACGCCTTGCATTGTCATGGAAGAGGAGAAGTTTGTTTGCATTTTGGTGGCTACGAACACGCTGTGGAGCGTGGCGAGGAACCTAACGTGCATACACGTTTGAAGACCCCAACTGGTGGACGGATGTGTCAGCGCTACCAACACAGACGCCCAGTTGTGCAGCGAGGTGATCGATTGTGATCCGTCGACCAACTCGAATGAGAGTGTCCGCACGGTCTAACGTTGCAGGAGGTCACAGTTGTGAGCGGGCGGCCGGGTCCACCCTGTTGCGATGTCGACTGACGCCTCACCCAACGGCTCGTGTGTTTTCATTCACTCTGATTTTTCGCTAAAATAAACTCAATCAGAGCTCTCTACTTACACGCACTTCTGCTACAGACACCATCTTGAAGGCTAAGTACAGCGCTGCTTTCAGTACTTCATGAAACAATACGGGCGAAAGCGGGAATATTCCGCGATGTCCCTCAACAAATTCCGCATTTGTAAACCGAAAATGAGTGAGAAAAAAATGTGTAGAAGTACTTATTGAACGCCCCACATAGTATCAGAAATTACATAGCTTTATTTGAAAAAACGAAATTGATACCAAGTTTCTGTAACTAATACTGGGAGTTAAAAAAAAATGACGAGTATTTTGGGAGGTGGTATTAGCTAACAAAAGAAGAAAAAAGCGTCCAATAAAGTTGCTTGTGGGAACGCATATTTTCTGCAGCCTGTATAGTTCTTCATAGCGGCTGAAGATGCTTGGTCGTAAATATGTCTATCTCCGTGACATACAAGGTAAACATCTAGGAAACAAATACTGTATGGACACAGCCATTACATCATTGATCCGTTAAAAAGTTTAACTATTGTACGTGTCTTTGTATCGACGTACTACAACGTACCCATTAGTCTCAGCATTGGGTAATCTACAAGCAGTTTTGTTGTTTACATTGTGCTGCAGGTACTGTATTCTCAGTTCTCTTAGTGTGTGTTATTCTACAATAAATTACTTGCAAAGCTGGTTATGTGCCGTATCTACTTACAAAAATGGCTTCATTGTTATGTTTACTGCTATTGGAGTGTTTATACTGTCCTGTACACGATTGGTCCAATACATCTTCATTTCTCTTCCACGCTTGCGCATGGGAGGTACTGCTCCAGAAGTCATATAAGGATGTCATTTTCTGCTACGGTTTAGCAACTGCAAACAACCTACGAACCCGTGCCCTCTAAACCAAAAAATATCCTCGTAGTGGAGTACTACCAGATAAGCTGTTCGGCTGACTTTGTCAACGTTTTAAGGATACAGGCACAGGCACAGGCACAGGAACCAGGCAAAACGAAATACAAACGTCTCAAAAAGCAGATCGACAGGAAGTGCAAAATGGCTAAGAAGGGACGGCTAGAGGACAAATGCAAAGATGTAGACGCATATCTCACTTGGGGTAAGGTAGATATTTCCTACAGGAAAATTAAAGAGACCTTTGGAGAAAAGAGAACCACTTGTATGAATATCAAGAGCTCAGATGGACATCCAGTTGTAAGCAAAGAAGGGAAAGCAGAAAGGTGGAAGGAGTATATAGAGGGTCTATACAAGGGTGATGTACTTGAAGACAGTATTATGGAAATGGAAGAGGATGTAGATGAAGATGAAATGGGAAATATGATACTGCGTGAAAAGTTTAACAGAGCACTGAAAGACCTGAGTCGAAACAAGGCCCCGGGAGTGGACAACATTCCGTTAGAACTACTGACAGCCTTAGGAGATCCAGCCCTGACAAAACTCTGCCATCTGGTGAGCAAGATGTATGAGACAGGCGAAATACCCTCAGACTTCAAGAAGAATATAATAATTACAATCCCAAAGAAAGCAGATGTTGCTAGATATGAAAATTACCGAACTATCAGTTTAATAAGTCACGGCTGCAAAATACTAATGCGAATTCTTTACAGACGAATGTAAATACTGGTAGAAGCCAACGTCGGGGAAGATCAGTTTGGATTCCGTAGAAATGTTGGAACACGTGAGGCAACACTGACCCTACGACTTATCTCAGAAGATAGCTAAAGGAAACGCAAACGTATATTTCTAGAATTTGTAGACTTAGAGAAAGCTTTTGAAAATGTTGACTGGAATACTCTCTTTCAAATTCTGAAGGTGGCGGGGATCAAATACAGGTAGCGAAAGGCTATTTACAACATGTACAGCAACCAGATGGCAGTTATAAGAGTGGAGGGTTATGAAAGGGAAGCAGTGGCGGAGAAGGGAGTGAGACAGGGTTGCAGCCTATCCCCGATGTTATTCAATCTGTATATTGAGCAAGCAGTAAAGGAAACAAAAGAAAAATTCGAAGTAGGAATTAAAATCCATGGAGAAGAAATAGAAACTTTGAGGTTCGCCGATGACATTGTAATTCTGTCGGAGATAGCAAAGGACCTGGAAGAGCAGTTGTAACGGAATGGACAGTGTCTTGAAAGGAAGATATAAGATGAACATAAAAGAAGCAAAACAAGAATAATGGAATGTAGTCGTTTTAAGTCTGTTGATGCTGACAGAATTAGATTACGAAATGAGACACTTAAAGCAGTAGATGAATTTTGCTATTCGGGGAGCAAAGTAACTGATGATGGGGTCGAAGCAGAGAGGATATAAAACGTAGACTGGCAATGGCAAGGAAAGCGTTTCTGAAGAAGAGAAATTTGTTAACATCTAGTATAGATTTAAGTGTCAGGAAGTCGTTTATAAAAGTATTTGTATGGAGTGCTGTCATGTATGGAAGTGAAACATGGACGATAAATAGTTTGGACGAAGAGAATAGAAGCTTTCGAAATGTGATGATACAGAAGGATGCTGAAGATTAGATGGGTAGATCACATAACTAATGAGGAGATATTGAATAGAGTTGGGGAGAAGAGAAATTTGTGGCACAACTTGAGTAGAAGAAAGGATCGTTTAGTAGGACATTTTTCTGAGGCATCAAGGGATCACTAATTTTGTATTGGAGGGCAGAGTGGAGGGTAAAAATCGTAGAGGGAGACCAAGACATGAATACACTAAGCTGATTCAGAAGGATGTAGGTTGCAGTGGGTACTGGGAGATGAAGAAGCTTGCACAGGATAGAGTAGCATGGAGAGCTGCATCAAACCAATCTCTGGACTGAACACCTCAACAACAAGGACACACGTTCTCTGGCACCCCACACTATGAGCGTGGACGGCCTCGGTCAGTCCGCACATCACAGATAGAGAAGCATGTGCCACATTTACTGGACGTGAACATGCAGCCAGTGTGCTGCGGCTGGCAGTAGGAAAAGGCTTTAGTCACTCTCTTGACTGGGAGACACTACATGAAAAATTGCTGTGTCCATCCCATCTTCACCGCGTCAGAACAAAGGCCAGAACTACACCGTAGCAAATTAAAGTTCTGTCAGTGATTTAGCTTTCCGGAATAAAAATAAGTACTGTGTTGAATACTGTGAACTGTAAAAGTATTGGACAGAACTGGGGGTGTTGGTAAGTTTCTATGGGACCAAATTGCTGAGTTCATCGGTCCCTAGGCTTACACACTACTTAAGCACACTAAAACTAACTTACGCTAAGGACAAGACATACACATACACACACACACACACACACACACACACACACACACACACACACACACACACACACACACACACACAATCACTCACTCACTTACACACACATGCCCTAGGGAGAATTCCAACCTCCAACGGGGGGAGCCGCATGAACCATGGCAAGGAGCATCGGCCCAAACGGCTACCCCGTGCAGCGCGGCGGACCGAACTGGTTTCCTATCTTTAACTTCATGTGTGTCTGTGTTGTAATCCCGGAAAATGCTAGTCGTGAAATTACGGTAACGCTATCTGATAATAATAAGTTGCCAAATCTATCTCGAACTGTGTAACTGTACTTGAATTAATATTTTCCAAATTAGAAACCGTGAATACACTGCCCTGTGAAACTAGACAATGTGCGGCGAAATGGACAATGCTACAATGCGTGATGTCAGAGTACGTCACAATACGTGACTTGGAGTTCCAACGCACGAAACTAACAGAGTAAAAACGCTTCATGAAATTACGCAACAAATTTTGAAAGAATAAATAACAGAAAATGTTTCCAAAGAATGCCCTAACATTCTATATAAGCAACAGACAAAATAATATCCCAGACACTAAGTGATACACACGCTCTTCAAGAATGACACTGTCCTACCAGAAATGTAATTTAAACTCACATTTATCTAATCTGAACTTGATATTAACTTTTAATAGCAACGCCAAACTATGAGTGACGTTATTGTTAGGACTGCGATGTAAAACTGGCCCTAATGAACTTTCATAGTTTACCTGTAGTAACGGAAACTCGATACTGCTGGAAGTGATGAACTTAAAAAATAAAGCGCAGCAGCAAAGCAGCTAAGGTAAAGAAAATCTTTCGCAGTGCAAGGACGTGCAGGTATGCTAAGCACAATAAGCTTCAGCTTTACTTCCATGCAACTGTGTTTCGCTCAGTGCAATTCGGCGACAAAGACAATTAGAAAAATAAAATTCGTTACGAGATGTTGGAGTATATTGCATTTACTGAGTAACGCAAGGAGAATAGCATCCAAAAACTACACTACTGGCTATTAAAATTGCAGCACCAGGAAGAAATGCAGATGATAAACGGGTATTCATTGGACAAATAAATTATACTAGAACTGACATGTGATTACATTTTCACGCAATTTGGGTGCAGAGATCCTGAGAAGTCAGTACCCAGAACAACCACCTCTGGCCGTAATAAGGGCCTTGATACGCCTGGGCATTGAGTCAAACAGAGCTTGGATGGCGTGTATAGGTACAGCTGCCCATTCAGCTTCAACACAATACCACAGTTCATCAAGAGTAGTGACTGGTGTATTGTGACGAGTTGGCTAGGGCAACAGTCGAACATTTGCTGTATCCAGAAAGGCCCGTACAGGACCTGCAACACGCAGTCGTGCATTATCCTGCTGAAATGTAGGTTTTCGCAGGGATCGAAGGAAGGGTAGAGCCACGGGTCGTAACACATATGAAATGTAACGTCCACTGTTCAAAGTGCCGTCAATGCGAACAAGAAGTGACCGAGACGTGTAACCAATTGCATACCATCACGCCGGGTGATACGCCAGTATGGTGATGACGAATACACACTACCAATGTCCGTTCACCACGATGTCGCCAAACACGGATGTGACCGTCATGATGCTGTAAACAGAACCTGGATTCATCCGAAAAAATGACGTTTTACCATTCGTGCACCCAGGTTCGTCGTTGAGTACACCATCGCAGGCGCTCCTGTCTGTGATGCAGCGTCAAGTGTAACCACAGCCATGGTCTCCGAGCTGGTAGTCCATGCTGCTGCAAACGTCGTCGAACTGTTCGTGCAGATGGTTGTTGTCTTGCAAACGTCCCCATCTGTTGACTCAGGGATCGAGACGTGGCTGCACGATCCGTTACAGCCATGCGGATAAGATGCATTTCATCTCGAATGCTAGTGATACGAGTCCGCTGGGATCCAGCACGGCGTTCCGTATTACCCTCCTGAACCTACCGATTTCATATTCTTCTAACAGTCATTGGATCTCGACCAACGCGAGCAGCAATGTCGCGATACGATAAACCGCAATCGCGATAGGCTACAATCCGACCTTTATCAAAGTCGGAAACGTTATGGTACGCTTTTCTCGTCCTTACACGAGGCATCACAACAACGTTCCACCAGGCAACGCCGGTCAACTGCTGTTTGTGTATGAGAAATCGGTTGGAAACTTTCCTCATGTCAGCACGTTGTAGGTGTCGCCACCGGCGCCAACCTTGTGTGAATCCTGTGAAAAGCTAATCGTTTGCATATCACAGCATCTTCTTCCTGTCGGTTAAATTTCGTAGCTGTAGCATGTCATCTTCGTGGTGTAGCAATTTTCATGGCCAGTAGTCTATTTAGTGAATAATAAAAGTAGTTCCTGGATAATTAAAATCATGTTTATAAATTTACTTCTTATTGAAAAATACAACCCTCTGACAAAATTAATTGTTGAAATGATAAAGGAGTGGTAAAACTGTAGCTTCTGCGTGCGAGTCATCCGAACTGGTAACGTTACGTAATCAAGTCTGAATAATGAGTATAACTGACTAACTAACTAAACCAAAACAATGAAGAAAAATACCACTAAAACTTTCCGTTTACCAAACATATCCTGCATTACGGGCAGGCAGGCAATGCAGCAACAACATTACCTGCAAATCCTCACACTTCTCAAGGTTATCTGTACCAAATCATATTTCGAAAATTCAGGATCGTCTCTATTTTTATATCTATGCTCTGCGAGCTATTTCCAGGCCTCTCAGCGGTGTGACCTTCACCCGAGTCACTCGCTTAATTATTACATGATGCTAAACAAGAACAATGCTAGTGACAACCGAAGACCAAAGTGTTAGTAATCGGAACGTGTGTGGCTTAATATATCGAGTATTGAAGACCACTGTTTGAAAGATGTCGAGTGTACGAATGTACAATACTTCGAATAAAAACGTAGGGCTTGAATCGCATTCCTTGAATATCAAAAATAAACTAGGAAATTTACAATGGCTCTTGCAGAAGTATACAGCAGATACATTGTTTTCCTCGAGGATTTTATTTTTCCGATGAGGTAACCAACATGTATGGCATGATGAAAATCTTTAAGCAGCTGCAGAGGCAGGGAATCAACATCGGTTCTCCATGACGTATGGGCAGGCGTCCTTGGTGATAAATTTTTTAGGTCGATACATCCTACCAAAAAAATTGAATGGGGCTCATTGTCATCAATTTCTTGTTGAAATATTCCCTACCTCGTTGGGAGATGTTCCTTCTCAGTAAAGACTACAGATGGAGCTTATGCATGATGACGCACAAGCACAGTTTCTCAGCGATGTGAGTGAACATGTAACGCTAATATTTCAAGACCGCTGCACTGGTCGAGGAGAAGCAACACTTTGGGCTTCCCATTGCCCAAACTTCAATCCACTAGATTTTGCTTATGGGGACACTTGAAGGCGTTAGTCTACTTCACTTCAGTAACGATGTCCATACACCACAGGATGGCGTCTTAAGCGTATGCCAGCACTAAGAACAACAACGGAGTGTATTTCAGAGTGCGTGATCCCTTACGTCGAAGGGTAGAGGCATGTACTGCCATGGACTGACGTCACATTGAACATCTCCTACAACAAGTGTCATGAATGGATGTCGGTCTGAAGCTCTCCCATGAACAAGTGCGCAGGTTGCATAAAGTATACGTTTTCGGACGCTTGTGTAATGGTCTTTTTTTTTCATATTATGATGTGTGCCGGCATCTCTCATTGCATTGGAAACTTCCGTTTCCAGCCACTATGAAAAAGTGCGCAGATCTCAGTCATTACTGGACTTTTTTTTCTTGTTGCGGTGGGTACTACCACGCCTCAAAATATTCGACACTTCCTTTATAGCTATGAAAAGAAAAGCTGTGTAACTTAGTAATTTCTCACAACTCATCAGTGTGAGAAACCGTTTTTAAAGGTTCCAGGATACTTAAGGTTAACAGTTTAGCACCCTGTAGATAGTGAACGATAACGGACCTCCTCCACCTACGGCTATACTCCACACTCCACCTTGCGGTGTGTGGAGGAGCGTATTTCATGCACCACTGTCAGCTCCCCCATTTCCTGCTGCAGCAGCGAATAGTTTGCGGGGAGAACGATTGCCTCCATGTGGGCTCGAATCTCTCTCATTTTACTTTCATGATCTTTTTGTGAGGTATGCGTAGGGGGCAGCACTGTACACTGAAGTGCCAAGAGTCATGGAGTACCTCCTAATATCGTGTCGAACCTTCTTTTGCTCGGTGTGGTGCAGCAGCTTGACGTCACGTGAACTCAAGAAGCTGTTGGAAGTCCTCTGCAAAAATACTGAGCCATGATGCTTCTATACCGTCTATAACTGCGGAAGTATTGCCGGTCCAGGATTTTGTGCACGAACTGACATCTCGATTATGTCCCATAAATGTTCCACGGGATTCATGTGGTCATTCGTTCGAACAGTCCAGATTCTTCTTCAAACCAGTCTTGAACAACTGCGACCCGGTGATATGGCACATCCTTGTTTGGGAACATGAAGTCCATGAATGGCTCCAAATGGTCTTCAAGTAGGCGAACATAACTTTTTCCAGTCAATTATCGGTTACGTTCGACCACAGTATCCAGTCCATTCTATATCAACACAGCGCAAAACAATACGGGGCCACCGTGAGGTTGCACCGTGCCATCTTGCCAAGTTCGCTCCACTTAGTGCGATTTGCAGCACACTCTAACCCTGCCATCAGTTGTTACCAACTGAAATCGGGGCTCATCTGACCAGACTACGGTTTTGAAGTCGTCTGGGTTCCAACTGATGTGGTCACGAGTCCAGGAAAGGCGCTGCAGACGCTGTCGTGCTGTTAGCAAAGGCACTCGCGTCGGTCGTCTGCCGGTAATGCAAAATTTGGTCGCACTGTCCGAACTTTTTCACATGAATCATCTGAGTAGAAATGAGAGCTCCACCTATGCATTGCTCTTTTATACCGGTTATGTGATACTGCCGCCGTATATGCATATCACCCCATGACTTTCTAAAGTCAGTGTATTTATTAACTTTTCTATGAACGTACGATCTCCGATCTTTAACAATAAACTACACCGCGGTAAATAACGGCTCTGTTGCAGTGGGCCGGCCGAAGTGGCCGTGCGGTTAAAGGCGCTGCAGTCTGGAACCGCAGGACCACTACGGTCGCAGGTTCGAATCCTGCCTCGGGCATGGATGTTTGTGATGTCCTTAGGTTAGTTAGGTTTAACTAGTTCTAAGTATTAGGGGACTAATGACCTCAGCAGTTGAGTCCCATAGTGCTCAGAGCCATTTGAACCATTTTGTTGCAGTGTCTGTCACTGGAGTTTGTTGATAATTCCTCTGCCGCATTCGCGTTTGCTAAATGAACCTATAATGAAACGCTCCGATCTTCTTTGCGTCTTCTAAGTTTCCTCTATCAGTCCTGTCTGGCACGGATTCCATACTGATGACCAATGTTCAAGTATTGGTCGAACAAGTGTTTTGTAAGCTACTGCTTTTGTCGCTGGACTATGTTTCCTGAGAATTCTTCCAATGATCTCAGTGTGGCAGCTGACTCACTCGCGATGAGTTTTATGTGGTCGTTCCATTTCACATCGCTCCGTGGCCATACTCGTAGGTGTTCTATGGAAATAACTGCTTCCAGTGTTTGTTCTGCAATTTTGTACCTAATTATGCAATAAACGATCTTTCCGTCTACGTATTCGCAGCACGCTTCATTTGTTTCGTTGAGGATCCGTTGCCAAGCCCTGCACCAAGCGCTGATGCTGTGCAGGTCTTCCTGCATTTCGCTACAGTTTTCTATCTCCACGACTTCTCTGTATCCAACTGCGTCATCCGCGGAAAGCCTCATGCAACTTCCGTCGTCACCTACTAAGTCATTTATATACTACAGAAAGTAATGGTTCTATAACACACCCCTGGGGCACGCCAAAGACTACTTTAACGCCTTCTCTACGTTCAGAATGAGATGCTGTGAGCTGTTTACTAAAAACTATTTAATCCAGTCTCACAATTAGTCTGATATTCCGTAAGCTCGTATTGTTTTCATTAGACAGTGCGGAACTATGTAGAATGCTTCCTGGAAGTCAAGAAACACGCTTGAATCTACTGCTTTCTAGGTCTCGTGAGTGGACAGAGCGATCTGAGTTTTGCAAGATCATTGTCTTCTGTTCCCATGCTAGTTCCCACAGAGAGGACATTCGGCTTCCAGAAATGTGCATAAAACATATTCCGAAATTCTACAACTGACCGACGTAGGAGATATAGGCCCATGTTTTCAGCGCCTGTTCGACGACCCTTCTTCAAAATGGGAATGACTGCGCTTTTTTCCAATCATCATGAATGCTTCTCTCCTCCAAAGAATATACAGTACACCGCTGTTAGAGGAGGGGCAAATTCTTTCGCATACTCTATTTAGAACCGTACTGGTATTCTGCTAGGACTAGTGGCCTTCCCTTTGTTGCTTTTCTGTCCCATGTTCACTTATTTCTATGTCAGCCATTTTATCTTTTGTGCCTATGGTTTCTCTCGAGCTACTTTTATATCCGACAATTTCAGCGTGTGAAGACGACAGATTGAATACTATATGCTCAGAAGTCTTCAATTCAGTCATAGAGCCTGTTCGATATTCCGATACCTTGTATTTTGTTTTCTTAACGATAACGTGGAAGTGTATTGAATATCTTCCGGAAGCCAAAATTATTTCATCAACAAGGATAACGTTGTTTTGAGGCCTTTGGATCACAAGAACGGACAAAGTGAGGCGAGTTTCACAATACCGTTGTTTACAGAATCCACCCTCATTCCTAAAGGACCAAAATTCGTTCTCCAAAAAGGCCACAATACGCCAGAATAAAAGGTTCCATAATGTATTCGAAATGAGCACACCGATCAAAAAGGTCTTTACGCACCAGTCAGAAATCAAGCTTATAGCGGTTAACACCAACTACGGTCTTGATAGAAGCCCCAATTCGGCGAAAAAGGGAGTCCATCAGTTTCTTCGAATTATGTCATATTCAGCTGCAGTCACTTGTTGATGAGAAGGCGCCGTGCACCTACCAGGATGCGGCGCTGTTGACTACTACGGTTCATACGTTGTCCCAAATAATCTCAGATAATTTGTTATGGGATCAAGATCGGGCAATTTTGAAGGCCAATCGAGAGGCGATACGGTTCCTGAGTGCTCGTCAAATCGGGACTCTTTGCGTGTATCTCAGAGGAGACATGTTATCGTCTTGATGAAGGTGCAGAAGAAAGATCAAAAGTTTGTCACCGGGAATGTTGAAATTGACATACCAGTTCACATTCAGGGTAGCCTGAAAAAACATCAGGTTGATTGAAAAATGTGAAATTAACTGTTTTCCCTGCTGAACTATTATAACAATTGCGAAATTTACAGCAACTGAATCATCATACAGGATCTTCCAGGTCAGTTTTCAGATATATAACAGGAACGACTATTAGAGGCAGTAAATTCACTGAACATGGGCTCTAAAAATAACACCTTAAGAACAAAAAAATGGTTCAAATGGCTCTGAGCACTATGGGACTCAACTTCTGAGGTCATTAGTCCCCTAGAACTTAGAACTAGTTAAACTTAACTAACCTAAGGACACCACACACATCCATGCCCGAGGCAGGATTCGAACCTGCGCTCCTGCGACCGTAGCGGTCTCGCGGTTCCAGACTGCAGCGCCTAGAACCCCTTAAGAACACTTCTTCTTCTTCGTTACTGTGAAACAAATCTTTTCTGTTGGAATCTCTTCAGTTTCCATATTTTGATAGGTGATAGTATGGTAAAAAATAAGAAAAAAACCGGTATAAATGGTGTCTAAAGTGCATACCTAAAGAACTGTGAGCACTTGCTCATCTTTGCTTCTGTGAAACGTAGCTGACTCTGAGCACTATGGGACTTAACATCTGTGGTCATCAGTCCCCCTAGAACTTAGAACTACTTAAACCTACCTAACCTAAGGACATCACACACATCAATGCCCGAAGCAGGATTCAAACCAGCGACCGTAGCGGTCACACGGTTCCAGACTGAAGCGCCTAAAACCGCACGGCCACACCGGCCGGCTGAAACGTAGCTCTTCTTCTGAACAAGAGATCATAGGTCTTAAGGTATGCATTTTAGAGTCCATGTTTAGTGGACTTTTTTCCTTCAAATAACCGTTCCTGTCAGTCCTTGAATACCGACCATTCCTCCTGTGACACCTGCATTATGTTAACTACGGCAGCAAGTCTATATAACAGACTGCTATGCATGTTAAAAGTACAGTGTGACAATTATTGAACTATACGAAAAAAACATGAATTAGTTACAAACTATGGTGTGCATACACTTTATGCAACATGTAAACGTCGCTACAAATACTCGGACTTAGGTTATGACATGGTTGATATGCCTGCCATTATTGGCGATGATGTGGCGCAGACGAATAGCGAAATTTTGCGTGACCTGTCGGAACAGAGATGCTGTCGATGACCTCAGTTCATCAATGGTTTTGGCATTATTGGTGTACACTTTCTCTTTAATGTAGACCTGCAAAAAGGAGTCGCATGTGTTCAGATCCGGAGAATATAGCGGCCAACCGAGACCCATGCCAGTGGCCTCTGGGTACCACATAGCCACAATGTGGTCCTTGAAAGTGCTCTTCCAGGACATCAAACACTCTCCTGCTTCGATGGGGTCGAGCTCTGTCTTGAGTGAACCAGATCTTGTCGAAATCAGGGTCACTTTTGACAACGGTGCCATCTAGGAATATCGCACCGATTATTCCGTGACTGGACGTTGTATACCACGCAGTCAGCCGTTGAGGGTGAAGAGACTTGTCGATCGCAAAATGCGGATTCTCAGTGCCCTAAATGCACCAGTTTTGCTTATTGACGAACCCACCAAAATAAAAGTGAGATAAACTAAACCATGCACATTCTAATTCGCACAATACCCGCGACCAACCGTGTAGTTTGAACGTCCTAACGCAAACCTTTCAGAAATTACGACGATTTCATTTTGTATACTTCAATAATTATCACGCAATACAAGTAACAAGTAACTAACTACAGCTATTAACTATGATTATAAAGATAAATTTGAACCCAAACTAGAGAAATGTGGTTTTCAGGTTTCACGAGTAAGGATGAAATGAGAAATGAACAGAGCACGCCGAATAGTATTTCTCATCAGCAATTCTGGATTAAGAACCGGGAGGGAAGAACAAGCATTAGAATACCAAGTTGAAGGGTGCTCAGCGTCATAGAACAGCACTTTCGGCCTACGTTTAATCGAAGGAGAAGAAGACCACCTGATTGGAAAACAGAACATTTAATTTATTGAGCCTGAAAAGGACGCGTGTGCGCGCACGACGTGCGAAAAGCAGTAATGGACGAGGCCAGTTATGTACATACGGCAGTGTTTCTCTACAGAATACGTTCGTACTAAAATCCACCTCGGTAGGAGACTTTGGAATTTATTAAAAAAAAAACGCTCCGTCAGCAAAACTTTTATCCTGCTGACAGTAGAGATGCCGCATAGCGGTTCGTTCATTCGAGTACCGTACGGGACTGTAAATCTCTACGGTTTGACGACAAGCCAGGACATTTCGAATTATCTCCACATTGCAGATATGGATCTACTGGCGATTTATGGCGGGGAGAGGACGTAAAAATCCATATTGATGAACTGACGTAAAATGGAGGACGCCAGAGCGCCACATAACTTTACATTTAGCGGAATGATGTCTGACACGGCGCTTGAAGGAAAATTAGAACTGTAGTGCAGCGCCGCAGATTCTAATAAGTACCGGACAGTGGACTATTGTTTCGAGTGTTTAAAGGCCAAAATTTACAATGTGATTTTTAATTTCCGCACTAACAGTAAGACAGCATTATAAAACCCAAGTACATAAGTAGTATCTTCTTATCGAAGGCTTCTACATAAATACGATTTTAAATCATGTATTTTCTTTTGTAACACAGTCCATAAACTGCCAGAACTTCATTAAAATAAATTTTTAAATGGTAAAAGCGAAATTAATTTAATATATCTCGTTGAACTTTTCATTACTTATTTTACATCTCCGAACAGTAATCGCTCAAGGAAGCACTGACGAGCTAGAGAAACGAGCTGGAACAATGATTCACTAAAAATTAAGCGACAGTCAGGATAACCTGCTTGAATTATTCCTGTGCTTATGTTATGGGAAAGAACTAGAACGAATAATTACTAAGTGCACACTTTTATCGTTTTTGGCACATTACTTTTCCATTTATACTTATTAAAACATGCACCCAATAGTTACTGATGACGTGATGCAACAGCTAAAAGTTTTCGATTGATATATACTTCCGAACACCGTGTATTTCTTATGAAACTGACCCTTTTGAATCCCAGTTTCGGCTAATCAAAGAGTAAAAGTTATATTTCCTTAAATCACTAGAATAGTTCTTACGATTTATTAAATAAGAACTAAACGTACAACGAAACATTTTTTTCTTTGAAATAAATAGTTGCAGCTCCGTCGTAAGCTGCACTGAGAAATATTTTCTCTTTTATTTCTTGAAGGCGAGTACTTTCGGACACCTGTGTCCATTTCTTAACCGTCCGTATCGTAAGTATGACAAATACAGGCGACAGCCTACGTACAAAAATTGCCCCTCTGATGTCCGTCCTATGTGATCTCTGTTTATACGATTTTGCTGAGTCGGCAACAGTGCCGCTCTGATCATCACTGAAGGGGCAATATTTGCGCAAAGGCTATGGTGTGTATTTGTCACACTTAACGATACGGATTGCTTGAAAATGGAAACAGGTGTCCGAATCTAGTCACCTTCAAGAAATCGAAAAGATACTCCTCAATGAAACTTATGACGGAGCAATAATTATTTTTTTTAATTATAAAACAAGTTGAGGACCTATTTTTCACCTGCAGCATGCCGCAAAGTCGTAATTTGTTTCTTTGTCGGAATTTGACCAGTGCCATACAACCATAATTCGTATCTACAAAGCATCATGCATAATGGTTATTCTACTATGCGTTTCGTTAACTGCCATTCACCAAAAACCGAAGGTATCGAGAAGTGATTCAAGCGTGACTCAAGTATACAACTATATATAAAATTATTTTATCATTAGTAAAAAGATATATAGGTATCATACAAAAAGGGTACGCATCGTCTCTGTGTACTTAAACTGCGTATACTTCAGTTGCTGAACATCACATTTAGTACAAGTTCACCCATTTCTGTTGACAACAAAACTGAAGGCGATGTTGGATTTAGAACCTCTGCTTTAACCAACGTTCGGGTAAAAGTTACCTGTTGGTTGTGTTTTTTTTTTTTTCTCTTGATGAACAAAGCTTCGCGTTCTGGCTATCGACCGACTGCCGCGTCATCCTCTGATGGTGGCGTCATCTAGACGCAGTACGGCTCTGGAGCCGCTACTTCTCACTAGAGTAGCTCCTCTACTGCCATCACCAGCCTGAGATCACCGTGGTTCCAGTCCTCTCGCCAAGGAAAAATCCATTGTAGTTGCGGGAAAAGAACGGGGGTCCTCGACATACAAGTGAGAAACACTGACGACAGAGCTACGGAGGAGGACTGTTGTGTCTTGTGCACGAGTCTAATAGATGGTTCACGTCCTCTTCTTCATCGCATAAATCGCATAATGGAGATTGCTTCATACGCATTGGAAAGTGGTTGGCTGGAAATTGGTTGGGATTTAAACGCCAGTCTCATTGCGTCCGCCAGTCATTTCATGGATTAAGCTCAACATTTTCAGGTAGAGAAATCCATCATTTAATTTTTGCTTGCTCGTCTGCCTAAGCTGTCCATTGTGTCATTATGACAGGAGTCATTTTGCCCTGGAATTCACAAAATTTGGTTATCATTTCTACATGATTATTTGTACTGACTTCTTTAACTATAACAGACATTTTTGTTCCATTTTGGATTTTTGACACTCTTTTATATAATTACGGAATGGATTAATATCACAAATATTTCTTCGTGTGAAAAATCATGAATATTGTCCGAAGTATTCCGGTCTGTGTGCAATGTATTCGCCAGTCCAAACTGCGTGACGCAGGTAAGACAAAACGAAAGATCTCTGACAGCTTCAATTTTAACGAAGGCGAGAGTACCTGAATAACAGTATCGTCAGAATTCAATGAGCATTTCGAACAGCATGAAATCTGTTCGCGGTTATGAATACGGACAACCATCAGCTGTATAAAGGAAGGAGGACAATGAAAATTTATGCCCGACCGGGACTCGAAACTGGTTTTTCCGCTCTACACGAGCAGTCCCCTTAAACGCTTTGGCTATCCGTGCACGACTCGTGGCCCTGAACCAAACTTCCGTTGTCGTCGTTCCTACGTCACAACCTATACTTGTACACACATTATGTAATTCCCGTACTAGTGAGGACATTTTAATTGAAAGTCGCTGCCACTTTCTTTCAGCTGTCCTTATTGTTTCGATGACGACTGTACGTGTAACTTCGTTGGTGTTTCCCAAATGGAAAAGGGGAGGAATTTGAGCGACAGTTCACAGCAAATGCCTTCCTACCCTGGCGTCTGCTTGTCAGGTGGGATGCTGGACCTTTAGAGTACCACTGCTTTCAGTCTGAAACCACAATTTTGTTATTATCAATTTTTGAAGTACCAGTGCCTTTAGCAAGAAACCACAGATGTCATTGCAAGACATGAAAGGAATTCATTGTAGCAGTCACTTACAGCGTTTGAAGCAACTGTCGGCGCGGAGACTGTGTTACGTGGTTGTAGGAGACACAGACATACGGTTTTTTGTGGTGGCCATATTGAGGAGGTCGTTGACAGTGAAAGTAGGTACATGTAATAGTACAGTAACGCAAATTTGGGTTTCTCCGTCTGCCGTTATCAGTGATTTCGAAAGGAAACGACTTGGGCAATATACAGTTTCCATATAATATTTATTAATTGTAGGTCCATTCTTGCTTCCTATTTAGGGCTATAATTTTTTTTAGGTATTATGAGTTCATGTGCCTAGGAAAATATGAATTTGCTTATGAATTTGCTTCCAAATATATTACATGAAATGAAGGGTACTGAAAACTGTATGACCTTGCGACTTCAAAGGAAGACCATTTCCGTAAAACAATTAGGTGTTTACTCTTTGCCGATTTCTTCTTGTTTCTTTTTTTTGCTTACTATTATGATAAAGGTCAATTTTGGGAAAGATTTTAAAACTGTATTTGTTTTAATATTGGTGGAACTCAGGCTTAAGCGCTGATTAGAAGTCGTGTACGTAGCTGCAATGAGCAGCGTATGTGATATCACAAGTGCATATTAATATGCTAATTCTATTCTGTTAATAATATGTGCTAGTGATAGCACACACGCTGCTCACTGCAGCTACAGCCAGGAGCGCCATTTACCAGAGGTGACTTAAGGCTGGTGGCTCTATTCTTCAAGCAGTCGGCTCATGTCACCAGCTCTGGACGTGACGTATTTACACTCTGCAGGATCCGACGCCACATTTATTGTTTAAATGTCAATTTTGTAGAAATCTTGCAAGTGGAATATTATATGTCGTTGTATCCAGCGTCAAATACATGATATTTTTTAAAAAAATAAGACAAATCTTTACACCTTATGGCCACTACTTTTATATAACGTATTTTAAACTATGCACAAGTAGATGCTACGTGCTAGACAGTCAACGATCTCCACATTGGTTACAGATAATTTCATTCTACGTGAGTATGCTTCCCTAAAATTTTTTTGTAAACATTTCCTGTAATTTTGGTTATTGTAGTGATAGCACTTTTGTTCCACTCACAATGTCGCAATCTTGTTAATAGGTACAATATCTTCAGAAGAGGACGCTTTTAAAACCGTCTGAACCATGGTCAAGATTTAATAAACCTGTGTTTTGCAACTGGTTGGCTGTTATTTTTAATCCATTGAGAGTTACAGTTTGTTTATTTAAACGATGAATATTATGTACGTATGTACAAAGCTGTGATGTCAAGAAACACTTAATTCTGTCTTTTTTTTTTAAAGAAAAAAAACGTTCCTGTGAAGTATTGTCAGCCGATGGAGCGAGGATTTACGTCAAGCATGCATAAATGGGTGACATAACTAATGGCCAGTTTATAAAAATAGTAAAGTTTGCAATTAAACAAAATACAGACGAGCACTTACACGCCACAGCAATTAGATACAGCGACACTTTTACCTATTTCATGCGCATCGCCTTTTTTGCGAGGGTAGATATAATTTCGATAGCAGGAGATAGGAAGTTTTCATACAGACCTGCGTCCTCGATGTACATACAATTTCGTATGCATACAATTTCGTATAAATATATTTTCAATGTGCAGATTAGGTTTACATATATTTTAGGCAAAACGTTTCAGAAAATAAGCTGACAACGGTACAAACCAATAACGCGCTACGGAAAATAGACCCGTGTTAATTTATAAACCAATCGTTTCAGAAATAAAAACTAACTTGCGAAAAGTTAAAAAGCCTTGAACTAAAATTTATGTAAATGAGGACTGATATAACCATGTCCTGTTTTATATGAAATTAATGGCCATCCATTGATATTTTGTTCCTTTAATCCGGACAGTTGGCTCGAGATTTGTGATTCTGTAAAAGTGTAGCGAGTCGCGTCAGTAATGACTGCGCTACCGGGAGAGCGGTTGTTTGGGGAAGGAGACCAAACAGCGAAGTCATCGATCTCATCGGATTAGGGAAGGACATGCCCTTTCAAATGAACCATCCCAGCATTTGCCTGGAGCGATTTAGGGAAATCACGGAAAACCTAAATTATGATGGCCGGACGTGGGATTGAACCGTCGTCCTCCCAAATGCGAGTCCAGGCTGCAATCGGGAGGGAATAATGGTAGCTGCATCCGGTCAGGTCTATGTCAAATGGTTCAAATGGCTCTGAGCACTATGGGACTTAAGATCCGTGGTCATCAGTCCCCTAGAACTTAGAACTACTTAAACCTAACTAACCTAAGGACATCACACACATCCATGCCCGAGGCAGGATTCGAAACTGCGACCGTAGCGGTCACGCGGTTCCAGACTGAAGCGCCTAGAACCGCACGGCCACACCGGACGGCGAGGATGTCACTGAGTGTCCACTGATCTTGTGATCTTACAACTTCTGAACTCTCGTCTCCTAACGTGTGGCAGAGCGACGGCTATTACCGCTGTTATACTCAGTTTTGTCGAGGTGGAAGGAATATTAATCACCCACGTTTAGCCTATAAGGGAACCTGAGGAGATGCTGAGGCGGAGAAGGAGCATACTCTGCGGCATCGCCAGTGTCCGTCCAGTTTACGCGTTCCAGCAGTTTCCTGTCTTCCCACCTGGCAATGCTGGGGTGCGCTCCAAGTCTAGAGCATCGGAGGTACATGGCCCATCCAAAAGGTCTGCACCATATAGCACGCTTTGTGGTCTGCGCACGGCTGTGGAGCGCGAGTGAGCGCGCGAATATATTTCGCATTGCCTTTCAGAAGTTGCGTCGCCTAATGAGCGCTGTCCACGGACAAGGCGATGCCGCGCACGCCCTCACCTGCACATAGGCTGTGAATCGGTAGTGTGTGTTTGTGCTATGCGCTTCCATTACCACTTCAGCTTTTGCTGCCTTCCTCTTTCCGTTCACTACAGATAACAATGTCAATTGTAACGGGTACTAGTAGTTCATTTGCTGAAACTATTCACGAAGACAGTCTGCTGTGTTGATGGACTCAAGTTTTTTCGTTAATTATAAGTAAAGTTAACATTTATCGCCAGTTGTCACGTTGGCAACGTAATATTCTCTTATACACTTGCCTTAAATGTATATCACTATATGATTTCTGCGGAAGACTGAGTGCAAGCATTATTTCATACCTACTAGCTGAGTACCGTGTACGGCGAGACCGCTACGGTCGCAGGTTCGAATCCTGCCTCGGGGATGGTTGTGTGTGATGTCCTTAGGTTAGTTAGGTTTAACTAGTTCTAAGTTCTAGGGGACTAATTTCCTCAGAAGTTGAGTCCCATAGTGCTCAGAGCCATTTCAACCATTTGGATACCCTGTGTTACCGGGGTATGCATTTATTCCAATCTTCTATTAGACCATTTCCTCATTCCCCCTCTGTCCATCTGCTCCTCCCTCTCTTTCTGTCCTCCTCTTTCACCCCTCTACTCTCTATCTCCACCTTACCCTCTCTCCTACTATCAATCCGCTTCTCCTCCATTCCGACTACCTGCTCCTCCTCCTCCCCCCCCCCCCCCACAACGTTCGCATCTTCCTCCTCCTCTAATTCCATCTCCTCTTCCCCCTCCCTCTCTCTGTCAATCTCATCGTCCCACTCTCTCCTTCCCGTCTCTCTATCGATCTCCTTCTCTATCGTCTCCCTGTGTTCATCTTCTCCCCTTCCTTTTCTGTGTCCATCATCTCTCCTCTATCTCTGTCCAACTACTCTGGCTCCCTTTTATGTCCATTTCCTCCCACCTTTCTGTCTGTTTATCCTTTCTCCCTGATCTCTCTGCCTGTCTTTTCCTCCCCCATCTCATTTTATCTCCTCCTCTTTCGTTTCTGTCTCTTCCTCTCACCTCTCTCTGTCCATTTCCTCTCCGTGTCTGTATCCGTCTCCTCCTCCTCCTCCTCCTACCTGTGCCTATCTCCTCCTTGCCCCTCGATAACGGTCCACCTTCCTGTCCTCCCTTCTCTCTCCACGTTATCACACTCGCCCAAACAGGAGGCTGATGATTCGTACCCTGTATTATTTCTTTCAGGATGTAACTAATATGTCTACCAAATTTGACGGAAATCGTTCCAGAAGATTAGTATGTGGTCATGTGCACATGCCACATATATGTCACAAATATTTGTGCCCATATTTCGCCTGAAGATCTAGCGAATTTCCCCCTGTAGTTTTATTTTCACGCAACTCAATGATTATGACGTCCTATATCCCTGATATAATGATATAATTTTACAGGAACATCCAGTGCTATATCTATCTACTGGCTGTGAATTGTGTTGTGAATAGAGTGAGTAGTAAAGAAGTAATAAATAAAAACATCTAACATAATGCGGTAGTTTTTCACGCATCTCAGTATTTACATCTTATCTCCTGAACTCCAGATCACATAAGAAACAGATTGCCCGATCGCATGGCCTAGCAGGCAACCCTTGTCAGGGGACGGCCACCAGGCGGCAACAGCGTCACACCCTTACTTGTGGAATCAACCACGAGATGGCACTCTGTTCTGTGAAATATGTGGCAACATCGGCCGAACGCGTGCAGCTTTCCACTATTTGGCGTCTGTGAAGTGCAGCTGTTTCTGACATACCGGTGGTAGTGGATCGAGTCGTCATGCCGAGGGCCTGCGAGTATACCAACTGTGGAAGGAGTAGACGGACAAATCCTGAACTACAAATGTTCAGATTTCCTGTCAGAGATAAAGAAAGTGGAGTGGATTTTAAATTCAGGTAAATCAATAAATTAGTTAGGAGCACGAATTAATAAAGAGCCCTAAGCATTCGATCCTATCTAAATTTTGTCGATCTTATATTCTGATATAACGTGGCAGCCCTTCCTGTACAAGAATCATATCATATAATTTTTAAATGAAATCTTTGCTGCGATTTGGACTTAAACTGTTTATCTACTTCACTATCGTAATTTTGGCTGTAGAGGCATTTTTGTGTGCAATGTGAAAACTGAAACCAATATAAGATATGGATAACAAAATGCAAAGCATAGTGTGGTAACATTTGGTAAACAATTTAAGAAGCATTACCTTACAAGACCTTTCCCTTGGTACTTTAAAATGGCTCTAGAGCTGAAATCGCAACAGTGAAATAAATGAATAATAGCCATCATCTAACTGCTAGCTCATCGGTCCCTCTAAATCCTAGTATATACTAGAGCGAACGAAGTGAACGAGTGTAAAACCTCGTTTACACTGCTGCAAATGAGTATTCATAGATAATTCGCCAATGTTCACTGCCATTCGTTTATACGTGTGAACAAGTGTTTATACTCGAATGAATGGAAGAGAATAGAAGAGAACGAGCATAGCATGCAAACTATAGACGCTGCCTATTTTAATTTTTTTTATCTGTGCGCTAATAATCCTCACACAGCTTTCACTCGAAAACAACACTACTTACAGTAACAGGTCTGCGCGAGTGCGGATATCCGTAGTAGTAACTGTGTTGCAGATAAAAGCGTACGTCTGTTGCGAATATTTGTGGGTTATCTTTAAACTGTGCAAAGTAAATTTTTAACATAATTGTGGTTTGCCGTCTGTGGCTCTTCAAAGTTGACACCGCCAAAATATGCTCGAAAAACACGCTTTCATTTGTATATTACAGCGTTTCCAGCCCCCTTTCAACAACAATCCAAAATTCATCGTTTTGTGCCACTCTTATATCATTTACGATAAGTTACATGCAAAGTAAAAGAATTTAAATTTGAAATGACTGTCACTGAAATATGTCAAGCCTTAATTCGCATCACAACCGAGTGCAGACATCAGCAAACAAAAATTCAGGCCAGGCACAAGTCTCTTTTCAGAGCAGTAGTGGGCTAAACTGCTTTACAAAACGTTAATATCTCAGAATGCATACAAGCAACTTGGCAGATGTGGATAACGATCTTGTGGATGCGGTGCACATACGGACGGCGGCATTTTTCCTGTCCGCGCAGACTTCTAGTTACAGCTACGATGTAAATCTTTGATATTGAGATAAGATTATTTTGCCTGCTGGTTTTGACAAAGCAAACAAAGTGGCGTAGGAAAATAATTATGTCGGTAATGTCAGGACGCGAAACCCACTGCTCAGTGCAATATTTGTCAGTAAATTAACGGATTATATTTCAAAGACGTTGAGAAGATTTTGAAAATTTCCTGGTGTTAACCTGCACGTGGAGATCTTTTTTACCACCATAATCCGTATCAGAAGAGCTGTATAACAAAGAGGAAATAGACGGCATGGAAGGTGAGTGTAAAACCTATGCGACTGCAATACAGTCTGCATTTAAACAGTAACTCACGAGAAATATTTGTGTGTTACTTTCCATTTATTTCATTTCGCATGTGATTGTGAGAAGTATCCCTACAGTAGAAATAAACTTGGTTTGTAGAATTACAGGAGCTAATCTACATTCTTCGATTGAAAACTCGGAAAAAACCATAGCCGATCATGGTCTACAGTCAGCTGTGTGACGAATGCACTTCGCGCACAGCGCTCTAGCCGAACACAAATCAGCGTCATTCACGTCACCGAAGATACAGCGTGGCCAATTCCGCGACATGGACAGGTCAGTTAGCATTGTAGCTTCGCCTGCGACATCTGTTGACCGACGGGAAAAATATTTTTACGGTTGCCTGTTCCGCCGTAAGGAAGGTCAATCTGTTTCTTATGTGATCTGGGTCCTGAACTAAGTATCGTACATTCAGTAGTATATTTGAACATTCTCTAAAAATGTGTTAGAATACAGTTTCTGTTAAAGAAGTAATAAATTATAACGTCATGCTTCATTTGCCTGTCTTACTGCATGAACAGGGAAAATTTAGTAATCGATAAACTGTTTTCCTTTCATTATTTTGTGGGGTTTGTCAGCGATTAAAAGTTTAGTGAAGGTAAAAATTATGAGTATAGTTTGTTTCAAGTCACTAAGTGCTCTCATTCTCAAATACAGGATGACTAAAATATGGGTAGTCTCGCGTCTTGGGCTCCACTGCTTTTTCACCCTGACCCACATTCCTTTGATATATGGTTGGTTCCTACGCCAACAGTGATTCTTTCTAGATAGTAAACGATACGTGTCCCAAGTTTGGATGAATTCGGTCAAGTGGTTTAAGAGGAACTGTACATCTATCCATACACACATATTCTGTTGCATGCCGCCTGCTGGCGTTGCGGGCACGTGATGCGTTAACAAAACTATGTAAGCGGAGCAGACATGGGCGCAGGATCACTCACCCTAGCAAAGATATGGTCTGCAAAAGGAGAAATCCATTGGAGATAAGCGACTTTGACATGGAGCAGATTATTATTGCTGAGGATCTCGAAAATGGTGAAGCCGGTCGAATGTTCACGTGCTACAGTCGTGACCATCTATGGAATGAGGTAGAAGGATGTGAAACTACCACTAGGCCTTAAATGGTTGGACCTCCACTAATCTTTACAGAACAGGGGATTCGGAAGCTTGCCTGCTCTGTACACTAGGATAGATGGTGATCTGTGGCATCTGTGGAGAAAGGAGCACAATGATGGTGGACGCACAAGTGTTTCAGAGCACACTGTTCTTCGTACATTGTTGAACATGCAGATTCGTAGCAAACCACAGCTACGTGTTCACATGTTGACCCAACGACGTCGTCAATTACGGATGCAGTGGGCACGGGACCATCGGGATTCGATCGTCGAACAACGAAAACGTGTCAGCTGTTCCGGTGAATCATATTTATGCTGCACCAGATCGATGATCGTCTCCACAAACGCCGTCGTCGAAGTGAACGGTGGCTCTAAACGTGCTGCGCGCCATGGACGCAGACTGGTAGGAGCAGTATTATGCTAAGGGAGACATTGTCCTGCGCTTGCATGGGACCTGCGGTAGTACTCGAAGACACGTTGACGTATGCGAAGCACCTGCATCCCTTCGTGTTTGATGTCTTCCCCGACGGCAATGTCTTCTTTCACTTGTATAATTGTCCGTGTCTTGGCGCCAGAATCGTTTGACGAGCATTATAGTTAACCCACGTTGATGTCTCGGCTAACAAATTCGCCTGATGTAAATCCTGTGGAACCCATTGGTGTCGCTATCGGGCGCTATCGGGCGCTATCACTGCCTACGAAAATCAGCGGCCCGTTATTTACGAGAATTACATGACCTGTGCGCAAACATCTGATGCCACATACTTCCACAAACCCACCAACAAACCGTCAGATCCCTTATACGCAGCCGGCCGAAGTGGCCGTGCGGTTAAAGGCGCTGCAGTCTGGAACCGCAAGGCCGCTACGGTCGCAGGTTCGAATCCTGCCTCGGGCATGGATGTTTGTGATGTCCTTAGGTTAGTTAGGTTTAACTAGTTCTATGTTCTAGGGGACTAATGACCTCAGCAGTTGAGTCCCATAGTGCTCAGAGCCATTTGAACCTTATACGCATAATCATAATGGACAAAGAAGGAGGTCATTACGTTTTGCCTCATCCGTGTACATGCATATAACAGACATTCGGTATTTTCATACTTATTGAATCATATGCATACAGCGTACATTATGTCTACAGAAAACATTTAAAATCGACAGATAAAAATAAATTCAAATTATACACGCATGCCAATGCTTGTCGGGTCTATAGTGTCGCTATATTGTGAAGAATCTGTGAAGAGCCTATATTTCCTTATCCGCGTGGAAGGGCCACTTTCCTTTACCTCCACACTGACTGAATTATTGCGTGTATGATGGTGAGTGAGGAATCTGCCGGCTCGTGCTTCAGTATCACGTGCAAAACAAGTGTTGGGCAACAAGTGCCACTCGTGCAGGTTCGCCGCGCAAATGCAATGCTCTAGTACGCTTCATGTCGGAACGCCATTTCTGCTTCTCATTGTCCCTCGCAACCTGAAGACTGTGGCTATGGCTTCTTAACGTGTTACGCTGATCAGCCAAAACATTAAGCAACTGAGCTGCGACAAACGGGGTATTGTAATGACCCAGCACCTGAGAACGAGCACTACGGAAAGGCGAAGCTGGTCAATTGATAGAGTGCTGCTATCTTGAGCGTATATGGAAAAGTAGTTGAATGACAGTGAAACCACGAGTTGACGACAAGGTGTTGGACGCCCACGCCTCATCATATCACTTACAGATCAGAGGATTTCCCACTCTGTAACGCAAAATACGCGGCGATTCCTGGCACACTTAAAAACAGAGTAGAGCCCAATTGGAGGCAGAAGTGTTATGAAGAACAACCGCATGTTGTTAAACATGAGTTTCCGCAGCAGACGATACGAACGATTTCCCATATTGTTGCCGGCCGGTGTGGCCCAGAGGTTCTAGGCGCTTCAGTCTGGAACTGCGCGACCTTTCGGTCGCAGGTTCGAATCCTGCTTCGGGCATGGATGTGTGTGGTGTCCTTAGGTCAGTTAGGTTTAAGTAGTTATAAGCTCTAGGGGACTGATTACCTCAGATGTTAAGTCCCATAGTGCTCAGGGCCGTTTGAACCATTTTGAACCCATATTGTTCCATCTGCGAGTGCAATGACGCGACAGAAGTCATGGGATAGCGACATCTATATATACACATGGCGGTAGTATCGCGTACACAAAGGGATAAAGGGTAAAAGGGGCAGTGCATTGGCACAGCTGTCATTTACACTCAGGTGGTTCATATGAAAACGTTTTCGACGTGATTGTGGCCGCACGACGGAAGTAGACAGACTTTGAATGATGAATGGTGGCTGGAGCTAAAAGCATAGGCCATTGCACTTCGTGTATCATATTCCGAGATCCACAGTGTCAAGAGCGTGCTGACAAGGGAACCTCCCCACCGCACCCCCCTCAGATTTAGTTATAAGTTGGCACAGTGGATAGGCCTTGAAAAACTGAATACAGATCAATCGAGAAAACAGGAAGAAGTTGTGTGGAACTATGAAAAAAAGGCAAAATATACAAACTGAGTAGTCCATGTGCAACATAAGCAATACAAGGATAGCCGGCCGCGGTGGTCTAGCGGTTCTGGCGCTGCAGTCCGGAACCGCGGGACTGCTACGGTCGCAGGTTCGAATCCTGCCTCGGGCATGGGTGTGTGTGATGTCCTTAGGTTAGTTAGGTTTAAGTAGTTCTAAGTTCTAGGGGACTTATGACCTAAGATGTTGAGTCCCATAGTGCTCAGAGCCAATACAAGGATAGTGTTGATTCAAGAGTGCAGTGGTCCCGTGGTTAGCGTGAACAGCTGCCGAACGAGAGGTCCTTGGTTCAAGCCTTCTTTATTTTCTTTATTTTACTTTCTTTATTTTCGCAAAGTTATGATCTGTCCGCCGGCCGAAGTGGTCGTGCGGTTAAAGGCGCTGCAGTCTGGAACCGCAAGACCGCTACGGTCGCAGGTTCGAATCCTGCCTTGGGCATGGATGTTTGTGATGTCCTTAGGTTAGTTAGGTTTAACTAGTTCTAAGTTCTAGGGGATTGGTGACCTCAGAAGTTAAGTCCCATAGGGCTCAGAGCCATTTGCACCATTATGATCTGTCCGTTCGTTCATTGACGTCTCTGTTCACTGTAATAAGTTTAGTGTCTGTGTTTTGCGACCGCACCGCAAAACCGTGCGATTAGTAGACGAAAGGACGAGCCTCTCCAATGGGGACCGAAACATTTGATCGCAAGGTCATAGGTCAACCGATTCTTCCACAGGAAAACACGTCTCATGTATTCTATACGACACTGGTGACGGCATGTGCGTCACATGACAGGAATATGTTGTCGACCCACCTAACTTGTACACTTGGCGAATCGGTAAAAAGATTCTTCTACCTTGCCCGATTTAGGTTTTCTTGGGGATGTGATAATCACTCCCAAAAAAGTGATCGCATCGGACGGACGGACGGACGGACAGATAATAATTGTCTGAAAATAAAAAATTAAAACTTTTCACTCGAGGGAAGACTTGAACCAAGGATCTCTGATTCCGCAGCTACTCACGCTAACCACGGGACCATGGCGCTCCTGAGCACACATTAACCTTGATGTTGCCTATCTTCTCGTGGACTACTCAGTTTGTATATTTTGCTTATTTTTTTCATAGTTCCACACAACTTCTTCCTGTTTTCTCGATTGATCTGTGTTCAGATTTTCAAGGCCTATCCACTGTGCCAACTTATAACTAAATCTGACGGGGGTGCGATGGGGAGGTTCCCTTGTGAGAATACCACATTTCTGACATTACCTCTCATCATGGACAACGCAGTGACCGACGGACTTCCCTTAACGACCGAGAAGAGCGCCGGTTGCATAGAGTTGCCAGTGCTAACAGACAAGCAATGCCACCTGAGATAACTTCAGAAATCAATGTGGGACTTACGACAAACGTATCCGTTAGGATAGTGCCGCAAAACTTGTTGTTAATGCGCTGTGGCTAGTGTCTTGGCTACCAGCAGAACATCCCCTCCAGCGCCTCTCCTAGGCTCATGATCATATCGTTAGGACCCTAGACGATTGGAAAACCGTGGCCTGATCAGACGAGTGCCGATTTGAGTTGGTTAGAGCTGATGGTAGGATTCGAGTGTGGTACAGAGCTCACAAAGCCATGGAATTAGCCGAGCGGTCTAAGGCGCTGCAGTCATGGACTGTGCGGCTGGTCCCGGCGGAGATACGAGTCTTCCCTCGGGCATGGGTGTGTGTTTGCCCTTACGATAATTTAGGATAAGTAGTGTGTAAGCTTAGGGACTGATGACCTTAGCAGTTCAGTCCCATAAGATTTCACACACATTTGAACATTTTTTTTAAAACCATGGACCCAAGTTGTCAACAAGGCACTGTGCAACTGGCGGTGGCTCCATTATGGTGTGGGATGTGTTTAGATGGAACGGCCTGGAGCCTCTGGACCAATTGAACCGATCTTTCAATAGAAATGGTTATGTTCGGCTACTTGGAGACGATTTTCAGCCATTCGTGGACTTCATTTCGCAAAGACCTTGGAATTTTTATGGATGACAATGCGCCATATAAGCTGTCTGATTGTTCACGATTGGTTTGAAGAACATTTTGGACAATTTTAGCGAATGATTTGGCCACTCAGATACCCGACAAATATCCCATGAAACATGGAGCATTATCGAGAGGTCAGCTGAAGCACAAAACCCTGCACCGGCAACACTTGCGCAATTATGGATGGCTGTGGAGGCAGTATGAGTCAATATTTCTGCAGAGGACATCCAACGATTTTTAGTCCATGCCACTTTCAGCTGCTGCATCACGCTGGGTGAAAGGAGATCTGACACGATGTTAAGAAGTATCCCGTAACTTTTGTCTCCTTAGCGTACACCGTCAATGACGTCTAAGGCTGTTTGAGAAACCCATTCACAGCCCACTCACGTGATGTGACAGTGGACTCAAGTTGATGTCTGAAAAGCCAAGTTCGGCTGATCCGAAACCAAAAGAACATACGTGGTACGCTGTAACAAGTTTGATTGTGGCCATCCTCCGCAGCAAGCATATAAATACTTGTTTTAGAAATAAAACTGCCTTTCCCTGCTGCTAGTTACTTCATTTATCCCATACGCGTTTCGCCTTCTCCTGTTCTTAAGGCATCATCAGTGGGATCTATAACGATACAGTTTTGTTAGTTTTAGATTATTAAACAGTTCATTTCGCGATTTTTTTTTGTAAAAAAAGTTATTACTTACGATTTGCTGATATGCGTTTCCTCAAATCTGGTCTGGAGGTCGCACTACCACTTTTATCACTGCCATATAATCACATCTTTGTGTTCTCACCTTCCACACACTGTTCACCATGTTTCTCACTCTATTTTGTGGTGGACTGTTGTCCTTTTGTCACTCGATACAACTATTTCATCGTACACTGCTTTTCACTACGTAAATATTGCGACTCCTTTACGTGTTTCATCTTCTTTGGTATGTTTACCTATTTGTTGCCAACCTAACGAAGTACACTCCTGGAAATTGAAATAAGAACACCGTGAATTCATTGTCCCAGGAAGGGGAAACTTTATTGACACATTCCTGGGGTCAGATACATCACATGATCACACTGACAGAACCACAGCTACATAGACACAGGCAACAGAGCATGCACAATGTCGGCACTAGTACAGTGTATATCCACCTTTCGCAGCAATGCAGGCTGCTATTCTCCCATGGAGACGATCGTAGAGATGCTGGATGTAGTCCTGTGGAACGGCTTGCCATGCCATTTCCACCTGGCGCCTCAGTTGGACCAGCGTTCGTGCTGGACGTGCAGACCGCGTGAGACGACGCTTCATCCAGTCCCAAACATGCTCAATGGGGGACAGATCCGGAGATCTTGCTGGCCAGGGTAGTTGACTTACACCTTCTAGAGCACGTTGGGTGGCACGGGATACATGCGGACGTGCATTGTCCTGTTGGAACAGCAAGTTCCCTTGCCGGTCTAGGAATGGTAGAACGATGGGTTCGATGACGGTTTGGATGTACCGTGCACTATTCAGTGTCCCCTCGACGATCACCAGTGGTGTACGGCCAGTGTAGGAGATCGCTCCCCACACCATGATGCCGGGTGTTGGCCCTGTGTGCCTCGATCGTATGCAGTCCTGATTGTGGCGCTCACCTGCACGGCGCCAAACACGCATACGACCATCATTGGTATCAAGGCAGAAGCGACTCTCATCGCTGAAGACGACACGTCTCCATTCGTCCCTCCATTCACGCCTGTCGCGACACCACTGGAGGCGGGCTGCACAATGTTGGGGCGTGAGTGGAAGACGGCCTAACGGTGTGCGGGACCGTAGCCCAGCTTCATGGAGACGGTTACGAATGGTCCTCGCCGATACCCCAGGAGCAACAGTGTCCCTAATTTGCTGGGAAGTGGCGGTGCGGTCCCCTACGGCACTGCGTAGGATCCTACGGTCTTGGCGTGCATCCGTGCGTCGCTGCGGTCCGGTCCCAGGTCGACGGGCACGTGCACCTTCCGCCGACCACTGGCGACAACATCGATGTACTGTGGAGACCTCACGCCCCACGTGTTGAGCAATTCGGCGGTACGTCCACCCGGCCTCCCGCATGCCCACTATACGCCCTCGCTCAAAGTCCGTCAACTGCACATACGGTTCACGTCCACGCTGTCGCGGCATGCTACCAGTGTTAAAGACTGCGATGGAGCTCCGTATGCCACGGCAAACTGGCTGACACTGACGGCGGCGGTGCACAAATGCTGCGCAGCTAGCGCCATTCGACGGCCAACACCGCGGTTCCTGGTGTGTCCGCTGTGCCGTGCGTGTGATCATTGCTTGTACAGCCCTCTCGCAGTGTCCGGAGCAAGTATGGTGGGTCTGACACACCGGTGTCAATGTGTTCTTTTTTCCATTTCCAGGAGTGTATATATTCGATACTAACTTCTATTTATGCAAATCGAATCACTGCTGTATTGCGTTTCAAATGCGTACTAAAACGCTGTTTAACACGTAGTCGTAATGTCATGGCTCATGAGTGTACATATTGTGTTTCCTCTACGTCGTTCGTCATAAACCCTGTTATTCCTAGATACACTCACCATACTTGCAATAACACGAGAGCCGACGTTAAAATCGATGCGAACCTTGCGATGTATAGCCAGATGGGGCAGAATGAGGCTATTGGTTCCAGAATTACATGGTACACTGACGTTTACTATTGTGCATCTCCGCAACATCCATCTCCTACGTGCCCATCGCTCAAGTTACTGGTCACTGTATCGTGTTTCTTTGGTTGAATAACAACTTCGTAGACAGGGTCTCATATCTTGAAGGAGGTATATTTGCCAGATTGCAACGTTAGACTTGAATGCTAACGGAAAAAAGAATTTCAAGTTCACCCTTGGTTGTCAGTGACAGTACAACAGCGCTCTCGACACACAGCTCTGTTCTCGGCTCATTTGAATAAACAGCGTGATCTGTAATAGTCTGGAAACTGTCTTTCAGGGGCGGTTGTGCTGGGAAACAACTGTTAAAGAAAAAAATTGACACGTTGCGCCTTGCCCGAGTTATTTGGCATTGAAATTACCCGATAAAGTAGGTGCGTGGGCGTGCAAATTCAAGCAGCCTGCCAGAGACAGTGTCTCCAAACATGTTATACGTTTGATTTCCTCAAACCGAACAAACGTAGCTTTTGCTCACCTAGCTCAAATTTATCACTTACGAAAGCGACACATTTCTTCTGATAACGGCACATTTCTACTGATAATGAGCATTAGATTGGTTCAAATGGCTCTGAGCACTATGCGACTTAACTTCTGAGGTCATCAGTCGCCTAGAACTTAGAACTAATTAAACCTAACTAACCTAAGGACAGCACACACATCCATGCCCGAGGCAGGATTCGAACCTGCGACCGTAGCGGTCGCTCTGTTCCAGACTGTATCAATGAGCATTAGAACAAGAGGTAACGCACATAGGTAAAGATTTCTGTGCATTACGGCATTTCAGCGTGTACAAGTGCTTTAACTGGTTGGATAACTTCAGTGTTAAATAACTCGGAAACGCTGCAACGTATAGAATTATTTTTCGTAACAATTATTTCACAACACAACCTACCCTGCAACACTATTATAAGCTTTTCAAACTGTTTCTGGTCACCCTGTGTACCAGAGGTTGGAGGTAGATGTTACTAAGTTAAGCCATTATCATGCATTTTCCTTCAAAGTTGCTGGTAGCAGCACATTACGGACAGGACAGAATCACGAAACGTCATATCACCGACCCCTTCACTTCCAGCTGTGCCGTATTTACTATGAAGATCACGGCCACCTTGTCCAGGTCAGAAAGCGGCTAAAGGCAGATAAACACAAAAATAAATGTGGTTTTGACCAGCTCTGGAGTGGAGACAGTAATCAAAGCAGAACACTGACAACGAGAAACTAATGAATAAAGTAGCAACATTTACGAAGCAAAAGTACGTACAAAACATTATTGGCGAATCCAGATGTAACCTTACTGGCGTATAAGCGTCGTTGCGTCACATGAACATACGTTAGGACATGTGCCACAAATAAACGAATGTACTTGTATGGTAGCACATGCCTGAGGTCGTTAATGACTGACTTAACGGAATAACTGATGCCCGCATCATTTCATGTTTCTTTTTTATTTATTTGTTGTTTTTTTTTTACAGTTTATAATTCCATTACACTGAGTTTATGCTATCAGATGTAGATGAAAGATAGGTTGCTACTATACGATTCTGCATCGGTCGCATGTCAGCCATTTCCCTTGTTTCGATATCGACTAAGCACGATAGCTCGGTCTTGTTTCCGATACGACCACGGGCTGGCACAGTTAATTAATGTTGATGTTACGTTGCGCTTGACCCGTGTTTTTGCGGAGTGTGGATTTTTAGTAACCAGAGAGAATTATTTCGATTCCTTTGTGATGTATGTTAACCTGTTACGAATTTTCTCGTCTCGTTGTATTTAATGATTGTATTACACTGTTCTTGTCCACACAGGTGATTTCGTTCTGTCTCATTCACTTACAAGTTATTACATCCGCCTCCGTAGCGTAGCGGTAGCGTTACCGCCTACCACGCAGGGGGCCCGGGTTCGGTTCCCGGCAGGGGACTGGGTGTTGCCTGTCCCTCATCATCATTGACTCGCAAGTCGCCGATGTGGCGTCATCTAAAAAGGACTTGCAATGCGGCGGCCGAACTCCCCCGAATGGGGCCTCCCGGCTGACAGTGCCACACGATCATTTCATTTCATAAGTTATTACGTATCATATCCCCTCTATAGATTTACAAGCATATATATAAGGAGATATATATCTTCTGCTCAAAGAAAACAGAAAACAACACTTACTTTACGTCTGGTGTGCTAAACAGTCAGCTCCATAGCTTAATATCATGGATTTAAGCATTGATGATTACTTCTTGTAACAGGAAACGGCTTCAAAGATACCAATTCGTTATGTCGAAAAGGAGGTTGATATAATGTTATAGGAAATGATTGTCTTGATCGCCATTTACCCGAGCTACTATCGCAACAGTGAATAAATCAAGAAAATGTACTGACAATAACTTTTAACACATAGCACAATTGCTAATAATTATTGGCCGGCTAAAGTTATTTCTGAAAATGCAACGAAGGAACACGTGAAGTACCTGGTACGGATGAGATGGTCGAGGATACGTGGCAGCAATAAACAAGCCGAGTTGGTGTTTTCATCCCCGCTAGAGAACATACACTCAAAAATAGTTGAATCGATTTAGCGAAACCGGGGAAACGCCCATACCTGGAGCTGATTGTTGACGTAGTTTCAAAACCGTATTAAAGAAATAATTGTAAGGCATGACACGTCAACATATATATTTGGAGTCTTATAATTCTCGGACGGTGTGAAATGTAGGGCACTTAGTGCACATCATATTAACATCTTTCAGTTGATTCACGGAATACCGCGTAGACAAAAAAGCTATCGATGGAATGTGGCAATCAAAAGTCACTTTCATTCACCTAAATACCGCCGGGAGAAAGTGCTAGCCCACAAAAGAGGATTCTGCGGTATTGCATGTTATATGTCTCGTTAAATTCAAAGAGCAGGAAATAAATATTTTAGGAAAAACAATTTATATATCAGAAAACACTTTGTAGCCGTGGATGTAGAACTACGTGTCATCAGCATATGGTAAGTTCGAATACACAGCAGATAACGTAATCATTGAAATCCTTATTACATTGAGGGTTAGTGCTTTCTTCCGCCGACCAGCTCAGTTCTACACGTACTGAGGCATAAAATTTTTCTTTAACCTCGCTCACTACAAGTTATTCAGTGATTTCTATGGCGGTCTTGCGCTAACACACCCCGTGAGCCTTCGCTTAGTTCTCCACTGCTGAATATTGCCTAAGTGTTCCGTCAATTCAACTTCACATCATAAAAAGGAATTTATTAATGTCTGAATATATGAATTTGGTGGAGTAGAGTTTCATATGTGATTTTCTTCTTCAGTATTTTTCATATAAATCTCCGTATGATGTCTGCCTTCCTCGAAATGTATCGATGTGGCAGGCTACCGATAAAATTTGGCATTCGAAAGTCACTTTCGTTCACCGAGGTATACAGGGGAGGAAGGAATGACTATAAGGAGCAGCATCGTAACTGACACGATCGGAGGAAGAACGTGCTAACTCACAAGGGAGGAGTTTGAAATATTGCGCCTTATATGTTTATTTACATTCGAAGACAAGAAAATAAATGCTTTAAAAAATCAGTTTATATAGGAGACAACACTGTGTAGGAGTAGATATAGAACTACATGTCATCATAATATGCTACATTCGAAAACAGAACAGATACCGTAATCATACAAACACGAAATTGAGGGTTAGCACTTTCTTCCCCTGACCAGTTCAGTTACACCACTCACCTTTCTGAGGTACAAAATTCTTTCCATAGAATCTCTCGTTACAGATTATTCAGTTTTTAATGTGGCGCTCTTGCAGTAACAATCCCATTGAAGCATTGCCTAGTTCTTAACTGAAAATATCTGACCATTCCAACAACCCAATTTGATAATGAAGAAAAGTGTTTAGGAATTTAGGAAATTAAAGTTTCATGTGTGATCCACTTCAGTATTTTTCATGCAAAGTGCTCTAAAATTCTCCTTAAAAAATTCTAGGACTTGTAGGGGGGACTGAGTAGATAATATTTTGAAATGGAGTGCATCTCCAGAAACGTACTGTTTCCGTACTACAACTGTTTGAAAACATATATTTTATTAGCCGTGTCCTGTACATCACTTGTTTTAAAACTTCACGTATTAATAACCAAAGAGACAAAGAGGACACTTTATAAGTGTTCACAGACACTGTTGTTTAAAGTTAAACTTAAATCTCCTCCAATTAGTTTGTGCGACCTCCCCTTGGTGCAGCGCAGTCACGCACGCTGACGATGAAGGTGCCTCTTTCTCGAGACCGTTGCGTAGTTGTGGCGAAAAAGGTACGCGATGGAGTCGGACATTGTGGATAACAATCTTAACTTAATAAAGGTGGCGAGCATCTCTTCAAAACAAAAGCAAAAAAAATGTTCGAATGTGTGTGAATTCCTAAGGAACCAAACTTCTGAGGTCATCGGTCCCTAGACTTACACACTCCATAGACTAACTTAACCTAACCTATAGTAAGACCAAAACACAAACCCATGCCCGAGGGAAGGGCTGCATAATCCGTGACATGGCGCCTCAAACCGCGCGTCTACTTCGCGCGGCAGCATTACTGAGAGCTTCGCCATACACATGGCTCATGCCGATGTCTTCTGCAAACGTTTACTCAGTCATGTTACTCTAACAATCTCAGACACGTGAATGAGGCGAGTAGATAACGTCGGAAGTTCCTTGAGGCTTTCCGTCGATGGCGCTGTTGTATATAGAGAAGTCGCAACACTAGAAAATTGAACTTAAATGCAGGAAGATCTGCAGTGGACCGACGCTTAGTGTAGCGCGTGGCAATTCATCCTCGACATAAACAATGTGACGTGTTGCGAAGATACAGACAGAAAGACCCATCATTTTATGATCACACGATTGCAGATAGCCTCTGGGAGCAGTTATTTCCATAAAATATCTAGGAGTATGCGTTAGGACTGTCGATATCTTTAAAAATATCGGGAGTCCGATATATAGATATTTAAAAAGTATTATTATCGACCCATCGGTGTAACGAAAAAAGCATCGACATAACGAAGGACAAATATATCGACGTACCGGGCTATAAAAATATCGGCTGTACATTGTAAAAATACTGCCGGTTTTAGAGCTGCATATTTAAGGATTGATTTATTATTAGATAATCTGTACATAAAAGCCTAGCAGCCTACCTATTCCTCTTAGAGGAAAACTGAAAGTAAAACGATGAACGTTTACTCTTTGTGATAGCCACTGTGCTAATAATGGTAACTGCATGAAATGACACAATAAAAGATGTCTGATGGGTCCGTCGTTCGGTTTCGTCACATATCGGATTTGTCCAGGCCGCTTGATGTCGACTTTCCTTCCTTTTTTTTCTTTTCTTTTCTTTCCCATTGCTGCCAACTACCTAGAAGTTGTAGTGTCAAAATTGTGTGGTGAACTTAAACGTTGCAGTCGATGACGTCACCATTTCCCTTCACGCACCTCCACCTACTGCAGAGTCCAATCTTGTCACTCAGATTTTTGTTCATCATTTCCAGCAACCTTTCTAAAAGAATGCCGATATTAAGAAATACCTCACTAGCTGCGTTGAAATCGATTTTTTGGCGCAACTGGTGTGTTATGTCTTTGTGGTGTCACCGCCAGACACCACACTTGCTAGGTGGTAGCCTTTAAATCGGCCGCGGTCCGTTAGTATACGTCGGACCCGCGTGTCGCCACTATCAGTGATTGCAGATCGAGCGCCGCCACACGGCAGGTCTAGAGAGACTTCCTAGCACTCGGCCCAGTTGTACAACCGACTTTGCTAGCGATGGTTCACTGACAAAATACGCTCTCATTTGCCGAGACGATAGTTAGCATAGCCTTCAGCTACGTCATTTGCTACGACCTAGCAAGGCGCCATTATCAGTTGCTATTGATATTTTATGGAATGTACAGACAAGAGCTACGTTCAACATTAATGGATTAAAGTTAAGTATTCCACCAGCTACATCCTTTTTTTCTAGTCTAACTTCCTTGTCCTGTTCCAGACCTCACGCCAGCCTGCGTGAGCTAAAACACGTGCCTTTCGGCTTCCTCTTAAATTAGTGGGTTGGCCCTCTTGCCAATCCACAACATTTTGGCGACGAGGTTTCCGCGTTGTTATCGATATTTCCCTGATTTACTTGCGTAATGGCTTCGCCACCATCTCCAGATGTACTGTCCGAATTTTATTGCTTGCAGAATCAGCAGAAGCAGGCCTTACTGGATGCCCTTGGACAGCTCGTCCAGGGTCAACGGGCGATGCAAAACGATGCGGCGGCCGGCGCTCCACCGCTAACGCAGCCACAACACGCAATTGCACCAACTTTTCGTCCTCTTGATGCTGCACTAGAAATCTGGATGGAGTGGTCACGCCAATTTCGATTCCATCTAGCCGCCTACAGAATTCAAGGTAATGAGCGGCAGGCTTTTCTCCTTTCCTCCATAGGCGTCCAAACGTACCGTGTGATAGTCAAATTATTTCCCCGACGCGACGTAGCAACTCTGTCCTACGACGAAATTTTGTCTGCATTAGATGCATATTTCAAAGAATCAGTCAATGTAGTTGCAAAAAGGTATACCTTCTTTCGTACAACACGTACAGCAGGTCAAACTAATTGGGAGTGGGTTGCAACCTTGCAAGGCCTTACTAGGGATTGTGCTTTTGAGTGTCAATGTGGACTCCCTTATTCAGATACTATGGTACGTGATGCAATTGCACAGAACGTTTCTGATGTTCGTATACGGGAACAAATTTTGAAACTAGTCAATCCCTCCCTTGAACAAGTGATGGACATATTGGATCGGCAGGACACACTTGACTTTGCTCAGAAATCATTTGAAACTTCCCCAGCCATGTGTCACGTTAACCGGCCCGCCGGGCGAGCTGCACGGAACAGTAAACAGTCCTCGCGCCCTGCCACGCAACGGCCGCCAGGCTCTCAGCCACGTGTGCTGCGTCGGCAAGCAAATGCGGTGCTAAAATCATGCCCGCGGCGTGCTACTAGACATTCGCGTGAGAATTGCCCGTCACGCCAGGCTATTTGCGTTTTCTGTACTAAAAAAGGACATGTTCAGAGTGTTTGCCAGAAAAAGCTCAGATTGGACACTCACAACCATTCCAGGCCCTTTGCTTCGCGCCGAATTCGAACCAAGGATACTCCGGCTCGTGAAACTTCGCCCATGGAAATTCATGTAGTTCATTCCACTCCGCCCAGTGCCACTCTCTCTAACAGTTACTGTGTTCGTCCCGCAAATAGTGTGCGTCGACATCGACGGAAATCCCGTCATGTCACAAGTGATTTTGTACCAGTGTCAGTTCACGTTGCACGAGACAGTCGCTCTTGTCGTCAGCAGGACAATAAACTTTTTGTAGACTTGGACATTAACGGCAAAGTGATACCATTCCAACTCGATACCGGAGCTGCAGTTTCACTGATCAATCAAGACACGTACAAACAGCTGGGCACACCTCCGTTGCGTGCCGCAAATGTTAAGTTAAATAGCTATTCAGGACAAGCAATCCCTGTGTTAGGACAGTGCAGCCTTCTTGCAACATACAAGGGACAAACAAAACTTGTGTCATTGTACATCCTTCGTTCTTCGTCTGCAGTGAACTTGTTTGGTTTCGATTTATTTCAGTTGTTTAACTTGTCTATAGTCAATCAGGTCCTATCAGTGAACCAGACTGTGTCTTCAGACAGTGTTTCTCGTCTATGTGAAGAATTTGCAGACATTTTTGCACCGGGCCTTGGTTGCACTAAGAACTATAAAAGCACATTTGGAGCTGCAAGTAAATGCGCAACCGAAATTTTTCAGAGCGCGCAATGTTCCCCACGCATTGCGTGATGAGGTCGCAAAAACATTACACGATTTGGAATCACAAGGTGTGATTGAACGTGTGCAGGCTTCTCTCTGGGCATCACCCTTAGTAATTTTGCCAACACCTTCTGGAAAATTGAGACTTTGTGTGGACTTCAAGGCAACAGTGAATCCACAACTAGTGATTGCAACTTTTCATTTACACTGCCCGGAAGATCTTTTTGACAAACTATGCCCGGGTAAATATTTTTCGAAGTTGGACCTAGCAGATGCGTACTTGCAAATACCGGTGGATGAAGAATCCCAGCGCGTTTTGGTGGTTAACACGCATCTTGGTTTGTATCGATTCAAACGACTGCCATTCGGGTGTGCATCCGCCCCTGCATTGTTTCAGAAATATCTGCATGCTGTTTGTGCATTGGTCCCGACTGCAGCAAACTATCAGGACGATATTGTGATCTCCGGAAAGACGGAAGAAGAACATTTAGCCAATCTCAGAACATTATTTCAGGTCTTGCGGAAGGACAAATGTGTGTTTTTTGCTCGTGACTTACCCTACCTGGGACATGTACTCAATGCCCATTGCATACATCCCAGTTCCGAGCACCTCTGTGCCATACAAGACTTGCCTTCGCCGCAGAATTTGAAGCAGCTACAGAGTGTGCTGGGAAAAATCAATTATTGTCATCGCTATGTGCGCCACGCCTCTTCCATTTCAGCTCCGCTTCATCGCTTGCGCCGTAAAGGTGTTCCGTTCGTCTGGACGACGGAATGCGAACGCGTCTCTCGCCAGTTGAAATCGGCGTTGCTTTCCAATACTTGCCTTACGCCATTCGATCCCCAGAAACCCCTTTTGTTGATGGTGGATGCATCGGATTTCGGGATCGGTGCTGTGCTTGCGCACAAAGATGGATCGCACGATCGCCCTATTGCCTTTGCATCCAAATTGCTCTCGTCTGCGCAAAGAAATTATTCACAGATCGAGAAAGAAGCTTTGGCTCTTGTATTTGGTGTTACTAAGTTTCATGATTTCTTGTATGGTCGTCACTTTACCATCATCACAGACCACAAACCTTTGACATCACTTTTTCATCCGAACAAGCCTGTACCTCCACGTACAGCCCAGAAATTCATTCGTTGGTCTATTTTCCTCTCGCAGTACCGCTACGATATCTTGTATCAGTCCACTGCTAAGCACGGAAACGCCGATGCGTTGTCCCGTTTGCCTGTTGCTGAGGATAGAGCATTCGATTTCTCCGAACTTGCTTGCATGTTCATTGATGCGGAAACCGGATGACGTGGTCGAATCGTTTCCGATTGATTTTCGTCGTGTAGCTACAGCGACAGCTGCTGACCCTGTCCTTGCTACCGTTCTGCGTTTTGTTGCCACGCAATGGCCCTTGTCAAAGTCACGGATGGAGGATCCGTTTGTTCGCCGATTTTTTGCTCACAAGGAGAGACGTTTTGTACGACGTGGTGTTTTGCTGTTGCGTTCTGATAATGACCAGTCCAGGGTCGTGGTCCCACGTTCGTTACAGTCCTCTGTCTTAGGGCTTCTCAACCAAGGACATTGGGGTATAGTGACAACGAAACAACTTGCTCGTCAGCACTGTACTTGGTTCGGAATCGATGCTGCGATTACGAATATGTGCTCTTCTTGCATGACATGTGCCGAACAACAATCCGCACCACCGCGGAATTTCTTTGCATGGCCAAAAGCCACTTCCCCTTGGCAACGCATACACATCGATTTTGCTGGTCCGTTCTGGAATGCTCGATGGTTGGTTGTGGTAGATTCATTCAGTAATTTTCCTTTTGTTGTCCGGATGTCTTCCACGACGTCATCTGCCACCATCAAAGCGTTATCTGCTATCATTTGCATTGATGGTCTTCCACAGACTATTGTTTCCGACAATGGCCCACAATTCATGTCCGCAGAATTTCAGTCATTATGCAAGGCCAATGGTATTCAACATCTGACGTCCGCGCCGTTTTCGCCACAGTCAAACGGCGCCGCTGAACGATTGGTCAGGACTTTCGAGTCCCAGATGTTGAAGTTGAAAAAGTCGCATTCTCGGGAGGACGCGTTGTTGCTCTTTTTGTCCTCGTATCGCTCTCAGCTCCGAGATGGTCGCTCGCCGGCTGAGTTGCTCCACGGTCGTCATCATCGAACCTTGATGTCTTTGCTACATCCGCCGCATCAGGTTCCTGTGCAGCGGCAGACACCTGCTTTTGCTCCAGGCGACGTTGTCTACTACCGCCACTATCGAGGTTCACGGCGTTGGCTTGAAGGGCGCATTCTTCGCTGCCTCGGATGCGCTCTGTGTCTGGTTTTGGGGGCCTCTGGTGAGGCACGTCGGCATCTCAATCAGCTGCGCCTCTGTCGTCGCACGGGTTCTGCCGCTCCCCGTCTGCTTTCAGCGATGGAGCCGTCCGGTCAGCGCCCTGGGGACCCATCTACTGGCTCGCCTCAGCTCCAGGTGTTACCGACGCTGCCTTCCATTTTGCCCCATGGCGACGCACCGCCGCCGCCGCCTGTTCTCCCGCCGGCGACGCCCGCAGTGGACGCGTCGCTGCAACCGCCGGGCGCCTCCCTGGGTCACGTGCCGCCGATCTCTTCCCGTGACCAGTTGTCCTCCGACATGGACCTCTTGCCCGCTCCGGACCATATGTCGTCTTCGCCCGTCGGGTGCCCCGGCCCGATGGAGATCGACCCTTCGGCCCCTCCTGTCTCTCTACGGGCGCATACACCACATGTTGGCGTACACCCTGGAGTAGGTTTTCAGGCGTTTCCTAGCTCCCCTCGGTCCGAATGGCAGGGTGCGGGTGGCACAGCCTCGCCTGTTGTTAGGCTCCCCACCTTGTGGCATACGTCAACATGGGGTCCTCCCCACGGCGGGCGGAAGCCTTATAACACAACCGTACGCCGATTTGCGGGGGAGGAATGTGGTGTCACCGCCAGACACCACACTTGCTAGGTGGTAGCCTTTAAATCGGCCGCGGTCCGTTAGTATACGTCGAACCCGCGTGTCGCCACTATCAGTGATTGCAGACCGAGCGCCGCCACACGGCAGGTCTAGAGAGACTTCCTAGCACTCGGCCCAGTTGTACAACCGACTTTGCTAGCGATGGTTCACTGACAAAATACGCTCTCAATTGCCGAGACGATAGTTAGCATAGCCTTCAGCTACGTCATTTGCTACGACCTAGCAAGGCGCCATTATCAGTTGCTATTGATATTGTAAAGAATGTACAGACAAGAGCTACGTTCAACATTAATGGATTAAAGTTAAGTATTCCACCAGCTACATCCTTTTTTTCTAGTCTAACTTCCTTGTCCTGTTCCAGACCTCACGCCAGCCTGCGTGAGCTAAAACGCGTGCCTTTCGGCTTCCTCTTACATTAGTGGGTTGGCCCTCTTGCCAATCCACAACAGTCTTCACATCGGAAACCTTGTTATTCCATTCACATCGACACGCTCCAAGTGCAATCGGACTTCTTCTTTGTGCCACCTATACTTGCTTCACACAGCCAAAGAGAAAGACTGGACGTGATGAAAGCTCAAAAAGCTGTAAGACTGCTTCACACAGTGAAAGTAAAACTACGTTCTACTGCAATTTCAGAAGAACAGTTACAAATATTTACCTATAATTGCGAAACAACTATATTATAAAATACAATTATCAGCGCTCGATATTGCGATTCCGATATTTTATATCGATGTATCGGGGAAATGATTATGGTTTATATGCATCGAGCTTTTTTGGAAAAAATCTATGTATCGATATATCTACTGTATATTGTATCTATAGCCCTAGCATACATACGGAGCGATCTGAAGTGGATCGGCAGCATAAAATTAATTAAGAGAAGTGCCAGACTGAGATTCATTGGAAGGGTCCTCCGGAAATGTAGTCCATCAACAAAAGGAAGTAGCTTAGAAAACATTCGTTCGACCAATACTTGATTATTGGTTATTGGTCATGAGTGTGCTATCCGTACCAGATAGAATCATCCCACCGACAGGCACAGAACACGACGTGCTATGAACACTCAATCAGGTCTGAACTAGCATTTAGGCATTTCAGTCCACTGCCTGCAGTAAAGTGAGTACAATACTCTGGAGACTACATTCCGACCTTGAAGTTGCTGCTTATGGGGTAACACGACAACCGAGAGTGCCTGCAACATCACCAGCGATTATAGTGACACAATCGTAGACTGCCGTCAAATTTAGTCAGATTTCATTGTAGGTACCGTATAGGCTATAAAATGTCACGCATCAAATTGTATCAGATCTTAGTACTGTTTTGTAACGTGTCTTAATAAATATTATTGCGTTGTCACATATCAGTTTCTTTCTCTGTTCCCGGTATTGTTAGGTGCTGCTGTTGGGTGTCACTCCGTGCGCAACAGTAAGGAGAGGTGCGGTACAGAGTGGTGTGGCAGCTCTCATTATAGGAAAGCTGGACAGGAGGAGAAACAATTAGCGATCAAGTTAACACAATAAACAGAGGATTCGCTTAACTTGTATTTCTCCAAGCATACGAAGATTCATTACAAATAATGCAGCAAGAAGAAAGTCATGTTCTCAATGTTGACAAAGTAAGAGGCTCTGAACTACTGCGTGAACGATTGTGTGGAGCCGCGACTAGGCGGGGTCTGCATAGCGTCACGTAGCGAAGAGGCTCCAAGTAGGAGTGGGCTGTCTGGCTGCCTTTGGTCGTCCTATATTGCGGCGGCAGAGGCCGCTCGTAGTGAGAGGAAGTCTGCTGGAGGCTGGAGTTCAGCGGGCGTGCTCCATTGGGTCTGCTGGATCCTGTACGGCCATTATCACCGTCTGATGGAAACGTGCAAATCTGTCGCCAACTTGAAGGCGTTAGTAGGGTGGTGTCAACATGTGATATCACAGGGGCAGTCTCCTTCAATTTCCTTCCCCCAGAACTCGCTATTTCAGAAACCATCTATCTTTCACATCCATAAATTCTTTTTATATCGGCCACCATCATTACTGCCAATATCATTGTAACTATTATTATTATTGTTACTGTTATCACAGCGACAATAGTAGAAGTATTGTTTGTTTTCACTTTATTAGTTCATAGTAATTATTAATTACTCACTTTGCCACTTTAGACACTCAAATCATTCTAATACTATATGTTACGCTGCAGTTATTTCTCAATTTCACTGAGGATAGCATTGTCATCAGCGAATCTTATCACATCCATTCACCCAGAATCTTAATCCCACTCGTGAGCTTTTCTTCTATTTCCGTCACAGTTTCTTTGAAGTAGATTGAACAGAAAGGGCGAAAGATCACGTCAACGTCCTACTTTTCTTTGTTGGTTCTTGTGCATATTGTATATTACCCCTGAACGTGTCCTGATTTTTCTTAAATCTCGATTACTGTTAAGTTACTGCAATAGTAAAGGAAACAAGTACAAATCGGACCAGTAGGAGATCCATATTAAAGAGAGCAGATACAAGATATTACACTGTACATAAATAATAAATCGAATCATTACATCGTACAAACATTGGTTCTGAAGCTCTCGAACTCCACGGACAGACTTCTTCCTTAATTAACTTGCCTCGATAGTTATTGACTCAATCGTTTCCTCGCCATGGCTAATGATCTAAAAATGATATATGTCCTTTCTCTTTGCTCCTGGAAGTTTGTAACGTCGTGACGGAAACACCCCACGTCACCTCAGCTAAGTTTGGTGCTCAAAATCCCATAAAGAGGACTCCTCCGTCCCACTGGCGCAGCACAATCGATGGTGAGCAGACGGCTGGGTTTGTGAGCTTCCGCTGCGGCCGCTGTTCCACTCGGGCGAGTGGAAGGACCAGATCCAGGCGCGTCCACTGCCTCCTCGGCTCACCAGGGCCACGTGATCGAGGGCTCCGTCGATATCTGCTTCCGCACGCTTCCATCAGAAAAACGAACACTGTCAATTCGATATTCTACCTCATTTCTCCTCAATCTTATCGTTCGAAGAGAGACGGTGAATGTCGTTAGTACGTTTGAGGTGTCTTCTGAAATGCCATAGTTGCGGCCAATAGCGTTTTTTAAACAAAATTATTAGTAATTCGTGTGCCTTCCTCGAAGACAGTTGCAAACTGTATGCTTCCCATATCATTTTATTTAATTTTATTTTAGCTCACACACAATCTGCTTTCGTCACAGCCAATATACAACGGCAAATATTCAGTGAGGTGTGAAATGTCATAGGATATCTCCCAATATTGTTACAGGACATCCTTTTCCCCGGTAAAGGGCAGCAGATTGACGTGGCATGCACTCAACAAGTCGTTGAAGTCCACTGCAGAAATATTGGGGCCGGCCGCTGTGGCCGAGCGGTTCTAGGCACTTCAGTCTGGAACCGCGCGACCGCTACAGTCGCAGGTTCGAATCCTGCCTCGGGCATGGATTTGTGTGATGTCCTTAGGTTAGCTAGGTTTAAGTAGTTCTAAGTCTAGGGGACTGATGACCTCAGATGTTAAGTCCCATAGTGCTTACAGCCATTTGAACCATTTGTAATGTATTGATATCATACTGACCACAAGTAGACAAGTAGACAGAACTCGTGTGATTTGTTGTCGTTATCCGAATACAAAACCCGTGGTACTCAGAGCCATTTCAACCATTTTGAAGAAATATTGGGCCTTGGTGCCTCTATAGCCGTCCATAATTACGAAAGAGCTTCCGGTGCAGGATTTTGTGCACCAACTGACTTCTCGATTATGTCCCATAAATGGTCGATCTGATTCATGTCGGATGATACGTGTAGCCAAATCATTCACTCGAAGTCGAGAATGTTCCTCAAATCTATTACGAACAGTTGTCGACGGGTGATATGCGTCGTTAATTGGAAACATGAATCCGACGAATGATGAATGGATGCATGCGGGATAGCCGACCGGTCTTAGGCGTCTTGCGCGGTCCGGGTGGGTCCCCCCGTCGGAGGTTCGAATCTACCCTCGGGTATGGGTGTGTGTGTTGTCCTTTGTGTAAGTTAGTCGAAGTTAGATTAAGTAGTGCGAAAGCTTAGGGACCGGTGACCTTAGCAGTTTGGTCCAATAAGACCTTACCACAAATTTCCAAAGGCTGCAAATCGTCTCCAAGTATCCGACCGCAACGATTATTAGTCAATGATTGGTTCAGATAGATCAGTTCATTCCATTTAAACACAGTCCACACCAGTATGGAGCCACCACGTACTTGCACAGTGCCTAGAGGCAAACCGTAGAGGAGCTGCAGGTGAGGCCCTGCCGCAGCCCATTTACGTCAGATTTTGCTGCATTGTCCAAATACACTACTGGCCATTACAAGTGCTACACCAAGAAGAAATGCAGATGATAAACGGGTATTCATTGGACAAATATATTATACTAGAACTGACATGTGATTACATTTTCACGCAATTTGGGTGCATAGATCCTGAGAAATCAGTACCCAGAACAACCACCTCTGGCCGTAATAACGGCCATGATACGCCTGGAGCTTGGATGACGTCTACAGGTACAGCTGCCCATTCAGCTTCAACACGATACCAAAGTTCATCAAGAGTAGTGACTGGCATATGGTGACGAGGCAGTTTCTCGACCACCATTGACCAGACGTTTTCAGTTGCTGAGAGCTGGCCAGGGCAGCAGTCGAACATTTTCTGTATCCAGAAAGGCCCGTACAGGACCTGCAACATGCGGTCGTGCATTATCCTGCTGAAATGTAGGGTTTCGCAGGGATCGAATGAAGGGTAGAGGCACGGGTCGTAACACATATGAAATGTAACGTCCACTGTTCAAAGCGCATTCAGTGCGAACAAGAGGTGACCGAGACGTGTAACTAATGGCACCCAATTCCATCACGCCGGGTGATACGCCAGTATGGCGATGACGAATACACGCCTCCATTGTGCCTCCACTGGGATGTCGCCAAACACGGATGCGACTATCATGATGCTCTATACAGAACCTCGATTCATCCGAAAAAATGACGTTTTGCCATTCGTGCACACAGGTTCGTCGTTGAGTACATCATCGCAGGCGATCCTGTCTGTGATGCAGCGTCAAGGGTAAGCGCAGCCATTGTCTCCGAGCTGATAGTCCATGCTTCTGCAAACGTCGTCGAACTGTTCGTGCAGATGGTTGTTGTCTTGCAAACGTCCCCATCTGTTGACACAGGGAAGAGACGTGGCTGCACGATCCGTTACAGCCATGCGGATAAGATGCCTGTCATCTCGAATGCTAGTGATACGAGGCCGTTGGGATCCAGCACGGCGTTCCGTATTACTCTCCTGAACCCACCGATTCCATATTCAGTTAGCACTAATTGCATCACGACCAACGCGAGTAGCAATGTCCCGATACGATAAACCGCAATCGCGATAGGCTACAATCCGCCCTTTATCAAAGTCGGAAACGTGATGGTGCGCATTTCTCCTCCTTACACGAGGCATCACAACAACGTTTCACCAGGCAACGCCGGTCAACTGGTGTTTGTGTATGAGAAATCGGTTGGAAACTTTCCTCATGTCAGCACGTTGAAGGTGTCGCCATCGGCGCCAACCGTGTGTGAATGCTCTGAAAAGCTAATCATTTGCATATCACAGCATCTTCTTCCTGTCGGTTAAATTTCGCGTCTGTAGCACGTCAGCTTCGTGGTGTAGCAATTTTAATGGCCATTAGTGTAGGTACTATCATCACAGGCGACGAAATGTGGGTTCGAACCAGAAAAAACGGCAATCCATGTAGTGGCGTCATACCACCTCTCCTCCAAGGAAATTGTGCACAACCGCATTATCAGCCGGTAAAGTCATGGTGCCGGGCTTCTGTGACTGTGATGGGGTTATTCTGTTTGGTTGCTCCCTCAAGGTGCAACGATCATTTCTGCAGATAATTGCGCTACCCCCCAGGAAATTCAAAAAGCGACTTCAGCATGTCGATCGCCACAAACATGCAAACTACACTGCTGGCCACCGTAAATGCAACACCCCGAAGGAAGCATCCGAATCAAGTGAAATTTACACCATGTGTTTGCAGCGATGAGATATGCAACTGATTAGAATTTCAGCGCAGACGCACATCACGCGCGCCTGTGGCGCCACCTCATAGCGCCATTTAAGGCTTGGCGATTTCGACGAGTGTACGTTCGGCACGTGTGTTTACCTTGTGGTTGTTTCACAAGACGATCAGTTATGCCTCGTAGACAACAGCGAACATCTTTTGATCAAGTGTCCGAGTTCGACAGAGGAAGGATAGTGGCTTACCGAGATTGTGGATTATCATACAGAGAAATCGCTAGTCGTGTTGGACGAAACCAAACAACTGTAATGCGGATATGTGACCTTTGGATGCAGGAGGGTACGACGGACCGACGTGGTCGATCGCATTCACCTCGGTGCACCACTGCACGTGCTGATAGGCAAATTGTGCGCATGGCAGTGACGGATCGCTCAGTGACATCCCGAACCATAGCACAGCACATTGCGTCTGTAACGCATCATCCAGTGTCTGCGCGTACCATTCGACGCCGTTTACAGCAGAGTGGTCTGTCCGCAAGACGTCCATTGCTTCGTCTACCATTGACGCAGAACCACAGACGTCTCCGTCGCCAATGGTGTGATGACAGACGGATGTGGACGGCAGAATGGAATGACGTTGTCTTTACTGACGAGGCACGCTTCTGTCTGCAGCACCACGATGGTCGGATTCGAGTGTGGAGACACCGTGGAGAGAGGATGCTGGACAGCTGCATTATGCACCTCCACACTGGTCTTGCACCGGGTATTATGGTATGGGGCGGTATTGGATATTACTCTCGCACGCCTCTAGTACGCATTGCCGGTACTTTCAATAGCCGGCGCTACATATCCGAGGTGCTGGAGCCAGTTGTCCTTCCTTACCTTCAGGGCTCGGCCACAGCCATATTTCAACAGGATAATGCGCGACCACACGTGGCACGCATTGTCCAAAGGTTCTTCGTCAATAACCAGATTGAATTGCTTCCCTGGCCGGCTCGCTCTCCGGATCTTTCGCCGATAGAAAACATGTGGTCCATGGTTGCTCAACGAGTGACCCAGATTACATCCCCAGCTGCCACAGCAGATGATCTTTGGCAACGTGTGGATGCTGCTGTACCCCAGGAACACATGCAACGTCTCTTTGACTCAATGCCGAGACGTGTGGCAGCGGTGATCTCCAACAATGGCGGCTACTCTGGCTACTGATTCTGGCAGGAACCACATGTCACAGACGTCTGTAAACGTAATCATTTGATACTTGGTCAACATGTTATCTACAAAATAAATCTTGTTGTGCTACCTCTTGTCTTTCTTGGTGTTGCATTTACGGTGGCCAGCAGTGTAAATTCTCCTTCTCTATGACAACGCAAGGGATTGCACGAGTCTACACAGCCGAGAGGAGGTCATAAAGCTTCATGTTTTTTCTCGACCGCCGTACAGCCACCATCTCGCACGTTCCGATTTCCATGTGTCTGGCCCAGCGAAAGATGTACTGCGCGGGAAGCAGTACGTGGATGAAGGGAGGTTACTCACGCAGCAAGACATTGGCTCCGACGTCGGCCAGTAGAGTAGTACCATGCTGGCATACAGCACCGACCTTCCAGGAGGGCTGCGTAAGGCCGTCGCATTGAACAGGGATTTTGTTGAAAAATAGGTTTACGCATCGGAAAGAGTGGAGAATAATGTGGTGTATTGATATCCTGAATAAAACCAATCTGCTTTCAGAAAAAAAAGGTGTTGAATAACTTATTCAACATGTTCAGCAATTTCGGGGAGCATGTAAACGATTAGAGATGCAATTCTCTGCGCTACGTAGAGCGGCCACAAGAGTGCGTTAGTGCTGTTCGTGTTTCCTATTGTTACTAGGCATGGTAGGTAATATAAGGGTCCTTGAACAGCGGCAGACGTTGAATGACCACCGCCAAGGACATCAAGGTGTCTCGTACTTGTCTGAGACGGCGTTATCAGCGCCTGGCAGTATTTTAAAGGGGCTTCATTGTGGCCTTCCATTCGGAAAGCTAGTCGAATCGAGGAATGTCAACAGCTGTGGGGTATTTGGATGCGACAATGGTCCGATTTTGGAGTGGATGGTAACGTGCGGGCAGCAGTACTCGTCAAAGTTATGGTCGGCCGCGTCTGACCACTACAAGGAAGGATCACCATATTGTGTATGAGGAGCATCGTAGCCCCTTCCTGCCTGTGCCATGCCATCCGACGTGACTCCTTACAGAATTCTGTGTCATCCTGCACCATTGGTCAGAAATCTATCAGCAACTGCACTAGGGACATACCGTTCCATACGCAGGTGCCGTTAATACAACAACACAAACGCATGCGTTTGGCTTGGTGCCTTGACCGAAAGACATGTTCTGGTGTAAAATCCCGTCGTATTGTGTTCAGTGATGAATCTCCATACTGCACTAACCCGGATGAGCATCACCGTCGAGTTTGGTGAACTTGGGGTGACGTCCCATTCTTCAGTGGTTTGGGGAGACACTGTGGTGTTACTCCTGGTGTTATGGTGTGGGAATCCATTGGTATGACATCAGCCCATGGCTAGTAGGGACTGAGATAAATCTGACGACACAATGGTACGTCACAGATATCCTGCGTTCCCAAGTGCGACAGTACCATGATGCCATTTTTCAGCAGGATAACGCTCGTTCACATATGGTACGCGTCTCTATGAACAGTCTGCGTGATGTTGACGTAAACTTGTGATCAGCATAATCCGCATGTCTGTCGATGACAGAACATGTGTTGCACCGGCTCGTAAATCAGCTATGACCTATTGCCTGAACCTGTGATATCAAGGACAGTTGCAAAAGCTTTGGGCTGTTTCCCTCAGCAGATGATACAACGGCTTTATAAAACATTTCGCAACCGAATCAGTACATGAATCCAGGCCATTGTGGTGCAAAATCACACTAATAAATGGTGTCATACTGTCAAATATTATGTATTTAAATAATTAGGCTCTATGAATGTTATTGGGAAGCGTTTTTACCATGTGATAAGAAATCAGTCTACATCACAATAGTCAAATAATGATAAAAAATAACAGATACATTAACTAATGCCCGCATCTCGTGGTCGTGCGGTAGCGTTCTCGCTTCCCACGCCCGGGTTCCCGGGTTCGATTCCCGGCGGGGTCAGGGATTTTCTCTGCCTCGTGATGGCTGGGTGTTGTGTGCTGTCCTTAGGTTAGTTAGGTTTAAGTAGTTAGGTTTAAGTAGGGGACTTATGACCACAGCAGTTGAGTCCCATAGTGCTCAGAGCCATTTTTGAACCATTAACTAATACGAAGCACTATACACTACAAGTAAACATATTTTGAAAGACATTTCATTATGTTTTTACTGCGTCGCTTTCTAGCATTTCTGTCTGTTCAGTACAAATTTTGCAATTGGTTTTAAACTTACTTCCCAATGAACTAGAGACCTGAAAGAACATGGCTCAGAACAGGATGAAAATGAAACATTTACTCACTTTCGTGCCTGGTGTGTGGCGGAGGAAACTTTTTCTGTCTCTCCATAAGGTACAAATTTTTCACTTGTCTTTAAACTAAGTTCCTGGTGAGTTAAGAGACTTGAAAGTCCCAATATCAGTCAGAGCTGGATGACATTGCAGTATTAGCCCCCTTTCCTGTGTGACAGGCGGCGGAGAGTACTTTATGTGCCACTGCTACTTCCCCCTTTTCTTGTTCCTGGCACGAATGTTCGTGGTAAGAATGACTGCGTGGAAATCTCTGTGTGAGCTCCAATCACTCTATTTTTACTTTCACATCTATTGACGAAGATATAAGTGGGAGGAAGAAAGATGCTGGTTGACTCAGATGAAAAGAAACTGAATCAAACCTTAAATTTACCACATGTGTCTGCTGTAATCTTATCAAAATGTTTGTAGTCAATTGAAAAAATTCTCACCAGGAAGAAGAAAAAAATTTTTGAAATAAAAATTTTTTAATATAAAACGTTTTCAAACCGGATTAAAACGTATGGAATAATTTCTCCTAGGCCCACTCAGATTCTTAATCCCAAACATTGGTTCTTGTGAATTTTTAATTGCTTTGATAATATCGCAATTGTAAAATTTAAAACGAATAACGTGGGATACATGCAGTAGGTATTAACAAGGAGTATAGAGAGTGGCTGTCCTTGAGAAAAATCACACAATAGCTCCTGTTGTTTGCAGTGCAATAAATTGTTAATGACCTAGGTCAACTATTCATGCATTATCTATTGCGCTTAACTAGGTGGACAAGCGCGTTTCTGTTCGATCACACAACAGGCGATAAATCAGTGAAAACAGAAACAACGGTGAGATACCAAGTACTGGTGTGACTTAAACTGGAACGAAAAAATGAAACTAGCTGTAAACAATGCAGATGCCAGGCTGAGATACATTGAAAGAATCCTAAGAAGGAGATGTGATCTACCCACTATAGACGCTTTTTCGACCGATTTTTACGAAGGTATATGGCACAAACTCTGGACTTACTTTCGGTAGGGCGGCGTGTAAGGGATTACGTGACGTCTGATGGTTTCTATAACAGGCTTCGCCAACCCAAACACCAACTAAAAAACTGTCGAGAAACTACAAAAAATTTACTTGGACTTGTCTTTTGACAATCTTCATTTAAGCTATCAGCACACCGTAATATCTTATTACATAATGAAGCAAAGATTTATCAAGATGTTTATTGAATTGAAAGAAAATTAGACTTGTCTTGCTCTTGCGCCAAATAACTTTAGTTTTTGAACAAGATTTCTAATAAAGAAGTAGCTAAAGAAATAACTATTAGCAAATTCTGGAAACATCCCCCAGGCTGTGGCTAAGCCATGTCCCCGCAATATCCTTTCTTTCAGGAGTGCTAGTTCTGCAAGGTTCGCAGGAGAGCTTCTGTAAAGTTTGGAAGGTATGAGACGAGATACTGGCAGAAGTAAAGCTGTGAGTACCGGGCGTGAGTCGTGCTTCGGTAGCTCAGTTGGTGGAGCACTTGCCCGCGAAAGGCAAAGGTCCCGAGTTCGAGTCTCGGTCGGGCACACAGTTTTAATCTGCCAGGAAGTTTCATAACAGCGCACACTCCGCTGCAGAGTGAAAATCTCATTCTGGAACTATTAGCAACTTCACAGATTACTGAATACTAGGTGGAGTCTGAGAGCTAAACGAAACCAAAAATGGATACCGAAATAATAGTCATAGGTGTGTAAGGCTAATAAGAAGTTGTGCTTCTCCTCCTGGTGAACTGATTGTAATAGCCGTAACAGTTCGGTCACAAATCAGTTTATCACAAAATTCCATCTCTAAAGCTGGCATACTCTTCTTAGCAAGCTCTATTTTTCCGAGATTTAACTGGCAGAGGCACTTTATAATGTATTTCCTCAGGAAAAGTCGGTGCTTTCTGAATCACCAAATCATGACAGGTAAGTTGTGAGAATGATGTAGTACAACGAACTATATGCTTGTGTTCAGTCGCTTGTCCAAAGAACCTGTACTGTGATATAGGGGACTTTCCATTATTAGCACCCTTACCGTCAGACAAAACAGTTTTTTATATGAGTCGAGAAATCTAAAAAGCAATCTTTGTAACATCAACAACAGTGATCTTCTTGGATGCATTTCAGATGCCGGAATCTGAGTACCGTTTGGTGCAATGACAAAGACCATAGACATGTCTGGTTATCGCCCCAAACGCCCAGTGTTGACAAGTCTATTCCCTACGTTATACTCAATTGATCCAATGGTAAGGTCTCATTCTTGCACCATACAATGGAACAATTTTTAAACTATGTAATGGTAGTAAATCCTTATTTTCAGACAAAAATGGAAATTTGTGATAAGTTCCTATGGGACCAAATTGCTGAGGTCATAGGGCCCTAGGCTTACACACTACGTAACCTAACTTAAAGTAACTTACGCTAAGGACAACACACACTCCCATGATCCAAGGAGGACTCGAACCTCCAACGGGGGAAGCCGCGCGAACCGGGTCAAGGCGCCCTTAGAACACGCGGCTACCCCGTGCGTCCCAATAGTGGACATACCAGGTTGTTGCACCAATGCTTTCAATTGTGGCCGCCAATCAGAATAAGCAAGTAAAACAAAGGATAAAATTCACACATTTAACGCACGGAAAGGAAATCAAACATTGCAAATTCCAACAAAAATGCACTCAATACAGTCAAAATTATGTAACAACTAACTGATAAATATTCAGTTACGGCACTAAATTACACGAGAACGTGTCCAGTACACAATAAGCCCCTCAGACTGCCACAAGCCACTAAGCTGATTCCTCTTGAGACTGTTGAAATAAGAAATTGATTATTATATTTACAATAGGCTGTTGAATATCACGTCGAAACAGGTGATTACTGACTACTCCTCATCGATATATTAAGGAATTTTCAAAAAAAATGTTCAAATGTGTGTGAAATCATATGGGACTTAACTGCTAAGGTCATCATTCCCTAAGCTTACACACTACTTAACCTAAATTATCCTAAGGACAAACACACACACATGCCCGAGGGAGGACTCGAACCTCCGCCGGGACCAGCCGCACAGTCTATGACTGCAGCGCCTGAGACCGCTCGGCTAATCCTGCGCCGCCAGGAATATACAAGAAAGCATAAAAATATGAAATAGAAAAATTAATTTGGTATAAGGCATTTTTAGTGTTAAGTCAAGCAACACTGTATTTTTGTCTTGTTACAATTATAACACCAGAAATTGGAAGGCTGCCTCATAGTCATGAAAAATAACACATCTGTTTCGCAGTTTCATCTTAGGTCTCTTTCTCGTCCACAAATTCGATCAGAATATACAACGTTCAAAAGCTGAACTGAGTTTTCATTACCTCTCTTCAAAAAACGTAAACAAATAGCCATAGGCCTATATAATACCAAAATATGAAAAAGTAACACATCACATCCCAGGCCATGCCATACCAGTTCACGTTACTTGTCGCCGTTTTTCCTTTCTTCGTAGTCCACTCACTATCGATCTCTCGATAGTTAGCAGCGAACCGCTTTTGTTAGTCGTCCTGTGCGGCCCTCGAGACAAAGACGAAAGTCTTGTGTTGGCGGCTTACGAACGACTTATTCCTTTCCAGGCGGTTCAAATTCTCATCCAGCTTTTTCGTGATGACCTTCAATCGCTAAAGGCAACTCTTCACATCATTCCTTTGAAGAGCGCAATGTCGAGTTCCTTCCCCACGCTTCCTCAGTCTGAGCTTGTGCTTCGCCTTTAAACATTTCTTTTTCGTCGGGAATTTGAAACATAATCTTTCTTCCTTCTTCTTTTGTACAGATTCGAGAGTACTACATCACTTTGTAACACTTACTAGTTCCGGTTAAGGAAACTAGTACATGAATAAGTCTTAAGAAATAGGTTTTTAAATTTTCGTCTTAAAATTTCTTTGTAGTTTTCTAAACAATAAAAAGTGTAGTTCGAGGAAATTGTACCAAAGAAATCCCCAAAAGTGGCTGCACACGTGACACCACCCCCCAGAACAATGTTTTGTTCTCACCATAAGCATTCTTTGTCATTAGGTATAGTGGAAGTTGTAAAACCTATATCTAGCGATCTTTTTGACGTAAGTTATTAAAGAAGTGTTTACGTGGTAGTACTCACAGCCCAAATGGGAGTTTCAACTGCATACGTATGGGAATCGATACCAAAAACTGTTTTAGAAGTTGTGTTTGATTCTCTGCTATGTTTCATAGTCAAGGTCCAAGGTTCTGGAATTGACGGGAGTGCCTGGTGTGCTAAATACGCAGACCTTTAAATGCCACTGACTGTTGTAGGCTCTCGATACAGGAAAATCAGTGTTGGAAGTCACCAAAGAAGCAATATTAAAAAGAAAACGTGTTTAAAAAAGAGAGAGTAAGATAACACCAGAAAAAGATGAATATGGATCTAAGATGCATTGGTATTATGCAGGTCAGACAGAGAAACAAATTTCAATTTCATGTTGAATTTCCGTAAAGTTCACTTTTTTGCTATTGTGGTACATATAGGTTAAAAAGTATTAAAGATAGAGGCAAGAAATTTTGTATACTGTCTTAAAACATACTCAGCTAAAAAGTAAACTACTCTTATGATCTAAATTTAAAAATTAAAGACTCTTTTAGGAAAAAACTATGAGTTATGTGCTGAAATATTTGGTAGTCACTATTTAAAAACTTTAGACCATAATTTTTGACATGAACATCTTTTTAAAAGTCCAGTCTAAAGGTAATAGCATAAAGAAATTCCGGGAAAAAATCAAGCTTCTAGTTTATTTTTATTTCAAGAAATGTGTGGCTATGCTGTACATAAACAATCAATATGCTTTATTTCACTTTCAACATAAAATAAAATTCAGAAAAAAGTGTGAGATCAAAACCTATTTCATAGATCAAAATGTTCACGAAAGATCTGTTAGAAGATGGTAGGTATTACATGGGCTTAAAATTCTTACTCTTTGAGCTATACTATTTAGAAAACTGACATTTTTTTGGAGATTTTCTTTAGTCCTCATGAACCAATCACCTTAATAGAAAAGATACAATCCAGTGAAAAGTTGCATGTTTCATCACAAGTTCGCTTGGTAAATACGAGATGCCTATCAATCTGAGTGTCAAGCGCTACAATAGAGACTCTGTGCGTCACAGAGTATTACTATTTTACTAATATGCCCTTTAAGAAGAGTCATAAAACATCACTTCCGCTCCCATACACACACACACACACACACACACACACATATATATATATATATATATATATATATATATATATATATATATATATATATATATATACGGAGAGCCGCTACGCAATAGTCTTATATTGCGCCACATATATACAGTAAGTCTCCCGTCTCCCGACATTCATTCTGTGCATGCATTATTCGCGAATGGAACAAGAAGACGTGTAAACGACAGCAACACCCGAGGTACCCTCTTGCAAAGTATACACTGTCTGATCAAAAATGTCAGAACACGCGTACATAATGCGGAATCGACCACTGGATGTCACGAGAGGTGCTACCAGTCGTATAAAGGAAGGCAGAGAGTACTGAGTTGTCACTAGAGAAGCTATAACATTGGTTCCGGTCAGTCACGAAAGCTCACTGACTTCCAACATTGACGTAGTCACTGGATGTCGCCTGAGCAACAGATCCATTAGGGACGTTTAAACTCTTCTAGAGCTGCCAAGTGAACTACTGGTGAACTGATCGTGAAATCGAAACGCGAAGGAACGACCACAATTTCACCAAGACCAAGCAGACTCTGTGTTGGGAGAGGAGGCATCGAGCTTTACGGATGGCGTTTGTAAAACATACCACGAAATCAGCGGACGGAGCCACTTGTGAGTTTGGAAGGGCTACCAGCAGGCCAGCCAGAACGATGATTGAGCGCTGGGGGTTAGAGAGACTGGGCTGCAATGGTCGAGCAGCTTGTCATGATAGCTGGTATCGCTCTTCGGGCGGCTGCCAAGACCAAACTGCATTGCTACATGCTACAGGGTATAGCGTGAGTCACAATTCCAAATAACTTGTTTCCAGTCATCCATTCCCCAATGGTGTAGTTACTTACACCAGCTCAGGCGTCGCACAGCGCTGACTGCAGAAATGCTTTCGATGGATATATATATATATATATATATATATATATATATATATATATATATATATATATATATATATATATATATATAACCGTTTCTAGTTCCACTTTTTTTGTTTGGCTATCGGTCTTGTGAGTGGTTTGAGGCGACACGCCACGGTTGCCATCCTCAGGACCTACACTCAGCTTCCGGAATAGTTCGTCGAAAATATTCCAATCTGTCTTCTCGGTGAATTTTTATCTCTTCAAAAATTCCCTCAAGTAATACAGATATATTTTGCCATGCCCGATGTCGCAACAAATAGTTATTTCCTCCACAATTCTCTGCAGAACCTTCTCATTTCTGAAATTACAGTGAAATGAACAACCTTAGGTGCTTACAGGCGTTGACATACGTCAACGGGGACAGATGAAAATGTGCGCCCCGTCTTTTTTTTACGTTATCAGTCGACTTGATATTCAGCATCTTCCTTTTGGTTCTCTTCTTCTTCCGGTTTTACCACAGACTCACTCCCACGTAGTGCTATGTTCCAGATGCAAATTAAGACCTATATTTAATACTTGAAGATTTTCTTTTAGTGTTGACTGCAACCTATGTTAGGTTGCTTCTTATCTTCTTCTTCCTTCGTCCTTCACACGTTATTTTACTTCGGAGGTAGCAGACTTCTCTCATTTCGTCACTGGATGGTCCCCAGTTTTAAAGTTAATTTAGGCGCTGATTTCACTTCTACTACTCCTAATGTCGTATACCCTTTGTTTACTGTAAGTAATTTCCTTATGCCAGTCAAGAAGTCTCCGCAAATTTCAGACATGACAGTAATGACATCAGAAAAAAGTTGCACCGATATTTTTCACCCTTAATTTTTATCCCATTTCCGAAACCTTCTTTTATTTCGTTTATTGTCTCTTCGATAGGAGAGGAAAAATACGGCATCTCTGTCTGACTTCCTTATTAATTTAGACATTCTCTCCGTTATCCAGTTTTATTATTCCCTTTTGATTATACTACATGGTGTACATGTTACCTTTTACTCTATAATTTACACATTTTTTTCTCAGAATGTCAATTTCAAACATCTTCCGTGACTTTTCGTTGTCAAACGCTTTTTACAGTTCGACAAGTACTACAATAGATGAACTTTTTTAAAGTGTCGTTTCCACTATCAACAGCAAGATCGGCCTGTTGTCGTCCTAAAACCAAACTGACCGTCAGTTTTCTTTTCCATTCTTCTGTATATTATTCTTACCAGGAACTTGAACGCATAAGCTGTCACACTGATCTTGTGACAGTTTTCTCATTTATGTGCCCTTGTTATTTTGTCTGCACGAAAGTCCAATGGTAAGTCTCAAGCCCATTAGGTTCTACACACCAACTAGGATGCCATTTCCTCAAGTAACCTTACAAACTTCTACAAGAATGTTATCTATCCTTTTGGTCTTATTTGATCGCTGGATTCATGTGGACCGCTTCATTCTCCAATAATTTATCTATCGTTTCATCACACCTAATTAGTGTCGGCCTTGTGGCGATTTTCTAATGTTACGTACGAAACTTTTAACATTCTGGCTTCTTCAAAATTTCTGACAGTGCACCTCTTCATTTCTAACATTTGTTTGCAACTATAAATGTTCTAAGGTTGAAATATCGACTTTAGTAGTCTTTCTTAAATCTCAAGTGAATGCATGTGGAGGCGGCTTTTGAGTCTTCAACCATTGACCAATCAATTAATTTGTTATGAGTCGTTATTGACCGACAGGTAAGAGGTTTTGTATTTGGATAACGACAACAAATCACACGAGTTCTGTCTACTTGTCTACTTGTGGTTAGTATGATATCAATACATTGCAAATGGTTCAAATGGCTCTAAGCACTATGGGACTTAACATTTGCGGTCATCAGTCCCCTATACTTAGAACTGCGTAAACCTAACTAACCTAAGGACATCACACACATCCATGCCCGAGGTAGGATTCGATCCTGCAACCGTAGAAGCCGCGTTTCCGGAATGAAGCGCGTAGAACCTCTCGGCCACAGCAGCCGGCTAATACATTACATCAAGGATTTGTGGCACATGTAAGTAACTGTGAATTGCCATGCGTAACAGCGACGCACTACTCGGTAGGAATCCTTAGCTAGTCCTTTTATCTAACATCTTTTTATTTTGTGGCTCAAAAAAATGGCTCTGAGCACTACGGGACCCAACTTCTAAGGTCATCAGTCCCCTAGAACTTAGAACTAGTTAAACCTAACTAACCTAAGGAAAACACACACATCCATGCCCGAGGCAGGATTCGAACCTGCGACCGGAGCGGTCGCGCGGTTCCAGACTGTAGCGCCTTTAACCGCTTGGCCACCCCGGCCGACCTTTTATTTTGTGAAATGTGTGAGTTAACGAGTATTGTCAGCAACAAGTAGATAATTTTGAGTAATTCGTAATGAATATAAGACTGTGCATCTGTGACATATGTCGCTAAGTTTTTTATAAGGCGAGGTTGTTTAATATTTATGTGTGTATTAACACTTGATAAATACACTCATCAGCCAGACGATTATGACCACTGACTTACTATCGACACAAACCCGTTCAGAAGATAGCAGCGCCACCTGCCGAGCAATGACTGCTGGTAGGACACATGCGCGGTACATGTCGTATCAGTGAGAGTTCTGGCCGGCCGCGTGTATAAGGGGGTGAGGGGGGGGGGGCGAGATCTATCTGAGTTTCACCGTGGGCACCGGAGGCTCGGCACAAGGATGTCGTAGAAAGCACGACTTATCGAGTGTTCGAGGAGTGATTCGGTGAGTTCCTTCAACACGTGGCGAAACCAAGGTGAAAGCAAGCCCAGACGTCGTGGAGTTAGGCGGCCACCCTCATTACAGGTGTCGGACGTCGTAAACTGGGCAGACTGGTAAAACGGGAAAGGAAGCGTGCTTTGGCGGAACTAACTTCATCCATTACTGCTGGTTACAGGTACAAGTGTGTGTGAACACACAGTGCACCGAACATTCCTAACGACGGGTCTCTGCAGTCGACGAACCATACGTGTGCCAATGTTTACACCACACCACGACACGACAAGCTGGCGGCGGCTCCATTATGCTCTGGGGAACATTCATGTGGACAGCCATGGGTCCATTGGAGCTCCTGCAAGGCACTACGATGGTCAAGGAGGATCATACACTGGTTGTAGACCACGTACAGCCCTTCATGACGATCGTGTTTCCCGATGACAGTGTCATTTTCCAACAATATATTGCGCCCCGTCACAAGGCCAGGTGTGTGATGGAGTGGTTCGAAGAACACGTTGGCACGTTCCGGCTCATGCCCCCAGCTCGCCATATTTTTGGTAGTAAGTTCCTGTGGGACCAAACTGCTGAGGTAATCGGTCCCTAGGCTACACATTACTTAATCTAACTTGCGCTAAGGACAACACACACTCGTGGCCGGATGAGGACTCGAAACTCCGACGGAGGGAGCTGCGCGAACCGTGGCTAGGTGCCTCAGTCCGAGCGCGCTACCACACGCTGCTCGCCATATCTGAACCTGATTGACACATCTGGGATGTCATCGAACGTGGCGTCAGAGCGCATCGTCCCCCTCTCCGTAATTTACGGGAATTAGGTAACTGGTGCGTGCAGATGTGGTGCCAACTCCCTCCACCGACCTACAGGGCCTTACTGTTTCCATGCCACGACGCGTCGCCGCTGTTATCCCTGCCAAAAGTGAGCATACCAACTATTACACAGGTGGTCATAGTGTTCTGGCTGATCAGTGTATAGTTTCAGGCAAAATTTACCGTTCTGTATTATTGTCCGCAGCTCGTGGTCTCGCGGTAGTGTTCTCGCTTCCCTAGGACGGGGTCCCTGGTTCGATTCCCGGCGGGGTCAGGTATTTTTACCTGCCTCGAGATGACTGGGTGTTGTTGTGTCGTCATCATCATAATTCATCCCCATTTCGGTCGGAGGAAGGCAATGGCAAACCACCTCCGCTAGGACCTTGCCTAGTACGGCGGTGCGGGTCTCCCACATCGTCCCCTACGCTCTGTTGCGGAGTGTCGGACTTCATCACCATCACTAAGATATTCTTTCAAAATCACCGTCATTACGAATCGGTTTAGAAATTTTCCTTGTGAGTATCTACGTAGAAGTACATGATTCTAGGAAATTGTTACAACGAGCGCTTGTCATAAAGCCAGATTTTCTTCCAGAATGGCGCCGGAATGTAATGTATTTCGTTCTGAAGGTACACTGTTGTTGCTGTTCTTGTGCACTTTAGTCCGAATACAGGTCTGATGTAGCTCTACACTCAGGTCTCTTCCATGCCGCCCTTTTTCATTCGTGCATTACATTACCATAGTCAAACACTTGCTCTTCTTCTGTAACTTTTTCACCACACAATTCCATCATTCACAAACTGACAATTTCTTAACTCCTCGGACTGTCTTCTTTTAGTCATTTTATAACGTAAATTATCTCTTCCCCCCCCCCCTCCCTCCCAGCCCCCGTTTCCCTTCAGTACATCTACGTTAGATGTCCGACTTACCCACATAATCTTGAAATTGTACTGTAGCACTACATTGTAAACGCTTCTGTTTTCTTTTTCAGCGCAGTGTTTTTTGTCCACGTTTTACTTCCGTACAAAGTTACACTCCACACAAATACGTTCAGAAAATAGATCCCAGCGCTGAAATTCGTACATATTTGAACAGTTTCTGGTTTTTCAGAAATTATTGTATTTCTATTACCTCTGCTTTTCACACCTTCATCACTCCGGTTCAGAATGGTTCAAATGGCTCTAAGCACTATGGAACTTAACATCTGGGGTCATCAGTCCCCTAGACTTATAACTACTTAAACCTAACTAACCTAAGGACATCACACACATCCATGCCTGAAGCAGGATTCGAACCTGCGACCGTAGCAGCCGCCTGGTTCCGAACTGAAGCGGCTCGTCACTTCAGCGACATTCAATTGTTTTCCTACCCAGTTAGCAGAACACATCTACTACTTTGAGCGTCTCATTTCGTAATGTAATGCACGCAGCATTACCTGATTTAATTCGTCTATATTTACGCTTTACGTTTGGTGAGATTCACTTTATAAGCTCTTTTGAAGACACATCAATTATACATCTACATCGATAGTTCACAGTCCACCTTTCGGCGCGTGGCGGAGGGTACCCCGTACAATTACTAGTCATTCCCTTTCGTGTTCCACTCGCAAATAGAACAAGGAAAAAACAATTGTCTATATGCCTCCGTATTACCCATAATTTCTCGTATCTTATCTTCGTGGTCCTTACTCGCAGTGCATGTTAGCTTCAGCAGAATTGTTCTGCATGCAGCTTCAGATACCCGTTCTCTAAATTTTCGGAATAGTGTTACTCGAGAAGAATGTCGCCTTCATTCCAGAGATTCCGATTTTAGCATGTCCGTAACTCTTGGATGTTGTTCGAACTTACCAGTAACAAATCTAGCAGCCCGCCTCCAAATTGTTACGATGTTTTCCTTTAATCTGATCTGCTTCTGATTCCAAACACTCGACCAGTACTCAAGAATAGGTCGCAATAGCGTCCTATATAAGGTACCCTTTGTAAACGATCCATACTTTCCTAGAATTCCCCCGATAAACCGAAGTCGATTCTTTTCCTTTCCTACCACAATCCTCGCACTCTCGTTCATTTTATATCGCTCTGCAAACGTTACGCGCAGATATTTAAACGACTTGATTACGTCAAGCAGGTGCATCGGAACAAACGTTACGGGTTTATTTTTCCTACTCGATTGCATAACTTACATTTTTCTACATTCAGCCACGCGGGATTAGCCGAGCGGTCTTTGGCGCTGCAGTCATGAACTGTGCGGCTGGTCCCGGCGGAGGTTCGAGTCCTCCCTCGGGCATGGGTGTGTGTGTTTGTCCTTAGGATAATTTAGGTTAAGTAGTGTTTAAGCTTAGGGACTGAAGACCTTAGCAGTAAAGTCCCATACGATTTCACACACATTTGAACTTTTTTTTTCCTACGTTCAGAGTAAGCTGCAATGCATTACATTAAATTAAAATGTTGCCTAAGTCATCTTGTACGCTCGTACAGTCACTCAACACTGATCTCTATCGTACACCACAGTATAATCAGCAAACAATCGCAGATTGCTGCCCACCCTGTCCGCAAAATCGTTTATCTATACAGAGAATAATAGCAGTCGTACGACAATTCCCTGGGGAACTCCTGACGATAACCTTCTGTCTGATGAACGCTCGCCATCCAACTTCTCTTCCACGTCCTTTGGCGTCTCTGACATTGTTACGCTCTCACCGCCAAGCGTCAAAGTTTTTGTTGCTTCTTACAGGACTGTAACATTCTTTCCAAATTTCTTTCTTGTTTCCTTTCTGTCTACCCAACGTACTGTTTCAAAAACAGGAGCGATAGGCTACAGCTCTGCCTCTCACTCTCTTCTCTACTCATGCTACCCCTATTTTTATTTCGCTCATTATGGCATCATCCTTGTTTATGCCCAAGTGGTGGACAACATGTTGCCCCATGAAGTTTATCTCTGCTGCCTTCATATTTTAGAATGTATTCCGCTCAAGTCATTGGAAATTGAAATGAGCGTTTGGCGTCATTGGCCGGTAGGCCCCTTGCGGGACAGGTCCGGCCGCCTTGGTGCAGGTCTTATTACATTCGACGCCACATTGGGCGACCTGCGCGCCGGATGGGGATGAAATGAATATGAAGACAGCAGAACACCCAGTCCCTGAGCGGAGAAAATCCCCGACACAGCCGGGAATCGAACCCGGACATGTACGACGGCAATCCGTCATGCTGACCATTCAGCTATTGGGGCGGACACTCGATATGCCCAACAAATTAGCACAGCCAAATACAGCACAGGAGCCACTAGTCGTCGATGTGAATGTGGAAAGAACCTCTGAGACTAGCAGTCACCCGTGCGGCGAGCCCTCTCGCGACACACACACGTTGTGCTTGCCCGCTGCCTGGCAGGTGCGGCGCTGTGCGGGCGGGAAACTCCCACTGTGCGGGCGCTGCCACCTGCCGAACCCTGCATACCGATCGCGACTCCAGCATAGAATCGGGTCAAGTCCTTTGATTTGGTACAGTTTATTAGACTGACAAGTGCACATTATCTGGGCAAGCTAGTACTATACTTGTTTAAAGACGTATTCGGTTAAAACACAGGACTGGTGTTCCGAATGCTGAAGTTCAAACCCTTGTCTGATAATGCCCATTTAGGCTTTCCGTGGTTTCCCTTGACAAAATTGGTCTCAAGCCTTTTAATCACTACGATAGGTATTGATAAGGATTTCACTATTGCCTAAAGGAATGAAGTTGGGCCGCGAGGGGTAGCCGGGCGGCTATCCCCCCCCCCCCCCCCGTCCTGGTCGGAGGTTCGAGTCCTCCCTCGGGCATGGGTGTGTGTGTAGGTCCTTAGCGTAAGTTAGTTTAAGTTAGATTAAATAGTGCATATGCCTAGAGACCAGTGACCTCAGCAGTTTGGCCCCATAGTCCTTACCACAAATTTCCATTTTTTCAAATGTAGTTGCAACCATCAAAATTGTTGACGATATTAATCTTTTCACCCTTCAGTGCGAAACATTACTCGCAACGAAGGTCGACTTGGCGGACACCTTGGTTGTAGCACGTGAACTAGATTGTCGTCGTATGGGAAATACCTGCCCCGCTATTGTATCTTCACCCGTAATTAGAGGAAGAACACGCTGGTTGCCATGTCACGATGATACTGGTACGGAGGGGTGGTGCTGATGGGGGGGGGGGGCGGGCGCGGGCGAGACGAGGGACCAAGACTTAACAGCGCAAAGAAATAGTGTACATGACTGTGTGCTTTATAGAATGAATTTGGATTTTATATATATGCAGCGTCTGTTCTCTCGGACATATATAATTAAGACGATGGTGGCCAGTGATGCCTCCAGTGCAGATGCATACCGAGCTCTCGAACTCTTACGGGATTCGACGAGATGCCGCGATTAATGAGTCTACTGAACAGGACACTACATCAGTAGTGCGTGGTGTAAGACGAGAATCTGGATCTGACAGGAGCCATACTAGTGTGGTTGGGGTGACCATTGAGTCTGGATGGCGCAGTGCCCAGTAAGCAGGAGACCTAGGTTCGAAACCTGATGTGGCACGAATTGCCCCATTGACATAAACTAATTCCCACTGGCAGCTAATGCCCTTTATTCTTTTGTGTCTAGAATTGGAGCTATGTATTGGAGCTATGTATTCCAACTGGTAGCTAATGCCTTTTATTCTTTTGTGTCTAGAATTGGAGCTATGTATTGGAGCCAAAACGCCTACAGGGACACTTCTTCTTAAAAGGTCAGACGTGCACTACAGCTAGGAAGCGACTTATGGTGTAGCAGAGTACGTCTGGTGCCCACGGGTGGTTTGTTTTACGATACAGAAATCACTTCACTGGCCCGATAAGATACGTATTGATTTTAGAAAGGAAAGAAATGAGCCCACTTAATTGCAGAGAGTAGGATTCGTTACTGCAGTTGGGAGAAAGAAAATGTTAGTTAACTGCTGGAGCGTCCAAGGAAAAGTCCCAGAACCAGTATTTCTAAGAAACGGTAATAGGGCCCACATAATACTAGACACAGAAACCTGGCTGGTACCAGGTGAAATTTTAAATTCCGATTGGAATGTATAGGGCGAGCACAAATTCTTGCCCTGATTCTAACAATTTATTGCAGAATAACAGTTTGACATGACAATTTACATTTGATGCCATTACATCGGTTAGTGTTACTCGCTTTCTTTAAGATCACTGACGTTAGTAAACCTCCGCGTGTGCTCCCTTGGTAGCTCGGAGAATGTCGAGGCGGTATTCCAGTTCCCGCCAGGTGTTTCGTAACATGTGTTCTGTCACAGTACTCACAGCAGCTTGTATCCTAGCCTTCAGTTCGTCGACGCCAGCAACTGGTGTGACGAAGACTCTGTCCTTGATATAGCCCCAGAAATAAAGTCAAGGGGAGTAATGTCTGGAGAATGGAGTAATGTCCGGATCGGTGGACTGGAAGGAACGGTCCAACGCCCTGTCCACCCCGCACTCCAGACATTACTCCCCTTTACTTTTTTTGCTGGGGCTATATCAAGGACAGAGTCTTCGTCACACTAGTTGCTGACGTCGTCGAACTGAAGGCTAGGATACAAGCTGCTGTGGGTACTGTGACAGAATACATGTTACGGAACACCTGGCGGGAACTGGAATACCGCCTCGACATTCTCCGAGCTACCAAGGGAGCACACGTTGAGGTTTACTAACGTAAAAGGTCTTTAAAAAAAAACCACTTGTAGCACTAACCTATGTAACGGCATTAAATGTAATTTATTATGTCAAACGGTTATTATGTTATAAATTTTTATAATCAGGGCAAGACTTTGTGCTCACCCTGTATGTCGCTATGGTAGGTTGAACGGAGGCGTGTTTATAGCTGCTAGGATATGCTACAATATCTAGTCAGGCTAACACAAACTCGGAATGCGAAACAATTTCGCTGAAGGTAAATGCTAAAATTGCATCAAACATGGCAGTCAGATGATTCTATGGACCGTCTGCCTCACGAGCAGTAGTTGTGAACATCTGAGGGAAGGCTTGCACAATGTTGTCCGTAAATTTTCTTGTTATTTATAGTATTAGGGAGAGTTTTCAACTTACCAGCTTCAGAGCGGGGGATCAAGTGGTAAGCGCAGATAGTAAGGACAGGAAATCATGTGAAATTCTTGTAAAAGATTTATCCAAAAATTATCTTGAGCAGTGATTCGGAGGACCGATTCGAGAAAGTAACCTGTAACAACCTGGATCTCTTTCGTACAAACAGGCACAAACTTTTGAACCCATTTAATGTAGAACAGGCAATCGGCAATCACAATTTCCCTGTAAAATCCAGGTAAATTTTTTCAGTAAAAGGAAAACAGAAACGAGCCACTGTTTTAATGCTATTTATTGGGAATAAATAGCGCCGTTACCGTTTCAGAACCGACAGGTTCGCATTACATTACATTATTCTGCAGGTCTATACGTGATATTAACTAGTTTTGGGGAATATTCCTTGGGGTGGTGGCGTCATCGTGACTCCAGCATCGTTTTACCGCACTGCTGACAGTTTTCAAGGATATTTCGAATGCCAAGCGAACCTTAACAGTATCTCGCACTTTCAACACACAAATGGCGTAGAGTCCGACACACACGTATATCGACCACTCGGATGTTCAGAATCTTACAACATTGAATGGTGTTAGCTACTGCATTACTGGTTTCAAAATATTCTGTTCTTTAACGCACTGCTATCTACAAATTATTGACCAAATTTTGAACTCCGACTGTCACTTTTTAATCACCTGTGCTCCAGAAGAATGAAACTGAATGTCTTAGCTGTACAGTTAATTTCGCCTACGAGTTTGCTTCTTAAATAAATAATTTTCTTTTTCCTACATAAGAGAAGGGCATCCTTAAATTGTATATTGGTCACTGCTGTGTACGAGTGGCACTTACTTTGCTCGCTTTTGCTGTCAGTGTTTTTCGATGCTCTAAGCTATGTGCAAAGAAGTCTTCCCTATGTGACGATGTGCGGATATGGCGGCTGATGCAGCAGTCTTTGCTTTCGATGGTTTTAGTAAGATAACGTGGCACTTTTCTCGGTTTTACGTGAATACACAACAAAATAATTTTGGGCGCTTTTATTTCGAAATGTTTACAGCGTACAATAATATGTATTTGTATGAGTTTAATATGTGCGCTATAAATAGAGTTTTCCGACGAGGTAACAATTTTCCTTACAGTTTGGACGGAAGCGTCTACAGATGTAGTCGAATAGTAAATAATTACAACACATTAACTGCTACCATAGATCATATAAAAATCGTGTTACACGCCGCTGATGGGACTCTATGTGAATAAAATTTTGATGAAATACCATTTCCAAGCAAATTTGTGTGTTCACAGCACTTCAGCTGCAGCTGAATACTCGTTCTTAGAAAATCTGTGTTTGTTACACAGTCTGCAGAGATACAATCTGCAATTTATCAGTGTCACTTTACCCTCTGCAAAATGATAGTAATGGCTATCGAGAGACCTTGCAGTTCGTATCTCTAAAATGTCCACGAGGTTGAGAATCGTCCCTGAAATTTTACAGCCGTCTCGCCATGAGAAGGAGGTTTACAGTGCACACTTTGTAGACAAGAAACACAGTATGAACGAAGCACAAGCTCAGAGTTGATAAAAGAAAGGGAATTAATCAGACATATCTTTTCCAAAGCAGCCACTCAGACATTCACTGAAGGTCTCATGAGAGATGAGGCAAATCCACTCCCAGATAGGTCTATATCTCATAAAACTCGCGTACCACTCGTACTGAGAGATCAGCGAACTTGATATGAAACTCATTTCCGGCAACAACACCTTCATAATTTGGTTCTGTGGACTGAATGGCATAGCTGATCGAGCTGTACGAGCCAAGGTAAATGTTGTGGAATGTCACAAGTGCACATTACTGTGAAACAGCAAAATAAAAACAGGCTGAGAGAGGTTTATGGAAAATTTTCGTATTTGTTAATTCCTTATTTTTATATACATGACATATAATGAAATGTAATAAGAATTACTTACTACAACTAGTCCAGTTAACTCCTTCTACATGGATACTCTGCAAATCACATTTAAGTCAAAAAAATTACACTCGAAAAAGTGTAAGCAAAGCCTCACCGTAGCTATGGCAATAACATTCGATCGCATTTCACTTCGTTTCAATTCATTATACCCGAAATGTCTACTTTTACAGCACGAAAGCTGTTTGGAATGTTTGTTTCATCATTTTATTTGTGTTAGACTCGAAGGACATTTATAGGATTGGTTGAGAAATTAGTGAGAAAGGATTGTCGCGTATTTCCCTTTGTTAGTGAATCAATACATTGAGCAAAAATTAAAGGAAATTAAAGAGAGACTTGGAAAAGGAATTATAGTTGAGGGACAATAAATAAAAACTACGCGATTGGCTAGTGATATTGCAGTTCTGTGGGAAACAATAAGATCAATAGACTGTGTCTTGTAAAGAGGTTATTTAACAAATGTGAAACAGGTGTTGAAGTAGAATTTGGTGGCAATACCAGCCAATATTTCTATGGACTTCGGCCAGCGTTGTTTAAGAGCAAGTATTCCCTGTTGTTAAAAGCGCTTGTCCTTTAGTCGTACAGATGTATTCACTGAATGCAGTATACTCATCACCACCACCACCACCATCATCATCATCATCAAAGTGTGTCCAACGAAGGGAATTTTTAAATGACCCAAACAGATCGAAGACCGACGAAGCAAGGTCTAAGCTGTAGGGTGGATGTGGCAACTGGGTATGGAATGGATGAGACATTAATGTCCAGACCACTTTGCCGATGTGTTCCCGGTTTCTCAGACAAATATGTGTGAATACATCTTCATGCTAGAGAAAATTTCTTTTGGAATGTTGTGACGCCGATCACGTAAGAAACAGCAGCTGTTAGGAGTCTTCAGATATGCCACTAATTTAATGGTTGACCTTTTAGGCAATACATCTACGAGAATGATACCATCACTATGCCAAAACGTCTTCATGACATTGCCAACAGAGGGAGCTGCTAGCAATTTCTTATTTTCTGTTGACTGTGGCTGGCACCACTCCAGTGACTGACTTTCTTTCCGGCTCAAAGTGATGCATCCAAGTTCCGTTACCTGTAACGACCCGTGACTGAAAGACTTCTCTATCGGTTTAAAAAACTTCAATAACTCAGATGAAATGGCTTTCTTTAAATCTTCTAGACTGTCGTGAGCATTCGTGGAGCCAATCTTGAATATCCGTGTATATTACTCATTGCGCACAAGCTTCAAATGCTCAGCGGTAATTGTAAAGCCAATTTTTGCGTTGTCATGCGCCGGTCCGCACAAATAATGGCATCCCAGCGATTCACCATGCCAGCAGCAGTGGCTGTGATAGGACGTCCCGAACGTGGCCGATCATGAAGCTCAGAGTCTGCACCTTCTGGAGCTTTAACTCTCTTTACCCACCGCCCAACAGTGCCCCTATAAACTCTACCATTACCATACACTGAAAACAGAGGTTTATTTACGTTCTCTACATTCCTATTTTCGCAACCATCAGTTCAGTTACAGCAAGTTGTTTGTAACGAGTGTCCTACGAAGATAAGAGTTTGATGTTTCACTACCGCCCTGCCAGCTGTCTAATTAGTTCGAAGCTCCGCACTCGTGAATATGAAATATAAAATATTAAGCACCTAAACGGACATTTTCCTATATGTACCCTGTAAGACAAAATAAAAAAGGACACACCACAAAGATATTATCCGCAGGGGACGAATATTGGTAAATGTGATGTACATGCACAGATAAACAAATGATTACAATTTCAGGAAAACTGGATGGTTATTCAAGAGAAAGAAGTTCACATACTAAGCAAATCAGTAACGAAATCCTCCACATCTGGCCCTTATGCAAGCAGTTATCCGGCTTGGCATTGATTTAAGGGGCTCCGGAACGCCCTATACTTGCAATGTTAAAATAACGCTTATAAATTACATCTTTCCTCACAAAGTATTTGAGGTAGGAAGTTGAACTTTTTACAGATTATTTATTGGAATATGGGCTACAACTTAACACAGGGATTTTACAAAATTTTAGTTCAGTTATTAAAGATGATTTTTTTTCAATTGTAATGAAAATTCACAACATTTTTTTGCAATTTTTTATTTATATATTCAAAAATATACAGTTTTTTGGAAAAAGGCTGTGTTAAATTATGCAGAAGGTACTGTGTAACATTTACTGAAAGTTTGAAACAAATATGTTTGGAAGATCCTTAGAAAACATGTAATTAGTATGAGAAAATAAAAGTTTTGGGAATCGAGCGACAAAGATTGCATTAACTTTTTAGTGCATTCCAGGTCCATAGGATGGATTATCTTCATCCTATGCAAACTCCTCCTCCAGCTTCCTCTTGTTCCTCCTCCTGTTTACTCTTGCTTGTATTTCTGGACTCTTTACAGCCCTGTCTGCAGCCCGAAGGCGTTCCTTGTCTAAAGCAAGCATCGCTCGTACCATGTTAGAACCTATCTTCATTCCCATATTTCTAAATACCTTGCACCTTACAATGTTGCCATCATTGAAAGTCGCAACAGCATCATTCCAACAAATACAGTCTTGGGGATTCTCGACCATATAACACTATTTACACTTTCATTGGGGTTTTGAGTTTTTCCGTGAATACACTTTTTCAACAGTTCAGGTGCTGCTAAGTCTCTGAAAATAGGTTTTATCACCTCCATTATTGCATGAGGCAGACTATGCTTATGAGTGTACACTTCACCAGTTAGCAATCCTTTGTTATATTTACACCAACTGTCTTCTTCTTTGGGACACAAGCTATGTTGGGGATTTTCATCGTCTTTATTGTTTACAGTAATAACACATACCTTTGGCTTTCCAACATTTCTCCTTTTCTTAAAAGCCTTCAGAGGATTTCTAATAACTTTACTTTTACTCATTATTATACTTCAACAAAACAGAGACTCAAGAAACAGAATTAATTACGAATATTTTCGAGATAACGACAGAGTAAATAAACATGAAACAATCGACAATCACACCAGCGATATATATTGAACCATCACAGGTTAGCCACAACACATACTTTATCTCACACCACTAAAATGTACCTGATGAACACGGACGTTAATAATAACACCATTTGACAGCAGTTTAACAGCGCCACAGTGGGTCACGCCCATGTAGAACACATTTCAAAAAAAATTTAAAAATAGTTGTAGTCTTCGGAATTGAATAAATTATATATCTATTAATAGGTAATAGTCTGCAGATCCAGAAAACGCAAAAAAGTAAAAATTGAACTTTTCATGATTTTGAGCCTTTCCGGAGCCCCTTAAAGAGTTGTTGAATGTCCTCCTGAGGGATGACGTGCCAGAATCTGTCCAACTGGCACCTCAGATCACCAGCCCGGATTGTCTGGCCACGTAGCGGGCGACAGCTACGTTGCTATCCTACCACTGGCCGGGACGTCTCCAGACACGTCTTCACTGATCATCGGGGCTCAATTCGAAGTTAGACTCATCACTGAAGACAGTTCTACTCCAGTCAATGAGATTCCAGGCCATGGAAGTATCTGGAGGCGCCCCGGACTAGAGATGGGTCGTTCGCGAACTAACGGGTCCAAAGGAACGGTTCATCGAGTTGAACGGAACGAAGGAGGAACGAATTCTAAGGGACGGTCCTTCATTGTTCACTTCGGTCGCGGCTTTCTACTTATAGTTCCCGGGAACGGAAAACGGTCGGTCTCGTTCCCGCAACGGCACGTCCTTCGGTCTCGTTCCAGCCTCGGTCCCGTTCCCGTCTGTCTCGGTCTCGCTCGGCCGCACTCGTCCTTCTTCGCGTGGCCACTCGTCGCTGTTCCACTGCCGACTGCTCATAGTTAGTTCAGTATCGAATTATTGTTGTTCGTTTATTTCGCTTCGCACGCCCATTCTATATCTGTTTCAAACCTTTTTTTAACTCTGACCTTCTGGTTCTTTTCGTATTCTATTCAGCGTCCACGACCGGTAATTAAAATGTGTTTTATAATTACGTAAATTACATAAAAATTACATGGTATGTAATACATACATCTTTTCAGGTAACAAAACGGCGTACCAGCTTACTTCACTATTTCGATAATCAACAAAGAAATATTTGTAAAAAGGCAAGATTCTTTGTTATTAGACATGCAAAGGACGTCGGCACGGCACACACAAGTGGCCATTTTCCTTCCTTTTTTGATCCAAGGTAAAAGAGCATGTTCATTGTTATGGAAGGCAGACCGAGTTACAACCGAATGAAGCGCGCGCTTCGTAATCGAGTTATGGTGTCACATTTTGTAAAGGTAATATGATAACTCCTACAATATTATTTCAGTGGTACAGCGTGGCTCACGAAAAATCAGCCCCGAGTACTAGACTGCTCATTGTCGCTTACCAATCGTCACCTGTTGTTTCGAAGTTGTTTTCATTAGCTTATTTGTTATTTCTTCACTGCCTAATTATTACATGTTTATCTATTGTGCTCGTAGCGGTCAACAAATCGTGCGTAATTGGCGAGCAGTCTGTATTCGGGGTCGGTTTTTCGTGTGCCACCTCATGTTGTTTCACTTCGATCAGCCACATAACGCTAAAGTTGACTAAACGAGATGTTTTGCAGAATCACGAAAATTACAAGTGTGTGAGAATTCTGTTATGAATAAAAACTCTGCACTCCAGGGGTGAGGCACGTGCCCACTCTTGGCACCTTCCATCTTCAGTCACCTACGCTACTAATTTTCAGTTTTTCATAAGAACCATATATCAAGCACAGTGAACGGTGAACGAGCAAAAATGAACGGTTCTCAAAAAAGTGCGATCACCAGCGAACTAGTTGGCAATCTCTACCCCGTACATCTGTGGGACACCGACCTGACTGGTGCCCGCTATACGGTCTGACAACCAGGGCGGGGTGTGGGGCACCATTTCTTTTCATATCAGGACATCTTTGCTTGTCATCCACGACAGCCTTACAGCACAGCGGTAGAACAAAGATACTTTGTGCCCCTTTTGTTGCCCTTCACGTCAAGCCCTTCTGGGCTTACATTTCAGGAAGATAATGATCGCACGCACACGGCAAGTTTTTATACTGCTGGTCTTCGTCCTTGCCAAACTCTACCTTGGCCAGCGACGTCGCCAGATCTCTGCTCAGTTGAGAACGTTTGGAGCATTATGGGCAGGGCGTCCCAGCCAGCGCTGGAGTTTGATGAACTAATGCTCCTATTGGACGGAATCTGGCACTATATCCGTCAGGACGGCATCCAATAACTCTGTCAATCAGTGTCAAGCCTAATAATTGCTTGCGTAAGGACCACAGGTGGACCAACGCGTTATTGACTTGCTCTGTTTGTGAAGATATTTCGCTTGAAGAAATCATGCATTTCTAAGAAATTGTTATCATACGTTTGTCTGTACATGTGCGTCAAATCCACTGACATCCATTCCGTTCGGATAATTTCTTGGTGGAGCGTCGTTTCTTCCGTCGTAGGCTGTATCAACGGCTGCAAGAAAGGAAGCTACATTATTTACTGAAAGAAACTCGTATAAATGGTTCAGTTCATTACTTTTTCTTTGAGCCTTTCCACTACTTGCCAGCAATGAAAGCCTTCTACTCCGTAAGAGATATGGCGGAACTTTTTTTCCGCTATGTTTGATCAAATGGAACTAGCCTGCGACCATGTGCCCTATACACCATAAATTATCCACATCACAGTTTGCATTCCTGAAGTAGAAAGCGGGTACGTGACAACGACTGGGACAACAGTGAAATGGATCGAAGCGTCCAACTGTGTCCGTCATTCAAGAACGTCTATTGCTCAGTCTTGTAAACCACAGTCAGGGTTTAGTAAATTACGAACGGGACACAGCGCCTATCCAGTTTACCTGTACATGTTCAACAGGGAAGAGAATGACGTATGTCAGCGTGGTCGTACGGGAACTCCCGACCACATTATCTTTAACTGTGATAGGTATGACGAAATTAGGGAACCAACAGAGACTAAACAACGATAATACGAACATACGAGGTGTGGCTAGAAAAAAACCGGACTAGTACTGGTGAAACAATAAAACGAATGCAATAAGGCTGAAAGTCGCGTGGCCTGTCACGTGACTCTCGCTCCGCCTACTACTCGAGTTTCATCTGCCTCCTGCACTCAGTCTGCCCGTGGCGTCTGTTTTAAGTAGTTGAAGTTTTGTCTGTGCGTCGGAAAATGTTGAGTGTACAGAAAGAACAGCGTGTTAACATCAAATTTTGTTTCAAACTAGGAAAATCTGCAAGTGAAACGTTTGTAATGTTACAACAAGTGTACGGCGATGATTGTTTATCGCGAACACAAGTGTTTGGGTGGTTTAAACGATTTAAAGATGGCCGCGAAGACACCAGTGATGACACTCGCACTGGCAGACCATTGTCAGCAAAAACTGATGCAAACATTGAAAAAATCGGTAAACTTGTTCGACAAGATCGCCGTTTAACAATCAGAGCAGTGTCTGAGTTAACAGGAGTTGACAAGGAAAGTGTTAGGCAGATTCTTCATGAAAGTTTCAACATGAACAAAGTGTGTTCAAAAATGGTTCCAAAGTGTCTCACAATTGAACAGAAGGAACGCCGAAGAATGATTTGTTCTGACATCCTGGAAAACATTGAAAGTGATCCCACCTTCTTACAAAATGTTATTACTTGCGATGAATCGTGGTTTTTTACTTACGATCCCGAAACTAAACGCCAATCGATGCGTTGGAAAACTCCTGGTTCTCCACGACAAAAAAAAGCACGAATGTCAAAATCGAAATTCAAGGCAATGATGATTGTTTTTTTTTGACATCAAAGGGATTGTGCACATTGATTGGGTATCAGAGGGACAAACAGTGAATCAGCATTACTACATTAGCGTCCTGGCTACCCTACGTGAGCGAGTACGGAGAAAACGGAACGATTTGTGGAGAAAAGAGTCATGGATCCTTCACCAAGACAATGCCCCAGCTCACAGTGCGTTGTCAGTGAAGACGTTTTTGGCAAAACACAACATTCCCATCTTAGATCATCCACCCTACTCACCTGATTTGGCCCCCTGTGACTTTTGAAAACCTTGTCTTTTCCCTAAAGTCAAGTCAGCTTTGAAAGGAACTAGATTTGAGACTGTTGAAGCAGTAAAAGAAAAAGCGACGGAAGTAATGTATGGACTTACCGAAAATGATCTGCAGCATTGCTATGAACAGTGGAAAATTCGTATGGAGCGGTGTAGAGACCGAGGAGGAGAGTACATTGAAGGAGATAACATGAAATTGTAAATAATTGTAAATAAATGTTTTTTCCAGCATCAGTCCGGTTTTTTTCTAGCCGCACCTCGTATACGAAATTACAAATAACCCAGTCCGAGCAGGTCTCTGAAGGCCCTACGGTGCCGACCAACCACCGTGTCATCCTCGGCCGATAGGTGTCACTGGATGCGGATAGAGGGAGGCATGTCATCAGCACACCTCTCTCCCAGCCGTTCTCAGTTTTCGTAACCTGAGCCTCTACTTTTCAGTCAAGCAGCTCCCCAATCAGCCTCACAAGGGCTGAGTCCACATCGCTTGCCAACAGCGCTCTGTAGACCCGGCGGTCACCCATCTAAGTACTAGCCAAGCCCGACTGTGCTCAATTTCACCGACCTGACGTGATCCGGTGTCACCACTGCAGCAAGGCCTTTGGCAAATTACTAGTGGCGAACAATAAGAGACAATATCGAAACACTATTTCCCAGCATGAAGAAGCCAAATTTACGAGCGTACGGCAATTACAAAACCCCTCCCATCTCCCACGGCGTCACCACGTAAGCGTGAACATTATTAACAAAGTGCCAGCGAGTCAACCTAGTGTTGAGGAAAATGTGAATGACAGAGCTCGTTACAGAATGTTCGTGTGCAAAGAAGATCAAAACGCCACTCTAACAGGACCCATGATGCCACATCAGTTCGACGTCTCCACAGAAACAGTTCGACCTCGTCGACCGTGATGAGAAGACATGCGTGCCGTAAGTAGTTCCGATGTTTCTCGCAGCTGTTTCAATCACACACAACGCACATACACACACAATGATCCCTACGATACGGAAAGAGTGGTAGCACGATCCGACCCCATTCCAGAGTATATCTACATAAACTGAATTATTGTTATTAATATTATTATTATTATTATTTCTATTACTATATTGGTACAGAAATTGTGATGAACCAAAATATGTAAAAATTTCAAAAGATGTTAAAAACACGAGTTATTATTCAAATAGAGAGAGTAGGCCTAAAGGAAGCAATAAAGTAAATAAGCAAGCAAATGTACTCACTTGATAAGCTGTTCGACCGACGTTTACATAAACTGCAGTATTGTTATTAATATTATTATTATTATTATTTCTATTTCTATATTGGTACAGAAATTGTGATGAACCAAAATATGTAAAAATTTCAAAAGATGTTAAAAACACGAGTTATTATTCAAATAGAGAGAGTAGGCCTAAAGGAAGCAATAAAGTAAATAAGCAAGCAAATGTACTCACTTGATGAGCTGTTCGACCGACGTTTTCGTTGTCAGAGAGAACCAAAAGATTAACAGTGAAAGGCCACGCTCGGTCCTGACCATGACGTGAAGGATCGTGTGCTACATTTAGCAGATGAATATCGCTGACGTTTGCAGCTAAGATTTTATTTACCGACGAGGCATTATACAGGGAACCAAAAAGATTAAATGCATTCATGAAATGGAGGATGTAAATGAAGATGAAAGGGGAGATACGATACTGCGTGAAGAGTTTGACATAGCACTGAAAGACCTAAGTCGAAACAAGACCCGGGAGTAGACAAAATTCCATTAGAACTACTGACGGCCTTGGGAGAGCCAGTCCTGACAAAACTCTACCATCTGGTGAGCAAGATGTATGAGACAGGCGAAATACCCTCAGACTTCGAGAAGAATATAATAATTCCAATCACAAAGAAAGCAGGTGTTGACAGATGTGAAAATTACCGAACTATCAGTTTAATAAGTCACGGCTGCAAAATACTAACGCGAATTCTTTATAGACGAATGGAAAAACTAGTAGAAGCCGACCTTGGGGGAGATCAGTTTGGATTCCGTAGAAATATTGGAACACGTGAGGCAATACTGACCCTACGACTTATCTTAGAAGCTAGATTAAGGAAAGGCAAATCTACGTTTCTAGCATTTGTAGACTTAGAGAAAGCTTTTGACAATGTTGACTGGAATACTCCCCTTCAAATTCTGAAGGTGGCAGGGGTAAAATATAGGGAGCGAAAGGCTATTTACAATTTGTATAGAAACCAAATGGCAGTTATAAGAGTTGAGGGGCATGAAAGGGAAGCAGTGGTTGGGAAGGGAGTGAGACAGGGTTGTAGCCTCTCCCCGATGTTATTCAATCTGTATATTGAGCAAGAAGTGAAGGAAACAAAAGAAAAATTCGGAGTAGATATTAAAATTTATGGAGAAGAAACAAAAGTTTAAGGTTCGCCGATGACATTGTAATTCTGTCAGAGACAGCAAAGGACTTGGAAGAGCAGTTGAACGGAATGGATAGTGTCTTGAAAGGATGATATAAGATGAACATCAACAAAAACAAAACGAGGATAATGGAATGTAGTCGAATTAAGTCGGGTGATGCTGAGGGTATTAGCCTAGGAAATGAGACACTTAAAGTAGTAAAGGAGTTTTGTTATTTGGGGATCAAAATAACTGATGATGGTCGAAGTAGAGAGGATATAAAATGTAGACTGGAAATGGCAAGGAAAGCGTTTCTGAAGAAAAGAAATTTGTCAACTTCGAGTATAGATTTAAGTGTCAGGAAGTCGTTTCTGAAAGTATTTGTATGGAGTGTAGCCATGTATGGAAGTCAAACATGGACGATAAATAGTTTAGACAAGAAGAGAATAGAAGCTTTCGAAATGTGGTGCTACAGAAGAATGCTGAAGATCAGATGGGTAGATCACATAACTAATGAGGAGGTATTGAACAGAATTGGAGATAAGAGAAGTTTGTGGCACAACTTGACTAGAAGAAGGGATCGGTTGGTAGGACATGTTCTGAGGCATCAAGGGATCATCAATTTAGTATTGGTGGGCAGCGTGGAGGGTAAAAATCGTAGAGGGAGACCAAGAGATGAATACACTAAACAGATTCAGAACGATGTAGGTTGCAGTAGGTACTGGGAGATGAAGAAGCTTGCACAGGAGAGAGTAACATGGAGAGCTGCATCAAACCAGTCTCAGGACTGAAGACCACAACAACAACGAAGTGGACTTTATCATTAGCGCATTGCCTATCTTAGTGGAAGATGAGCCATCTCAGCAAAAATCACAGGTGTTGTTCATATACGATGGCGCACCAGTAGATTTTCTAAGCAATGGACGTGAATTCCTGTCGTAGATATTTCCGGTCCCCTGGATTGTACATGAAGTACTGCCCCTTCCCTTCCTCGTTTCCCAGACCGCAATAGTATAGATTCTTGGTTGCGGGCATACGTATGGGATTTGGTCTACGCCACTAACGTCAATGATGTGGAGCTATCAAAGAATCTTGTATACATGTCAGCATGCTGAGAACAACTTGGTCACTTGTGTAGAGTGCCTGACCCCATACGCCAAAGTGGCAGAAATTTGGCTATGTAGACACGTTAAGGACCTCCTAATATAACACACACTTTTGTACAATGACTCCTCTATGCATTATTAATTTTAGCATTGCTTCTATACGTCATGCATTAAAAAATTGGTGTATCTGTCATCCAGTGAAGAGAGTTTTACCTTGAGAGTAATGCCCCTAGGAATCCATGATGTTTCTTGGTCGATGTTTCAACCTACTGACCAACTGTAGAATCACAAGTGCATTTTCTACCGTTTTTGTTGTCGTCAGATATGAATTTCTCCACCAGCGCGGTTTACAACTTGTAGATGGTCGTTGGTACATCTGGATGTGCTGAAGTACGTCTCTCCACCGCATCCCACACGAGTTTTATGGGGTTTAAGCGCTGTAGCGCTTGATCACCCATTGAAATGAAATCGAGTGCAAATGCAACCTTCAAACGACATATATGGAGAAGGAGTACAGCGTCGCAATTACGTTGAGTAGATTGTGTCGTGACCAAAGATTTGGAGGTCAGTAAGACTATGCAACATCGTGTCTCCTCACTTCGTAACATCTGGACCACCAAAATGGTCATTTTCGACAATGTTCATGAGTGCATTATGTGTTTCCATTTCTCGCCATATGATGGTACGTCCAGAATCACTACTCAGACTGAACGTTCCCTCGCCCGACAAGAGCAGACGACCCCACTCCTCGTTGGCCCAGTCCCTAAACTCTTGGCATCAACTCAAACGATGTCGCCAATGTGCGGGTGTCAGAAGAACACGATGTATTGGTCATCGGGCACGATGCCACTGTGGAGCGCGAGACTGCGTTCTTGCAGTCCAGTTACACGTGACTGCAGCTGCACCTGCTGTTCGATGTGGACCCTCCCTGACTGTTGTACTGTATAGTAGTCATATGCTGCTGCAGTTGAACGTGGTCAAACACCTCCTCTACTTTGGGCAGCAGTGCCTGTCGCTCGGAACGCTGCCCATGCACGTGAAACAGTGCTGTTAGCAATGGCATACTCCGGGGCACACTTGTCATATTTCGTCCATCTTCCAGTTTTCAGATGATTCTTCCTCGTGTGAATTAATCCAGATATTGTGTCAGAGCCGTATTGTATTGACAAATAACACCAAAGCGCACCGTAGCTGCTCGCTGATTGACATACACTGTCTTCTCCCGTTCCTTCAGTTCCTTTGAGCGGGCCAGCCCCATTCGGCACTGTAGTCATGCTGACCTCGCATCGTGTGACTTCCAGTTTTCCGTGCACGACTGGGAGACTTCTGGAACGATTTTCGCAGCTTTTCATTGCGCCGAGTACTTATTATGCTACGTTTCCTTATCTAGCTCGTCCTCAAGTTTTGCAGAACAGTGTACATTAAAGGTGTCTGAAAAGTACTGTTTATTTTTCAGGCACAGAATTATATGTTGAATAAAGTCTCACAAATTTTTAAAATAATACAATAGCGTGCGGACGGTTATGCCACACTTCGTCACTCGTGAATCTGACACGGAAGAAATTCTTTTACTATAGAAATGTGACATTTTCAAATGAAATCAGTTGCTTTGATGTCTTAACAATGTTTTCTCTTTTGGAAATGGAGATTCATGTCAGTGTCGAATGGCTTCCATTATTCTAATATGTGTAACTTTTAACTGCTTTCTGATAAGGCTCCCACTTAACTGCATACATCGTTTCATGACTATTGGTGTGTAATTAGTAATTATGTAACATACAGACTCCTTAACAACATATTGACCAGATTTTCTCGATCGCAACACTTTTAAATTTCAACAGAGAATTTGTTTCTAGGTGCATGACAATGCTGAATATTCCAACTTTTTTCACATTTATTTTTCCGGAATAATTTTTTGTAATTTTAAGTATAGACTGCATCACACGAAAAGTGGATGCTATCATTTAAAATCTGAATACGAAAATATGTCAAACTCCTATTACAGCCCTGGCTGAAAGCAAAAGTCTGAGAAGTATTCCAAGAACAGAACTCTGCACCCAGTTACTGAGCGCGCCCCTCGGCAAATGCTGGCCACTGTTGTAAACGGCAACGCCGGTTTCTCGGCTAAGAGATACGGGACTGTTTACCATTCTGGAGGCAATGGCCCGGTCTTTCTTCAGTACGGCGATGATCTCGCCCTCTGTACTATTTTCAAGTGATAATGGTTCTCACAGGATGACCGGTGCTTGCTAACAGCCTTTGGGTAAGAAACATCTGAAAGTCCTGATACAAAAGAGCTTCTTACAACCAGAGAATTAGCGGGAAATAGCCTACTGAAATGCCTAAATACCGTTATGGAGGCTGACTGACCGAAAGCCTGATTGTTAAAATATACACATCAAAAAAGTTTTATATCACTCTGGTTCCCAGAACTCATGGAGATAGACGTTGACTGTGGATATTGTATCGTAGACACAGTCCCTTTGACAGTTCAGAGATGTCACTAAACCCGCCCAAAGACGTAAACAACCATGCTTGAGCAGCGCGTGTTAGACGGAGGGGGTCCAACAGCCGATCAGTTCCAGTCATTCCACTAGGAAGGAGATGAACGGCTCGTGTTGTCTGTATTCAACAATGCCTAGACGGTCAATACCGCGGTTCGATCACATTCGCACTGTTACTTTGTGCCAGGAAGGGCTCTCAACAAGGGAAGCGTCCAGTCGTCTTGGAGTGAACCAAAGCGATGTTGTTCCGACATGGAGGAGATACAGAGAGACAGGAACTGTCGATGACAGGGCTACTACTGCAGTGCATGACCGCTACCTACGAATTATGGCTTGTAGGCACCTTGACAGGAACGCCACCATGTTGAATAATGGTTTTCGTGCAGCCACAGGACGTCGTGTTACGACTCAAAATGTGCACAATAGGCTGCGTGATGCGCGACTTCACTCCCGACGTCCGTGGCGAGGTTCAGATTTGCAACCACCATACAGTGCAGATGGGTCCAACAACATGCCGAATGGACCGCTGACGACTGGCATCACGTTCTCTTCACCGATGAATGTCGCATATTCCTTCAACCAGACAATCGTCGGAGACGTGTCTGGAGGCAACCTGGTGAGGCTAAACGCCTTAGACACACTGTCCAGCGAGTGCAGCAATGTGGATGTTCCCTGCTGTTTTGGGGTGGCATTATGTGGGGCCGACGTACACCGCTGGTGATCATGGAAGGCGCCGTAACGGCTGTAAGATACGTGAATGCCATCCTCCAACCGATAGTGCAACCATATCGGCAGCATACTGGCGAGGCATTGGTCTTCATGGACGACAATTTGTGCCCCCCATCGTCCACATCATCTTGTGAATGACTTCCTTCAGGATATCGACATCGCTCGACTAGAGTGGCCAGCATGTGCTCCAGACATGAACCCTATCGAACATGCCTCGGATAGATTGAAAAGGGCTGTTTATGGACGACGTGACCCACCAACCACTCTGAGGGATCTACGCTGAATCGCTGTTGAGGAGTGGGGCAATCTGGACTAACAGTGCCTTGATGAACATGTAGATAGTATATCACGACCAATACAGGCAGGCATCAATGCAAGAGGACGTGCTACTGGGTTTTAGAGGTACAGGCGTGTACAGTAATCTGGACCACCATCTCTGAAGGTGTCCCTGTATGGTGGTACAACATGCATTGTGTGGTTTTCATGAGCAATAAAAAGGGCAGAAATAATGTTTATGTTGATCTCTATTCCAGTGTTCTGTACCGGTTCCGGAACTCTCGGAACCCAGGTGATGAAAACTTTTTTGATATGTGTAATTTTGTGGAGCGGTTTTGGAACTGACAGAGTCGTATATAAGCCCTCGTAGAGTGCAGCAAGCAAGTTCTGTGCCCTCTGCTGCGAAAGTAGTGCTGCAGAGTGTGTGTCCCAAGTCGGTTGAGAGTATTCGTTAACGATGAATGGTGTTGGCCTTACCGCATGGAATGTTACGGAAGTATTCATACTGAATTTCCTTGAATGCACGTGGAGACTATGTAACGGAACTAATCAACAGCTCGTCTTTCGTCACGTGTTGTACTTGTCGATACATTTAAAGAAGTCGTGACAAAACTCATATAAAGAATATGTGTTCAAAAATGAATATAACATAACAGATGTAAATTTTATTATTTAAAAAAAACTTGTTTATTTTTCATATACTAGATTTGGTCATCCATTTTTAATTTAATTTTAAATCATTGGCATTACAATTGTTAATTACAAAATTTTCAAAATACCTCCAGAAAAAAATTTCGGTAAGCAACTAATTTGTTGATATGTGCATTCTTTTTGTAACTGAGTTGGTTGGAAGAAGTAATTTTTTTATGTAGCAGGCGGAATGTGAGATTTGCATGTTGGTTGTAAATCAAGCATATCTCGCATTGTGCCTCCAATTGTTTATTGGAAGGATAATAATTTGGGAAATAAGTGTGTCAGCAATAAATATGAACATTTGCGACTTTAATTATTGTTATCATTACTCAAAACTAGATGAACCGAATGCCTCTCTGCGTCAGTTGAGAATCTTAAATGTCTATAGACAGCTGTGCTGACAGTATGAAGAAAACATAAACTTCAAGAAATACGATAAATCCAAATAATTATTTTAAATATTGCTATTGGAAAGTATATACGATTTCTGAACAATCATCTCGGTTCTTCAATTTTTTAAGAAGTAAATGGACCTAAACCAGTTCGTTGTAAAACCGATGTGAGGGAACTCATTTTTATTTATGATAATTTTGTTATTCTTTGAAGTGGCAGACGTTAGAACTGACATAACTAGTTGCCTGTTTTCAGAGCGATTATTACAGTTTACTGGAAGCTGGAGACGTTTAACGAATAACATAGACTTAACAAGCTTTATTAGAAGACAGTAAATCCAGTTTTGTTCCATTGGAAATTCGAAGGGTGGAATTCTTGTGTGTATTATTCTCTTTGGTAATTAGAGACTGACATCCTAGCTTGTTTATGGAACTTTTCGGCAGGAGAGACTGAAAAAAAGTCTGAGACGGTGTTGTGACTCTTTGCGGTGAACATTTTTGACAACCCGTAGTCGGCACTGACAGTTTTCCTGAAGTGGTAGGATCGCTACAGGGCACCGAACAGAGGTGTGTGAGTGGTGAATGTTTTATTACTACCTTGCGGATCAAAGAGAGCCGGAGGCTCTTATTGTGGATTGATTTTGCCTCTACAGGAGCAGAGAATTAATTTAGGTCCACTAATAAACGTTTCTGATTAAATCCGTGGAGCAATACCGCGGAGCAGTACGTCGAATAATTTCTCTCGTACGGCGTACAGCGCTAAGAGTGCGGGATTTCCGGCGTCTATACGCGCTGTCCTCAAAGGGGTGTGGGGGGCTGGGAGTAATAGAGGGGGGTGCGGCTTTCATTGAAATACTGTGAAACTTTCTGAAAACGGAAGTGCATGTGACGAAAATAGTTTTCCAAATTGAACAGGTTTCCGGATTGCACAGAGCTCACTAGGCTACATAAAACTTGTCAGGTATCACGGACAAAAGTATAAATTTGCAGTTATGCAGGTATTTACGTCCCTTCACTCCAGCGCAGTAGATGTTCATTTACTGTACACTGTGCAATAGAACACTAGACTATTACGGTAACTGATGAACAACACGGAATTTCTGTATTTTTACTCTAACTTTAAATTCGTTTATTGTTGTCGGTACTTACATATACGTCTGTACATACAGACATACCCATTTACATGTACATACATATTTACTTCGCATTTTTCGGCACCTATCAAGGATGGGAACCTGTTTGAATTTCCTTTCCAGAATCGGTTTTCTACTAAATTTTTTGCGCTATGCAATTGCTCCAACAATTTGGGAAAATTTGTGTGTGGTTCAAATTTCATAACATCGTTTATGCGTACAGTAGCTTCTCTAGACGTAGACGTAGGGATATTATTTTTCTCACTCTTCTTCGTTTGTCTCTTCCTGATCATCTGTGTTGTGGATTTTTATTAAATCTTTGTTGAAGTAAAAGTGAAATGAACTCATAGAAAGTTATCACTTCGAATGTAGTCATCTGCGCTACATGAAATGTTTCGCATTTCTATAAATTCATTAATATGTGCTGCAATTTCTTGTACTCCTATGGCCACAGAAATGTCTTATTCTTGACCGTAAAAGCACGCTTTTTTGAAGCACTTGGTAACAGTTTCGGGCTTTCTTTCCCTTACTGCCAAGCTAATTCAGTTTACTGCAACACAGTGCAGAATATTACTGTGCAAGAGCAAAAACGCATTTTCGGTTTCTGAAACAGTAGTAATAGGAGACGACATGAATACTCGCCTTTAATGGGAGCTTGGTCCATAAGTCCTGTCAGGCTGGTTGAACCTACCGGGAACCAAGCCAATTTCACGTTTGGTAATTTGACTTTCGGGGGACAGGTTGCATAGTGTACGGAAAGTAGAACTTGGCGATTTACTTTTCTCATTTGGCCATTGAAAGAGTCCATCCATTTTTCCATAAGACAGCTCAAAACCCACGCCCTTTTTTGCTTCACCATGTAATTGTAAGCTTACTGACGTCTATGTTTTGAAACAATGCGGTTGCTGTGCCTTTCCAATCACCAGTGGCTTCCCCATTGCATCTAACATGTTTCCACTCAACAGTACAGCGAGATTTTCCTAGGCCATTTATCCGTTGGTGCGCTTTTCACTTCAAATTACTAGAGATTTTGATGGCAGTGCACGATTAAACAGACCCTTTTCATCGACACTGAATACGTCGTTCGGGTCATAAGTGCTACATTTTCCTGGACACCCTTTGTTTCCCCACACACTTTATCTCACACGATGTTGGCCCTAGCTTGAAACTGTCTAGGCATCCTCTGGATATCTTAAATTACGTATCTCCAAACTTTTTCGCGATTTTCAGAGCCTCACTATGCAACATGGGTTCAGACAAAGGTAAGTTTTTCTCCCGCGCTCTTAGTAACCATTCCCATACTATCTCGTTAATTTCTTCATTTACTGTCTTCTTCACCTTTCTTTTCATTTTCCCTTGTCTTTCATCCAGCCATCCCGTATCTTATCCTTGTTTCATAAAGATTCATAAATTTATGTTTCACCACACTTGAAACGCAACGTTATTTCGATCACAGTTTGTCTTTCTCTTTCCTTGAAGTATTAGCGCCCCATGCTTTTTGTTCAGTATCATATTGTCACTTAAAGTGCTAATAGTGAACTGAAACTGGACGAAAATAGTAAAGGTAGTTCATTTCTTTGGAATGCTTGACCTTCCCGGATAAAAACCATCGTTTAACGCTACAACACACATCTCTTTCAAAAAATGGCTCTGAGCACTATGGGACTCAACTGCTGAGGTCATTAGTCCCCTAGAACTTAGAACTAGTTAAACCTAACTAACCTAAGGACATCACAAACATCCATGCCCGAGGCAGGATTCGAACCTGCGACCGTAGCGGTCTTGCGGTTCCAGACTGCAGCGCCTTTAACCGCACGGCCACTTCGGCCGGCCCATCTCTTTCAATGCGCATATTGCAGAAGAGTATTCGTAGGTGGGCAACAATGTTCCAGTGTGCGCCCGAGCGCTTCAGCAATAATAGAAAACGAGACAGTAAAAATGTACAAGTTTTTTTCCGCATTATACAATGAGTTATTAATTAAAACTTAAAAGTTGCATTGCGTTTCCACGTTGGACACGTGTCGCTTTACACAAAAAAAGAAACAAATTGTACAGTATGAGCACATTTATGAATTAAACACATTCCGCTTTGACCAAGTTTTACTGCATTTATATTACATATTACTAAGGAAGAGACTTGCGGTGAAGAAATATTGCTAGCGTCAGAGTCTTATAGCCATGAACCAAGTTAGAATGCTGGCCCATCGCTAATTTTCTGTCTTTGTTTCTTACGAACTGACCAGTAGATCACCTATTGGTTTAGCGACTTGTAAAACATTTAACAACTGTTAATTACAGTAAGCCGCTTGACAATGTGACAATCAATTTCTTGCAACACTGATTACAAGAATAGATTGTTATTCACAACCATTTTGACTGTCCGCCCGATTTCAACCAGGCTTCCTGAGTCAATACAAAGGTGGTGAGACAGCTAGAAGTTGAAATGCGTGTTCAGTGAAAGTAGTTAAATATATTTAAAATAAAGTTATATGATTTCCGCCCTTTCCATGGATTAGTGGCTGATTCGCAGTAATCACCAGAGATCCCATGGAAGTGATTCACCAAGTGTGTCTCTCCTCCTTCGAAAGTATGTAGTTGTAACAAGGAAAAAGATTCGATCGCTTGTTCCTCTGTTCCTATTATCGAAGTTGGCTCTAAACGCAAAATCTAAAAGGGCAAATATCAAGTTGAATTTCTTACATTAGGCTTTACCAGCAGAAGTATCCATCTTAACGGAAAAATTCAAATCACCGTATATCACATATTATTGGTAAGAAATTACGTAACCCAGCAGTCGTCAAAATGTGCTAAACAATGCAAGGAGAAAGGTTGGCAAGAGTTTGAAGTCGATGCCACACTCACATGACATCGTGAATTGTCGTATTTAAGCAGTAGTCCAAAATCTACTCCGCAACTTGATAACAGCATTCATATTGGAAACCTTTCCAGGTTCTTGCTTTTGTACGAGGCTGTTACGAAAACAAAATGCACTAGATCTGTTTATTTTATAAAGCTCTCGAAGGAGCATTACAGGCGAAGATATTTTCTTTTCTATGAAGTGTTTTTTTGTTGACAACAATCTGTCATGGACTAAAAAGGCGCACATGGCTATTGTGTGTGCTATTTCTGCTTCTGTAAACTTCCCAGACTGCATGATACACAGGGAGATATTGGCTTCTAATGTAGTACAACCGGGAATCAGTAAATTGCTGAACGATGCTGTGAATGCTATAAATTTGGTGAAAGCAAGAGCTTTAAACAGTAGGTACTGGGGGGAGATGGGTTCCATTCATGATTAGCTTTTATTGCGCTTTTTGGTAAGTTGGCTGTATCGTGATAAAGTTCTTCATCGCATTGTGGAAGTTAAGAATGAACTTCCTCTTTTCCAACTGAACACACCTGCGGCTCAGTTTCTGGATGAAAAATGCCTTCTAATATTATGCTGCTTGGCTGATGAATCTGAGCGTATCACCAGGGCCGAAATACTAGCGCCAGCTTCCTAAGCAAGAAATTGCTTGTGCTTACCAAAAAGAATAGAGAAGGATAACTGCAAGATGTTGTGTTGTCTGAAAGATTTCTTGAGGAAAATGAGTTGGATGTAGGTAAAAGTAGTAAAGCTGGCGAAGTACATCTAGAAAACATTCGTCAACAATTCGAGAATAAATTTCCAAATCCACCATCCACAACCCGTTCAATACGATCATGACAAGCCCTAGTCAACATGACAACATGAGAAGTTAAAGAACTCTCAAGTGATTGAACAATTCGAAATGAAATTTAAATCAAACTCTTTCAAAACGTTTTGAGTGCATACTCAGAATGAATGTCCAAATTTCGCAAGAATGGCAGCAGACGTGTAATCCATTCGCATCAACTTACTAGCATTAATCAAGATGAAACATCGGTCTTGACTGTAGCTAGCAAGGCGTCTGCGAGTTGCATTTCCAAAGACACAACCAAGACTGGATCAGCTTTCTTCTTATGAAGATGCATACACAACACACTAAATGTGCAAAGATCAAAAACTTTCCGAATTTTGAACTGTGTGCATTTTTACTCTTGTTTATTTTCCTCTTTGGGTGATGAATTTTCATATAACAGTTTTTAAATCGGCATTTGAATGCTGAATATTGTTGTCTTATTAGTACGTCGCGATCTTTCAAGTGTTAAAACTTTCGAACTGAATTGCAAGCTGATACGGAAACTGTAACACTCTAACTAACGAATTTGCCGCGTTAGGTAGCCATGCGGTCTTGGGCGTCTTGTCACGGTTCGCGTGGCTCCCCTCATCGGAGGTTCGACTCCTCCCTCGGGCACGTGTGTGCGCGTTCTCCTTAGCATAAGTTACTTTAAGTTACATTAGGTAGTGTAAGTCTAGGTACCGATGACCTGAGCAGTTTGGTTCCATAGTCCTTACCACACATTTCCAAATTTCCACTAACGAATTTGTGAACTAATTTGAAAAAAAAAATTGTTTAGTAGGGTATACTGGGTACGGTTGAAACCATTTGGCTTTTATCGTTCATATTATTGTTGTTTACATATCAATCGACAATGATGGTATGTCAAATTAAAGAGCGAAACTGCTATACCGCTTTTGTTTCTGGGGAGCAAATCTTACAAAATTAAGAAAAAAAAAGGAGTCCGTTTTCATCAGGTTACCTTCCATTAGGAAAGTGGGTGCACTCAACGACTGTTATGTGATTTATAAATTATAGAGCGCAGCAAACAGTCGTCCTTTTTTCTGTAGTTTTTATTACGCAAATCCAGATTTCGGCTAGTGCCTAGCCATTATCAATGCAACATTTTCTAATCTCGATGCTTGTTCTTTCCCTGCTGTTCGGGCGTCAGTCACAGTTCTCTGAATTCAATAGGGCACTAACATGCATCGAGATTAGAGAATGTTGCATTGATAATGGCTAGGCACTAGCCGAAATCTGGATTTGCTTAATAAAACCTACAAAAAAAAAAAAAAAAAAAAAAAGGACGACTGATTGCTGCGCTCTATAATTTATAGACTCCGGTTTGTTTCAATAGTCTCGATACTAGAGGCGGCTGAAACAGTCATCGAGGTCAGTTGAAACACAAGCAAATAATACAAAATATAGTATACCGTCATGTTTTCCTTACAATTAATTCTAGTTATATGCATAATTATGGCACTATATGACAACATTAATCAGTCTTGATGGTTTTAGTACTATAAAGGTATTTCTAAATAATAAACTAAAACATTTCTTCAATCGAATAAACATAGTCTACAGAATAAACTAAAAGCGAACATTTCTTCTGGCAATTAAACATTTAGCTTATGGACCAATCTGACAATTCTGGCTCACAGTTGAGGCAAACGTAGCTAAGACCACCTTCTGTATATTCCTGGTGAGCCCACTGTTTACAAGTAGTGCACTGAATCCAGTTTCCTCCGGATCTGCTCTCTCAATATGGTTATAAACAAAAAATACAGTAGCATTTTTCTTCTTCTTATGAAATATCTTACTGAGTATTTTTTCCGTTTTAGAATATCGTTTTTATTTTTCCCTCCATCCAATTTTTTCTTAACTTGCTTAGCCTTGGTCTGTTTTAATCTTGCTTCATGTTCTTTTATTATCTCTTCTTTCTCTGTTGTATCAATGTAATGTAGATTTTCTAGTTTTTTGCCCTTTAGGCCCATTATATTTCTTGCACTTGTAGTCATTCACTGTGAAGTTTCCTGAATGATAATGCTGCTGCGAAGTCTAGGTGGTGTATTCAAAGTTCCTTGACTTTCATCAACGTTTTCGTGCTGGGTTGTTGGAACAGGTGAATTATTGATAGCCAGTTGTTGAACCGTTGTCTGAGCTACTGCAGACTCAGCTGTATTTTCGGGATTGGGTCTATCCGTTACAAATACAGACGCAAAATCGAGCTCTGTATACAGCTGCCGGTTTTATGGGTAAATTGCAGTATTGCGAAAGTCGGCTTGAATGTTGGAAGATGTCACAGCGAGGGGCATAGCAGACGCTACAATCCCCGGAATGTCCTAAATCAACATTGTTTTTCCTGGATGGCTTCGCATCCACGCATCACAGGTCGAGTTTACAGCCTTCTTCAGAGGGCCATTTGCAAATTGATCAAGCGGCTGGAGTTTGTGAGAGCAGTGGGGAGAGAAAGTCAGGAAAACAATGCCATTGTTCTTGCAAAAGTCCAGTGCGTTAGTATGAATATGTGAGGATTGGTTATCAAGTATGAGTAACACTTTATGAGAAGGAGATACATTTGCGTGCTTCTGGAAGTGTTACAGGAAATTCATCATCCTGCATCCAGTGAGAGGCACTGGCAGTTTCAGTAGACCCTACTGGCCCATCCCTAACAAAATCGTCTTGGAAACGTAATCGTGGAAAAATAAAGAATGGAGAAATAACACTGCCCGTGGCGTTTTATGCAAAAGTTGCTGCCTACTTCAAGAGCGCCACGTGTAGTTACAACTCTCTCTGGTTTTTGAACGGTTGTTATGCCTGTTTCATCGGTGTTATATATGTCTCGGGGTTCAAAGTTATGAGAGTCCGTGACAATGGCCAACTTGTCATAAAAAGGATCGTCGGTAGTTTTATTAAAGCTAGTCCTCCTGGACAGGCTTGTAGCTTGCGCAACGCATACGGACAGTTCAGGGTTTCGTCTCAGAAACTATTCCTCACCAGCCATATCATTGTTGTACGAATTGCGAGGTCGTGACAAATTATACTTAATGGTAAGTTCGTACGCCAATTTTCTCATGACTTTCTTAGATAGTCCAAAATATACATCTACAGATCGAATCAAATATTTTGATAATTCTTGCTCTTGTTCTTCATTAAAAACTCTCTTGTGTGTTCTATATCCCATACCTTCATTGTCCTCACTAGTCGCATCTCGATTTCGTACATATCTCAGTGGAAAACAGTGGTTTATTCTATGCATGTCCGCTGGCTTTCGTAGTGAGTGTCCAGCTGCTATCTCGGCACCTTTATACCTCGACAGATAAAGCTGCCCTCTGGAAGTCTTTTTCGCCCGAACTTTAGGCATCTACAAAACAAAACAAAAAATAATAATTTATTGACTGTTTCAACAGTACGCACAAAAACTGTTGGAACCGTCCCTAGGCCCACCTTTGGTAAAAGATAGATTATAGTACTGGTGGTAATAACAACACATTAAAACTAATAATTATTATGAACTCTACAATGTACAGAAAAGTCACAAACAGACACTCAATATCTTGACTTAAATGAAACACACGACATTAGCATAAATGTCAGAAGAAAAATACTTCTTTTGGCTATTAAAACACAATAGGGCCTCCTGTACGTGACGACAATGCACAATCTCCCCCAACCCACCCCCTGCTAAACAGTTTCAGAGATATTTAATTTGTTTCAACCGTACTTTGTTGTTTCAACCGTACCCAGTCTATCCTGCACATATTTATTTAGTTCCAACAACTGCACTCACATCCATGGTTATTTATAAAGTTAGTGGTGTTTGTCATCTCGCACCACCTTTGGATAATGCAAGTGAATAGTATTTCAGAATATGTTTACCTCTGATGTGCTCTTAAGATACACTATACCTATTGTTATTATTATTGTTGTTGTTGTTGTAACTGATAGTTGAAATAATTACACAAAAGTAAATAAATATCGTGGGCCATTGTTGTGCGAAGTATAAGAAGTGCTGAGGATGGAAAGTAAAAGGAGGTGGGGCAGTTGAAATAATTTATGTTTCAGGAGGAGGGGTGCGATGGAAAAAGTTTGAGAACTCCTACACTACAAAGCACTGAGGACGTCAGAGAAGAAAAGTTTCCATGTCCTACATTTCTCTTCAATTTTAATCGTAGTCATGTGTCCTTAACTCTCTTTCTTGATTGATTTGTTTATGTTCCTCTCTTTCCTATTAATTCCCAACATACATCTCTTTCTTGATCGCTTAGAGTCCTTCAATTCTCGAACAGTTTTCACATTAAAAGATCATCTCTTCAGACTACTTGTGTTACCGCCTCAAATCATTACTAATGTAGAGAGTGATTCACATTCCTGTTACAGTCTTCTAGGGTCCATAGATATCACTTAGGAGATAAAGTTTAGTTAAACAACACATACTTGGAACCGTATCATTACGCTATACACATTAGTGTTGCCACCACCTATGTTCGACGTTAGCGAGCAATAACCACTCAAAGACGACATGTGGCAGCACTAACATCGGAGGGTAGATAAAGTGTGTCGGAGGAAGTGGAAAACAATGCAGTCATTGCTGTGACGTAGAACCAGAACAATTTGTCCGAAGCCCAAAAGGGCATGATCTTTGCTTTTGGGCCAGTGTTGGAAGCATTTCCGAGAGAGCTTAATTTGTAAACTGCCCATGTAACGCTGCGGTTAAAATATACCATGCATTTCCAAAACAGCTTAATTCATAAACTGACCATGTGGTCATGTGGTTAAAGTATACTGTGCATTTCCAAAACAGCTTAATTCATAAAATGCCCGTGTGGCACCATGGTTAAAGTGTACCGTGTATAACAACATGGCCCTATCCGAGACCGACGCCATATGTAGCCATAGATAACAGGGATGATCAATGGCTGCGGAGAAGTGAATGGGCGAAGAGTAGTGCAGCTGCTGAACAACTGATCTCCCAGATGAACTAAGGGGCTACCAACAGTGTCTCCTCAACGACCGTTCAGTGAACAGTGGTGCGTATGGGCCAATTACGGGCCTGGTTCATCCACCGATGCTGACTGCTGCTCATCGGGGACGGAGGCTGAAATTTGCACGGCAGTACCTCAGCTGGACATCCACTGAGTGGCGATAGGTTTCTTTTTCTGATGAACCGCGTTTTATTCCCCATCGGACAGATGGTCGTTGACGTGTACAGCGTGAAACGTCTGAAAGCAAACACCCTGCATGCGTTATGATTTGGGGAAGGTTTTCGTGGCATTTCCTTGGTGCTGGATCAGCACAAGCATGCATCTATCCTTGCGAACAATGTCCATCCACAAATGCAATTTGCTTTTCTTTGGAATGATGGCATCTACCAGGAGGACAATGTAATGTCTCACACATCTCACAGTGTGTGATGTCCTTAGGTTAGTTAGGTTTAAGCAGTTCTAAGTCTAGGGGACTGATGACCTCAGATTTCAAGTCCCATAGTGCTTAGAGCCATTTGATCCATTTGAAAGAGGCAACAGTCTATTGACAGCTGATACTTACATTTGAACTGACGAGAAAATTAATCTCATCGCACAAAAAACTAGTCACCCCTAGAGAAATGATTATAACCATCATTTAATATCATGTAATTCCGCCCCTGGGCTTGATAACCACCTATATTCACTTATCAAGTAAGCCTACAAGTTGTGCGAGAACGTTGCATCTAGGTTAAGACACTCGCCGAAGATTTGATAGCGCAGTTCCACCAAATTGCGGAGATGCTGGCGTTGGTGGCGTTGGCGTTTTCTCCACCGTTCCCACATGTCCCACACGTTATCTACAGGGATCAAGTCAGGTAATTTTGAAGTCGAATCAAGGTGCAATAGTGTCGGGAATTGTTCAGGAAACCAGTCACACATAATTCCAGTACGGTGAATTTGGTTCTTTCGTTTTTACGAGGGATGTCCAGAAAGAAAGTTCCGATCGGTCGCAAAATGGACACCACAGTGAAAACCCGATGAAGCTTTGCACAGATGTGTTGGATAGTGTCTCTAGTATGACCGTCGATCGCATCAAGATGCTCTTTTCAGTTGTGAGCGCACTGTGAGTGAGTAAAGGTGCCTAGAACAACGATGTCTCCCGCCAAGTAGGAGGGCCCGCTGAGAGGCTTCGCCTTAATGAATGCAGCCCACCTAACACAACGGCCACGCACTTCCTTCTTCATGGCAATTCTCAGCCGCACTCTGCAGGGGGAGTGAAGACGCTCCTGCAGCCTTTTCGATGGAAAGTGTTCGATCACCCACAACAACCCTAATTGGCTCGTCCTGAGTATCATCTCTGTTCACATGAAACGCTGGATACGAAGACAACACTTGGGCACAGGCTACACGCTATAGACCAGCGTAGAGAATTATCGTAAAGCACAGGCGACTGCCTTCTATGACGATGTTAGAAATTTGATACAACGCTCCGACAAATGTCTACGTCGGAGCGGCGACTATGTAGAAAAGTATCTGGAAAGTGTAGCTAACTCTTGCAAATAAAATGTTACTGATTTTCAATGTGGTTTCCATTCAGCGACAGATCGGAACTTACTTTCTGGACAACCCTCGTAAATACCCGTATGAGCAACAGCCTCTTGCATGGTGACCGACTCCCAAAAGTTCATTGTATGCGGTTGCTTCTAATTGGTTGCGATGGACCTTCGTTCACTATATGCATGAATTCTTGTCCCGTTCAGAAGCGGTTTTTATTCACTATTCACGAAACGCGTCTCCGGGGTCCGTCTCAGTTAGGATGTTTTTCCGACCACAATTCTGACGTCGTGTTTCTTGGCCCCGTGTATCACACCAATGCTTAGAGACACATTGAACAGTCCACCGCGAAACACCTAAAAATCTAGCAACTTCATACAGCGTGTGGCCATCGTACGGCCCAACACTGTTGCCTCTTTCAAATGGATCAAATGGCTCTAAGCACTACGGGACTTCACATCTGAGGTCATCAGTCCCCTAGACTTAGAACTACTTAAACCTAACTAACCTAAGGATATCACACACATCCATGCCCGAGGCAGGATTCGGACCTGCGACCGCAGCAGCCGCGTGGTTCCGAACTGAAGCGCCTAGAACCACTCGGCCACCGCGGCCGGCGTTGCCCCTTTTTGTCATTCTGTCCGGTCCTAACTAATTTTTACGTACAATGTCCGCTTAAAGCATAACTGTCTCATTGCTATCTAATGGCTTTTAATAATGTAGAGGCAGTGTGGCCACGATTAAGGACGTGATGCTACCACCGTGCCATCTGTGAAGGCCTTGCGATTCACTTGCGCGTGCGTACTGAGTGACTAATTTATCGTCCTGTGAACTTGGTATAATTTATCCCCGAGAAAGTTGGATGTGTATACTTATAGCTTCGTTTCCAGAAGCAAGAATTTACAATTTCTTAACGGTCACTGCTTACTCTAACAAGCCTCGGCAGTAGTACCTCTGTCATTCCCAGCCTAAGTGCGGCTCAGATGCAGAAAACGTGCTTCACTGCTCACAGCTGGATTGTATACAACACAGAGGCCTGATTGCAGAACGAACCCTATTCTTTATATCGCTGCTGCATAGGCAGAATTTCTGTCGAATGCACAATGAAGCGAGAGGGTTCTTTCATTCATAAAAGCCAAGCTCATGTGCGAGTGCAAGCTGAAAAAAAAGAGCCGGCGGAAGGGCTGGATCGAGCGCGACGGATAAGGTCAATGATCAGTAAGAGGCTGAGCGGAAGCGGCGTACAGCGCGCCACACAAAAGGTCTCCAGGCTCGACTCAAATGTCAGCGCGGTGGTGGTGATGGTGATGGTGAGCACCGGCTGAGCTTTCCGCGTGGTTGCAACGCACCGGAAAAGCGCCACCGACAGCCACTGCTGCTGATCCATTTTACGTGGAATGAAATCTTACTTAGAGACAGGTGCAGGCTATGTAGGCTGCAGTGTACAAGACTTTTTCACACAATAAAAGGAGAGAGAGAGGCAGAGAGGAAACGTCTAAGAAAAGTAATTGTTTTACACTCAGGTACAAAAATCGTGGGATAGCCACATGTAGATATACAGGAAGCTGTAGTATCTCATAAACAAGAGATGGAAAGGTAGCGCATTGGCGGTACTGTCATTTGTACTCGGGTGATTTCAGTGAAAAGGTTTTCGTAAAGGGCACACGACGGGAATCAGCAGACTTTGAACACGTATTAGCAGCTGTAGCTAGATGCATGGGAAATTACATTTCGGAAATCGTTAAGGAATTCAATATTCCGAGATCGGCAGTGCAACTTAGTGCTGCGAGTACTAAATTTCAGGCATTACCAAATTTCGGGAACGGACAATGCAGTAGCCAGCGGCCTTCACTTAACGACCGAGAGCAGGAGCGTTTGCTTGGATCTGTCAGTGCTAATACACAGGCAACATCGCGTGAAATAACCGCAGATATCACTGTGAGATGTACGACGAACTGGGTCCTCTGGTCCGACTGAACCAATCATTGACTGGAAATGCTTATGTACAGCTGCTTGGGGACCATTTGGAGCTTTTCGTGTTCTGCAATAAAGATGGAGTTTTTATGGATGGCAATGCGCCTTGTCACCGATCCATATTTGTTCGCGAGTGGTTTGAAGAACATTCTGAGCATTTCGAGCGAATGATTTGGCTACCCAGATCGCCCGATATGAGTCCCGTCGAACATTTGTGGGACATAATCGAGAGGTCCGTTCAGGACACAATCCTGTACCGGCAACTCTTTCGCAAATATGGACTGCTATAGAGACAGCACGGGTCAACATTTCTGTAGGGGACTTCCAACGACTTGTTCGCCCATGCCATGTCGAGTTGCTGCACTACGCTGGGCAGAAGAGATCAGACACGATATTCGTAGGTATCCCATGGTTTTTGACACGTCGGTGTAGTACTGCTGTGCGGTATCGCTGTGTAAAACTTAAAAATGGTTCAAATGGCTCTGAGCACCATGGGACTTAACTTCTGAGGTCATCAGTCCCCTAGAACTTAGAACTACTTAAACCTAATGACATCACACACATCAATGGCCGAGGCAGGATTCGAACCTGTGTCCGTAGCGGTCGCGTGGTTCCAGACTGTAGCTCCTAGAACCGCTCGGCCACTCCGACCGGCTGTAGAACTTAAACGTTTTGTGGAAAGTCGCCTTACGAAAACAGACTGCTTTATAAATTCAGTACCTGAGCGAAAGAATCGGAACACCTATTAGCGGACATTAATGTTGGATGTGTTTGCTCTTCGGATTTGATAACCTGAACTGTGGTTCCGACGCTTTTACTGACATGTATAAATGTCTGTGGAGGAATGGCAGCCCATTCTTCCTCAACAGAAGAACGAGAGAAAGTATGGTGTTGGATGATGACCTCGGGAACCAAGTCGACATTCTGACTCATCCCAAAGATGTTCTACCGAGTTCAGGTAGCCACTCTGGACAGGCCGGACCTATTCAGGAATGTTATTTTCTACCACCTATTACCCCTGCAATGCTGTTTTACATTGAAGAGCCAAAGAAACTAGTACACCTGCCTAATATCGTGTAGGGCCCCAGAGAGCACTCAGAACTGCTGCAACACGACGTGACATGGACGCGACTAATGTCAGAAGTAGTGCTGGAGGGAACTGACACCATGAATCCTACATGGCTGCCCATAAATCCGTTAGAATACGAGGGGGTGGAGATCTCTTCTGAACAGCAAGTTGCAAGGCATCCCAGATATGACCAATAATGTTCATGTCTGGGGAGTTTGGTGGGCGGCGGAAGTGTTTAAACTCAGAAAAGTCTTCTTGGAGCCACTCTGTAGCAATTCTAGACTTATGGAGTGTCGCATTGTCGTGTTGGAGATGCCCAAGTGCATCTGAATGCACAATGGACATGAATGGATACAGATGATCAGACAGAATGCTTACGTACGTGTCACCTGTCAGAGTCGTTTCTAGACGTATCAGGAGTTCCATATCATTACAACTGCACATGCTCACACGATTACAGTGCCTCCACCAGCTTGAACAGTCCCCTGCTGACATGCACGGTCCATGCATTCATGAGGTCTCGATACATCCGCACGTCCATGCGCTCGATACAATTTGAAACGAAACTCGTTCGACCAGGCAACATGTTTCCAACTTCGGTGTTCACGGGCCCAAGCGAGTAGTAAAGCTTTGTGTCGTGCAGTCATCAAGACTCCGAAAGTCCATATCGATGACATTTCGTTCAATGGTTCGCGTGCTGACACTTGTTGACGGCCTAACATTCATATCTGCAGCAATTTGCAGAAGCGTTACAATACTGTCACTTTGAACTATTCTTTTCAGTCGTCGTTGGGCCTGTTCTTGCCGGATCTTTTTCAGGCCGGAGCGATGTCGGAGATTTGATGTTTTACCGGATTCCTGATATACACGGTACACTCGTGAAACCGTCGTATGGGAAAATTCCCACTTCATCACTGTCTCGGAGATGCTGTGTCCCATCGCTCGTGCGTCAACTACAGCACCACTTTCAAACTCACTTGCATCTTGATAACCTGCCATTGTCGCAGCAGTATCCGATCTAACAACGGCGCCAAACGCTTGCTGTCTTATACAGGGTGTCACAAAAAGGTACGGCCAAACTTTCAGGAAACATTCCTCACACACATAGAAAGAAAATATGTTATGTGGACATGTGTCCGGAAACTCTTAGTTTCCATGTTAGAGCTCATTTTGTCACTTCTCTTCAAATCACATTAATCACGAAATCACACAGCAACAGAACGTACCACCGGGACTTCAAACACTTTGTTACAGGAAATGTTCAAAATGACCTCCGTTAGCAATGATACATGCATCTACCCTCCGTCGCATGGAATCCCTGATGCGCTGATGCAACCCTGGAGAGTGGCGTATTGTATCACAGCCGTCCACAATACGAGCACGAATAGTCTCTACATTTGGTACCGGGATTGCGTAGACAAGAGCTTTCAAATGCCCCCATAAATGAAAGTCAAGAGGGTTGAGGTCAGGAGAGCGTGGAGGCCATGGAACTGGTCCGCCTCTAGCAATCCATCGGTCACCGAATCTGTTGTTGAGAAGCGTACGAACACTTCGACTGAAATGTGCAGGAGCTCCATCGTGCATGAACCACATGTTGTGTCGTACTTGTAAAGGCACATGTTCTAGCAGCACAGGTAGAGTATCCCGTATGAAATCATGGCGGTGAATCGAGGAAGTACAGTACATACTGACGAAACTAAAATGAGCTGTAACATGGAAATTAAGCGTTTCCGGACACATGTCCACATAACATCTTTTCTTTATTTGTGTGTGAGGAATGTTTCCTGAAAGTTTGACCGTACCTTTTTGTAACACCCTGTATAGGCGTTGCCGACCGCAGCGTCGTATTCTCCCTGTTTACATATACCTGTATTTGAATACGAATGACTATACCAGTTTCTGTGACGCTTCAGAGTATTAGTGTAAGGACTATCATTTTGACAAAAACAGTAATCGTCTACAAAATGTTCCTCTACTGTAAGCAGTAGCGAATGCTCTGAAATATGCCCATATCCTTCCGCAATTATCGTGTTCTGAAGTGCAATGGCGGGATCAGGCCCTATCCCCGAAACCCCAATCTGGCACCACCTCCTTCGTACTTCACTGTTGGCACTACACATGATGGCTGGCAGCGTCCCCAGGCATTCGCCAAACCCAGCGCCTTCCGTCGGATTGCCGTAGGGTATAGCGTGATGCATCACTCCAGATCACTCTTTTGCAGTCATCCACTGTTTAGGTGGTTCGCTCTTTACACCACCTCAAGCGTCGCTTAGCATCAAGTACAGAAACGTCTGGCTTGTGAGGAGCCGCTCCACGATCCTGTCCCATTGTTTCCTCCCTATGTACCGTGACTGTGCTAGCTAGACTGCTGGCAGCACTTTGAAACTCACGAGTAGTTCCTCCTGCTGATTTCTTGCAATTTTTTACAACCACCCTTCGCGATATGGCTAGGAAGTCTTTCGCGACGTATTTCTTGAATAAAAATCTCTCGGTGTACATGCCGCGTCAATTCTGGATGGAACTCCAAGCTTTCGACCACTACCTCCATGGTCGTCGTCAGGGCTGGGCCATTCTGTGTACAGGAAGCCAGCCCATACAGACTTATATCTGCATAGCCATAGCTTCCATCATCCGTCTCAGAAGAGAGCTATGCTGAATACTTTAGTACACAGAGCCAGGACTATTTCCGACGAGGACCACCTCGTTCCCGAGATTAACCATTTGACGACTGTTTTCAAGAGGAATGGTTATCCTGCCGGTGAAATTAAATCAGTATTGTCCAAGAAAGTTAGACACGATGCTAGCCATATACAAGAAGAGGACCAACACATAGCGCGGCTTCCTTTTTGCGGTGCTACAACGAGCAAGATAGCCAGAGTCCTGAAGAGGCAAGGAATAAAACCAGTTTTCCGACCACCTAGGAAAATTAAGGAAATGTTGAGATCAGTCAAAGATAGTCTCGGCTTAAGAGTGCCGGGAATTTATACTATTCCTTGCGAATGCGGCAAGAATTACGTGGGCCAGTCTGTAAGAACCGTTGCCGACCGCTGCATCGAGCACCAGCGCCACCTAAAATACAGGTATTTGGAAAAATCAGCGGTAGCTGAACATAGCCTGCTTAACAAGCATAAGATTTTATTTGAAGAAACCAGAGTAATAGCCCACGCATCGAATTACTCGGACTCTGTGATCCGGGAAGCAGTCGAAATTAGACTCAGCGATAATAACTTTAACAGAGACAACGGCTATGCACTTAGCAACACTTGGAAGAGTGCACTGGATAAAGAAAAATCGCAGAGAAAAACTTCCCGCACTTTACCTCCTGATTCAAGGGATGGCGCTGCAAGCAACGCAGCATAGAAACTACATCTATGGAAGTAGAGGGCACCACTTCACTACGCGCCATATCGCTGTTGCTATGACGTATTCCAGCCAATCAGAAGCCGTCCTTGGCATATAAAAGTGGGAACCTCGCTAGTTCACGACAGTCAGTTTTAGCCCTGACGACGACCATGGAGGTAGTGGTCGAAAGCTTGGAGTTTCATCCAGAATTGACGCGGCATGTACACCGAGAGATTTTTATTCAACCCTTCGCGATGTTTGACGTCCCCTGCCCATCAGGACTTGAGGGCTCCCTGCTCTTTGTTTAGATGCAGTTGTTTCTTCACGTTTCTGTTTCAGTATCATATCACCGACAGTCGATTTGGGCAGCTTTAGGGGGGGTTGAAATGTCCCTGATGGATCTGTTAATAAGGTGACATCCAATTAACAGTCTGTGTTCGGAATCACATAGTTCCCCTGACGGACCAATTCTGCTCTCATTACTTCTCCACTGACAACCCAGAACTCCCAGCCTATCTTTATACTGCCAGGTCCGCCTCTCTTGACATCTGGAGGTCAATCGCACAGTACATAGGGGTGTCCGGATACTTTTTATCAAATGGAGTTCTTCGATAAACTAAGAAGAGGACAGAGAGTTCCTCACGCCACGTCGTTTTGTAAATCAGTTTTGAGAAGTTTTATCTTTTTGGTTTATTATGGAGAACACATTTTATGTATTCGATAAAATCAGGAAAAGATAACCGAAAACATCGTACCATTCTTCATTACGGTATACAATAAAATCAGGAAAAGATAACCGAAAACATCGTACCACTCTTCATTACGATGGTTCCAGCTGCGAAACAGCATCCACTTGATTATAATAGGCTGAAAAGTCGAAGTAATAACACAATGTAGGCTTTCAATGGTGCTGTTTACTTCAGTTAAAGCTTGGGGATTGATAGGCCATGCTCGATGTAGGAAATCATTCACTGTCGTTTCGTCCCAACTTCGGAAGACATCTACAGAGCTAAATCGACTACTATATTCAATTAATGTGTTATTACCGATATTCACCTCTTTCGTCGTTTAACGACTTCGTTTCGTTCTCTTAAATAAAACAAAAAATTAAATGGCAGCGAGTATCGTCAATTAAAGAAACTGTTGAATCGTTTAAAAACCAAGCATAGGTACCGACATCAGAGTAAAAAATATTTATCCAAAATTTGTTAGAAGGCACACAAAAATGATTGAAGCTGAAAGGAGAGTATTTTGAGAAACAGTAAAACTATTTTTACTACAATAATATTTTCTGTTATTGTTTCTATAAAAACTTGAAAGGCTACACATGTACGTGCTCCTCAGCATTATTTCAGACGCAGTTATAACATATATCTATTGTAGTGAAGTGCAGTATGTTAACACTGCTTAAGATCAGTGGCAGACAGCGGAGAGGAACACGTTTTTTCACTAAATTAATCGACACATGGCCAACCATGAATTCTAGGCACTATTTCGTACTGGAATAATGAAATCGGTTGTTTATTATATTAGCTTACTTTACTGATCACGCCGTAATAAATGCATTTGATCATCAGTCGAGAATGGCCCAAGCATCTACTAATTACATCCGTTGGTTTAGTTTCTTCCGCCGTTACTCATTACAATAATGTGGTTTTCTACCCAGCTAAAAGTAACTGCTTAATTTTTCAGAATGAGATTTTCACTCTGCAGCGGAGTGTGCGCTTAATTTTTGTTTCATCAGCAGCAAACGCGTTTAGAATTTTGTGCAGAAGCTTTGTCGCTTCTTAAGTCGAAAAATATTAGAAAATAAATTTCGTAATCTTTGTTTACGGACAAACGTCTGATCGTAGTTATATACCAGGTTGGTCTGAAACGTTCTCGACATGTTGGCGAAAATGAATTGTAGTCGCTAACCAGCGAGGGAAAACTTCGAGTTTTCGAAGAAGATGGAAATCTGATGGAGGTAAATCTGGGAAAGGGGACAGATGTTCCACATTTCATTGAGTACGAGTAGACCTTCCAATTTTCGTACACCAAAGACACTTTTATGGGTAGGTGAATTGTCTTGATCAATGAAGTTTTTTATTCTTCTTCAAACCAGGTCGATTTTATCGACTTTTTGCATTTAGTTCCGTCTGAAGTTTAGAATAAAGCCCGCAATTATTCATCTTTTCGATCTGCAACTCTTGTCTTTCTTTTCGTATTTGCAGTTAAATTATAATATATAGGTTCCGCCTTTATGCGAGAAAGAAAGAAGAAGAAAAAAAGAAAGAAAGAAAGAAGAAAGAAAAGTAGTGTTTTTGCATTTTTGCATAAAGGCGGAACATATGTTCTACAATCCACAATTGTTGTTCGATTTTTCCTGACGATTTCTGACTGACAGAACTCGTTTCGCATCTCAAAACACAGACGTCATCATCAATTCCGCTGATGACATCGTCTTCGCCCTTTTTGGTGTTGAAGAAACGACTTCTCTACATAGATCCGACTGTTGTTACGATTCTGGTGAGTAGTGATGAATCCGTTCTGCATCCATTGTCACACACCGATGCATTTGTCTCAACATGAAGGCGCCAAACACTGTTCTCAAATTATCTTGAAAATTCGTTTCTCATCAGCTGCGGGGAGGAGCGGACGTCTTCTTTCACAAATCCTTCTCATGTGCGATCCTTTATGCAAAATGTAGTCGAATCGTTCTTTTTAAATCCCTACTACCTCAGCAATTTCACGCAAATCGCATAGAACACTCTTTCGACGATGTCTGAAGTTTTTGAGCTTTTCGGACTTCTTCCAAGTTTATTACCTGAGACGCATTTACGGCCCGGTTTAAATTCGATAGCCCATTATTCACTATGAGAAATGAAGGAGAAGGGTCATGAAACACACTAATGAGCCTGAAATGAATTTCGGTTGGCCTGAAACCCTCTTTTACAAAATTACTCGCATTTATCACTGAACGATACCCTGTTTTCCCTATTTCCGAGAATTTACGTGCTGCACCTTGTTCAAAACGGGCGGAATGTCTTACAATGCAACAAAAAGCACGTTGAAAGTTATTTCAACCACTGATATCAGTTTAATCATCATACTCTTCGACTCTGTGATGTGACAGTTTCATGTCTTTCTTTTCGTAATAAGAAATACGACGTCATGAGTGATCATGCTGGAAAAACCGGCACCGCTACTGTGAGCTACAAACACTCATACTACAGTTTACAATTTTTTTGTGTAATTATTCGAGCGTTTCTAGGCAGTACAGTGTGGAACCACGCGACCGCTACGGTCGCAGGTTCGAATCCTGCCTTGGGCTTGGATGTGTGTGATGTCCTTAGGTTAGTTAGGTTTAAGTAGTTCTAAGTTCTAGGGGACTGACGACCTCAGAAGTTAACTCCCTTAGTGCTCAGAGCCATTTTTGTAATTATTCCTACACTCTTGTAGCTACCTTGATCTCCGCTATGTTAACTTCATATTTTACAAGGTACCTGGACTCACCTTGCCAACAGAGTTAAGGCTTTCACTCAGCATCTTTTGTGTTCTTTACGTCTATTAATGGAAAATCTGCCACTTACGAGGCCATTTCACTACATTTTTGAATTCTGAAATTGAAGGGGTAGGTAGAAGAAAGTGATGACCCACAAAAGCGTGTATTCAGTTTCAGGGTGTTATTTACTTGGCTAAGTTCAAAGACGAACTCATAAATACAGTGAGACGAGCAAATTGTTGTTGTTGTTGTGGTCTTCAGTCCTGAGACTGGTTTGATGCAGCTCTCCATGCTACTCTATCCTGTGCAAGCTTCTTCATCTCCCAGTACCTACTGCAACCTACATCCTTCTGAATCTGCTTAGTGTATTCATCTCTTGGTCTCCCCCTACGATTTTTACCCTCCACGCTGCCCTCCAATATTAAATTGGTGATCCCTTGATGCCTCAGAACATATCCTACCAACCGATCGCTTCTTCTGGTCAAGTTGTGCCACAAACTCCTCTTCTCCCCAATCCTATTCAGTACCTCCTCATTAGTTATGTGATCTACCCATATAATCTTCAGCATTCTTCTGTAGCACCAAATTTCGAAAGCTTCTATTCTCTTCTTGTCCAAACTATTTACCGTCCATGTTTCACTTCCATACATGGCTACACTCCATACAAATACTTTCAGAAATGACTTCCTGACACTTAAATCTATATTCGATGTTAACAAATTTCTCTTCTTCAGAAACGCTTTCCTTGCCATTGCCAGTCTACATTTTATATCCTCTCTACTTCGACCATCATCAGTTATTTTGCTCCCCAAATAGCAAAACTCCTTTACTACTTTAAGTGTCTCATTTCCTAATCTAATACGAGCAAATTATGTAGTAGGAAATTATTTCTAGTGGTACGTATCGAAAAACTTTTAATCGACACGTGCGTTACCATAATTCGAAAACACAACAGGTGGTGTGATCAGACAAATCCTTACATAACTGACGGTTAGTATTTCTTCTGGCGACACCTTCAATTGTGAGAAGTAAATTAGCTGAACAGGGTTTGGAAGGAGAAGGTTAGTTCGTAGAAATGATGCACAGGAGGAAACAGAAAGCTAAAATCAAGGAGATAGGGAAGGGAATACCTTCTCTGCGTACCGAGATTAACCAGATTAACGAATGTCTATGGTTGTATGCAGTGTGTCGCAGGAATGTTGCGACAAACTTAGAGGTGTTGCAGAGCATGTCTTGGGGAACAAATCGAGGATAGAAACCCGTGTCCTGAAACGTCATCCAACGACACTACAGATCGTCAAAGTTAAGGCACGGCCCGTGCTGCTAGGCCACAATCTCGTCAGCATACACGTCTCTGTACACTGGCGGACCATAGGCAGAACGTCTCAGAATGTTGTTTGTTATGCAGTGATCGCGACTGATTGCCACGATCGCCAGTGGAGAAGATGGAGCAATCTGCTGCTTAGAAAGGCCTTATCTGCTGTCTCCTTGTTAGACGACGGTTTCGGACACGCGTCACCATCCACATTCATAGGAAACAAGGCTTTTCTACGCAGCAATTTTCTCCACCTTCTCCACTGGCGATCGTGGTAATCAGTCGCGATCACTGCATAACAAACAACATTTTGAGACGTTCTGCCTATGGTCCGCCATAGTACAGTGTGAAATATGCTGCCGAATGGGTGGCCTAGCAGCAGGGGTCGTGCCTTAAATTTGACGCTCTGTCGAATCGTTGAATGACTTTTTCAGTTATGGATCCCTATTCTCTGTTTGCTCCTCAAGATACCTTCTACAACCTCTCGAAGTTTCTGGGACACTATTGTGAAAAGGAGATTTCTTTCCAATTAACTGGAAATTGGGTAAAATATTCCGGAGGTAAAATAGTCCCCCATTCGGATCTCCGGGCAGGGACTACTCAGGAGGACGTCGTTATCAGGAGAAGGAAAACTGGCGTTCTACGGATCGGAGCGTGGAATGTCAGATCCCTTAATCGGGCAGGTAGGTTAGAAAATTTAAAAAGGGAAATGGATAGGTTAAAGTTAGATATAGTGGGAATTAGTGAAGTTCAGTGGCAGGAGAAACAAGACTTTTGGTCAGGTGAATACAGGGCTATAAATACAAAATCAAATAGGGGTAAAGCAGGAGTAGGTTTAATAATGAATAAAACAATAGGAATGCGGGTAAGCTACTACAAACAGCACAGCGAACGCATTGTTGTGGCCAAGATAGACACGAAGCCCACGCCTACGACGGTAGTACAAGTCTATATGCCAACTAGCTCTGCAGATAACGAAGAAATTGAAGAAATGTATGACGAAATAAAAGAAATTATTCAGATAGTCAAGGAAGACGAAACTTTAATAGTCATGGGTGACTGGAATTCGGTAGTAGGAAAAGGGAGAGAAGGAAACGTAGTAGGTGAATATGCATTGGGGGTAAGAGATGAAAGAGGAAGCCGCCTGGTAGAATTTTGGCGCAGAGCATAACTTAATCACAGCTAACACTTGGTTCAAGAATAATCAATGAAGGTTGTATACATGGAAGAACCATGGAGATACTAAAAGGTATCAGATAGATTATATAATGGTAAGACAGAGATTTAGGAACCAGGTTTTAAATTGTAAGACATTTCCAGGGGCAGATGTGGACTCTGACCACAATCTATTGGTTATGACCTGTAGATTAAAACTGAAGAAACTGCAAAAATGTGGGAATTTAAGGAGATGGGACCTGGATAAACTGAAAGAACCAGAGGTTGTACAGAGTTTCAGGGAGAGCATAAGGGAACAATTGACAGGAATGAGGGAAAGAAATACAGTAGAAGAAGAATGGGTAGCTTTGAGGGATAAAGTAGTGAAGGCAGCAGAGGATCAAGTAGGTAAAAAGATGAGGGCTAATAGAAATCCTTGGGTGACTGAATAAATATTGAATTTAATTGACGAAAGGAGAAAATATAAAAATGCAGTAAATGAAGCAGGCAAAAAGGAATACGTTCTTGTTGTTGTTGTTGTGGTCTTAAGTCCTGAGACTGGTTTGATGCAGATCTCCATGCTACTCTATCCTGTGCAAGCTTCTTCATCTCCCAGTACCTACTGCAACCTACATCCTTCTGAATCTGTTTAGTGTATTCATCTCTTGGTCTCCCCCTACGATTTTTACCCTCCACGCTGCCCTCCAATACTAAATTGATGATCCCTTGATGCCTCACAACATGTCCTACCAACCGATCCCTTCTTCTAGTCAAGTTGTGCTACAAACTTCTCTTATCTCCAATTCTATTCAATACCTCCTCATTAGTTATGTGATCTACCCATCTAATCTTCAGCATTCTTCTGTAGCACCACATTTCGAAAGCTTCTATTCTCTTCTTGTCCAAACTATTTATCGTCCACGTTTCACTTCCATACATGGCTACACTCCATACAAATACTTTCAGAAACGACTTCCTGACACTTAAATCTATACTCGACATTAACAAATTTCTCTTCTTCAGAAACGATTTCCTTGCCATTGCCAGTCTACATTTTATATCCTCTCTACTTCGACCATCATCAGTTATTTTGCTCCTGAAATAGCTAAACTCCTTTACTACTTTAAGTGTCTCATTTCCTAATCTAATTCCCTCAGCATCACCCGACTTAATTCGACTAGATTCCATTATCCTCGTTTTGCTTTTGTTGATGTTCATCTTATATCCTCCTTTCAAGACACTGTCCATTCCGTTCAACTGCTCTTCCAAGTCCTTTGCTGTCTCTGACAGAATTACAATGTCATCGGCGAACCTCAAAGTTTTTACTTCTTCTCCATGAATTTTAGTACCTACTCCGAATTTTTCTTTTGTTTCCTTTACTGCTTGCTCAAAATACAGATTGAATAACATCGGGGAGAGGCTACAACCCTGTCTCACTCCTTTGCCAACCACTGCTTCCCTTTCATGCCCCTCGACTCTTATAACTGCCATCTGGTTTCTGTACAAATTGTAAATAGCCTTTCGTTCCCTGTATTTTACCCCTGCCACCTTCAGAATTTGAAAGAGAGTATTCCAGTTAACATTGTCAAAAGCTTTCTCTAAGTCTACAAATGTTAGAAACGTAGGTTTGCCTTTTCTTAAACTTTCTTCTAAGATAAGTCGTAAGGTTAGTATTGCCTCACGTGTTCCAACATTTCTACGGAATCCAAACTGATCTTCCCCGAGGTCCGCTTCTACCAGTTTTTCCATTCGTCTGTAAAGAATTCGCGTTAGTATTTTGGAGCTGTGACTTATTAAACTGATAGTTCGATAATTTTCACATCTCTCAACACCTGCTTTCTTTGGGACTGGAATTATTATATTCTTCTTGACGTCTGAGGGTATTTCGCCTGTCTCATACATCTTGCTCACCAGATGGTAGAGTTTTGTCATGACTGGCTCTCCCAAGGCCATCAGTAGTTCTAATGGAATGTTGTCTACTCCCGGGGCCTTGTTTCGACTCAGGTCTTTCAGTGCTCTGTCAAACTCTTCACGCAGTTCCTTATCTCCCATTTCGTCTTCATCTACATCCTCTTCCATTTCCATAATATAGTCCTCAAGTACATCGCCCTTGTATAAACCCTCTATATACTCCTTCCACCTTTCTGCCTTCCCTTCTTTGCTTAGAACTGGGTTGCCATCTGAGCTCTTGATATTCATACAAGTGGTTCTCTTCCCTCCAAAGGTCTCTTTAATTTTCCTATAGGCAGTATCTATCTTACCCCTAGTGAGACAAGCCTCTACATCCTTACATTTGTCCTCTAGCCATCCCTGCTTAGCCATTTTTCACTTCCTGTCGATCTCATTTTTGAGACGTTTGTATTCCTTTTTGCCTGCTTCATTTACTGCATTTTTATATTTTCTCCTTTCATCAATTAAATTCAATTTTTTTTCTGTTACCCAAGGATTTCTATTAGCCGTCGCCTTTTTACCTACTTGATTGTCTGCTGCCTTCACTACTTTATCCCTCAGAGCTACCCATTCTTCTTCTACTGTATTTCTTTCCCCCATTCCTGTCAATTGTTCCCTTATGCTCTCCCTGAAACTCTGTACAACCTCTGGTTCTTTCATTTTATCCAGGTTCCATCTCCTTACATTCCCACCTTTTTGCAGCTTCTTCAGTTTCAATCTGCAGTTCATAACGAATAGATTGTGGTCAGAATCCACATCTGCCCCTGGAAATGTCTTACAATTTAAAATCTGGATCCTAAATCTCTGTCTTACCATTATATAATCTATCTGATACCTTTTAGTATCTCCAGGATTCTTCCAGGTATACAACCTTCTTTTATGATTCTTGAACCAAGTGTTAGCTATGATTAAGTCATGCTCTGTGCAAAATTCTACAAGGCGGCTTCCTCTTTCATTTCTTCCCCCAAATCCATATTCACCTACTATGTTTCCTTCTCTCCCTTTTCCTACTACCGAATTCCAGTCACCCATGACTATTAAATTTTCTTCTCGCTTCACTACCTGAATAATTTCTTTTATCTCGTCATACATTTAATCTATTTCTTCATCATCTGCAGAGCTAGTTGGCATATAAACTTGTACTACTGTAGTAGGCATGGGCTTTGTGTCTATCTTGGCCACAATAATGCGTTCACTATGCTGTTTGTAGTAGCTAACCCGCACTCCTATTTTTTTATTCATTATTAAACCTACTCCTGCATTACCCCTATTTGATTTTGTATTTATAACCCTGTAATCACCTGACCAAAAGTCTTGTTCCTCCTGCCACCGAACTTCACTAATTCCCACTATATCTAACTTTAACCTATCCATTTCCCTTTTTAAATTTTCTAACCTACCTGCCCGATTAAGGGATCTGATATTCCACGCTCCGATCCGTAGAACGCCAGTTTTCTTTCTCCTGATAACGACGTCCTCTTGAGTAGTCCCCGCCCGGAGATCCGAATGGGGGACTATTTTACCTCCGGAATATTTTACCCAAGAGGACGCCATCAACATTTAATCATGCAGTAACGCTGCATGTCCTCGGGAAAAATTACGGCTGTAGTTTCCCTTTCCTTTCAGCCGTTCGCAGTACCAGCACAGCAAGGTCGTTTTGGTTAATGTTACAAGGCCAGATCAGTCAATCATCCAGACTGTAGCCCCTGCAACTACTGAAAAGGCTGCTGCCCCTCTTCAGGAACCACATGATACTGGTGTCTGGCCACTCAACAGATACCCCTCCGTTGTGGTTGCAACTACGGTACGGTCATCTGTATCGCTGAGGCGCGCAAGCCTCCCCACCAACGGCAAGGTCCATGGTTCATGGAGGGGAAAAGGAATACAAACGTCTCAAAAATGATATCGACAGGAAGTGCAAAATGGCTAAGCAGGCATGGCTAGAGGACAAATGTAAGCCTCTATATCGAGGCTTATCTCACTAGAGGTAAGATAGATACTGCCTACAGGAAAATTAAAGAGACCTTTGGAGGGAAGAGAACCACTTGTATGAATATCAAGAGCTCAGATAGAAACCCAGTTCTAAGCAAAGAAGGGAAAGCAGAAAGGTGGAAAGAGTATATAGAGGGTCTATACAAGGGCGATGTACTTGAGGACAATATTATGGAAATGAAAGAGGATGTAGATGAAGATGAAATGGGACATATGATACTGCGTGAAGAGTTTGACAGAGCATTGAAAGACCTGAGTCGAAACAAAGCCCCGGGAGTAGACAACTTTCCATTAGAACTACTGACGGCCTTGGGAGAGCCAGTCCTGACAAAACTCTACCATCTGGTGAGCAAAATGTATGAGACAGGCGAAATATCCTCAGACTTCAAGAAGAATATAATAATTCCAATCACAAAGAAAGCAGACGTTGACAGATGTGAAAATTACCGAAATATCAGTTTAATAAGTCACAGCTGCAAAATACTAACGCGAATTCTTTACAGACGAATGGAAAAACTGGTAGAAGCCGACCTTGTGGAAGATCAGTTTGGATTCCGTAGAAATATGGGGACACGTGAGGCAATACTGACCCTACGACTTATTTTAGAAGCCAGATTAAGAAAAGGCAAACCTACGTTTCTAGCATTTGTAGACTTAGAGAAAACTTTTGACAATGTTGACTGGAATACCCTCTTTCAAAATCTGAAGGTGGCAGGGGTAAAATACAGGGAGCGAAAGGCTATTTACAATTTGTACAGAAAGAAGATGGCAGTTATAAGAGTCGAGGGGCATGAAAGGGAAGCAGGGGTTGGGAAGGGAGTGAGACAGGGTTGTAGCCTGTCCCCGATGTTATTCAATCTGTACATTGAGCAAGCAGTAAAGGAAACAAAAGAAAAATTCGGAGTAGGTATTAAAATCCATGGAGAAGAAATAAAAACTTTGAGGTTCGCCGATGACATTGTAATTCTGTCAGAGACAGCAAAGGACTCGGAAGAGCAGTTGAACGGAATGGACATTTTCTTGAAAGGAGGATATAAGATGAACATCAACAAAAGCAAAACGAGAGTAATTGAATGTAGTCGAATTAAGTCGGATGATGCTGTGGGGATTAGGAAATGAGACATTAAAGCAGTAAAGGAGTTTAGCTATTTGGGGAGCAAAATAACTGATGATGGTCGAAGTAGAGAGGATATAAAATGTAGACTGGCAATGGCAAGGAAATCGTTTCTGACGAAGAGAAATTTGTTAACATCGAGTATAGATTTAAGTGTCAGGAAGTTGTTTCTAAAAGTATATGTATGGAATGTAGCCATGTATGGAAGTGAAATATGGACGATAAATAGTTTGGACAAGAAGAGAGTAGAAGTTTTCGAAATGTGGTGCTACAGAAGAATGCTGAAGATTAGATGGGTAGATCACATAACGAATGAGGAGGTACTGAATAGGATTGGAGATAAGAGAAGTTTGTGGTACAACTTGACTAGAAGAAGGGATCGGTTGGTAGTACATGTTCTGAGGCATCAAGGAATCACAAATTTAGTATTGGAGGGCAGCGTGGAGGGTAAAAATCGTAGAGGGAGACCAAGAGATAAATACAATAAGCAGATTCAGAAGGATGTAGGTTGCAGTAGGTACTGGGAGATGAAGAAGCTTGCACAGGATAGAGTAGCGTGGAGAGCTGCATCAAACCAGTCTCAGGACTGAAGTCCACAACAACAACAACAACAACAACTGGAAATTTTAGTCAAATCAAACACTGCATAATGGGGAGTACATCGCTGTGTAACACTCTTAGCTTTGAATCATACTGAGGTTACGGAGGAACCATGGCTATTTCCTAAGTGAATAATTTAGTCCCTTTTAGTGGTACTCAGTACCTGTTACAAGAGGTGAACGTTGATAGAATGCTGGACAATGAAAATCGCATGCAAGATCCTGTTGCAACCATATTCTAACGGCACCGACCTGTGTTAGTGCTCGTTGCCGTAACTGCACTGCTTGCTGTAATCGAATAGCGCAGCATTTAGTCACACGTCCATCTCCTTACACAAGTACATTCGCTTGGACAATGATTAGTGCGATTACCCGCCAGGTTAGCCGAGAGCGCTAATGCGCTGCCTCCTGGACTCGGGTAGGCGCGCTGGCGCCGGGTCGAAACCGCCCGTCGGATTAACGACGAGGGCCGGTGTGCCGGCCAGCCTGGATGTGGTTTTTAGGCGGTTTCCCACATCTCTCTATGTGAATACCGGGCTGGTCCCCACGTCCCGCCACAGTTACATGTCTCACAGTCATTTGACACACATCTGCTCTTTTCCATCATTTACACTAGACATCGACAGATGGCGTACTCTGCTTCCATCCCGGGGGTACAGGGTGGCGACAGGAAGGGCATCCGGCCACCCCTTCACATGAACATGCCAAATCCGATTTAACCACGCCAACCCCGCGTACAATGCGGGATCAAGCCGCAAGCGATAGATAGATAAATAGATAGATAGATAGAACTGAAGCCTGGGGCGCTTCAGTGGCATTGTGGTATGCGATTGATGTGACATCCAGGGTGTCTGCTCATCAACAAGCCTTACATGGCGCATATAAATGCTGGCCGTCTAGCCACCAAGTGGCATCGAATCAGCGACCACTGTAAAGTGAGCTACCTCTATGGCGTTGGCACTTACCCGTCAGCCATTCTATGGGACTCACCGCTTGTGGGCTGGGCTACGACGTTGATGGTCGAGGGTCGAAAGGAGACCCTGTTAGCCTCTATCAATTAAGCACTGCTGATGCCAAACGACACCAGTCAGATTGCAAGTCAGGGTTCGTACCGGGATGCCACCACTGGCAAGGCACACCATGGCAGGTCGCCAGCCCTCTTTTCTAACATTACAGTCACGCCAGAGCACTGAGGCAGCTCTTGCTACGGTGACGCCACCATTCAGGAATACGAACCATGCTAGGTCTCTGCACTATTGGGCCGCTCTGGTAGCAGTGACCACAAGTGTCACCACACCGCCTTCTTGTCCGACAAGGACCTATGGTTTGACGCCCACTCTTCTTCTAATCAACTGTCTCCAAGCAATATGTGACTGGAACTGTCCACGCCTGCGCATTAGATACCCAACACACTTCACAATTCTAAGTTAGTGCTTCAATGAAAGGAGTCATATCCAGTACACATGTCAGTAAGCCACGCTTAGATCCTAACAGACTGACTTAGCGCTTACGAAATTTTTGCAGTGGTGTTCAGAGTAGTTAAAGGGGAATCTTTCGAAGAAAGCCCTGTTGGTAGATTTAGAGAGCCTGTACGCCAGGAAGTTTGGGCGACATTTCTCCTGTATCCATCATATATTTCGTTTGGTAGAGATCAATAGGTTAAGACAAGAGTGATTAGGGTGCGTACAGAAATACACAGGCTGAACTCGAAATCAGACTAAAAAAAATCAGACGTTGTTCGGGGGTATTTTCCGAGTATTTTGGTGCAAGAGACTAGTGCTCTCTGGTGGCTCGTTACGGAGTAATAACGCAATATTTATTCGGTTGGTGAAAAAGAGTGTAGTATACAGTAACAAAAACGTAGAACGCAAACCACAGAGCAATGATTGAAACCTGAGGAAAATGCCAATGCACGGTGATGTGGAACATATGTATTCGGAATTGCCAATGCGACTGCCTTAGGATAGCATCAGCACTTATCTGCTGTCGCCGCCAGCAGAGCCCGACAGAACATTTGACTAGTTGAGATCGTCATCTTTCAATGGATTCACTGCAAGACGAATATTCATAGTTATACTATTCCAACTGAAATGTTAACTTAATTGCTACACATCGTCATCATACGGAAATTAGGTAGAGTGATATTTCCTTCAGTGAGTAATTGTTAATTGTTACTAATATGAGTTCCAATTACTGCCCAAACCTAGTTTCTTAATGGGCAGAACAGGGTGGCCGAGCGGTTAAAGGCGCTACAGTCTGGAACTGCGCGACTGCTACGGTCTCAGGTTCGAATCCTGCCTCGGGCATGGATGTCTGTGATGTCCTTAGGTTAGTTAGGTTTAAGAAGTTCTAAGTTCTAGGGGACTGATGACCTCAGAAGTTAAGTCGCATAGTGCTCAGAGCCATTTGAACCATTTTCTCAATGACGAAGCAGTTTAGTTGCTACGTGATAGCAAGTCACCTCAATAGGAGCAACTGCTTTCCCGCACGTGTACGTTGGACGCCAAGTGTCTTTGGCGGACACAATGGAACACATACACGAGGTACATATCATTCATCTCCAAGTCAGCAAACCTACCCATACTGCAGTGTATCACTGTTAACGTACTTCTAACAGTACTGGAAAATAAATGCTATTTAGAACCAAGGAGTGCTGAATGCAAGTTTGAAATCTAACAGTAAAGTTGGCATTCTGTTGTCAACAGCAAGTAAATGAGTGAACGGGACAAATATGTTTCCATACAAGCATCACACAGCGTATAAAGTCGGCGGGTATTTCCAGTGCGATACTGGCACAACGAGGAATGGAATTAACAAGTGAAATGCAATGCAGTTATACTGCAATGAGTCACAATGGACCACGGATCTCTTACACCAAAGTGCTCAAATAAAATACCTTCACCGTCTACAAAGTTTTGTCGCTGGACTTGGTTCAAATGGCTCTAAGCACTATGGGACTTTACATCTGAGGTCATCAGTCCCCTGGACTTAGAACTACTTAAACCTAACTAACCTAAGGACATCACACACTTCCATGCTGTAGCAACAGCGCGGTTCCGGACTGAAGTGCCTAGAACCGCTCGGCCACAGCGGCCGGCGCTGGACTTGGGCTTCAATTTGTACAAAGTATCATTTTGCTTCCCACAGTACATCAGTGGAAGAGGAGAGAAAATCGCTATTAGTGTTACATAGTTCCCTCCGCCATGCACTGTAAAGTGATTTGCACAGTATCCTGCACTTCTCGTTTCAAGAGATATCGAATGAAGGTAAGATAAAAATATCGTTCCAGTACAAGATATCGCAGTTTGAATATTTCAAAAATGTGACCAGGTGCGAGAACAACTCCTGCTCTGAGAGTTCCATGCAAACTTGGTTATGTACGTAGACAGTTTATTTACCCAGGAAATTGAGAATCCTGACGATTTTTGCCTGTTGTCGATATTGTCACTGGAAAGATATCGATTCTGGGAGTTCCAAGACTTTCGAGAATGTTTTAATGTTAGGAAATATCTTCTTCGTGCGATAGAATTACAAATTGATGCTTTTGGGATTTTTCGTTTACTTGTACTGTGAAATTTCGCTTATTGCCAAATTCTGTACTGAGCGGGCGCTAAAAGGTTTTAAAAAGTCATGAGTATGTGACGTCACGCTGTACACACGGATGGCTTCCGTTCTGCCTACCAGCTAGTCTCTCTTTGTTGTTCTTGTGGGCCGCTTTTGCTTTGCCCTGCTAAGGGCTGCTCCGCAGTCACACTGGTAACACACTGCCATCTGATACTTTCCACATAGTAATTTGCATAATGCCGCGACTGATCACATTAGCAGTGACAACTTTTTGTCACCAATCCGGCCCCTTTTAAGAACTATAAACCTTTCTTTTCTTCGGTTAGATACAGAGAAATTTTAAAGAATGGAGAACGTCTTCTTCACCTTTCACTCGCCGTAGTACTGGCGATGTACTCAGATTAGTAAATTTTGTCTAGGAGCGATGAGTGTGCCTCTGAATTTTTAACGTTGTTAGTTTATTAGACATTCCTTTATTTATTTAACTATCCATAAAACGTGGTGACAGTGTACTTTGGTTTTTACCGTGTAGGTTGCACATGTCGATGCGACTTTAAGTCGCGAAACCGGTTGTGTTTTAATTAACAATAGTTTCACCAACTGTAAGCGGAGCTCTTCCTAACATCATGCTGACTTAAAGCCTTCATTTTTGAAGGCGGTTTACGAAACTGTGTTGCAAGTATCCATTAACATCAAAATAATCCTCTAACACTGTTATACAGTTGCTAAAATACGTGAGATCTGAATTTCATGTCTTGGAAAATAGGCTAATAATAACTATTTTTATGAAATTAGTTTCACACAGTAAGTCATCAAATAGCAGAAATTTAGAATTTAAAATTTTTGTATATCACATGTGTACGGTTTTAAAACTTATATGGCTCTTAAAACCTGTGAATTTAAGTGGATCTTTCACAGCTTTAAATAGACATACACCAAACTGACGATTACCCGGGTGTTGTCTACATGAATTCAGAACCATTAGTGCATATTTATATAAATATTGAAAAAATGAAGAATGTAAAATCTGAGAACTCTTTTTGCTTTCGAATTGTAACTAATACTTCAGTTTAGAATAGAAATATCTAGTTGTGACGACGATGATGACGAAATCATCTCCAAGCGGTTAAATAGGGTTAGTTATGAACTGGAATTTTAGCAGGTAAGGCACGCGGATACAGTGAAGGAAAAAAAAGAAACACTTTAGGTTCGCTAGAGCAAGGCAGTGAAGAAAATGCGATCGAGGAACCCGTTATCACGCTCATCGAGGCACTGAAATGCGTTAATGTGTTGTTGCAGCATACAGGACCGTTCATCAGTATCAACTTTTTTATTCTCTGGAAAATTAGAATCGTCATCAGGATGAAAGCGAATGAAAAACAGAAATACAAAAAATTAAATTGCAAGTAAGTGGTATGACACAAAATGTGCTTACACTTTAGTTCCTTTAGATATGTTGAGTGACGAAAATACGTTCGTCCGACAACTACAGCGTAAGTAATGCAGCGGGCATTCATGTCAGACACGCCAGTAAACCGCAGGTTGTTCAAAGATTTAAAGTAATAGCGGCAACAATCGACGGAGACAATCATTAAATGTGAACTGTGCCAACCGTCAAACACAGACGCGGAGTCCGTTAGCACATTAATATTGATCTGTAAAAGTACCGTATTGCACCTGTTTGTTGCAAGTGTAAAATGGCATCAAATAGCAAAATGATGGTATTCTTCGATGTCGAGAAGTTAGATGAACCATGATCAGCCGTGTTTGAGTTCACTTATGCCGTTTCCACGCCGAATAAAAAACTAGTGAGGGGTCTCGACTCTTTAGCGTTGATTGATGCATATTCAGTCCTTACAGGATGCTCAGGCATAGTTGTTTATGACGTAAATTACGGTATGGTTTGCGATAGACGAAATTATTTCCGTTTATGCGTCTGCAGACGATGACGTTAGTCGTGATGGACCAGCTGGTAAAGTTTCCGCTCAATATGAAGACATTAGGACGCATTCATAGGCAAGGAAAATAATGGTTTACCGCAAACGTCAGGTAGAAACTTCTTCCCCCAAAATAATGCTGGTGAAATGCCTGCCAGAGTGTAGTACACACAAACGAAATACGAATCTGATTAGAAGATATTTATTGGTTGGGAACTGCATTATTCAATTCACAACCGTACTTATTTTTAATTAGACGCTCCATTTGCGTCACAGTCGTACCATCCTCGGATCACGAAACTCAAATGTAACTCTACATTTCACAACTGCAGTAAGAAATCATCACTTTTAAATGCTCCATTATGGTATATGTTATAATTAATATGTACTTCTGTCTTCCAATTATAAACTATCAATGTGCTCAGAACATGACTAGTACGCAGACACATCGTACTAGGGCTGTTCTCAGAGTCTTTTATGGCTAGGCGATGGCCAGAATGCGACGTGAATGGATTACCAAAATAAAAAGTTATACAGTTATGCGTTGCATGATGCAGTTCTCAAACTTCATTACATTTTTTCCAAATCGTGCATGCAAAATATTTTTTATGAAAAACTTACTGATTACTTCATTGTTTAAAGATTTTCTCTAGCTGGTCGCAATATGTAGTAATGACGTAACAACAATCAATATTACTCTAGCGTTGTAAAGCCCATGCTCCTGTCTTATCCGAGTTACGCTTCTGCTTCTCTTCCTTTGTCTATGAGTCATGCTATTTTCTTTTCACTTATCTTCGTTAATTGTGTGTTCTCACTTTCCGCTTTATCTCCCTCTGTCAACCCTTTCTCTCACTGCTATTGCTACTAACGGTCATACGTCAACCCAGCATTTCTGTAATTGGTATTTAATATTGTACTTATCATGAAAGAGTGTAAACTGTATGGTTTTACCTGCATTGTTGCAATTTTCAAATCTAGAGTCCCGTATTCGGTGTACAGGGTGATTCCCTGATGATGATACAAACATTCAGATCTTAGGAAACGACCGAGATGAAAGATAAAACCGAAACTATTTGTGACAGATCTGACAGTGGACTTCTTCTACAGCAAGCTCTTTGCCTTCCATATTTTGTCAGACAGTAGTAGGGACCAAGACAAGAAAAAAGTTTCAAGCCAATATGGCCTCTAAAGTGCATCCCGTAAGAGCTATCAGCACTTGTTCATCTTCGCTACTGTGAAACACCTCTCTTCTATGAAACAACTGCTCACAGCTCTTAAGGTATGCATGTTAGAGCCCATATTTACTAGACTCGATTTTCCTGTCTTGATTATACTATCCCCTTCCACAACACGCCAAGCAAAGAGCTTGCAATGGAAGAGATCTACTGTCAAGATATCAGAATGATTTTCGCTTATATCTTTCAGCTCTGTCGTTTACGGACTATTCTTCATCATACCTGAAAGTTTGTAACATCGTCACTGCATCACCCTGAATATGTAAAGTAAAACTCGTAGAATTGCTCTTTGGATGTAAGAAATAGCTAGATGATCCCAGTATTGTGAGGTTACGTGTTTATGACAACGAATGTCATTCAAATTTATTATTCATCGCCGAATAATCGAGGTTCTACTTGTAAAGGAGCTGGCGAGTGCACCTCTTTTTCCGTCTCATATTGAAGAATCAGATACATATTAGTTCACAACACAGACCAACAGAATCAAAATTGTAACCGTCTATTTTTTGATGATATAAATTAGTCTCATACATTTATAAATATAAATTAAAAATTGGATTGATATGGTATTTACTTTTCAGAGAACATACTTAATTATCATATTTCAAATTTTATTTGAAATTCTAATGATACTTCAAATCTACTACTAGTACTGTCTACTACATGGATTCTCTGCAAGTCAGATTTAAGTGCCTGGTAGAGGGTTCATGCAACCATGTACACAATTCTCTATTATTCCAATCTCGTATAGCGCGCGGGAAGAACGAACACCTATATCTTTCCGTACGAGTTCTGTTTTCCCTTATTTTATCGTGGTGATCGTTTCTCCCTAAGTAGGTCGGTGTCAGCAAAATATTTTCGCATTCGGGGGAGAAAGTTGGTAATTCGAATTTCGTGAAAAGATTCCGTCACAACAAAAAACGCCTTTCTTTTAATGATGTCCAGCCCAAATCCTAAATCATTTCAGTGAGACTTTCTCCCATTTTTCCCGATAATACAAAACATGCTGCCATCTTTGAACTTTTTCTATGTACTCCGTCAGTCCTATCTGGTAAGGATCCCACATCGCGCAGCAGTACTGTAAAAGAGGACGGACAAGCGTAGTGTTGGCAGTTTCCTTAATAGATCTGTCACATTTTCTATTGCCAATAAAACGCAGTATTTAGTTAGCCTTCCCTACCACATATTTTATGTGTTCCTTCCAATTTAAGTTGTTCGTAATTGTAATTCATAGGTATTTAGTTTAATTTCGATTTTTGTAACTAATTCTGAAAGTATTCGTTAAAGAAGTATTTAACTGTATATAAAATGCTTTGCTTGTAAAATTGATATTGTTTAAGATCGTTGAAGTGCGAGTTTTCCTATCTTTATACTTGTCGAGTTAGTAGCAACTGTTAAGTGGCTGTTATGGTATTGTTTTTATCACGATGTTGATACGAAGTTGTTATGTTCAAATGAATGGATGTGTCGGAAAGGAAACAGATTTGTGAAATTATACTGAAATAATAGTCGAGAAAATATAAGGAATGGGAAAGAAACTGAAACAAGGAGTGTTCAAATTTTAAAAACAAACCTCATCGTACAACACACTCATTCACTGTTTTCAGTGAATCATGTTTTCAGTGAGCCAAGTCATATTTTCGAAGAAGAGCCACGAGAACCAGACGGGTAGTTAGTTTAAGTATTATTTCGAACTTTGTTCTCGCTTAAAATGGCTGTATGGACCAGTATACCAAAAAAACGTGTACGAGTAATAATTGATTTTTGGCAGTAACAGAGGAGAATTTCGTAATACACTGTACTTTAAAATGTATGATATATCATTCTATTGAACGGAATGATAATAAGTGGAACAAAGGAAACTACTTGATGTTTGGCTCACACTGACGAAGCAGAGCAGCAGGAAAGAAGCAGCGGAGACGCGTGACTTCTTAGCACTCGTCAGAGAAGACTCACTGGAAGTTCACAGGTTTGTTTGAAGATGTGTTTCAGTTAACGTCACCCGGTTTCACTTGTTCGTACGACACGGACACAGTGGCCGAATAAGTCATCGCTTGGGCGAGGCGGCCAGAGAGAAGGTGTGCGGACGCGGAGACAGAGCCCGCCCGCTGCAGAGAGCCGGCGGAGTGGCTGCTGTGGGGCGCAGCTACCACGGGCAGCCGCCGCGGCGCACTGGGGGGCGTTACCGCTGCCGGCAGCCGGGCCGTCGGCGTCGGGACGCGCCGCGCCGCGCCGCGCCGCGGTCAAGTATCGGTGGAGGGGGAAGCCAGGCGGCAGGGGAGAGGGGAGGGAGCGCAGGGGAGGGGCGGCACCAGCTGCGGGGTCCGAGCGCGGCGACAGCACCGCGAGCGGGCTCTGCCGAATACGACGGTACAGCGGCCTGCACACGCAATAGGTTTTGACAATACTAGTCTGTTACATCTGCGATATCTTGCTCTCATACCGTCACTAACATTGTCAGTAATATCAGTTTGCAATGCTACTACACAAATTTGAGATATCGAACACTAAGAAGCAAGCACGTGTCACAATTATTTTATCCATAGCTGTCAAGAAACAAAAAAATCCCAGCAAGTTGTGTATATAAGCGGAGTGTATGTGTGTATGTCTAGGATCTCCTCCCAATCCTCAGGATCGATTTCAAACAAATTTGGCACAGAAACAGCAGGTCTCACAGGCATCGGCACTGTGGGGTATATAGCTTCCTAGCTCTTTTCCTTCAGCTCATAGTGTATATGCCTGTCTGATCAACCTGCTTTGCTGGGCAACGTACACAATCAGGAGCAAGAAATAATTTTTCCAGCATCCAACATGTAGGCTGCCCTGCATAACAGGCATGTTGCGTTGGAGCAGTATCGGTCAACTTTATCGACATGCTTTGGATGGTGGTCCGTACATTAGAGGCAAATAAATGATTCTCATACCCCTGATATGTAGCCTATCCTGCATGACAGCCATGTTCAGGGAGTAGTATCAGCCTGCTTTATTGAACTGTGTTGCAGGGGCTACACATGCTGATGAGCATCATTGGGGACAGGTTGAGATGGGTAGAGGAGGAGATGAACAGATTGCAGGGGAGGAGGAAATGGATAGATGGTGGAGGAGAGGGAGGTGCATGAGGTAGGTGGAAGGTGTAGAGTGGTAGCAGGCAGATATAAAAGAAAGAGCTGGAGGCAGAGATCGAAAGGAAGGGGATGAGTAGGGTATGTTTAGAGGTACTTTCAGAGAGTGAAGGTGGTGAAAATGTACCAAGTGAGGTGGAGTTGGAGATGAAGACAGAGAGAGAGTAGGGAGGAAGAGATTGACAGGTAGAGATGGGAGGATCGACAGACAGAAGTAAGAAAAGGTGGACACAGAGAGCGCAGAGGAGGAGAAAGCGTATTCATTAAACACAGAAGCACAAAAGAAACCAGTATAGAATGTGTGTTCCAAAACAGAGATACTTAAACAGGCAGAATACAGCGCTGCAGTCGGCAACGGCTCTATAAGACAACAAGCTTCTGGCGCAGTTGTTAGATCGACTACTGCTCCCAGAATGGCAGATTATCACGATTTAAGTGAGTTTGAAGCTGGTGCTTTAATCGGCGTACTAACGATGGGATGCAGCATCTCCATGGTAGCAATGAAGTGGCGATATTCCCAAACGACCCTTCGGTAAAACATAAAAGCTCTGACTTTGCTGATCCTACAAGAACGGGACCAACGACGACTGAGGAGAATCGTTCAACGTGACAGAAGAGCAACCCCTCCGTAAATTGCTTCAGATTTCAGTGCCGGGCCATCAAAAGGTGTCAGCATGCGAACCATTCAACGAAACATCGTCGGTATGGGCTTTCAGGGCTGAAGACCCACTCGTGTACCCTTAATGACTGCATGACACAAAAATTTAATCTTCGCCTGTGCCCGTCAACACTGACATTGGACTGTTGATGACTGGAAACATGTTGCCTGGTCGGACGAGTCTCGTTTCAAAATTGTATCCAGCGGATGGACTTGTACGAGTATGGAGACAGCCTCATGAATCCATGGAGCCTGCATGTCAGCAGGGGACTGTTCAAGCTGGTGGAGGCTCTGTAAAGTGAGGGGATATGTGACCCCAGATACATCTAATACGACTCTGGCAGGTAACACGTACGTAAGCATCCTGTATGATCACCTGCATCCATTTATGCTCATTTGTGCATTCCGACACAGTTCGGGAATTCCAGCAGAATAATACAATACCCCGCACGTCCCGAATTGCTACAGAGTGGCTCTAGGTAAACTCTTCTGAGTTTAAACACTTCCACTGGCCACAAAACTCCCCGGACATGAACATTATTTGAGCGTATCTGGAATGCTTTGCAGTGTGTTACTCAGAAGAGATCTCCATCCCTAGTACTCTTACGGATTTATGGACAGCCCTGCAGGATTAATGGTGTCAGTTCCTTCCAGCACTAATTTCGACATTAGTCAAGTCCATGTCACGTAGTGTTGCGGCACTTCTTCGTGCTCGAGGGGCCCTAAACGATATTAGGTAGGTGTACCAGTTTATTTATGTCTTCAGTGTATGTGTCGAACGCATAGCCGGATGAAGCCACAGGGATAAGGCTACTATAATGTCATACAAAAATGGAGCTGGAATTGAGTCTGATAATGGCTGAAGAAAGGAGCAACTTCTCACATCTTAAGTTACCGACTGTAGTCAGAGTCACAGGCCCAAAAGGATTCTTAAACTATTTTCGTATGAGTCCTGCACCTAAGGAAAAATTATTAACGTTCATACAAGGTAAATATGAGAAGCATAATATGTTGATGAAAGAGGAGTCGCTATCTACGAGAGACTACGAGTATCTATCAGATTTATGGCGACAGGCAGGCCATTAGAATGCTTGAAATCTGGTGTTATGTTCTCAGTGAACACAATTAGCAATGTTATTATGGAGAACTGTAGAGCAACTGCATTTGCTGTGCAAAGATACATTCAGGTACCATAATCACAAACTACATTAATGGATTAAAGCTGAGACAGCGTGAGAAGGTCCCTGATGGCCAGCACCACTATTGACAGCTTTCAACGGCGAAGTGCTAATGGCTGCAGGAGAAAACATTAGCCATCTACACAGCTATGACGAGACAAGAGTGTTTACAAAATCGCCTTACTTAGCTGACTGATGCAGCCACGCGAAGCTGCTACGCCCAACCCAAGCAGCTGTCGAGGATCAACTTACGCCGACTCAACTATAGGTTCGAGGAAGCTCTTCCGGCTTCAGCTTCTTAGCTCCATTGCTTTCTATGCCCACTCATGTCCCTTTCACCTTTGGGTATATACTTCTTTCAGGATACCTCCTTGTTGCTGTCTATTCAATGTTCCCTTCACTTCTTCCCATATCTGTCGATTTTTTCCTTTTATTACATATATTTTAAGCTCATTTCTAATACATTCGTTTCTTAATTTATCATCCATTACACATCCTTTAACTGATCTGAGGAATTTCATCCTCGAGGCACTGTTATTTTAACATCTTCCTCGTTTGCTCTCTGAACCTCCGATCCGTAAAGCACCAACGCAAGAGGTAGTGTTTTACAGAATTTTCAGTTGCGTTGTATTTTTTTAAATGTTCTTCAGCGTTCCAAATTCACCCCGAAATACTGCTGTTTTGTTCTTTATGTCTTCATCAGGACCAAAAAATGTTGCAAAACAGGTAACTGAAACGACTTATTTGCTCCATTCTTTTGTTCTCTATCGCTATCTTTGGTCAGACTTGTCTTTATTTGAATACCACAACTTTAGTCTTGCCTATAGACATTTTGAAAGCAGAATTTTGATCAGTTTGGTTCAGTTTACAAATATTTCCTCATAATCAGCCTTCTGAAGTGGATGTTATTGTCTTGTTGTCAGCATAATTAATATTTTCGTGTAATGGTTCTTATCTAGACTAATTCCTTTGCTGTTTCCTGAGACTGATATGCGTAACACAGATCTCTTACTAGCCATTCCATATATATGACCTAGTTTTTGAAGCAGAATTATCTTTCCATAACGCTACGTAATTCAACAGGCTATTAGTATGTTTTGAAATTAATAAAGAAAGGAATGACATTGTGACGTTCCAGTGATAATGCTTAAGTCGTAAACAGAATGACTACCCACGTATAAGCCTATGAACTGTTACATGTGCATGTGTTGTTATTCTTCATTGGCCGGCGTTTCTTTTTTATTTTTGTACACATAAATCTTTGTAGGTTGATTTCAGAGACATGGTTTTTTTGTGTGGCACTAGATAATTTCATCGTTTAGATTCGTTTGTTCCTTTTAGCAAATGGAACAGTGAGTAGTAAACATCTAGTAAAAGGAACAAAGATAAACTGGAAACATGACAGTGTAGCTCGTTCACCACTCGACCGCTCACGTTTGGTATGAATGTCAACACTGATAGTATTTTGGGGGCCATAAAACTGCACTACAGTGTTTCTAATGTTAACAATATGTCAACAAGTGCTCTCGGAAAAACAAATAATTGACAATCCTACAACATTACTGAACAAGCGACAGGCATTTTTAGTTCGACATCTCTCAGCAGCGTATCATATTTTCTGTAATTAAATATGAAAATGTGCTTTACAGATACGCTACGCGATCAAAAGTATCCGGACACCCTTAAAAATATACGTTTCTCATATTAGGTGCATTGAGCTGTCGCTTACTGCCAGGTACCCCGTATCAGCGACCTCAGTAGGCACTAGACATTGTGAGAGAGAGCAGAATGGGGCGCACTGCGGAACTCACGGACTTCGAACGTAATCAGGTGACTGGGTGTCACTTGTATCATACGTCATTACGCAAGATTTCCACACTCCTATACATCTCTAGGTCCACTCTTTCCTATGATAGTGAAGTGGAAACGTGAACGGACACGTACAGCGCAAAAGCGTACAGGCCGACCTCGTCTGTGACTGACAGAGACTTCCAACAGTTGAAGAGGGTCTTAATGTGTATTAGGCAGACATCTATCCAGAACATCACACAGGAATTCCAAACTGCATCAGGATCCACTGCAAGTACTATGAAAGGTAGGCGCGAGGTGAAAAACTTGGATTTCTTGGTCGAGCGGCTGCTCACAAGACACACATCACGCCGGTAAATGCCAAACGACGCTCGCTTGGTGTAAGGAGCGTAAACATTGGTCAACTCTGCAGTGGAAAAACGTTGTGTGGAGTGATGAATCACAGTGCACAATGTGGCGATCCGATGGCAGGGTGTGGGTATGGCAAATGCCCAGTGAACGTCATCTGCCAGCGTGTGTAGTGCGAACAGCGAAACTCGTAGGCGGTGGTGTTATGGTGTGGTCGTGTTTTTCAGGAAGGGGGCTTGCACCCCTTGTTGTTTTGCGTGGCACTAGCACTGCACAGGCCTACATTGATGTTTTAAACACCTTCTTGCTTTCCACTGTTGAAGAGCAATGCGGGGATGGCAATTGCATCTTTGAATACGATCGAGCACCTGTGATGGAGTGGTTACACGACAATAATATCCCTGTAATGGACTGCACAGAGTCCTGACATGAATCCTATAGAACGCCTTTGGGATGTTTTGGAACGCCGACTTCGTGCCAGGCCTCGCCGACCGACATCGCTACCTCTCCTGAGTGCAGCACTCCGTCAAGAATGAGCTGCCATTCCCCAAAAAACCTTCCAGCACCTGATTGAACGTATGCCTGCGAAAGTGGAAGCTATAATCAAGGCTAAGAGTGGGCCAAAACCATATTGAATTCAGTCATTACCGCTGGATGGCGCCACGAACTTGTGAGTCATTTTCAGCTAAGTGTCCGGCTGCTTTTGGTCACATAGTGTAAGTAAGAATCCGCTATTATTTGTAGCTTCATTCCTAAGCTTCATGGCTGACGTAAACCTGTTCATAACACACATCGCAAATGGCGAATTAACTACACTATATTTCAGTAGAAAAATATACATACACATATTGTATCGCTAACAGCAATTGAGGGCGCATCTTTTACAATGCTAGCCACTCATGCTGGCGTAGGGCCAAAAATATCGTTGCACAAAAGGCGGCTGAATATACTCCGACAGGAACTACAGACAATACGTCAACAAATGATGACGAGAGAGTCAACAATAAGAAATGTTATTTCTATGGAGTCACGAACATAGTTTATTTAGTTTTGTTCCATGGAGTTACAGAAATGTGCGAAGTTTTATCGATGGATGCGACAAGCGTCGGTGCGACAAGATGTCTCTATTCACTGTTTGAAGTCATCCATGGTTGCGGATTCGTGACGTAGAAACTATTGTTTGGATATCACCACAAAAAGAAATCTCCCGAAGTTATACGTAGGATGTTCCAGGAAGAATGGTCAATAATCAGGGATATGGCACGAACGATCATTCGAGCCAAAACAGTCTAGTAAATATGGGCTCAGAAATACGTACCTTAAGAAGTAGGAGCAATTCTTCATTTTCGAAACTGTGAAATAAATCTCTTCTACTCTAAGCTCTTTGCTTTCCATATCTCGAGAGGTCGTAGTATTAACCAAAAACAAAAGAAAAAAAATCAATAAAAATGGGTTTTAAAATCGCTCCCTTAGAGCTATGAGCAGTTGTTCATGTTCGCTATTGTGGAACACATCTCTCCTGCTGAGCAAGTGCTCATAGATCTTAAGGCATGCATTTTAGAGCATATGTGTCGTGGAAATTTTTCCTTCGAATGATCGTTCGTGTCATATCCTTGAATACTGCCCATCTTCTGGGACCTCCTGTATATGGTAAAGCTGTCATCAAGCTGAAGGCTCACTGAAACATGTTATTGCTTTATTAGGCTTGGTGCTACGGGGGCTTGTATGCCCTCGTGTTTGTCTGAGTTTTGAAATAACGTAGCCAGCTACATGTAAGGGGCCTACAGTGAAGGTGGACTATGGGCCTCGGTGCAACTCTGCATCTTCACAGTAACAGAATTATTGCAGGAGATGAATGAAGTGCTAAGTGACAGATGACAATCCTGCGACTGACTGAGGATAGAATGCCACATCTTTTGATCCTTAGTCTGCCACTCTATCACTGCCACATCGAGCCGTGGACGTGAACAATGAAGACTTGCTAATTTTTTTATAGAAACAGTAGGACATTGTTTACTTGGGAGTCCTGCAGCTAACGCTACACATTAACCTTTTAATATTACAATAATAGTAACATTAAAAGTACATGCCACTGGTGATAAGGCACTGCTTTCTCTTAATCTTTAGCTGTTCCTACGTCTACTTCCTGTTCTCCAGCTAGTGCCATTTAGTTTTTTACTCTTTTTTCTTGCAGTTGTAGTCTATCTTTATACCCCTCAGAGCTTGAAGCAGCTCATTCTTGTTGACGTTGGCAAATTCATTTTTCTATGGCTGTCGATGCACTAGGAACATATTTGACAAGTTAAGAGCGTTTTCAAAGTCCGTCCTGACCTTCAGAATACGTAGCTTTACTGGTCTCTTCTTGAGCCCTAATTGATCCTTGCACGAAAATGTCAAGGTCCACAAAAATATCAGTAATGTATTTACATAAACGACTACCTACAAGAGCACTGTGAATATCCAGTACGAGTTCTTCGTTCCTAACGTAATGACACAAGGACGTTCTTTGGGTCCACTTTCGGAGAGCAGAATCATCGGATAAGTTAAAGCAAGTAAGACACGGATTACAGTCCCACAGACAAGATCGAAAGACGTAAAGGTAATTTCCGGAGTACCGCAAGGAAGTGTGCTAGAAGTACCTTCCGCCACACCCCGTTGCGTGGCTTTCCGAGTATGATGTAGATGTAGATGTAGAAATCTTGAATGTGGCACAGTGTATCATTTCAAGGCTTTTTCAGCGGTTCCCAGAAGCAGGGAAAATTCGTTCTTGGCCAGTACAATGCACACCAGTAGCTAATGCTCCAGTTCAACAAAAGGGACTTTTCATTTGCGGACTAATTGGCTGCAGGTATCATTAGGCAAAACAAAGGCGACCACTCACAGACTGGCCATATCTGCTGTCAACAGCAAATGGAGACGGTTGTTGAGTCCACAGATAGAACCGGCAAACCACAGTAAAGTGACAGAAATGGAAAGGGAGAAACAACCAGCAGGAACACTGACCCTGTAACGTAGGCGGAAACGGCTGAAAGAAACCGCTTTCCTCCCACCTACACTCTTGAATAGACACAGCCTGCAGGCTGTCAGTCACAATATTAGAACTGAGTGATATTCCGAGTGCACACTTCATCAGTATGTCGTGCAAATTATGATTTTTGCAAGCAATTCTAAGCATTAATGTAAGCTATAACGTAAGTTAATATTATCATATGAGAACGTAATATGTACGTTACTTTTATCATTATAAAATCTTAGGCAAGTGTCTTACGTCAAAAATCGGAGAGACAGCATATTATAATTGGGGCTGGTGGGAGTGGGGAAGGGGGTTGAGGAGGAAAAGGCAAATACTGTAATCAACAAATACTGGATCCGTGCCTGCATCGTAAAATGCAATGTAATTTGCAAATTAATTCTCACCTTCAGTCATAATCTTTGTCATCCACACAGACATTATGTCTTAGAGCCAGTCTGTTATACAGTTTCATATTCCGTGGATCATTTTCACTACAATTCATAGTGCTGTGGAACATATCATTTTACATTGACATCGCAAAGTAATTTATGTATGGGCCTACATGCTGAACATTTCTAAGGATTTTTTTTCATTTTTACTATCGTTATTATTATTACTAAATTTGCAGATGTGAGTTGGTGATTCCTACTCATCACTTTTTTCACAAATTACAATAACAGACATTTTTCTACAGATTAGAATGAGTGGTCAAGGAGTAACTTTTTCAGTTTGTTTTCAAATTTTACTTTCCTGTCTGCCAAGCATTTTAAACCAAAACTTTTATTTGCAGTACAGTGCACCCCTTTTTGTATTAAGGACACCCTTGATGTGGAGTAATGAACGTCATTTTCACTTCTGGTATTGTAATTATGTGTGTGATTGTTGCTTTTTAACTGCAGTAGATTATTTACAACACACCTCATGAGAGATTAAATATAATGTGAAGTGGTATTCAGAACGCCCAACTCCTTAAATAAATGTCTACAAGATGATCATGAATGAACACCACATATTATTGAACAATGAAGACTTCCTTTCTTAATGATCAGTTACCCCGGAACATTTTTTCATATTACATTACTGAACGAAAATATGTAAAATATGTCAACTTACTGATTTGTCTCTCTTCAAGATATGCAATGAGACAAAGTTCAAATATGGCTAAAAACTGATTTACTTTAGGAGTTACCAAATGTGCTTTTTCCAGTTTAAATTCTGATCGAAAGCGATATTACACTTACCATTGGTTTCGTACCTCTACATGTGTAGAACTGACAAGGGGAGGCCGCCAATTGTGAAATTCAGATTCGATTCATACTGCGCATAATAACAGCTCATGGCCAGAGGTGTAATGTGGCAAAGCACCAAGATACACTTCTCAGCCGTTGTCGAGAAAATAGACAGTTAAAAGAAACCGTTGCGGTGAAATACTCTCTACGATTAATAATTTCCTACAACGTCGTGGCGCAGCGGTAAGGGCTCGGGTTCGTAATCCGAAGGTCGCCGGATCGAATCAAGCGCCCTCCAGCTTTTTTTTATTATTTGTTTTTTAAATACAAATGTACACACACACACACACACACACACACACACACACACACACACACACAAAGGCTGTCCTGGTAACCCGACACGATATGAACAAGGTGATGCATTCGTATACGTCACAATATTCAATCACGATATCTGGACGAGTCTTGCCACTCGTTTTCGTATGCCTCCAAGAGCCCACAGGTACGTTTGGACCCAGAGTACAGAAGACAGTCGACGAGTACGCCAAGAAGTATACCAACGTTGTCATTACATCCTCCAAATCCGGTAAATTAACAACGGGTTTGTTCATGGACTTCTTGCGTAATGCTTTGCAACCATACGTACAAAAGAAAGAATTTCTCCTTCTGATCGACTCTTGGGGTGGGCAAACGAACCCGGCTTTATACGATGAGATGTTCCAGGACGATAAGAAGTTACCAACGTGCACTATAAAAGTCATTCCTCCAAAGTGCACTCCTCTCGTCCAACCGTGTGACGTGTATTTTTACCGGCAGGTAAAAAATTTGATCAAGCGCCTTCAAAATTGTGCTTTTTTAATCGAGCGAAACAGTGACATCAACTCCAGAGACGATTGTATAAAAAACCAATCCATCGTCCACCACCAATTGTCTTCTCCGATTTTTGCCGATATGATACGATACGCGTGGTATGCATCAAACTTGACGAACGATGGAACAATTTTTCAGAATGTCAATCAGGTGTGTTTCCCAACAGATAATTTAAAAAACAATTGTTCTTATAAAAATGCATCGTTTATCAGATGTGCTCGATGTCGTGCTGTTTTCTGCTTTCCATGTTTCTATGATAACTACACTCCTGGAAATGGAAAAAAGAACATATTGACACCGGTGTGTCAGACCCACCATACTTGCTCCAGACACTGCGAGAGGGCTGTACAAGCAATGATCACACGCACGGCACAGCGGACACACCAGGAACCGCGGTGTTGGCCGTCGAATGGCCATAGCTGCGCAGCATTTGTGCACCGCCGCCGTCAGTGTCAGCCAGTTTGCCGTGGCATACGGAGCTCCATCGCAGTCTTTAACACTGGTAGCATGCCGCGACAGCGTGGACGTGAACCGTATGTGCAGTTGACGGACTTTGAGCGAGGGCGTATAGTGGGCATGCGGGAGGCCGGGTGGACGTACCGCCGAATTGCTCAACACGTGGGGCGTGAGGTCTCCACAGTACATCGATGTCGTCGCCAGTGGTCGGCGGAAGGTGCACGTGCCCGTCGACCTGGGACCGGACCGCAGCGACGCACGGATGCACGCCAAGACCGTAGGATCCTACGCAGTGCCTTAGGGGACCGCACCGCCACTTCCCAGCAAATTAGGGACACTGTTGCTCCTGGGGTATCGGCGAGGACCATTCGCAACCGTCTCCATGAAGCTGGGCTACGGTCCCGCACACCGTTAGGCCGTCTTCCGCTCACGCCCCAACATCGTGCAGCCCGCCTCCAGTGGTGTCGCGACAGGCGTGAATGGAGGGACGAATGGAGACGTGTCGTCTTCAGCGATGAGAGTCGCTTCTGCCTTGGTGCCAATGATGGTCGTATGCGTGTTTGGCGCCGTGCAGGTGAGCGCCACAATCAGGACTGCATACGACCGAGGCACACAGGGCCAACACCCGGCATCATGGTGTGGGGAGCTATCTCCTACACTGGCCGTACACCACTGGCGATCGTCGAGGGGACACTGAATAGTGCACGGTACATCCAAACCGTCATCGAACCCATCGTTCTACCATTCGTAGACCGGCAAGGGAACTTGCTGTTCCAACAGGATAATGCACGTCCGCATGTATCCCGTGCCACCCAACGTGCTCTAGAAGGTGTAAGTCAACTACCCTGGCCAGCAAGATCTCCGGATCTGTCCCCCATTGAGCATGTTTGGGACTGGATGAAGCGTTGTCTCACGCGGTCTGCACGTCCAGCACGAACGCTGGTCCAACTGAGGCGCCAGGTCGAAATGGCATGGCAAGCCGTTCCACAGGACTACATCCAGCATCTCTACGATCGTCTCCATGGGAGAATAGCAGCCTGCATTGCTGCGAAAGGTGGATATACACTGTACTAGTGCCGACATTGTGCATGCTCTGTTGCCTGTGTCTATGTGCCGGTGGTTCTGTCAGTGTGATCATGTGATGTATCTGACCCCAGGAATGTGTCAATAAAGTTTCCCCTTCCTGGGACAATGAATTCACGGTGTTCTTATTTCAATTTCCAGGAGTGTATCACTCTGGTTCGTGCGATACTCCAGCTACTTCTGGTCACTAATTGTTAATTATGTGCGAGTGTATACCGAACTTTTCAATAAATTGTATCAACTTGAATATTATTTGTGATATTGTGTTTTATTTCAAAGTATTATTTTTCCACGACAAACGACTTTCAACAACTTATTATATGCACAATTGTTGCAACTGATTGCCGGGAATTATGTGTGTGTGTGTGTGTGTGTGTGTGTGTGTGCGTGTGTGTACACATTTGAATTACAAAAAAATAATAAAAAAATTTGCATGCCCCGAGATTCGATTCGGCGACCTTCGGATTACAAACCCGAGCGCTTACCGCTGCGCCACGATACTGCAAAAAATTATTAATCGTAGAGTATTTCACCGCAACGGTTTCTTTTATCTCTTAACTGTCTATTTTCTCGACAACGGCTGAGAAGTGCATCTTGGTGCTTTCCCACATTACACCTCTGGCCATGAACTGTTATTATGCGCAGTATGAATCGAATCTGAATTTCACAATTGGCGGCCTCCCCTTGTGAATATCCTCCATCTATTTAAAATTAAGACTAAGACCATTCACCGAAAATCATCAATGACACTGTTAAGAACTTCGTTTACCATTTCTCCTGTCGCTGTGTATGTGCTTGGATTGATTGTAGGTCTAGTGTCATCCACAAAAAGAACTAGTTGTTTTTGTCGTATATTAGACATAAGATTTTTTACAATGTGAACAACTATGGCAGACCTAAGATTGAGCCCCTTGGTGCCCCATATGTTATTTCTCCCCAGTCAGAGTAATCTTTCCTGCTTACATTGATGTTATTACTAAGTACAATTTCGTGCATTCTTTTGGTTGGAAATGACGGTATCCATTGGTTGGCTGTACCATAAATTCCATAAAACCTCACGTTATCTAGGACGACATTATGTTCACACAGTCAAATACTTTAGATCGGTCACAGAAAATATCAACCAGTGCTGTTTTATTATTTAATGACTGCAATACTTGGTGACTGAACATGTAGATGGAATTCTCAGTAAAGAAACCACTCTGTAACTCGCACTGTGATTTACAGAGGATGTTACTGTTGTTCAGGTGAGATACTATTCTATAATTCATCAAATTCTCAAACATTTTGGAAAATACAAAATTGTTAACGCTTTCGTGGCCACTTGTTGACAAACTGCCTATTGGCTTCCGTCTCAGGTTCTTCGGCTGACATTCATCTGATGGTTTTACTGACGTTTGGTGGTGTAATAGAGGGTGAAGCTTTGACAGTGCCAGCCACTCGTGAAGGCGAAACGTCAGTAAAATCATCAGACGATCGTCGGCCGAAGAACCAAAGACAAAGCCAATAGGCAGTTTGTCATTTTTGGAAATATCAGTAGTGAAACAGGTCTGCAGTTACTGACATTTCTCCTATTAGATCTCTTATATGGGAGTTTAACTATGGCATATTGCAATCTCTTTGGAAAAATGGCAGTAAGTGATACATCACATATTTCAGGTAAGACAGGGCTTACTGTACGAGAGAAAATCCGTAGTACTCTGTTGGAAAAACCTTCAAATTCATACGAGATTTTATTTTTGAGGGAATGTACAATTTTCCTAATTCCCGAGAGAAAAGCTGGTCATATATTCGTAAGATTGAATTTAATGAAAGTTGCTTTTTAACATACTGCTGTGTTTTTCGCTTGAACAGTTTATCCCTATATTTTCTATCATATTTAAGAAATGATTATTAAACTCATTTCCTACCTGTGAGTCATCATTTATATGACTTCCATTTAAGTTTATAGTGATGCTGCCCTGTTCTCTGGCCGGTTGTCCTGACTCTCATCTCACTCCGTTCCATATAACTGATATTCTGTCATAATGTGAATGTTCCTTGATTTTTAATAACTGTTCTTAATAATTTTGAGTAGTTCATGCAACGTGCAACTACCGCAGTATGTTTACTTATTCTTGTCAACAGATAGAATTCCTTTTTCCCTTCACAGAATGCTTTAATCCCTCTACTGAGCCACAATTTTTATGCATCGCTCTTTAATGTCCTATCGATTAACTCACGTGGAAAGCTATTTGCAAACGATGATATGAATTCATCGTGGAATAAATTACATTTTGTGAGAGCATTTGTTTCATTATAAATTTCACCCCAGGTTATCTCTTGTAATCTATCATTACAAACTTTTTTTTATTGAATAATGAATTATTCTAATACATTTTCACTGAGGAGTGTCTGTACTATAAGGCACTGTATCATTATCCAAAGTAAGTGGGAATCATGATGAGACAGAATATTTGTCACTGTATATACAGTTATTTCGTTGGTTTGAGCTTCATGGAGAAACATTATCTTTTGGGGTCCTATTGTCTTTATCAAACCGTGTTGGAGAGTTAATTACTGAGACTTAATTTTATAATCCAAATAAGTTACCAAATCATTTTTGCTCTGATAATCCTTTAGAAATTCTACACTGGAATCACAGCAGATTATTAACTGCTTGCTGCTGTCTGGCATGTAGCATAGTAAGGAATTCAAATTTGTGATGTATAGTATATAATTTCCCTGTGGGGTATGTAATAGAGTTATGATTCAAAGTGAACTATTTCTTGAGTATTAATTCACAATCATACACTTCTACGTGAACATCACTACAAAATCTTGTGTCCTTTCTTAAAATATAGGGTGATCAGACACAGTCCATCTGTGGTTAAAACATTCATATTCACGCGTTTTTAGCATATACGATCATCAGAAGAAAGAGCATCGTGCTAAGTAACATCTACCGTAAAATATAAACCATGTTTATGGTGTTCGTATTCCAGGTCAGTGGTCGGAAAGCATTTGAACTGTTACAGGAAAATTTTAGTCCTGCCTTTCAGATCGAAGCGTGTGGTACGTGCGACAAATTGAAGGGCGTATTGCTCCGTAGACCTCCTCAGAAACGTTTGTATATTTGTGGCGGCGGAGAGAATTGATCCTGGTCGACCAACAAACGTTTCTGAGGAAGTCTACGGAGCAATACGCCCTTAAATTTGTCGCACGTACCGCACGGCTGTAAGAGTGGGTGGGTTCTGGCGCCTGCGAGCGGGTCGCCGCTCGACGTTGCCACAGCTCTGAAGACGTTCTGAATTTGAGCTACCACATCTACCATGGGTCAGACTCTCAGAGCGCATACAAACAACCAGTGATGCGCTTCCTTAACAATGACAGACGGTAGCCGCGTGTTCTAAGGCTACTTGTCACGGTCCGTGCTGCTCCCCCAGTCTGATATTCGAGTCCTGGCATGGGTGTGTGTGTTGTCCATAGTGTAAGTTAGTTTAAGTTGGATTAAATAGTGTGTAGGCCTAGGGACCGATCTCTGCAGTTTGGTCCCATAAGATCTTACCACAAATTTCAAATTTTGACAGAGGGGTAACACGCTATCAACACCCTGTGAGGATGGGACTAAAAGGCAGATTGTTGACAGTATCGCCCTTGTATCCAGATCCAGAATAAAATGAAATTCCATCCACGCCAGACCTGTCTTTGACTATCTGAAGATTCTGAACAGCAGGCGACCGGATGGATGTAATTAAAATGTAGCTACTCACGTAGTCCATTGTTGTCTACAATTATCGTATGAGAGCGAAAGTTGGTAGATATGCTAAAGCGTTAATGCGGAGTCCATTTACGCTGGAAAAAAATTAATTCCAGTTTCGGCCCCTGATGTAAATCTGGCGCTGTACAAAGTCTGTATGACGGTGTGACATCCACGCTGTCATTTTGACAAACCGTATCGTGAATGAACCGTATGGATTTTGAGAAGGGAGAGCGTGTGCTATTAGTGAAACTCTTTCATATGAACGCAGCAATTACGGAGATGCATTGAGAGAGTATCACTGACTGAAAGGTTTGAGAAGAGATCCGATGTCATAAAATGGTTTAGAGATGACACTGAAATTAGAAAACAGGTGTGGCCTTGGTGTGGTATCTGGAAGAGGAAGGCAACGTTTCCTGCTGGATTATTGGGAGAACACTTAGAAGATGCAACAGATCTGCTAAAGAGACTGCTTACACTACGCTCGTCCGCCTCTTTTGATGTCCTGCTGCGCGATGTGGGATCCTTACCGGATAGCATTAACGGAGTACATCGAGACAGTTCAAAGAAGAGCAGCACGTTCTAGGGCAGCAAGTGTCTCTGACTCGATACACGATATCGGGTGTACATCATTAAAACAAAGGCGTTTCTCGTTTCGGCACAATCTTCTCACGAAATTTCAATCATCACCTTTATCCTCCGAATGCGAAAATATTTTGTTGACGCCGACGTAAATAGGGAGAAACGACCAACATAATAAAATAAGGGAAATCAGAGTTCTCAAGGAAAGATATAGGTGTTCGCTTTCTCCGCACACTGTTCGAGATTGGGATAATATAGAATTATTGTGAAGATAGTTCGATGAACCCTCTGCCAGGCAATCCAGTGTGATTTTCAGAGTGGCCATGTAGATGTAAAAATTATTGATGAGCATACTGCGCTGCAAGTGACCTCGAAGCATTTTTGACTGATGGTGCTAGTTGGCGAGCAGTAAAAAAACTTTTGTGCTCTATATTACACTACTGGCCATTAAAATAGCTACACCAAGAAGAAATGTAGATAATAAACGGGTATTCATTGGAAAAATATATTATACTAGAACTGACATGTGATTACATTTTCACGCAATTTGGGTGCATAGATTCTGAGAAATCAGTACCCAGAACAACCACCTCTGGCCGTAATAACGGCCTTGATACGCCTGGGCATTGAGTCAAACAGAGCTTGCATGGCGTGTACAGGTACATATACCCATGCGGCTTCAACACGATACCACAGTTCATCAAGAGTAGTGACTGGCGTATTATGACGAGCCAGTTGCTGGGCCACCATTGACCAGACGTTTTCAGTTGAAAGAGAACTGGAGAATGTGCTGGCCAGGGCAGCAGTCGGACATTTTATGTATCCAGAAAAGCCCGTACAGGACCAGCAACATGCGGTCGTGCATTATCCTGCTGAAATGTAGGGTTTCGCAGGGATCGAATGAAGGGTAGAGCCACGGGTCGTACCACATCTGAAATGTAACGTCCACTGTTCAAAGTGCCGTCAATGCGAACAAGAGGTGACCGAGACGTGTAACCAATGGCACCCCATACCGTCTCGCCGGTTGATACGCCAGTATGGCGATGACGAATACTCGCTTCCATTGTGCGTTCACCGCGATGTCGCCAAACACGGATGCGATCATCATGATGCTGTAAACAGAGTCTGGATTCATCCGAAAAAATGGTTTTGCCATTCGTGCAACCAGGTTCGTCGTTGAGTACACCATAAAAAAATGGTTCAAATGGCTCTGAGCACTATGGGACTGAACATCTGTGGTCATCAGTCCCCTGGAACTTAGAACTACTTAAACCTAACTAACCTAAGGATATCACACACATCCATACCGGAGGCAGGATTTGAACCTGTAAGCGTAGCGGTCACGCGCTTCCAGACTGACGCGCCTGGAACCGCACGGCCACACGGCCCGGCGAGTACACCATCGCAGGCGCCCCTGTGTGTGATGCAGCGTCAAGGGTAACCGCAGCCATGGTCTCCGAGCAGCTAGTCCATGCTGCTGCAAACGTTGTCGAACTGTTCGTGCAGACGGTTGTTATCTTGCAAACCCCCCCTATCTGTTGACTCAGGGATGGAGACGCGGCTGCACGATCCGTTACAGCCATGCGGATAAGATGCCTGTCATCTCGACTGCTAGTGATACGAGGCCGTTGGGATCCACGAAGTTCCGTATTACCCTCCTGAACCCACCGATTCCATATTCTGCTAACAGTCATTGGATCTCGACCAAAGCGAGCAGCAATGTCGCGATACGATAAACCGCAATCGCGATAGGCTACAATCCGACCTTTATCAAAGTCGGAAATGTGATGGTACGCATTTCTCCTCCTTACACGAGGCATCACAACAACATGTCACCAGGCAACGCCTGTCAACTTCTGTTTGTGTATGAGAAATCGGCTGGAAACTTTCCTCGTATCAGAACGTTGTAGATGTCGCCACCGGCGCCAACCTTGTGTGAATACTCTTGAAAAGCTAATAATTTGCATCACACAGCATCTTCTACCTGTCGATTAAATTTCGCGTCTGTAGCACGTCATCTTCGTGGTGTAGCAATTTTAATGGCCAGTAGTGTACATTGGTGCTTGTACAAAGTGCAGACGGTGCAGCAACTGGAACCTCATGATCCGCAGCAACTCTCTGAGCTTGCTCTCCGAGTTGTGGCGCAAGTCGAAGTTGTCGACACGGGCCCTGGCAATATTGCTCGTACAGCATTTGATTCTTACTTTGGAAAAGCGCAACTGTGTGGAAACCACTGTTTTCATGCAAGATGGAGCACTCATATTGCTCACCCAGTGAAAGATCTGCTTATTTCAGCCTTCCACGGATATGTTATCCACGGGTTTTCCAGATACATGCCTTGCAAGATCAGTTGATTTGAATCCATTTGCCTTTTCGCTCTGAGGATATCTGAAATAACATGCTTACCAGGGACACGTTCGGTCTCTATCTGATAAGAAGGCCAGTATACAGGAACACGTGGCTCAGATCCACTGGAACTGCTACGAGCAGCTGTTGATACGTCGTTTTACGGATTCAACGTCTCGTAGTCGTCTTCGGTGCTCATACTGAGCCAACAGTGTGAGCGGCAGTTAATAATAAAAACAACATTTTGTCTTTCTTACTTATTTGACCTTCTCTGCCCCCGACCCGTTCCTAATCCATTACATATGGAAATATTTCTATTCATCTTTCATGCATTCGCACCTGGTGGCCAAATTAGGAACTTTTTTTTCGGCGTAAATCTGTCCCGCATTAAGATACTAGACTATCTGCCATACGATAATTACAGGTCAAAAAAATGGCTCTTCACACACTCTTCTTGAACCAAGGTGTCAGGTGGCTGCGGACTGAATTCATATAGTTAGTTGTTACTGAACATATCTCTGTTGTCGTATTTTCGTGAGCCTGCGGTTTTACGAAGAAAAATCTCAGAGATCAACATGTTTATATAAATATTTTTTCCAAACGTGGCAAAATCGCTGCATGGATGTATCAAATATTGACACAAGCGTGTGGAGATAGTTCCCTAGTTCAGGACGAACTTAAGGTTGGTGCTAGCGTTCAAAAAACAGGGGAATATCTACTGTAGATGATGACCGTGCCTGTCAGCCACCAAATGGCATCTTACCACAAAATGTTCATAAAGTGAGGGATACGGTACTCCAAGACTTTAGTGAAATACTGGTCTCACTGGTTTGTGATCTCTTTCGGTATGTGCTTTATGTGACACGCGGTAAGTAGATGTATCAATAATTAAGATTATTATTCCTTTATTGTACTGTGTAGTCTGCTACTTTAACGAGGAAGTCATTTGTCACTGGATTCTGTTACTCATGCATCCCTACAGTACAGCGAAACTGGAACACCCACGACTTGCTAAAATTCGTATCTTTTCTTATAATAACGTCTCAGTGTCGTCTGTACAGTATATCGCTGACAAGTACCTTTCGCCATGACATGTATCGTGGCTTTCAGATTACGTATATGAATGTTGGTACGAAATGTGCCACACCTGAGCGATGATACTACCTTGCCTATGATGCGTCTATCTTAGTGATGCATGATGTCAAAGCCGAGTTTTTTAACGTTTATAATCTTTCATAAAACCGTAATTTTGATCCAGTTTTCTGCTACAATAGATGGGTACAAAGAGAAAGAAATTTGCAACATAAAAAGAGGTGTACTGTAGAGTTGTAACTGTGAACATCGGATGAGTATCCCCTTGTTGACGAAAATGGTGTCCAGAACAGGAAGGTAATTTATTTGCAACAAATTAGGATCGTACGCGTTTCTAAATTTCGGGGAAGCAACGACGAGATTGTACCGAGAAATCGAATGTCAGAGGTGACTTACGTAAGCTTCAGAGTTACATTACGTAAAGCTCCCTCGAGGGAGAAACCGTAGGCGGTGAAGCTGCCATAAGGCTTAACTATGAAGTTGACGAGATCGGGAGCATGTAAAGCACGCAGTGGAAGAAGTTACGTGTTGGCGAAACAGGATTATCTAGCGTAATTCCGCTCGGTGAAAATTAGATCTACAGCAGCGTGAAATCAATGTCTTGCTTGAAGAAGTTTGAATACCACGTAGTTTTGCCTGATAGGCACCACGTAGTTTTTAATTTTAAACTTACTTCATTTTTCGCATGGAGAAATGTTATGTTTGGAGTCACTAACATGATATTCTTGAAATGGATAATGATATTATTAATGTAATAGCACTGAAGACAAAATTTCGTGATTCTTTATTCGAAGAATAATGTGACTGCATTATACTGAAAAGCGTTTCTAGCAGCTTGAAAGGAAACAACCGGCAGGTCGTTTTGTGCGAGCTGAGTTTTACAGCCTGTAGGTGGATGCAACTACCTAAAGAACTGATCAGTGTTTGGTATGATTTGAATATGGATATGCGTAAGTAAGAAACCAAGTGTGTGGAGAGCTTCAACACTTTTTCGAATAATTTTGTATTGTATAACATGGAAAAAAATTATTTTATTTTCATAGTCATGTTTAGAGAACGACATTTACGAAATTTGAGGTCAATTCATTGACTAGTATTCCTGAGATTAATTAAAAATCGTAACAAGAATTTGTCACATGTTGAGATAGAAGGTTAGTAACTGGCTGAAATACATCATTCTAAAGACTAAAGAACTAACGGCCTTGCCGCAGTGGATACACCGGTTCTCGTGAGATCACTGAAGTTAAGCGCTGTCGAGCGTGCTCGGCACTTGGATGGGTGACCATCCAGGCCACCATTCGCTGTTGCCATTTTTCGGGGTGCACTCAGCCTCGTGATGCCAATTGAGGAGCTACTCGACTGAATGGTAGCGGCTTCGGTCAAGAATACCATCATAACGACAGAGAGAGCGGTGTGCTGACTCCACGCCCCTCCTATCCGCATCCTCCACTGAGGATGACACGGCGGCCGGATGGTTCCGGTAGGCCACTCGTGGCCTGAAGACGGAGTGCTTTTAAAGACTAAAGAAGGTTCAAATACTGAAAATAATTGTATAAACAAACACGCATAGTTACTGCAAACACGGTTAAAATTCATGGAAACTGTCTGATTATGTTGCATTTTTAAGCACGCCATGGTAACTTAAAATAACACAATACATACACACGCTTTAATTAGGAATATGTAACAAATGTTAAGATTGTATGTAAAAGCTGTAGATGTAGGAGTTATTCACAAAATTCTATGTACAGACTTGACAGAAAATCCTAGGAAGTTCTGGTCTTACGTTAAATCAGTAAGTGGCTCGAAACAGCATATCCAGACACTCCGGGATGATGATGGCATTGAAACAGAGGATGACACGCGTAAAGCTGAAATACTAAACACCTTTTTCCAAAGCTGTTTCACAGAGGAAGACCGCACTGCAGTTCCTTCTCTAAATCCTCGCACAAACGAAAAAAATGGCAGACATCGAAATAAGTGTCCAAGGAATAGAAAAGCAACTGGAATCACTCAACAGAGGAAAGTCCACTGGACCTGATGGGATACCAATTCGATTCTACACAGAGTACGCGAAAGAACTTGCCCCCCTTCTAACAGCCGTGTACCGCAAGTCTCTAGAGGAACGGAGGGTTCCAAATGATTGGAAAAGAGCACAGGTAGTCCCAGTCTTCAAGAAGGGTCGTCGAGCAGATGCGCAAAACTATAGACCTATATCTCTGACGTCGATCTGTTGTAGAATTTTAGAACATGTTTTTTGCTCGAGTATCATGTCGTTTTTGGAAACCCAGAATCTACTATGTAGGAATCAACATGGATTCCGGAAACAGCGATCGTGTGAGACCCAACTCGCGTTATTTGTTCATGAGACCCAGAAAATAGCCGGCCGCTGGTGGCCGAGCGGTTCTGGCGCTACAGTCTGGAACCGCGCGACCGCTACGGTCGCAGGTTCGAATCCTGCCTCGGGCATGGATGTGTGTGTTGTCCTTAGGTTAGTTAGGTTTAAGTAGTTCTAAGTTCTAGGGGACTTATGACCTCAGCAGTTGAGTCCCATAGTGCTCAGAGCCATTTGAACCATTTGAACCCAGAAAATATTAGATACAGGCTCCCAGGTAGATGCTATTTTTCTTGACTTCCGGAAGGCGTTCGATACAGTTCCGCACTGTCGCCTGATAAACAAAGTAAGAGCCTACGGAATATCAGACCAGCTGTGTGGCTGGATTGAAGATTTTTTAGCAAACAGAACACAGCATGTTGTTATCAATGGAGAGACGTCTACAGACGTTAAGGTAACCTCTGGCGTGCCACAGGGGAGTGTTATGGGACCATTGCTTTTCACAATATATATAAATGACCTAGTAGATAGTGTCGGAAGTTCCATGCGGCTTTTCGCGGATGATGCTGTAGTATACAGAGAAGTTGCAGCATTAGAAAATTGTAGCGAAATGCAGGAAGATCTGCAGCGGATAGGCACTTGGTGCAGGGAGTGGCAACTGTCCCTTAACATAGACAAATGTAATGTATTGCGAATACATAGAAAGAAGGATCCTTTATTGTATGATTATATGATAGCGGAACAAACACTGGTAGCAGTTACTTCTGTAAAATATCTGGGAGTATGCGTGCGGAACGATTTGAAGTGGAATGATCATATAAAATTAATTGTTGGTAAGGCGGGTACCAGGTTGAGATTCATTGGGAGAGTGCTTAGAAAATGTAGTCCAGCAACAAAGGAGGTGGCTTACAAAACACTCGTTCGACCTATACTTGAGTATTGCTCATCAGTGTGGGATCCGTACCAGATCGGGTTGACGGAGGAGATAGAGAAGATCCAAAGAAGAGCGGCGCGTTTCGTCACAGGGTTATTTGGTAACCGTGATAGCGTTACGGAGATGTTTAATAAACTCAAGTGGCAGACTCTGCAGGAGAGGCGCTCTGCATCGCGGTGTAGCTTGCTCGCCAGGTATCGAGAGGGTGCGTTTCTGGATGAGGTATCGAGTATATTGCTTCCCCCTAGTTATACCTCTCGAGGAGATCACGAATGTAAAATTAGAGAGATTAGAGCGCGCACGGAGGCTTTCAGACAGTCGTTCTTCCCGCGAACCATACGCGACTGGAACAGGAAAGGGAGGTAATGACAGTGGCACGTAAAGTGCCCTCCGCCACACACCGTTGGGTGGCTTGCGGAGTATGAATGTAGATGTAGATGTAGATGTAGATTTGATAGAAACTGCGACTCAAAAGTTCGGTGAATGGTCTCGGAAAATAAGAGAAACAAATATTACAAAGAAATGCCTATACTGGCCTTCACAGTAATGACCGATAACTGCAACATATTTCTGACATCGGTTGTAAGGCTGCTGGGAACTTTCAGCAAACGCTTCTCGTGGAACCGCTCGAAGCATCGTGGCCACGCGTTGTTGGAGACCTGGTGGTACCAATACGATCTGGAAATCAAGCGAGTGTCAGTGTCATGGTGTTCATCCATTCCTCGCCTACCTCGGGTGTAAATTAATGCTGGACAAAGCTTCCCGTCAGAAAAGGCGATTTTGTTAACCGACATTTTTTTTTGGGGGGGGGGGGGGGGAGGGCAGGAAAGACGATGAAAATCATGGAATTTATTGTCGCTTGATCTCTGAATCGTACTGGTAGCACCGGGCCTCATTCCTTGTAATGATGATGTCAAAAGTGTGATGACGCTAACAGTGTTTACTTTGAAGGCCAAGAGAGGTATTTGGTTTGTAACTCTTATTTTCTTTATATTCTGATACCATTCAACGAACTTTCCAGACATACCTTGTATTTTTGATCCATGACCTAATCTTTTTAAAAAGAAATGAGTGTACCGTGATTTTATAGTTCAAGATCATTGATAGACACCTTCAATATCGATCGAAATAAATTTGTTATGAGCTGCTAGATTCTTCGAGTAGGGAGCAATTCGTGATTTATTTTAGGAAATGGAGGACATTTGTATGTAGACGAATATAGTTCTTTCAAACCAGACAATTGGACAGGCCTTGCATGGTCGGCTTTACCTCCCAACCCAATCGTGCAGCATGCGTAAAAGCACTGTTTTTTATGCGTATGGAGAGAGTCTGTTGGTGAAGTGTTATACGGACAGTCGATTGTGTCTCTGGAGATAGGTTATCGTTTCTGCGTGATGTGGATTACACTTAGAGTGGTGAGAAAGGTGTCTGTCCTTACTTTTCGTTCGTCAGTTGCTTCACTTGACGAAAGTGTGAACAGCCCGTTTGAATGAAGAAAAGTACGGCTGTTCTCTCCACTCGTCTTGGCTCTGCACGAGTGTACAGCAGAATGGAATGAATAGCGACGCATTTTACACTGCAACCTTGACTTTCACAGTTGTTGGAAGAAAACTCCGCGTGGTAGAAACCTAGCAGAACTAAACGATTTTAGCTTTATTTACAACCACTGCTGTTAACCCATGTTTCTTGGGCGAGCGTCATCAATGACAAAATGAACTTCACTGCTTCTGTAGTATTCGTTCGTGATTGGGAAAATGTCCTCATGTGTTCGCCGAAGCCCTATAGGAACTGATAAACAATAATGGCAGTGATGACGAGAAATCTCGAATAAAACCGAAAAAATACCGACTCGTGTTGACATTTCTACTAAGACGATAGACAGACCAAAAAATATATCGAGTGATTTCTAAGCAGCACGTGCGGTATTCATGTAAGAATGCTGTAGAAGTGCAACTGACAGGCAAACGAGGTAGGGATAGTTATTTTTATGTATTTTTCATATGGCAGAGACAACAGTAACATTAATTACATGCTATGGACTCAAAACTATCTTTTGTTGCCCAGTTCAAGTTTGGGCAAGATCAATTAGCTGTGCGTGGAAGGAAAAAAGAATTACGACGAGGATAATCAACCGGTTTCGCAGCTAACTATTTTCACATTTGACAATAACGTTCACTTACAGTTCACGAAGTAGCAGTTAAGGAAGACGACTTTTTTATAACCTTCTTTTGCTGCTCTCAGTATTTAGTAACCTTCTACATCTTAGGGTGTCCTATCTCTTAATTTGGTTTTTAGAAATTTATGTTCAAGAAAAGTTAGTTAATTTTACAGACAATAATAAGTAAAGGCTGCTCAACTCGCAATGCTCGAAATTCGTTCACTTTTTTACATAAAAAACTTACTGACGTCGCTTCGTTTCATATTAAGGTAAGTCAGATGGAGTAACTATTATAATGACGTTCGTTTTACACATATACTCCATCACTATTGGGCAAAGAGAGATTCATACAGTGAATGTATCGACAACAAATGATAAAAAAGATTGAAGATTGGTACAGAGAGCTTCTGGGTAGCGATAGCGTGTTTCAGTTTGCATGGACGAGACTGTGTCCATTAGAGTAAAAGGCAGAAAACTGTCCGTCAGATGTTGGGACGTATAACAAGGATGTGGATTCGACAGTTAACCCGGCAGTTCAGGCGCATTAAATAATTGAGCATAATGTTTCGAGGAAGTGATTCCGGCTGTCTGTGTAGAGTGTGCATATCCCCGAATTCTACTGCCAATAATCAAACCGCAGCGATGCGTCTTTCCTTGTGACATAGTAATATGACCGCCAGGAATATCAAAAGTTACCGTAAATAATGCAAAAACCTTAATTAATGACTAAATCAATCAACGAAATACGCCACCTTGTCCACAAAAGTTATCTCAGCAAAAGTATAATGGCATGATTGGAATCCAACAAGCATAGAGGCAAGATCTACAAAGGAAAATGCTTCTGAACTTTACTATTAGTTGTCTTTTAAGTTCATTAGTTTCACAGAATTTGAACTACGTTACTGAAAACTCAAAATTCCAGTCCTTACAATGAGTATTATCACTAAGTCCCCAATAACATATTGACTTACTGGATATTTTTTAAGTTGTACTGCAGTAAAAAGTTCAATTATCAATACCTTCTGATATAACTAAATACGTTAGAAAAATCAGCAAATTAAAAGTAATGACCAAACGATGAATCCAAGTATAATCCGGCCTAGATAAGATTTTGAAATATTTATGTTTATGCGGCAGACAAATTACGTAAGTAACTGTTTCCAGGTACGACAGGGATCAGAAAAAAAAGAGTTATTATCGGAACTTGAAAGCATAACAGATTAAGTAATGCCATCTTGCTATATCTCATCATGTGGAAGAACACCGAGAGAAACAACGACTTTACAAAATACAGGGTGATTCAAAAAGAATACCACAACTTTAAAAATGTGTATTTAATGAAAGAAATACAATATAACCTTCTGTTGTACATCATTACAAAGAGTATTTAAAAAGGTTTTTTTTCACTCAAAAACAAGTTCAGAGATGTTCAATATGGCCCCCTCCAGACACACGACCACTATCAACCCGATACTCCAACTCGTTCCACACTCTCTGTAGCATATCAGGCGTAACAGTTTGGATAGCTGCTGTTATTTCTCGTTTCAAATCATCAATGGTGGCTGGGAGAGGTGGCCGAAACACCATATCCTTAACATACCCCCATAAGAAAAAATCGCAGGGGGTAAGATCAGGGCTTCTTGGAAGCCAGTGATGAAGTGCTCTGTCACGGGCTGCCTGGCGGCCGATCCATCGCCTCGGGTAGTTGACGTTCAGGTTTCATAACTAACCTTTTTCGTAGGACTCTCCATACAGTTTATTGTGGAATTTGCAGCTCTCTGCTAGCTCTGGGCTGCGAACAAATGCTTGCTGGTTGCGTGCTACATTTTCATCACTCGTTCTCGGCCGTCCAGAACTTTTCCCTTTGCACAAACACCCATTCTCTGTAAACTGTTTATACCAACGTTTAATACACAACCTATCAGGAGGTTTAACACCATACTTCGTTCGAAATGCACGCTGAACAACTGTCGTTGATTCACTTCTGCCGTACTCAATAACACAAAAAGCTTTCTGTTGAGCGGTCGCCATCTTAGCATCAACTGACGCTGACGCCTAGTCAACAGCGCCTCAAGCGAACAAATGTACAACTAAATGAAACTTTATAGCTCCCTTAATTCGCCGACAGATAGTGCTTAGCTCTGCCTTTTGTCGTTGCAGAGTTTTAAATTCCTAAAGTTGTGGTATTCGTTTTGAATCACCCTGTATATTTGACCCGCTACAAGGCAATATTTTGCATAATGGGACTGGTTCATAATATTCGAATGGTAGGCTAACAACATCCTCGCTAAGTTAGGAAACACATAAGAACTATTTCAAAGTCATTTCCTGAAATGGATTCATAGGCTAAAGTAAGTACTGTGTCGTCCGAACAAGCCAGAGCCAGGGAAAAAGCACCACAGGTGCAAATATGCGATCCGGTGACAGTGCCATAGAGACTCGCCACTTGCGGGACTTCGCCTCGGCCAATTGCCGGCCGAATACAATCCGCCAGTGATCGGACGACAACGGACAGAAGCGTACTCGGAAGAGAAAAGAGCAGTTCTCGTCCACTTGGTTATAGATCATCGTGCAGGGCTGAATTAGACAGGGAAAGCCATTTAGTGAACTGTTGGAGGTGAACAGACAGTTGTTGTAAATTGCATTTGCTATGTACTTTGAAGCTTACCTACGATTTTTGCACTTAGCCATTGAGGGCCTTTCTTGTGTTGCAGTCTTCATTCTTCAAATAGTCACAAAGGTAAGTAAATTTTTTTAACTCATTTGTGTGACTTTGTTACTAATTTGTTGGAGTGTTATAGAACCTTCGTTCTCCTATCCTGTTACCTGACGCTGGGTCATGGCTGTGTAATAGTAGCAGGGGGAAACTGTCACAGCGGTGTACTGCACCTGAAGCCGTTTCACGAATTCACAGACTCGGCCTACCGTAACAACAGTGGCAACTCGTCCTCAACAACAGTGGCCTTTACAAAACTGGCGACGAGGAAGTAGGTGTTGGTGTAGATGTAAGGATGTAGTTTGTATAGAGGAAACGGTTGAACCTCCTCTGTGAAATTTATGAGGTAGCACTGCTAGTCGATTCTCGATAAGAGTTATTATTCCTGTGAGTTTATATTCGAAACCGAGGAGTGATGAAACAGAGGGATGGCAATGTTCATTTTGCTTCGAAGCTACTTTTTGCTGCAGTTACGGTATTGTTCTGTCTTAAGAATATGGTAATTTTATAAAATTTTACACTTCACTGTATTAATAAAGCATACTTTTATACATGATATGGATAAATACGTGAGGAAATAAATGACCCTACAGCTGATCTCAGAAGATACTCAGAATAGTGGAAAGCCTCTGTTTATATTATTTGTAGAGTTGCGGGAAGCTTATGAAAGTGTTAAGTGAAATATACTCTTTGCGGTACTGAAGGTGGCATGGATAGAAGACAGTGACCTAAATATTAACTAAAAGTTGTACAGAGACCAGACGGCAGTTATATGAGTGAAGGAAAGAAAAATGAAGCAGTAGTTACAAGGGAGTGAGACAGGGCTTTAGTCAACCCCTGATGTTATTTAGTCTCTACATCGAGCAAACAGTGAAGGACACCAAGGAGAAATTTGAAAATCGAGTGAAAGCTCAGTGAGAAGAAAAAAAGTTAGTTGCCCATGGCATTGTAATTCCATCTCAGACGGCAAGGCACTTGGAGCAGTAGTTGAACGAAAGGCATAGTGTCCTGAAAAAAAAAAAAAAGTTATAACATACATGTCAACGAAAGTAAACCGAAGAAGTCGAGGGAATTAGTTTAGAAAAAAAGAGACACCAAGAGCAGTAGAGTTTTGCAATTTGGAGAGCAAAATAAATTAAGTTTTCGGAAAGAGAGACGGTATAAAGTGTTCAATGGTAACAGAAAGGAAAGCCTATATGCAGAAGACAAAGTCTCCTACATTTAATGTAAACGGAAGTTGTAGGAAGACTTTTCCGAAAGTATCTGCCTGGAATATAGACTTATGCCAAAAGAAAACGTGGACTTGTAAAGGGGATGAATAAGAACACTACGGTGCTACAGTGCGTAAGACTTACAGGCACTGGCGCCTGTAAATGTATGTACACAGCGTGTTCATTTTAATTGAAAACATTGAAATACCTCGGAAACTACATCGGATCACAAAAATTATAATTACTATTTATGTATCTCGGAGGGACATATCCAATGATATCACACTCGATCCTCAACCTTATACCGTGCGTGGGTGGTGGGGGCAACTTTGAAGTCTTCAATGTGTACCTCCGGTTTTTATTGTAGTTTACGATTCTACGACAATACCTACATACCTTTTGTCTGAAGCATTTTTTTCGTTTCGTCACAGATGGCGCTGTAATCGGAGGAATAGGAGTGAGTTCACACTCGTAATTTACGACATGCTTCTCAATCGCCCTCGAATATCCAATGGCACATGGGACCCCACCTTCATGCTACGAGGGTAGGACGGGCCAGTATACCATAACTTCTAATTGCAAGCTCCATTCGCAATGTTCTATTCCTGTGACATATCGAACAGGGGACTATTTGTCGTGCCACTGTGGCCGTGGCTCAAGACGAAAGCTGCTCTTCTTTTCCAGTTTGGGTAAGTGTTCGAACGTAGTAGCAGCAGCTTCGGCATACCTGGCAATGCGATTTTCAAATGACCATACACAGGACAGAAGCATATCTGCGGGAATGTCAGTACAGGCGTTTCTGATGCGATCGACCATGTCCTCACGGCCTGATGGCACTTGCTGGTACACCTCACCTTTTATATTGCCCCACGGAATGAAATCCGTTTTCGTCAAATCCGGCGACTTAGTGGTCAAATTAATACGGTCACTTCTGCCTAACCATCGACCAATATAAACACGGTCTAATACCTCCCGTGCTCCAGTTGCATAACGCGGTAGGCAACCGTCGTGCTGAAACCACGTAATTTGTCAAATGCCCAGGGAAATATCCTGCAGTAGAACCGGTAGTCCCTGTTCCTAAAACATTAGATATTTGCGACCATGCAACGTGCCGTCGATAAAATATGGACCAATGAGTTTGTTCACCGTGATGCCACACCGTACGTTAATGGACCAAGAACGCTGATGACCAGCTTGCCGTAACCAGTGGAGATCCTCTACACTCCCGTAATGCATGTACAACGCTACGGTGGCTTGTGAATGCAGACTCATGGAAAAATAGTACCTCGGAAAAGACGTGCCCATTCACAAAACACTATCCGGTTACGGAAATCGGCGCCAAGAAGTTGTTGACGCAGCGAATTTGGAATTGGAAATTTGTGGTAAAGTCTTATGGGACGAAACTGTTAAGGTCATCGATCCCTAAGCTTACGCACTACTTAATCTAACTTAAACTAAATTACCCTGAGGACAACACACACACCCATGACCGAGGGAGGACTCGAACCTCCGACGGGGGAGACGCGCGGACCGTGACAAGGCGCCTTAGACCGCGCCGCTAGGACGTGCAGCTCTTGATGCAGCAACACATGGTGTGGACGATACTTATGATGATGCAGTACTGTGACAATACTACCTACGGACATACCGGAATCGCGATGTAATTGTCGGGAATTATCCATGTGTTGTGGCGCACTGCCGCTAGTACAGCCATTTCATTAGCTTCTCTTGGAACACGTTTGCTTCGTTTCCTTTTGCTCGTCTTACGCTGCCATCAAAGTTATAAAAGAATGAAGTTATAAAAGAATGAACGAGAGCGAGCTTTCTCTGCAAACGCTCGGTATACAAGGCAAGAGAATCCCCAACATTTATCCTGCTTTCTCGGTAAATCAGAATCATTTCAATTTTTTCTTCTGTGGTTCATCGTCTACTTGCAAGTCTGCTCTCCAAATGATAGATAGGTGTGCAGGCAATAAACACTGCGCAAGTATTGTAATGTTTAGTACCGCTATCTGTACTACGTCTGCAGGATATGTGAGCTCCGTTTGCAGTTTACTGCTTGATATGCAGTTCGCTACACGGTCACAGGGGCGCGCAAAGTAATCGCCTGTTCCATATGTCGGAGGAATACAACGTTGCGAATGGGGCTTCCAATTAGAAGTTATGAAATACTGGTCTGTCCTACACTTGCTGCAAGGAAGTGAAGCCCCGCATGCAAAGGGATATTCAAGAGCCATTGAGTAGCTTGTCGTAAATTACGATTGTGTACCCATTTCTATTCCTCCGATAACAGCGCTATCTGTGGCGAAACTAAGAAAATCCTTCAGGGAAAAAGTATGTAGATTTTGGTGTGGAATCGTAGCCTTGAATAAAAACCGAGGACTACTACTGAAGATTTCAAAGTTTCCCCCCACCAACCACTCACTGGGTCGGGTGGTGGGTCGAGTGTCGGTCGTATCGTTGGATGTCCCCCTCCGAGACAAACAAATGGGAAATATTTTAATGTCTTCTGTTAAAATGAACACCTTGTATACACGGTGATTCCGTGACGGTGTTACGGAATTTCTAGGATGATGCAGAAGGTTGAATGTACCAATGTGAGGTATGAGTCCCTGTACCGGAAAGGTACGAGTCGAAAGTTACGAGCGAAAACCGTTCTGATACCTGTAGCAGTGGAATATACGTACTGATATTGTTGTTGCTAAAGTTGTAGGGTAGGTAACTTTCAAGGGGTGGTAGCATCGACCAATCAAGAAAAAAAATCTGGTAAACATGGACTCTAAAATGCATACAAAAAGAGCTATGAGCACTTATTCAGTGGAGGTGGTGTGTTTCACAGTATCGAAGATGAGTGTGTAAGTTCATAGTTCCTACGGCATACATTTTTGAGAACATGTTTACTGACTTTTTTTCCTTATTTTGGTCCACACTAACACCTTTGAAAGTTGCCTACCCTAAAATCCTAGCACCAATAGTACCAATACATGTATCTCCATGTCAGAGATATCAAAACTGTTTTCGCTATAATTTTCGTCTCATTTTTTCCGATACAGGGACCCTTACGTCAGATTGATACATATCCTTCTTCATCACCTTAGAAAGTTTGTAACATCGTCACGGAATCGAGCATATGCACATATATTTACAGCTGCCGGTGCCTATAAATTTGATGCTCTTTAGCGTCGCTTGAAACCGTTTCCGAACGTGGGTTCCTATTCAAAACGTTGTGTATTGGCTCCTCTCTACAAATCCGTGAAGTTTGTAACGGAAATTTCTGAACACCCTATATAGTTCAGACATAAATATTGATAGATTACAAGTTTTTCAAATGTGTTATACACACATCAAAAATGTTCTGCATCTCCTCGGTTCCGACAGTTCCGGAACCTGTACAGAAAATTGGAATAGATATCAACATAAACATCATTTCCACCCTTTTTATTGCTCATGAAAACCACACATTCATGTTGTACCACCATATAGCGAGACCTTCAGATGTGGTGATCCAGATTGCTCTACACAGCCGGCCGCGGTGGTCTCGCGGTTCTAGGCGCTCAGTCCGGATCCGCGCGACTGCTACGGTGGCAGGTTCGAATCCTGCCTCGGGCATGGATGTGTGTGATGTTCTTAGTTAGGTTTAAGTAGTTCTAAGTTCTAGGGGACTGATGACCACAGATGTTAAGTCCCATAGTGCTCCGAGCCATTTGTACCATTTTTTTGCTCTACACACACCGATACCTCTAATACCCAGTAGCACGTCCCTTATATTGACACATACCTGTATTCGTCCTGGCATACTATCCACAAGTTCATCAAGGCACTATTGGTCCAGATTGTCGCACTCCTCAACGGCGATTCGGAGTAGATCCCTCAGTGTGGTTGGCGGCTCACGTCGTTCATGAAGAGCCTTTTCAATTTATCCCAGGCATGCTCGATGGGGTTCGTGTCTGGAGAACATGGTGGCCACTCTAGTGGAGCGCTGTCGTTGTCCTGTAGGAAGTCATTCACAAGATGTGCACGATGGGGCCGCGAATTGTCGGCCATGAAGACGAATGCCTCGCCAGTATGCTGCCAATATGGTTGCACTATCGGTCGGAGGATGGTATTCACGTATCGTACAGCCGCTACGGCGCCTTCCATGACCACCAGCGGCGTACGTCGGCCCCACATAATGACATCCAAAAAGAGCAGTAACCTCCACCTTGCTGCACTCCCTGGACAGTGTGTCCAAGGCTTCAGCCTGACAGAGTTGCGTCCAAACACGTCTCCGACGGTTTTCTGGTTTAAGGCATATGCGACACTCATCGGTGAGGAGAACGTGATGCTAATTCTGAGCGGGGCATGTCATCGACAGTTCCTGTCTACCTGAATCTCCTCCATGTTCGAACAACATCGCTTTGGTTCACTCCGAGACGCCTGAAAACTTCCTTTGTTGAGAGCCCTTCCTGGCACAAAGTAACAATGCGGACGCGATTGAACTGCGGTATTGACCGTCTAGACATGGTTGAAGTACAGACAACACGAGCCGTGTACCTCTTTCCTGGTAGAATGACTGGAACTGTTCGGCTGTCGGACCTCCTCCTTCTCATAGGCCCTGCTCATGCACGGTGCCTGTGATACAGTATCCACAGTCAACGTCTATCTTCAGGAGTTTTGGAAATGGGGGTGATGCAAAACCTTTTTTGATGTACGTAGAAGAGAGTTGAACATTAGATGGGAGATAGGATGACTAACAATAACGTGTTGAATCAAACCGGGAAAATAAGAAATTTACGCCACAACCTGACAATAATGGATCAGTTGATACAGGCATCAAGGAATTGTCAGTTTTGTAGTGATAAGAAGTGTGTGGGGGTAAAAACTGGAGTGGGAGACCAAAGCTTGTCTAAAGGCAGTATCAAAATGAGGTACGCTGCGGCGGCTATACAGCAACAAAGAGACTTTGGAAAGACTAAGTGCTAAGCTACATAAGAGCAGTCTTTAGAGTCTGAATATCACAGAAACCACTATAAAAATAATTTTTTACATTTTGCTTCCTATAGTGTAATAAAAAACATTTTGTTTACTAATGAAGTATTTGTGTAAGTTACGTATGGCGTTTATGTTCCTTTTCACATGTTTTGAAGTGAACTGGTATTCCCTCCCGTTATCACAAGACTTTACAGCTACCAAAAGCATGATTTCGCTTCCCCTACATGAACTTTTAGTTCAGTTTCGTATTCTTGTGTGTGTGTGTGTGTGTGTGTGTGTGTGTGTGTGTGTGTGCGTGTGCGTGTTTCAGTAGGGATTCGCCCTGTGTTGCTACTGAACAATGAGATTTACATTATGGGCAATCGGCCCTTCTATTATGGAAACAACTACGTCTTCATAGCTCTCAAATATGTTTCAGCACCTTTGTGCACTCATCAGTGGGCACGGTTTTGCAATCCGGCGGAACACCAACATTTTCAAGCGCTAACCACTGTAACAAAAATTTGACCTAAAATTTTTATGTCTGTAGTGATTATTACCTTATTCTGTAGAGTGTTAAGTACTGTAAGACTATTTTTTTCATTATCACGTACCTTGACATCTGAAACGAAGTCATGTTTTCGTGAAATTAGAATGCGACTTAACAAATCATTTTATCTATGACAGTAATTTTGTTACGTCAAGATACTTCACGACCATGTTTTGCGGTTGTTGACAGTTTTCTACGTGGTAACTATCACAGTCATGTGTGGCAGTAATGCACACCGACATGTGATTACTGAAACACTCTCACGAATTGGAAAATCAAAAGTCACAAAACTTGATGTTTATGTTGCTGCTTTGTCTTTGGCGCCTGCTGATGTTAATTTATTTTCATACTCCTTCATGAATGAACAGTCTAAGAGCCCACTAATTGGTGATCCCACTGACAGTCATTCATGCTGAGAGAAAATTCTTTTTAAAAACAAAGTAATTTCGTACAGATCAATTCTTGAGATTGGTTGCTAGTACTTCAGCTTGTGTGTCCGGTGTACAATATAATGAATATAACAGCATACAAAAGACTTTCAAATGGTGTAAAGCTGAAGAACAGTGACAATCTATAATCTTTAAACTACAAACTAGTTGGATTCTGATCTTTAAGTTCCGAGGCTGTCACTATCGTCGTGCCCCGTACTTTCTTAGCAGCAGGGGGAGGGAGTGGAGAGGGCAAACAAACTAAAAAACCGATCACTGATTTCGTCTGATGCTAGCCGAAGTTAGGAGAGGTGTGTTAAGCAGGCGCACAATTCATTATCATAAAAGTCTAAATACAGTTGTAATTTTGTATGTCAAGCCTTTAGGAAACAGTTTCGTTCTTTTAATTTTGAAAAAGGCCTCATTTAACTGGGAAAACATGAGAGCTACTTTTCTGTGAGATCGCTTACGAACAGATGTTCATATTTACTGTTGAGATAGATGAACTAATTATTATTAATATTTTTATTATTATTACCATTTTGAAAGCACTTCGCGTCATATCTTAACGCAAAAAAGTAAAACGTAATTTCTTTAAAAAAAACCTTTTGTTTCTGCTTGGAATCGAAGAATTTTCGATACAGCTTCCAACTGTAGTCCTTTCCCTACCTCTGGAAACTAATTCCTTCCAAATAATGCCCATAAGAATAACTATCCCAGCTCTGTCTTGATGAACGTGAAGGAGTAGTAGTTGAGTGAGTCTCAACTGTTCTTAAAGTCCAGAATGAGATTTTCACTCTGCAGCAGAGCGTGCGCTGATATGAAACTTCCTGGCAGATTAAAACTGTGTGCCGGACAGATATGAACTCGGGACCTTGTGCCTTTCGCGGGCAAGTGCTCTACCGATTTCTTTTTTCACTCATTTTATTGGATGTTGTTCATTGCATCTGTTCGCGACGGACGTTCCCCGATATCCGTTCAAGTTCATTGTTCATCCGTTCACTCAGTTTCTTTATTACAGAGGGCAGCTAACCCTCTGCCCGAACACGCTGAGCTACCGTACCGGCAACCGATTGAGCTACCCAAGCACGACTTACGGCCCGTCCTCACAGCTTTACTTCTGCCAGTACCTCGTCTCCTACCTTACAAACTTCACAGAAGCTCTTCTGCGAAACTTGCAGAACTGGCACTCCTGAAAGAAAGGATATTGCGGAGACATGGCTTAGCCACAGTCTACGGGATGTTTCCAGAATGAGATTTTCACTCTGCAACGAAGTGTGCGCTGATATGAAACTTCCTGGCAGATTAAGGCTATGTGCTGGACTGAGAGACTGGCGGAATTTAAGCGGCGGGGACGGGTGGTGAGTCGTGCTTGTGTCGCTCAGTCGGTAGAGCACTTGCCCGTGAAATGCAAATGTCCCGAGTTCGAGTCTCGATCCAGCAGGTGTGCCAGGAAGTTTCGTTTTCAAAGTCGTCATATGGCGTTAAATGACCTGTGAAAGGATGCTTACGACGCTGGAACTGCCATAATCAAAATGACCAAGTGAATAGTTTCTTGAATCACTTCTCAGGCCTGTGACGTTCAACAATAAGTTATCTTTGGAATAGAAGATACATTATGTGGTTGTAAACAGTCGCAATTGTTTGCAACATTTAGAAATTTGCATGAAACCTGTCCAAGCTGAAGTCTGGTGAGTGCACTGCAAGCAACACAGCCGAACGTAGTGTGGATGGGGAACTTGTTTGGGAGGACGTAAGAAGCATCTTTAACTGCTCTTGGTTGAACCTTTGGTAAGTTTCACGCAGACGAGATAAGGATAAGATAGGATATGCTTCTTTCTTAAAGCATCTTCCATGAATCAATTCTCGACGAAAAGACGATGTTTCTCTGTGTTTCAATCTCGCAGGTAATTTTGTTGGCCGTGAGTCTTCCTGATTTAGGTACCAGCAACAATAGTTGGCTTTTTGATGCGTCCCACGGGTATTACAACTTCCACGCGCTATAGGCTTGGTTCAAATGGCTCTGAGCACTATGGGACATAACAGCTGAGGTCATCAGTCCCCTAGTACTTAGAACTTCTTAAACCTAACTACATCACACACATCCATGCCCGAGGCAGGATTAGAACCTGCGACCGTAGCGGTCGCGTGGTTCCAGACTGAAGCGTCTAGAACCGCTCGGCCACACAGGCCGGCCCACGCGGTACAGAAATGACTGACTCATTAGTAAGCGTTTAGGGGCGAGGTTATGTCTGGCTAAAGCCGTAGTTCTGGTCTGGTCTACGGAAGGCGAAACTTATGTCATCCTACTTTGCGTCACTTGTGACGTGGGCGTAAAACAGAGAGTTGCGTGGAATCAATTTACCTGCCTCGTATTTACGTGGGCAGAGTTGAGTAGAGAGACAATTGGCGGGTTTGGTTCCTGAGCCGAGATCAAACTTCGTAGTTCCGATGCGGGCCGTCGGAAAACAGGCTGCAGTCAGTATCCGGTGGGTAATGTGTGGTATAAGCTGAGAATTTGTGTCTGATAGGAGAAGTGCTAGGGTAGTCCGTGCAGCTGTGCTGATCACTGGGTTCCGTTGGCGTTATGATCAGCGAATCTGCTTAGAGACCTTGGTTTGAATCCGGATAAGGTATAAATTTTCAAGTTGTCCCACTGGTATACACCAGTGCCCACTGGCAGCTAATGTCTTTACCCGCTTTGTGTATTGATTCCTAGTGGCAGCAGAAGCACGAAAATATGGACCTGATTGGAGGCATACTAGGTTAGTCCGTGCAGTTGTGGTGACAATTGTGTCTAGATGGCATAGTGGTCAGCGTATCTGCCTAGTGAGCTAGAGACCAAGGATCGAATCCCAGTCTGACACAAATTATTAACTTGTCCCATTGATAGAAATCAATGCCCACTGGCAGCTAACGCCATTAATTCCTTTGGTACTGATTCTTGCAAGCGTTTACTCACTCAGAGTGAGAGTGGTACTTGTCAAATATTGTATCTAGCGCGGGATCTCTTCCAAATAAATGTTAACTCTTGTATATAACAAATTCTGCAGTAAATATTGCGAAATTTGAGACTAGGCAGTAGTGGTGTTAGTCGTAGCCACCTTGGTAAAACTGGTAATCACTTTTACGCATTTTAGGTGTTGTAGTATGCTGAGGCCTAACAGACCTCGTTGCTAATGTGTATCCAAGAAAAGAGCACAATACAGCACTTCTTCTAACAGCATTTCGAATGTTTCTGCTGCTGTTCCGAAGTTTAGTCCTGGAAATGTTTCACCAGATTCTTTGGGCCTGGCAGACTAGTGATCCGTGGATGGAACTGACGAAGACCCTGTTGCTGCATGCTATTGGCTGGGATGTCCGTTTCTCGGTCTGGGTGAAATGCAGTTTGGCACAATAATACGCAAACTTTGCCATAAATAAATATATTGTACTAATGGTACGTTTAGTGACGTGTAGCATAATTTTTGTCGCTGACTCTGAGACTGTAGATCACGTACATATGTAAGTGAATTTGGTGGTTGGGACGGGGTAGAGGTGCAGAAACCGTACCTTACACATCTCCCAAGACTTTCAAGTGCGGATGGGGAGGGACGGGACAGGGCAAGAGCACTCCCCTGCCATTACCCCCCCCCCCCTCCCCCTGTGGTTGTTTGATATGACATTGTTGCGACAAGTGCTGTCAGCAGACTGTCAACACAGCACTCTGGTTTCGGCGGCGATAGGAAATCATCTTAAAGACTCTCGCAAAAGTCACGTAAAAAAGTCGCATTCACGTACCAGATGTAGAATTAAGTGAGCAAGGGATAGAAAATAAAAACTGAAATCGTTCAGAAGAGGAAGGCCACTGGACCTGACGGGATATCAATTCTATCAATTCTGTTCTACCCGAAGTATTCGAAAGAACTTGCCCCTCTTGTGGCAGCAGTCTACCGCAGGGCTCTTGATCAGAGAGGCTTTCCCAATGATTGGAAAGTCATTCCCGTTTTCAAGACGGTTCATCGAACAGACTCACAAGACTATAGGCCTATATCTCTGACGTCGGTCTGTTGTAGAATTTTGGATCATATTTTATTGTCGCGGATTATGACATGTCTGGAGACAAAAACTCTACTCTGCAGGAAACAACATGGGTCCCGAAAACAACGGTAGTGTGAAAACCAGCTCTCTCTCTTCGTCCACGAAACCCAGAAAGCAGCAAATACAGGCGCCCAAATAGATACAGAGATCATTAACTTCCGAAAGGCATTCGAAATAGTTTTGCACTGCTGCTTAATGAACAAAATACGAGCGTATGGAATATCAGACAAACTGTGTGACTGGGTTGATGATTTGCCAGTAAACAGAACGACGAGACGTCTTCACATGTAACAGTACCTTATGCGTGCCGCAGGCGAGTGTTTTACTTTTCACAATATATATGTAAACGAAATAGCAGATAACATCGGAAGTTCCATGAGAGATTTGCGGTTGATGCTGTAGTTAACAGAGAAGTTTAGACGTTAGGAAGCAGTTATTTCGAGAAAATACCTAGGAATATGCGTACGGAGTGATGTGAAATGGAATGACCACATAAAATAAACCGCGAGTAAGTCAGATGCCAGTCTGATATTCATCATAAGAATCCTCAGGAAACGTCACCCATCAACAAAGAAAGTAGCTTACAGAACACTCGCTCGATCAATACTTGAATACTGCTCGTTTATATGGGGTCCATACCAGATAGGACTGATACTAGAAATAGAGAAGATCCGTAGAAGAACAGCACGTTTCCTTACACGGAGATGCTCAGCCAACTCGAGCGGCAGACATTGCAAGAGAGGTGTTCGGCATCACGCTGTGGTCTACTGTTAAAGTTCCGAGAGCGCACATTCTTAAAAGAGTCAACCAATATGTTACTTCCTCCAACGTGCACTATGTGAGCAAAAGTATCCGGTCACCTGGCTGAAAGTGACTTACCAGTTCGTGGCGCTCTCCATTGGTAATGCTGGATTTCAATATGGTGTTGGTGCACCCTTAGCCTTGATGACAGCTTCCACTCTCGCAGGCATACGCCCAGTCAGGTTCTGGAACGTTTCTTGGGGAATGGCAGCCCATTCTTCACGGAGTGTTCCACCGAAGAGAGGTATCAATGTCGGTCGGTGACACCTGGCACGAAATCGGCGTTCCAAAACATCCCTAAGGTGTTCTACAGGATTCAGACCAGCCTATTACACGGATGTTATTGTCGTGTAACCACTCCGCCACAGGCCGTGCATTATGAGCAGGTGCTCGATCGTGCTGTGATAGTGTCACGCAGAACAACGAGTGGTGCAAGCCTCCTCCATGAAAAACACGACCACAACATAATACCACCGCCTCCGAACTTTACTGTTGGCACTACACACGCTGGCCGATGACGTGCACCAGGTATTCGCCATACCCACAGCCTGCCATCGGATCGCCACATTGTGTGCCGTGATTCGTCATTTCACACAACGTTTTTCCACTGTTCAGTTCTCCAATGTCTACGCTCCTTACACCAAGTAAGGCGTCGTTTGGCATTTACCGGCGTGATGTGTGGCTTATGTGCAGCCGCTCGACAATGAAATCCTTGTTTTCTCACCTCCCGCCTAACTGTTATAGTACTTGCAGTGGATCCTGATGCAGTCTGGAATCCCTGTGTGATGTTCTGGATAAATGTCTACCTATTACACGTTATGACCCTCTTCAACTGTGGCGGTGTCTGTCAGTCAACAGACGAAGTCAGCCTATACGCTTTTGCGTGGACTTGTCCTTTCACGTTTCCACTTCACTATCACATCAGAAACAATGGACCTAGGGATGTTTAGGAGTGTGAAAATCTCGCGTACAAACGTATGACACAAGTGACACTCAATCACCAGATTACGTTCGAAGTCCGTGAGTTCCGCGGAGCGCCCCATTCTGCTCTCTCACGACGTGTTATGAGATCGTTGATATGGAGTACCTGGCAGTGGATGGCAGCAAAATGTACCTAATATGAAAAGCCTATGTTTTTGGGGGTATCTGCATGCTTTTGATCACATAGCGTATATTTCCTGAAAAGGCAGTGGAGATAAAATCAGAGAGATTCGAACCCACACCAAGGATTACCAGGAATCGTACTTTCTGCCAAACATACGCGAATGGAATAGGAAAAGGGGGAAGTGACACTGTACACAAAGTACCGTCCACCGCACGCCGTAAGGTGGCATGTGTTGTATAGATGTAGATGTAGATGTAGATGAGGATATTCATGAATGGTATATCTCGGTGGTGTCTCTAAGCATGCTTAAAATCAGTTTTTAATTTCAGTCAGGGCTCGACATTCGCAAAATATTCTCGTGCTGAAAACTTCGTTACCTGGAAACTGCCAGGTCCAATATTTAAGCAGTGAAGTTGGCGACACGGTGGGAGTACAGAACAGCTCTTATTGGTTTTTTACTGGTGTTAAGAATCCTGCCCTCTTGCATTCAAATGACATTTAATTTAAGTAGAACAATGGTCAGCAAAGACGTGTTGGATATGTCTCATACTTGTTGCTACGACCACCTTTTTCTGCGCGTAGCCTGAGGAGATCTCGTATGCAATTCTGAGTTTGAAGACGTGAGTTCCCAGGTTTGTGGCATTTATTGTATGAATAATTCATTGCTAAGGCTCAGGGAAACTATTTTATATTCCCTACGTATCAAGAACCTAAGAAGCCATACTCCGTAAATTAAGTTAATGAAAAAAACTAACATCAGAAGTAAAGAAGTTTGTACAACTTGCAGACCAGACAGTTACAAGAAATTAGAACGCATGTGTTATTGCGATATCAGAAATAGTACACTGTTTTCCGTCATTGTTGTTTTTAAAAGAAAGTGCTAGATGCGAAAATATATGGACACTTAGGCACTGACGATTTCGACTAGTTATCACAGAAGATTAAGAAATAACAGCCATCCAAATGACATGTGGCTGTATCGATATAGCAACTCTTTTAGGGAAAGACGATATTCGAAAACGGTGGGTATCTCTTATGGACATTCATTTGAAAGTCAAAATAATCATATTCACAAACACTGTTATATCCCATCTACAACTGGGGTTTATATCACCTTTTCTGACCCTTTTGAGCGTACACTTCGTGGATATTAATTCCATGATTCTCAAATTCTTGAATTTTAACGGGCATCTAAATTTCTCTGTTGAGTTAAATACTCCATTTAACGATCGTCTTCCAACGACATTTCTAAATACAAATGTGTATATATTCCAAATGGTTTATTTTCCAATGTACTACAGATTGTCTGTAGGTAATCAGGAAAGAAGATGGCCGGCAGGTGTGGCCGAGTGGTTCTAGGCGCTTCAGCCTGGAACCGCGCGACCGCTACGGCCGCAGGTTCGAATCCTGCTTCGGGCATGGATGTGTGTGATGTCCTTAGGTTAGTTAGGTTTAAGTAGTTCTAAGTTCTAGGGGACTGATGACCTCAGATGTTAAGTCCTATAGTGCTCAGAGCCATTTGAACCATTTGATTTTTGAAAGAAGATGACAGTCGTCGAGTGTGTTCAGGTTGTTGCTGATGAGACACCTAATATCGGAACTATTCCACAATTTGTCATGGTTATACAACACGTTTCCTCTGAGCTACAAAAACTATGAACTTAACTGATGAACATGCTGTAAAAACTACAGCAGGATCATTTAAAGATACCTCATCGGGTGTTTTGGATAATACAAATAAAGTTTGTTGACTTAGGTACAATGGTGCAGCTGTACTGAGTGGTTATCATTCACATGAGCAGACCGCTATGAAAGAGTGCTTTAGACACGCCTATCTTGTTCATAGTTGTGCTGATAAGTTGGATCTGATTTCGGATTCAGCAGCGGGAATGTTTTCGGACGTTAGAATTTTTGCTCTGTGCTCATTGAGGTTCCTGGCTTTGATATACAGTGTTTCCCAGCTATCTTGTCCACCCAAAATATCTCTGGAACAATAACAGCTATTGGAAAACGACTTTCACCGGTATCAATGTAGGACTGCGGCCCATGAATGTACATATTTGGAAACATTGTAAAACGAAAGCATATGTGTTTTTTAACACAAACTTATGTTTTTTTAAATGGACCTCCTATATTTTTTCTTCAGCAATCCATAGCATGACAAAGCACATACACAATGGCGTTGATTGCATCGCAATATTCCCATTACATCCCGAGATATTAAGACGCGAAGTTGACGCTTGAAACACCCGACATGCGCTGCTGCGCACGTCCTGAGGCTCAGGCGTGAACCCCATGCTGCCCGTAATCGCGATGTGATTGGCATGTGTAATCACACCTCCATACTTGTCAAGAGGTCCGAAACGAATAATACGGTCTGCTGCCATCAACTCTCATAAGCACATAATGGTTTCCCTCTTGCACGTTTTACGTACCTACGTACACAATATGAACCAGTACCGATCGGTGTACACCCGTCAAGTTGTCTTATTTATCCTGCACACCCAAAATCAGGTTTATCTAATGCGTTATATGACCCATTGTGCCTGTCGCGTAGGGCCTGGCTCTACCTAGTCAAGTGTCCAACGTAGTTCCCACTACTACCACAGTTACCACTTCGCCTTGTTTATGATTTGCGACCCATGCAAACTCCTGTACTCCACCACCCTCCGAGCATCCCATTTGTTGTTGCTTTGGCGTGCAGTACACCGCTTGCCAGTGTAGTCGTGCATCAGAGTAATCTAGTGACGACACGGAGGTAGTACACATTGTGAATAAACGTTGTGTTGTGGAACTTATACTGTACAGTATAATGTACACACATGAAGATATGGTAGAAATGCTGCTGATCTATGAAGAATGTACGTTGACGGGAAATACGTTATGAGATTGCTTGTTTGTTGATAGTACTTAGCGAACATTATGATTATTAAGTTAATATGTCTGTTTTCTACCCTACTCTACATACCTGTACTGTGTTGTAGGTGGACGAAATGCTGTTCAGGCAGAACGACTGTACAGAAGACGATTCCCTGACAAGCCATCGCCTTCGCGCCGGATGTTTGGTCGTCTCACACCTCGTCTACGTGAAACGGGAAGCTTAAATCCAAGACCTCGACATCGTCCTAGAACACGCACAGATGAACGTGCTGAAGTTGCTGTGCTCGCTACCATAGCTGTGAATCCTCAAATCAGGACACGTCAAATTGAACGTGAAGTTGGTGTGTCGAAATCAAGTGCACAGCGTATTCTTAAACGTCATAGCCGGCCGCGGTGCCCGTGCGGTTCTAGGCGCTACAGTCCGGAGCCGCGCTGCTGCTACGGTCGCAGGTTCGAATCCTGCCTCGGGCATGGGTGTGTGTGATGTCCTTAGGTTAGTTAGGTTTAAGTAGTTCTAAGTTCTAGGGGACTAATGACCACAGCAGTTGTGTCCCATAGTGCTCAGAGCCATTTTTTTTAAACGTCATAAATTTCATCCTTACCATGTTCATTTACACCAGGATCTTCATGGAAATGACTTCCGCAATAGGGTAAAAATGGCTCTGAGCACTATGGGACTTAACATCTATGGTCATCAGTCCCCTAGAACTTAGAACTACTTAAACCTAACTAACCTAAGGACATCACACAACACCCAGTCATCACGAGGCAGAGAAAATCACTGACCCCGCCGCGCAATAGGGTAACATTTTGACGGTGGGGTCAGCAAAAACTTCTGACTAATCCAAAATTTTTTGCAGATGTTCTCTTTACCGACGAGGCATCATTCTCCAACAAAGGAATTGTCAATATGAGGAATATACATTATTGGTCCGCAGACAATCCAAAATGGCTCCGTCAGGTAGAGCATCAACGTCCGTGGAAAGTTAATGTTTGGTGTGGGATTATTGGAGATACCATAATGGGACCTTTCTTTATAAATGGCATCCAAAATGGCAGACAATACTCCAGATTTATACGACACAATCTTCCTGTTTTCTTGGACACCGTACCTCTGAACCGGAGAAAGGTCATGTGGTATCAGCATGACGGATGCCCTGCACATAATGCCTTACGAGCACGACGACTTCTGAACCGTAAGTTCCCTGGTAGGTGGATTGGACGAGGTGGCCCAGTTAGGTGGCGTGCCCTATCTCCGGACCTTACACCGCTGGATTATTTTCTTTGGGGAGCAGTGAAGGATTCTGTTTACCAACATGAAACAACAACACCAGAGGACATGAAGCAACGCATTATTGATGCTTGTACAGCCATCAAAGAGGAAACAGTAGCACGAAGTAGGGCATCCTTCATCCGCAGAGTGACGCTATGTATGCAAGCCAATGGGCATCACTTTGAGCATGAGATGCGAACGCTATGTTTAGTATGTAGTGCTGGTATCACAGTGGAAGTATCTGCAAAGGGTCATTTTACCCAGTGATGTTAAGAAACATTTTTTTGCAACAATTTGTCATTTAACGCATTAGATAAACATAACATTGATAATTATGTGATAATAAAACTAATTGGTTAAACATGTTTACATTCATCTTCTATGTCCTACCTGAACTTCCCAAATCAAAACATTTTGACCTACACAACGGTAAAACTTTTAGTCCACTTGCTCGTTTCACTAAAACCATCAACATGAATTTTACTATTACGAGTGAATGATTAACTGTCACTTGCGCTAGATCTACAGTAAAGTAAAGTTTTAACGTTGAACGGCATTACCTTTTTAGTATCGGATTAACGATAAACGAAGTTAACTTTGTGACTAACGTTGCGGTACACAGATATGTTACAGAACCGCATCACCCCTAGCCTATGGGATAAATACCTGCTGGAATGTACGACGTTAATGCAGGATAGCAGCAGACCGTATTATTCGTTTCGGACCTCTTGATGAGTATGGAAGTGTGATTACGCATGTCAATCACATCGCGATTACGGGTAGCATGGGGTTCGCGCCTGAGCCTCAGGACGTGCGCAGCAGCGCATGTCGGGTGTTTCAAGCGTCAACTTCGCGTCTCAATATCTCGGGATGTAATGGGGATATTGCGATGCAATTAACGCCATTGTGTATGTGCTTTGTCATGCTATGGATTTCTGAAGAAAAAATATAGGAGGTCCATTAAAAAAAAACATAAGTTTGTGTTAAAAAACATATATGCTTTCGTTTTAGAATGTTTCCAAATATGTACATTCATGGGCCCCAGCCCTACATTGATACCGGTGGAAGTCGTTTTCCAATAGCTGTTATTGTTCCAGAGATATTTTGGGTGGACAAGATAGCTGGGACACCCTGTATAGTTCTTCACATCAACCAGTAATAAATGACACCGTAATTGGAACAGTTCTTCATGTTTCTAACACGAAACAAAATGTTAAATACAGAGCTATGCAAGTCGTATACGAAACTGGAGAGTTACTTGTGGAATATCTGAAGGAAATTCAGCTTATTCCTCGCAACCTACTGAAATTACTGAAACAATAGGGTTTCCTTTGAAATCAGAACACTCAGGCTTTCAGTTCTGGCTGTCTGAATGTCATCATTTCATGTTATACGTCTTTAAACTGTGCAGTCGTTCTCGAAAACGAGCAGTTGGCCCACTGACTATTCAGCAAGAGGTGGAAGATATTGAAAATACCGTACCGGAAATTAGAGGTAGTACCACTGACAAAGTTTCCATGAGCTGGGCGCTGCTGCATTCGGCGAAGAGACAAAGGTAGGCGAATGGAATTTAAAAGGAAAAGAAGTAAGTGAAACAGTTATCTCTCCGGTTGTTTAACGCTTCGATTTCATTGGTAATCTCGCCTCTGGGAATTTAGTTTTGAAAAGAATTTTACGTATGCAAGTAGAATCCCACACATACTGCTACAGAGGTCTTTCAAAATATACCCACTCCTTGAACGCACTACGTTGCGAACGGAGCTTCAGATACTCCACATGAGGGAGGGAACAGTACAGACCTCCCGGGCTGCCGTTACATTCCGACAATATTCCTGCTCGAAAATAATACTCTGGAGCCTTTTAAGCCCCCTCTACACGGAAGCGAATGGAAGCGAACACAAGTGGATCCGCGATCGCAGACAATTCTCTAGTGTTCACAGTAATTCACGTTTACTGTAGAGGGAACGGAAGAAAACACGAGACAGCGAACGTAGCCCATAAACTCTGCTTTATTGGTTTTTGCCGCTTATAATTGGCAGACAGGGTACAACGTTACATAGTTAGAGTCACAATGCAAAGCTTTGACGTTCGGAGAGGATTATTTTCTCTGGCGAGCGCACTGTTTTGACGAAATAAGCAAAATGATGAAGGTAAGGTAAATGTCTGGTGTTTCAATCTGTACGTAAACGTGAAATACATGAAGGTACTGCAGTTAACACTGAATTTCTGCCATAACTTTCGTTAGGATTAGTAGAAAACATCGTACTTACGCCAGTTGACGCTTTTCACAAGCTTCTCATTGCAAAACAGGAAGAAATTTAGAAGGAGAACACTAATTAAAGACGAAAAACATAACCTGAAGAAAGGCTAGCATTTACAGTGTATTTATAAGCAACAGAAGACATTTACGTTAATGAGTGCTTCACTCTATTTACCACATATGCATCGTCGGAGTCGTTCGCGGCGGCATGTTTGAATAAAATCTTCTCGGTTTCCAATCCGCGTCAATTCCAATAAAACTCTCGAGCTCTCAGCGGCTAGCTCCGCAATCGTCGTCAGGAGTAAAATTACAGTCAGTAGTTTTTCTCCTGAAGACGATGGTGGAGCTAACCATTGAAAGCTCGAGAATTTAATTCGAACTGACGCGGTTTGAAAAAAGAGATTTCATTCAGATATGTATCAGATATTTTCTGATCCCGGTCGTTGTTAGGAGACAGAGGTAATCATCCGGAATAAATCATTTCTATTCATCATCAAAAATCTACTTAACATAACAGTGACACATTAGCCATACAATTACCGGCACCATAGAAGTAATAAACGAGAATGATAAGGTATTTCGTACATTTTTAATTTTAGTCGGCATAGTAGATATTCACACTTATTTTCTTTCAAGGACATTCCTTTTCAATAAATATAATTAAAAAAGTTTGTGCCTATTCACTCCGTACCCGCCTGAAGCAATCTTCTAATGGATTTATCGTCTTTCTCACGTCCCTGTTAGGACCTCCGAATGCGAGGGCAATTCCCACCAATCATATTTTCTTTCCTCTGGCAAATGTGCTGTGGTTCTCTTAGATTCCAGAGACAAAAAGACCGACAGCCAGCAGAACACGAGAGGACACAAGCGATTTTGAACCCAACAAGACTGAACTCCGTTTGCTCAAGCGCACCTAGTGTTTACACCGGAGATATTTTGCGTTGCTCTTGCACGTTCGTTTGTGTTCGCTTTGGTGCGAAGGGGCTTTGGCGAAACAATTAAATTTATGAAAATGTTTGCTATAAATACCGAAGGCACCACCTAAGGCGGAGTGACGTTTCTATGTGCTCAAGAAAACAAAAGCCTTTGACGATGTACATATACTGGGAGTCAAATGCGGCTAACAGCACCATCAGTGCTCGGCATTGAGGAAGACTTCATACGCAGCGTTGTAGAGTCCAATAAACGCGTTACTCATAGATTACCTGCTTTGAAGCGGAGTTGAATGCATTTTTCATACAAAAAAAATTCAACACATTGTAAGTGTATTTCCACATGATACCTATTATGTCGCTCACTTTCAGCCATCATATCTAATTTATTTACAACTCTGTTGACCATTTTCAAGTGAAATGCCTAGAAGGAACCAATTTTCACATTTATAGTGCTGTGTGTGTGTGTGTGTGTGTGTGTGTGTGTGTGTGCGCGCGCGCGGATCCGTCTGTGAGTTGGTGGCAGCAGGAAGATAATTAAAATTTCGTCACCAAGAAGGCTTCAGGAAACTAAATTTTACTAATTGTGTATATACAGTAGAGTTGGAAGACTAAATGATTTAATTTGTATGTGGTATAATAGTATACAGTTCAGCTGGGCATCGGTTCAAAAAGTTTAGATGACAGATTCGGGTACGTCATTCCTCCTACTTTCTACTTCTTTTTGAAACACTTGGTTTCCTGGTGAAAGTCATTTGAGTATTAACTACACATCTGCGTGAGCCTCTTTCCTAGTTAACTGAGGTAGCAAGACAAATCTGCTGTTTGTACCATTGGTGCAACCGTAAGACACTGATCTCTTTCTGTGACCCATATTCCTTGCTACCGCTTCCCACCTGTCTTCACACTTCTCCCACCTTAACTGCATCATCAGTTCCTTCCTAGCACTGTCCAGTTCAGCCTTAAGGGCTTCGATCTGCCCTTCCTGTTCAACTATTTTCCTGTCCCTGGGAAGAGACACATTTACTTCCCTAATTTCGATTCCACTAGAATCTCCCAATGTAACCATCTGTCACTACAGCTGAGTAGAACCCTAGAAATAATTTTCCCATGGTAGCTCAAATACTTCTCGCTCATGGTTGTTTACAAAATTTTTACTACATTTATCTAACAGTAACAATAATATTCTATTAACTACAGGTCAGAAGAGTCACTTAAGTTATGTGAAACACTAATATATCTCTATACTATCAATACAGTAACGTAATACACTTAAAATAACTTTAAAACTCAAAAACTTGTATACCCGAAAAATTAGGCCTATGATCGGGTATGCACGATATGAACTTCACTCGTATTTAAAAGAAATAAAAGACTCAACGTAAAACCTTTAATTCCCCGAGTAGATAAGGCACTACTAAATATATGTGTAACGAAAACAACCTACTTTTTCACTTAATACTTACTAAAAAGTCTTAAATTTGTACGGAAAGCTAGGTCTAAAGTACGCAGAATCCGGCCCTTAGGTATTTTTCGTATTCTAGAAATACTTTGAAACGAGTGAAACCGTCAATAGATATTATGAAATAGACTAACTTCCTAACAGTGTGATACACTGAAGAGCCAAAGAAACTGGTACACCAGCCTAATATTGTGTAGGTCCCCGCGAGCACGCAGAAGTGCCGCAACACGACGTGGCATGGGCTCGATGAATGTCTGAAGTAGTGCTGGGAGGAATTAACGCCATGAATGTTGCAGGGCTGTCCATAAATCCGTAAGGGGGGTGGAGACCTCTTCTGAGCAGCACGTTGCAAGGTATCCCAGATATGCTCAACAACGTTTGTGTCTGGAGAGTTTGGTGGCCAGCGGAAGTGTGGAGAACTCGAACCTCCGCCGGGATCAGCCACACAGTCCATGACTGCAGCGCCTAAGACCGCTCGGCAAATCCCGCACGGCCAGCGGAAGTGTTTGAACTACGAAGAGTGTTCCTGGAGCCACTCTGTAGCAGCTCTGGACGTGTGGGGTCCTGCTGTAATTGGCCAAGTCCGGCGGAATACACAATGGACATGAATGGATATAGGTGATCAGACAGGATGCTTACGTACGTGTTACCAGTCAGAAACGTATCCAGACGTATAAGGGGTCCCATATCACTCCAACTTTACACGCCCCAACCATTACAGAGCCTCCACAAGCTTGAACAGTCTCCTGCTAACAAAATGGTTTCAAATGGCTCTGAGCACTATGGGACTCAACTTCTGAGGTCATTAGTCCCTGCTAACATGCAGGGTCCGTGGATTCATGAGGTTCTCTCCATAACCGTACATGTCCATCCACTCGATACAATTTCAAACGAGACTCGTCCAACCAGGCAACATGTTTCCAGTCATCAACAGTCCAATGTCAGTGTTGACGGGCCCAGGTGAGGCGCAATGCTTTGTGTCATGTGGTTATCAAGGGTACACTAGTGGGCCTTCGCCTCCGAAAGCTCATAAAGGTGATGTTTCATTGAATGGTTCCCACGCTGAGACTTGTTGATGACACAGCATTGGAACCTGCAGAAATGAGCGGAAGGCTTGCACTTCTGTCACTTTGAACAATTCTCTTCAATCGTTGTTGGTCCCGTTCTTGCAGGATCTTTTTCCGGCTGCAGCGGTATAGGAGGTTTAATGTTTTACCGGATTGCTGATATTCACGGTACACTCGTGAAATGGTCGTACGGGAAAATCCCCACTTCAGGCTACCTCGGAGCTCCTGTAGGCCTTAGCACACTGGACTCGCATTCGGGAGGACGACGATTCAATCCCGTCTCCAGCCATCCTGATTTAGGTTTTCCGTGATTTCCCTAAATCGTTTCAGGCAAATGCCGGGATGGTTCCTTTGAAAGGGCACGGCCGATTTCCTTCCCAATCCTTCCCTAACCCGAGCTTGCGCTCCGTCTCTAATGACCTCGTTGTCGACGGGACGTTCAACACTAATCACCACCACCATCCTGTAGGCCATCGCTCGCGCGCCGAGAGTAGCACCCCGTCCAAATTAACTTAAATTTTGATAACCTGCCATTGTAGCAGCAGTAACTGATTTAACAACTGAGCCTGTGTGCGGCTGGCCCCGGCGGAGGTTCGAGTCCTCCCTCGACCATGGGTGTGTGTGTTTGTCCTTATGATAATTTAGGTTAAGTGGTGTGTAAGCTTCGGGATTGATGACATTAGCAGTTAAGTCCCATCAGATTTTCACACTCATTTGAACACAACTGCACCTGTAGTGTTATATAGGCGTTGCCGTCCGCAGTGTCGTATTCTGTTTGTTTACATATCACTGTATTTGAGTACATGCCTATATTAGTTTCTTTGGCGCTTCAGTGTATTAACTGAATTGACAGTTATTATGCAATTAACTGCTTACCTTCACCAACTCAATATTCTAGCGTGTGTGGTCTGCACCTGGGTTGCCAACCGGCTACAATGCTTGATTTCGTTGACGGAGCCACAACCTCATCTCTGCTCGCACCACTTCATCACTATCAAAGCAAAGACCTCGAAAGTGTTCCTTAAATTTTCGAATCAAATGAAAATCGAATGGGACTAAGTTGGGTCTGTGTGGAGGATGATAGATGACAAGGAAACCATGGCGTCGCATTGCTGCAAATGTCGCAGAGCTTGTGTGTGGGCGAGCTTTGTCATACTAAAGGAGAGGGTGCTCCTTGTGTGGAAGAAACATTCGGACTCGAAACTCAATTACAGCACACTGTTTCCCACGCAGCTACTGAGTTACGTTACACACCGCCATATTACGTGCTGCAATTCGGAGTCCTCGAAAGGACTGAAAATAATTATAGATGTGACGAACAAAGATGTATGATTTCAATAACGTTTGTTTTATTTAAAAAGTTCTGAGAGATCTCACATAAAAAATTAGTTTGCAGAACATCCTCTTAAATATCTAATAATAAAACGTAGTGTGGAAAATTTTTAATAAAATTTCGAAAATTTCTGGAAAATACTGAACACATATATTGATTGTACATAAGCACGTAACATAGTGTGTGTCAAACTTTTTGGGTAAATTGAAATAGGTGACAATGGGTTCACAAGAGACTATTCTGAGACAGGCAACTAATGGTCGGAAATTCATATTTATTTTGCTATGGACACACACAACGTGCACAGCACAATAACGTAGCTCTTAGTAATAGTTGAATGCGACGACCGCCAGTCTGAGTGCATGTATTGCAGCGACGCACTCTCACAAATATTCCAAATGCCTGTTGCACACTGGGACAGGCACTGGTAATAAACTTCGTAAACTCCCGATCACCAAACAGACACACTGTACACAACTTAGCGAATAGCAAGTGTGTCTTGAGATGACCACATGCATCGCACTGGTACATTAACCTGTGCCGCACGCACTGCATCGACAATTGTCCACTGCATCAGACAGTTTACGATGTGTCCATGATGAGGTGTGTTCCTGTGTAAAGTGCATGAAGTGTCGTCAAAGATGGGACATTATTCTTCATGAGAATTGGCAGACATACATTTAATGTGCGGTGCGGCATGATGTAGTGCCAGTAAAGGAGCACAAATGTACATCTACATCTACATACATACTCCGCAATCCACCATACGGTGCGTGGTTGAGGGTACCTCGTACCACAACTAGCATCTTCTCTCCCTGTTCCACTCCCAAACAGAACGAGGGAAAAATGCCTGCCTATATGCCTCTGTACGAGCCCTAATCTCTCTTATCTTATCTTTGTGGTCTTTCCGCGAAATATAAGTTGGCGACAGTAAAATTGTACTGCAGTCAGCCTCAAATGCTGGTTCTATAAATTTCCTCAGTACCGATTCACGAAAGGAACGCCTCCTTTCCTCCAGAGACTCCCACCCAAGTTCCTGAAGCTTTTCCGTAACACTCGCGTGATGATCAAACCGACCAGTAACAAATCTAGCAGCCCGCCACTTAATTGCTTCTATGTCCTCCCTCAATCCGACCTGATAGGGATCCCATACCCTCAAGCAGTACTCAAGAATAGGTCGTATTAGTGTTTTATAAGGGGTCTCCTTTACAGATGAACCACATCTTCCCAAAATTCTACCAATGAACCGAAGACGACTATCCGCCTTCCCCACAACTGCCATTACATGCTTCTCCCACTTCATATCGCTCTGCATTATTACGCCCAAATATTTAATCGACGTGACCGTGTCAAGCGCTACACTACTAATGGAGTAGTCAAACATTACAGGATTCTTTTTCCTATTCATCTGCATTAATTTACATTTATGTATATTTAGAGTTAGCTGCCATTCTTCACACCAATCACAAATCCTGTCCAAGTCATCTTGTATCCTCCTACAGTCACTCATCGACGACACCTTCCCGTAAACCGCAGCATCATCAGCAAACAGCCGCACATTGCTATATACCCTATCCAAAAGATCATTTATGTAGATAGAAAACAACAGCGGACCTACCACACTTCCCTGGGGCACTCCAGATGATACCCTCACCTCCGATGAACACTCACCATCGAGGACAACGTACTGGGTTCTATTACTTAAGAAGTCTTCGAGTCACTCACATATTTGGGAACCAATCCCATATGCTCGTACCTTAGTTAGGAGTCTGCAGTGGGGTACCAGGTCAAACGCTTCCCGGAAGTCAAGGAATATGGCATCCGTCTAATACCCTTCATCCATGGTTCGCATGATATCATGTGAAAAAAGGGCGAGTTGCGTTTCGCAGGGGCGATGCTTTCTAAAGCCGTGCTGATGCACTGACAGCAACTTCTCTGTCTCAAGGAAATTCATTATATTCGAACTGAGAATATGTTCGAGAATCCTGCAACAAACCGACGGTCTGTAATTTTGAGGATCCGTCCTTCTACTCTTCTTATATATAGGCGTCACCTGCGCTTTTTTCCAGTCGCTCGGGACTTTACGTTGGGCGAGAGATTCGCGATAAATGCAAGCTAAGTAAGGAGCCAACGCAATGGAGTACTCTCTGTAAAACCGAATTGGAATCCCATCAGGACCTGGCGATTTATTTATTTTCAACCCATTCAGCTGCTTCACAACCCCAGGGATGTTTATCACTATGTCCTCCATACGGGAATCTGTACGAGGCTCAAACGGCGGTATGTTTGTACGATCCTCCTGCGTGAAAGATTTCTCAAATGCTAAATTTAAAATTTCAGCTTTCGCTTTGCTGTCTTCCGCTGCCAGATCAGACTGATCAGTGAGTGACTGGATGGAAGCCTTCGACCTGCTTACCGATTTTACGTAAGACCAGAATTTCCTTGGGTTTTCAGCAAGATCTTTTGCTAAGGTATGACGGTGGTAGCGGTTGTATGCTTCGCGCATCGCTCTTTTTACAGCAGCACGAATCTCTACTAACTCTTGCCTGTCCTCATTCTCCCGATCTTTCTTGTACCGCGAGTGCAACTGTCTTTGCTTCCTAAGCATTCTCCGAACTGCGCTGTTAAACCACGGTGGGTCTTTTCCGTCCGTAACCCACTTTTTCGGCACATACTTCTCCAATGCGTGATTTACAATGTGTTTAAAATTTGCCCATAATTCTTCAACGTCCATCGTACCGGAAGTAAATGAAGTCGATTCATTTACTAAGTGGGATGCTAGCAACTGCTTCTCTGCTCTTTCTAGTAAGAATACGCTCCTAGCCTTCTTGACCGACTTTTTACTTTCGTAACCATAGTCGTAATGACAACATCATGATCACTAATCCCTGTCTCAACACTAATACCGTCGATGAGGTCTGGTCTGTTCGTGGCTACCAGATCTAAAATATTTCCATTACGCGTTGGCTGTCGATTTAGCTGCTCAAGACAGTTTTCGGATAATGTGTTCAAAAGTAATTCACACGACGGCTTGTCTGTACCACCTGTAATGAATCCGTAGACATCCCAGTCTATACTAGTTAGGTTGAAGTCGCCTCCGACTGATATAGCATGATCCGGGTACTTCTGCGATACAGAGTGTAGACTTCCTTTGAATGATTCTAGAACTGTCACGGTGGAACCTGGTGGCCGGTAGTAACACCCAACAATTAGCTTTATTTCTCCTAGCCCTGTTAAACGTGTCCAGATAACTTCACAATCACACTCTACTTCGACCTCAGTAGATACAATATTTTTGTCAACTTCAATGAAGACACCACTTCCTACGGTGTCTAATCTGTCTTTCCGATACACGTTCCAACCCTCACTAAATATTTAAGAACTTCCTATCTCAGGGTTCAGCCAGGCTTCAGTCCCGAGAATAATTTGCGCGCCACACGGTTCCTGGAGGGCAGTAAATTCAGGAAGTTTATTCCGCACACTCTGAAAATTTACTGCTGATATCTTGATAGCTGAAGTGTCTTTACACTGAGCGCGTTCTGATTTCCCTGCCTGCACGTCGACTGGTGAGCGTTCATCAGGACACCTCGCACTACTGCACAGCCTAAAAAACCCCCATGTGCACGCCACATGTACTCTGCTACCCGAGTAGCCGCTTACTTTGTGTAGTGCACCCCTGACCTATCTAGGGGCGTCCTACAATTCCGCACCCAATAGCGCAAGTCTAGATATCTGCAGCCAGTGAACGCTTTTTCATAAGGCGTCATCCTAATTGGAAGACGTTTATCTCTGCTATACCAACTTACGAGAGACGGACTCGTTAACGCCACAGAGAGGCAGCTACGGTTCCAGCCAAAGACATGTGCGGACACCACACTTTGAGGAGATTGTGCTGGATCACGTGGCCGACTTCCCGGAGGTAAGCACTGGTCAACTTGCCCGTGAAACGCACACTTCGAAGGATACTGTCTGTAGAGTACTGGTGGAACAGGTATTACATCCCTGTCATGAAGAACTTGTGCAAACACTGGGACCACCGGATTTTGAGCTCCGCATTCATTTCTGTCAATGGATTTCCGACTGTAGTGCTGTAGTGTTGAACTTCGTACAGTTTGTATCGTTCATTCACCTGTAATGGTGTTTTCTACTGATGCAACAGGCATGTCTGGTTCGAGGACATTCCCCATACCACCCACATCGGTGGCCACCAGCAACTATTCCCTGTCGGTTTATAGGCGAGCATTGTCCAAGATAAGCTAATAAGACATCATTTGCTGCTTCCCCGTTTCATCGTTCCACTTTAGTTGGTGTTCCTGTGAGATGTTTTGCCACTGTTCTTGCACATGTACCCCTTTTTGTATTTGAAAGGATGTGGTTTCAGTCCACGAGTAACTGAACGACACGTAACCTCATCGTTGAATTGGATTGAAAGGGGGGCTCCGTCCCATGGCGAGCGCAATTGCTGGATGTCACACCTCAGGACTTGCTCCTCTGCGGTCACGTCAGGACCTTGAACTCTCGTAGAAACGGATGAAAACCTACTTGCTAGGGTCCAAGCTGCCTCTCTCGTGGTACAATAGACATCAGGGTTCTTTGAGAGAGTGCGGCGGACGTTCATGCGGTCTTGCCACGCATGCACTGAGACTGTCGGTCTTAATTTTCAATTTACTATGAACCACGTTGTTGTTACACGTTGTACGCTGTGTATGTCCATAACACAATAAATATGCATTTCCGACGATTGGTTCCCTATCTCAATATAATCTGTTTTAGACCCACTATCGTCCATTTCAACTTGACCCAAAAAATTGGAGACACCCTGTGTATTCATTACACCCTTTATTTTAAAATAAGTGTTGTGATGATAGACCTTTGTTACTTTATGTTCAACATGCGTGTTGTACTTGACTACAGCTCAAAAGAAATACTTTTATTAGTAACAACATATGCTGAAGGAAGTAACCATTGCATTATTCACTTATAACTTAATATGAAGAGCTTTTATAAGCATCTGTGTCGACTACTTCAGCAATGGAAATTATCCCTCCCTCCCCCCTTCCCTTCGCCTTCCCCCATTCCTCTTTGGTATATTTCACTATTCGTTTCAAAGTTAACGTTTAACCTGCTTTGAAAATAGCTGTGTAGCCCCTGTCGACATCCTTCCGTGTCCTAATTAATGAATAACAACGTCTAAAAACATACGAAGTCGATGGTTTCCGAGGTCGACACTGATATATGCTGATTTAAATACCAGCAGCGTGTTACTGTTACGTGTCCTATAGCTCACGGCTATCTTTGTAGAAACTGCCGCCTGAGGGTGGCCACTAACAAAGGGAGGGTGCTATAAGCTTAAACCTAGACTTGTGTATCGGTATGCACATGCGTACCTAATATGTTCCAAAACGTCGCACATAAAAACGGAATTTTCCGATGCTTATATCTCCGGTTCTATTGGTGATAAAAAGCTAGGACCTTGTGTTCTGGATAGCCCTTGCGCTAGAGACCATTTGTATAATCAGCATCTTAACGTTACTATCCTTCAATACAGGGTCAAAGTACGAGTATTACAAAATATCTCTTGCTTAGGCAAATTGAGCAAATTGGTTGGTCCTTTCTGCATTTGAAGTGATCAACGGTGGGCTTCAAGTGACTAATGGAAGTACCATTAGTTCATGGGCGGTTCCTCGGAAAACCACAAAAAAAAATTTTTACTGTATTTTTGCCGTCACCAAGATAAAGAGATTCAAATTTACCTTATTTCTATACGTAAGTCCCGGTATGAAGCAAAATCGCAAATAACCGAAGCAAGTTGCTCAAATTCTAACTGTATATCGTCTAGGCATTTATCAAGAAGAGCATACTCCCGTATTCAAAAATCTTCATTCGCTATCGAGAAACAACTGAAAAACTTGATTTTTCGTTTCCAAAACCCAGCCACGGGTAGGGGTACCTAGACGGTTACGCAGAGCAAATGGCTGTAATTTTTATGATGTATTCCTATGATCCAGATCTTGAACACCATAGAAAATTTTTTTTAAATATCTTATCCGATTCAGATATACAGAAGTTCAAATTTACCTTACTCATACACGTGAAATATGCATAAAAATTTCGGTGTACGTGTACGTAGTTTACAAAGTGACGTAGCACGCAGAAATACGCTGTAACGTCTCTCCGATATCGTCTGGAAACTCCATGTTGTAGTACTGAAGCACAGGCATTTTTTTTTTAATTCCACGCAAGTACGTTATCTAAATTTTACTAACCAGTACGTTTCTTTTCGTATGAGTTACATTCCCTGCTGAAGCAGGGTAAAGATTTGTACCAGCGTAAAAATGCTTCTATCAGAGCACAAAATATGCAAATGTGCTCCTGTTTACTAAAAAAAACTCTGACAGGAAAGGGTTGGGGAGGGGGGGGGGACGCGCTGCCTCATTCTACGGTCCTCAGCATCTTCAAAAACTTTCCAAAAATTTTGGCACGCGACATAGTTACGCTTTTTTATTCTGAGAGCGGATAAGACACTGGCAGTAGCAGAGAGACGGGAATATAATAAATAGTGGAAGATAGTAGACAGTGGTTGTGTTATAGATGGAGCGAAGGAGACAATGGCAGCATAATAGGAAGAGAGACACACAATGGCGGTGGAACAGTGGTAGGGAAAGACTGAAGGAAACAGTGACAGGGGGAGAATAAAGAGAAAGAGAAAGTGGAGGCGGGTGAGAGCCAGTGCTAATAAGAGACAGAGTTTATGACAAAGACACCTCGGAAGAGAGAGATTGTGACGATGAGAAGGAATGAAATAAGAGTAGTGAGGGCAAGAGGGGGACAGTGAGCGGAGACTGTAATAGTAGGACAGAACGAATGGGACTGCAGCTGTGTGACAGGAGGCAGTAACAGAGAAAGACAAAGAGATGACGAAAATGAATTTGGTTGGATAAGTAAGTGAGGAAGGCCAACTGGGAAAGTGTGGGTACGAGCGATTTTTAGCGATGAAATAGTGGATGTGAGTCAATTATATTTAAGGAAACTTGTGGCAGTTTGGGGTGCGTTGTATGTTGAAGTACGCAATCGCCCCCAAGCTTAGGCGCTGCTGCGGGGGGAATGAGAGTTGTAGAGGAAACAGGTCCCCCCTCTTTCTGACGAGGCGGTACGTACCATTAACATTACATTAAGCGACAAAGGAAGGAAGGAAGGAAGGAAGACTGGGTTTAAAGTACCGTCGACGTCGACATCACTAGAGACAGAGCACGAGCTCGGAATAATTCTAGTATGGGGAAAGAAATCGGCACTTTTAAAGGAAGCATCCCGGCATTTACCTGGAGCCATTTAGTGAAATCACAGAAGACCTAAATCTGGATGGCCGGGCGCAGGTATGAACCATCGTCCTACCGAATGCTAGGCCAGTGTGCTAATTACTGCGCCACCTCGCTCGGTCACAGCGCCTACTGTAGTACTATGGCGTGTTGTACTGTATAGTAACTAACGTAGGAAGCGGGCAGAACCATTCCGCATGAGCCAGACTTACCTTTCACTCCCAGAAAAGGGCGGAAGTATTTAGTGCGTATAAATACACTACTGGACATTAAAATTGCTACACCAAGAAGGAATGCAGATGATAAACGGGTATTCACTGGACAAATATATTATACTAGAACTGACATGTGATTCCATTTTAACGCAATTTGGGTGCATAGATCCTCTGAAATCAGTACCCAGAACAACCACCTCTCGCCGTAATAACGGCCTTGATACGCCTAGGCATTGAGTCAAACAGGGCTTGGATGGCGTGTACAGGTACAGCTGCACATGCAGCTTTAACATGATACCACAGTTCATGAAGAGTAGTGACTGACGTATTGTGACGAGCCAGTTGCTCGGCCACCATTGACCAGACGTTTTCATTTGGTGAGAGATCTGAAGAATGTGCTGGCCAGGGCAGCAGTCGGACATTTTCTCTATCCAGAAACGCCCGTACAGGACCTGTAACATGCGGTCGTGCATTATCCTGCTGAAATGTAGGGTTTCGCAGGGATCGAATGAAGGGTAGAGCCACGGGTCGTAACACATCTGAAATGTAACGTCCACTGTTCAAAGTGCCGTCAATGCGACTAGAGGAGATCGAGACGTGTAACCAATGGCACCCCATACCATCACGCTCGGTGATACGCCAGTATGGCGATGACGAATACACGCTTCCAATGTGCGTTCACCGCGATGTCACCAAATACAGATGCGAGCATCACGATGCTGTAAACAGAACCTGGATTCATCCGAAAAAAATGACGTTTTGCTATTCGTGCACCCAGATTCGTCGTTGAGTACACCATCGCAGGCACTCCTGTCTGTGATGCAGCGTCAAGGGTAACCGCAGCCATGGTCTCCGAGCTGATAGTCCATGCTGCTGCAAACGTCGTCGAACTGTTCGTGCAGATGGTTGTCGTCTTGCAAACGTCCTCATCTGTTGACTCAGTTATCAAGACGTGGCTGCACGATCCGTTACAGCCATGCGGATATGATGCCTGTCATCTCGACTGCTAGTGATACGAGGCCGTTGGGATCCAGCACGGCGTTCCGTATTACCCTCCTGAACCCACCGATTCCATATTCTTCTAACAGTCATTGGATCTCGACCAACGCGAGCAGCAATGTCGCGATACGATAAACTGCAATCGCGATAGGCTACAATCCGACCTTTATCAAAGTCGGAAACGTGATGGTACGCATTTCTCCTCCTTACACGAGGCATCACAACAACGTTTGACCACGCAACGCCGATCAGCTGCTGTTTGTGTATGAGAAATCGGTTGGAAACTTTCCTCATGTCAGCACGTTGTAGGTGTCGCCACCGGCGCCAACCTTGTGTGAATGCTCTGAAAAGCTAATAATTTGCATATCACAGCGTCTTCCTCTTGTCGGTTAAATTTAACGTCTGTAGCACGTCATGTTCGTGGTGTAGCAATTTTATGGCCAGTAGTGTACATCACAACGCAGGCGCCTGTTTACAGTGAACGTTTCATTCTCGTTCTATAGGTCCTTCGCCCTCTGCCCGCTGCCGCTGCCCCGCCTGTTTCCGCAGCTCCCTCGCTAACTATGGACTCGCCTCCTCTCCGGCTATTGACTGTCCAGCCGCCGGCCACGGCCGCAGGTCACACAGCCTGACTGCGGACCGCCAACGCCGGCCACTCGCCCCGACCGGCCGCCGTCTTGTCCCACTGACCCGGCAACGTCTGACGCTGCGCACTCCTGCTGAATAATTAACAACCGCTGCAGGTGGCGGCCGTTCGTTCAGTCGGAAATTATCCGGCTTCGGTGCGCGTCCGTACTGAAGGCGCGTGGGAGCTCGGTTACGCTGGATCCCATCGCTTAATAATGCGAGCAGCGGAGCGAAATAGAACGGCTCGCGATGCAGAATACGAGCGTGATTTCTGATCAGCGTCACTGAAGCCGAAATCGGAGGCTGACACGTTATTACGTGACTCGCGGTTTGATACACAATAACGTCAAACAGTACATAGTATTTTCTTTTCGTAGGTACGTTAATACACTCGTGAAAAAACAGTCGTGACACCAAAGGATTTGTGTGACGTAAACGAAAGTTGACAGGTGTGTTCTTACATCCTAAAGATGATGCCTACACCTCATCCAGAAACGCACCCTCTCGAAACATGGCGAGCAAGCTACACCGCGATGCAGAGCGCCTCTCTTGCAGAGTCTGCCACTTGAGTTTGTTAAACATATCCGTAACGCTCTCACGGTTACCAAATAACCCTGTGACGAAACGCGCCGCTCTTCTTTGGATCTTCTCTATCTCCTCCGTCAACCCGACCTGGTACGGATTCCACACTGATGAGCAACACTCAAGTATAAGTCGAACGAGTGTTTTGTAAGCCACCTCCTTTGTTGATGGACTACATTTTCTAAGGACTCTTCCAATGAATCTCAACCTGGTACCCGCCTTACCAACAATTAATTTTATATGATCATTCCACTTCAAATCGTTCCGCACGCATACTCCCAGATATTTTACAGAAGTAACTGCTACCAGTGTTTGTTCCGCTATCATATAATCATACAATAAAGGATCCTTCTTTCTATGTATTCCTGTTTGAGCTCTGATTTCTCTTATTTTATTATTATGATCATTTCTCCCTACGTAGGTGGGTGTCAACAAAATATTTTCGCATTCGAAAGAGAAAGTTGGTGACTGAAATTTCGTAAATAGATCTCGCCGCATAGAAATCCTCCTTTGTTTCAATGACTGCCACCCAAACTCGCGTATCTTATCAGTGACACTCTGACCCCTATTGCGCGATAACACGAGACGAGCTGCCCTTCTTTGCACTTTCTCGACGTCCTCCGTTAATCCTACCTGTTAAGGATCCCACACTGCGCAGCAGTACTACAGCAGAGGACGGACAATTGTAACGTAGGCTGTCTTTTTAGTGGGTAGGTCGCATCTTCTAAGTGTTCTGCCAACAAAGCTCAGTCTTTATTTCGCCTTCCCCACAACATTACCTGTGTGGTCTTTCCAATTTAAGTTGCTCGTAATTGTAATTCCTAGGTATTTAGTCAAATTGACAGCTCTTAGATTTGTGCGATTTACCGTATACCCAAAATTTATCGGATTCCTTTAGTACTCACGCGGATGACCTTGCACTTTTCTTTGTTTAGTGCTGATTGCCACTTTTCGCACCATACAGAAATTCTCTCTGGATCATTTTGTAATTGGAATTGATCGTCTGATGATTTTACTAGACGGTAAATTACAGCGTCATCTGCAAACAATCTAAGGGGCTGCTCAGATTATCACCTAGATCATTTACGTAAATCAAGAACAGTAGAGGGCTTAAGCTACACTACCCTGCGGAACGATAGATATCAGTTCTGTTCTGCTAGATGATTTACCGTCTATCACTACGAACTGTGTCCTCTCTGAGAGGAAATCACAAATCCAGGCACACAACTGAGACGCTACTCCATATGAACACAATTTTATTAATAGTCGCTTGTGAGGAACCGTATGAAAAGCGTTCTGGAAATCTAGGAATATGGAATCGATCTGAGATCCCTTGTCGACAGCACTTATTACTTCATGGGAATAGAGAGCTAACTGTGTTGCACAAGAACGATACTTTCTGAATCCGTGTTGGTTATGTATCAATAAGTCATTTTCTTCAAGTTGATTCATAACGTCCGAGTACAGTATATGCTCCAAAATCCTACTGCAATTTGAGGTCAGCGATATTGTTCTATAATTCAGTGGTTTACTCCTATTTCCTTTCTTGGATATTGGTGTGACCTGTGCTACTTTCCAGTCTCTACTAACAGACCTTTCGTCAAGTAAGCGGTTGTATTTGATGGCTAAGAAAGGCGCTATTGTGTCTGCATACTCTGAGAGGAACCTGATTGGTATACCATCTGGATCGGAAGACGTGCCTTTCTTAAGTGTCTATTACAATTTCGCGCTAGTCACATAAGAGTGGCGCTATTAGGGCCAATATAAAGATTCAAATATAATTTGCTTGACGTAGACGCTGTGACGGGTGTGAGTGTTCGCTACCTTTGAGATGGACATGGTGAAGCGATGATAGTCAGCAACGCCTTCAACGCTACAAAGACGCCATTATCAACACCTCATTGAATTTGAACAAGGTCATGTAATAGCAAGGACATAGCCAAGGGTGGGCGGTGGGGAAGTTACAGAAGACCTAGATAGCGTGTAGTGAAATGGAAAGATATTTTTAAATTTAAAAAATACAACGACAAAGAGATACGCACCATCGATAGTCAACACGGCCATCGATCAGTTCAATTCTTACTTGTAGCTGAATTTAACGTTAATGCTGCCATTTATTGTTCTTGTCATAGTTTCTAAATATCGATAAGTTTGTAACAAGAAACAAGTAGAAAACCTATTCTGACTCGTCTACCAGCGTTATGGTAAGTTAAAAGTATGTACGCACTCCCAAAATAGCCTAATTACCTACCTATAGCAGTCTAACGTTACCACTGGATTCTTTATTTGGAGCGCTAAACATAAATAGAAATAACAGTAAATAAAACTAAGTGAATTAAAATAGAACTGGATTTACCCGTGGCACCCAAAAATCGCGTCGATCAACAAAATTCTCGCTGAAATGACATTTCTTTAAAATATTGCTCCAAATTATGTCATTACTAGCCCAAATGGTAAAATATCGCTCAACTTAGTCACGTCAGTGGTACTCAGTTATGAAAACCACTTGCGATACGGAGCGAGGGCGAGGGCTTAGTGGAGAGCGGAATAGATATGTGACGACACCACATTCTACATGGTCCGTCTGAATTCATATTAAATGACTAGACATGAGCAATTAAAGGGAAAACAACCAATATAAAAATTCCATCCTTTGCTGTGATGCATTTTATTTTATTTTAAAGAAAGTTCAACAACCAATTTTTCCAAATCATCCACCGACCCGGGGTAGCTCTGCTCGTTGAAGCGCTGAATTGAGATAGGCGAATCTGTGGATTCGAGGCGCGAGGTGGTTCAAATTCATCCGCAGGTAACCTTGAAACTGTTTTTTTTTTTTTGCGGCTTCTTTCCACATTTTCAATTTAGACAGATGCTGAGGTTGCTCCCTTACTATTTGCTACAGCCAATTCCTTCCGAATTCGCTTCTTTCCTGACAGAATCCAATTCGCTTAAAGACGCAGCTCCTGTGTTTAAATGAAAAGAGCTATATCGAAGGCGAGTCAAATATTTATTCGCTAACTTCCCGTACTGAAAGCAAAGTGATAAAAAATAATAATCCAAATTATCCACTTGTAGGCTTATTTGCCAGGACATTCTTTAATGCAGAAAATTATCTTCCTTCAAATGGTTCAAATGGCTCTGAGTACTACGGGACTTAACTTCTGTGGTCATCGGTACCCTAGAACTTAGAACTACTTAAACCTAACTAACCTAAGGACATCACACACATCCATGCCCGAGGCAGGATTCGAACCTGATACCGTAGTGGTCGCGCGGTTCCAGACTGTAGCGCCTAGAACCGCTCGGCCACCCCAGCCGGCTATCTTCCCACAATTTAGGCGACAGATGCGTACTTAAATGACGAAATTTGGTGAAGTATGAGATTTAATAATTCCAGATACCTTTTATTTTTGGCATCAAAATTGTTCTAGCTTCTCTATTGCATAGGAAAATACACTCCTGGAAATTGAAATAAGAACACCGTGAATTCATTGTCCCAGGAAGGGGAAACTTTATTGACACATTCCTGGGGTCAGATACATCACATGATCACACTGACAGAACCACAGGCACATAGACACAGGCAACAGAGCATGCACAATGTCGGCACTAGTACAGTGTATATCCACCTTTCGCAGCAATGCAGGCTGCTATTCTCCCATGGAGACGATCGTAGAGATGCTGGATGTAGTCCTGTGGAACGGCTTGCCATGCCATTTCCACCTGGCGCCTCAGTTGGACCAGCGTTCGTGCCGGACGTGCAGACCGCGTGAGACGACGCTTCATCCAGTCCCAAACATGCTCAATGGGGGACAGATCCGGAGATCTTGCTGGCCAGGGTAGTTGACTTACACCTTCTAGAGCACGTTGGGTGGCACGAGATACATGCGGACGTGCATTGTCCTGTTGGAACAGCAAGTTCCCTTGCCGGTCTAGGAATGGTAGAACGATGGGTTCGATGACGGTTTGGATGTACCGTGCACTATTCAGTGTCCCCTCGACGATCACCAGTGGTGTACGGCCAGTGTAGGAGATCGCTCCCCACACCATGATGCCGGGTGTTGGCCCTGTGTGCCTCGGTCGTATGCAGTCCTGATTGTGGCGCTCACCTGCACGGCGCCAAACACGCATACGACCATCATTGGCACCAAGGCAGAAGCGACTCTCATCGCTGAAGACGACACGTCTCCATTCGTCCCTCCATTCACGCCTGTCGCGACACCACTGGAGGCGGGCTGCACGATGTTGGGGCGTGAGCGGAAGACGGCCTAACGGTGTGCGGGACCGTAGCCCAGCTTCATGGAGACGGTTGCGAATGGTCCTCGCCGATACCCCAGGAGCAACAGTGTCCCTAATTTGCTGGGAAGTGGCGGTGCGGTCCCCTACGGCACTGCGTAGGATCCTACGGTCTTGGCGTGCATCCGTGCGTCGCTGCGGTCCGGTCCCAGGTCGACGGGCACGTGCACCTTCCGCCGACCACTGGCGACAACATCGATGTACTGTGGAGACCTCACGCCCCACGTGTTGAGCAATTCGGCGGTACGTCCACCCGGCCTCCCGCATGCCCACTATACGCCCTCGCTCAAAGTCCGTCAACTGCACATACGGTTCACGTCCACGCTGTCGCGGCATGCTACCAGTGTTAAAGACTGCGATGGAGCTCCGTATGCCACGGCAAACTGGCTGACACTGACGGCGGCGGTGCACAAATGCTGCGCAGCTAGCGCCATTCGACGGCCAACACCGCGGTTCCTGGTGTGTCCGCTGTGCCGTGCGTGTGATCATTGCTTGTACAGCCCTCTCGCAGTGTCCGGAGCAAGTATGGTGGGTCTGACACACCGGTGTCAATGTGTTCTTTTTTCCATTTCCAGGAGTGTATATTTGTTTAGTTCAACAGTTTTGTTGCTAATAATGACGGCGTTCGGAGGAACTCACGCTTATCCACTGCTGGTCTCTTCCTCAGCTCAAATCCGGATTGAAGGAAGGAGAGTGTGAAATGAGCTTGGAGCATGACTGCTCCATAGTGGTTTGCCAAAATATAACGCTCCAAAGTAACGAGGTTATGTCTCGGCATGGTGAAAACACCGAGATCACTGTGGAATAAAATGGATTACCCTTCTGTATGGTTATTCCATATTTTGTGTGGCGAGTTATAAAATGCACTATTGTGCACAATAGCGTAATATTATGCACTAAAGGTACAAAAGTGTTTAACATGGAGGATTGAAATGTCATATTAAGTATAAAAATATGGAGTCAATATATGAAAAATGTACGGAAAAACTACAGTTGTTTGGTATTATTAGGCCATGAAATGAATAAAGCCAGAGTTTGAGATGTGTAACCAACATATGCAAAAACATGCATTTGTATGGAGAAGAAACAAACTGAAAGAGGGAACCATCCATACGACCTCTCCTGAAGTGTATTACGAAACAGCAGTACTTTTTCCACCAATAGATGAATTCCTTAAAATCCTGTAGAGGAAATTTCATCGAAACATGGATTTCTGGTCGTCAGTTGAAATAATGTTATACCTTAAATGACATCACGAGAATTTAGGTAAACTATCAGAACTGAAAGTTTACTTTGAGAACAGGTATCGCAATCCGAACTTTAAGAAGAGTACATATTATGGCGTTAAAAAATGGTGTTATCAGGAAATGTCTCTCCTGCCTACACAAATTGTTGGTTTTTTATGCTTGTGACAAAAACGTCTGTCCTAACATACGATATTTTTTGTGTGTACTTGAGTTCTCAACTTCGCATGTTGATACTTGAAGTGACGCATTGTCCACAACGAAACCAGTGAAGACTTTTTTTTTTTTTTTTTTTTTTGGAACACAATGGGCTAGTGTTAATATCAGTGCTCTGTTGTCTTCCTTTTACAGCAGAAGATATCTTAAATGTAATGACAAGAGAAGGAACGTTAAGACATCTGCTATTGTTATCAAATCAAATTTTGTGGTCGTTATATGTGCATAAAAACAAATTTAATGCTATTTATGAAGCTTAGTGACAACTTTCAATTACAGAAAAACTATTTTTGAATAATTGATTACCTAAGAAGCACATCTTTCAAGTAAAACAAATGAATTTTAGTTGATATACATATCTGATCTTCAATGAATACTCTAATTTCATTAACATGTATAATGTAAGGAAGTAGTATCTTCATTTCGCTGCACAAGATTAAAATATGTTGTAGTTGAACTGGTTAACTCAGTTCATAATTTGTCTTTTGCTACCATGTATATATAACTGATTCATTAGACGCTCAAATGAAGATTTGTGTGACTTAACTATGTATTAAATATTGTTTCACTCAATTTAGAATTATTCAAAATAAATAATTTTAGTTGCATTCTTTTGTTTAGTAGTGTCTTCAGGTTTTACTGCAAGATTATGTTCTGCTGTGAAATATCTTACTCGTAATATTCTTGGAACAGTGAGTCCACCTGTTACAACTCTAATGTATTTGTAAATAAACCTCATACAAACGACGTTTGTTGAACATTGTAGAGTTTTTAGTAGCATCGATGACTGCACTTTAATTCGTTCGGCAGAAGAATGAAATTATCATATTGCTACACACAGAAATATTTAATTGATTGTGATTTAAGGAAGAAATAAATAAATTTGTTTTCTGAATAAATAAAGAGCGTGAGCCTTTTTAACGTCCTCGTTAACAAATCGGACCTCTTCCTATGCTTTTGCGAAAATTCTGGCTACGTCCGTGGTAATAGTGCTACGAAAAGCGGGGATTTCTTCTCCAATATAGAAAGACTTCGAAGGGATGTAAACACCGTATATGATTGCTGGCAGCCATGCTCTCGAGGATGTTGGGGCGCAAGAAGACCGAGCTCCGGACGGCCACGTAGCACTATCGAGAGGGAAGGTCATGGCTCTGGCGCGTGGCGCTGCAGCTGCAGCAGTAATTTGAGTAACAGTTTGCACCACAGTGGCACAAAGATCCTTACAAACCGGTTATTTCAAGGAAAGCTTCGAAACAGACGTCCTGTAGCGTGAATTCCACTGACCACAAACCGACGCCATTTGCGACTTCTGAGGTGCCAAGCGAGAGCTAATTGGAGGACTGGGTCAATTTTTGTCGTGTTTCCGGATGACTCTGACTCTGTGCCAGTGGTGTCCGTGTGTTGATTATAAGGAGGCCAGTTGAGAGCCAGCAACCAGCCTGTCTGCGTGCCCGACGCACTAGATGTACACAAGGAGTTATGGTCTCGAGTGGGACTTCGTATGACAGCAGGAGCACCCTCGTTATTATCCACGCACCGTGACTGCACATTTGTACGTCAGTTTGATGATTCGGCCTGTTTTGCTGCCATTCACGAAGAGCATTCCAAGGAGTGGTCCAAATGGCTCTGAGTACTTTGGGACTTAACATCTGTGGTCATCAGTCCCCTAGAACTTAGAACTACTTAAACCTAGCTAACCTAAGGACATCACACACATCCATGTCAGAGGCAGGATTCGAACCTGCGACCGTACCGGTCACGCGGTTCCAGACTAAAGCGCCTAGAACCGCACGGCCACACCAGCCGGCATTCCAAGGAGTATTTTCCAGCATGATAACCCGCACCCACATATCGATGTTGTAATCCAACATGCTCTATAGACTGTTGACATATTATCTTCGTCTGCTCGACCTCCAAATCTTTCTCCGATCGAGCACATATTGGACATCATTGACGACAACTCCAGCATCATCCACAAACAGAATTAACCATTCCTGTATTGACCAATCAAGAGCAACGAGCATGGAACTCCATCCCACAAAGTGGCATCCATCACCTGTATGACACAATGCATGCACGTCTGCATGCTTCCACGCAAATTGCATGCTTTTATGTAACATTCTGGTGGTTACACTGGTTGTTATTACCAGCATTTCACATTTGCAGTGGCTTATTTCGAGCTTACTGTAACCTGTGGTCATGCAATGTTAATCACTTAAATATGTTAGCTAGACAAACGAATTCTCGAAATTTCATTACTCTGCAACGCTGTACGTGGAATTACGAGTCTCTACTTAAGTCGACCTAACTTCATGAGTGACCTTTGTACAACGTACGCAGTTAGCACGGCCGATTAGAGAATGTTTTTGCTCAGAAGCGACATATCATTTGGCGCCTCGTAGTTGTCTTGGCGATTTTGAAAGGTCTTACTTTTGGCAGCTACGATGGGACATGAAATTAAGCATGAGCGTGGGTTACACATTTACGAAAAATTTTGAATTTATGTAGGAAAATTACGGGGGACGCTATGCTAAGAAGATTCACCCTATTCAAAAGTAACTGTCACTCGGATGAAGACAATCTTAGAACAGGAAGATCTCAATCTTCAACTTGTCCCCTTCACACTTAGATCACAAACTCTCGTCTCTCGCAGAACTTGCAGACGAGGCTGGAATCTCAGTTGATACGTGCGTTGAAACTGTAATCAAAAATTGAATATGCATCAAGGTACAGGTAAGTTTCTTCCTTCTTGGATGACTGAAAAACAGAAGAAACGTCGGTAGATCGTCAAATCAACGTAGGATACGAGTGCTGCGATTAGGGCTAAGAAACTTAAGCAAATATCCAGACATCACAATGGGTTGACAACGCATTTCCATTCATAAAAAATCTCGATAAAATGCCAAAGTGAAACTCTCAGTTGGTTTCATTTGAAACGTATTGTCGGATCGAATTTTCGATCGAGCCCCCATTACTACGAAAGTGTTGCGAAATTATTGGGCAAGAAAACCTACTGGAGTTGGGGCAAGACAATTCATGGGTTGTCATTATGATAACGTTCCTGTCCAATCATCTACGTAATTATAGTGCTTTTGTGCCGTTACGGCTCCACTGATAACATTGTGGAAAATTCGTACGGGCATCCGGAGATTTCCGGATGAAGGATTCCTGACTACATGAGGAAGTGGCACGGAATGAAAAGTATTTGAAAAAGAACACCTTTAACAACAGATCTGTGTCTTCAGCTGTTCGCCTTACACTGAAGTACTGAGCCTTAAGGCTTACACAGTAATTCCTTAAGCTCTGTAGTGGCGCGTATGTGACACCAACGACGTTCATTCGCTGTGGCTGATAGTAAGTACGTAATGGCCTGAACAAGTGAACGATCTCCTAGTCGGTTGTCAGCTGCAACAGACGCAAGAATATCGTCAGGGTTCCCCCACGGACTGTTCTCTCTACACACAGTCTATCTGACGTATAGGGTGAGCAGCGATCTGCGACTGTTTGTTGATGACGCTGTAGAGTACGGGAATGTATCTTCGCTGAGTGGCTGTGAGACGGTACAGGACGATTTGTAAATTAGATAGAATTTCTACTTGGTGTGCTGAATGGCAGCTTGCTCTAAATGTAGAAAAATGTAAGCTAATGGCGACAAGTAGGAAAAATAATTCTGTAATGTTCTAATAAAGTATAAATAGTGTGCTGCTTGATACTGTCAATTCGATTAAACATCCAGACGTAACGTTACACTGCGATATGAAATGCAACGAGCACTTAAACCGGTAGTAGGGAAGGCGAATTGTTGACTTTGGTTCATTAGGAGAATTTTAGGAGCTGCTCTACATTAGTAGTGATACAAAATACCCTCCGCCATGCACCATGCTGCAGCCAATGTCGAAGAGACAGAGTCGTCTATATGAATCTGCGGCTGCTCCTGGAGTACATTATGACGAAATAGTGCGCGGGTGAACGGCCAGATGTTAATGTCCAACGGACACAATATTTCGGCTAGCAACCACGTTGCTGTCACGATTGATCTGTGACTCTCTTTCTCGAATCTCAATGTGTTGTTCAATGACACACACGTCTAACTTCTGTGACTCTGTTATTGAAGAATTTATCGACATTAGTGTAAGGGAACCACTTATCAGTCGTTATAGAGCCTACGTCTTTAGTGAGGCCTGAGAACCCACAATTAGTCTGATGAAGAACAGGAAAGAAATACTCCACAGCAAGCTGATTTTAGGGGCAGTCGGAGAAACAGCTGAGGTGGCGCCAGAACACCTACGTGGGCACGACCATACATCTACATCTGTATCTACATTGATAGTCCACAATTCACTGTCCGGCGCGTGGCGGAGGGTAGCCCATAGCTGCAACCGTGCGGCCGCTACAGACGCAGGTTTGAATCCTGCCTCGGGCATGGAAGTGTGTGATGTCCTTAGGTTAGTTAGGTTCAAGTAGTTCTAAGTTCTAGGGGACTGATGACCTCAAAGTTAAGTCCCATAGTGCTCAGAGCCATTTGAACCATTTTTGATACCCCATAGCACTACTATTCATGTCCTTTCCTGTTCCATTCGCAAATAGAACGAGGGAGAAACTACTGTCTATATGCATATGTGAGGAGCATATTCTATGTTGCAACGTGCCATATGTCCAGGAACATCACTGCAAAACAGCCGTAAGAGATATCCTTTATGTTTTTCAAATTGAAACCTCGAACGTTGCAAGAGCAAAAACAGCAGTCATCACTCAGATTTTTTGGCTCCATCCAAACCATTGGTATTCCAAAATGTAAGGACTGCTTTTTACGTTGAAGCCGTTGCCTCAGTTCTTCAACACACACTGAACAACCTTTGTGTGGGGCCCAAGGCTTATCTTGATCGCGTAACTTTATACCAAAACAGGCGAAATATACGTCTTCAAAAATCGGAAATGTTTCTTTGTTGCTTTTTAACGGTATAGTTGCCACAAATGTAGCAGAAGCAATCTGGCGAGTTTATACATCGTGTTCTAGCCATTGTCCGTTGTCCATAAAACAACTTCACAATCCAAGAAAACAGTCACTACTTTAAAGCACTAGTAACAACAACACGTGGACAGCACAGAATCAAGAGTTTCTGTGAACTGAAGGACAACAGCTGAAGCTCACTGCTTAGTAATGGCGTGGGAAGGGGCAGCGCGACAGGCAGGCACTGACATGAAAATACTGCTGGTTTCTCTTAATTACTCTTTATTTTACCTATATCTATTATAAAAACGCCTAAATAACAATTTATGGAGATCCTACAAATCAAAATTCAAACTCACTAGATTGCTGCAATATCGACAAAAGCTAAAACTAGACAAGCAGTTTGTCAAATAACTGTACGTGATGGAATTTTTTCACTATTTTTCCCGAAATCAGCGTTGAAATCGCTAAAAAAAAATCACTTAATAAATTTGATACAATTTTTATGTCGCAGACCTATGTATTTACAAGACTTAACTGTGTCAAGCAGGAAACTACTAATGCAGTATCCGGACAATACGCGTTTGCTTCTCCCACTCATCCGTATTAACTTACATTTAGAACTAGCTGCCATTCGTCACACAAACTAGAAATTTTATCTGAGTCATCTTGTATCCTACTACGGCCACCCGATCGTCATCCACGTTAAAGCAGAACCGCGACTTATCACTGAACACAATGCTTCGACATTCACCAGCAGTCCATGCTTCCCAGACACGTCACCACTCCCAACGCGGCCTTTTGTGTTGTTGTGTTAATGGCACCCTGTGCTCGCGATGGTAATTCACTAGCTCGGCTGGTGCCAGTCTCTGACCAATGGCGCAGGATGGCACAGAATGTGGCTGATATTTCATTACTTGCTCGCATGTGAAAGGGTTAATTGGTGCCCAATACATTAGCTCTCCCTTGTGGTGGTCGAGCAGAAACTTCTCGACAAGTATGCGTGCCTCACATTCCCCACACCACTGTCACTGTCAAATGCGCCACAAATCTGAACACTGCACGAACCGACCAGCTAGCCAAATGGAGACCCACAATGGGGCCCCTTTCAAACTCTGCCACGTGCTGATAACGCCATCTCACCAGAGTACGTGTCATCTCGGTCTCCTTCGTGGTAATAATTCTACATCTGATGCTGCTCACGCCCACCAGCCCTGCATGCCTGGAACGACACTAAACGTGGACAATCGTGAGGCCCCTGGCCGCCTTTCTGCCTGTCACAGGGAACCGTCACTCTGATAATTTGCTTATTCGCCGGTGGCGTGTACGTGCACGAAGTCACAATCACATCTGACCATGTCTTCCAGATGCTTCACTTTTTGTCATGCAGTGCGTTTACGATTTCCATTCGCATGTCGCGCTCTGGATGAATGATAGCTGAAATGCCTCTCCTCAACCTGTAAATAGTCTAGCCTTGTTCTCGTGTTCCGTACGGAAGTCATATGTAGGGACCACTTAGTAACGATACTTGAAATTTCGGAAGTAGCCTCTCTCGGGACAACTGACGTCCGTCTGCCGGAGTTCCAGTTCAGCTTCTTCAGCGTGTACGCGACGGTGTCCAGTATATCAAACAAACCTGTAAACATTCGAGCATAATCTCTGTTAGCTTTATTTTACTTGGGCAGTGTTCTCAGATGAAACGCTCACATGTCTTGCGGGTAATCTCCTTTGTAGACTGTTTTTTTCCAGGTATACTGTCAATGTAATGAAGTTTAACATTTGCTTTACCTGTGATTCAATCTATGTTAGCATTCAATAGCCTCATAAATTGTTACAACCAACAATTTATAAGAGCTTACTGCTTCCAATTGTGAGTAATATTTTAATCACTGCATGCCACGTGTTACCGTTTTGTGAAAAGCACAATTTTTAAAACAAGTTGCCAATTTTTGAACCTCTTATTTATCAGGTTTTGGATGTATATTTCTGCCCTCTTTTTTTCGAATGGTATTACATTAAAGATAACATGATTATGTGCAAAAATCTGAGAATACTGTTAACATTGTCAGGTCGTTATAATGTAAAATCAAAAGCAAGGATCTCAGGACACGTCACTGGAGCACATCTTAATTTAGTGCTACACCTGTTGATGGCTGTCACTTCCAAGAGAACATGCTAAGTTCTCCCCACTAAGAAATCCTCACTGTAATCACAAATTTTGTTTTTTGTTCGATACGAAGGTAGATTTTTAATTAACATTGATGTGTACTGAGTCAAATGTATTTTTAGGAATTCAGTAGATACCATACCTACTGACTACATTCCTTACATTAACGTCAGCTGTCTGACTGTCTTTACATGTGATCAGAGTTGTTTCGCGAGAGGTCTTGCGATAAGTTTCTGTTGCGGTAGTCGTCGAATGTTCGCGCATTAAACTTTTCATATTCAGATACAAGTCATTTACCATACCTCTGGCTACCACACTAGTGCTTGTTTACGCTTACTTATTGATACATATCATTAACACTGATTTGTAGTAAAGCCTGTGCCTCGAAGGAAAACAATATATTGGCACATAACCAGATCGGATTCAGAAAATAACAATTTTGTAAAACATTACAGGCTGTTTTATCACAAAAAGTTATCAATGATATCGGCAGGAGATCTCAAGTTGATAACATATATCTAGGTTTCCAAATGGCTTTTGACGCTGTTCCTTACAAGAGTCTTCCAATCAGATTGCGTGCCTCTGGCCTATCGTCTCAGTTGTGCGAAAGGATTCCTGATTTCCTGGACATTGGAGAAGGAAGATGAAAGAAGACTGGAGGCACTAGAGATGTGGATATGGAGAAGAATGGAAAATGTGAAATTGGAAGACTAAGTAAGGAATGATGAAGTATTAAGAAGAGCTGGAGAAGAAAGGAACATACTGAAAGTCATCAGAAAGAGAAAACGGAACTGACTGGGTTGGACATTGTTTGATGAGGGACTGTTCATTGAAGGAATAGAAGGAATGGTGGAGGGAAAAAGGGGAGGAGGAAAACGAAGATATCAAATGCTACACAATATCAAAGGAGGCAAATATTCAGAAATGAAAAGACTGGATATGGACAGACAAAAGTGGAAGAGGCTTAACCCATGACAAGACCTACCGTAAGCCAGAATACCATACTACTACTACTACTATATTTATTCGACATTAGACGACTGGAAAACCTTGGCCTGCTCAGATGAACCCCGATTTCAGCTGGTAAGAGCCTATGATAAAGTTCGAGAGTGGTGCAGACCACACAAAGGCGTGGACCCAAGTTGTCAACTAGGTTCTGTGCAAGCTGATAGTGGTTCCATAATGGAGTGGGCTGTGTTAAGATGGTATCGACTAGGTCCCCTAGTCCAGCTGAACCTTCATTGGCTTGAAATGATTGTGTTCGGCCACTTGGAAAACATTTGGAGCCATTCACGGACGTCGCGTTCCCAAACAACGATGGAATTTTTATGGAGACACAGTCGTTCACGAATGCTTTGGATAACTTCCTGGACAGCTGGAGCCAATGATTCGGCCACCCAGATGGCCCGACACGAGCCCCATCAAACATTTATGGACATAATCGGTAGGTCAGTACGTGCACAAAATCCTCCACCGGTAACACTTTCGTCATAATGGACGTCTATGTCTCATAATTACTGCAGGGTACTTTCAGCGATTTCTTGAGAGCGTGCAACATCAAATTGCTGCACTACGCCGGACTAAAGGATGTCCGACGCGATATTAGGGAGTATTCCATGACTTCCGTCACCTCAGTCAATGTTACGCTAAGGCGTTCACTTAACTGGAGTCGTGAAGTTTGTGAGATCCCTTAGTACGTCACACTACTAACCTTCGGCAGCGACCTAGCAGGAACGGTTCCCAGGAAAGCGCCCTGCGTAGACGTGCCCCACGCGTAAACGTCCCCTGGTCTCCCGTACAGTGATGGCAGATTTAGTATCCGGAGGCATGTGAAAACAGCCTACAAGAAGTTCGCAAACCACTCATCGGTCTGACCGTTCTTCCCTGGGCTGAGAATATCCGTTGTGAGTTCACGGAGTTGCTGCGAGTTGCTGCGAGAGGACGGAGTGAAACACAAAGGCCTGCCTACTTTGATTATTTTCAATGTCGGAGGCGGTGGAGATCATTCTTATAGTGAAGACGTAGCACTTAGTTTCTGTGCAAGATCTTCAGTGTGACACAACCAAGACAGGCTCCATCCTGTCCTCACTGCTAAGTATGTAAAATAACTGTTCGTCTTTCTCGGATAATGAAATATCGCTTCTACAAGTTTTCAGTTTCAGAAACTTTATGCACTACGTTTTGTTGCAGTTACGCATTAATATATTCTCTAAAAACCATCTGCTGAAGCTACTGACTGCCTTATTAGCTATTTAATTTATTATGAGTAAAGCCTACACAACAATGGCGCTGTATTCCATGATATTTATTGTTTCTAACACAAACCCGTGTGTACTTTGTATAATCACAGCTGCTTCACTTACCTGCTTAATATCGCTATTATATTTTATCTGTTTGTAATTTAAGACCTATTAAAGACAGAATTATTTTATTCAGCCACATCTTTTGAATACGTCATCAAAGTTTGTTAAATAATTTTCTTCTACGTACAGATGTATTTTGTTTGTATTTCATTACTTAATGTATCACATATTGTATCTCAGTTAAATAATCTTACATCGCATTTGCACTGAAATAGTCCCTCATGTTTTATTCTAACATTAACATTCTAACATTAACATTTTGCATCTCTGGAAATAGAGATACTCTGTAGATGCACTAGTTTAAAATCTTTGACCCAACAAAATTTCACTGCGCCACGTACTTATCTTTGTACCTGATGATGGCGTAACAGCCGAAAACGTGTTCGTGTAACAAATGATAAATATTACAGAATATTACACCAGTGTTGTGTTTCATTGATAACGTATAAAATATTCTACCAGGAACCGGCACAGTCAATCAATATATCATTTATATTATGTTCCATGTCTTTCGCAGAACACTTGTGACATCTGCAAATAGAATTTTTTTCGAGTGATCTGTCATGTTTAGCTGTAGAACACTGAAATACGAGGGTTGTTCAAAAAGTAATGTAACACATTCTTCTCATCCAGTTTCGGTTGAAAAAAAGCGGAATTTGTAGCGGGACATCGCGTAAATCAGTTTTATGAAGTTCATGAAGTTCCGATACGTGGCGGTGCTACACGTAACCTTCAAAATGGCGTCTGCATCGGAGCTGCGTACCAAGCAGAGAGCTGTCATTCAGTTTCTTTAGGCCAAAAACCAGAGCATCGCAGATATTCATAGGCACTTGCAGTGAAGAGTAGCACGGTGAGGGCGAAACTCCTGCTTCATCGCAACGTGTTCACACAAACCCCTCCGATCTCCAGCTAACGGCCTGCAATGTTCGAACGTGCGGACACTCTCATTCGAGGTTATCAACCGATCACAGTCAGATCTCGCTGTTCAGCTGGACGTCACTGTTGGTATGGATGAGATGACACACTTAAAGACGTGTATTCCCTGGGTTCCGTGCTGCCTAACAGAAGAGCGTAAAGAGCGACGAAGGACTATCTGTGCAGAATTGCTTGGGCGTTACGAGGCTAATCGTGAGAATTTTTTTGTCGAAAATCGTCGCAGGCGGTGAAATACGGGTTCATCAATTCGGACCGGAAATGAAACAGCAATCCATAGAGTGGCGGCACACCACCTCACATCCGAAAAAAAAGTTCAAAGCCCAACCTTCAGCCGGTAAACTCATAATGATGATCCCTGTGCTCTGAAGAAGTTGTAATATTTCATGTGCTCCTTCAAGGTGTAACGATCAACTCTGGCGTGTGTTGTGATACCCTCAGGAAATTTAAGAAACGACTTCAGCATGCTCGTCGCCACAGAAATGGGAACAAACTTGTCCTTCTCCATGACAACGCATTGTTTCATACAAATCTGTGCACTAGGGAGCAGCTATCAGAGCTTCTTCCTCATTCACCCTACAGTTCGGATCTCGCACCTTCCGACTTCCGTCCGTTTGGCCCAATGAAGGATTCACTCCACGGGAGCATACGTGGACGACGGGTAACTTACTGGTGCAGCAAGAAGTTGGCTCGGACATCGACCAGTAGAGTGGTGCCAAGCGGGCAGCCCTCTCAGTAAGGTGGCTAAAGGTCGCTGCATTTTTTAAAACTAGGGTTTTGTAAACAAAAGAGTGGGGAATGATGTGGTGTACTGGAATCTTGAGTGAACCAACCTACTTTCAGAAAGAAAAGTAATATGTTGCATCGCTTATTGACCGCCTGTCGTATATCAAGAAACCACCTGTACTTCACTGTTTTTAAATGACCACCGTCAGATTCAGATCTCTTCTCCCTTTGTTCACGTTGAAGGACAACATTCTGCTTCTTACCTTCCATCCTCCCATACATTTAGTGAACCACTGCAGAGATTTTTTCCTAAGCCCTTAATGTTCCAGCTTATGCCAAACAGCTTATGCCTTGTAGAATTTTGGCACAGAGCATAACTTAATCATAGCTAACACTTGGTTCAAGAATCATAAAAGAAGGTTGTGTACCTGGAAGAATCCTGGAGATACTAAAAGGTATCAGATAGATTATATAATGGTAAGACAGAGATTTAGGAACCAGGTTTTAAATTGTAAGACATTTCCTGGGGCAGATGTGGATTCTGACCACAATCTATTGGTTATGAACTGCAGATTGAAACTGAAGAAACTGCAAAAAGGTGGGAATTTAAGGAGATGGGAGCTGGACAAACTGACTAAACCAGAGGTTGTACAGAGTTTCAGAGAGAGCATAAGGGAACAATTGACAGGAATGGGGGAAAGAAATACAGTAGAAGAAGAATGGGTAGCTCTGAGGGATGAAGTAGTGAAGGCAGCAGACGATCAAGTAGGTAAAAAGACGAGGGCTAGTAGAAATCCTTGGGTAACAGAAGAAATATTGAATTTAATTGATGAAAGGAGAAAATATAAAAATGCAGTAAATGAAGTAGGCAAAAAGGAATAGAAACGTCTCAAAAATGAGATCGACAGGAAGTGCAAAATGGCTAAGCAGGGATGGCTAGAGGACAAATGTAAGGATGTAGAGGCTTGTCTCACTAGGGGTAAGATAGATACTGCCTACAGGAAAATTAAAGAGACCTTTGGAGAGAAGAGAACCACTTTTATGAATATCAAGAGCTCAGATGGCAACCCAGTTCTAAGCAAAGAAGGGAAGGCAGAAAGGTGGAAGGAGTATATAGAGGGTTTATACAAGGGCGATGTACTTGAGGACAATATTATGGAAATGGAAGAGGATGTAGATGAAGACGAAATGGGAGATAAGATACTGCGTGAAGAGTTTGACAGAGCACTGAAAGACCTGAGTCGAAACAAGGCCCCGGGAGTAGACAAAATTCCAGTAGAACTACTGATGGCCTTGGGAGAGCCAGTCCTAACAAAACTCTACCATCTGGTGAGCACGATGTATGAGACAGGCGAACTACCCTCAGACTTCAAGAAGAATATAATAATTCCAATCCCAAAGAAAGCAGGTGTTGACAGATGTGAAAATTACCGAACTATCAGTTTAATAAGTCACAGCTGCAAAATACTAACGCGAATTCTTTACAGACGAATGGAAAAACTGGTAGAAGCGGACCTCGGGGAAGATCAGTTTGGATTCCGTAGAAATGTTGGAACACGTGAGGCAATACTAACCCTACGACTTATTTTAGAAGCTAGATTAAGAAAAGGCAAACCTACGTTCCTAGCAATTGTAGACTTAGAGAAAGCTTTTGACAATGTTAACTGGAGTACTCTCTTTCAAATTCTGAAGGTGGCAGGGGTAAAATACAGGGAGCGAAAGGCTATTTACAATTTGTACAGAAACCAGATGGCAGTTATAAGAGTCGAGGGGCATGAAAGTGAAGCAGTGGTTGGGAAAGGAGTGAGACAGGGTTGTAGCCTGTCCCCGATGTTATTCAATCTGTATATTGAGCAAGCAGTAAAGGAAACCAAAGAAAAATTCGGAGTAGGTATTAAAATTCATGGAGAAGAAGTAAAAACTTTGAGGTTCGCCGATGACATTGTAATTCTGTCAGAGACAGCAAAGGACTTGGAAGAGCAGTTGAATGGAATGGACAGTGTCTTGAAAGGAGGATATAAGATGAACATCAACAAAAGCAAAACGAGGATAATGGAATGTAGTCGAATTAAGTCGGGTGATGCTGAGGGAATTAGATTAGGAAATGAGACACTTAAAGTAGTAAAGGAGTTTAGCTATTTGAGGAGCAAAATAACTGATGATGGTCGAAGTAGAGAGGATATAAAATGTAGACTGGCAATGGCAAGGAAAGCGTTTCTGAAGAAGAGAAATTTGTTAACATCAAGTATAGATTTAAGTGTCAGGTAGTCGTTTCTGAAAGTATTTGTATGGAGTGTAGCCATGTACGAAAGTGAAACATGGACGATAACTAGTTTGGACAAGAAGAGAATAGAAGCTTTCGAAATGTGGTGCTACAGAAGAATGCTGAAGATAAGGTGGGTAGATCACGTAACTAATGAGGAGGTATTGAATAGGATTGGGGAGAAGAGAAATTTGTGGCACAACTTGACTAGAAGAAGCGATCGGTTGGTAGGACATGTTTTGAGGCATCAAGGGATCACAAATTTAGCATTGGAGGGCACCGTGGAGGGTAAAAATCGTAGAGGGAGACCAAGAGATGAATACACTAAGCAGATTCAGAAGGATGTAGGTTGCAGTAGGTACTGGGAGATGAAGAAACTTGCACAGGATAAAGTAGCATGGAGAGTAGCATCAAACCAGTCTCAGGACTGAAGACCACAACAACAACATATGCCAAACAATTCTAACGCCCACACAATTAAGTGCTTTTGTGAAATCTAAGAAAATACCTACTAGTAGTAGTAGTATAATATTCTGCCTTACGGCAGGTCTTGTCGTGGGTTAAGCCTCTTCCACTTTTGTCTGTCCATAGGCAGTCTTTTCATTTCTGAATATTTGTCTACTTTGATATTGTCCATCATTTGATACCTTCTTTTTTTTCACTTTCCCTTTTTGCCTTCACCATTCCTTCTATTCCTTCCTTCAATAAAGAAATGGTTCAAATGGCTCTGAGCACTTTGGGACTTAACATATGAGGTCATCAGTCCCCTAGACATAGAACTAATGAAACTTAACTAACCTAAGGACATCACACACATCCATGCCCGAAGCAGAATTAGAACCTGCTACCGTAGAGGCAGCGCGGTTCCGGACTGAAGTGCCTAGAACCGCTCCGCCACAGCGGCCGGCTTCAATAAACAGCCCCTCCTCAAACAATTTCCAATCCAGTTCCGTTACAAATACCTACTGATTGCCGCTTTTAGTTTAGCACTGCTCGTGCCCCACACTATTTTTCGCTGACGCTCTTTTACTGAAACTGTGAAGCGTATAGCGAAATGTGTGGGATAACTAAATTAGTAGGTACTGTGGTTTCCTGGCGATGGCGAAGTGCAAAAACAAAGTGTTCATCTTATTCTATTCGTGTGTTTCGGGGCTGTGTTGCCACATGGCGAACTGGAAAAGCTCTCTCGTTACATTCTAGACAGAAATGGTAAGTACTTCTTCAGAACTTCTCCAAAAAGTTTCATTTTCCCTTTTCTTCCGTGATGCTATTTCTGGCGGAGGAAACATGATACATTCTCATTACTTGTTTTGCGTAGAAGAATAATCCGGTCGGGAAACGCCATTGTATATACGCTTTTGTGTTTCTTGATTATTTTGTACTTGCATGGGTTCCAGTTACATTCACCTGCTTGCGGACAGAGTTTTAAGGCCACGGGGGCTTTACAATCTGGAGCCATGTCTGAAAGTAATGCGAGCTTTTGTCCGTCCCGCCGGCATCGGATGCGCCGCTCTTCGAGAAACTTATGAACAGGGGATTACTTGAGCTTACAGCCCCCTCCGCCGACCACCTTTCCTTTATTCGGGCGCTACCCGCGCTTCTACTGACATTCGCGGCGGCGATTCTGCCGAGAGGTTTTAAGCCCCGCGTTGGTAAGCCGACGTCATTATACACCCTGTCAGGCTCCTGTTGTTTCGTACGCGCTTGATGAATATCCGCTTCTGTTTGGTTCTTGACGATCGACACGTTCTTACATAGTTGATATAATACAGGGTGATTCAAAAAGAATACCACAACTTTAGGAATTTAAAACTCTGCAACGACAAAAGGCAGAGCTAAGCACTATCTGTCGGCGAATTAAGGGAGCTATAAAGTTTCATTTAGTTGTACATTTGTTCGCTTGAGGCGCTGTTGACTAGGCGTCAGCGTCAGTTGATGCTAAGATGGCGACCGCTCAACAGAAAGCTTTTTGTGTTATTGAGTACGGCAGAAGTGAATCGACGACAGTTGTTCAGCGTGCATTTCGAACGAAGTATGGTGCTAAACCTCCTGATAGGTGGTGTATTAAACGTTGGTATAAACAGTTTATAGAGAATGGGTGTTTGTGCAAAGGGAAAAGTTCTGGACGGCTGAGAACGAGTGATGAAAATGTAGCACGCATCCAGCAAGCATTTGTTCGCAGCCCAGGAAAATCGACTCGCAGAGCTAGCAGAGAGCTGCAAATTCCACTATCAACTGTATGGAGAGTCCTACGAAAAAGGTTAGTTATGAAACCTGAACGTCAACTACCCGAGGCGATGGATCGGCCGCCAGGCAGCCTGTGACAGAGCACTTCATCACTGGCCTCCAAGAAGCCCTGATCTTACCCCCTGCGATTTTTTCTTATGGGGGTACGTTAAGTATATGGTGTTTCGGCCACCTCTCCCAGCCACCATTGATGATTTGAAACGAGAAATAACAGCAGCTATCCAAACTGTTACGCCTGATATGCTACAGAGAGTGTGGAACGAGTTGGAGTATCGGGTTGATATTGCTCGTGTGTCTGGAGGGGGCCATATTGAACATCTCTGAACTTGTTTTTGAGTGAAAAAAAAACTTTTTAAATACTCTTTGTAATGATGTATAACAGAATTTTATATTATGTTTCTTTCATTAAATACACATTTTTAAAGTTGTGGTATTCTTTTTGAATCACCCTGTATTTTTTTCTGTGCTAGTAAAAGTTACCCAGTCTCTTGCGCTGCTTCTCGTGTTCAAGGCCCTGAAACATTGGATTTGACTTCAGTAGTTCCAGCTACCAGTTAGCGATCGCTCCCCTTAATATAACGTCAGTTCAGCAAATCTGGTTCGGGTAACCCGACAATGAAAAGGGACCTAACACAAAAATCCCCAATTACAGTTACGGATCCATCACGTAAAATCCTTCTGCGGTCCTAATTTGTGTCTGACCGGGAACTCCCCATTGCTTCCTGCAATAAGAAAAGCTCCTTCGCGCCAGATGTATAATAACACAAATACAAAACTGAACACCAAATGTAACTTTATGACGAAATCCAACAGCACAAAAAAACTGAGAAATTATCTCAGCAAAGCACTCCAGAACGCTATATTGTAACATCTAAACCGTAAGACAGACGTAGGCCATCCTACATACCTATATAAACTAAAATAAGATGCCGCATGAATGAAAAATTATCACGTGAGAACGCCTCGACCGATTTGGGTAATTTTTTGTTGTTTTTTTTCTTAATTGTCAGGAAAAGGTTCGTATGAAAGAAAATTTTTGGAAAATTCACAGGAAATGTCGGAAAATCTGATGGTATTTTTGTATGAAAATTTCAATGAAAGAAATGTGGCAATCGGTGTGGAAGGTCTGCTGTCACATGTTTGCAGAAAAAAAAAGTTACGTTCAGTCTGGGTGTTCCACTGTGGCATGTTTTCATAAAAACAACAAATTACGCATTGAATAATCGTAAATGTGAAAAGAATACAATTGAAAGCGATATTTCAGTGTGTTATTGGTGATGATTATATCTTTGGTGTGTTTCAAAGATTGAATTGATGTCAGTTCGCGGTAATTTGGTGCCCTGTAAGCGGTAATTTGGTGTCCAATTGAGCTCAGTTCGTGGTTTAGTTCTTTGGAAGAAATGCCATGTGTGAGGCGCCGAACTATCAGTCAGAGTACGCGCAACGCAGACCAAGTCAATGAGACTAACGATAATTGTAGACAGCGTTTGGAGGCAAATTGAATAAAAATTTCTCAAGCGCGATCCATTATGACTCAGGAACAACGCCTAAAGGCGAGTTCGACTTGCTCAACTGGAGCTTAGGCACCAACTAATTTGTAACGTCGATGAAACAAACGAAGAAAAGTAACACTTCTATTTGAACGCTTGGTGTTCAGATACGACCCAACAGTCGATTACGCTGTGCATGTATTGGCCGACTTCTGAACAATGAACAATGCTTGTCAATAATGCAATATTTTAAGGTTTCGACACTGAGCGTCACAGTTATATTGTGCGAGCGGAAACGTCAAATTACCACAACTTATGCCGCCATCAGAACACTACCCTGTTTGCTTTCTGGCCAAGAACGTCGATCGAAGAGGGAAAAGGAGATTAGGACGTATATCCCATTCCCATACAAATTTAGCAATTTCGAAGCATTGATAGTTTCAATAGTACTTTTAAAATTTAATACCAAATAATTAACCACTGTTGATACTGCTGGTAAGCAGGTATGACTAGAGGACAAATGTAAGGATATTTCACTAAGGGAAAGATATATACCGTCTACAGGAAAATTGAAGATTCCTTCAGGTAAAACAAAAGCAACTGTATGAATATGTAGAGCTGAGATGTTCTCAGACTTAAAAAAAAAAAGTAGTAATTTCAATTACTAAGAAAACAGTTGCCGGTAGGTGTGGAAATTACCGAGCTATCAGTTTTATAAAATGTGGTTGCTAAATAATGACACGAATTCTTTACAGGAGAATGGTAGAATTGCTAGAACCCGATCTAGGAGAAGGTCAGTTTGGATTCCGCAGAAATGTAGGAACATGTGAGGCAATATTGACCCTACGACTTCTCTCAGAGGATAGGTTAAGGAAAGGCAAACCTACATTTGTAGCATTTGTGCACTTGGAGAAGGCTTTTGACAACGTTGACTGGAATACTTTGAAATTCTGAAAGCAATGGGGATAAAATACAGGGAGCGAAACGCTATTTACAACTTGTACCAGGAACCAGATGGCAGTGGTAAGCGTTAAGGGGCATGAAAGGGAGGCAGTTGTTATTCAATAAATACACTGAACAAGCAGTAAAGGAAACCAAAGAAAAATTTGGAGTAGGAATTAAAGTTCAGGGAGAAGAAACAAAAACTTTGAGGTTTGCCGATTACATAGTAATTCTCTTAGAGAGGGCAAAGGACTTGGAAGAGCAGTTGAACGGGATGGACAAGGTCTTTAAAGGCGAATATAAGCTGAACATCAACAAAAGCAAAATAATGGAATGTACTCACATTAAATCAGTTGATGCTGAGGGAAGCAAATTAGGAAATGAGTCACTGTGAATGTAATAGATGAGTTCTGCTATTTGGGCAGTAAAACGGATGATGATGGTCGAAAAAGAGAGGATATAAAATGTAGATTGATAATGGCAAGACATTTGTTAACATGGAATGTGGATTTAAGTGTTAGTATCTCTTTTCTGAAGGTATTTGTCTGGAGTGTAGCCACGTGTGGAAGTGAAACATGAACGGTAAACAGTTTCGATAAAAAGAGAATAGAATATTTAGAAATGTTGTGCTACAGAAGAGTGCTGAAGATCAGATGGGTCGGTCACATAACTAATGAGGATGTCCTAAATAGAACAGGGAAGACAATAAATTAGTCGCACAACATGACTAAAAGAAGGGATCGGATGATTGGACATTCTGAGACATCAAGGAGTCGCCAATTTAATATTAGAGGAAGGGGTGTGGGACAAAAATCGTAGAGTGAGACCAAGAGATGAAATAGTAAGCAGATTCAGAAGGATTTAGGTTGCAGTTGTTATTTGAATATGAAGAAGCTTCAATAGGCTAGAGTAGCAGGGAGAGCTGTATCAAACCAGTCTTCGCACTGAAGACTACAAAAAAAGTACTGCAGGAAACGGAACTTGTCATGTATGAATAAGGAGTTAGTAAAGTCGCTGTGCAGCAGAAAACGAACAAAACCTGAATATATTCTGCAAACACATACACAGTTACTGCACCTCACGATATGTCACTATTTCGTTGATAAAAATTGAAGACATTCAGTTTAGTCAGTCTGGGCCGGCGCACCATAGACGAACATCAGCCTGAAATGGACGCAAGTCAGTGACGTGCTTTATGAATTTACTTCAAGTCTTCCTTTTACTTGGTAGCAGCATCTGTGTATCCTGCGCTGTACGAGCCATTATTATACTACCGTCACGGCGGACGCCTCCAGTAATCGGTATAGCTGGATGGCGGCTCGATAGTCAACATGTAGCAAGACTTTCAAAACCATTAATAAAATTATTTTCTCCACGTGCAGCCCTTATGCCACTACTCAACAAAAAATTTTAATTCGTCATCCTAGTATTACTACTTAAAATGGAGATAAAAAAAACGCTTGCCAGGTGGGTCTAGGTCGGATCGTTACACTATGTTTCTCTTTCTACATCAGTCATTTTGTATTTTGCTTTCGCCTTTTACATGTGACGTTCCATTTCAATACTCCAGGCATTATTACCTATGGTAGGGACCTTAGAAAGCACACGTAAAAGTTGAAAACAAAAGAGTTACCGTCCTATTCCAGAAAAGGTTATGCAGCTGTTCAAATGGCTCTGAGCACTATGGGACTTAACATCTATGGTCACAGTCCCCTAGAACTTAGAACTACTTAAACCTAACTAACCTAAGGACAGCACACAACACCCAGTCATCACGAGGCAGAGAAAATCCCTGACCCCGCCGAGAATCGAACCCGGGAACCCGGGCGTACGAAGCAAGAACGCTACCGCACGACCACGAGCTGCGGACTATGCAGCTGTTGTTCAGAAATAGTTGAACCATCAGGTAAACAAACAGTTTCCTGAAACTTACCCACAACATCCTTCAATTCGTTATTCTCGCGCTGTTTGCACTGCGCTGTTGCCGCGCAGCTAGGTACTGAATGAATATATACCCACTACTGTCACCAAACATTCTTTTATATGGAATCCATTTTCCACTGGAACTGAAACTGTCATTGTAAAAGATTCAGATAATAGGTACTTAAATAATTAACATAACAAAACATAAAAATACAAGTTTACACACGCTCAGTGTTAGCTCGCAAAAGGAAATAAGAATAAAAAACATAATTTACATTGAAACTCTCTAGCATATTAAAATGTGTGCCGGATCGAAACTCAATCTTGGCATCTTTGCCTATAGCGTGCAAATGTTCTACATGGCTAAACCATGTCTTCGCAATGTCCTTTCTTCCAGGAGTGTTGCTGCTGTAAGTTTCCCAGGACAGCTTCTTTGAAATTTGCAAGGTATGAGATGAGGTACGGGTGGAATCAAAGCTGTGAGGAAAGGTCGTCAGTTGTCCTTGAGAAGATACCTCGGCTCGCCGGCGCAATAGCCGAGAGAGGCCAGGGAGAGGGCTGGCTACCCTCTGTAACAGAAAAGCTGGGTGAAATATTCAACGATGAATTCGATGAAGGGACATATGACGTCCGCCAAGACCAAAGGAGGGAGACAGTGGTGAACAAAATGAAGGTAAAGAAAGAGTTAGTAGAGCACTTGCCCGCGAAAGGCGAAGTTCTCTTGTTCGTGTCAGTAGGCTTTTGACCGTGGTCACGTGCGGACAGGCTCTGCTAACGAAGCTGTTTACTTCGGCGTCGCGGTATTTGTGTTGCGTAGCGTCCTTCACTATTGTACCTCATGGCGCAATCTTACCGCCGAGCGACACTTAAAGTAACATTCCTAGCTGAAAATGCGTGACCATGCGCTTATTAAGTCGAACAATTCATTCGCGAGTAGCTACAGCTGGACCCACTAATCACGACATGCCACGTGTTAAATGGTGTCCGACAGATCAAGATCGAACTGTCCAAACAAGTACTACCCTAAGGACGTGGACAAGTGGCTATATAAGATCCAATTGTCTCTGTAGCCGTTTGCTACAGATCCTTACCAGTGACACAGCTGCCAGAGCGACAGTCACTTCTTTGCCTCAGCCGTGCGCAACCCGGATGTGTAACTTCAGGAAGCGCCTGTCTCCCACTAGCACTTTCCCTTGGGAACGATGGTATGGCAGAGACCTCACCGGCACCGTCTCCTCTGATGGTGGTGAGGCCATCAACCCTACAGAGCTCGATGAATGGCCCGACCACTGTGATGGAAATGGAACGAAGAGCAGTGCCCACCTCTGCTTTCCTTCAGATGGGTGCGACTTCGGACAGCGAATGTACACATTTGGACATGGAACAGGATCTCCGAAATCAGTGGTCACCCCAAAAATGGAAGAAGCGAAGTCGAGCGCCCTCCGACGACATGCTTCTTTGTGCGCCATCACTGGTAGTGGACCGGATACCAGACAATAATCGCCCTCTGAAAGCCCCAACAACAGGAGTGGCCGCTCCCAATGTCCCAGCTGAGGAGAGTCCTTTACAGCCGCCTTCAATCCCATCTGACACTGATGGATCTCATGGAGGGAGGTTCCCGGGATCCCGCAGCGGCAACGTTCCCCCCTCCCCCTTAACCCTGGACGATCGTGACTGTCACCTGCCACCAGTTCCGATCTCCTAGGTTGAAGACGTCAATGACACAGCAGATCGAGATGCTGGTTCACCCATCAGGGCATGCCCCATGGTGGCGCCCGACTCAGATTTCATTCAGTGATTGTGGCGAAAGTGGCTGCACCGGATGTTTTACGCCAGGCAAACATCTCTGTAGAACCCTCTGTGCCAGTATGGGGAACATGTCCACAACGCTACCGCATTGCAGTGATGAATCTGGCGTCCGTTCGGGCTCCACATAAACTGGCGATGTTTGAAGACCATTTAAAATGCTGATGTCGACAATGCACTTCTCCAAGAAGTGATCATCATTGATTTATACGCCCCCACCAGCTACATGCCTCACATCTCCCATGTCTCTGACAATGGTAGTGGAGTCGCCATCCTCTTCCATGCAGGACTCCCCGCTGAAGATGTAGTGTACCTTCCTAATACTAGTAGTATGGCTCTCATGCTGTTTGGCATCTCCATCATGCATGTATATGCACAATCCAGCTCCAGTCGACGTCGTGAATGGCATTCCTTCTTTGCTGACGAGGTAACGCAACCTATCGAGGGTCCCCCGATGAAATGGTCCTCGGTGGCAGCTTCTGATTCACACAAGGGCCTACCGATCAACATCCCTGACATTCTCTGTTTGCGGCCCTATTTGTCATCACTGACTGACTTCTACTTATCGACACATGGACAAAGGTTCACACACCCATACAAGTTTCACATACTGTACGGTGCACTCGTCCAGTTGTCTTGACCATATATTCATCACATATTCCCGTGCTGTTGACACCCGACATGCTGAAGTTTGGCCTCTGGCTTTCTCCTACCATGAGGTCTACGAGTCACCCTCACCCGCCAACAAGTGTGGCACAATCCTGGCCTGTGGAAATCAAACTTTTCCAACTGACTTTCCCTGACTGCCAACGGACTTTTCAGGAGGTGTGGACACTCGTCGTCGATGTCGTCTCACCAACACATCCACCCTATCCGGTGGCTATCCTGTATGAAACTGGCTGTATGCAGGGCACTGCTGGGATATGGCAAAAACGTCAAGCCTTGGTATGCCAGCACCAAAGACTTGTATTACACAATTCTACATGACTACACTTAGATGACATTTTATCCCATCCATCAGATAATGGAGCTTCATGCTAGAGCGCCGATCACTTAACTCATACGATGACGGTTGGAAGGGGCCCTTGTCAGGTCCTGTGTCCATGACCATATGCCTCAAGAAACGCTATCGATTTACAACCTCCTCACGGAACGCCGACGTCGTCGTCGAGCTCTCATACAAGACCTCACTGTTGAGAAACGTGACGATAATCTCTGCAATACACCATTGGTCACGCTTTTCATTCCCATTTCAGCTGACTGTGCGCTATTGTCCTACATCACCTGACCTTAATCAAGGAGATAGCTGCACTCACTGTCAACTCTGTCAGAGGACGTAGCTCGAGAACTTCAGGAAGAAGTGACCGCCAATGAAGTTCTAGAGGTTATCAACTGCCAATAAGTCCCCAGGACTTGGCGGCCTCTCCATCGAATTTTACAAGTGTTTAAGCTGTTTGTTGGTTGCTACTTGGATGTCCATCTGTCGTGAACTGATGTCCCTAACAACGACCATCCAACCACCTTTCTTGATGTGGTCATCATCTCGGTTCCTAAGCCAAATGGGAGATCACAGATCTGTGATTACAGGCCCATCACTCTGCTCAACAGTGGCATGAAAATTTTCTCCCATTTTTTGGCATCACGACTCGAGAAGGCAGCGAGATACGTCATGTAACTTGATCAGAATTCCAGGGTGGTGACAACTATATTCAAACTCCCTTTCCAGTTATAGGGATATTATCGCACTCGCCACGCCGAAACATCAACCTGGTGCATTAGCATCGCTTGACTTCAGTCAGGCAGCCGGCCGGGGTGGCCGAGCGGTTCTAGGCACTACAGTCTGGAACCGAGCGATCGCTACGGTCGCAGGTTCGTATCCTGCCTCGGGCATGGATGTGTGTGATGTCCTTAGGTTAGTTAGATTTAAGTAGTTCTAAGTTCTAGGGGACTGATGACCACAGAAGTTTAGTGCTCAGAGCCATTTGAACCATTTTTGAACTTCAGTCAGGCATTCGTCCGTGGCGACCGAATGTTTTTGAAGACAGTCCTCCAGCACAGGGCATTTTCGGCTCCTATAGAAACAGTGGTAAAGCGCCTCTTAGGCCGCGCGACTTCAAGAATACTCTGTAATGGCCGCCCCACCGCGCCCCTAGAGATTGAGCGCTCTATTGGACAGGGCTGCCCACTTTCCACGATACTGTATGCTTTGGCGTTAGAATCTCTATTACAGCGACTTTGTCAACAGCTAGTGGGCCTGACAATGCATGGTCACCACTTCTGTTGTATGGCCTTTGCTGACGATCTTGTCCTCTACCTTCGCTGTGAAGATATGTCTGTGCAGCTCTGACATGGATGGCGACATGGCGACGTACGGGAACACATTGGGCTGTTGTCTTCAACGTTTCCAAATAGAAGATTCTGCTCATTGGTGAAGGCCTACCTGAGAGATATGTCGCTCCTCTAAATGTCGTCAGCAGCGGCCACTGTTTTGGCATTGACATTGTGAATGACCTCCGTCGTTCAGTGGGAACAAACAGCAGACGTCTCCTCCAAACAGTCAGGGCTGGCCTAATGGATCACCGGCTTAGATCTCTCGACACTGTACAGCGTGCGCAATACATGAATGTCTACCGCGGTTCTCGCATCCCCCATGTGACACAAGTGTTCTCGGTCCAGATTACCTTCGCCTGTCGTACGTTGATGGCTATGAGATCCTTTGTCTGTCCTGGGATGTTACTTAACTGAAAGTCTGACGCCATTTCCCGATAAGCCTCACCAGACAACTTTTTACATGAATGTGCGCCAGTCTCCATGTCAGCTCCAGTCATGTCATCAGGCATTCCACCCTCCTTTTATCACTTTCGGCATTTCTTTCTGGAAGTAAGTTACATCCACCACTCTTTACCACTACCAAATCCACTCCAGACAAAGACTGCTCGCGACGAATTACAAATGAGTCGACCCCCAAACCCAGCGAACACAAGTTTCCCCAGATCATACCGCATCGTGTGTGAAAAGCGGTGCACACAGACTTTCTCGCCACCAGCGTCCAATCCACCTGTCATATCACCGTCAATGACAAACACGTCAGCCAGTTTCGTTTGCACCACATCCGCCTCGCTGACACCCCCCTATGTGTTCACTATGGTGTGGACGACAAGACACCCATCGATTTTCATGTGCTCCGTCGTTTGAGGCTCGCGCAGCGTATCTTCACTGTCCTTACCCGACAGACATCTGCTCAGATCGCTTTCCAAACACTTTCATTCTCTGATGTGACTCTTTACCCTGCAACGAAAACAAACGCTGTTAATTGGATATGCGGCCATACAACCAAATACCTTTTGTCCCCGAAGAGAAATCTGAACTCGGTTACTGGATGTACGTTAACGATCGACACTGTGCACTTGTTCGCAACCCCAGACACAAGCAGTTCTTCTCCAGTTGTCTATGGAGCCCTTTCATGACCCGCGTTCCAGCTGGAAGATCCAAGCCAAGAGATGCTGATGCTTATTTGGCCAACATGATACTCTGAACGAACGACAAACGGAATCTCTATTAAAATTTCGAGAACACGCGTTTGGATGTTCCACCACTATAAGATGCGAGTGACTCCTGGAATTCTGGTACATTAAGTTTTAAAAAAAGTAAAAATAAAAATAAAAAAGAAAACAAAATAACAAAAACGCCCCTACACAACTACTTCCATTTTCATTGCTCCTCTGTATGTACTCTGCCCCTATTTTCTTCCTTTCCTATCCCAAATTAGAAATACGTTAGTTGTTTTGGGATGGATAAATGTAGGCGCCAGAGCCTGAACAAGTGCAGTTCTCTTTTTCTTAGTTAGGACAAAAGTGGCGGTGGCAAGTATATCTTTTTTCGCAGTTTCCTTCTTTTTTTTTAAAGATAAAAACAGTCTCGTACCGGCGCTCAGTTTTATTTTTCCAATAAGTTTCATAACAGCGTGTACCCCGCTACAAAGTGAAAATTAAATTCTGATAATTTACATTGTGCTGTGGCGAAGCAACGACAAATAATTACTAAAATAATAAAAGCGTAGGTTTAAATGCATGTTCCGAGTAATCCATGTAAGCATTCCACGATACGTGCATGATACACTAGCGCCCTCTATAGTTCCCCGAGTTACCAGTTTTGCTCATTGAAGCTAGAGAAAGAAATTTACACTCGACCTGAACGGACCGTTGAATGTAGCTATCTTAGAGTTTTGTTAAATCAAAACAAAGGTTACCGTCACTGCCTTCGGTGCGGAAAGACACAATTTCGACTCCCGATACTTCCTCAGATTTTTTTATGAGGTACGCATGTCTGGTACGGTGTCTCACTCAGCCCTTGTAAACAAGAAGCAACATCATCAGGAGTCATTCATTGGTAATAACGGCTGGAGGACTGGTGACACGCTGATCGCATGTCCTACAGTCATGTAGTGGGCAGTCAGATGAAAACTAGACAGATGGAAGAAAGTGAGTAAACTGTTTATTATTTCAAAATTAACCACCATAACTGTTAATACGTTTATCCCACTGTGAGACAAGACGGTCAATTCCATCACAGAAAAATGTTTGTTGGTAACTACGGAACCACGAATGTACCCAGGTATGCACCTCTCGTCATAAATAAACCGACAGGCACGAACGAGTTTCCGCAGGGCTCCAGAAATATTGAAATCCCAGGGGGAGAGATCGGGACTGTATGTTTGATGTTTAAGTGTTTCCCACGGAAGCTTCGGCAGCGCATTTGAAGCAGTCTTGGCTATATGTGGCACAGAGTGATGCAGTTACGACTGCCTTACAAGTATTTCGGTGGGAAGGCTTTACACTTCCTCCACACAATCCCGATCTCTTTCTATGCGATTTACAACCCTGAAGAAAGACTTTCGTGACCGTCGGTTGTTTCGTAAGAAGTGGTGCTGTTATTGTTCCGTAAGTCATCGACCATCTTATTTCGCAGTGGGATAAATGTACTAACAGTTAAGGCGATTAATTTTGAGACAATAAACAGTTTCTTTACTTTCTTCCACCTGTCTGATTTTCATCTGACTGCCCGCTATATGATCGTGTCACATGCGATCAGCACGTCAGCAATGCTCCAGCTGTTATTGCCAGTAGACGAATCCTGATGATGCCGTTGCTTGCTTAATCAAGAGGCTCCTCGTTTGGCCTCACAAGGTCTGAGGGACCCCCTACCAGACCGTCGCAACTGAAAAATATCAGGGGAGGTATCGGTACTGGAAACAGTGTTCTTCCGCACCGAAGACAGTGGCACTAAACATTCGACTGCGGGGGCGGTTTTAATTGAATAAAACTCTAAAACAATTGCCGCGCACTGTGCGTTCAGGTTGAGTGTAGAATTTCGTTTTCTATCTTCAGCGGACGAAATTTGAAACACAAGGAACTGCAGACAACGTCAGTGTGCTTTGAACGTAACCTGGACTGTTTTCATGTATTATTAGGTTCATCACTTTTAGATCTACTCCAGTTTTATTTTAGTAATTACATGACGTCGTTTGACCAAAGCACAATGTAAACTACATTTTTCACTTATTTTTTTCTGTACATACACTGTACATGCGAAAACTTACAAGAGGCCGCTGTGATAAGCCTGGTAAAAAAGAAAGAAAAAATGTTTGTTTCGCAAACAACTCACATCAGTTCGCCACATAATTTCCTTTGAGAGATAAACACATGATCCAGCGATCCTATAGCTCTTTCCTCCCACCGGAAAAGTAAGTTCTGGCAAACTCTGCAAAATACCTCTCGACTGCATCTATCATTTCTTAACTTGATGAAAATTTCTACCTAGCAATACGAAATTTAAAATTAGGGAACAGGAAGAAGACATTTGGCAAGTCTGGTGAATAGGGTGGAAGAGCAACAAATTCAAAGTTCAGTTCATGCACTTTCACTATTGTTATCGCTGCTGTGTCGGATGGCGCATTATCCGAGTGACAGAGCACTTTTCTGCGTGCCAACCTTAGTCTTTTTTTAAACGACCCAACAATGAAGCACAATAGAGTAGAGCTATGCTTCTGCATTTTTCCCAATAAACTATGAGAATTATTCCTTAGGAATGCACATCACTGTTTTTATTCTATCCTTTTTTATTTTCGTAATCTATTCACGTTGCTCCACAATAGCACAATGTAAGCTGTTTTTTCTACTTTTTTCTTTTTCTGTACTTGTAATGTACGTGTGTAAACTTATATTTTGTGTGTCCTGTATTTGTTGATGTGGTCTCCAGCCCGAAGAATAGTTTATTGAAGAATTCCATGATGCTCTCTCCTGTGTAAGGTTTTCACATCTCTGCTTGAGTACCGCCACCCACATTATTTGAACTTTATTACCGTCTTCACACCTCGATCTCCCTTCACAATATCGGCTCCCCACACTTACTCACATTACCAAATTCATAATTCCTTGATACCTCAGGATGTGTTCTATTTATGTCCCTTACTTTAGTCAAGTTGTGCCGTAAATTTCTTTTCGCCCCAAATTTATTTCAGTACATGCTCACCTGTTATTCGATCCATACATCTAATATTCATCATTCGTACATAGCACCACAGTTCAAAAGCCTCTTACTAGTTCTAGTCTGAACTGCTTATCGACCACGTTTCACTGCCGTCCAAGGCTGTACTCCATACAAATATCTTCAGAAATGACTCAAATGATTTTCATGGATTCTTCTTTCCTACTTTAGTATATAATTGCGACGTGCAAGTGGTACATGAGTTTTCATTTCCTGCATTTCATCTCTGCTAGCTTCAAGATTTCAAAGAGTTTTTGTAATCTAAAAGTGCTATAAGCGTAGGTTTGAAGGTTTACGTTTCTTCAACCTTTCTTCTAATATAGGTCGTAGTGTAAGTTTTGTTTCATATGTTCAAACCTTTCCCCAGAACCCATTTATTGCATTAATGTGATATTTACAGGTAATCACGCTGTAACAGCATGCGTTCTCAGAAATAATAAGTTCACAAAGGTACATGTATCACACTGGAACAACCGAAATAAAATGTTCAAAAGTACCTACGTTCTGTATTTTAATTTTAAAAAAAAACTACCTTTTACTAACTGTTCGTCTAAAATTGTGAGCCATATGTTTGTGACTATTACGGCACCATCTATCACAAAGCGAAAAACGTGTTCCAACTAAAACATTCATATTTCTTTATGTACTACACGAATATGTAATAAAAAATGGGGGTTCCTATTTAAAGAACGCAATTAATATCCGTTTGACCTATGGCAGCGCCATCTAGCGGGCCAACCATAGCGCCATCTGGTTTCCTCCTTCAAGCTAGACGAGTTTTGTTCTTTGTAGTTTATTTGTTTGATGCTTATTAGGTGAGATATTTGGCCCAGTCACTATCAATGGAATACCCTGTATATGCTTCGGCCGGCCGTTGTGACCGAGTTGTTCTAGGCGCTTCATTCCGGAACCGCGCGACTGCTACGGTCGCAGGTTCGAATCCTGCCTCGGGCATGGATGTGTATGAGGTCCTTAGTTAGGTTTAAGTAGTTCTAAGTCAAGGGGACTGATGACCTCAGATGTTAAGTCCCATAGTGCTTAGAGCCATTTGCAAGACTGCAACAACTTCCCTGTGTAGCACGATCCTCCGGACTTGTCTGCATTCAAGCGTTGTGGGATATAACGGACGACAATTGGCTCATGCGACTCGTTAACCAACAACCCTTACAGAACTGCGTGAACATATCGACCAGGTGTGACATAACGTTTCCAGGACAATATTCGCCGTTTATACGATCGACTGGATGCCCGAGTCAGAGCCTGCACTGGATGCTAAAACATAAAACTTATATCAAAACACATAAGTCAAACAAGAAACAGTTGAAAGCAAAACTGAGAAAGGTGGCAACACTTAACAAAACAAATTACACTCAAGACATAGAAAATGGGAATACTATGATTAGAAAACAGTGTGTTCACAAGTAAAACTCCAAGCTTTTACCAGTTTCCCGCACTCATAAAAACTTCCATGAAGTGTTTTAAATCTATAAACTCTATGTGGAAAAGAGAAAAAAAAATCTAATATATCAGAACAAGGACACCCGCTGCAGATGCCTTGTTGAAAATGCGAAATGCGCCTGGGTGCAAAAGTAAATAAGAAACAAATAAATAATGTTCAGCAGGCAAAACGCGCTTTTCGTATGAACTACGGCAATTTACTACACAGTGTTTTTGTTTGTTATTGATCTAGATAAAAAGCATCTCAATCGAAAAATGCAACAGTAGAGTAGAAACAATAGACACATCAACGACTGCAAGAGTCATGAGTTGTGGGTTTGGGATTCTGGTGATGGCGGCACACTTTTCGTAAAAGTAAACCAGTCCCAAACCTCAAAACTAGATATTTTGTAGTATTTAGCGGCTGATAACTTATCAGAAACGAGAAAGATTTGTATCATCAGATCTCAGAAAGTAGATGCAGAGGTGGATCCTTGTGGACATCGCTCTCGTGTTTCCCGCAGGCCACCCTACCACTCTCAGCTCGTAGGAATCGCGGAAGTTTTGACAGAATGAAGCAGGTACGCCTATCTTTGTCACGGGCATGAATGTTGAAGACCACCAAAGAATACTGAAGGCATCTGCGGTGCCGATGATAGTTTCCGTTGTATATTTCCGCAGGATTTAGTCTCTTATGACAGTAATATATAATAATATTCGATATTGTGTTTTTCTTATTTAATATAGAGGATGTTTCACAATTTATATTACAGGATTCTAGGAGTCTGTATGGCAGATGAAGTTCTGCTAAGTAAACCATGTTCGGAAATGTACTGTTTTGATCCACACTTAGTTTCAAGATACATTCACTTTCTTCTCTGCCTCGTGATGACTGGGTGTTGTGTGATGTCCTTAGGTTAGTTAGGTTTAAGTCGTTCTAAGTTCTAGGGGACTCATGACCATAGATGTTAAGTCCCATAGAGCTCAGAGCCAGTTAGATACATTCACTTTCAAATTTCCTGTTTCACAGCACGAAGACAGCGAAGACAATGACCTCTGACCCGTCTGCCATTGCATTGACAATGTTTCGAGCATTCTTCGTCAGGTTCTATTCTACCTGACGAAGCCGTCCTCTTAAAAGTGGAAGGAGCAGCGTGTATGGGCAGCGCGAAAGCAACCTCCCTGGTTACGACCGTACCAGTTTCTCGCAGCCGTTGTAGTCGGACGATAATAGTACGTGATGTCATAGTTACAACAGGGACTGAAGACGACGCCCTTTTCTCAATTTGGGTGCTCACCGCGAAGCGCGAGATTTGAAAGAGATCCAATCTTCATACTTACTTTATACCAAAAGAAAAGTTTTCCGGCCATGGGTTTTTTGCCTAAAATTCATCTTCTACGTCCCCTCTACAGCATATAGAATCTTGTAATAGGAACTGTGAAATACACCTATGCGTATGCGATAAATATAACGTTATTCACACTCAAAATACTCCGGAACGAAGAAGAAGCCTTTTACATGACGGGAACACATCTTTAAGAGGGAGACTGCATCAACAGTGTGTCAGACGTTTCACTCGTTATATTCTGTGCATATGAAGCAGAAAAACAATAAGACTCAAACTCTCTTCTGTCTGTATCTTAACCATTTACTGGCGTATAAAAAAGAGATGCTATAGGACAAACTTATACGCATCTCCTCAATACATCGATAAAGTAATCGATATTACTAAGGAGAAAAAAAGTAATACCTTTATTACTTTAACAAGAAGCCAAATAGTTCCCTGCGGATATTGTTAAGATTCCTGTAGCCGTTACAAGATCCTAGAATAAATCCAAGCCGAGATGTCGAAGGAAACGTGGAAGTTTTTTAAGAAGTCTAAATGGAATGGCTCAGATTATTCACTCAGAAGGCTTGCAGACGGGTGTGTAAGCCTATAGATTACACAATGTTGGGTAATTTAGATTTTCCGTCAGGTGCCTCTGCGCGTACATGCTCTACAAAATGGGTACTAACCTACCTTGACTGCTGTGAAAGCTGACACATACTACGGATGGGAGCACGAAAGCGTAACAAGGACATAATTCAAATCGAAATCACGAGTAACACCATTAAAACAGGCAGAGGATGGCGGTCGTCCTGTGTACTCGTATCTGGCACAGGCTCGCTGCTTTTCAAGTGGACGGCGCACCACCACATAATCGTGTTCAGCAACATAAACGGTAGCGGTCCCTGAAAACGTCGTTAAGGGCAGTTGAGGATGAAAGGGAGGGAAATGAACAGCTAAACGTTCGTTTGTGGTAAAGGAGAGTGCATCTCGGATCTCGCAACGCGCGAGTGCGCTCGCGTGCTCACACACACACACACACACACACACACACACACACACACACAGTATTGAACTTTGATAGCCACGTGCGGGACACAAATAGGATCTCCTCACTTTCTTCGTTGGGAAATCAGAAATAACAGAGAATTCCAGGCTAACTTCTCTAAGCATTAAGGACAATACTGGCGCATTATTTGAAAACGGCTTCCTAATATTTCACCAGCGGCGGCAGTATTAATTTCAGTTAACCTCGATGACGATTGGAGCCAATCGTCCAACCTTCACATCCTTCGTATCGTCGTCAACTAAAAGTGTACCCAGACTGACCTTATTACAGCCTTCCTGAGGGCACATGAAACACAACCAACAAAAATCATCGTGCTGAAACTTTGTCGTCGCACGGAAACTATACAGAGTAGTTTTTTTTTTACTTCATTTTCACCCTGCTAACCACCACCTTACAGAGAGTGGCAAAGAGTACCTTGCGTACCACTGAGACTCCCCCCCCCCCCCCCCACCACCACCACCGCGACGCTTTTTTCACGTTCCACGTTTCAGTCGCGAATGGCGCGTGGGAAAATGGATTGTTGATAATGAAACTTCTTAATAAAATATTTGCTTAAACTGCTGATTGAAACTGAATGTAAGTGTCACTTTGCTAGTCCTTATCCTTACAACACTGACCTACTGAATTTGCCCTGACAAACAGAACTCAAACTTTCCCTGTTCATTAATTACTCACAATGTTCAAGGATAACGCGACCTGACTGCTTTAAATTAATAACCTGACCTCAAATAATTAATACAAAAGAATGGCAGTGACTAAAAAGAAATCTTAACAATAACCTATACATTTCATTAAGCATTTACCTCACAAAAGTCTTCGTTACTCGAACTACTGCAATCCAGCGATCGTTAATACTGCCAGCTAAATAAAGGATTCTAACTCATAAAGCCACTAACTACTAACAGGCATGTGGTTAGTAAAGGAAAGATTTTGTTGCAAACCAAACAATGTCTTTTTTTACCTTAATAATGTGACATCCAATTCAAACACAAATAGAAATCGTCATTGACATCTAGTAAAAAGGTATATAATCATGAGTAATATTCAATCTTCAAGTCGAACATGTACAGATCGTTAGCCTACGCTAACATCTACCCTCCATCAATGCTCACTTCTCACATCTAACATCCATCACTGCTGGCTGTTCACCTCCAACTGCCCAACAGTACTGGAGATTAACTTCCAACAACGAGTCCGACCAGCCGCAGAGTCTTTTACAAATAAAGCGCAGTCAGAGATCCAATGCAAAGCGCTACACGGCGCTGCCAACACAGAAGCAGCCCATTTACCATAAGAATCCGTGAATGCTCGAATTTTTATTTCTGATCTTTTAGCGAGATGTACGTGTTTGTTGACTTCTGTAGTGAAGCACGCTCACGAAAATTTAACAGTAAACTTCGTGGCGATGCACAGCGCTTCTATTGGAATGTCTGCCGCTGCAGATGGATGAACATCTGCCTTACGTTTTGGCGCTTCGTGAACGATCCTCCGAGGGAATGGGTTATTCTTCTTTCCATCTTCTCTATTTCAGTTCTGGCGCGGGTCTCAGACGAACGAATACTCAAGTACCGGTGGGCTTTGTAAGCTGGTCTTCGCAGCTACACTACACTTCCTGGTAATTCTGCCAATGAGAAGACTATGTCTACTGACAACCTGTTCTGAGTTTCGTTTGGTGTTGTCGTTCCATTTTAATTCCCTCCGTACGCATAGTCCCCGATATGTAACGGATGTTACTACTTGTTCGGCAATCGTGTAGTAATATAGCTATGGGTCTTACTGTATATTTACGCCAATGGGTTACATTTGTGTGTGTTGAGGGACAGTTTATAATCCCTGCACCAAATGTCGATCCTCTTCAGGTCTTTTTGCATTTGCCGCAGTTTCCTAGCTTTGAGAGTTTGCTATACACATCATACCCTCACGGAACTTCCAGCGTTATGCACTAGCCATTTATTACACGTCGTCAGACGGTGTCCAGTTCGGCGTTAATATCGCACGAGGTAACGCAATGGCTAAGACACTGGACGGGCATTCGGGATGACGGTGCTACAAAACGCTTAAGGCGAATGCCGAGAAGGTTGCTTTGAAAAAGCCACAGCCAGTTTTTCTCCAACGTAGGCATGAGGTCTTATGACTCATACAAATGATCTAGGTGATAATCTGAGCAGCCCGCTTAGATTGTTTGCAGATGACGGTGTAATTTACCGTCTAGTAAAATCATCAGATGATTAATTCCAATTACAAAATGATCTAGAGAGAATTTCTGTATGGTGCGAAAAGTGGCATTGGCACTAAAAAAAGAAAAGTGCGAAGTCATCCACATGGGTAGATTTCGGGTATACGACAAATCGCACAAATCTAAGGGCTGTCAATTGGACTAAATATCTAGGAATTACAATTTCGAGCAACTTAAATCAGAAAGACCACATAGATAATCCTGTGGGGAAGGCGGAACAAAGACAGCGCTTTGTTGACAGAACACTTAGAAGATGTTACAAACCCACTAAAGAGACAGCCTACATTACACTTGTCCGTCCTCTGATGGAATATCGCTGCGAGGTATGGGATCCTTACCAGGTAGGATTGACGGAGGACATCGAAAAAGTGCAAAACAGGGCAGCTTGTTTCGTGTTATCGCGCAGTAGGTGTCAGAGTGTCACTGATCTGATACGCGAGTTGTGTGGCAGCCACTGGAACAAAGGCGGTTTTCTTTGCGGCGAGATCTATTCACGAAATTTTAATCACCAACTTTCTTTTCCGAACGCGAAAATATTTTGTTGACACCCACCTATGGAGGGAGAAATGATCATCATAATAAAATAATAGAAATCAGGGCTCGAACGGAAAGATTTAGATGTTCTGATGACTGGGTGTTGTGTGATGTCCTTATGTTAGTTAGGTTTAAGTAGTTCTAAGTTCTAGGGGACTGATGACCATAGATGTTAAGTCCCATAGTGCTCAGAGCCATTTGAACCATTTAGATGTTCCTTTTCCCCACGCGCCATTCGAGAGTGGAATGGTAGAGAAGTAGTATGAAAATGGTTCGATGAACCTTCTGCCAGGCACTTAAGTGTGAATTGCAGAGTAACCATGTAGATGTAGATGTAGAGGTAATGATCTCGTCGATGACGGGATGACAAGCCATAATATTCATTCTTTCAATCTTCCGTCTGCTAAATTTCTAAGACACTTTTCTCGGTTAACCTTGTTATTCGCTAATAATAAAGATATGATTGCACAGACCACATTCGCAGTGTATATAGACTGAAGAGCCAAAATATTATGAATACTGCCCCCCGCGAGATTGAACGCCGCCTGCGGCCGCTGCAGACATGTGATGTGATAACAGAAGTACACGGTCCAATCTCATTAATATGTCCACCGCCTATATTCGATGCCAGCATGCAATAAGCCTCACAGACGGCAGATGGCAAGACTAAGGCCCGCCGCACACTGCACGCAGCAGAGGCAGAGCAGAGGCGTAGCAGAGCAACAGAGGTTTTGCCGGACAGCGCACACTGCACTCAGCAGAGGCACGGCAGAGCTCAGTGGTGCCCAGCGCTCGCGAAACACAAAACGGCCAGCAATGGCCACCGCGAGTCTGTCGATGCAGTTAGACTTAGATTCCGATTCTGATTCGGAACTCAGGAGTGTTATTTTATTGTACAGTGCATACAAGAACAGAGAAAGATCTCTGTGGAAACGCAAGTACATGCAAAAGCGAAGATCACATGGCGAATACGTGTTGTCTACGGAAGTCCCTGATCACGTATTCAGGGAAAGCTTCCGACTGAACAGACGGCAGTTTCAAGAGGTTCATACATTGATAGAGCAAGACATAGAGGAAAACCATGTCACATGCGGGAGCCCATACCTACAGAAGAAAAATTAGCTGTATGCTTAAGGTATGCCGTTGAAATAAAGTATTTTTTCTCTCAATATTTATTAATGTTCAGAGAAACAATTTCCATCTGTAAATTTGTTAAAATAATGAACATGATAACACTGTTTATAGTAAATGTGGTGCTGAAGGTTCAAACTCCGTACCAGGAGAGATATTGACGTGGTAGACGAACTATTTTCTGTGCTGCATGATGATATTGATGAATGATGTTGAGCCACTGGTTTAGTTAAAATTTCCTCCTCCGCTTCAGATACCTGAAACACCTTTTTCTTTACCAGTACTTGGTAGGCCCTTGGCATCTCATTTGTCGATAGGTACATCGACATGAAAAATTGGTGTAAGGCGTCGTTTTCTTGATGCAGTGATCTTTCGCGTAAAATGTCTCTTTTCTTAGCTCTTTCTTCGTAGCTGTTAATACTTTCAAGAATGATTTTAGTGACATCTGCTTTCTTCTTCTTCTTTGACAATACCGTCCCCAAGTCGTGTTTCGTTCCTCTGTGTGTCTGTTACATCATCTCCTCCACCATCATTTGCAACGCTCGTCACGGCATTTTCCTCTTCCATCATATTTGTTACTGTACCTCTATTGGCCATGTATGGAACTAAAAATTCCATCTGATTTTGGTACAGCCATGGGCGGATTGAGGTCGCTGCCTGCCCACTCTTCCATATCTCGTCCTTCAATTTATTCCGCATGTAGTATGGATGACTGGTGTCGTACAGCACTGGGTTGTCCTGAACTAACTGAATGAGGTTTTCCATAACTAAAGGACTTCGTACACGAAAGAAAGAGAGGTACTGTCGCAGATGCACACACTGCTGCTGGAAAGTCACTACTGGCCGAGCGCAGCGCGGTGCCACAGACAAAAATTCCTCTGTGCTGGTGTGAACCGCTGACAGAGATGGGTTCAAAAATGGTTCAAATGGCTCTGAGCACTATGGGACTTAACTGCTGTGGTCATCAGTTCCCTAGAACTTAGAACTACTTAAACCTAACTAACCTAAGGACATAATACACATCCATGCCCGAGGCAGGATTCGAACCTTCGACCGTAGCGGTCACGCGGTTGCAGACTGTAGCACCTAGAACCGCACGGCCACTCCGGCCGGCTTGACAGAGATGGGATCTGAGATAACGGGGCCCTCGGGCCGCAGGCAGAGGAAAAATGTGCGGCTCGGACAGCGGGACAGAGGGCTGACCCAGCTAATCCTGCCCTGCGCCTCGGCTGCGTGCAGTATGCGGTGCCCCATTGGAAAGCGTGATCCACAAAAGCGGCTCTGCCTCTGCTGCGTGCAGTGTGCGCCGGGCCTAAAGGCAGAGGGTACGTAAAGCGTGTCGATGCGGACACGGGAAAACAGCGTCGTCGTTGTCAAAATGGTTCAAATGGCTCTGAGCACTATGGGACTCAACTGCTGTGGTCATAAGTCCCCTAGAACTTAGAACTACTTAAACCTAACTAACCTAAGGACAGCACACAACGCCCAGCCATCACTAGGCAGAGAAAATCCCTGACCCCGACGGGAATCGAACCCGGGAACCCGGGCGGGGGAAGCGAGAACGCTACCGCACGACCACGAGATGCGGGCCGTCGTCGTTGTCGGGATGCGGAAAGGGAGCGATTTAGTTAATGTCCGAAACGACTTTTGGGCCAAGGATGCAAGCATTCCGGAAACGGCTAAGTTTGGAAACTGTTCTAGTGGTGCTATGGTCGAAGTACACCGTGCAAGGCAAAATGGCGCTTTCCGAAAACTGCGCCGAGGTAAGTGGTGCACCGCAGGCCATAGATGACAGGGGTGAAGGACAGCTGCGGATGTGTACCGGAGAACTAAATGTGCAACTGTTGAAAAGTTGACTGCTCAGATGAACCAGGGGCTACTAACCCGTGTCTCTTGAACGACCGTTCAGTGCAAGTTGCTGCCTACGGGTCCCCGCACCAGGCGCCTGGTTCATGCAACCATGCAGATTAGCGTTCATCAGCGACGAAGGTTGAAATTTGCACACAAATGCCGCAGCTGGACATCCACTGAGTGGCGACAGATAGTCCTTGTCAGATGAGTTACGCTTTATGCTCGATCGGACAGATGGCCGTTGACATGTAGGGCCATAGTCGGAAGGTTCTAGACTGGAGGAGGCGGTGTTATGGTTAATAGAATTGGATTAGGTAGGAAGACACTGGAAGTGGTAAGCGACAATGGCCGAGTTGGAGTGCAGACGCAATAGCAGGGAAAGTGTTTTTGAAAAACATAAATTTGTTAGCATCGAATACGAATTTATGTGCTTGGAAGTCATTTATGACGGTATTATTATGGAGAGTAGCCTTGTACGAAAATGCAAAGTCGACAATAAGCAAGTCAGACAAGAAGAGAACACAAGTTTACTAGATATGGTGCTTTACAAGAGAGCCGCGCGTAACTATCCGAGCGGTATAAGGCGCTACTGGCGGTATAAGGCGGCTGGTCCCTCGGGCATGGGTGTGTGTGTCTGACCTTAGGATAGTTTAGGTTAAGTAGTGTGTAAGCTTAGGGACTGATGACCTTAGCTGTTAAGTCCCATAAGATTTCAAACACATTATAACTCCCTTTTTTTTCTCTTTTTTTTTTTTGCTTTACAAGAATGTTCAAAATTGGATGTTTAGATCGAACAACTTAAGAGGAGGTACTCAATCTTATTGTAGAAAAATGAAATTTGCTACGCAACGGGAGGCAAAGAGGGGATGAGACGCATCCTGCGACATCTAGAAGTCTCCAGTTAAGTAATGGAAGGGAATGTGGGGGGTAAAGATTTTAGAGGGAGACCAACTTCAAATAGATGCAAGTTGCAGCGATTACGCAGAGATGAAGGGGTTTGCTCTGGTTAGAATAGCGTGTAGAGAGCATCAAACTGATCTTCGGACCAAAGACACCAGTTACATAAAATACGAAAGGCTTAGCGGAAGTATAGCTAAGTATTTTCGCAGTCAACGTGTCCGGCTGACTCAGGTGTGTACAAGCGAATATTGCAGCTTCCAGCGGCTCGGCTAGTCTGTAACACACGGAACTCATCAGCCTAAAAGCTTACAGCAGAACCCAGACAACACAGAAAATGTCAAAATGCGCACGTCACTCGCCACGTCGGCAACTAAAAATAGAGGCCAAGGCACTACTCAGATTAACAGCAGTTCCGTGTCAGAACACAATATTCTGTCCGTTAAGACGAAGTAAATGCTGCATGTATGTGGGTTGCCCTCTAAGGTAAAATACTATGCGTCAAAGAAGAATGACGTGTCAGGAAACTGTTCACCTCGATCCTCACAACGAAAAAAAAGGTGATCTTTGCAAAAAGCACGAGTGAGTGAGAAGGACTTATCCTTTGAACTAATTTCAATAAATTTAATTTGTTCTGCATTCACATAAAATGCAGTCAAGTACGTACTGTTAAGTTATACGAGGTGCGGCTAGAAAAAAACCGGACTGATGCTGGAAAAAACATTTATTTACAATTATTTACAATTTCATGTTATCTCCTTCAATGTACTCTCCTCCTCGGTCTCTACACCGCTCCATACGAATTTTCCACTGTTCATAGCAATGCTGCAGATCATTTTCGGTAAGTCCATACATTACTTCCGTCGCTTTTTCTTTTACTGCTTCAACAGTCTCAAATCTAGTTCCTTTTAAAGCTGACTTGACTTTAGGGAAAAGAAAAAAGTCACAGGGGGCCAAATCAGGTGAGTAGGGTGGATGATCTAAGATGGGAATGTTGTGTTTTGCCAAAAACGTCTTCACTGACAACGCACTGTGAGCTGGGGCATTGTCTTGGTGAAGGATCCATGACTTTTTTCTCCACAAATCGTTCCGTTTTCTCCGTACTCGCTCACGTAGGGTAGCCAGGACGCTAATGTAGTAATGCTGATTCACTGTTTGTCCCTCTGGTAACCAATCAATGTGCACAATCCCATGTCAAAAAAGACAATCATCATTGCCTTGAATTTCGATTTTGACATTCGTGCTTTTTTTTGTCGTGGAGAACCAGGAGTTTTCCAATGCATCGATTGGCGTTTAGTTTCGGGATCGTAAGTAAAAAACCACGATTCATCGCAAGTAATAACATTTTGTAAGAAGGTGGGATCACTTTCAATGTTTTCCAGGATGTCAGAACAAATCATTCTTCGGGGTTCCTTCTGTTCAATTGTGAGACACTTTGGAACCATTTTTGAACACACTTTGTTCATGTTGAAACTTTCATGAAGAATCTGCCTAACACTTTCCTTGTCAACTCCCGTTAACTCAGACACTGCTCTGATTGTTAAACGGCGATCTTGTCGAACAAGTTTACCGATTTTTTCAATGTTTGCATCAGTTTTTGCTGACAATGGTCTGCCAGTGTGAGTGTCATCACTGGTGTCTTCGCGGCCATCTTTAAATCGTTTAAACCACTCAAACACTTGTGTTAGCGATAAACAATCATCGCCGTACACTTGTTGTAACATTACAAACGTTTCACTTGCAGATTTTCCTAGTTTGAAACAAAATTTGATGTTAACACGCTGTTCTTTCTGTACACTCAACATTTTCCGACGCACAGACAAAACGTCAACTACTTAAAACAGACGCCACGGGCAGACTGAGTGCAGGAGGCAGATGAAACTCGAGCAGTAGGCGGAGCGAGAGTCACGTGACAGGCCACGCGACTTTCAGCCTTATTGCATTCGTTTTATTGTTTCACCAGTACTAGTCCGGTTTTGTTCTAGCCACACCTCGTATGTTAAAAAATGACGAAATTCCTCCAGCTGTATTAAGGTGTTCGTTTTATTGGCTACTAGTTTCAATGCTGTTACAACATCATCTTCAGGCCCATACTTGTTGACAGCAACCGTATGTGTCTAACACTATGCCTTATTCAATCTGTGTATTGAGCAAGCAGTAAAGGAAACAAAAGAAAAATTCGGAGTAGGTATTAAAATCCATTGAGAAGAAATAAAAACTTTGAGGTTCGCCGATGACATTGTAATTCTGTCAGAGACAGCAAAGGACTTGGAAGAGCAGTTGAACAGAATGGACAGTGTCTTGAAAGTAGGATATAACATGAACATCAACAAAAGCAATACGAGGATAATGGATTGTGGTCAAATTATGTCGGGTGATGCTGAGGGAATTAGATTAGGAAATGAGACACTTAAAGTAGTAAAGGAGTTTTGCTATTTTGGGAGCAAAATAACTGATGATGGTCTAAGTAGAGAGGATATAAAATGTAGACTGGCAATGGCAAGGAAAGCGTTTCTCAAGAAGAGAAATTTGTTAACATCGAGTATAGATTTAAGTGTCAGGAGGTCGTTTCTGAAAGTATTTGTATGGAGTGTAGCCATGTATGGAAGTGAAACGTGGACGATAAATAGTTTAGACAAGAAGGGAGTAGAAGCATTCGAAATGTAGCACCACATTTGTAACGGTACGAGCACCAAAAATTTGCCTTCTTTGGAATTCACTCAGCTCCGACATAATCCACTCATAGCTACACAGAACACTGCGCTGGCAACTGATACTTGCAGCTTGTTGATGGCATTGCACAGACGCCGTTAGTAGTCAGATGCAACAGCGCCACCCGCAGGCTTGCCTAGCATCTGCATTTATGTTTCCGCATTTCTTTCCAACCCCTGTATAATAACGCACCTACACCATTGTTTGTTAAAATTGCAACAGTCCGGATTGTTGGTCTGGATCAATCCAAAATAGGGGAATGTGTAGAGAGATGACATGCACATAGGCCCAGCTGTTCTGTTTCATGGTGTAGTAGTAGGTGAACGTTAAGTCACACCCAGCTGGTGCACAGCTGTCAAACAAAATGGAAACGCAAAACTTTCGGGCAGATTAAAACTGTGTGGCGGACCTAGACTTCTAATTCTTTTTCTTTTCTTCTTTTCTTTTAGGTATAGGCAAGGGGCAGAGTGGGCAGGGGTCGCAGTTACAGGCTTGGCCTCGATATCCCCGTCTGCTGACAGGATAAGGGAGAGGGAGCCGGATCAACTCGGGACCTTTGCCTTTCGCGAGAAAGTGATCGACTAAGCTACTCAAAAACGGCTCACGACCCGCACTCACAGCTTTACTTCTAAACTCCACAGAAGCTCTCCTGAGACGAGGTGCTGGCGGAAGTAAAGCTGTAAGGAGGGGTTATCAGTCGCACTTGGCTAGCTCAGCCGGTAGAGCACTTGTCTGCGGAAGGCAAAGGTCCATATTTCGAGTCTGGGTCCGGCACACAGTATTAATATGCCAGGAAGTTTCATATTAGTACACACTCCACTGCAGAGTCAAAATTTCGTTTTGGAAACATCCCTCAGGCTGTGGTTAAGCCATGTCTCCGCAGTACCTTTTCTTCCGGAAATGCAAATCTTACAAGTTTCGCATTGGACTCGCATTCGGGAGGACGACGGTTCAAATCTGCGTCCGCCCATCCTGATTTAGGTTTCCCGTGATTCCCTAAATCGCTTCATGTAATTGCCGGGATGATTTCTTTGAAAGGGCATAGCAGACTTCCTTCCCCATCCTTCCCTAATTCGATGGAACCGATGACTTCGCTGTTTGGTGCACCCCCTCCCCCCCCCTCCCCCCTCCCCCCCCCCGAACTAACTAACCAACATTGCAACTTTCACAGGAGAGCTTCTGTGGCATTTGGAAGAGGAGACGAGGCACTGGTGGAAGAAAAGCTGTGAAGAAGGGTCTTGAGTTGTGCTTAGGTAGCCCAGTCGGTAGATTTTTTTTTTGTTATGGTTTTAGGGTGCAAAACTGCTACGGTCATTAGCGCCCGGGCCCAGTCGGTAGAGTATTTCCCTGCGAAAGACAAAGGTCCCGAATTTGAGTCTCGGTCCGGCACACAATTCTGATCTGCCGGAAGTTTCATATCAGTGCCCACTCTGCTGTAGGGTGAAAAATTCAGTCTGAAAATGGAAATGTGCGGGCAATTGCCGGTGTGCCTCATCGTTGTCAAAGTTTCTTATCAGCATGTGAAGCTGAAGCATACGAATGGGATAGAATTACTGCTCCTAGTGAACTGGTTTATCATACTGAACCGCTGCTCCTCATACGAGAAACGCTGTTGCGTCAGAGAGATGCATGTGGGGAAGCGCTGGACGGGAGAGGGCAGTACACAGTGACAAGCGGGTACTACACTGCTCCAAGAGACCATAGCGCGGGGAGACCGCTATTTTTCTCCGCAGAGCCGACAGAACAGCTTTGTCAACAGTGGAGGATTACTGAAACGTGTAAAGGCACTGAACTTCAAGATAGACAGCTTCTCAGCCAAAACCATTATTTTTTGTAGCAGGCAAACGCTAAAATATTATCTGAAAACAGCAACAACGTACGTAATCATATGGGTGTGAAGCTGTAAGTCGACAAAGACAACTTACCGTTAGGACTACAAGCTAAGCCGTATTTCAAAATCCTGTCTTTGTGTAACGTCAGATATATGACAAAATAGTAGCACAACATACACTGACCATATTCTTGCACAGCGGAAGACTGTTTGACGCCGAAATAGAGTCTTTTTGGAATTACTATTTTACCTTCGTATTGCTACGTATGTTCTTGCTGTTCTTAGAAAATATTTTACCTGTTACCTGCTACAAAAAATTAAATAACTCAACAACAGTTAACACATTTTTATTAAAATTACATATTTATATCTGCAAATGACGATTACATGAACACATAAGAAACCTCTAACAGCACTAAATGTCAATACGTTCTCTAGTAACTTTCACTGCGCTCTTACATCAGTGATGTACTCTGTGATCTGTAATATGGAACGGATGCACTTGGCTGAATATTTGGTAAATACTGGATTTAACCTTGAACATGTTATACATATTGGTTTTAACTTTGATATGCCAATGCATCTTTCATCAACTGTCAGGGAACAGCAGTCGCTACATCAGGGAAGACTTAGAGCTTGAGGCATTGCCTCTCCTGCAAGCTGTTCTACATTACATATTTCAATGGGATACGACCTGGTCACATGTGACGAGAAATGTGAAAGACCAATTAAAAGAATGAAGTGTACGAGTTTTTCCCTGGACTGCTCGTTCGCCTGACTAGTTGTCCATCAAACTATGTATGGAAGATGGTACACGTTCATTCTCGTTCTCTTGCATCTACTGTCGATGCTTGTGGAAGCTTCTACAAACCACTTGGCGGAGTGTTTCCCACAAGCACATCCAGACCCTCTTTGATTCCATGCCACGACATCTAGAAGCTCTGACTGTACCACGTGGAAGCTTTGCACCTTATTAAACTCTGAAAGTCAAAGTGCATGTTCAGTTCTGAAATTATGGTCATTTGTGTAGTGTCGCGTCCCTAATCTGTGGATAAAATTTATTATAATCATGATACCTGCCTGGGTGTTGTTATTTTCGTTCGCGAACTGAGTTTATTCTCTGTCTCTACACGGTATTATAGTGATTTTCTGGAAGTTATATACGTAACTTCCATGACATGACGATAATACCGTATAACCACGCATCCAACGTTGTTAATGCCCTCAAACCGTCGAAGAAGAAACTGTAGAGCAGCCAAATTGTGGAGATGTTGACTACTACAGCTCACGCCGTGCTCCTAATAGTTGCAGACCTTTTCTGTCGGATTAAGAACGGGTGATTTAGTGGCTCAGCAGAGGTGCCATAGGGAGCATGAACGTCCGAGAAATTCAGCAACGTATGTGTGCAGTCCTGTGAACAGTGCTGTTCTCGTCTTGATAGACGGAAGTATATACAGCATACGAGAACCCCCTGGAAAGTAATACCTCTCAATCCTCTACGTGGAAACTCTTAAAGATTTTTAAGTAAAACAAACTTTATTAATATACTACGTCTTTAATCTCAATGTTTACATATTTATTTCTCAACTTTGTCACCCTGGAAGCGAATAAATTGCTCCGAACTGGAGAGCACTTTCTTGATACCGTCACTCAAGGACGTAGCCTAGACACGACCTAGTTTCCACGTAGTGAAAGTGAAAGATATTTTATTTGCAGTCATACGACCAAAATGGATTGTGCCCTGTCGAAAGTCGACAAGGCCGTCGATAGATTTAAATTATCGATCCGTATGTAGCACAATGAGCTATCGCCCTTCCACACGTTTGCCAAGAGCAACTGCTGCACATTGTTGGTTTCACATGAACTCAGTTGTTGTTTTGGAAATCAGTTCAGTTCGTACTTGTAGTTGAATTTAATGTAAGTGCTACGTGTAGTTGAATTTAATGTAAGTGCTACCGTGATTTTGTTCTTTGTGCTGTTGTGATAGTGTCTAATTACAGGTAAGTTTGTAACAACAAACAAAAGGAAAACCAATTTTGATTCTTCCACTGTCGACATGGTAAGTCAAAAATATGCACGTGCTACTACAATAGCCTAATTCTCTGCCGATAACAGTTTAATGTTAGCAGTGGAGTCGTTATATAAAGACTGGAAGAGCTTCGAGGTTGCAATATCTCAATATTTCACAAAGCAGCGGAGCAGTAAACATATCTGAAAGTAACATAAACTAAAATCGGCACATAAAAATAGACTTGGATTTTTCTGTGTCGCCCAAGAATCGCCTTTGATCAACAAAAATATCGCCCAAAAGGTGATGGTTGAATTTTTTTCAATAAAATTACTCAAAATTCTATCATTAGTGGTCCAAATGGAAAAATATAGCCCTGCCTGGCCATCTGGGCGGTACTCAGTTACGAAAACCATTTCCGATCTGGAACGACGGTGAGGTGTTTATGGAGAGCAGAAGGGGTATGCAATAACAGTACATACTATACTTCATTCATTTCTAAAAGATTTTTCAGCGGGTTTCTTATATTCATCCGAACCGTCTGCCCTCATCCCCACCCCCAGTCCTTTTTTCCACAATCTACACTCTTGTAACACTATAATAACAGAAGCGTTTTCAGATATTCTATGATAAACTGCAACCTGTAATGTTTTTAAGTTTTAGAAATGATCATACAAAAAATAACGTTATGTTACTTTTCTAACAGTGCTTATCTTGATTTGGGGAATAGTTATTTATTTTTCGGGTAGTCAGTACTTAATAGTAAAGTTGGTTTGCGTAAGATATCGACAATACGCATACTTCAACGATATTTACATTGGAATGCAACTAACGATCGTGATTTTGTACTATGTATCTGTACATAAAGGTGACTCACTTGTCGAACGGCGATACATCATGTCTACGAGTTACACTGTCAGATATATGTTCTACTGCGAAATGTTTTATTGGCAATATTCTTCTAACAGTGCGTCCAACTGTCACAAACCTAAAATTTCTATGAAGCAAATTATGTACACGCAACTAAAAAACAACTTTTTTCTCATTATTTCGGGCACCCCCTCCCCTCCCCCCTCATGCCCTGTCCTTTGACAAAATCCTGGCTACGTCCTTGCGTCACTGAAGCATGTTCGAGTTTGTTGACGGAGCCACAACTTCACCTCTGCTTTCATCGCTTCATCACCATCAAGGTGGAGTCCTCGTGGGTGTTCTTTAATTTCTGGAAACAGATGGAAGTCGGCGCAGTACGGAGGATTATCGACGACAGTGATCTCGCGTATCAGATTACTGCCGATGTCGCAGCACTCGTGTGGTCCAGCATCACCAAGCTAATCGAGAAGGTGCTCCATGTGCGCACAACGCTTCGAATTCGAGTATTTAGTTTTTCCTCACGCACCGCAGTAGTAACGTTACATACCGCCATGTAGCCACTACTGTTCAGTCGACTAGCTCCTCAATACAAGAATTTCAGCCAAATGTACGAAATGCCAAAACTTCACGTGACGTAAAACCTTCCAAGCCAGTCCTGGAAGCGTCATGACACACAACAAGAGCAAAGGTAATCCAACCATTACCTATAGTACTTGATTCAGATGCTTTTGAAATGGAAAAATTCAATTTAAGTCCTAAAAAGTATATAGGACCTGACAATATAGGTAAAGACGCGATCTTCTTGAGATTTGTTATCTTCTTACTCGTACCAGGTGCAGGAACAGAACCATACGTGCCAGATATATTCACCAATTGTTTGTAGACCAGCATTCGTCTGCGTCTTTACCTATATTGTCAGGTCCTATATACTTTTTAGGACTTAAATTGAATTTTTCCATTTCAAAAGCATCTGAATCAAGTACTATAGGTAATGGTTGGATTACCTTTGCTGTTGTTGTGTGTCATGACGCTTCCAGGACTGGCTTGGAAGGTTTTACGTCACGTGAAGTTTTGGCATTTCGTACTGTACATTTGGCTGAAATTCCTGTATTGAGTGAAGGTTCTTATCTAGTACCTTATGGTCCATTGTCTCTTAATTGTAGGACTAGGCGTAAGGCTAATTGTGATGAAAAGATATATATTTGGTCTAAGATAAGTGGTACATCTAATATGGAAGATTGTAAATTTGTTGGTGATTGTATGATATATTATCATTAATAAAAACTACACATTGATCTTGCCAAAAGCCGAGAAGCGATTCTTCTTAGTGTTGTAGCTCCCTGGGGCACCCTGGGATGCTCTCTGCCCCCCCCCCCCCCCCCCCTCAGGGGCCTCTCACATTGCATGTGGTTACGCAATCGCATCGACGCCGCTCAGCCTTTAAAAAGACTAAGGCTGTGTGGCCGAGATATTATACAGCTTTTAACACAGGGAGATAACGCGCTACACACAGGCCTGCAAACTCAGCCACAGCGTATTATCGACTCTGTACAGGCGACAACCAGCGTGCGCTTGGATCTTGAGCTATAAATATCTGCTGATGCAACTTTGCGCATTCATTATATGAATAGCATCATTCAAGAATGGGTCGCCGTTTTGGATATCGCCGTCGCAGACGAATGCTGGTCTACAAACAATTGGTGAATATATCTGGCACGTATGGTACTGTTCCTGCACCTGGTACGAGTAAGAAGATAACAAATCTCAAGAAGATCGCGTCTTTACCTATATTGTCAGGTCCTATATACTTTTTAGGACTTAAATTGAATTTTTCCATTTCAAAAGCATCTGAATCAAGTACTATAGATAATGGTTGGATTACCTTTGCTGTTGTTGTGTGTCATGACGCTTCCAGGACTGGCTTGGAAGGTTTTACATCACGTGGCACAAGAAAAATGGCAACAGCGCATGGCGGCCCGAATGGCCACCCATCCAAGTGCCGGCCACTCCCGACAGCGCTTAACTCTGGTGATCTGACGGGAACTGGTGTATCCACTGCCGCAAGGCCATTGACGAATGGGTTACTTTAGGCTGTTAAAATTTACAAAATTGTTCAGATAAAATTTGCACAAGCGTCAGCTTTACAATTTGTGAGTGGTCGATTAAACGGATGTCGTAATAAGGCCATTTAATGAAGACCAGAAAAGATCGAAAGTGGGAAATGATTTATGCAGTCGTTAATTTTTGCACAGTGGTAGAAAGAAGTGTCATGAACAACATATTAGAAATCCTGACTGGTGGGAGCTGAGTGTCGAAGTTTGAAGGTCACTTTTGTAGGTTTTTCTTGAATAACTCGAAAACTACGGCCTCTAGTGGGAACGTATCCCATTTAACTACAATGAATTTCCTACGAAAAGTTCCTCTTCATTTTTTGAGGAGTCATGTCACGGATTGCGTGGCCCCTCCCGCCGGAGGTTCGAGATCTCCTTCGGGTTGTGTGTGTTGTTCTTAGCATAAGTTAGCTTAAGTAGTGTGTAAGTCTAGGGACAGATGACCTCAGCAGTTTGGTCCTCCAGGAATTCACATACATTTGAACATATAATTTTTTTTGCAGCGCTAATGCTTCATACGCAGCGAATGGGAGAATATGAAAATCTCGCGCAATGTTTTTCGTCCGTTGTTGCGGGTTGCATAAAACCAAATCGATAGGGGTAGGTGAATCACCCCGTGTAGGTATATACGTAGACGTAAATGCTGATCAGTAGCATTCATCGTTTCCAGGAAGAATTTTGTAGCTGGGCACACGGCGTCTTAGAAGCACTGCTATTCTGAACCGAATATTCCTGTGGTCAGACGTTAACGCGTCCCTTGCCCTCCCGTGGCCTTTGTGAGCGCTGGGAGCCGCCTTGCCGACACGTAGCCTCGTTACCGCCCAGCTACTTGGCCGCTTTGCAACGTAAATTACGGCCGTGTTGCGCCAAGCACCGGCAATGCATATTGAACCTCGACTGTCCCTTGTAATTGTTTTACGTCCACGACGCAGACCCGCGCCGTCAATTGGCGCCGCCTGCAACGGACGCCCACGCCGGTACACGGGCCGTAGCCGGATTACGCGTAATTCACTCTACTCCGAGCGCCGGCTCAGCAGCCGCTGCGTCCGACGTCCGAGGCACAGTGGTCGTCCCAAACAACTGACAGCCATTCCAATAAGCTTATTGGTGACGCATGGAGCCAAATACACTCGCGTACGTAACGTAAGGACGAAAGTAACATCCGCGTGATGCATCACTGAAAAGTAGCACAGTACGATGAAACAAGGAGCAGGTGTAGAAAGAACTGTTACAGTATAATACAGAAGGCAACTGAAAGAAATAGCACCGGCCGGAGTGGCCGAGCGGAATCCTGTCTCGGGCATGGATGTGTGTGTTGTCCTTAGGTTAGTTAGGTTCAAGTAGTTCTAAGTTCTAGGGGACTGATGAGTTCCGAAGTCCCATAGTGCTCAGAGCCATTTTTGAAAGAAATAGCATGCGGAATAAGAGATCAGAAATGACACTTTTATTCAAAGACAATCGTTATACTGAATTTTCGAATGTGATACATATACTACTGGACATTAAAATTGCTACACCACAAAGATGACGTGCTACAGAAGTGAAATTTAACCGACAGGAAGAATATGCTGCAATATGCAAATGATTAGCTTTTCAGAGCGTCCACACAAGGTTGGAACCGGTGGCGACACCTACAACGTGCTGACATGAGGAAACTTTCCAACCGATTTCTCATACACAAACAGCAGTTGACCGGCGTTGCCAGGTGAAACGTTGTTGTGATGCCTCGTGTAAGGAGGAGAAATGCTTACCATCACGTTTCCTACTTAGATAAAGGTCGGATTGTAGCCTATCGCGATTGCGGTTTATCGTATCCCAACATTGCTGCTCGCGTTGGTCGAGATCCAATGCCTGTTAGCAGAATATGGAATCGGTGGGTTCAGGAGCATAATACGGAACGCCGTGTTGGATCCCAACGGCCTCGAATCACTAGCTGTCGAAATGACAGGCATCTTATCCGCATGGCTGAAACGGATCGTGCAGCCACGTCTCGAACCCAGAGTCAACAGATGGGGACGTTTGCAAGACAACAACCATCTGCATGAACAGTTCGACGACGTTTGCAGCAGCATAGACAATCAGCTCGGAGACCATGGCTGCGGTTACCCTTGACGCTGCATCACAGACAGGGGCGCCTGCGATGGTGTACTCGACGACGAACCTGGGTGCACGAATGGTAAGACGTTATTTTTTCGGATAACCCAGGTACTGTTTACAGCATCATGGTGGTCGCATCCGTATTCGGCGAAATCGCGGTGAACGCACATTGGAAGCGTGTATTCGTCATCGCCATAATGGCCTATCACCCGCCGTGATGGTATGGGGTGCCCTTGGTTACACGTCTCGGTCACCTCTTTTCCGCATTGACGGCACTTTGAACAGTGGACGTTACATTTCAGATGTGTTACGACCCGTGGCTCTACCCTTCATTCGATCCCTGCTAAACCCTACATTTCAGCAGGATAATGCACGACCGCATGTTTCAGGTCCTGTACGGGTCTCTCTGGATACAGAAAATGTTCGACTGCTGCTCTGGCCAGCACTTTCTCCAGATCTCTCACCAATTGAAAACGTCTGGTCAATGGTGGCCGAGCAACTGGCTCGTTACAATACGCCACTCACTACTCTAGATGAACTGTGGTATCGTGTTGAAGCTGCATGGGCAGCTGTACCTGTACACGCCATCCAAGCTCTCTTTGACTCAATGCCCAGGCGTATCAAGGCAGTTATTATGGCCAGAGGCGGTTGTTCTGGATACTGATTTCTCAGGATCTATGCACCCAAATTGCGTGAAAATGTAATCACATGTCAGTTCTAGTATAATATATTTGTCCAAAGAATACCCGTTTATCATCTGCATTTCTTCTTGGTGCAGCAGTTTTAATAGCCAGTAGTGTAATATGTAGTTGAGGGTTGAGGTGAGTGAAGGGAAATGAAAGGTACGAAACTAATGATATCAGCTGCATCGGGACTTTATGCAGAATCAGCGGCGACGAGTGAAAATATGTGCTAGACCGGGATTCGAGCCCATGAGCTCCTGCTTGCTAGACAGGTGCGTTAACCACTGCGATACCGGAACATAGTGTTTTCCGCAAATGTATGGCTATATCGGCACCCTCCCCGGCTGACCTATACTCCTACGAAGCACCACCTATCTCTAGCTCCCGCCCATGTCCACCATACTTGCTAATGTTAGATCCCAGCTCTAACAGTGCATCAGCACTGAAGGTTGTCAATTAATTGCCCAACAAGGCCAATCAGTTGCAGCAATGCGTGGCGCCAGCTCTTTCAGACATGTCCGAGATAGTCCTCGCATTTGCGATAGTTTCCAGGTGGCGCAGCGGGTAAAACAACTGCCTAGAAATCAGGTGATCCTGGATTCGAGTCCCAGTCCAGCACAAATTTCCACCCATCGCCGGTGATACCGCATGAAGTCCTGATCTAGCTGATGTCATCAGTCCTTTCGCTTTCCTTTTCTTTTTTCCTCCTCCACTTCAATTACATAAAACTACAATGAAGTCACGGCATTTTATTATGGTTTCCAGGAAGTTACAAAAGATTGGATTGGATTCTCTTTAACGGGCTCACGTGCTGGCCAAACGGTTCGTTAGGAGATCTTGTGTAGAGCTGTCTATCCTCTGCCTCTGTGACTGACAACTGCAGAATGGTCGATGGTGCATGTGGACGTCCTGCAATACGTTTTCCTACTACATCTATATTAGCGGAAAGAAACAATCGATGCCTTCTCTGCACGATAGCGATGGAGATACTATCAAACACAGTGCTGCCAAAGCAGAGTTAATATTCCAGAATTCTAATCGAGAACAGCTGCCAACATGAGTAACGTAGAAGTAAATATTCTCGGAGTAGTGAAGCAACTTAAATCATTTAATAAAAGCATGTCTTCTGGTCCAGACTGTATACCAATTAGGCTCCTTTCGGAGTATGCTGATGCATCAACTCCATACATAACAATCATATACAACCGTTCGCTCGACGAAAGATCCGTACCCAAAGACTGGAAAGTTGCACAGGTCACACCAATATTCAAGAAAGCTAGTACGAGTAATCCACTAAATTACAGGCCAATATCGTTAACGTCGATATGCAGAAGGATTTTGGAAGATATATTGTGTTCGAACATTATGAATTACCTCGAAGAAAATTGTCTATTGAAGTACAGTCAACATGGGTTTAGAAAAACATCGTTCCTGTGAAACACAACTAGCTCTTCATTCACATGAAGTGTTGAGTGCTATTAACAAGGGATTTCAGATCGATTCCGTATGTTTGGATTTCCGGAAGGCTTCTGACACTGTAACACACAAGTGGCTTGCAGTGAAATTGTGTGGTTATGGAATATCGTCTCAGTTATGTGACTGGATTTGTGATTTCCTGTCAGAGAGGTCACAGTTCGAAGTAATTGACGGAAAGTCATCGAGTAAAACAGAAGTGATTTCTTGCGTTCTCCAAAGTAGTGTTATAGGCCGTTTGCTGTTCCTTATCTATATAAACGATTTGAGAGACAATCTGACCAGCCGTCTTCGGTTGTTTGCAGATGACGCTGTCGTTTAATAAAGTCATCAGAACATCAAAACAAATTCCCAAACGATTTAGAAAATATATCTGAATGGTGCAAAAATGGCAGTTGACCCTAAATAACGTAAAGTGTGAGATCATCCACATGAGTGCTAAAAAGAACTCGTTAAACTTCGGTTACAGGATAAATTAGTCTAATCTAAAAGCCGTAAATTCAACTAAATACCTATGAATTACAATTACGCACAACTTAAGCTGGAAGGAACACATAGAAAATGTTTTGTGGAAGGCCAACCAAAGACTGCGTTTTGTGGCAGGACACTAAGAAAATGGAACCGGCCTACTAAGGAGACTGCCTAAACTACGCTTGTCCGTCCTCTTTTAGAATACTGCTGAGCGGTGTGGGATCCTCACCAGATAGGACTGGCGGAGTACATCGAAAAAGTTCAAAGAAAGGCAGCACGGTCTGTATTATCGCGAAATATGGAAGAGTGTGTCACAGAAATGATACGGGACATCTTTAAAAGATAGGCGTTTTTCGTTGCGACTGAATCTTCTCACGAAATTCCAGTCAACAACTTTCTCCTCCGAATGAGAAAATATTTTGTTGACACCGACCTACATAGGGTGAAACGATCACTACGGTAAAATAAGGGAAATCAGAGCTCGTACGGAAAGATATAGGTGTTCGTTGTTTCCGCGCGCTACACGAGATCGGATTGATGGAGAATTGTGAAGGTGGTTCGATGAACAGTCTTCCAGGCACTTACATGTGATTCAAAGAGTATCCATGCAGATGTTTATGTAGATGTAGATCTCGTCCGTGCTCGATCAGATATAAGTTGGTGGAACGGGCAAGTCAGCCCTTTCGCTGAACATCCTCTCGTTCCAAAAGCTTTCCCACCTGGACTGTTCGATGCGATAGCGTATTGTCATCGAAAAAATTTAATTTATTATATGAATAAATGGAAACGGCAACCGAGCAGTATAGAAAATGGAGCAGTGACTTTTCTTTTCGAAACAGATTTCGTTCTCCTAACATATGTAGCGCGAGTCACATAAAACGTAATTCCCCTTTTATTTCGTGATCGGTTCCAATTATCGAAACGTGTTTTGCGGTAAATGGTAGTATGCTACGGGACTTGCAGCTTTGCATGTGATAAAGATGCTTCACTCGTGTATCGATCGAGATACTGAAGTAAGTATGATTTAAAAAAATAGAATGATATACTTTATTCAACAGCGTCCGAAACCGTTTTAAAATACGAGTACACTGACGTAATGGTTATCAATGTAGAGGTTCAAACTCTTCGCAAAAGAATCAGAGAAAGACATTTGTCCGACAGCTAACTATTTATTTTAAGAAGCTTTCAGGTTCTCCATGCAAAAAACAGGTCAAGTATTTCTTTTCTTTCACATCTAAGAAAGTTAATACAGTAGTTTCGATTTTCCGTTGGATAGGGTTGTTTATCATTATACATCGACGGAAAAAGTCGCAACAGCAAGAACGAGTTGTATGATATAAACGAGAGTTGGTAGACGTGTTTCTACGTCTGATGTCTATTCAAATTTCGCGCCAGTCGCATAAGAGTGGCGCTAATAGCTGCACTATAAGCATGAAAATCGGGTTTGCTACGGACACACGCTGTAGAGTTCGTGAGATTGGACGTGCTGAGTTGATGTTAGTCAAGAACGCCTTTAAGCCATCGAAGACGACAGTATTAAAGATTCTCCTCACTGAGTTTGCACGAGGTTGTGAAATAGGGATACGAGAAACTGGATTATGTAGATATTGTAGAGAGACGTGGCAAGAATGTAGCCTCTGTACATGATTGCTGGAAGCGCTGGTCACAAGAACGTACGGTCACAAGAAGTCCGGACTCCAGACGGCCACGTGGCACTACCAAGGGGGAGAACCATCGCGTTCGGTGTATGGCTGTGGCGCATCATACTGCCTCTGCAGCAGAAATTCGAGCACCCGTTGGCACCAAAGTGACACAACGAACAGTTACAAATCGGTTAGTTCAAGGACAGCTCCGAGCCAGTCATCCTGTAGCGTGCATTCCACTGATAGTAAATCATTGCCAATTGCGACTTCAGTGGTGTCAAGCGATGGCTCATTGGAGGAAAAGGTGGAGGGTCTGTTGCGTTTTACAATGAAAGCCGGTTGTATCTCGGTGCCAGTGATGGCCGTGATGTGGTTAGGAGGAGGCTAGTTGAGAGCCTACAACCACCCTGTTTGCATGCTAAACACACTGGACCTACAACTGAATTTATGTTCTGGGCTGCGATTTAGTAAGGCAGCAGGTGCACACTCATCGTTATCTTACGCACAATGACTGCAAATTTACATGTCAATCTGCTGATCCTACCTGTTGTGCTGCTACGGTTGCAGGTTCGAATCCTGCTGCGGGCATGGATGTGTGTGATGTCCTTAGGTTAGTTAGGTTTAAGTAGTTCTAAGTTCTAGGGGACTGATGACCTCAGATGTTAAGTCACATAATGCTTAGAGCCATTTGAACCATTTTGAACCTGTTGTGCTGCCATGCATGAACAGCATTCCAGGGAGTGATTTCCAACATGATAACGCACGCCTACATAACGCTGCTGTAGCCCAGCGTTCTCTACAGAGTGTCGACATGTTGATTTGGGCTGTTTGATCACCAGATCTGTCCCCAATCACGGATATATGACACACCATCGGACAACAACCGCAGCATCGTCCACAACTATCATCAACCATCCCTACACTAACCAACCAAGCACAACAGGCACTGGGCTGCACCCTGGAGACTGACATCCGTCACCTGTACAACAGATTGCATGCACGTTTGCATTCTTGAAATCAACACATGGTTCAAATGGCTCTGAGCACTATGAGACGTAACTTCTGAGGTCATCAAACCCCTAGAACTTACCACTACTTAAACCTAACTAACCTAACTTGGACAGGATTTGTGATTGGTAAAGAATGGCAGCTAACTCTAAATGTAGATAAATGTAAATTAATGCAGATAAATAGGGAAAAGAATCCTGTAATGTTTGAATACTCCATTATCAGTGTAGCACTTGACACAGTCGCGTCGATTAAATATTTGGGCGTAACAATGCAGAGCGATATGAAGCGGGACAAGCATGTAATGGCAGTTTTGGGGAAGGTGGATAGTCGTCTTCGGTTCATTGGTAGAATTTTGGGAAGATGTGGTTTATGTGTAAAGGAGACAGCTTATAAAACACTAATACGACCTATTCTTGAGTACTGCTCGAGCGTTTGGGATCCCTATCAGGTCGGATTGAGGGAGCACATAGAAGCAATTCAGAGGCGGGCTGCTAGATTTGTTACTGGTAGGTTTGATCATCACGCGATCACGCGAGTGTTACGGAAATGCTTCAGGAACTCGGGTGGGAGTCTCTAGAGGAAAGGAAGCCCTCTTTTCGTGAATCGCTACTGAGGAAATTTAGAGAACCAGCATTTGAGGCTGACTGCAGTACAATTTTACTGCCACCAACTTACATTTCGCGGAAAGACCACAAAGATAAGATAAGAGAGATTAGGGCTCGTACAGAGGCATATAGGCAGTCATTTTCCCCTCGTTCTGTTTGGGACTGGAACAGAGAGAGAAGATGCTAGTTGTGGTACGAGGTACCCTCCACCACGCACCGTACGGTGGATTGCGGAGTATGTATGTGGATGTAGATGTAAGGACAGCACACACATCCATGCCCGAGGCAGGATTTGAACCTGCGACCGTAGCGGTCTCGCGGTTCCAGACTGTAGCGCCTAGAACCGCTCGGCCACCAGTGCCGGCGTTGAAATCAACAGTCTGGTGGTTAAACCGATAGTTAATGTACCACTAATTCACATTTGCAACGGCTTATCTCGCACGTGCATTAACTTGTGAACCTGCAAATGGAAATTGTGATCACTTACATATGTTACCTAGACAAATGTATTCCCGAAATTTCATTACTCTTCATCAATTATATTTTAGGTGCTGCGATTTCTTTTTCGTCACTATATTTTGTGGGTGACATCTCGTCAGTCACTTCGAATAAACTGTGTGGTTTATTTAAAAGCGTATTACGTCTCACTAAAGTTTCGATTGGTATTTATAGACATAATTGTCCAACAGCAGATGGTTTACTTTAAGAAAAATTCAGGCGCCTCCAGGCAAAGACAGGTCAAGTATTTCTTTCTCTTTTCTTATCTAGGGGAGTTAATACAGTAGTTTCCTTTTACTCTTGAATAGATCTGTTTATCCATATGATGTATGAATGACCGACGATTCTGTCAGCAACGGGGAGACTTTAATTTGAAAGCCGTCTTAGATACTTGTAGTTGTTTTCGCAGAAACTTGTAAACCTACAGACCTCCGAGAAAATTTTCCTAATACCCATTCAATGCGCGGTAAGCTAGCATACGCCGTAGTTCCATCACAAAAATCATGGCTGACCCTGTATCTATGTCACACGGGAAACAAGGTTTTATCCTGGTATCGTAGGCCCGAATTGTTATATATAGCGACGGTTTCTCGAATGAGAGCTGTGCTTGGTGGTGTTTAGGCCGCATTGGCTGACTCTAGCCACAGTGTTTTCCAATTTTAGTACATTTCTCGGATTTATTTGCGAAGAGTTTTAACTGTAGCGTTAACAAGCATTATATCACTGTATACGTCTTTTAAACCGTTTTCGGATCCGGTAAACGTAAATTGTGTGTGGTTGTGTGGCTAGGGCCTCCGGTCGGGTAGAGCGTTCACCTGGTGCAAGCCTTTCGAGCTGATGCCACTTCGGCGACTTGCCGGTCGATGGGGATGAAATGATGATAAGGACAACACAACACCAAGTCACTCAGCGGAGAAAATCTCCGGCCCAGCCGGGAATCGAACCCGGGCCTTTAGGTATGACATTCCATCGCGCTGAACACTCAGACACCAGGGGTTCGGATCCGGCAAAAAAGTCTATCGTTCAGTTTCAAAAATCATATTTGCTTCAGTACTTCGATACAAGAGTTAAGATACTTTTTCACATACCAAATTATATGCGCTTAAGCATACTATCATTTGCCGAAATCCTCATTTCGATACCTGAAACCGTTCCTGAAATACAAGGCGTGATCCGTCTTACTTAATTCACCCTGTATAATGTATTCTGAATGTAATTGCCATAATTCGTTGTTAATATATTTTTCCATCTGTTAAAGTATTACTTGATTCGTTCCACATCCCTGCAGGCTCCCCTTGATGGTGTAGTGAGACTTCCGGTACGCGATGTGGGAAAGGATGAATTAACGAAAATGTGTTCCTCATCTAAAATCTGATTATTTGTCCGTCTCCATTGTCGTTACAAGATCATAGCTTCGTCTCGGGAAAATATTATTTTGTGGATTAATTACCTTTCATTCTTCCACAAAAATGATAATGGCTGAAGGAGGGTCAATTGATGGTCTAGCTGGTAGGTTGTATTGCGGAAGAATACCTGTTATCATTTTGCAAGCGAAAATTGTTTTTAGAACATTAAAGCCCTTAAATTAAGATAAGTTGTCATAAATACAATTTCTCTATTCGGAAATATTCGACGCAAAAAGGAGTAACAAGGAAGTAAAGTAAGTATAAATCAAGCTTTTTAACGATACAGTAAATTGGGAAATAAATCACAATGAAAATTTGTCGCTGTGCGTTATGTGGATGTTGTGAAATCGTAAAACAACTTTACAGCATAGTCAAAAAAATGGTTCAAATGGCTCTGAGCACTATGGGACTCAACATCTTAGGTCATAAGTCCCCTAGAACTTAGAACTACTTAAACCTAACTAACCTAAGGACATCACACACACCCATGCCCGAGGCAGGATTCGAACCTGCGACCGTAGCAGTCCCGTACAGCATAGTCAATTTGACGTAGAATGTATCTCAGAAAAGACGGAAACAGGCTGAAAACCGAGAACTCTGATATTCAACAACGTAGCTACCACTGTTGATGTATCATTGATTGTGCTGGGGAACAACTTTTCGTTCTACTCCGCGATGTTACATACCAAGGGATATGAAACCCATGATCTCACTTTTGAAAGTTAAATACAGATTTCGTTTAAGTTGTCTTGAAGTTTGTTACGAGTACACATACATACCAACAAACATCAGGACCATCGATAGAACCTTTATCCGAAATTCTCCATCCTCGCCCTTCAAAACCTGTTTTCCAACCTCCAATCCCTGCAATCCCTCTCTTACATGCATAAGTACATGCACACACACACACACACACACACACACACACACACACACACACACACAAATTGAATTATATAACTACTGTAACATTGCTGGTGACATATTGTGATGTTGACTGTAACATTACTTGAACTATATTCTTGTGTTAAACTTGCATTTACTTTCATTCTCTTTGAATTCATTGCTGGACCACGTTGAAAGTGAATAACGTTCGGGGCATCAATAAGGCCGGCCGGGGTGGCCGAGCGGTTCTACGCGCTACAGTCTGGAACCGCGCGGCCGCTACGGTCGCAGGTACGAATCCTGCCTCGGGCATGGATGAGTGTGATGTCCTTAGGTTAGTTAGGTTTAAGTAGTTCTAAGTTCTAGGGGACTGATGACCTGAGATGTCAAGTCCTATAGTACTTATACTTACAAGGGAACCTCCCCATCGCACCCCCCTCAGATTTAGCTATAAGTTGGAACAGTGGATAGGCCTTGAAAAACTGAACACAGATCAATCGAGAAAACAGGAAGAAGTTGTGTGGAACTATGAAAAAAATTAGCAAAATATACGAACTGAGTAGTCCACGTGCAACATATACAACTTCAAGGGTGATGTGCACTCATGAGTGCCGTGGTCCTGTGGTTAGCGTGAGCAGCTGCGGAATGAGAGGTCCATGGTTCAAGTCCTCCCCCGGAGTGAAAAATTTATTTTCGCGAAGTTAAGATCTGTCCGTTCGTTCATTGACGTCTCTGTTCACTGTAATAAGTTTAGTGTCTGTGTTTTGCGACCGCACCGCAAAACTGTGCGATTAGTAGACGAAAGGACGTGCCTCTCAAATGGGAACTGAAAACTTTTCATCGCAAGGTCATAGGTCAACCGATTCCTCCACAGGAAAACACGTCTGATATATTCTGTACGATACTGTTGACGGCATGTGCGTCACATGACAGTAATATGTTGTCGACCCACCTAACTTGTACACTTGGCGAATGGGTAAAAAGATTCTTCTACCTTGCCCGATTTAGGTTTTCTTGTGGATGTGATTATCACTCCCAAAAAAGTGATCGCATCGGACGGACAGACGGACAGATAATAATTGTCTGAAGACAAAAAATTAAAATTTTCGGTCGGGGGAAGACTTGAACCAAGGACCTCTCACTCCATAGCTGCTCACGCTAACCACAGGACCACGGCACTCCTGAGTGCACGTCACCCTTGAAGTTGTATATGTTGCACGTGGACTACTCAGTTCGTATATTTTACTAATTTTTTTCATAGTTCCACACAACTTCTTCCTGTTTTCTCGATTTATCTGTGTTCAGTTTTTCAAGGCCTATCCACTGTTCCAACTTATAGCTAAATCTGAGGGGGGTGCGATGGGGAGGTTCCCTTGTTAGAGCCATTTGAACCATTTTGGTGGCCGCCCAATCCCAAGACATCTAGATGTGGTTTTATCTTGTTTCCGCCAAGTATTGAAGACAGTCAGGACTTCTCGAACACCCGACAAGCAGTTTCCAAAATGCTTGTGCCGAGCCTCCGGGTCATGATAGTCTGCCCTCGGTCAATCTCAGGCAGGTCGCACGCCTTGCTCATTCTACTCACGGGTAGCACGTTCAGTGATACTACAGACATCGTGAATGTGTTGTGTGTCTGACTAGCAGTCATCCATCGCCAGGTGACGCTGCTATCGCCTAGAAGGGTTTACATCGATAATAGGACGGTGGACATAATGGTCTGCCTGATCAGTGTAAATACCAATTACATTGACACAACGACATAGTCTATAACCATTTCAATGGGCACGGGACCATCAGGATTTGACCGTCAATCAATTGAAACGTGTCAGCTCTTCGGGTGAATCACATTTATACTACAGTAGGTCGATGATCGTCTCCACAAATGCCGCCATCGAGGTGAACGCCTGCACGAAACGTGCAGCGCACCACGGACACGGGCTCGTGGGAGCAGTATTATGCTATGGGAGACATACCAGAGCGCTTGTACGGGACGTGTGGTAGTAATCGAAGACACACTGACAGCTACAGCTACGAACCACCTACATTCCTTCATGCTTCATGTCTTCCCCGACGGCGATTTCATCTTGCAGCAGTAGAATTTTGCGTGTCTCGGAGCCAGAACCGCGCTACAGTAGTTGGAAGAGCGTTATAAAGAACTCATGTTGATGATTTCTCGGCGACCGAATTCGTCTGATGTAAATCCTATGGAAACTATTTGGGTCGCTATTGGGCGCCATCAGTCCAATCAGCTCCCGTCATTTCCGCGAATTCCATGACGTGAGAGTTGACATCTAATGTCACATACTTCGACAATGCTACCAACAAACTGTCGGATCCTTCATATGCTGAATCAGTGATGTATTTCGTTCCAAAGAGGGACAAACAAGCAGGTGGTTATAATGTTTTGGCTCATCGGTGTATGTTGAAGTACGTTATGTAATCTATTTTTACGCACGTCAATGCATTTTGTGTTGTAGCTATTTACGGAAGACTATAAAATGTTTGTTGTGCTTTCTGTTTGTTGTATACTCGACGCTGAGACTTGGAGTAAGCAGATAGAACTTGCTGGGAGCGGAACGACGTTGTGGAATCGCGTCGTCGCCGGCCCGGTGGTCACGCGGTTCTAGGCGCGCAGTCCGGAACCGTGCGACTGCTACGGTCGCAGGTTCGAATCCTGCCTCGGGCATGGATGTGTGTGATGTCCTTAGGTTAGTTAGGTTTAAGTAGTTCTAAGTTCTAGGGGACTGATGACCACAGCAGTTGAGTCCCATAGTGCTCAGAGCCATTTGAACCATTTTTTTGAATCGCATCGTCGCCGATCCGACAACCGTTTTCCGCAAGAAATGATCTGAAAGCTTGTCAAGAATTCCGTTGTCTGCTACTGGTACTCACATAGAAATAACGTTCGTGCTAACTTGGTAACAGGTCTGATTTAGCGACGCTTCGTTTCACAAGTATAACATGTGTGAATAACTTCCTGTACGCCGAATGATGCGTTTCTTGAAAGTTGCAAAGGACATCACCTGCCTTACTGTTCGCGTGTATTACTTTACAACAACATACACAGGCTGAATCACCTAAAACCTGCACCACAAATATTTCGATAATGAAAGGCACTACTCATACGGGGCTTTTACAGATTGGATTGGTAAACAGGGGGGCGCCTTTGCAGCCCATACACATCATATGTGTAATTATTTTAAAAATGGTTCAAATGGCTCTGAGCAATATGGGACTCAACTGCTGTGGTTATCAGTCCCCTAGAACTTAGAACTACTTAAACCTAACTAACCTAAGCACATCACACACATCCATGCCCGGGGCAGGATTCGAACCTGCGACCGTAGCAGTCGCACGGTTCCGGACTGCGCGCCTAGAACCGCGAGACCACCGCGGCCGGCTAATTATTTTAAAAAAGTACATGTATTTCAGTGGAGCAATGCCTATTGATGATACCACAATCAAAGTAGACTAAATTAGGACGTCCATGGAGCTTACTTCATGGAATCTAGCGCAAGTAAATACCGACGCTGTTCATGTTGTAGCAGAAACGAATGTAAATTTCACATGAGTGCATATGTGTACCCCTACACAGATGTTAATACGTCTCCTGAGCTGTAGTGTTATTAAATGGGGCATTGCCTAGGACTAACGAAAGACAGAGGTGAGTACAGTATCTGTGTTAGGTAGGTCTGCCACGTAAAGAAACAATGTACCCTCCAAGCCTCTGACCAAAATGACCACCACCAGCGTCAGTATATGCTTGCAGCCAGCCGCGCAACGACTGCTGTATATGTTGTAGGATCTAAGCGGAAATTACAGTGCAGGCAGTAGTAATAGGCCGCTTCAAATCATCTGTCACTGTTTAAAGAGGATGAAGAGGCTTTTGGGTTATGTTTCGACGAACGCGGTAAACGAACGAACGGCATACTTCCTACGTTCATTGGGAAATACCATCTTCCAAGCATGTCCTACAACGTCCACTAACATATAATAAATGACAGGACGGTCGCAATGCACTCACAGTCTTCACACAACAAATTTAAACAAACATACTGTCGTCGCCTAACATCTAAGCTATAGGATGGAACAAACAACAGTCGGTGTTTACAATGTTAACAGTACGACAACCCGTAAACTGCTTGCACTAGCTTCCTGCAACAAATACCACTAAAATTCTAATTTAGCAATTTTTTACTATCAATTGTTGTAAAAATCAGCACTTTTGTCAACATCTCAAAATCTGCATATTGGCTGCAAATATGCGCCCTATCCTACAATTCAGTTCTGTGAAAATCGCAAATGGACAGTGCCTTCCCTGCGGTGAAACTGTTAGGTGATTTACCATGGTGAAATATGTAAATACGGATTATGACAGTTATAAAGTTTTTACAGCATAATGTCCTTGGTAAGACGATACCTTTTACATTTAGCCATTTTAGTGGATAGCTTCTTATGCAAGTACTGTTCTTTCATGTTCACTGCCACTTCTCTATATTAATGTGTATTTTTAGTTTTATGACCATCGTTCAATTATTCTGATCACAAACGATGAAAAGCTGTTTTTAACTGACTCATTATAGATGTTGGCAATTTGAATAAAAAAATATGATATGTGAAGCCGTAATGAAACCCGCACTATTCATGAAAGTTTTATGGTATGCTGTAATCGTTTCGAATTAAACTGTTGAATTCTGCTACAGTATTATGTGCAATTCTGAAAGATGTTATTATGTTGCTAAAATGATCCCCCCCCCCCCCCCATGAACCATGGACCTTGCTGTTGGTGGGGAGGCTTGCGTGCCTCAGCGATACAGATAGCCGTACCGTAGGTGCAACACAACGGAGGGGTATCTGTTGAGAGGCCAGACAAACGTGTGGTTCCTGGAGAGGGGCAGCAGCCTTTTCAGTAGTTGCAAGGGCAACAGTGTGGATGATTGACTGATCTGGTCTTGTAACACTAACCAAAACGGCCTTGCTGTGCTGGTACTGCGAACGGTTGAAAGCAATGGGAAACTACAGCCGTAATTTTTCCCGAAGGCATTAAGCTTTACTGTATGGTTAATGATGATGGCGTCCTCTTGGGTAAAATATTCCGGAGGTAAAATAGTCCCCCATTCGGATCTCCGGGCGGGGACTACTCAAGAGGACGTGGTTATCAGGAGAAAGAAAACTGGCGTTCTACGGGTCGGAGCGTGGAATGTCAGATCCCTTAATCGGGCAGGTAGGTTAGAAAATTTAAAAAGGGAAATGGATAGGTTAAAGTTAGATATAGTGGGAATTAGTGAAGTTCGGTGGCAGGAGGAACAAGACTTTTGGTCAGGTGAATACAGGGTTATAAATACAAAATCAAATAGGGGTAATGCAGGAGTAGGTTTAATAATGAATAGGAAAATAGGAATGCGGGTAAGCTACTACAAACAGCATAGTGAACGCATTATTGTGGCCAAGATAGATACGAAGCCCACACCTACTACAGTAGTACAAGTTTATATGCCAACTAGCTCTGCAGATGACGAAGAAATTGAAGAAATGTATGATGAAATAAAAGAAATTATTCAGATAGTGAAGGGAGACGAAAATTTAATAGTCATGGGTGACTGGAATTCGAGTGTAGGAAAAGGAAGAGAAGGAAACATAGTAGGTGAATAATGATTGGGGCTAAGAAATGAAAGAGGAAGCCGCCTGGTAGAATTTTGCACAGAGCATCTTAATCATAGCTAACACTTGGTTTAAGAATCATGATAGAAGGTTGTATACATGGAAGAACCCTGGAGATACTAAAAGGTATCAGATAGATTATATAATGGTAAGACAGAGATTTAGGAACCAGGTTTTAAATTGTAAGACGTTTCCAGGGGCAGATGTGGACTCTGACCACAATCTATTGGTTATGACCCGTAGATTAAAACTGAAGAAACTGCAAAAAAGTGGGAATTTAAGTAGATGGGACCTGGATAAACTGAAAGAACCAGAGGTTGTAGAGAGTTTCAGGGAGAGCATAAGGGAACAATTGACAGGAATGGGGGAAAGAAATACAGTAGAAGAAGAATGGGTAGCTTTGAGGGATGAAATAGTGAAGGCAGCAGAGGATCAAGTAGGTAAAAAGACGAGGTCTAGTAGAAATCCTTGGGTAACAGAAGAAATATTGAATTTAATTGATGAAAGGAGAAAATATAAAAATGCAGTAAATGAAGCAGGCAAAAAGGAATACAAACGTCTCAAAAATGAGATCGACAGGAAGTGCAAAATGGCTAAGCAGGGTGTAAGTAGGCTGTTTAGGTTTTTTTTATTGATAACGCCACCTCAGTATGAAAATCACCGGCTGTGCCGTGTGCAGTCTGTGGCTGCTTTGCATTGTTGTAATACTCAACCATTGTAGTGTTAGGCAGCTGGCTGTGAACAGCGCGTAGCGCTGGGCAGTTGGAGGTGAGCCGCCAGCAGTGGTGGATGTGGGGAGAGAGATGGCGGAGTTTTGTAATTTGTCATGATATCAAGGTAAATACATTGTTTGTTCTCTATTAATATCTTTCATTTGCTAACTATCCCTATCAGTAGTTAGTGCCTTCCATAGTTTGAATCTTTTATTTAGCTGGCAGTAGTGGCGCTCGCTGTATTGCAGTAGCTTGAGCAGCGAAGATTTTTGGTGAAGAAGCACAGTCGTGTAAAATTGTTCAAAGGGGACGTTTCATATGTCGACCCTTAGCCTAGGATACCTCACTGGAATCTTCTGATTTTTTCTTGTAGTTTGTGTAATTAGTGTAGATTTTGTTTATTGCTAGCGCGTAATTGTAGAGAGAATCTCCTTTGTAGTTGCAGTCTTTCATTGTTGTACAGTAAAACAGTTGTGGCATGTATGTAGATTTGCACCAAGTATTTCGCAGCTGCGCTTGCAATTAACTAGATATTATTTTCAGTGATATGTTAATGTGTTCTCTTATTTTTGCTCTTCAAATTGTGCTTTTCTGTGTTATCGTGTGAAATATTGTGTCAATAATGGCGTGTGAAAAACGTAACACTAGGCTCCAAAGTAAACTGAGAAATGACAGTCAAGACGAAAGCAGTGTGTTAGCGCCGCAGAGTAATGAATTAACTAATGTTAACAGTAGTAATTTGGTAATTGCGCATAGGGAAATGGAGCGGGTTGCAAACAATGGCGTAGACAGTGAAACAATTAGTGAGCAGGGAAGCATTATCGATCGGTCGGTCGGCAACAGCTCGCCTCAGGAATCCGAAATGACAGGACACAATTTCGCAAATACTGTAGATTCAGGTTCTGGGTCATCACCGTTTTCTCAAATGAGTCAAGACACATTTTCTGCTTGTCAAAATGTGAATGTTGTCGGTGAAAATGCACTGCCAAAAAGCATAGAGAAACAGATTCCAGACACTAATACATTATTATTGCAATTAATGCAACAAATGGAACAAAATCAGAGACAAATGGAACAAAATCAGAAACAAATGGGACAAAAGCTTGAAAAATTAGACACAATGGAACAACACCAGAGACAAACACAGCAACAGTTAGACGCAATGGAACAAAATCTTCAAAAGTTAGACTCATTGGAGCAAACTCTTGAACAAACACGTGAGGATTTAACTAATGAGTTACATCACATTGAATCGAAATGTCAAAAAGTCTGTAACGACGTAAAAACACAAATTTGTGAGCATTTCCAACCTATTTTTTCGCGTCATGAAAATGCGCTACAGAATCACGAAGCAGCCATAAAAGAACTGCAAACTACTGTTCATGAAAATCATGAGACCTTACAAGCTAAATTTGACTCGGTTGCATCTACCGATTCGGTTACGCAACTTGCAAAAACTCAGGAAAACTTGAAGGACACAGTAGATTCGATTTCAACACAAATGGACAATCTGAAACTTGGTTCAGAAAAACACACTGAGGAAATGTGTTCACTATCGGAGAAAGTAGCCGAACTTTCGGATCAGTTCACTAACTTATCTACGAAGGTAGATGATAATCTGAACGACACAAAACCGGTAGTCTTTAATGACACAGAAGAGAGCGAACAAATTAAGAAACTGAAACAAAATCTGAATCAAATTAATACGCAACACCAAAGAGAAATCCGCGAAGTACAAGATCAGCTGACACAGGTAATACAAGAATTACGTATTTCAGAGGACACTCGCGCCCCAATACGGGAAGAGGGACATAGAAATACGGAAAAGCCGCAACATAATAACACAGGGCATTTCGGAAGTTATGAAAGAAATTGGCAATGTGCACCGAATTTTGAGATGGAACCGCCGACACGACCTAACAATGACAGATATGCTACTCGCCGACACGATGATTTTGACTATAAGCTATTTATTACTACACGTAAATTCAAAACATTTAAGAACTCTGGCAATGACATTCATCCACAAGCATGGCTCCATCAATTCTCTCATTGTTTTCCTCCCAACTGGTCATTGCAGCACAGATTAGAATTTATGTGTGGCTACTTAGAGAATGAACCAGCTGTAAGAATGCGATCGGTCATTCACGATTGCCACAGTGAAGGAGAATTTTACCATGCCTTCCTCTCAGCATATTGGTCTCAAGCCACACAAGACCGAGTAAAACATAGCATCATAATGATGAAACGTTTCGAACAATCTGAATTTTCCAGTATTATGAAATATTTTGAAGACATGTTTCATAAGAATCAGTATCTTTCAAACCCATACAGCCCCTCAGAACTCATCCGAATTTGCTTAATCAAACTGCCTGAACATTTGCGACATATTATTTTGGCAGGACGTTGCAAAGACGACATTGAAGCTTTTCAGGGACTCTTACAAGAACTGGAAATTGACACTGACAATCGCGGAACGCACGAGCACAACAATTACAGATCACATCCGTCGCAATTCCACGATGAAAGAAATAATAACTGGACGCGACAAGGCTATTCTCACAACACAAATCGTGACCAAAACAGACACCACCCGTATGACAACCGTTGGCAGAGTAGTAATAATTACAGGGAAAGATCACCTTTCTGCGGTAATGACTATCACAGAGATTACCTTAGAAACAGACAATATGGTAACCAGAACTATTATTATCAAGGGAGACAGAATACTTTCAGACGCAACAGTTCAGCGCGCAGTTACGATTCCGGGAGAAATTATCCACCACATGACCGACAAACAAGAAACTATGTAAACTACCGACATAACGACAGACCTGAGTTTCATCAGAACTGGCGGGATTATAACAGAGCTGGGCCCTCTCGGCAAGGCGAATTTCTAGAGGTTCGGTCTCCGAATCCCATTAACGACGCGCGCCAACAGACAATGACCCGCACCGCAGGGAACCGCGTGCGCCGGCTGGCTCCGAGAAAAATATCATAGACGCTAACCTTGAGAAAAATTCCAGTATTCTTTACCGACGTATACCGCACGATAATTGCATTCAAGTTCACACTCTGAGTACTAGGAAGAGTAAAGGTTTACACCACATTTCACACGTAAAACTGTTTATTGAGAGATAATGTGCTTTTTTAACTTGAGATTTTAATGCAACATTTTGGTTTACTTGCAAATACATTATGGATTCAAGGTGCTTTCTGAGAGATACCAGGTTTCACAGTGGTTAGTTTATTTGACAACTACACGACTATATCACGACGCTACTAATGTGTGACACAATTCACCTTGTTGCTTTTGAGGTGTATCTGTTTTATATCTGCACAGTTTTTCTGAATTCTTCTGGAAAGTAAAACATGTTTTAGTAGTAACTTTTGTGGTATAGCTACAATGAGACAGCCTTTTCCGTAGCACAACAATACGTTACAGTACAGTATTTTCTTCATCACAACAATAAGCGTAATAACTACGATATCTATACACAAAGAATTTCACTTTTGTTTATCATGAGGTAAGTACATTGACTTTTGCAGAACTTAGCTTTTGGAAGACGACAACTACGACACTTCCACAGAGATTATGTTGCAACAAGACGCACAGTTTAGCGCTACAGGACACGTATTTGAGTGATTAATTTTGTACTTAAAACATTTATTTTTAAAGATTTTTAAATTGCAAAGAAAGTTTTCCGAGATATATTTCATTCCATTGTTGTAATCTGTAACACCTGAGGGTATAATTACATTAATCCTCAGGGGGGTACACGCTTACTCTGTGTACCATGTGTTTGGCGAGCACAAGGAGCCCTAGCTAATATGGTATTTGCTTATACAACTTTACACATCGGTACCATATTTCTCTAACACATAATTACACAGCTATCTGATCATGTAACTGAGAGATAAACATTTTTTTTTTACTACATCAGTGACACATGTTTACGCAATTACACAATTGAATAACTTCACACTTATGAAATTGTATTTTGTCTATACTTTGTGAACTGTTCATATTTTTTCGGAACCATTGTGATACTATGAGAGCTTTGAATGATGTATTTGGTATGAGATCATGATTTTTAAGGTACGTTTGAGGTAGATGACACTATTGAAATGAGCAGAGAATTTTTTTTTAGGATTTGAAATTATTGCAGAAAGCTACGACGTTTTTGAGGGTTGACTGAGGTATTATGATGTTATTTTTTACGACGACGATATGTTTTATGCTGTTGAGGTACGTTTATGATCAATAAGCTGATACTATATGAGGAATTTGATTATGTGTCGACGATATATATACGTGTAATAAGGTAAGGAATAATGAGTAGAAGTTAGGGACTCTGGTTGGTGAAAACGGATGTTGTAAACCGCGAATCGTACTTTTAAGAGTTATGAAATGTGTGTAAATGCGTGAATGTATCACAATGCCGACGAAAATTTTTTTGGACACTGTTATATTCATAGGATTTTGTTTTTACAGATTTGCAACGCTAATTCTTGACCTGTGAAATATTTTTATATAAGACTGCCATTTTAGTGGAAACTGCTGTCGTAAATATTTCCGTACGAAAGTTAAGAGACCACCTGCACGTAATGCGTCGCGGGCACCCACCTGGGCGACAGCCGCCCGAACAAAAAAAAAAGGGCCATTAGCCTTCCAGCGGCACAGGTAGAAAAAAAAAAAAGGGGGAGGCCATTATAATCGCTATTGACGTTCCTTTGTAGAAAGCATCGCAACATTTCACGGCTATTGTCGTGCTAGTTGAGAGAAATGCCATATGGCGACAGAAATGCCTAATGAAATGACGAGAAATATTTTTACATCTGCACACCTGATTACGACAAGCGTCTTTCTACGAGAGTTAACTTATGAAATGTCACATGACTATTGAATGATATTTTTATGCTTTGCCTTTCATAGTTGCTTATTTCATTTGATATATAGTTTCCAGCTGTGTTGCAGCATGGGTTTTATTTAAAAAAAAAAAAATCATTTGCTAATGTGAACACTTTCTGTCAACAGATCTATTAAATAATTATTTTATGACCCACATTCTTCGAAAAAGGAGCTCTTGGAATGGAAAGAACAATAAGAAGGGACTAATAACAGGACTGCATACATAATTTTCTTTTCTACTACTTAGGAATCTTTTGTAGAATTAGTTTTTGTGGTGCACCACTTTAATTACATAGTCATTAAGATGTGAATATACATTTCCCTTGTCTGCATTGTTGTCTTTACTGTAATATTTTTTCTGCTTGAGCGTTGTCATGTTTAGATATAATTTATTGCTTTTGCTTCTGCTGTTTGCCAGGCATAGTGTTATTGAATTTGACTTTGTATTATTCTGTTAAGCCAGTTTACTAATGATTTATTTTTATATTTTTATTGTTTGCTGCACATTGCCTTAGATTAGTTGTAATATTACAATTGCTTTGCTAATTTCTTAATACTGCTTGCTTCGCAAATCTGCGTTTTTTTTATTGCTGTTTATATTAATTGTTTTATGTGATGCTGCATTGCCTCGTCCCTTAGTTTAGCATCTGAGCTCAGTAGATATAAGTTAGCTTAAGAGGGGGTAGCCTATAAGATAATGAGTAGCGATTAATTAAAAAAAAATGCATTGAGAAGCTATACGAGTAAAGTACAGAAAGCAGGTATAGGTAGGATTTTCTTGGGAATAAATAATGAGGTAAGAAATATGTGAAATAAATACAGAAAGCATGCTTGGATAGGATTTTTTTTGGTAGAAGCAAAGGTTGAAATAAGACGAAAGATCTATGGAATGAAGTTTTGGGTTGGACTGCAGTACCAAATGTTACACTGAAAACAAACCCTGTCCTTTCCTTTTGTGTTATGCCACTATGTGTTTGTGTACCCTTGTGTATTTCTTTTCTTCCTGTCTCTGTGTAGTTTCATAGAATTTTTCTTCTTCTAATACTAAGCTACATGAACTATGATGAGGAATACTGTTATCCTCAAATATAATTTGCATTGATAATATGTTATTTACTTTGTAAACATGTTTAAACAGTATTTGTTCTGTTTTGTTTTAATGCTCATGTGGAAGTTGATATTCCAAAAGTTATTCTGATCTTTATGTATCAAAAGTTATTCTGATCTTTATGTATGTACTTATGTCATTATTTTTGTAACACTGATGTATATGTTTATTTCTATTCTTTTGTAAAGCCCCTATTACTACGAATGTTATCTCTACTATTATGTTTTTAATGATGTATTTTGTACCTTTGTAATTGTATTCTTATGTTATAAAATTGTAATTGACACCAGGTCATCAAATTAAGTAACTTGTAAGTTACATTTCACTGCACACGTTTCTATTGGTCATAGTATATGGACAATATGTGAGAAGTAGGGACTGTTAGTGTTTGCACGTGTGTTAATAATTCAGCAAGGGACTGGATAACAGCATTGCTGGTTCTAAGGACAATTCCAAAAACTTTGTGAGTGCACAAGTGGTGGTTATGGACTTGTTATATTATCCGCAAGACTCTTCAATGGTGATTGTGTACCTGCACAGTCACAACAGATGGCTGCTGGCCATCTCTACAAGGACTACAGTGGGTCTGCGCCTCTGGTGGCCCACCAGTACCATTATCTCTACAAGGACTGCAGTGGGTCTGCACCTTTGATGACTCACCAATACCATTATTTCTACAAGGACTGCAGTGGGTCTGCACCTCTGGTGGCCCACCAATACCGTAATCTCTACCAGGACTACAGTGGGTCTGCTCTGTGATGACCTACCCACCAATACTCTTCAAAACTTCGACTGACTCCGCTGTGGGTTTGCTCTCTTGTGGCCCATTACCTGTCAGCATGTCGAGAGTCAGCACTGTCTTTCCGTTGGAAGGACAACGATACTTCTTCAAGACTGCATGGAAATCCACTACTTCCGTGTGCATTTTCTTTTACTGCTCAGACTTTGAGAAAAACACTGCAATGTGATGAATGATCAGAACTGTCTTTATGGACTGTGAGAAAATTTTAGCTTTTGACCATCATTGTATCAATAAGTGTGTGCATTTGATTTCTTTGTTATTGTAATTGTGAAAAAAAATTTTAACAAATATGTATTGGCCAGTGCCCAACAAAATTTGTAAAATTTTTTGTGGGGAGCATGGGGGCTATGTAAGTAGGCTGTTTAGGTTTTTTTTATTGATAACGCCACCTCAGTATGAAAATCACCGGCTGTGCCGTGTGCAGTCTGTGGCTGCTTTGCATTGTTGTAATACTCAACCATTGTAGTGTTAGGCAGCTGGCTGTGAACAGCGCGTAGCGCTGGGCAGTTGGAGGTGAGCCGCCAGCAGTGGTGGATGTGGGGAGAGAGATGGCGGAGTTTTGTAATTTGTCATGATATCAAGGTAAATACATTGTTTGTTCTCTATTAATATCTTTCATTTGCTAACTATCCCTATCAGTAGTTAGTGCCTTCCATAGTTTGAATCTTTTATTTAGCTGGCAGTAGTGGCGCTCGCTGTATTGCAGTAGCTTGAGCAGCGAAGATTTTTGGTGAGGTAAGTGATTTGTGAGACGTATAGTTTAATGTTAGTCAGGGCCATTCTCTTGTAGAGAATTTTGAAAGTCAGATTGCGTTGCGCTAACAAAATATTGTGTGTTGAAAGTCAGATTGCGTTGCGCTAAAAAAAAATATTGTGCGTCAGGTTAAGCACAGTTGTGTAAAAATTATTAAAAGGGGACGTTTCAAGGGATGGCTAGAGGACAAATGTAAGGATGTAGACGCTTATGTCACTAGGGGTAAGATAGATACTGCCTACAGGAAAATTAAAGAGACCTTTGGAGATAAGAGAACGACTTGTATGAATATCAAGAGCTCAGATGGAAACCCAGTTCTAAGCAAGGAAGGGAAAGCAGAAAGGTGGAAGGAGTATATAGAGGGTCTACACAAGGGCGATGTACATGAGGACAAGATTATGGAAATGGAAGAGGATGTAGATGAAGATGAAATGGGAGATACGATACTGCGTGAAGAGTTTGACAGAGCACTGAAAGACCTGAGTCGAAACAAGGCCCCCGGAGTAGACAACATTCCATTAGAACTACTGACGGCCTTGGGAGAGCCAGTCCTGACAAAACTCTACCATCTGGTGAGCAATATGTATGAAACAGGCGAAATACCCTCAGACTTCAAGAAGAATATAATAATTCCAATCGCAAAGAAAGCAGGTTTTGACAGATGTGAAAATTACCGAACTATCAGTTTAATAAGTCACAGCTGCAAAATACTAACACGAATTCTTTACAGGCGAATGGAAAAACTAATAGAAGCCAACCTCGGGGAAGATCAGTTTGGATTCCGTAGAAACACTGGAACACGTGAGGCAATACTGACCTTACGACTTATCTTAGAAGAAAGATTAAGGAAAGGCAAACCTACGTTTCTAGCATTTGTAGACTTAGAGAAAGCTTTTGACAATGTTAACTGGAATACTCTCTTTCAAATTCTAAAGGTGGCAGGGGTAAAATACAGGGAGCGAAAGGCTATTTACAATTTTTACAGAAACCAGATGGCAGTTATAAGAGTTGAGGGGCATGAATGGGAAGCAGTGATTGGGAAAGGAGTGAGACAGGGTTGTAGCCTCTCCCCGATGCTATTCAATCTGTATATTGAGCAAGCAGTGAAGGAAACAAAAGAAAAATTCGGAGTAGGTATTAAAATCCATGGAGAAGAAATAAAAACTTTGAGGTTCGCCGATGACATTGTAATTCTGTCAGAGACAGCAAAGGACTTGGAAGAGCAGTTGAATGGAATGGACAGTGTCTTGAAAGGAGGATATAAGATGAACATCAACAAAAGCAAAACGAGGATAATGGAATGTAGTCGAATTATGTCGGTTGATGCTGAGGGAATTAGATTAGGAAATGAGACACTTAAAGTAGTAAAGGAGTTTTGCTATTTGGGGAGCAAAATAACTGATGATGGTCGAAGTAGAGAGGATGTAAAATGTAGACTGGCAATGGCAAGGAAAGCGTTTCTGAAGAAGAGAAATTCTTTAACATCGAGTATAGATTTAAGTGTCAGGAAGTCATTTCCGAAAGTACACTGCTGGCCACCGTAAATGCAACACCCTGAAGGAAGCATCCGAATCAATTGAAATTGACATCATGGGTTTGCAGCGATGAGATATGCAACTGATTAGAATTTCAGCGCAGACGCACATCACGCGCGCCTGTGGCGCCACCTCATAGCGCCATTTAAGGCTTGGCGATTTCGACGAGTGTACGTTCGGCACGTGTGTTTACCTTGTGGTTGTCTCACAAGACGATCAATTATACCTCGTAGACAACAGCGAACATCGTTTGATCAAGTATCCGAGTTCGACAGAGGAAGGATAGTGGCTTACCGAGATTGTGGATTATCATACAGAGAAATCGATAGTCGTGTTGGACGAAACCAAACAACTGTAATGCGGATATGTGACCGTTGGTTGCAGGAGGGTACGACGGACCGACGTGGTCGTTCACATTCACCTCGCTGCACCACTGCACGTGCTGATAGGCAAATTGTGCGCATGGCAGTGACGGATCGCTCAGTGACATCCCGAACCATAGCACAGCACATTGCGTCTGTAACGCATCATCCAGTGTCTGCGCGTACCATTCGACGCCGTTTACAGCAGAGTGGTCTGTCCGCAAGACGTCCATTGCTTCGTCTACCATTGACGCAGAACCACAGACGTCTCCGTCGCCAATGGTGTGATGACAGACTGATGTGGACGGCAGAATGGAATGACGTTGTCTTTACTGACGAGGCTCGCTTCTGTCTGCAGCACCACGATGGTCGGATTCGAGTGTGGAGACACTGTGGAGAGAGGATGCTGGACAGCTGCATTATGCACCGCCACACTGGTCTTGCACCGGGTATTATGGTATGGGGCGGTATTGGATACTACTCTCGCACGCCTCTAGTACGCATTGCCGGTACTTTAAATAGCCGGCGCTACATATCCGAGGTGCTGGAGCCAGTTGTCCTTCCTTACCTTCAGGGCTCGGCCACAGCCATATTTCAACAGGATAATGCGCGACCACACGTGGCACGCATTGTCCAAAGGTTCTTCGTCAATAACCAGATTGAATTGCTTCCCTGGCCGGCTCGCTCTCCGGATCTTTCGCCGATAGAAAACATGTGGTCCATGGTTGCTCAACGAGTGACCCAGATTACATCCCCAGCTGCCACACCAGATGATCTTTGGCAACGTGTGGAAGCTCCTTGGGCTGCTGTACCCCAAGAACACATCCAACGTCTCTTTGACTCAATGCCGAGACGTGTGGCAGCGGTGATCTCCAACAATGGCGGCTACTCTGGCTACTGATTCTGGCAGGAACCACATGTCACAGACGTCTGTAAACGTAATCATTTGATACTTGGTCAACATGTTATCTACAAAATAAATTTTGTTGTGCTACCTCTTGTCTTTCTTGGTGTTGCATTTACGGTGGCCAGCAGTGTATTTGTATGGAGTGTAGTCATGTATGGAAGTGAAACATTGACGATAAATAGTTTGGACAAGAAGAGAATAGAAGCTTTCGAAATGTGGTGCTACAGAAGAATGCTGAAGATTAGATGGGTAGATCACATAACTAATGAGGAAGTACTGAATAGGATTGGGGAGAAGAGAAGTTTGTGGCACAACTTGACCACAAGACGGGACCGGTTGGTAGGACATGTTCTGAGCCATCAAGGGATCACCAATTTAGTATTGGAGGGCAGCGTTGGGGGAAAAAATCGTAGAGGGAGACCAAGAGATGAATACACTAAGCAGATTCAGAAGGATGTAGGTTGCAGTAGGTACTGGGAGATGAAGAAGCTTGCACAGGATAGAGTAGCATGGAGAGCTGCATCAACCCAGTCTCAGGACTGAAGACCACAACAACAACAACAACAATATCTTAGATCTAAAGATGGCTAGATTTTTAGCTGAAAATAGTAATCCAAACAAAAGAGATTTCATGAGCGCTCTTGACTTCATTATTTTTCAATCCCTAACATAAATTTAAAAAAAAAAAAAACAATAGATCGCGCATGCACTGGTTGACAATTAGGTTGATAAAATTTAAAACTTCGGTTTTCCTTTTGTTGTCTTCTCTTGCACCAGCAGACTGGTCAAAGAGGAACTGAACAGAAGCCTTCTATCAGCTTAGTACTTTTAAGCAGAACCACAATTTACTCGGGTACTCTGCCAGATCTTTCGTTAAGCCATGACTGTGTTAGTTGTTGGATACTTAGCGCATTTATCTTTTTACAGACACATAAGTTCTACAAATTTTTGCCTGTTGTTCCTTGCGTTCTTTTCTGAGAACGTGAGCAGTGGTTGATATTGCTTCATCTCTAGCCGTTTTCGTTCATACAGCGTATCGTTTCTCTGCAACAAAGCTAGTTTTACGGAACTTCGCGAATAGTTCCAGCAACCTACAGTGATGACGCAGACGCTCTCTCTCCTGATGACAAGACGATCACATTGGTTTCCGCTTGCTTGAACGCCATTAGCTTCCACCTCAGCTCTAGAAAGTGAATAAAGGTACTCAAATTCAGCCACCATTGCCTATCTCGTGGAATTCTCCATCTGTTTGATTTGTTACAACCTGTTTCCATTTAAAAACTGTGATTAACATCCAAGATGGCGGCTTCCAAAACAACCGCCATTTTGGTAACATAGCCTCAAGTGGTTTTCATGTTTGCCATCTAAAACTACTTGACTTTCAATTTTCGTTTATCGACCTGTTTGTGTTTTACAAGGGTGGTTTCTCACTTATGGACGTATCACAAATGTACGACAGCACGAAAGTAGCGGTAGCGGAAGTGTTGTTCGTAGTGCTGCCATTCAGTACCACAATAGCACATGTATCATCTGATTTCTATTTAGTCTAGGCTGGCGGCGGTCGTCGAGCGGTTCTATGTGCTTCAGTCCGGAACCGCGCGACTGCTACGGTCGAAGGTTCGAATCCTGCCTCGGGTATGGATGTGTGTGATGTCCTTAGGTTAGTTAGGTTTAAGTAGTTCTAAGTTCTAGGGGACTGCTGACCTCAGATGTTAAGTCCCATAGTGCTCAGAGCCATTTGAACCATATTTATTCTAGGCTTTTAACAGAATAAACTGAATCTTTTAAACTGACGTGTGCAGTCGGTTCATCGAAAACAAAATGCAGTAGCCTGAATTAAAACTAAACTAAACTCCGCCCGAACAGACCGTGAAGGTCCAACGGTAGCGACCTTTTATATTTTCTTATAGTCAGCGAGTAGAACGAAAATGACTGCAGCGATGTTTCGAATACACACCCAAGCGTCTCTGAAATCTAACTCGAGCGAAAATCTTCTCGAAATAAAATGATATGTTGTAGACTATTATATTCTACTATTAATTTATGAATATCTTACCTCTTTTGGGCACTTAAAGATCAGAACCTGTGAAATAGTTTGGCAGCAGATACTTATTTAGCAGCAGTGTAAATCAGTTAAGTATATTTTTTGTAAAAAAAAAGTATTAGCTTGCACATCCCCGTAAGTAATTTCTCTGTAAGAAAATACAGCTACGTGACACACGATATGTTTTAAGGAACGCTTCGTTTTGCGCAACTACGGCTGTATCCTTAAAAAACTTCTAAAAGAAATTTCCTGGTTCGGCATCATGTCAAAAAACTGGCGCTGCAGAGCGCAAGGAAGTCGAAGCATGAATGCGAAGTTGGCGGCGCCTCCTCCCCCTTAATGAAGAAGTTGCCGTGGCGTAATGAGTCCGCCCCTAAGGCGCTCCCGGCAGGGTACGTTTCGCGTTAAGGGAGGGTGGGCCGCCGTTTTTTGGAAGTCTAAAGGAGGCTGCGCATTAAGTGATGAAATCTTCATTAACGGAAAGGCCCAAAAGTAAACCACGGCCAACGTAAATAAAGGGCAGGCACTGTGTAGTCTCGGCGTGCGGCGTTCTTTTGCACACGTTTCACCTTTAGGTTTGAATAGAGGAAACACTGAGGAAGGTATCCGATGCTTGTCCCGATGAATGAAGCGGTTGACGGAAGATCACAAAGCAACTCATCAATGTGGCCAGATACAGCCCTCCATCGACCAGACAGTGTCTTATTATGTTCAGTCCTTCCCGAAGAACTGATTTTCGCGATTTCTTGTAGCACAGCGTCTGATTATTCACTGTCACCCGGGAGAAGAAGAAATTTCCCTTATTGTGCATATACACTCCTGGAAATGGAAAAAAGAACACATTGACACCGGTGTGTCAGACCCACCATACTTGCTCCGGACACTGCGAGAGGGCTGTACAAGCAATGATCACACGCACGGCACAGCGGACACACCAGGAACCGCGGTGTTGGCCGTCGAATGGCGCTAGCTGCGCAGCATTTGTGCACCGCCGCCGTCAGTGTCAGCCAGTTTGCCGTGGCATACGGAGCTCCATCGCAGTCTTTAACACTGGTAGCATGCCGCGACAGCGTGGACGTGAACCGTATGTGCAGTTGACGGACTTTGAGCGAGAGCGTATAGTGGGCATGCGGGAGGCCGGGTGGACGTACCGCCGAATTGCTCAACACGTGGGGCGTGAGGTCTCCACAGTACATCTCGTCGTCTCACGCGTCTCACGCGGTCTGCACGTCCAGCACGAACGCTGGTCCAACTGAGGCGCCAGGTGGAAATGGCATGGCAAGCCGTTCCACAGGACTACATCCAGCATCTCTACGATCGTCTCCATGCGAGAATAGCAGCCTGCATTGCTGCGAAAGGTGGATATACACTGTACTAGTGCCGACATTGTGCATGCTCTGTTGCCTGTGTCTATGTGCCTGTGGTTCTGTCAGTGTGGTCATGTGATGTATCTGACCCCAGGAATGTGTCAATAAAGTTTCCCCTTCCTGGGACAATGAATTCACGGTGTTCTTATTTCAATTTCCAGGAGTGTACATCAGGTACTGACAACTTTTAGTGTCTCGCGGGCCTGATCCATAGATTTACTTCAGCTATCGGTCTGCGTCGTCACGTCACTCGACAGCAGTTAAATTGCATAAATTCAAACTTATAGTGCCAGTGATGTTAATTTTCAGGAGTTATGTAACGATATCAAGGTCACCCCTTTTCCTACACGCCATGCCAGCAAATTATGCAGCAAAAACCGCGTTTTTCAGAGTACATTCATCTATGTTCACCCCTCCTCAGATATTTAGTTATTTATGTGTTTTGAACATTGTTTCTTTACTTTTGACGTTCAATTTCAAAATTCTGCAACACCTTCAGTGAAGAAGCAATGTTCACGACACGTAAATAACTGTAGAAGTTTGAAGACAGGATGTTAAGGATCTTGAAACGTCATCATGAAAAATAAACGCCTATGAAAGCGAATAGTTGCAGCTAACTCATTATTAATTACCTCCAGTTTCTGCTACTGCAGTATGAGCAATAATGGAAAAAATACGGCAATGAAACATGCGAACTCAGGATACAAGAAATATTGCTATTTTTGGCCATAGGCAGCTCATTAGAGTGTTTGAAATTGTCTTAACAGCCCAAAGGTGTTAACAAGCGTTTTTAAATTTTTGTACAAAATAATTTTGATAGCTGATCGCATAGTCATGGGTTGTTTCTGTAACACTGAATACATTCAACCATTCATTTTAAAAAGTTTAAAAGTCTGAATCACTTGAAATTAACATAAATCGGCTGTTTTATAAAAGTGGGAAAATGCGAACAGCAGAATGGCATCACGGGCGGAGTACAATCCGAGCACCTCGCTCTCACAGCCAGGAATTTGTTTCGCGGGTGGGCGGCGAGGGGGGGCGGGGCGGGTGGAATCTGCCGGTTGCCTACCCGTGGTACACATTACACTAGAAAAAGTACGTGATTAAATGTTTGGATTATTTCATTACATACAGGGTGGGGAAACGTATTGCTCCGACGTGCCACTCTCCGCAGCAATAATGGCTGTAGCACGTTTGGGTATCGAGTCGAAGGAATAAAGGTAGATTAGGGTTAACGTCCCTTCGACATCGACGTCATTACAGACGGAGCACAAGCTCAGAGAGATTCGAGAATCGGAAAGAAAAACGGCAGTACCATGTCGAAAGAAAGATTTGGGGAAATTATGGAAAACATAAATCATTATGACTGGACGCGGGTTTGAACTGCCGTCGTCCCAATTAGAGACTTCCGGTAACACGACTCTGATTCACTGCCAGGCCACTTGGAGCGCTGAATGTTTTTGAATCAGTCAAATCGCTGACTTACTGGCTGATTTTGTCATCCACGTTTGTGATTGTTTTATAGTTGGCAAAGTAGGTTTCATCATCACATAGGCCGGAGTCTCGCCTTATTGGCCGGGCTGCTACCCAGCTGCCACTCACCAGCGCTGTCCCACTACCGCTCACTACGGCGAGTTTTGGACGCTGGGTTTGCCCCCTGGCCCGGTACTCCCGCCCTTAACCAACCTGGTGCCTCTACTCCTCTGGAGTTTCCGTGCGGCTAATGTCAAAGTGAACAGTCTGTTCTTATCAGATTATTATCTGATAGTTCTGTGTTGCAGGATCAGAGCAGTAAACTCATTTTTGGCCTCTGATGTAGCGCTAGGGGCTTGCTCCACCTCTGGCTGGAGGCAGGTTTGAACTGCCGTCCTCCGTTAGGTGACTCCAGCGTGCTAACCAAGTGCCACCTCGCTCGCTGACAGTGAGCCGAACTGAGGTAGATGGGAGTACAGATATGTCATTCCATGCTACTTCTGTTCAGTGCAAGAGTTGTTCGAAACTTTTGGCTGACACGTGGTGATGTACCCATCTACTCTACATTTGCGTCTACATACGTACTCCACAGGCCCCCATACGATGCGTGACGGAGGGTACCCTGTAGCACTGCAAGGCATTCCCTCTCGCATTCCGCTAGCAGATGGAGCGATGGGAAAAAGACTGTCCACATGTCTCACGACGTGCCCCGATTTGTCCTATTTTGTCTTCATGGCCCTTGTGTGAGGTGTACGTTGGTGGAAGCAGAATTCGTAAATATCGGCTCTCTAAACTGTATAACAGATTTACGTGAAAAGAACGTCGTCTTTCTTCCAGGGATTGCCATTTGAGTTCACGGAGCATTTCAGTAATACTCGTCTCTCGATCGAATCTACCGTTTAAAAATCTAGCAGCACGCCTGATAAGCAATGACTAGGTGGTTTCAGTGCGTGAGAGATATGAAGACCGTACTGGTCTGGGCAACAGCTGAATACGCTCTTTATTGAGGTGGGCCAGGTGAGCACGGACGCTATGCAGTCTTGCGTTATCTTGTTGAAAGATAACGTCAAGGAGACCTCAAAGATAGGGAGCAGCAACTAGTTTTAATAAATGTAAAGGCTCCTGTTGAAATTATTGACAATGCGAGCCAGAGGTGTTAACGATGTTCACGAAAAGGTACCGTATACCATCACGTCAGGTCCTGAGCCTGTAGGACGATGACCAATGCATTATGGCAGCGCACGGTCTCCTCGGAAACTCCACCCTCCTGACACGTCCATAATGATACTGCTGAAAAGAGGTCGTGGTGCCACTCATATGTCTAGTGTTGTCGTTACTCTCACGTCAGCCTGCGCGCCTCTCTCTGCTGTCACGGAGATGGAATCAACAAAAGTGGTCACGTGCGAATAGTCCGTGGTGGTCCAGAAATTGTCGCAGTTTCGTGGGAATACTTGTCATGCTGCAAACAAGCTCACTTCTGCCTCAGTGCATGTGAATAGCTGTACGATCCTGCATGGCTGTGCGAACAAAATGTGTGTCCACTTGAGTGCTAGTCATGTGGGAATGTTGAGATACTGCGTTTTATTGAGTATGGCTCTCCTGAATTAACAGTAATTATATTGAAATCTCCTCGATTCGAGACGGTGCTCTGGACATTACAAAACGTGGGACATGGTTCTCATTAGAGTGTGTTCTCACGACAGATGGCAGTGCACGCTCTGCAACGTGCTACTATACTGGCCACGAGGTTGGTGCAGAGCATTTCTCGATAAGCGCGACTGACAACTGCTGGATGATGTTGCATGTGGACGTTCTGCAATATATATTAAGGCATTCCACTGGTGGTCGATCGAATTTAGGTCAGAGGAATGGGCGGGCCAATCCATTCACAAAATCTCTCTCATTTCAAGAGCTCCTCCACGATTCCTGTTCCCCACTGTCTTATTAAGAATCAAATCAGGGATGAATGCAACCCTGACTTTGGGAGTCAGTACCGTGCCACGGTAATGTTGACAGGTGAGTGTACCGACTTCAAAGCATTGGAGGTCAGTGCGCCCATCCAACAGTCTGCCTCCCCACACCACCTGCATCACCAATACATATAGGTTCGACAATGTCTCTGGATGCATTACATGTTTCCACCTGTCGCCCTATGATGGTATGTCCAGCACTGTAGGATATGATCGTTTGGTGGTCCACGTGTTATAGTGAGGGCAAAAGCAATTTTACATGGATGCACTGCTCTTAAAATCGTTCAACACGGGCACACTCAACGGTAAACCTCATTGTGACAATATGTATCTTCCTCATGTGAGTCTTTTGAGGGGTTCATTCAACCTTGACTCAATTTTTATAATCATCTTGATGTTGTAGCTCTTTTGTCTGTGTTTGCTTTAACAATAACATACATTTTTCAGTGGGGTCCGCCTTTAGCAAAACACATTTTTTTTGTCTCAGACATGTTTCACTGCAGTTGCAGCATCATCAGTGTTTTTTATTATTATTATTAGGGCTGTTAAACATAAGGAACTTTCTTTACTGTTTGAATACATATGAATATTAGTTTCTAAATCGTAATTACAGGTTTCTGAATAGCATATAAAATTGTGTATTCAGATCTTCTTACCACGTGGTGTGGTTTTCATGCTTTATTACGTTTTTACCTTGACTGTTTTTCCTTACAGTGTGTCACATGCAACTACACTTCCAGCCATTAAAACTGCTACACCAAGAAGAAACGCAGATGATAAACGGGTATTCATTGGACAAATATATTATACTAAAACTGACATGTGATTACATTTTCACGCAATTTGGGTGCATAGATCATGAGAAATCAGTACCCAGAACAACCACCTTTGGCCGTAATAACGCCCTTGATACGCCTGGACATTGAGTCAAACAGAGCTTGGATGGCGGATACAGGTACACCTGCCTATAAAGCTTCAACACGACACCACAGTTAATCAAGAGTAGTGAGTGGCGTATTGTGACGAGCCAGTTGCTCGGCCACCATTGACCAGACGTTTTCAGTTGGTGAGATATCTGGAGAATGTGCTGGCCAGGGCAGCAGTCGAACATTTTCTGTATCCAGAGAGACCCGTACAGGACCTCCCACATTCGGTCGTGCATTATCCTGCTGAAATGCAGGGTTTCGCAGGGATCGAATGAATGGTAGAGCCACGAGTCGTAACACATCTGAAATGTAACGTCCACTGTTCAAAGTGCCGTCAATGCGGAAAAGAGGTGACCGAGACGTGTAACCAAGGGCACCCCATACCATCACACCGGGTGATACGCTAGTATGGCGATGACGAATACACGCTTCCAATGTGCGTTCACCGCGATGTCGCCAAACACGAATGCGACCATCATGATGCTGTAAACAGAACCTGGATTCATCCGAAAAAATGACGTTTTGCCATTCGTGCACCCAGGTTCGTCGTTGAGTGCACCATCGCAGGCGATCCTGTCTGTGATGCAGCGTCAAGGGTAACCGCAGCCATGGTCTCCGGGCTGATAGTCCATGCTGCTGCAAACGCCGTCGAACTGTTAATGCAGATGGTTGTTGTCTTGGAAACGTCCCCATCTGTTGACTCAGGGATCGAGACATGGCTGCACGATCCGTTACAGCCATGCGGATAAGATACCTGTCATTTCGACAGCTAATGATACGAGGCCGTTGGGATCCAGCACGGCGTTCCATATTACCGTCCTGAACCCACAGATTCCATATTCTGCTAACAGTCATTGGATCTCGACCAACGCGAGCAGCAATGACGCGATACGATAAACCGCAATCGCGATAGGCTACAATCCGACCTTTATCAAAGTTGGAAACGTGGTGATACGCATTTCTCCTCCTTACACGAGGCATCACAACAACGTTTCACCAGGCAACGCCGGTCAACTGCTGTTTGTGTATGAGAAATCGGTTGGAAACTTTCCTTACTTCAGCACGTTGTAGGTGTCGCCACCGGCGCCACCCTTGTGTGAATGCTCTGAAAAGCTAATCATTTGCATATCACAACATCTTCTTCCTGCCGATTAAATTTCGCGTCTGTAGCACATCATCTTCGTGGTGTAGGAATTTTAATGGCCAGTAGTGCATATACTACTTAATGAAGGCTAAACATTAATGCAAAAATTACCATTTCTAAACTGTTATGGCTATGCCTGAGATTAATAATTCATGTGAAAATTTGTGTGTGTGTGTTTACATTATGTTTCACTAACTGTTTAATTTTTTGTCATTTTCTTCATAGTTCTGTGTATTGAGTTTTCACTATCACTGTTTACCAGCTGTAATAACAATATGGCGGACAGAGACATTACATATACACAAATAACAGAAGCATACACAACACTGAAGAGGTGATACAAAAAATAAAATACATCAATGTACGCACAACAGCCACACACACATCATTTGACATCACATCCATGTACACCAATATATCCACTACAGAAACCATGAACATCATCAAACAACAATTAGAAGAACAGGCAGAAATTCCCTAACCCCACATAAAAGAAATAGCTAGCAATGTAAAACTAATCACAGAGCAAAACTACACTCCTGGAAATTGAAACAAGAACACCGTGAATTCATTGTCCCAGGAAGGGGAAACTTTATTGACACATTCCACGGGTCAGATACATCACATGATCACACTGACAGAACCACAGGCACATAGACACAGGCAACAGAGCATGCACAATGTCGGCACTAGTACAGTGTATATCCACCTTTCGCAGCAATGCAGGCTGCTATTCTCCCATGGAGACGATCGTAGAGATGCTGGATGTAGTCCTGTGGAACGGCTTGCCATGCCATTTCCACCTGGCGCCTCAGTTGGACCAGCGTTCGTGCTGGACGTGCAGACCGCGTGAGACGACGCTTCATCCAGTCCCAAACATGCTCAATGGGGGACAGATCCGGAGATCTTGCTGGCCAGGGTAGTTGACTTACACCTTCTAGAGCACGTTGAGTGGCACGGGATACATGCGGACGTGCATTGTCCTGTTGGAACAGCAAGTTCCCTTGCCGGTCTAGGAATGGTAGAACGATGGGTTCGATGACAGTTTGGATGTACCGTGCACTATTCAGTGTCCCCTCGACGATCACCAGTGGTGTACGGCCAGTGTAGGAAATCGCTCCCCACACCATGATGCCGGGTGTTGGCCCTGTGTGCCTCGGTCGTATGCAGTCCTGATTGTGGCGCTCACCTGCACGGCGCCAAACACGCATACGACCATCATTGGCACCAAGGCAGAAGCGACTCTCATCGCTGAAGACGACACGTCTCCATTCGTCCCTCCATTCACGCCTGTCGCGACACCACTGGAGGCGGGCTGCACGATGTTGGGGCGTGAGCGGAAGACGGCCTAACGGTGTGCGGGACCGTAGCCCAGCGTCATGGAGACGGTTGCGAATGGTCCTCGCCGATACCCCAGGAGCAACAGTGTCCCTAATTTGCTGGGAGGTGGCGGTGCGGTCCCCTACGGCAGTGCGTAGGATCCTACGGTCTTGGCGTGCATCCGTGCGTCGCTGCGGTCCGGTCCGAGGTCGACGGGCACGTGCACCTTCCGCCGACCACTGGCGACAACATCGATGTACTGTGGAGACCTCACGCCCCACGTGTTGAGCAATTCGGCGGTACGTCCACCCGGCCTCCCGCATGCCCACTATACGCCCTCGCTCAAAGTCCGTCAACTGCACATACGGTTCACATCCACGCTGTCGCGGCATGCTACCAGTGTTAAAGACTGCGATGGAGCTCCATATGCCACGGCAAACTGGCTGACACTGACGGCGGCGGTGCACAAATGCTGCGCAGCTAGCGCCATTCGACGGCCAACACCGCGGTTCCTGGTGTGTCCGCTGTGCCGTGCGTGTGATCATTGCTTGTACAGCCCTCTCGCAGTGTCCGGAGCAAGTATGGTGGGTCTGACACACCGGTGTCAATGTGTTCTTTTTTCCATTTCCAGGAGTGTATTTCTCATTTCACAATAAGTTATACTCACAAAAAGACGGACTTCCAATGGGGTCACCAGTCTTCTTAACACATTGAAAATAAAATATTTGAAACAATAGTAGGACCCAAACAATACCGCATACTATACTGGTATCGTTATGTAGATGGCATCACATGCGTTCTAGTTAAATCACCCAGTCGCATCTAACAACTCCATAGTGATATGAACAAAGTCTACCCAAAAATAAAAATCAACTTAGAAACAGAAAACAACAAAATGTTAAATTTCCTTGACCTCACAATACACAGACACAACAACCACCACCAATTCTTCATATTCAGAAAAGTAACCACCACCAGCACAGCCATTCACAAACATTCCAATCATCTAACTACACACGAAGTAGCCGGTTTCCAATATGTGCTACACAGTCTGAACAAAACTCCATTCACTGAAAGCAACTATAGCAATGAATTACAGACAATCAGATAAATACCTGTAGAGAATGGATATAACACAAACACTATAGATAAACTGAACCAAAAAATTAAAAAAAGACACCCAACACACAATAACCTTCTCACCAACTTTTAAACACATGGAACACAGAAACGAAAACAACAACAAACAAATGGTTCACTCTCACCTACAACAATAAGCAGCCCACAGAATAGGCAACATACTCAAAAACCAAGGGCTAAAAATAGCCTACAGGACAGACAACTCAACACAGAGAAAATTAAGGACAATCAACACAAGCACAGACAAACACAACACATCTGGTTTTTATAAACTAACTTGTGAGGACTGCAAATCAGTTTATACAGGGCAGACAAGCAGAAACTTTAATAATAGATACACAGAACACAGAAGACCATTAAAAAGTAACAGCCTTCATTCCACATTTGCTGTACACCTTATGGACAATACACATAGCCCAACAGACATCAACATTGATTTGAAAAGCCTCAAATGCAGCAACAGCCCCGCACAAAAACTAATAATTGAAGATAATTATCGAATACAAAAAGCCGTAGTTGAAGGAAATCAAGTAATAAATGGATACACAGCTCTCTGCAATGGAACTCTGTTTTCTGCCCACAAAGAATTATTAGATAATGCCAACCAATAGAACTCTCCCCCTCCCAAAACGTACACACACACACACACACACACACATAAAACTAAAAATAAATAAATACAATTATAATAATAATGATAAATCCCCAAACCTACTCTCTTTTCTTTCTTTCTTTCCACACACACACACACACACACACACACACACACACACACACTTCTCTGAGAAATTCAAAACAGCAATGACATCTTCAACTGTTCCACTGTCTGCCATCTTGTTTTACCACCTTCTACTGTCCCACTGTCCGCCATCTTGTTATTACAGCTGGTAAACAGTGACAGTGACAGTGATAGTGGCAACTCAATACACAGAACTTGACAATGAAGAAGATGACGGAAAAAGAAACCGTAAGTTAAACATAATGTAAATATACACACACACACAACCTTTCAAATGTATTATTAATCTCAGGCATAGCCATAACAGTTTAGAAATCGTAATTTTTGCATAAATGTTTAGCCTACATTAAGTTGTATATAGTTGCATGTGACAAACTGTAAGGAAAAACGGTCACTGAAAAAACGTAATACAACAGGAAAACCACACCACGTGGTAATAAAGTATGAATACACAATTTTATATGCTCTTCAAAACCTGTAATTACGATTTAGAAACTAATATTTATATGTATTTAAACAGGAAAGAATGTTCCTTATGTTTAACAGCCATAACAAGAAAAAAACACTAATGGCGCCGCAACTGTAGTGAAACATGTCTGAGACAAAAAACAAAATTGTGTTCTGCTAAAGGCGGACCCCACTGAAAACCGTATGTTATTAATTTTTATGGATGACAGTGTGCGATCGCATCAAATGGCGCTGGTGGAGAAGCTTTTGGAACGCGAGGATATCCGGCGAGTGGACTAGCCCGCCCGTTCCCCCGATTTAAATCCTGTGGAGCACATGTGATTTGCATTGGGGAGACATATCTCAGCGTTCCCAAATGCACCAAGGACCATCCAGCAGTTTGCAACCGCGCTGGTCGAGGAATGGTTCGCCCTATGACGAGAACTCTTCATCAACGTTGTGGCCGGCAACGTGCACTGCCGTTCGTGGTGATGACACGCCCTATTAAGGACTGTATTCCGTGTTGCGTAACGTTCAGTGGACCATTACCAATCAAAGTGGCTTCAGTGTAATTATTCCATTTGAATAAAAATGTAATTTCTGTTCGTCTCATTGCGTATTTCTTTCAGTTATTTTCCGTACTCTACGAAGTAGGTTTTTTTTTGTCTATCTATGGTATAAGTTTTGTCACTCGTATATTACTTGGCAGTGACACGTCACGCAAAATTTATTTTCGTCCTTAAGTTTTGCATACCTTCGGTTGGATCCCATCTAACACGTGCAGCAGTGTCTCAGAACGATAAACTGCATTCTCGTAGGCTCGATCCAGAATCCAATCGTACCTACTGTTAGACGTCTCCTTCTTCCACGTGTCATGATTCGATCTCCTCGCAAACAACATTCAAATGCGACTTCTAAATGACAAATCCGCTTTCTTTTTATGCAAAATGTAAATGCTTTTACTCTTATCTACATTGTACGAGGGTCGTTCAGTAAGTATTGCCCCACTTTTTTTTTTTTTTTTTTTTTTTTTTTTTTTTTTTTGTAAGAAGCCATTATATACATCCACAAACGTCCTTGCTGGCGCTTCACATCTGATGTTTGTTCTGTGCGCCGGTGAAGTTTCGAACCGTTCTGGCAGATGCCAGAGGGGTAGTACAGCGCCAAAATACATAGGACTCACGTTACAAGCAGGGTGCTGTTATTAAATTCTTGTGTGCGGAAAAAGAAACCCGTGGTTTACACCCATAATCGTTTGTGTGCAGTGTATGGCGATGCTGCAGTCGATAGGAGTACAGTTGGGAGATTGGTTACCAAAGTTACTGGCTCAGGAAATGCAGAAATAGAGCTCCATGATCAGTCACGCTCTGGACGTCCTATGACAGCCACTGCTCTTGACATGCAGAATCGTGCGGATGCCATTATTTGTGCCGACCGGCGCATCACAACTCGACAATTGGCTCTACAATTGTCAGTCAGCACTGGAAGTGCGTGTGCAATGATCGAGACTCTCAGATATTCGAAGAAGTGCTCACGATGGGTTCCACGAATGCTCACAGCGGGTCACAGGATCCAAGAAAGGCCATTTAATCTGAATTGTTGGAGCGTTTCGAGACCGACGGAGAGGTCTTTCTGATACGGATCGTTACGGGGGACGTAAGCTGGGTGCACCACTTTGCACCGAAAACAAAAAAAGCAGTCCACGGAGTAGCATCATTCTCATTCACCACAACAGAAGAAATTCAAGACAACCCCCTCTGCCGTGTGTGATTGTGATGGCGTCATTCTCGTGGATGTGATGCCAAGAGGGTCAACCATCAATTCAGAGGCATACGTGAAGACTCTGAATAAACTCAAGAACCATTTACGACGTATTCGACCGGACAAGCATCCAGCAGAAATCTCGCTCCAACACGATAATGCAAGCTCACACACAAGTCTGAGAACGCGGGAACACATCGCCGAATTGTGTTGGACATCACTGCCTCATCCACCCTACAGTCAAGACCTGGCTTCATCGGACTTCCATCTCTTTGGAATGCCTAAAGATTCTCTATGAGGAACATACCTTGAAGATGAAGACAGTGTCAGTCATTAAGCAAAAACATGGCTATGCCTACAGGCAAGAGCTTTTACCAGCAGGGAATGCATGCTCTTCCACAACCTTGGCGCAGGGGCATAGAACGTGAGGGAAACTACGTAGAAAATAGGACATGGACATATATGTTGATGTATATTGCCACCAAATTCTGACTCTTAACAATAAATGTGTTCTGAGAAAAAAAAAAAAGAATGTGGCGCATTACTTATTGAACGGCCCTCGTAAGGTTTTAATAGAACGCCAATAATTTGTGTAACCGAGTGTACAGAATCCTTAATGTCAGTTTGATATTTGATGAATGTTGCCTCCATGGTGGTGTAATTCCAGTGGCCAGAAGGGTAATTGTCAATAAAAGGGACACATGAATACGAAACTTTGTCGGATTTTTCAAGTGGTGCTCAGGGAGTTGTACCATGTGGTGAGACGGTAAAGAATTAGATGAGTTTTGATGTATGAGCACCAAATAACTGCGATACCAGAACTAAAGGGAATATAAGAATCAGACTGAGGTCCCAAAAGTTTTTCTATAAAAGAGAAATACATTAAAATCGAATATAAATTAAAATGTTAGAAAAAACATTCCTGAAACTATGAGGGGGTGTTTAAAAGATGTGGTAGGAAATTATACTGTGTATATAACTGAAGTTTTTATTCAAAGGTAATCAGCAGAGGCCTGATCACAACTATCCCCCTGTTGCACGAGCCAAACGATTCCCTGTTCCCAGAATTCTTGTGGCTGTGACAGGAGCCAGTCCTAAACTGTGTCCAATTCTTCGCCAGAGCTTCCGATTGAGCTGTTTTTCTAGCGGGACCAAACACGTGAAAGTCGCAAGGCGGATGTTCAAGCTGCTCCCACTTGAACGTGGTCATTACAATTTGTGGTATAACCGTGGAGACGCGTTAACGCGCCTTACGGTGAAGCAGAATCACTCCTTCTGTGACCAGCCCAAGCTGATTTCTCTTGGTGGACTAGCGTAGGCTACTGAGTATGTCGCAGTATGCGTCATTGTTCATGGTTTTCCCGACTTCGAGGAATTCGATGAGTATTGGACCTTGGACGTCGAAAATAAGATGGAGCACCACCTTACCTGCTGAGAGCACCACTTTGCCCGCATCTCGTGGTCGTGCGGTAGCGTTCTCGCTTCCCACGCCCGGGTTCCCGGGTTCGATTCCCGGCGGGGTCAGGGATTTTCTCTGCCTCGTGATGGCTGGGTGTTGTGTGCTGTCCTTAGGTTAGTTAGGTTTAAGTAGTTCTAAGTTCTAGGGGACTGATGACCATAAATGTTAAGTCCCGTAGTGCTCAGAGCCTTCTGAACCATTTTTTTGAGCACCACTTTGAATTATTTTAGGGATGAGGTGACGACACTAGATTCGTGTCCATAGCTCAGCCACTACATTATCCCAAATATAACCGGTTTGGTTGTTATGAGATTTCTTATCTTTTCATTTGAACTACCCCTATATTCCATTTCCATCTGGCCTTATGTGTAAATTATACACAGTCTGTCAAAATGAGTACTAGCTTATAAAAAGGAAAGAACCTTGAAACTAACTGACAGTTTATTGAAAAGCCCACTGAAAACAAAAGAAAGTATAACTATCACGTATCGTAAACATCCTTTACTTGGTTTTGAATATAAGAATGTACAGGTGGTTGCCATCACTTTCCGTCTATTCCTGCAGGCTGCGAACGAAAGCTTTAATCAACTGATTCAGCAAGTTGAATATCCTATTTACACAGCTGTACTTACCCTTTCCTAGAGTTCAGTCACGGTATGAGAATGTGTGACGTACACGTGACACTTAAACTATCCACATAAGAAGAAATCGGGGAGAAGTCAGGAAGCGTAAGACGAACGTTCGTCGGTCAACTTCATCCTGTTCGTGTAGTTTCTGAGCGGGTAATGCGGTGGAAGAAATGATATGTCATTGTTAGCGCCAAGACATATCTGGCAGCAGAATGGTGTGGACCACGGAAGAACCCTTGGCGTTCCTTCTCCACTTGTTCGTTGTACGCTGCGTTCTTCTTCGCCCTGGACCTCTTTGCACAAGTTACAATACTATTGAACTGTAGCGCCCGCTGGACAATCTTCGACGATCCTGGGCTTTATCATGTCATTTCACCTCAAAATAGCTCCAAAAATGGTTCAAGTGGCTCTGAACACTATGGGACTTAACATCTGAGGTCATCAGTCCCCTAGAAGTTAGAACTACTTAAACCTAACTAACCTAAAGTCGTCGGCACACGGACCGTGCTATCGAACGTTAACGTTGAGCGTGCCAAGTTCAACGTGCTGCTGAACGCTCAGGAACGATGCGACTTGTGCATACGGTACGTGGGCCCCAACGTGGTATACGCGATCGCAACGCACTCCAGCGGCAGTTGAGGGATGTTTCTAGTTCGTAGTAAATCGTAGATCACACTGTTTAGTCGACGGGTGCGCGTAAAATTCCCACGTTAGCTCTATTAAAACGCACATTTTCTCCATCACCCACGAAAAGGAAAGTATCATGTCCAATCAATGACACAGGCTTATAAAAGTTCCATTACAAACAGTGCGGTACAAATTTGGAATACTTCTCCGCATAAGATAAACATTACTTCATCATTTCCACGTTTTAGTAAAACGCCAAGGACAGTCTTACTTGATCACTGTTCCTACCCAGTAGCAGAATCTTTGCAACATGTGAATTACGTAACGTAAAAGAAAAGGAGCAAAATGTCTTTATATAAGTAGCTCAAGCTGTCCTGTAGATTAGGCCAATCGAACAAAGTCACCCCTCAAAAAAAGGTGAACTTATATTTACATAACATCAAATATTATAGCATATACTTATGTTAAACTAATAATAAAGTATCAAAACCTAATAAAAACACGAACGTTAGGAAAAAAAGTTGGAAATGTCAAGATGCGAACCACCGCCCCAACAATTAATTCTAATGAGGACAGTGACGCTACTCATCACGCTAAACCAACATCACGCCTCGGGCATCTAATCATTTATATTACCCGTTGATGAAAACCTTATTCGTAGATATGTTACTAACTGAAATTTAATTATAACATATTGTACCAAGAACAATGCGTTTTGGGTGGATCTTCAGTGTGTCGCTGCCTTCAAATAGCCTACTCTCATAATATTGAAATTACAATAATTCTTTTGCCACGATATGATGTTTCTCATAATTTTATTGGAACGAATCACACAGTTAACAACGGATTTTCCAGTGATTCTCAATTTGCTGGTGCTCAGGAACGGCATATAGGCTTGAAATGAATGCCAATATGGCGCCTCACAACTCTGTACTGAAGGGAGACGGCGTGCGTGTGACGTAGGTGGCGTTGTGCCATCTCATTGGTCAACGCTCAGACGCACGCTCAGAATATCTGACATGCCAGATATTGCTCTGCACGTTCGGAAAGACCCCGAACGTGCTGTTCCACGGTATGACGTCATAAACTCGGCACGCTCAACGCTCAACGTTCGGATGCACGGTCCGTGTGCCGACGGCTTAAGGGCGTCACACACATCCATTCTCGAGGCAGGATTCGAACCTGCGACCGTAGCGGTAGTGCGGTTCCAGACTGAAGCGCCTAGAACCGCTCGGCAACACGGGCCGGCCAAAACAGCTCCGAAATACTCTCTGAACTGTGATGGGAGATTCTTTATTTCTTAAATACGCCCCGATGGCAATTGCTCGGTGCTCTGAACTACACAAGTTCACAATTGAAAATGGTGGTCCTTCTTTAATGCAGCGCCCGCATACATACACTGCCGAGAAATAGTACACCAGGAAAGACGTCGTCGATTTTGATCCGATGACGAGATATGCCACCTATGGTATAACAGATGTATTCGTAATGGCTTCAACTTCGTCCTCCAGGAGCCTAGTGACTTAGAGATGCACCATCTGTGTCTATCCTCTAATACGGAAAGCCCACAGCCGGTAGGCCCAGTGTGAAGCAAGCAAGCAAGCATACCACGGAAACACACTTGTGCTTCCTACAGCCAAGTGAGCGAGTTTGAGAGAGGCCAGATTGTGGCCTTCCGAGTGGCGGGATAGTCGTTTCGGAGAACTGCGACACAGGTTGGCCGTACAGTGTCAATTGTGCAACGGTGCTGGTATCATTAGTCACGTGAACATTTGCACGCCAGCGGACGAGGTTCTGGACCCTCACGCAGCACAAATGCCCGCCAGGATCGTCGTATTGTAAGGGCAACAGTAGTAGAAGGTTTTGAGCCCAGTAAACTCAACACGAACTGTTGCTAACCGGCTATTAGCAGTGAACTGTGGGCACGCACACCTCTAGCCCGTCCTCCACTCACGCCACAGCTTCGACGCCAGAGGATCACGTGAAAGATGGAAGGGCGCGCCGTGATCTTCAGCGATGAAAGCAGATTCTGCCCACGCGCAAGTGATCATCGTTTGCGTGTATGATGTACACCTCGTGAGAGCTGTCTCGTATATTGCATTCGCCCAACACACACTGGTCCCCAGGGCTTACAGTCTAGGGTGGGTTAAACTACAACTCTCGTTCACGTTTGGTGTTTCTTGAGGGCATGCCAACCAGCGCACGGTACGTACAGAATGTTGTTGGTCCCGTGCTTATGCCGTTCTTGCAACAGGAAGATGATGTGTTGTTCCAATAGGATAATGTCCGCTCACAGACTGCTCGTGGAACTCAACGTGCTCCGCAAGGCGTGTAGCGACTGCTCTGGCCAGCGCGATCTCCAGACATTTATCAAATCGAGCAGGTGTGGTATATGATGGGACGAGAAGTGACTGTTGTGACTTGTCAGGAAACAATTCGTAACTGCGCGAATGGGTCGAGCAGGCGTGGCATAACGTATCCCAGGACAGTGTATTCGCTATCTGTACGATTTAGTAGATGCTAGAGTCAGCATCTGCATTTCCGCCCGTAAATGCTACACCGTATACTCACATGTCTGTTTCAGCATGGGTCGATATCTGATACCTCAGATGGCGTACTACCTGGCTGGAAACCTACTAGTGATTCTGCTGGACGTTGTATAAGCTACACAGGCAAGATGGGAAAGGCCCTCTGAAAGGTGGTGCTTCGTGGAGAAAAGATCTTTATGACACAAATGTACTAAGAGAGGTGACAGATTCATAGAAACCATCCATAGGCTATCAAGAAATAGTAATGGAGGGACTTGTGTTGGGGGTGGTGGATTGGGTGGGGTGGGGTAGCTGAAACATATAGAGGGATAACCACGGCTTGAATATGGTAAACATGTTAAGAAGATGTAGGTTGTTGTGATTGTATGGACATGAACAGACTAGCAAAGGATAGACTACCGTTGTAAGTTGAATGAAACCAGTCTGAGGACCGTATTAACAATAACAGCCACCGTTTATCCAGTTACCCAATCCCAAGAGTGTCAGTGTTTCTTGGCGCTATGGACAGGAGGATGCTGTTGGATGATTTATGAGAATAAATTTGAAGCTTTCTGCATAGCTGGGGCTGAAGTTCAACGGGCCATTACAGGGAGGAAGATGGGACAACGTGCTGGTATCTGATGTCTTTCAGCTATCAATTAATGGCCCTGTCTGCAGTAAGAAGAGTATCCACGTCTGGTCACGACAAGGGAGGATCACCTTATTGTGCACCAAGCACATTACAACTCCTTCACATGTGGACCTGTCATCCAATAACAAGTAATAGGAGTTCTTGCAAAAATATGCGTCACCCCTCAACTTCGGTCGGGGACTAGCAGCAGCAAGATTAGTGAATAACGGACGTACGCACTGGCATTAACACAACAACACTGACATCTGCGTGTGCATAGTGCTGGTGTGACTGGGAAGGATAGACTTTTGAACGGTGACGACCTGCAGGTCTGCAATATCCCGGTTGACCATCGTTGTTAAGTATGACGGCGAACTGGAGAGGGATTCCATTCTTCCGTTGTTTTGGAGAAGATCAGCGATGTTTTCTCTGGCACCATGATAGAATACCCATCGGGTGTAACTTCAGATCACGCCTGGTAGCGACTGAAGGAACTACGACGGCGCAACCATACGTCACGGACTTCCTGCGTTCTCGTGTGTTTCCTCTCGTGCGGCAGTATCGTAGTGCCATTTTCCAACAGGACAATGCCCATCCACATACACTATGTGATCAAAAGTATCCGGACACCTGGCTGAATATGACTTATAAGTTCGTAGCGCCCACCATCGGTAATGCTGGAATTCAAAATGGTGATGGCCCACCCTTAGCCTTGACGACAGCTTGCACTCTCGCAAACATATGTTCAGTCAGGTGTTGGAAGGTTTCTATGGGAATGGCAGCCCATTCTTCACGAAGTGCTACACTGATGAGCGGTATCGATGTCGGTCGGAGAGACCTGGCACGAAATCGGCGTTCCAAAACATCCCAAAGGTGTGCTATAGGATTCAAGTCAGGACTGTGTACAGGCCAGTCCATTACAGGCATCGTCTTCAACGGTGCGAAGCAAGAAGGTGCTTAAAACATCAATGTAGGCCTGTGCTATCATAGCGTCACGCGAAACAACAAGGGGTGAAATCCCTCTCCTTGAAAAACACGACCACACCATAACACCAGCGCCTCCGAATTTTACTGTTGGCACTACACACGCTGGCAGATGACGTTCACCTGGCATTCGCCATACCCACAACCTGCCATCGGATCGCCACATTTTGTACCGTGATTCGTCACTGCACACAACGTTTTTCCACTGTTCAATCGTCCAATGTTTACGCTCCTTACACCAAGCGAGGCGTCGTTTCGCATTTACGGGCGTGATATGTGTCTTATAAGCAGCCGCTCGATCATGTAATCCAAGTTTTCTCATCTCCCGTCTGTCATATTACTATCTGTGGATCCTGATGCAATTTGAAATCCCTGTGTGATGGTCTGGATGTATGTCTGCCTGTTACACATTACGACCCTCTTCAACTGTCGGCGGTCTCTGTCAGTGAACAGGCGAGTTCGGCCTTTTGTGCTGTACGTATCCCTTCACGTTTCCACTTCACTATCACGTCAGAAACAGAGGACATAGGGATTTTTGGGAGTGTGGAAATCTGGCGTTCAGACATATTACACAAGTGACGCCCAATCACCTGACCACGTTCGAAGTCCTTGAGTTCCGCGGAGCGCCCCATTCTGCTCTCTACGATATCTAGTGACTTCTGAGGTCGCTGATATGGAGTACCTACCTGGCAGTAGGTGGCAGCACAATGCACCTAGTATGAAAAACGTATGGTTCTAGGGTGTCCGAATACTTTTGATCACATAGTGTATGACACGTGTCTCTGAATTGTCTGCGTGATGTTGAGGTACTCCCGTAGCCTGCAAGGTCCCAGACCTCTCCTCGATAGAAGTTTACTGAGACAAGCGCGGAAGCAATCTACATTCCCGTAACAGTAACCAGGACATCGAGGACGAGTTAGAATGTTATGTGGGGTCCGATTGCTCAGGAGAGGATGAACTAGTTTTGTGACAGCCTTCCCAACCGAATCACTGCATGTATCTAGTCAGGATGTAATTCACGCGCCATGCTGATAACAGGGCGCATAGTGTCAAGTTGTTTGTGAATTGGCTCTATTTTATCGTCACAAAAATGTCATCACATACCCTCTCAACGAAGGAAGTTTCATTTCGCTTCCTCATCCTTTCTGGGTACTTCAGTGTTTTTCGCAGCTTCATTCTGAACTTCTGATTTACGTTAAAACAGAAATTCTTAAACTACAGTATTTTTCCTTGGGCGGGGGGGGGGGGGGGGAGGGGGAGGGGGGCAGGAGGAGGGAATATGCCCATGACACCTCCAAGCCCTTACTTCCTTTGTTAATTTGGATCACCACCTGCACACCTCCATCCATTCAGTTGCGCCGAGAATGCAAGTCTATTTTTGTGTATACATTCAAGTATTCTTTGCGGTCAACGCAATGAAATATATTCAGAAAAGGGATACCAATTAAAAAAAAACTGCGTTGGCCATGAAAGGAGTGCAAAACCAATTTTTGGGCGGTTTCTTTTATTCTAATGTCGCACTGATGAGGAAATAAATTAGTTCATCTATTTGGTTGTAAGGCACACGGCCGTCATTAGGTTTGTCAGAAAAAACGATACAGAAAATCTCGTTTTGCATCTTAATGGTGTACGTGTAAGCCTCTCCGTCCCTTCCTTCAGCGCTGGCAGGAAAATTAATTTTCCTCATCGCGCAGCATTACAGCACTTCACAGTCGAGGTAATTTTCGCCTTGCAAATTAGCATCCAGTGCCGGTAATAAGTGGAAGTAATATCGTAAGCTTGGTAACGTACGCTTCGCCGTAATGGTGCAGACAATACGCCGCTGTAATAACAGATAATTTCAGATCTCGGGTAACGAGAGGCCGCCAGGCACCGCGCCGCTCTGTCCGCGCAACACTCAACCCGATTATCGCCCTCAGGAGGGGAGCCACGGGGTCATCAAAGCTGCCGTCACACGATGGGATGCTCACTATAGTGGCAAGGTCTGAAGCACAAATGCAATCCACATAGATAACAGGCGAACTGCTACACTGCCGGAAAAATTGCCACACCGTCCAGGACAAGCTCACTTTATTGACCAGTGAGGTGAGAGGTATATCATCATTGTAGGAGTGTATGATAACAAATTCAGTTCAAATGAAACACACATATCCCAGCAAAGGCTGTCCATTCAGTCGCATTGAAACGCAGTGTATTCCCCTCTGGCGACAAAGCACGCATGTATTCTCGAAAGCCATTATATACTCATGCTCATAAGTTAAAGATAATGCCGATACATGGTGAAACAACGCTCTGGTGGGCGGTTTGAGGGTTTAAATCACCTCGCGGTATGACCATGCGGTGCATTTGACCTGCGGTCGTCGCACGATGGCGCTGGCAGCAGTCCACATACGCAGAGGTGTGTTGGTGCATGTCAGAGTACGGTGCAGCGAGTAAGTGTGCAGACGTTTTCTGACGTGCTAATTGTGACTGTGTGTTGAAAATGGCTAAAAGAACACATATTGATGACGTTATGAAGGGTAGAATTCTAGGGCGACTGGAGGCTGGTCAAACACAGCAGGTCGTAGCACGGGCCCTCCGTGTGTCACAAAGTGTGATCTCACGATTATGGCAACGATTCCAGCAGACAGGAAATGTATCCAGGCGCAACAGCACGGTACGTCCACAGTGTACAACACCACAAGAAGACCGATATTTCACCGTCATTGTCAGCAGACGACCACGGAGTACTGCAGGTAGCCTTGCTCGGGACATTACCGCTGTCACTGGAACAGTTGTCTCCAGACACACGGTCTACAGACGACTAAACAGACGTGGTTTATTCGCCCGGAGACCTGCGAGGTGCATTCCACTGACCTCTGGTCACAAGAGAGAAAAAGCCTGGTGTCAAGAACACAGTACATGGTCATTGGCACAGTGGTCCCAGGTTATGTTCACGGACGAGTCCAGGTATGGTCTGAACAGTGATTCTCGCCGGGTTTTCATCTGGCGTGAACCAGGAACCAGATACAAACCGCTTAATGTCCTTGAAAGGGGCCTGTATGAAGGGCGTGGATTGATGGCTTGGGCTGGGATTATGATTGGTGCACGTACATCACTGTATGTCTTTGACAGAGGAACTGTAACAGGTCAGGTGTATCGGGACGTTATTTTGCACCAGTGTGTCCTTTTTTTTTTTTGGGGTGCAATGGGTCCCACCTTCCTCCTGATGGATGATAACGCACAGCCTTACTGAGCTGCCATCGTGGAGGAGTACTTTGAAACAGAGGATATCAGGCGAATGGAGTGGCCTGCCTGTTCTCCAGACCTAAACCCCATTGAGCACCTCTGGGATGCTCTCGGTCGACGTATCGCTGTACGTCTTCAAACCCCTAGGACACTTCAGGAGCTCCGACAGGCACTAGTGCAAGAATGGGAGGCTATACTCCAGCAGCTGCTCGACCAACTAATCTAGAGTATGCCAACGCGTTGTGCGGCCTGTGTATGTGTGCATGGTGATCATATCCCATACTGATGTCGGGGTACATGTGCAGGAAACAGTGGTGTTTTGTAGCACATGTGTTTCGGGACGGTTTTCTCAACTTATCACCTATACCGTGTACTTACGGATCTGTGTCTTAGGTGTTCCCTACGTGCCTATGCTATTAGCGCCAGTTTTGTGTAGTGCAATTATCCTTAATTTATGAGCATGAGTATAGATGTGCCAAAAGGCATCCTATGATAGATTATCCTAAGCATCTTGCTCCTTTCGTTGCAAATCGACAGTGGTTCTTGTAGACCAAGGAGAACAGTAAGGTCCCGTTTGGTCATGTCCCACACGCCGTCAATTGGCGAGAGATCTGGTGGTCTTGCTGATCAGGGCAGATGTTGTACACAAAGAACAGGACGTTGCGTAGCAGGGGCCGTGTGTGTATGCGCACTGTACTAATGAAAGAGCACATGACCCTTCTGTCGAAGAAATAGTTGTAGCACGGGGATAACAGATTGTGCCACGTAGCAGACTACTGATGACTTTACTCTGCAGAAGCTTCAATTGTGACCGATAATTGTAACAGATGCCCCCCCCCCCCCACATCATGAAGCCTTGGATGGGACCTGGGCGTCAGCCGCGCGGGGTAGGCGCGTGGTCTTGGGGACATTGTCACGGTTCGCGCGGCTCCGCCCGTCGAAGGTTCGGGTCGTCCCTCGGTCATGGGCGTGTGTGTTGTCGTTAACGTAAGTTTGTTTAAGTTAGATTAAGTAGTGTGTAAGCCTAGGGAGCGATGACCTCAGCAGTTTGGTTTCACAGGAACTTACCACAAATTTCCTATGGAAACAGGGAGCTCACCAGGTTTACGCCGTACGAGTACGAGGGAGTACCCAAAAATAACATTGCCGTGGGCGGAGATTGCGTAGTACGCATTTGCACCGCTCCGCGTGTACAGTGCTACTCATTGTCAGCTCAGTGCCGCCTGTGTTGTCAACCTGCCATGTTCTGTTCATCTGCAGTGATTGTTTTTGCTAGCGCTGTTTTGTTCTTATTTTGTTTTTCATTATGACAAGTTTAAGTGAACAGTGTGCAGCTGTGAAATTTTGTTTTCTACTCGGCAAAAGTGTGCGAGTGCTTTGCTCGATTTAAAAATGGCGACATGTCGATTGACGACAAACTCCGTTCTGGATGTCCATCAACTGCTCGAATCGACGAAAGTATTGAAAAAATTCGAGAGATTGTGATCAGAGACCGCCAAGAGACAACTGATTAATTTATTTGGAAGTTTTAGGAGAATGGTGCAACAGCGTTCGTCGAAAAAGACGCGATTTGTGGCAGACAGAAGACTGGTTCTTCCACAGCGACAACGCGCCTGCGCACACAGCCATCTCTGTTAGGCAGTTTTTGGCTACAAATAGCGTGGTTCCGCTGCCCTACGTACCTTATTCGCCTGACCTGGCTTCGTGCGACTTTTTCTTATTTCCACGCATGAACAGGTGCGTCAAAGTACGCTGATTTGACAACACTGAAGAAGAAAAAGCGGGCGAGGAGCTGTTAGCCACTTCTAAAGATGACTACAAAAAAGATGTTTCGAACCGTGGAGGCACCGGTGGGACAAATGTATTAGTCGTAATGGAGATTATTTTGAAGGAGATGGGGTCGTTTTGTAAACAGTTCGAAAATAATTAGCTGTTAAAAAATAATTCCCTTTTTTTGAGGGGGGGGGGGGGAACTCCCACGTACACACCAAGAGCAGAGGCGCAGGAGATAGCACATTTGACTCGAATTCGGGAAGGAGACGGTTGAAATCCTCTACTGGCCATCCAGATTTAGGTTTTCTGTGATTTCCCTAAATAACTCCAGGCAAATGCCGGGATGGTTCCTCTGAAAGGGCGAAGCCAATTTCCTTTCGCATTCTTTGGTAATTCCGAGTTTACGCTCCATCTCTAATGACCTCGCTGTCGATGTGACGTTAAACTCTAATCTTCCTTATTCTTTTCATACAAGTAAACGTGTTCGTCCATCACTCGCATACAGCATAACCTACTCTCATCACGGTAGGCAACAGAATGCTATTACACACTCCAGTCAATGCTTTCATGAGAGCAGATTAACCAGTCTTGGCCGTGTCATGCTGTCAGTGGTAGCCTAGCCAGAGGCAAAAGTGATCTTAATCCAGTGGTAAGCAGGCGTGCCCAGAGGTCCCTGAAAATTCGGCAGGTGCGACATGCGCTCAGGTTTCGTCTCTGGGTGATACTCGGCCGGCCATCGCTGTTCGCACAGTGCGTCGATCATCAAGTGGGTCTGTGCTATGTTGATGTCCAGAACCTAGCCTATAGGCGGGGGAACGTTCTACAGACCACTGTTGAAAGCAGTGATACACCAGCGACACGTTATGCGTCAATCATTCGATACGACCGTCCAGCTTCCCGCAGGCCCGCAGTGCGACCTCTTTCAAATATGTGAAGCTCTTAAACAGGAGTACGTACTCGTCTGTGGGGGTGGTTGTACCCTAGAATGAATGCTGCAAACTCAGTACAATTGCAGCCTGCAGAGTCAAAAAAAGAGGAACCACAGGCACCTCTCCCAAGAGCCGTCTGATCGCCGATGACTGCGTAAATGAATCACTAACGCTACAGCCCTTCAGTATGCACATTGTCATACTCTGGTGCCACTATTTCTGGGTGTTAATGAAACAATGCAATAGTTAACTTAGGTAGAATAATTCTGAACCTGCAGCGTTGTGTTAGTTCTATACTTAGGCGTCCGCAAGCGGAGGCACTTGCCTTGTCCTGGAGTGTGGAGCACACATTTGTTTTTATTCATTGCAGAATTCTTATGCATTCCTAGAACCAATTTTCTGAGGTCAAGCTGTTTGACGGTTCAGTTTCGTACATTTATTTCGATTCACGGCTAAAATACTAATTTCAAACCTAATGGCAGGAAAATATTAGTTTCATAGTATTGCTGAATGATGGGGGGGGGGGGGGGGGGTGACAACTGGGAAAAGTCCTTTTGTTGATGATTTATGGAAAAAAGCTGTTTCATGTAATCGTCAAAGCATGTCTGAGCCACCACCCAGCTTAGAGTTCCGGGAAAGGCAGTTTCCGAAGAACTGATGTGTATGCTGCAGAACAATGGATCTAAAGACACTGAATCCACAACCCGCCACTGTGTCGCTGGAACAAGAAAATAATGATACTATTTAGTCAGTCATTGCATTGTATTCGTCCTGAACTTTCCGGTACATACCTGTGCCAGACGTATTACAGTTACAATTGATTTCTTATTAAAGACCAATAGGGAGTTTGCTACTGTGAGGGGCAATGGCTGTAATTATTTTTCCAGGAATATTTACGTTCTGTTTCGTTCTCAGTAGTCTGTCGCACCCTTTTGAAATTGAACAGAAATGAAAATATTCTCATTAACTTGCCAGTAATATAGCGCACCTCTTTATTAGTTGGTGCGTCAAGCGGCAGTGTCACACGTAGAGTACTGACACTCCTGCTCATTTTTGTTGTACATTGCGACTGCAGCGCTCCAAGTGGGCAGAAAGCTACACTTTTGATTAAGAATAGCATGTTTATTCATAGAATTAACTGTCCAACATTTCCTTTCACACTGTTCGAGATACGGTTAGAAGCATTAATGACTGATAAAACTGTTACAGACCGAAACGCGCTCATCAAGCCGAACTGCTTATCCATAGACACTCAACTGTCGGTTTGTGACATCATCAGACTGCTGCCTAAGTCTGAGGGGTCGCGCTCACTTAGGACTAAGTAGCTTTAGTAGGGAAGGCAAGGCACTGTTTCTTTTATTTAGCACTAAGGCCCACAGCTTGTCTAATTTCAATGGTTTGAATTTCTGTTGCCTCTGTGTATATCATAGCATAATAATTTTTAAATCATGCTAAAACCACAACGTCAGGGAAACGTATTTGGTGGTTTCCCGGTCCTAGTGTATGACCTGCCAGTGCTGATTTATCCGTCTTGCCCAGGCGGCGATTGCTCCTGTTTTCCTTAAGTCAGGTATTAATGCATCTTTTTGTAGTTCCTGTGCACACTTGATCGCAAGTGCATGAAGTTTTGTATACCCCTGCTGTGGAAAGTGATGGCGTAGGTCCTTTGCAGGGTTCAAATATTCGAGCATCTTTCTTGTTGGTTTAAACAGTGTATCAATACCGTGTTTTGAGTGCCTTGCTGATGCGATCTCTGACGGTTTTTACAAATGGAAGGAAAACTTTCTCTTTAGTTAGTCATGTTTCATCACTCGCTCTAGCACTTTTAAGATGTACTGTTCTATTTATATCTTTGTCAGAATAGTCGTTTCTTCCAAAGACCGTTATTAAATGATCGAGCTAGTCTTCCAAGTGTAAGTAGGCTGTTTAGGTTTTTATATTGGTAACGCCACGTAGCGCTCTGTATGAAAATCGCTGGCTGTGCTGGTTGGCATGGTTACAATATTCGCCATTGGATGTGAACAGCGCGTAGTGTTACGCAGTTAGAGGTGAGCCGCCAGCAGTGGTGGATGTGGGGAGAGAGATGGCGGAGTTTTTAGAGTGGATGATCTGGACGTGTGTCCACCAGAGACAGTAAATTTGTAAGACTGGATTATAATTACTTTTGAACACTATTAAGGTAAATACATTGTTCTTTATCAAAATCTTTCATCTGCTAACTATGCCTATCAGTAGTTAGTCCCTTCAGTAGTTAGAATCTTTTATTTAGCTTGCAGTAGTGGCGCTCGCTGTATTGCAGTAGTTTGTGTAACGAAGATTTTTGTGAGGTAAGTGATTTGTAAAAGGTATATGTTAATGTTAGTCAGGGCCATTCTTTTGTAGGGATTATTGAAAGTCAGATTGCGTTGCGCTAAAAATATTGTGTGTCAGTTTAGTGTTGAACAGAATAGGTAAAGAGCGAAATGTCTGAGTACGTTCCGTTCTGCTCAGCTGTTTGAAAATCAAATAATGTAAGAGGTTTATCAGCACAGTAATTCATTAATTTTTCGAAGGGGACGTTTCACAAGTACTGTGGTTCACAGATTTTTTGACCCCAGTCAACATCTGCTTCGATCACTCCTGTTTGGGATGATTTTATTTTTATTTCCGTGCGAATGGGCTTTCTGTAGACTTTAAGCTCCGTAGTTCCGTCAGGTTTTCTAATTTGATTTATAACGTAGTTTTTACAATACGGGACTTATGTAGTGCAATAAAATCAGCGCTGACTAAAAAATGACATGACATTTGTCTTTCTTTGGTTTCCTAAGGATCCTGGGACGTACGAAACGGTACGCTACTGGACAATTTATTTATGACTGTCTTGTACTGTACGGATATTTAATGAAGAATGTCGTTTCCTTTCAATGAAAAAAAAAGCTAGTGAATAGCAGAACACTTTTGGAGAAAGACGTCACATTTGTAGTCAACAACATGAAGTTTACTGCACGACACTTCCAACCAAATCAGTGAATGTTGAATGTTGGAAAGTTGTACGGAAATCCTTACCATAATTATCCACCGTACGAAACAAGTCAGCATGAATGTAACTGAAGAGGAAACCACACAAACATGATGATAAATTTCAAAAGCAGTAAAACTGTTTCCCAACACAGAAGAAACCAATTCCATAGTTTCTACTACATCTGAGCCACAGATAGCAAGAATCGTCAACACATTCGCTTTTGAAGCAGAACGAACTACATTTACAAAAATATTCATGTATTAAAAACTCGAGTTAAGATTAAGATTGTGCGAATTATTAGACTACATAAATTATCTTACCTGTCAAATAAAGTGCCTATTATAATAAGAACGGACAGCAACTGAAATATATGCTTCTCACACACGAAATCTTTGGTTATATTCTCTTGCTTTCAGCGCGGTAAGTTGCTGCTTTGTGTGATTATATTTGAAATTGTTCATTCATTAATAAGCTGGAGCATACATCATTGTATCGGAGGGATTGGTCATTTACAAGTGCTTGCAATGGGTAAATATAACAATAATGTCGATAATTAAGCAGAAAAATAATTAACAACTATTTTTAATCTTACGGCTGTCTCTCGCGCCGCTAGGAGCGCTAGTATCAGTCCAACAGTTTCAGACGGTAACACTTTTCACAGCAGTGAGAGTTGCAACTGTATATGTTACACTGTGATTAAGTAGAGACAATTATTTACGCTTTGGCTAATTATCTGGTATTCTTTGGTTTTGTTAGCAGCGCCCAGTGACGGAATATTATTGAAGGCAATAAGATTTCTGGGCCGAGCACGATTCTTACGCTAGTAACTTAAATTTTCCAGGAAATTTTCATTTTAGACCGTTCATAGCAGTGCTTCATTCAACACGAGCTATAATAACTTAGAGTTTTAGTGATATAAAGCGCTCGACATTAAATCCTCAATCTTCAAGGTCGTCACTGGTTTGTATAGCTGCTACGGTGTAGCCGGGAAATTATTACATTTCCTAAGCGTGGCATCGGTTTCGATATTGTTCTAAACTCTTGACGTACGTAAAAAATTTACAGAATACCGACCCAAATAGTTCAGAAAACACTCTCCGTCGCTTCCTCGTACAGCCCCTTATACAGCAGCAGAGAGGGGCCTGAGTGCGCCGGTTTTACCGAGAAACGTAGAGAATGAAGCAGGAACGGAAATTAAAAATGACAAGGAGCGATTGGGAAATGGACGCAGAAGTGATCACTTACATCATTAATTTGATTAAGCTAATAATTATTCATATAAGTTGATAGACTATTTTCGCGGCGCCAGAAAGAATTAACATTCGAGTAGCCAAATCGGTATGATACTGAGGAACCGGCAAGGCGATAGCCGTCTGTTTTAGGTGAGCTTTGATATACAGTGGTATGTGGTTGGCAAGGTTTGGGGCAGGATCGCTGCTTAATTACTGTCTACAGCGAGGGCAGCGACTGTGGTTTCATTAGTGCGTCAGTTACCTAGGACAATGAAGCTCGATTTATAATCGTTGTATTGGTATGCATTCATTTGTGCCCACAACAGAAAGGTCGTATTATCGTTACTATCTTACACAACAGGGTCAATGTATGAATATTATACGTTTCCTCCGGCTTAGGGAAATGGAGGAAATCGGTTCGTTCTTTGAGCATTTGATGTGGTCTACGGTGGCCTTGATAGGACTTACGGATGCACAAGTAGTTCATGGGTGGTTCCTTGGAAAACCCCCAAAAAAGGCTTTTTTAATATACACTCCTGGAAATGGAAAAAAGAACACATTGACACCGGTGTGTCAGACCCACCATACTTGCTCCGGACACTGCGAGAGGGCTGTACAAGCAATGATCACACGCACGGCACAGCGGACACACCAGGAACCGCGGTGTTGGCCGTCGAATGGCGCTAGCTGCGCAGCATTTGTGCACCGCCGCCGTCAGTGTCAGCCAGTTTGCCGTGGCATACGGAGCTCCATCGCAGTCTTTAACACTGGTAGCATGCCGCGACAGCGTGGACGTGAACCGTATGTGCAGTTGACGGACTTTGAGCGAGGGCGTATAGTGGGCATGCGGGAGGCCGGGTGGACGTACCGCCGAATTGCTCAACACGTGGGGCGTGAGGTCTCCACAGTACATCGATGTTGTCGCCAGTGGTCGGCGGAAGGTGCACGTGCCCGTCGACCTGGGACCGGACCGCAGCGACGCACGGATGCACGCCAAGACCGTAGGATCCTACGCAGTGCCGTAGGGGACCGCACCGCCACTTCCCAGCAAATTAGGGACACTGTTGCTCCTGGGGTATCGGCGACGACCATTCGCAACCGTCTCCATGAAGCTGGGCTACGGTCCCGCACACCGTTAGGCCGTCTTCCGCTCACGCCCCAACATCGTGCAGCCCGCCTCCAGTGGTGTCGCGACAGGCGTGAATGGAGGGACGAATGGAGACGTGTCGTCTTCAGCGATGAGAGTCGCTTCTGCCTTGGTGCCAATGATGGTCGTATGCGTGTTTGGCGCCGTGCAGGTGAGCGCCACAATCAGGACTGCATACGACCGAGGCACACAGGGCCAACACCCGGCATCATGGTGTGGGGAGCGATCTCCTACACTGGCCGTACACCACTGGTGATCGTCGAGGGGACACTGAATAGTGCACGGTACATCCAAACCGTCATCGAACCCATCGTTCTACCATTCCTAGACCGGCAAGGGAACTTGCTGTTCCAACAGGACAATGCACGTCCGCATGTATCCCGTGCCACCCAACGTGCTCTAGAAGGTGTAAGTCAACTACCCTGGCCAGCAAGATCTCCGGATCTGTCCCCCATTGAGCATGTTTGGGACTGGATGAAGCGTCGTCTCACGCGGTCTGCACGTCCAGCACGAACGCTGGTCCAACTGAGGCGCCAGGTGGAAATGGCATGGCAAGCCGTTCCACAGGACTACATCCAGCATCTCTACGATCGTCTCCATGGGAGAATAGCAGCCTGCATTGCTGCGAAAGGTGGATATACACTGTACTAGTGCCGACATTGTGCATGCTCTGTTGCCTGTGTCTATGTGCCTGTGGTTCTGTCAGTGTGATCATGTGATGTATCTGACCCCAGGAATGTGTCAATAAAGTTTCCCCTTCCTGGGACAATGAATTCACGGTGTTCTTATTTCAATTTCCAGGAGTGTATTTTCGCCGTCACTAGTGGACTAAGACCCAGCCGAGGATTCCAAGACGGCTATGCACACAAAATGGCTGAAATTTTTATGATATATTCCTACGATCAGGATCTAGAACAACCTCGAAAATTTTCTTGCTATCTTTATCCATTTCCAAGACACAGATGTTCTGATTTACCCGAGATGGAGGCGAAATATAAATAATACATAACTGCACCGAATTACTAAAATTTTAGTCTTTATCCGTTATCGAGAATCACCCCAAAAACTTGTCGTTTGGGTACCAAAACCCAGCTGCGTATACCAAGACAGCTACGGACAGAAAATGAATGTAATTTTTACGATCTCGAATAACCTCGAAAATTTCTTCTTACCTTTATCCGTTTCCGAGAGAGATGGTCAAAGTTACACAACTTGTACACATAATACACACTTAAAAATAAGGGTCAAATGGCTTAGAGCACGCCCGAGGCAGGATTAGAGCCTGCGACGGTAGAAGCAGCGCAGTTCCGGACTGGAGCGCCTAGTACCGGTCGGCCACATCAGCCGTCACACTCATGTAAACAAAGCGTAGTTTGTAAAGTGACGTAGCACAGTGAACTATGCTGTTAAGTGTCTCCACTGTCATCTGGAAATCCCTAGTTGTAGTTCTGAAGCAGATGCAAAAACTTTTTGCACGTAAAAGACGCTCTGAGGCCTAAAATTAATTTTGCATTACTTTAATTTCACATAAGTAAACAATTTTAATTTTACTGGCGAATACATATCTTTTCCTATGAGTTAGGTGCCCTGCTGAAACAGTTAAAAGAAGAGAAGAAGCGGAAAAATACTCCTTTCGGAGCCCAAAAAATGCGAATATATTCATGTTTATGACTCTGACTGAAAGCTGAGGTACCAACTGACTCATTCAACCTTCCTCAGCCCCTTTAAAAATTTCCCAAAAATTTTTGCATGGGAAAATATCCCTTCTTTTTTATGCTGAGAGAGAAGAAGACAGTGGCAGTGCCAAAGAGACAGAAAAGTAGGCAATGATTGTATTATAGAAAGACCGAAGGAGACATTGGCAATGTGAGAAAAGACAGGGACACTATGGCAATGGAACATAGTTCACAGTAACATAAGAGGGAAGTAAACAATGCCAGCGGGGGCTGGGGGAGGCGGGAGGGGAATAAAGGGAAAGAGAAAATGAAAGTTCTACTGAGAGGTAGAGTATATGACTATGACAACTAGGAAGGAAGCCATAATGACAGTTGGGAAAGACAGCAGCAGTATGAGAGAGCAAGAGAGAGACAATGACAATGAGAACAGACTGTAGTAGTAGCACAGAACGAAGGGGACTGTGGTTGTGGCACAGGAGACAATAACAGAGAGACATAAAGAGATAATGACAATGAGATGGACTGCATGAGTGAGTGAGGAAAGGCAACTGAGATACGAGCGACTTACAGCGATGAACTAGTGGATGTGAGTGAATTACAGTTAAGGAAACTTGTGAGGTGAACTGAATCTTAAAAAAAGTGTGAATATGTCAGCATGCCAAAACTTTTCGGAAAATTTTTAAAGGGTCTGAGGTAGGTAAAATGAATCAGCTGGTAGTCCCCTTTTCAGTCAGAGTCTTTTAAACAGGCGGCTATTCGCGTTTTTGTGCTCCGATAGGAGCATTTTCCCCTGCTTGAATGCTTGAGTGCCGCAAGTGGACCCCTCTTGCCGACCAAGTAGACATATAGTTGCAATTGTGCCTTTGTTATCGGCTCCTTTCAGGAGCTTTATAAAGCTAGTTGGTGCCAGTTATGACTACCAGACATGGTCTGCTGGAAACGCTTTTGAGTTGTGGTGCTGTATCCTGCTCCGCTTTGCACTTTACCAGCGAGGTTTACTGAGTCTCAGCGAACTACAACAATTAGGACGCGTAAAATTGATTATATCTGGTCCACTAACATGTCCCCGACAAGCGCAACTAACGATTGATCGTTCAGAGTCAAAGTTCACGCTTTTTATTCTGGAATCAGTTATATACAATCCCCAACTCACGTTTGGGAGAGATTCAACATCATGTACGATACACTCTGAACAAAAGTCCTAATCCGGTTGGCAGATACTTCCAAGAAATTCTACATTCAGTTGCGAACCGATGAAGACGTGGACGGGAGGCGGCCTTCCAAGACTGACTGTACGCTATTATTGGCTGGCTCTCGTTGTAACCAGTAGGCTGCTCGTCGGCTCCGAAAGAAGACTCGCCGATTGAACCTACTGTCGCCTCCCCGTTCTCGGCCTTGTAGCTCACATAAATACCGGACAGGCTGAATGATATCGAGAAAACATTTATCTTGCTATCAACTTGACAGTCGGCGCAAAATACGGAGACAAATAAATCGCCCTCTGCAGCCAGACCGGAAGCACGGCTTCAGCCGTACGGCGTCTCACTGCTTAACGCCTGCTGATCAGGCAACCCAAATGACAGTACTGAACTGCGTGGAGCCTCTGTGCGCCGTGGTATACAGCATGCTGTGTGTTAACCCATTCGTTGATGGTGGGACATATGTGTCCACGAAAGTAATGCGCAGTTTTGAAAATTTGTAGATATCTGCCTAATGTTACGAGATAGTAAGATGCTTTCGGAACTTGGAGAAAAATACTACGAACGACGGGATGAGTATACAGAAGACTGTGAGCGATCAAATGTGGCGGTGTGTGTTTATAGGCGGCACGGTGCGTCTGTTTCACGAAAATCAGATCAAATCACCTCTCTCTATATTCCAAGAATGTCGGAAGTAGCTAACCGTGTTTTCATATATATTACAGATATTCTTTCTGTAGTATTGTTACAAACCTCCTCACTAATTCTACTGGTTTTCACATGGTTTGTATCTAGTGGGAAGTATATGCCCCAGAAAACTCCACAGAATATAGAAAACATTGGTGTGTGGTATGTCAAAGCCATAGTAAAATGTTATGCTGTAAATGTGCATGCGATATTTCATGTTTTTTATTCTCAGGAGAGTAAATGTGTTTTGGTACTGATTTACACATTTTCCACAATTTCCATCCAGAAAAAAAATCTTAAAATTAAGCATTTCACTCTGAAAACCCTAGGTTCACATGAAAAGATGGGTCTTGTTAAGTCCGTAGAACAGATCTGTCCCCCTTCACTGATTTTCGTAACCGATCAGCTTTAAAATTTTTTGATAGTGGAATTTTATTATTTTTCACGAAGGAAGGATGGTTCAAATGGCTCTGAGCACTATGGGACTCAACTGCTGTGATCATTAGTCCCCTAGAACTTAGAACTACTTAAAACGAACTAACCTAAGGACATCACAAACACCCATGCCCGAGGCAGGATTCGAACCTGCGACCGTAGCTGTCGCACGGTTCCGGACTGTGCGCCTAGAACCGCGAGACCACCGCGGCCGGCGAAGGAAGGATGTTCTTGATCTTTTGTTTTTCAAACGCAGCTAAAATAAATTTCAAAAACGAAAGGGTTAATGAATTTCCTTTTTAGGAACTTGCTTGTGGTTCAGTCCGTTGCCTTACAGAGGCCGAAACAAGGTGATGGAACCATGAAGTCATATGCAAGATGGAGCACCTTCAGGTAATAGCCCACTGCCACCGTGCAGTGTGTTCATCTAAGCTTTATCTATGCGCCTGAACATATTAGTCGGATAGACAAAATACTATTTTACGCGCTAGAAGATAATAAAAAATGTAAATTATTAAGGGCTAAAAATGTACCCAATCGGGGATTGGCATCTTCTCGACCTCTGCAGCGTGCAGCATAGTGCAACATGCCTGGATTCGCAATCAAACTGGCATGGCTGTGCATCGATATGTCAAACTGTGGGACAATAACCAACCCGATTAAGTCTTTGGCTATTCACATTTATTCTGACTACTTTGCGGATGGTGATTGGAGGTTTCCCGCGCCCATCAAGTCGACTGTGGGTGATGGATCAAACTTTGCACGAACAGTCCTCTCGTTTCGAGTACAAGTTTCTTCAACTTTAATTATGCCATTCAACACTAAATAATAAAAGACAAAAATTGCAGTACGCAACTACGTGATAAGAGATGATCAGAAGTGTTTTAATACCACAAAACTTGCATAACCGATATCCAAATTTTATTTCATTGGTTTCCAGTTTCAAAAGTATGAATCAATGGGGATTTTTGCTGACTATTTTTTGTTGGTAGCTAACAGGATTTTTTAAAACTTCTTTTTTTTCAGTGTCAACGCATCATTATTGGTATATGAGAAAAGAGATTTTTTTTGTGAATATCTTCTAGATGTATAGTATTTCTTGTTGACTATGCTAGATTCAACCATACGAGGATGTAGTTTTACAACATTAATTCAAGGAGGAGACGTAGATGCTTATATTAAAAATATATAACTGCTTACTTTACGTGTGCTTATCTGTATAAAATTCTGCCACCAGAGAGTTTACAACCCAACGAGTAGAGAACTGATAATATCTTTACTGCCTGCTCACTATGTCACGAAAACACTCCGTGAAATACGCGGATAGCTGTCCGTCAGCTAAGATATTGTTAAACAACGGCTTTTGTCGAATTTCTGCAGCAGATCATTTTGAATACACTCAGACGGCATTTCCCGCTATCGTCATGAACAATAGTCTCTGAGGATTTTTCTAGTTCTGTTTTAGGTATTGCTTTTTTTAAAATTTATATTCAGCAAGGTCTTCTGCTAAAATATTTCCAAGAGGTATGAACTCATAATCCGACTGGAGATCAAACAGAAAATGTATACCTAAGAGAGACTAACACACCAGATGAAATCCGATACAAATAATTAGAATCAGTGCTGAAATCCAGTAAAAGTAAGACATACACTTGCGAGGATGGCATAAGAGAGACTAACACACCAGATGAAATCCGATACAAATAATTAGAATCAGTGCTGAAATCCAGTAAAAGTAAGACATACACTTGCGAGGATGGCATTAATGTGGATCATTTTAAATTCAGTGACAATAAATTCAAGGAACGGTAGCTGAACTTTATGAACAGAATTTGGAGAGGAGAGACTCAGCAACAAAAATGGAAGACAGCAGTCCATAAAGGAGATGCGACGTCGGTAACTATAGAGGAATAAACTTACTCAACACTGGTTTACAAATTTGCACCAGCATCACAGAATCAAAATTACAAAAATTTTATGAACCACTTGTAACCTCCCCCTCACTTATCGACCTTAATGACAGTGAAAAATTAAACCGCGTGCACTTAATGGAAATTTGGGAAAAGCAATCGTCACCGAAGTTAATTTGTCGGTAAAGAGGGAGGAAAGGGTTACATCTAAATGAAAGAAAAAATGCAAATGAAATTGGTGAAAATTAATTTTGAGAAAAGGGTAAAATTAAAATAAACTAAATGTGCGGTCGTTACGTTAAAAATTAATTTGCGTTAGTTAGATATTTGAGATTTGGGGAAAATTACGGTCGCCAGCCCTATGGACAACTACTATAATAACTGAAAATGAAAGATTAATGCACATATATATAGCATTAAAAGCGTGGCAACTGAAGTTTGACACGTGTGGTGTGAAAACTGAATGTTTGTCAGAAGTAAAAACTTTCGCTACACTCTGATTTAATTTAGCAAAAGAATTAACAAAACCAGAAAATTGAAAGTTAATTTAGTGACTGAAATTAATAGTGAACTTTGTTTCTGAAGCACTACGAAATTCAATAAAATAAGGTTAGTCTTGGGCTACCTCAACAATCATTTCAAAACCTACTTGAATCTACGCAATTTAGAAATAAGAGATTTAACTTTGAACTTGAATTAAATGATTCTGAACAATTAACAATAGTAAAATTTAGTACGTACCAGGCTGAGCTGCAGTCACAGGTGAGCTAAAATATGGTAACAAAACTCGCACTCTTAATTTGTGCTTGTGTAATCTAAATATTGTAGCCAGCTATGAATACTTTAACTGAACTTTGACATTAAAGCAGTGAAATGGAGTGATGTTACTTTAATGCTGGCGTTTGAATTTCAAAGACACTCGGGTTCATTCCGGAAAAGGAAGGGACCCTGCTTGGTAATGCAATTGGGACAATGAGCAACAAAGGTTCATGCTATGTTGCTGTAATTTTGTGAGGCAAATTGAACAGTTTGAAAAGCTGAAGTCTGCCATACAGTTCCAAAACTTTACGTACTTCCAGTCTTCCTTGTTGGTTGATTAAAGGTTTGAAGTCGTCGATCGAGGAGGTGGCGACAGTCACTCATTGTTGGCCGTCGCTGTTGCAGAAACTGGATGTTGGCGCGCCATCTTCTCGACACGGTCACCAGGCGAAACGGGCTCTTGATGTGCGCCAGCTAATGTTTCCCATCCGCGACACCGTGTCAGAAACTATCATAGCAAGTCGAGCGCAATTACATGCTGCCAAACCCCGAAAGCGCGGGAAATAGCAAAACAATTACAATATATAAAGACACAGAAATGTCATATCCTCAGGTAACAAATTAAGGAAAAACTTTATAGTACAATAGATGGAAATAGGAGAATATGCATTTCCGGCGTTACACACTCTTGGGAGATGAACCGAATGGATTCCGGAAAGGCAAATTATGTACAGATCGATACTTCGCTCTCAAGATGCTAACTGAGAAAATGAAGTAATTCAGTCTTCAAACACATCTGGTATTTATTAAGTATAAGAAAGCTTTCGACACAACTGATAGAAGAAACTATGGAAAATCCTGACAGAAACTGTGATTGCAGTCAGAATCGGACCACACCTGTCGGATGTCGCATTGGAAACACGTTGATCAATAAGTTAGAGAAGGATGTGGCCTCTCACTGCTCCTGATATATATATATATATATATATATATATATATATATATATATATATATATATAATCGTGTGTGTGTGTGTGTGTGTGTGTGTGTGTGTGTGTGTGTGTGTGCGTGTGCGTGTGTGTGTATGTATGTATGTGGAGATAAAATTCCCATGGCAGATTCAAGATAGACAAAACTGACGTAATCACAAAGTTGTTCGCAGACGACCTGGTACTTTTTGAAGAATTCGAGGATGATCTACAGAGATCAGTGTGTAACTTGCACACAACAGCAAAAACGTGCAAGGAAATCTCACTTACTAAAACCAAACTTGTACGTTTCATCAGGAGAGACGACAAAGGAAAAATTTTCAATATGCAACGCAATCCTCTAACAAGAGCCAATATTTATTTGCCTAGGGTGCAACCTCAGCTACTTGCAAGAAAACGGTATGCAATACAAAAACACAAATTTCACAAAAGTCACAGGACGAATAAATAGCACTTCATAACATTTCTTGTTCACTGGCACACCAGACGAAATCTATAAAACGCCGTGGCCAAACGAACCCTCTCGTATGACGGCGGAGGTTAGACACTGTGTAGAGGTGACTAACGGAGACTAATGAGGACCGAGATATGGTTCTTGAGAAGAACAGCTGGCGACACACTATGGGTGAGGAGAAGGTCTGACGATACTATTAAGGAACTCAAAGTAAAAACAGTGCTGAACATCTTGTGAAATCCATGTACTACGGACGAACACAGTTCGAATCAACCGAATCCTCAAATCGCAATCCCTCGAATACCATTCCGGAGGTAGAAGAGGAAAACCTGTAAGGAGATGAACTGAAACCGTAACAGGTCCAGTATTCGATAGGGAGAAGAATAATTCATGAACATTTGTCTTTCCATTTTGAATCGTATTACAGAAAGTATTTCACATTTGGCCGACGTTTTAATGGCAACGTTCGTTTTGAACGGCTACGTAAACTGTCGGTAAGAAAAGTGGCTCTAAGCAGACTGGCCCACTACCTGAGTCAGTGTAGCCACTGTTCTATTGCCTCTCCTTCCCTGCCCCTCCCTTCTTCCCATGCTAGTGAAGCCGGAGATTACCTTCTGGATAACCGTTTAATAAACCCATACCGGATTTACAGACAAATCAGAATGAAAAATGCTCCATTTATACCACTAAAACCGTAAATATATCTTGGGCAGAGTTAGGGATGTAAAAGAAGGGAACACCCTCCGTCAAGCATGTAAAACTGGATGGGTCTAAGAGAGCTCCCTGCGCAGGGGAAATATGGTTAACTGGTAAAAAATACGAATATGTTAGGATGTTTTAACTTAAATGCCTTTAAAGCTTCCAGATAAGGTGGAAAGCTCTTTTCTGACTCCATATTTATTCGAACTAATTAAGGCCTATTGCACTATGTTTCGAACAAGAAATTTCGTAATGTACGACAGGAATACTTTAACAGGGAAAAACGACTGCTCGCCTATCACATCAATCGAGAAGATACTCAGTCCCCGACTGCACCTCGATTCTGTTCGTTCATTCACTCGCTGTATAACCAAACATGATCGCCGTATGTAATGGCTCGTCTTCTGCCGTAAAGATATCCGACGTTTCCATTTGGGTACACTTCTTTGTAGGACGTTTACAGCTTATGAAAAGCTCAAAAGGGAAGCTTTCCAACGCCATCTGAAAGACTCGCAAGCACGGCCATTTGCCTTTGATCAGGCGGCATAATTCTGCTCTAACACTGATGGTCCTCTGCAAAGAGGGACGCAGCACTTTCGTTGTGACAAACCTTTTTTGCAGACGTTTATGGTAAAAGCCATCACGCTGCAAAGAACAAAGAAAGAACTTAGTACTGACACAACGTCGCCCAACTTTCACAATGAAATCATGGAGTCATTGCTCCGGGTGAATAACACAATCAACATCTCAATATCATTTTCAAACGCATTATGGAGTAGTCCAACTGAAGATATGTTATTTTTCGCTTTCTCGGGCTAATAAGTGCATAGTACATCTTGTAGCAAAGTTCAGTTTGATATCCGTGTAACATCGTGGCTTGGCACTTAAGATAGATGTGCAGCAGTAAGTAAGATAGTTGAAAGCAAGAGACTCGAATCCTCAAGCATTCCATTTAATCGATCTTGGACATAATTACCCTGCCCGTCAACAATTTTCGTTAACAATAGAATGAGTAAACTTAGGCCTATAGTGACGCTATATCCGCTATCATTTATTAAGATTGTGAGTTTGTGCCTGTTATGCTCCGTGACTTTACTAGAACCTTGATTGTCCATTGTAAAGTACAACTTCGGACTCGCTACTAAAAACAACAATATTAACGATTGAAGACTATTTTAGAATGAACTTAACTCTAGCATTATTATTTTCCGCGTTTGTACCTGTCTGAATACTAATTGAGCTATCGTACTTCTACCGGATCTTTAGTGGGCAAACTTGAGGTAGTTGTATCAAGAAGCCACTTCACTAATACGTGTTGTTACATTCTGATAATGTGTGTTTCCCACTAAAGCACAGTGTCAACATTCACCATTGGGGCAGCAACCAATACAAACTCAGCCTCAGAGTTCTACCAGTCACGATGTCCGGAAGGTACGAATTTTGAAAATAAATCTAGACATTCACCATAAAACAGCTAATGAATTTATAATTAACGAAATTTGGTTACTTCTTTTGTTAACACAATGAAACCAGAAAGATCTTTAATGGCTACCCGTAAATGTTATTTTATGAGCAATGTGGGACAAAAATGAAACTAGTAATTGCAGTTAGATTGTAGTTACTATAATCTTGAGGCATTTAGAAAACGAATTTTAAACAAATGAAATTTGATCAAGTATCCTAACAAGTTATGTGTCTCAACTGTCTTACTACATTCAACCTCAGAAACATGGCATTCTCTGTTGCAACTTTTCCACACAATAAAAGTTAACTTCAACAAAGGATTCAAGTAAAGTAATGATAGGACCTTCAAATAAGATGGAAAACTAGTTTAAATTAACTGTTGATATTGAATCAAAAGCTCTTTTCAACGCAAACTATGTTTACACAGCCTGGATTTCCTGTATATGAATAATGAAACAAACTGTCTGTAGCATGCCTTGTCGGAAGCAATGAAGTTGAGAAAGTGGTGCAAATATACTTCCGCAAATTTTTCACGAGTCTTGCTAATTAGATAGGTCAGAGCCCGTAATGTCTACCTTTGAGAAACATTCTTGACGTAAGATGCTGTAATTCTTGCAATATCATGTTTCAGCTTAGGAAAGTATTGTATCCACGACTACGACTTGCATGAGACGCCTTATTAATGCAGAAGTACTAAATATCGCCTTCTTCCAAAATTTGTGATAATGTTAGTACAAATATTTAATGTCTTGCTGAGCGAACGAAAACATGATCTCACTCTAACACTGCTGGCAGGCTTCTCTCCACAGTTGCGTCTGTCTACGAATACTTCTTTCAGCATAAATGGTTTTCACGAAATGGCAACGAAAAGGCACCTCTGTCAACCCTATCTCGACACTGTTGATTGGGTCTGCCTACTGTGCATTTTCCTTCGTAGAAAAAGCATTCACAAAACGGAACGATAAGGGCAAAATCTTGGTCGTCCTCAGGCTTGATGACTTCCTCATTTCTGTGGCTGAAACTTATACTTTTCGTCGTCTTAAATTCTTACACCCTAAGGAAGAAATCAGACATGTTCTTAATCACAGAGCAATAAAATAAATGAGAAGTTTATAGTCCAATTATATTTTTACTATGGTCTTTTGACATATCCGTCTATACTACCGCCGGCCGGTGTGGCCGAGCGGTTCTAGACGCAGGTTCGAATCGTGCCTCGGGCATGGATGGGTGTGATGTCCTTAGGCTAGTTAGGTTTAAGTAGTTCTAAGTTCTAGGGGACTGATGACCTCAGATGTTAAGTCCCATAGCGCTCAGAGTCATTTGCACCATTCTATACTACCATAATCACATAATAATTAATCGGTTAATTCGTATCTCGATAAAACACAACGTAAATACAAAGTAACGCTGGTCAGCTATGAATTGTGGAATATATACTGGTGAAAGGTGTGGAAATACCGTAAACTTATCGTAGGAATACTACTATAAAAGTCTTTGACGGAGTACTTCGTCTCGTGGTTCACTTTCGCAGCTTTAGTAACAGGATATATCAGACAACGGCGGATAGTTTGTAGATAATAAACAAGATTTTATGAATGACTAATCAATAAATTCATCAGTGGTTTCGAATCTGATGAACAGTATGTGACCAGTTAATTCCTAATATCCATCGAATATCCCTTCAAAGACGACACTAACACAGGGATGTGCGGGAATGCCAAATCATACTGATTTCATCTTCACCATAAATGTTTAAGGAACGATGGCCGATAATAATCGACCCCAAATCATGGATGTTAAAGCATGAGTTTATAGGCTGGTGTGAGAAGCAATATACAAATACATAAGATATATTTATTAATGAGTATATTATACAGCAGTAATTAAAAATCATGTTATTGAGAGAAGTTTCGCCTTCGGTCTATCATATTGTTGACGAAGGGCGTGCCCTGATTTTCAGAAATGTCTTTCAGAAGCTTACCATGCGGCTATAAAGCTCAAATATTATTCTATATCTTGAGAAATGTAGAGCAGATTTTGAATCATTACTTCTTATGTGTGCTATTTGTGACTTAGAAGGTGCCCTTCTAGGCAATAATCGCACTGTGTTTAGAACTAGCATGCTGGAGTAATTGGAGGACAGCAACTTCTGTTAATCAGTGCAACGAAAAAGTAGCCAAAGTTGCAAATTGCACTTTTTTTTATTTGCTCAATGGCTAGTGTCGGGCCGAGACCCATTTTAAAATCATCGTAACAAATAGTCAAAACGGTATTTCGAAAAATATAAAAACATGTAAAAATACACTCCTGGAAATTGAAATAAGAACACCGTGAATTCATTGTCCCAGGAAGGGGAAACTTTATTGACACATTCCTGGGGTCAGATACATCACATGATCACACTGACAGAACCACAGGCACATAGACACAGGCAACAGAGCATGCACAATGTCGGCACTAGTACAGTGTATATCCACCTTTCGCAGCAATGCAGGCTGCTATTCTCCCATGGAGACGATCGTAGAGATGCTGGATGTAGTCCTGTGGAACGGCGTGCCATGCCATTTCCACCTGGCGCCTCAGTTGGACCAGCGTTCGTGCTGGACGTGCAGACCGCGTGAGACGACGCTTCATCCAGTCCCAAACATGCTCAATGGGGGACAGATCCGGAGATCTTGCTGGCCAGGGTAGTTGACTTACACCTTCTAGAGCACGTTGGGTGGCACGGGATACATGCGGACGTGCATTGTCCTGTTGGAACAGCAAGTTCCCTTGCCGGTCTAGGAATGGTAGAACGATGGGTTCGATGACGGTTTGGATGTACCGTGCACTATTCAGTGTCCCCTCGACGATCACCAGTGGTGTACTGCCAGTGTAGGAGATCGCTCCCCACACCATGATGCCGGGTGTTGGCCCTGTGTGCCTCGGTCGTATGCAGTCCTGATTGTGGCGCTCACCTGCACGGCGCCAAACACGCATACGACCATCATTGGCACCAAGGCAGAAGCGACTCTCATCGCTGAAGACGACACGTCTCCATTCGTCCCTCCATTCACGCCTGTCGCGACACCACTGGAGGCGGGCTGCACGATGTTGGGGCGTGAGCGGAAGACGGCCTAACGGTGTGCGGGACCGTAGCCCAGCTTCATGGAGACGGTTGCGAATGGTCCTCGCCGATACCCCAGGAGCAACAGTGTCCCTAATTTGCTGGGAAGTGGCGGTGCGGTCCCCTACGACACTGCGTAGGATCCTACGGTCTTGGCGTGCATCCGTGCGTCGCTGCGGTCCGGTCCCAGGTCGACGGGCACGTGCACCTTCCGCCGACCACTGGCGACAACATCGATGTACTGTGGAGACCTCACGCCCCACGTGTTGAGCAATTCGGCGGTACGTCCACCCGGCCTCCCGCATGCCCACTATACGCCCTCGCTCAAAGTCCGTCAACTGCACATACGGTTCACGTCCACGCTGTCGCGGCATGCTACCAGTGTTAAAGACTGCGATGGAGCTCCGTATGCCACGGCAAACTGGCTGACACTGACGGCGGCGGTGCACAAATGCTGCGCAGCTAGCGCCATTCGACGGCCAACACCGCGGTTCCTGGTGTGTCCGCTGTGCTGTGCGTGTGATCATTGCTTGTACAGCCCTCTCGCAGTGTCCGGAGCAAGTATGGTGGGTCTGACACACCGGTGTCAATGTGTTCTTTTTTCCATTTCCAGGAGTGTATGTTTGTATTAAGAAGTGCAAATGAGCAGTTACAGCAAATACAGATAAGTCTCTTGTGAAAGTGTTTGTCTGATGTGTTGCCTTATACGGTACCTAGTAAAAAATGGGCAATAATCAGTACATACAAAAGAAAAAAGTGTAGAAACTCTCAAACATGGAGCTACTGAAAATTGCTGAAGATTGGGTTTGTAGACCGAATAAGTAATGAAGACGTCCTCAGCAGTTTGGTCCCATAAGACCTTACCACTAATGAAGACGTGCTGATTCATCTGTAAATGTTTATTTGTACTTCATAATACGTATATACTTCGACATGGTATTGTATATATGAAAATAAGGCTATGAATATCTGGCACGATGATCTGAAAATGGGTCCCGGTCCGAAACAATAAATAAAAAAGTGAAATTTGCACATTTTGCTGGTCTTTCGTTGATCTAAACTGTGTTAGTTGGTCCGGTTCTGTTCCAGTGTACCAACTGTTCTTTTATTAGGGTGTTTTACAGTGTTCACTCCTTCAAACAAATCTGGTTTCTGTGTTTTCCTCTAACGTACCAACGTGTGTCAGTGTCCACGAACAGTCATTTCAACAGCTGCTAGCGAATGCTTGACTGCTTTTAATGCCTTGAGAGATAGTAAAACATCTTGAAAGTGTTTGGTCTTGGATCACGTATCAAGCAACATTGGTATGAAAAATATTTTAAAATGTTCAGTTGATATCATGCGAAGTATAAAAATAATTTATAATTTTTTTGAAGAAATCGATATTTCGCTGAACTGACGGCAAAGTTTGAGTCTGAATTTGAATCGATTAAGCCACGGCATTCGAACTACACAGAAACAGAATACAGTTTGTGTCGAGACTCTACCGACAAACTGTCATAGGCTTATAAAAATTCTTCGCTGAGTGTTTTGATATTACCAACACTAGGTTTACAGTGCCTGGTTAAAGAATAATTCGTTCTGTTTGTTACCCCAAGTACAGGTACGCATGCGCCTGAACTGCAATGATAATGCAAATTCCGGCACACCAGTGCAACGCCTGTATGAATTCCGCGTTAGAACCACGTCAGCTTCCCTTGTTAGGTAAATGCTTATCCCCACCCCCACCCCCACCCCCAAAAAAAAATCCCCTTTACACGACCGAATATGAAAAGTCGCAAATGTGTTGCAGTCGTTATTCGACGTGTTCACATAAAAATTCCGTTAAGAGACGAAAAAAGGAAAATAGGGTTGTACTCGGTTCCCGATATTCTTCAATTCGAACACTGAGCAAGCATATCAGAAACCAAGAAGAAAATTTCCGATCACATTTCGATTCTGCCGCAGACGGTGAAAGACTTGGAAGATCATTTGAACCGTATGGATTGTTTCATAAGATGAATAACAACAACTGCATACAAAGGGTAATGGGTTGTGGTAAAACAAAGTCCGACGTTGAACTGGATATGAAAATGAAGTACTAAAAGTAGTAAATAGGTTTTGCTATTTGGACAGCAAGTTGACTGGTACACTACCAACGCCAAGGAAATCGTGACCGAGAATAAAGAAAAAAATTAAATCTGCGTGTTAGGAAGTCTCTTGTGAAAATATTTGTCTGATCTGTTGCCTTATATGGAAGTAAAACTTCTACAATGATCAGCAAATGATCAGTAAAGACAAGACAAGGGATAAAAGCCTTTTGAAGACTGGATTGGTGGATCGAATAACTAATGACGAGGTGCTGAATGAATCTGGGGAGAAAAGTACCTTATCGCACAATTTGACTAAGAGAAGTGATCGAGTGCCAGTACACTTCCTGAGGCATCGATAAATAATGAATTCGATAATGGAAGGTAGTGTGGGGGTTAAAAACTGCAGAGCTAGACCAAGACTTGACTACATTGATCAGTTTCAAATCGGAGTAGATAACAGTAGTCATGAAGAGACTTCACAGGGTAGGCTAGCGTGGAGAACTGTGTGAAACCAGTCATCGGACTGAAGACCACCGCAACAGCAGCAGTAACATCAACATCAACAAGAGAAAGACATTTAAATGAAGACATTATTCCGCTGAGGCTCGGCTGTAACTTAACGTAATCCTCTAGTTTTCTATTGGTTATTTCAACATCATAATCATGATCAAACATTTCCCTATTAAAGCAAAATGGAAAGAGATGAATGAAACACCTGTCTTCCTGCTTGTTCGTTTTTTGTTAATAGGGGTGAAAGTTACAACCTCAGGGGAAACATGAAAGCGTTTAATCAGTAGTTGATGGCAGTGGACTTGGCCATGAAGAAAAAAATTTAGAAAAGGAAGTACTTTATGTTGCAAGACATTGACAATTTTTTTTTTCTTTTGTGAGCGATGTAATTAGGTTAACAACATTGAAGAGCCATGACCTTCTGCGGAAATGCTCCTACCCACTGAGCTAGCCAGCCTCTCGACGTGCACCCACATCTTCCATTCAGAGATTTGCCCGCAGAAGGCAACAATCGGGTTCGAGTCCCGGCGATATTTTCACAAAAACGTAGGCCGTGTCATTCTTATGGGTAGTGGCTCGTTCTCACAGCGGGGCCACGAAAGCGAAGTTCCGCAGTGCTGTAACGTATCCCACTTTAGATTCCATCAGTTTGTCGCTAGTTTATTGCACCTGAAAGGATCAGAAACATGACAGGCTCGGAATCAAGCCGAATTCATCTGCCAATGTTGTACAACTAAACGTAGTAAGTAATAATGAATTATGCAGTATATTCTAAAGTCAGAATTGTAATTAAATAACAGCCAATGTTAGTTGCGCAGATCACGACAGGAACTGACTTTGTTTCTGAAAAAAATCTGTACTCGCATAAGCGGCGTTTATTACTGAACATGAAAAATGTCACGCAGTATTGCATGAAGTGTCAATACATATAAAAACTTCTAGTTAGATGATGCACTGCATAAAACAAAGCAAAATTATTTCCAGTCACCCACTGAATTATTTTTGTTACACTGTAAGATTGCAATTTCTTGATGATGTTATTGGATGTGTTAATACTTGTAAAGGAAAATGATATATTTGAAGAAATGTGGCCAGAGAAACAGCTGTTAGGCAACAGTATTTGTGTCTGTGATGGCAGCGATGTGGAGCAGTAGAATCGTTGACAGTCAGTAGTGGAAAGCTGCGGCGTGGGAAAGCGGAATTTCGGTGAGTGAACATTGCAAGGCATGGACGCACTTTTGGAATTATGTGAGCAGCAGATTTATTACGAGTAGGATTGATCACTCAGTTCAATTGGTGCACAGCATACGGACATTAAAAAAACTTTCGAAATGAAGAACAGGAACTATGTGATGAGGTAAAAAGTTTGTTTATATTTTTGTAGACTTGTATTGTTGGTCCACTTCATCCTAGTCACAGTCAAGTTTTTGATAATTATTCTATTGATTGAACTTCTGAGTTAATTTACTGTACCACTGAAGTTATTAGATGAAATGAATTTTCATATTAGAGTCTTTGATAAGTTCCTTGCTAACTGAAATTTCAGAACTTAAAGGTTGAGTCATGTGTTCCAATTGCATTCTTTATCAAGATTATGATCGCAGTTTCCCTGGACCAACTGCAGTTAGTTTTTAGCAGTATTTTTTTAGCTGTTGCGGAATCTTGCTGTGTTGCTGTTCCTGCCAGTACTTCATTTTGCAGGCGAGATTCATAATACGAAACAGTTAATGGATTCACGAGAAATTACAACTATACGTAATATATATCAGTTTTCTGACGTAAAAAACCGTGATCGAATCGGTCAAGAATTAACTAATATCCAACTGCCGGTTTCCAGTGCAAATACCGTTAGCAACATAGATTCTGGATGTCTAATGGAAACCATTATGGGTACAAATCCTGACACAAATTTTGTAAATGCGGATGGTAGTTCAGATATGATGTCGATGTTTCAGAGGATGTTCTCAGAGTTCGACCGAAAATTTGACAAATTAGACGAAATTAGGGAAGAAACTAACACACGGTTTGACACATTAGATGAACGGTTGAAACAGTTTCAAGAGAAATTAGCAACACTGTCGAAAGAAATGAAAAATGAGCTGAAAACCGAATTACAACCTGTAATCGATCGTGTGTAAATATTAGAGGCGGAAGTCGAGCAAACTAAAAACTTTCATCAGAGCGGATACGATGAGATTCTTGGAAAAATTACAAGCATTGTATCTAATTAAATGTTCATGTACTGTGGAAATTACTATGATCTAGGATACTGTGCTATTCTGAGCATCTAGTTGTGTGTGCCTAGTTATCCCTTCGGTCAGTGAGGAGACTTATCCTGCCACATCATGCAGTACTCGCTCTTCTGCACATGTGGTATGCCTGCAGCTGCTTTGCCTATCAATGGATGTACAGTAACTGACATATCTTTTGTACAAGTACAGTGGAAAATCTACCTGTACTTAAGGGTCTACAAGATGCAAATGTTGGTACTACATACTACTGTATTGACAGTACGCAAGATTATTCTACAGCTGGCATACTTCTGCTTCAACTATGTTCATGTACCATGGATTGGAGTACTGTCTGCAGCGAAAGTTTCTACAGTGAGTTATTTCTTGGATTATAGATGATATGTGTGGGCTTTTTGTTGAAGGCACCTGCAATAGACAATTGTTCTTCAGACGATTTACTGCATTTAGATGATGTATTAGTTAATGGACATGTAATGTTGTGAACATTCAACAAGTAGAACATAAGTCAAGTTTGGCCCTGTGGTAATGGAAGGAGTGATTTGTCATTTTCTGGAGTGCTTAGTAATTAAGGTGCGAATTTTCAAATATTTTTCACTACATGGTTGTACATCAATACATAGAAATGTAGCATCCTGAGAACATAGTTTTAGCAAATTTGATTTTTAGTAATTTAAGTATTGCTTTAAAAAATTGTATTTTTCTCCTTACATGGCTACGTGTAAAATTTAATTTTTTTTACAAGGCGAGGATTTATGTAAGATAACTATATTTTGATGGTGCTATTTGATGTGTTAATATTTGTAAAAGAAAATGATTTATTTGAGAAACTGTGGTCAGAGAAGCAGTTGTTGGGCAACAGTATCTGTGTCTATGATGTCAGCAATGTGGAGTCGTAGTATCTTAGACAGTCAGTAGTGGAAAGCTGCGGTGTGGGGAGGAGGGGTTTCGTTGATGGTGCAGTGTAATGTATGGGCGCACGTTTGGAACTATATGAGTTACAGATTTATTACGAGGAGGAATGATGACTTGGGACAATGGTTGGATAACATATGGACATAAAGTTTTGAAACGAAGAACAAGGTACTATATGTCGAGGTAAAAAGTTTATTTTTATTTCTGTAGACTTGTATTGTTGGTCCACATCATCCTCGTCACAGTCAAGCTTTTGATAATTATTCTATTGATCGATCTTCTGAGTTAATTTACTGTACCACAGAAGTTATTAGATTAAATGAAGTTTCATATTAGAGTCTTTAACTGTTTACTTTGATAAGTTTCTTCGTAACTGGAATTTCAGTACTTAAAGGCTGAGTCATGTGTTTCATTGGCATTCTCTATCAAGATTATGATTGCAATTTCCCTGGACCAACTGTAGTTAGTTCTTAGCAGTATTTTTTTTTTATATTTTTTAGCTGTTGTGGAATCTTGCTGTGTTGCTGTTTCTGCCATACTTCATATTGCAGGTGAGATGCGTACCTGTGATTATTTCTTTTCCTTTGTGCAATGCATGCCGTGTCAGTGTCTTTATTTTTTCAGGCCATATGTCAGTGCAGACATTTTCGTGTGTTTCAGGTTACATTCTTGTACAGGTCGACGTTACAGTTTCTTAGTTAGGTCTTTTTTTTTTTTCAAGTAGTTCGCATTGACCAAGTCTACTGAGCGTGACATCATTGGTTTGCTTATTTATTTGCTTACGAATAAGATCGGTTTTCACACACACAGGATTCTTTTCAATTTCATATTCGCCATATTGAGCTCAGTAGCACATTTAGGTTGTCAGTTCACATTCCCAGGATTGTGTTTACGGTAACGCACTCACAAGTAAAGGCAACTCACTCACAGCACTCTCAAGAACAAAAGACAAAACAGCGCTAAAGTACTGAAATTCTTGCTGGACAGAAGGCACATTGTTGTTGATCTTATATCAGTTAGAAATTAAGAAAAATAAGTGTATAATAAATTACTGCGCTACGATCGGTTAGATATACATTGCTCTACAAACCTGAAGGACGAGATATATAAAGTAACATTAATATTAATGACTCCATGGGGCCGGCCGAAGTGGCCGTGCGGTTAAAGGCGCTGCAGTCTGGAACCGCAAGGCCGCTACGGTCGCAGGTTCGACTCCTGCCTCGGGCATGGATGTTTGTGATGTCCTTAGGTTAGTTAGGTTTAACTAGTTCTAAGTTCTAGGGGACTAATGACCTCAGCAGTTGAGTCCCATAGTGCTCAGAGCCATTTTTGACTCCATGGGAATGCCTGAAAGTGAGCGAGGGTGTTTCGAGAGGTCTCCTAGTTGTGCACAGAAAGCTGGACCTCACATGGAGTGAGGTCAGCTAGACTATAGCGCCAAATGGGTCTGGCCTCACAACACGACGCAGTTGAAGGAACAGGAAAAGGCAGAGTGTGTCAACCAGCGAGCAGTTAATGGTTCAAATGGCTCTGAGCACTATGGGACTTAACATCTGAGGTCATCAGTCCCCTAGAACTTAGAACTACTGAAACCTACCTAACCTAAGGACATCACACACAGCCATGCCCGAGGCAGGATTCGAACCTGCGACCATAGTAGTCGCACGGTTCCGGACTGAAGCGCCTAGAACCGCTCGGCCACCGCGGCCGGCCGAGCAGTTAGACCTCGCGAGTACCTCGCTGTTCTTGATTACAATAGACCCCGGAGACATGATGTGGATGACTTCACAAGGCGAAGATTCAACCGGAAACAGGACGACGGACGAAGTGTGACGAAGTGCAGCCCAGAAGTTTGGTATTGCTCCCAGTATTGTTTCATGAGTATGTGGAGCATTACGAACCACAGACACTGCTACAGGAAGGAGAAGAGGTTGTCTACCGCGCCCAACTACAGCAGCAGATGACCGCTACATTGTCCATCAGGCAAGAAGTGATCAACGTCAAACAGGCGGTGCATTTGCAGTCACATTTAACAAGAATTAAAGGCACCCAATATCATGCTCCACAGAGACATGACGACTGCATAGCTGAGGTTTCTTTGTCTGAAGACCTATACGTTGTGGTCCTCTGACATCTGAGGCACCGTTTGCGATGTTTCCAAGAACAAAATGACTAGTGGATTCGCGTGCTTTTCGCGGATGAAAGCAGTTTCGGTCTGAGTAATTATTCTAGACGCACCCTCATATGATGAAGTTTGCTAACACGTAATGAATCCAGGTGATCAATTTCGTGGTCCAGAGGTTGCGTTTTGGGGAGGCACAATGTTGCATACGCGTATTGATCTCCAAATCTTTGATCACGGTACAGTTACTGGCAAGCTTAAATATGACACTGTTCTTCTTCCTCATTTTTCATGGTGATCGTACCGAACAGCGCAGGTGGTAGAGATCTTGGAACCAGATAATACTCTCCGAAGGGACTGGCTTGCCAATTCTCTCAACTGAAATCCCATCGGGCACATGTGGTATGCGTCGGAGAGACGTATCGCTGCACATGAATATGCACCAATGACAATTTATCATTTTCAGCGTCATTTGTGGACGAACAGACCGCCCTACCACAGGAACCTTGTGGCCAGCGTTGAAGCGCGTTGAAGGGCATGCATTGATGTTGTAGTGGTCACACACCCTATGAAGAGCCATGTCTCAACTATTGTGAAGTCTGAAGGAACATCATAAATGGCCATGTCTTCAGTGTAGTTATTGCACTTAAGCAAACGCTAAATAGGAAGGGTAGGAATACATTTTACAGGATTTTGTACTGCTTACAGTAGCGTAATAGTTCGAAAACGTTGATTGTATCAGTATGACAACGCACCCTGTCAAAAACAAGGGCTGCTAGGCAGTAGGTCGTAGACAGCAAAAATCTTTCAATGTGCTGGCCAGTCCAAAGTCATGAAATGAAGCCAATGCGACGCCTCTGGGATGAGTTATGACGTTGGCTGGACACCCAAGCTTCTAACATCACTACCTCCTCTGGTGGACACGTCTTAATGTCCACTAATAGTTGTACAGTTACTTTTGATCAGATACTACATGTTTTGAAAAAGACCCACGATCAGAAAATTGGAGAACTAAGAGGTTATACGGAGGTCTATATAGACAGTCGTTCTTCCCACAGACTATTCGCGAATGGAACAATGACAGGAGAAAATGGCAGTGGTACCACAAGAGCCCTCACCCACACGCGGTAATGCAGCTTAAGGAGTACAGATCAGATGTGGAATAATAAAAGTATCTTCAAATAAAAACTAAAATTTTGCCAGTCGGACAGTTGTTTATATCCCATCTAGGAATTTGTGAACGTATAATACAGAATCTTTATAAATTAGACATTCATAAACAACATTTAATTGTGAAGATGGTAAATAATTTTGAGACATATTTGATGCAGCACTGAATGCAGTAAATCTTCAAGTTTTATTCCTGCCTAATATTGTTAGTTCACAACGTCCCTACTAGGTGTCATCAGCGAATGAGTTATTCCAACAGCCATCATGGAGTATAATGGTACAGAGCGTGTGCGGTATTGGTTATGGTTTCATGAAAGCAAATCCGCTGCCACATTCCAGATAAAATTCGGGACTAAATATCGCAAGCCACCACTGTTATTATTTGGTACAATCGTTTCGCCGAAACTGGTTGTATACGAGGGGGATGCCGGGTCAGGTTCAGCCACCAGTCTCTAACGCAGGAATTGTACGAGTTCGATAGTGATACACGTCCTCGTAAAACTACGGGACCTGACGGCTTAGAACTGAATGTTCCCAGCGTTACAAGGTACTACACAGACGCCCGTCATTCAAACCATAGAAATTGGAACTTTTGTGAGCTTTAAGAGAAAATCGGAAAAGAAAAACGAATTGAGTTTTGTGCAGAAATGTTTAACAAAATGCAGAGTGAAGATGATTTTCTCAATAAAACTGTGTTCAGTGACGAAGCCACTTTCCATATTTGCTGTACAGTGGATCTGCATAATATTTGGATATGGAGTGAGTAGAAACCATTTCATGTAATCAAACACGTACGGGACTCACTAAGGTAAATGTTTCTTGCGCTGGAAGCTGTAACGATATTTACAGGCCTTTCCTTTTTGCTAAGCCAGCTGTAACTGGCCTATCGTCCTTGCACATGCTTGAACACTATGTAATGCCTTAATTACAACAAGATATGAGCACAGCATTTATTTTCCAGCAAGATGGCGTGCCACCCACATTATCATCGTGAAGTTGTCGCGCATCTTCGTAGGAATGTAGCTACTTGGATTGCACGTGATTGAACAGTATCCTGGCTACCAGCATCACCTGATTTCACGACAGTGGACTTCTGTCTATGAGGCTATACTAAAGGCAGAGTGTTTGCTCCTCCGCTTCTGGGAAACGTCTACGAGCTGTGACAACGGATAACACAAGCAGCTGCCAGCACATTTCAGGACTTGTTTCATAGGATTTGACAGTACAGATGGGACATTTGTCAAGTTACAAATGATAGTCACATTGAACATTCATATATAAAACTTGAAAATATAATTCCGTGTCAAACATTTCTGAAAGTTGTTTACATTTTTGACAATTAAAGGTTACTTTTGTAAAACTAATTTAGAAATATCCTGTAGTTTAACGTGTATGTGTACCACTAAGAATTGGTAACTGCCCGAGTTTCGTATAAATCACAATATGTTAGGTGTCAGCGTTTAAAATTAATATGAAAATTGTGAAAATGATCATCATGTTGCAGTAAATTACCCAACGTGATGCACGTCATGTCGAGAGATGGCATTTACGTTTCTTGTAACAATCTTGTTTCTGAGAATCTAGTAATCACCCCGAGAAACGTAAGAGACAGACAAACTTCGCGTTTCAACAGCTAATGTTTCTCAGTTCAACATATTTTACACCGATGTGATTTATTTTTACAGCTATACGTCTAGTACCTATTGCAATTACTTCGTGATCTGACTTACTTGTACCACCTTTTACATCGCCTATTCCAATAATTGAGCTGCGAGTTCAGACAAGTTGATCCGTAGGAAACCGTCCTGACAACAACATAGTTACTACTGTGGCGACAGATAAGAAGTTTTACAACAACGAGTTTTCCATCTTGAAAGTCAAGTCACACCAGAAAAGACTTATGGAGACTGTCAGTTTGTGTTACGCAGTGCTGGTTCGAAAACATTATTCCACACAAGCTCTTACCATCCCCATCCATTCTCCCCCCCCCCCCTCCCCCATTTAAAAAAAGGTTTTTTTATCCTCTTTCACCTTTATCCATATCAGTTTTCGATGCTAGTTGTGATACGCAATGTGTGCAAATCTTGCACCCCAGGGCCCATGGGGCCCCTGTTATGAATCCTGTTTACAAATCTTGTACTTGCGCGACCCAACCAAGTGGTATTTTGTGTCGCTTGGGCCTTAAACCGACACTGGTGGCATGTCTTAAATCCGTATTTGAAACAAGTTTTAAAGCGGTTATAAGACTACATAGATTCATTGTTATTCTATACGACATATAATTGTACTTTTCTACAATAAATGTCTATTTGGAGTAAAATATCATTGAGACGGGAGACTGCCGTTTATGCAGGTAATCATTATGACGAAGAACTTTAGAGGGTCAGACATCTCTATCAGTCACGTCACTTTCTTTTCTGAATTCCTTGTGTTTCATCATGTTCATCTTTCCCTCCACCCCTTCCACCACTTCTGTAACGTATATTGCTTCAGCCCTCGTAATTTAAACTTACCTCACATTAATTTGTCGTTATTGTTACGCTTCTCCTGAGCGAATATAAACTTCTTTTCATGCACTGTTTAGGCCAGAGTAATATCTAAACGTTGATATCTCTAGTACACGTAACTTAAAACACGTTTGCCGTACTATATGTAACGCAAAACGTATAGACATAAAAAGGGTCTAACGTTCCTAGTCTTGGCGGGTTAAATAAATCGTTAAATAAATTTCAAAAAATACAGTACATGCATTGCCACTGCGTCTTAGTGATCTTAAGCCATTTTGCATAAATGTAGATGTATATTTTTGTTACAGTGGGCTGCTATGCTGTGGATTAAAAAAATTATCCTGTGGAATTTCAGCTATAGTACTGTAGCTTATTTTTGATTCCCTTCAACATTTTTGTACCTACGTCACTTGCATATAGAGACGCAACATTCTTCAGTTTGTGAGCTATCATTTCTACACGTCCCTCATGCAGTTAATAACATTTTTTAACTATGACTACAAGATGTAGTTGCCTCTTGGCCGGAAGAAAACTTCAATTTGGATTTCACTTGCCGAGTGGCTGAATTATTCGGAGCAAAAATTAAACAATGTTCTTCACGTTTGACCTTACCAACGCCATGGTGATATGGATCGGCTTATTGCATCGCCAGTTACTCAGATGAGAAGAAACAAAGTGATAACAATTCAAAATAAGTTGTTAAAATCGGCTCATTTACTTATTTGTCGATAACCCAATAAATTCTTCTGTTGTAGTGTGAAATATGTAACAGAATTTAAAGTGCAACTCGTATTTTAGTAAGATTTGTCGCTTCATATATTCCATTCATTTGCACGCCGAGATCATGTATACAGTGCTGCTTTCTGATAATTATAAGTGTTATTTTCTGGATTTATATTCCTATAGTTGCAAGTTTAAATAAACAGCTCAGAACTAACCCAGTCTAATGACCGAGAGAGTGTATCTCCTTTACTGATACAATTAAAATGCTTTCTCTCTTTTTCACTGGAGTGGAATTTCCAATACAATTACGCGTGAATTCAATGTATGGGACTGCAGCTTTAACGGGAATTGCTCGTCGATTATTAAAAATCTGTTATATTCAGCATTTGTACCTCGCTTCAGTAACAGATGTAACAAAAACATTCGCTTTGATATGTGATATTTACGCGTACCACTGTGTCCAGTACTACTGAACGAATGTCTAGTAGTCAAATCTGAAATGAAGCTGATGTAAATCATGTACATATGTCGTATACTGTGTTAGGGTTGTCCTCGTTTTTTTCGAATTTTAATGTTTATTCACACACATTAACTAGTCTGTTTCCTCTTGTTTTAAAAAGAATTGTAAGTCCTATTTTTCCGCAATTGAAGACGACGAACCAATAGCGTAGTGGCTGATAAGTTGCGTCATATCAACACGTGCCTTTTATTATTGCTTATGCGTGCATTTGACTGAATTCGTACTCCAGAATTAAATTTTCAGTCTGCAGTGGCGTGTGAGCTGAAATGAAACTCCCTGGCAGATTAAAACAGTGTGGTCAACCGAGACCCTGAACTCTGGACTACAACCTTTCGTAGGCAATTGCTCTGCCGTCTGAGCTACCTAAGCACGACTCTCGGTCCGTTCTCACAGATCTACTTCCGCAAGTACCTCATCTACAACCTTTCAAACTTCACAGGAACTATCCTGCCGAACCTGCGCGACTAGTACTTCTGAAAGAAAGGATTAAATAATATGTCACCTTAAGAACTTTCGTAGCCTCTTTGGGCCCAAGGTAGGAAGCGTTTGAATCCCCAAGTAAAGGAATCTTGTTTAAGAAACTTAAATCTATGCTTAACATCCTTAACATGCCCAAACTCTTGACTGAAAGGAACTCTTCACTCCGTTGCGAAATGAAAATTTCACTCTGGAAACATCTCCCAGGCTGTGGCAAGGCCATGTCTCCGTAATATCCTTCCTTCAGGGTGTGCTAGTCCCATAAGTTTTGCAGGAGAGTTTCTGTGAAGTCTGGAGGGTAGGAGATGAAGTAATGGCGGAAGTACAGCTGTGATGAGGGACCCTGATTAGTGCTTGAATAGGTTAGTCGACAGAGCACTTGTCCTCATAAAGTTCCCGAGTTCGTGTCTCGGCCCGGCACATAGTTTTAATCCCCCATAATTCTAGTCCTCCACGCATAAAAAGTTATAAAGAACACGTAGGGAAATGACGCAACTGGTCTTCAGTTTCAACAAAAAAGGTCTTAAATTTCTTCTTAAAACAAAAGGAAAAACACTAGGGGATGTGGGCGGAGAAACAAAAAATTCGAAAAACCAAGAACCACCCCAATACTGTATGTAACATAGCAAGAAATGTTTGCTGTATAATGTTGTAAATACATGGTTGTTAACTCATGCCTATTATGAATTGTGCTTATGTTTTTGTATGTCTGTGTAGAGAGAAAAGAGTGGTTTTGAAGTAAAACTTTAAGCGTGTATTGAATGATGAACATCTCGGCTTATGGAAGCTTGTGAAGAGGAGAAA